>NC_083407.1:23667438-25034938 GCF_020745735.1 Hemiscyllium ocellatum | reverse complement strand
GTGTGTCTCCTGTAGGAGAACTATATCGACCCTTTCTTTCTTGAGGTTTGACAATATTTTCTTCCTTTAGACTGGTGAATTACTCCCCTTGACATTCCAGGTGCACCACTTAACCGACTGACCAACCATAATTGTCCGGGCAAGTCCGAGATCCTTCGGGAGGGGAAACCCTATCCAGAACATCCTGAGCATAGAGCATATAAAATTTATAAAATTAAAGGCTCTTTAATACACTCACATTGATATAACAAAAAATTATTTCTAAATAAAAAAAATGTATTTAAATGGAGATTTTCCCCCTTGTTTCCAGGGGGTATCACTTCCTTTCCAACAGTCCATCGTATCCTCTCCCAACCAGTGCCCCACCCTTGACCCAGGCACTCCTCGCTAGGATGAAGAAAATTCAAATATACTACAGAGGTAAAGTTAACAGTGAGCGCCCTACCCCCCCAACCTTCCCCACCCACACCAACGCCTGGATATATTTGGTAATTTTAATATCATGTATAAACATATATAACTATAAAATTACAGCCTCAACAAGTAATAATTAAATATAATAATACAAAATAACAGGGGAAAACAACCCCGCTCCTAAAGACAGAAGTAAAATAGGATAAGGTAACTACCTCCCCACACCAACATTAACTAGACCCCCAGGCCTATATGCATACATATATAAAAAGGCGGGGGAGGAAATCATTAAGCAGAGAACAAATAAATAAATCCCTCTCCCCATCCCCCAAGATAATATTAAACAGTAAGGTAAAAAAAAGGGATTAATATAAAAAAAAGGGGATGTGAACTGAAGTGGGGGGAGAGCAAAACAACATCAATTAACTCTTACCATTTATCTAAGAGAGTCCAAAAATTCTTTGGCCTTTTCCGGCCATCCGAAGTTATACACGGACCCTTCATGGTTAAAGCGTAGCGTTGCTGGGTAGTGCAAGGAGTACTGAATTTTTAAGTCCCTTAAACACTTCTTCGCTTCATCAAACGCCTTCCTCTTTCGGACCAGAGCTGGGAAAAATCCTGGAATAACATAATCTTGGATCCTTTATCAATCATGGTTTGGGGATCTTTCCCAAGATTTCTGGAAGCTTCTAAGAGCATCTGCCTCTCCTTAAAGCTCTACAGCCGGAACAGGACCGGGCGGGGCCACTGATTTGAGCCAGGCCTGCATATTGCAACCCGGTAGGCCCCTTCCACCCTTACCTGGCCTGATCCAACCTCTAGATTTAAAAACTGTGGAAGCCATTGTTCGAGAAACGCTGTAAGCTGGCCTTCCTCTTTCCACTCGGGAAGGCCTAGCAAATGAATATTTTTACAATGATCTCGATTCTCGAGGTCATTAATATGATTCTCTAAGGTCCGGACTCGCTGTTCAAGAGTCCAGACCCGATCCAAGGCCGATTCTGCAATGGTCTCGGAGGTTGCGGCTTTTAGCTCTGCCCCTCTGACTTGGCGATCAATTTCCTTGATGTCTCAGTCATGCTTTTGTAGTGTGGCCGAGAGTGAGTCCCATCGGCTCCAGGATTCTTCGATGAAAGCGTCGATCTTTGCATCGAATTTAGAGATTATTTCCACGAGGCTCGCCACCATAGGTAAGTCCCCCCGGAGTGGCTGCAGACACCTCTGCTGCAGCTGGAGAGGGTGGGGGAGGGGTTCCTACCTGCTGAGAACTGCAGGCTCCCTTCCCTTTAGTCATTTTTACTGGAGATTAAATTGTTTAAGTTCAGTACTAAGCAACTAATTACATTAAGTAAAAACTATTTTGAATGATTTGGTGAGTGTGGTGGAGGCGGGTGGCCCACTTTGCTCCAGTTTTGGGAGGAGTACTATAGACTCAGACTTGCTGGGTCGCCGCCATCTTGGATCCCCCAGGAAACTACCTTAAAATTACTTGTGATTACTGGATTGCCCATCTTGGGCATCTGTGGTCCCTGAGTCTAAAGCTTACACTCAATGCTGGAATGTCAATGTTTCTAATTGAAGTCCTGTGTCACAGGATATTGCGTGTCTGAGGCGAGAGAGCTACTAACTGACCCTTAACTTGGCAGATATGTGAGAGAATATGCATAGAAATACATGCCCGACTTTTCAATTCTCTGTGCCAAATTAGCTAACCTTAACTAAAGTGATTACGGAATGCACTGTGACCTGGGATAAGGATCCAAGAAAATTCACCAGTACCTGTTTCTGGTTGTAATTCAGTAACCTATGCTGGAGCATTCATTTGTGTGAATGGCTGGTGAGCAGAGGTGCAAGAACAGCCATAAACCTTCAGTATTCCTGAAGGCAATTTAAACTAATTTGCTGGGTAGAAAAGCAAAGGATAGAGTCATAGAGTCATAGAGATGTACAGCATGGAAACAGACCGTTTGGTCCAACCTGTCCATGCCGACCAGATATCCCAACCCAATCTAGTCCCACCTGCCAGCACCTGGCCCATATCCATCCAAACCCTTCCTATTCATATACCCATCCAAATGCCTCTTAAATGTTGCAGTTATACCAGCCTTCGCCACTTCCTCTGGCAGCTCATTCCATACACGTATCATCTTCTGTGTGAAAAAGTTGCCCCTTAGGTCTCTTTTATATCTTTCTCCTCTCACCCTAAACCTATGCCCTCTAGTTCTGGACATCCCGACCCCAGGGAAAAGACTTTGTCTATTTATCCTATCCATGCCCCTCATAATTTTGTAAACCACTATAAGATCACCCTTCAGCCTCCGATGCTCCAGGGAAAACAGCCCCAGCCTGTTCAGCATCTCCCTAAAGCTCAAATCCTCCAACCCTGGCAACATCCTTTCAAGTTTCACAACATCTTTCCGATAGGAAGGAGACCAGAATTGCACACAATATTCCAACAGTGGCCTAACCAATATTGTGTACAACTGCAACATGACCTCCCAACTCCTGTACTCAATACTCTGACCAATAAAGGAAAGCATACCAAATACCTTCTTCATATCATATCTACCTGCAACTCCACTTTCAAGGAGTTATGAACCTACACTCCAAGGTGTCTTTGTTCAGCAACACTCCCTAGGACTTACCATTAAGTGTATAAGTCCTGCGAAGATTTGCTTTCCCAAAATGCAGCACTTTGCATTTATCTGAATTAAACTCCATCTGCCACTTCTCAGCCCATTGGCCCATCTGGTCAAGATTCCATTGTAATCTAAGGTAACCCTCTTCGCTGTCCACTACACCTCCAGTTTTGGTGTCATCTGCAAACTTACTAACTCTACCTCTTATGCTCGCATCCAAATCATTTATGTAAATGACAAAAAGTGGAGGACCCAGCACCGATCCTTGTGGGACTCCACTGGTCACAGGCCTCCAGTCTGAAAAACAACCCTCTACCACCTACTGGAATTTAAGTTTTACACCTTATTTTTTACTACTTTCCCTTACCTTCAATGAATTATAGAGTCAGATTGTGAAACCTTATCTTGTTAGTTTCATGATTGGTCAATCAGCTTAAAATTACCCCTCTTAGATTACTGCCTGTGTTCAAACTTATCGTTAACTAGCAGCAAGTCACCAGACTTACACTCATACCTCAGCATGAAAGTTGAGGGAAAAGGAATAAAATAGCCTTTTAAAGAATTATTCAATACCTAAGATCTTATTTTGATGCAAAGCAACTAAACTGTGGTGGAAAGAAGAATTGTGTTGAAACGAAATGTGAAATTTGAGAAGTATATGTGACAGCCTTGATTTCAGCAAAGTGTAATCATGTAATTACATTGATCAGTCGGTCTGTCCATCAGTTTACGTTTCTCTCACATCGATGCTTACAAACGTTATTCTAATATACAAGAAATAGGAACTGCTATTTGAATCAAATACTGTGCTAAAAATATCCATTATGTTTCAGTTTCTTGTAATATATGATTTATGAACAGGAACAGAATATGGTTTTTCAAAAAAAAATTGGACATTGCATTCAATTACTTCTGACATAAATTATATAACATAATGGCTTACCAAAAAGTATTCACCTAAAATACAGAGCACATGATTCTTTCAGTGCTGACATTTCAGCGCTGCTTTTGGGCGGTTCACTGGACAGCATCCAATGTAATTCTTTTCACTTTTCAGATAATGAAAATATAATGAATTTTTTCTCGCGAGGCTGGTAGTGTTGACTTCTATAGGAGAGTGAACTGGAAACTCAACTTCACCTGATTAAACACAGGATTTGTCCTGGTGTTGAGAATAATCCAATTTATTATGATCACATTTAGGAGGGTAAATACTGAGAGAGGTGCCCCTTAGCTGCATCTATTAATGCATCAGGCAGAGGGCAAAGTTGATATTGAAAACATATGAGAACACAGCATTCCACTCCTACAGTAACTTCTTAAGTGAGCAGATTAGTCACAGCAACATATCATTAACGGGATGTCTAGTTGTTTCACCTGTTGAGTGACATTTTTTTTCATAGCCAGTCATTGTGAGTTTATTTTTTAAGATGTGCCTTCTATTGCTGATTGGTTACAGGCACGAGAAAGCAATGTTTAAGATATGGTTAAAGTTTGAAATTAAGCCATTTCTTTCCAGCTTGTGGCTTTGCATGCTGAATAATAGGAACATATTATTATATCTCTTCCAGACTGCTCCACACAGTCAAAGAATTCATGGCTCATCTGTTTCTCAACTCCATAGCTCCATATCTCTTGATAACTTTACTGACAAAAATCTGTCAATCAGTCTTGAAAGCTCCAATTGTCCCAGCTTGTTGGAGGGTGGGAAGGAGTGACAGAATTCCAAACATCAACATCAAGTGAAAAAATGCACTTCCTCAGTTCTCTCCTAAGTGTGTATAAGACAAGTAGTAAATGTGATATCACAAGAAAAGTTCCAAGTATCAGAATAACAAAGAATCCTGGCTCCTATGAAAATGATCTAGGAGAAAGTGAGGACTGCAGATGCTGGAGATCAGAACTGAAAATGTGTTGCTGGAAAAGCGCAGCAGGTCAGGCAGCATCTAAGGAGCATGAGAGTCAATGTTTCGGGCATGAGCCCTTCTTCAGGAATGGGGAAAGTGAGTCCAGCAGGCTAAGATAAAAGGTAGGGAGGAGGGACTTGGGGGAGGGGCATTGGAAATGCGAAAGGTGGAAGGAGGACAAGGTGAGGGTGATAGGCCGGAGTGGGGGTGGGGGCGGAGAGGTCAGGAAGAAGATTGCAGGTTAGGAAGGCAGTGCTGAGTTCGATGGATTTAGCTGAGACAAGGTGGGGGGAGGGGAAATGAGGAAACTGGAGAAATCGCCTGAACTCCTTTCCCACCGTACCAACCAGTACCCTTCCACTGACACCCTCCTTCGACTGACTGAACTGGTCCTCACCCTGAACTCCTTTCCCGCCGTACCAACCAGTACCCTTCCACTGATACCCTCCTTTTACTAACTGAACTGGTCCTCACCCTGAACAACTTCTCTTTCCAATCCTCCCACTTCCTCCAAACCAAAGGAGTAGCCATGGGCACCCGCATGGGCCCCAGCTATGCCTGCCTCCTCGTAGGATATGTGGAACAGTCCATCTTCCGCAGCTACACTGGCACCACCCCCCACCTTTTCCTTCACTACATCGATGACTGTATTGGCGCTGCCTCGTGTTCCCACGAGGAGGTTGAACAGTTCATCCACTTTACCAACACCTTCCACACCGACCTCAAATTTACCTGGACTGTCTCAGACTCCTCCCTTCCCTTCCTAGACCTCTCCATTTCTATCACGGGCGACCGAATCAACACGGACATTTACTATAATCCGACCAACTACCACAGCTACCTAGACTACATCTCCTCCCACCCTGCCCCTGTAAAAATGCCATCCCATACTCCCAATTCCTTCGTCTCCGCTGCATCTGCTCCCAGGAGGACCAGTTCCAATACCGTACAACCCAGATGGCCTCCTTCTTCAAAGATCGCAATTTCCCCCCAGACGTGATCGATGATGCTCTCCACCGCATCTTCTCCACTTCCCGCTCCTCCGCCCTTGAGCCCCACCCCTCCAATCGCCACCAGGACAGAACCCCACTGGACCTCACTTACCACCCCACCAACCTCCACATCCATCGTATCATCCGTCGTCATTTCCACCACCTCCAAACGGACCCCACCACCAGGGATATATTTCCCTCCCCTCCTCTATCAGTGTTCTGAAAAGACCACTCCCTCCGTGACTCCCTCGTCAGGTCCACACCCCTCACCAACCCAACCTCCACTCCCGGCACCTTCCCCTGCAACCGCAAGAAATGCAAAACTTGCGCCCACACCTCCCCCATTACTTCCCTCCAAGGCCCCAAGGGATCCTTCCATATCCACCACAAATTCACCTGCACCTCCACACACATCATTTACTGCATCCGCTGCACCTGATGTGGCCTCCTCTATACTGGGGAGACAGGCCGCCTACTTGCGGAACGCTTCAGGGTACACCTCTGGGACACCCGGATCAACCAACCCAACCACCCCGTGGCTCAACATTTCAACTCCCCCTCCCACTCCACCAAGGACATGCAGGTCCTTGGACTCCTCCATCGCCAGACCATAGCAACACGACGGCTGGAGGAAGAGTGCCTCATCTTCCGCCTAGGAACCCTCCAACCACAATGGATAAACTTAGATTTCTCCAGTTTCCTCATTTCCCCTCCTCCCACCTTGTCTCTGTCAAATCCCTCAAACTCAGCACTGCCTTCCTAATCTGCAATCTTCTTCCTGACCTCTCCGCCCGACCCCCACTCCGACCCTCACCTTGACCTCCTTCCACCTATCGCATTTCCAACACCCCTCCCCCAAGTCCCTCCTCCCTACCTTTTATCTTAGCCTGCTGGACACACTTTCCTCATTCCTGAAGAAGGGCTAATGCCCGAAACGTCGACTCTCCTGCTCCTTGGATGCTGCCTGACCTGCGACAATGAGGCAATATCCCTGCCTATGAGCCAAGAGATCCAGGCACAAGTGCCACCTGCTCCGTTAGATATGTCCTAACACCTTTGAATGGGTTGACATCAAAAATTCTGTAGACCTGATTATCATGCAGATACTAAAAGGAGCTGCTAACTGATTTTGGCTGTACCAGAGTTATATCATTTCTGTATTAAATATCCATGCTGTGTGGTGATGTTTTTGTAGCTGTAATGTGAATTGACTCTTAAGCCCAATGTTTCACAAGAGACCATCATGTATTTCAGAAGTTATGTAACCAGCTATTTCGCAACATGTAATAAACCTATTTACTGCTCATCGAGACTGAGCACTCTGCTGCTGAAAATTTCAAGTGGACACCCTTCCCTAGATGGTATCAGCAAGTGAGATGAATACCAGCAAGAAGGATTGATGTCAGAGGATCTACCCAGGACCCAGAGAGTTCAGGAAAATGATCATAACAATCTAAGATTGGGAGATGAGAGAGTTAGATTAGATTACTTACAGTGTGGAAACAGGCCCTTCGTCCCAACAAGTCCACAACAACTGGCCGAAGCACAACCCACTCCCCTACACCTCACACTATTAGCAATTTAGCATGGCCAATTCACATCTTTTGGAATGTGGGAGGAAACCAGAGCACCCAGAGGAAACCCACACACACAGGGAGAATGTGCAAACATCACAGAGTGGGTCAGTGGAGGTGGGAATTGAACCCAGGTCTCTGGCGCTGTGAGGCAGCTGTGCTAACCACTGTGCCACCATGCCACCCACTAAGTTATGAGAACTTTCAGCAGGGAGAGAGTTAGCACTATCAGGATTGAGAAAGGGTGTGGGCACTTATGGGGGAGTGTGGGTGGATGAACATTGCTGGGAGTGACGGAGGATTGAACATTGTTGAGGGGCAGAGAGGGGAACACTGTCAAAAGTCAGAGCAGGGGATGAAAACCATCAGGGAATGAGAGAGTGAGTGAGCACCATCAGGGAGGAACATGGGGCTACATACTGTTAGGTAGTGAAAGAAGGGGATGCTGGACAATGAGGAAGAGAGAAGAACATTTTCAGATGGTTAAGACGGGTTCAACAGTGTTAGGCAGCTGGCGGAGATGTTCAAATGTTGTCAGGGTGACGGTGGAGTGAATAGTGTTGGGGGAATGAGGAAGGGAAGTGAACACAGGAGTTAGAGGGTTGTGCAGATTCAGAGGTTGACAACCGCATTTAAAACAACATAAGTAAAAAACCTGAAGACAAACCTTAAGGGCTTGTCGTCAGGTCAAGATGACAAAAAAGGATGTGACTGCTTTGGAATTATGTCCACACAATTTGTCAATAAGCAGCATTCATCCATGCATCCCTCCTGGAGCTGACAAGACAAGGTGCAAAGTTTCCAATGTGAAGTGGTAGCTGGGCAAATGAAAACACAGCCTCACCCTCTCTATCCTGACCAGAAGACCTGGGCCAAATGAAACAAAACAACTATTTATCACAGAGGAGCCACTCTTTCCTAATCTGGACTCGTTATCCTAGGGGCTTCCCAACACTGAGAGCTGCGAGCAATTTGTTCATGAAACCAGTTGACTTAACTTAAAGCTCACACCAGAAATGACTGTTAACATTAGTACAAAATATTTCATAAAATTGATATGTTTCTGGCAATCACAAATAAATTGTAAAATTTGACAGGTTTACTGTCTGAGAGCACTTTTGAGCAATTTCGTGAGATACAAGAGATTTGTGCAAATAGGCATGGATGTGCAGTGCAAGCAACTAAGAAATATTTTGAGGGGAAAATGTTAACACTTGCTTAAAAATTACCATCTACAGCCATACCTACTAATGTAAAATTTATCAAAAATTGTTTTTAAGAATTGCATATTGAGAGTGAGAAAACTTGTTCATTCTAATCCATCCCTCTGAAGTCTTATGCATATGTATTTTTTAATTATATTAAGTTTCCCCTTGGCTGAGGTGTCAACCTATCATTCTGTGAATGATTGCTGGGGAGATAATTAAATCCAAGTCGCTATACATTGGGGGTGTTTTAACCTGCAGAAGAGAGAGCAATTTATATTTGTCATCACTTTAGCTTTTAGCTACTGTTGAGCATAACACCACAAACACAAGTGATATTATTATGAGATGCCAAGAATTACGATGCAATTAGTTTATTCATTTCTGAAATGATTTGAACAGGAAGATCATAGGTTTGTAAACTATGAGGCAATTATTATCAATTCAGCAGGACACTGAAAATGTGACATAAAATAAAAAAAGGTGAGAATTTAATAAGCTTGTTCAATATGTCAGACATTAACCAATACTTTGCATCTCATTTAGTTATGCTAATGAATTCATGTTCGAGTCATGAATTTGTGTTTAAGCTTATGTATGCATTAACATGTGTTCAAAGACCATCAAATTTTTTTTAAAACCCTATGACATGAAGAATTCCTGACAGCACCACCATCTGCAAATTCCCCATACTATCATGACTTGGGAAAAAAAACCTCCATTTTTCCACTGTCACTGGGTCAAACATCTGAAACTTCCTTCTTAACAGGCACCACTTGGACTGCAGCAGTGCTGATCTGGCATGTCCATTAGCCACAAAAGAATGAAGGGAAAAGAAAAGGTGTTGGATGAAATGATCTGAGCCAGTAGGACTGTAATAAATGAGAATCCAAATTTTTACCACACCAACATTTGTTTACCATTGACTTGGAAAATATTGCCAAGACTGCTTTCATGGTCATCAATAGATGCTGAATTCCAGACTCTATTTTTAATTGTTGATTTCAAATTCGACTATCTGCCAGGGTAGGGTTTGAACCTAGAGCCCCAGAACATTAGCAGTGTTTGATGTGGGACTGGAATCGCATGTAAGCCCAGACCAGGTAAGAATGATAGAATTTCTTCCCTGTAGGACATTAGTGAATCAGAGGAGGTCACGGCCTATTCAATTATTGCTAGATTATTAATCCAGAAACTCTGCTAATGTTATGGGGACCTGGGTTCAAACCCAGCCATGGCAGGTAATCGAATTTGGAAATAATCTGGATTTCAGCATCTACTCCTGACCATGAAATGAGTATTTTGCATCACAGTTTATTGTGGAGAAGTACATGGAATAGAGGAAAATAGATGGTGACATCTTGAAAAATATTACGGAGAAGAAGGTGCTGGATGTCTTGAAACACATAAAAATGGGTAAGTCACCAGGACCTGATCAGGTGTACCTTAGAACTCAATGGGAAGCTAGAGAAGTGATTGCTGGGCCCCTTGCTGAGATATTTGTATCAACGATAGTCACAGGTGAGGTGCCGGAAGACTGAAGGTTGGCTAACATGACGGTAATAATAAAGGCGGTAATGAAAAACTAGGCAACTATAGGCCAGTGAGCCTGACATGAGTGGTGGGAAAGTTGATGAAGGGAATCCTGAAAGACAGGATTTACATGCATTTGGAAAGGCAAGGACTAATTAAGGATAGTCACCATGGCTTTGTGCATGGTAAATCATGTCTCAGGAATTTGAATTGACATTTTGAAGGAGTAACAGAGGATTGATGAGGGCAGAGCAGTAGACGTGATCTATGTGGACAAGGTTCCCCATGGGAGACGGATGAGCAAGGTTAGATCTCTTGGGGTACAGAGAGAATTAGCCATTTGGATACAGAACTGGCTCAAAGGTAGAAGACAGAGGGTAGTGTTGGAGGGCTGTTTTTCAGACTGGACGCCTGCGATCAGCATTGAGCCACAATAATCGATGCTGGGTCCACTACTTTTCATAATTTATACAAATGATTTGGCAGTGAACATAAGCAATATAGTTAGTAAGTTTGCAGAAGACACCAAATTGGAGGTGTAGTGGACAGGGGAGAAGGTTACCTCAGAGTATAACGGGGTCTTGAACAAATGTGCCACTGGGCTGAGAAGTGACAGATGGAGTTTAATTCAGATAAATGTGAGATGCCGAATTTTGGAAAAGCAAATCTTAGCAGGACTTACACACTTAATGGTAAGGTCCTGGGGAGTGTTGCTGAACAAAGAGACCTTGGAGTGCAGTTTCACAGTTCCTTGAAAGTAGAGGCGCAGATAGAACAAAGAACAAAGAAAATTTACAGCCCAGGAATAGGCCCTTCGGCCCTCCAAGCCTGAGCCAATCCAAATGTACTGTCGAAACCGGTCGGTCAATTCCTAAGCATCTGTATCCCTCTGCTCCTCACCTACTCATGCATCTGTCCAGACGCATCTTAAATGAATCTACCGTGCCTGCCTCTACCACCTCTGCTGGCAACGCATTCCAAACGCCCACCACCCTCTGTGTGAAGTACTTGCCACGTGTATCCCCCTTAAACTTTCCACCTCTCACTTTGAAAGCATGACCTCTTGTTATTGAATCCTTCACCCTTGGAAAAAGCTTGTCTCTAACTTCCCTCTCTATACCCTTCATGATTCTGAAAACCTCAATCAGGTCCCACTCAATCTCCTTGTTTCTAGTGAAAATAAACCTAATCTACTCAACCTCTCTTCATAGCTAGTACCTTCATTACCAAAGCCTTTTGGTAATGTGGCGACCAGAACTGTACACAGTATTCTAAATGCGGCCAAACCAATGTCTTGTACAACTTTAACATGATTTGCCAGCTCTTATACGCAATACCCTGTCCGATGAAGGCAAGCATACTACATGCCTTCTTGACCACTCGATCCACCTGTGCAGCAACCTTCAGGGTACAGTGCACCTGCACTCCCAGATCTCTCTGCCCATCAACTTTTCCCAAGGATCTTCCATTCATTGTATAATTCGCACTAGAATTAGACTTGCCTAAATACATCACCTCACATTTGTCTGGATTGAAAGCCATCTGCCACTTTTCCGCCCAACTCTCCAGTCTATACATATCCTCCTGTATTCTCCGGCAGTCCCTTATTCTTTCTGCCACTCCACCAATCTTTGTGTCATCTGCAAACTTGCTGATCATACCAACAGTGCCCTCTTCTAGATCATTAATGTGCATTACAAATAGCAGTGGCCCCAGTACTGACCCCTGTGGAACACCACTGATCACCTTTCTCCATTTTGAGAAATTCCCTTCAACTACTACTCTCTGTCTCCTGTTGCTCAACCAGTTCTTTATCAACCTAGCTAGAACCATGTGACTTCACTTTCTCCATTAGTCGACAATGGGGAAACTTATCAAACGCCTTACTAAAGTCCATGTATATGACATCAACAGCCCTTCCTTCATCTAACAACTTGGTCACTTCCTCAAAGAACTCTATCAAGTTGGTAAGGCACAATCTCCTCCGCACAAAACCATGTTGACCGTTACCGATAAGCTCATTCCTTTCCAAATATAAATAGATCCTATCTCTCAGTACCCTCTTCAGCAACATCCCCACCACCAACATCAGGCTCACTGATCTATAGTTACCCGGAATATGCCTACTACCTTTCTTGTACAGGGGGACAACATGAGCAATCTTCCAGTCCTCCGGCACCTCAACTGTACTTAAGGATGCCACAAAAAGATCTGTCAGGGCCCCAGCTATTTCATCTCTCACCTCCCTCAGCAACCTGGGATAGATCCCATCCAGTCCTGGGGATTTGTCCACCTTAATAACCTGTAGCATACACAACACATCTTCCCTACTTATGCCAACGTGATCCAGACTAATCAAACTTCTATCTCTAATCTCAAGATTCATCATGTCCCTCTCCTCAGTGAACACTGATGCAAAGTAACCATTCAGCATCTCACCCATTCTCTCAGGTTCGGCACACACCCTTCCTTCATTATCTTTTAGTGGACCAATCCTTTCTCTGGTTACCTGCTTGTTTCTTATATAAGAATAAAATGCTTTGGGATTTTCCTTAATTCTGCTCGCTAAAGCTATTTCATGACCCCTTTTAGCCCACTTGATTCCTTGTTTAAGACTTGTCCTACTCTTCCGATATTCCTTCAGGGCCCGTTCTGTCCTTAGCCGCCTAGACCTTATGTACGCTTCCCTTTTCCTCTTGGCTAATCGTATAGTTTATCCTACCATCCACGGTTCATGAATCTTGCCGTTCCTATCCTTTGCCTTCAATGGGACATGCCCATCCTGCACTGCCGTTAACCTATCTTTGAAAGCCTCCCACATCTCAAATGTGGACTTCCCTTCAAATAGCTGTGTCCGTTCCACATTTCCCAGCTCCTACCTAATTTTGATATAATCGATCTTGGCCCAGTTTAGCACTCTTCCCTTAGGGCCACTCACTTCTTTATCTATGAGTATTGTAAAACTTACAGAATTATGGTCACTGTTCCCAAAGAAATCCCCCAGCACAATTTCTACCATTTGTCCTGGCTCGTTCCCCAGTACCAGGTCCAATATGGCCCTTCCCTCATCGGACTATTGACATATTGCTCTAGAATAGAGACATACAAGATAATCAGAGGGTTAGATAGGGTGGACAGGGAGAGCCTTTTTCCAAGTCTGGGGACGGCAAACACAAGGGGACACAATTTTAAAGTGAGGGGAGATAGGTATAACACAGATGTCAGAGGTAGTTTCTTTACTCTGAGAGTAGTAAGGGTATGGAATGTTTTGCCTGCAACGGTAGTAGATTTGCATTTAAGTTGTCATTGGACAGGCAAATGAACGTACATGGAATAGTGTAGGTGGGATGGGCTTCAGATTAGTATGACAGGGCAGCGCAACATTGAGGGCCGAAGGGCCTGTACTGTGCTGTAATGTTCTATGTTCTATGTTCTAAAACTCTCCTGGATGCTTTGTACAAATTCTACTCCATCCAGACCTCTTACACTAAATGTATCCCAGTCAATGTTGGGAAAATGAAAATCTCCCATCACCACTACCCGATTGCCTCTACATCTATTCAAAATTTGTTTACCTATTTGTTCTTCTGCCTCACGCTCACTGTTGGGAGGTCTGTAATACAGCCCTAACAACATAGCTGCACCCTTCTTATTTCTCAGCTCCACCCATAATGCCTCTCTACCCAAAACCGCCATAGTGTCTCCTTTAGCACAGCTGTGATATCGTCCCTGACTAGCAATGCAACTTACCCCCTCTTTTACTTCCCTCCATGTCCTGTCTGAAATGTCTATATCCTGGAACATTCAATTGCCAATCATCATGCCCTTCCTTCAACCAAGTCTCTGTGATGGCAATAATGTCACACTCCCAGGCACCAATCTAAGCCCTAAGTTCATCTGCCTTACACACTATACTCCTTGCATTAAAGTAGATGCACTTCAGGCACCAGTTCTTTTGCGCTCACCTGCTCTTTGCCTATTCTTCCCTTTATTACTACGATCTTCATAATTATTACCATCTGCAGTCTCCACCTCGCTGCCTAGTTGTTTTCTCTTCTGGTTCTCAGTCCCCTGACACATTAGTTTAAAACCTTCCCACCAGCAGTAGCAAAAACTCCCCCAAGGACATTGGTTCTGGTCTGGTTCAGATGTAGATCATCCCTTTTGTAATAGTCCCACCGTCCCCAGAACTGGTCCCAATGTCCAACAAATCTGAACCTCTCCCTCCTACACCATCTCTCAAGGATAGTGAAGAAGGTGTTTGATATGCTTTCCTTTAGTAGTCAGAGCATTGAGTACAGGAGTTAGAAGGTCTTGTTATGGCTGTACAGGACATTGGTTAGGCCACTTTTGGAATATTGCATGCAATTTTTCTCTCTTCCTATCTGAAGGATGTTGTGAAACTTGAGAGGGTTCCAAAAAGATTTACAAGGTTGTTGCCAGGGTTGGAGGATTTGAGCTATAGGGAGAGGCTGAATAAGCTGGGGCTGTTTTCCCTGGAGTGTTGGTGGTTGAGGGGTGACCTTATAAAAGCATGAAGGGATAAATAGACAAAGTCTTTTCCCTGGAGTGTGGGAGTCCAGAACTGGAGGGCATAGGTTTAGGGTGAGAGGGAAAAGATACGAAAGGGACCGAAGGGGCAACATTTTCACACAGAGGGTGATGTGTGTATGGAATGAGCTGCCAGAGAAAGTGGTGGAGGCTGGTAGAAGTGCAGCATTTAACAGGCACCTGGATTGGTATATGATTAGAAGGGTTTGGAGGGATATGGGCAAGGTGCTGGCAAACGGGACAAGATTAGGTTAGGATATGTGGCTAGCATGGATGAGGTGGGCCAAAGGGTCTGTTTCCGTGCTGTACATCTCTATGATTCTATGACTGAATTGTCCTCTGAAATGGCCTAGCAAGCCATCCAGTTGTACCAATCACTATGAAGTCTCAAAGAAATGAAACCGGATGGATCACCTGGCATCAAGCTAGGCACCAGAAAAGGCAATGGCAGAATAGCTTTGTCAACCCTGGGAAGTCTTAATCACCAACATATGGGGACTAATGCCAAAATTGGGAGAGGTGTCTCACAGACTAGCCAAGCAATAGCCTGATATAATCATTATCACAGTATCATACCTTGCAGACAATGTCCCAGACACCATCATCTCTATCGCTGGATATGTCCTGTCCCACCAGCATGACAGACCCGGCTCAGTGGCAGTTCAGTGGGATACAGTCAGGAAGGAATTGCCTGGGAGTCCTTATCATTGACTCCCGACCCTACGAAGTCTTGTAGCATCAGGTAAAACATTGGCAAGGAAACCTCCCGCTGATTGCCACATAACATCATCCCTCAGCTGATGAATCAGTACTCCACCATGTTGAGCAACACTTACAGGAAGCACTGAGGATGGCAAGGGCATAAAATGTACTCTTGGTGGGCGATTTCAATGTCCACCACTAAAAATGGATTGGCAATAGTGCTACTATCGAGCTGATCAGATCCAAAAGAACATAGCTACTAGATTGGTTCTGTGCCAGGTACTGAGGGAACCAACAAGAGGAAAAAACATACTTGACCTCATCCATACCAATCTGACAGCTGCAGATGCATCTGCCCATGACTGTATTAGTAACAGTGACTACCACACGGTCTTTGTGGAGACGAAATCTCATCTTCACATTGGGAATAACCTCCATCATGCCGTGTAGCACTACCACCATGCTAAATGTGGCAGGCTTTGAACAGATTCAGCAGCTCAAGACTGGGCATCCATCACATGTTGTGGGTCATCAACAGCAGCAGAACTGTACTCCAGCACAAACTATAACCTCATGGTCACTCAACATTACCTTCAAGCTAGACGATCAACCCTGGTTCAATGGAGAGTGCAGGAGGACATACCAGGAGCAGCACCAGGCATACCAGGTGTCAATCTGGTGAAGCCACCAAACAGGACTACATGCATGCCAAACAGCATAAGCAGCAAGTGATAGATAGAGTAAGCATTCCAACCAAAGGATCAGATCTCAGCTCTGCAGTCCTGCCACATCCAATTGTGAATGTTGGTGGATGATGAAACAACTCACTAGAGAAGAAAGGTCCACAAATATCCCCATCATTAATGGTGAAAAAGCTCAACACATCAGTGCAAAAAGGTAAGACTGAAGCATTCGCAGCAATCTTCACCCAGAAGTGCCAGGTGGACAATCAATCTTCACCTCCCCCAATGGCACCCAACATCACAGATAACAGTCTCCAGCCAATTCAATTTATTCTACATCATATCAAGAAACCAGACACTGCAAAGGCTATGGGCCCCGACAGCATTACAGCAATCGGACTGAAGGCAGGTGCTCTGGAACTTGCCGCTCCCCTAGCCAAGCTGTTCTAGTACAGTTACAACGCTTCACCTACCTGACAATGAGAAAAATTGCCTTAGTATGTCCTGTACATAAAAAGCTAGACAAATCCAACCCAGCCAATAACTACTCCATCGGTCTACTCTCGATCATCAGTAAAGATGTAAGGTTACATCGACAATGCTAGCAAGCAACATCTGCTCAGCAACCTGCTCAGTGATGCCCAGATTAGGTTCCACCAGCACCACTCAGCTCCTGACCTCATTACAGTCTTGGTTCAAGCACAGACAAAAGAGCTGATTTCCAGAGGTAAGAGTGACAGTCCCTGATATCAAGGCTGCATTTGACCAAGTGTGGCATCAAGGGGCTCGAGCAGAACTGAAATCAATCGGTACAAGTCATGCCCGAGACATAGGAATCTGGTCATAGTTGTTATAAGACAGTCAGCTCCACTCCAGGACATCTCTGCAGGAGTTCCTCAAGGTAGTGTCCTCGGCTCAACCATCTTCAGCTGCTTCATCAATGACATTCCCGCCATCGTAAGGTCAGAAATTGGGATATGCACCAACGGTTGCACAATGTTCAACATTGTGACTCCTCAAATACTGAAGCAGTTCATGTTTAAATGCAACAAGATCTGGATAATATCTAGGCTTGGACTGATAAATTGAAAGGAACATCCATGTCACACAAATTGCAGGTTATGACCATCACCAATAAGAGTCAAGAGTGTGGTGCTGGAAAAGCACAGCAGGTCAGGCAGTATCCGAGCGGCTGGAGAATCAACGTTTCGGGCGTAAGCCCTTCATCAGGAATGATTCCGGATGAAAGGCTTATGCCCAAAATGTTGATTCTCCATCTCCTTAGATTCTGCCTGACCTGCTGTGCTTTTCCTTCACCACCCTCTCAACTTTGATCTCCAGCATCTGCAATCCTCCCTTTCTCCATCACCAATAAGAGACAATCTCACCACTGCCCCTTGACATTCAATGGTGTTACTGAATGCCTCACGATCAACATCCTAATGTCAATGTAACTCCACTCATTAAAAAAAGGACAGAGAGAAAATGGGGAATTATAGGCTGGTTAGCCTAACACTGATGTGGGGGAAAATAGTGGAATCAACCTTTCAGGATATAATAACTGAGCATTTGGAAAGTAGTAACACAACTGATCCAAGTCAACAGGGAATTACAAATGCTTGACAAATCTTCTGGAATTTTTTGAGGATGTGACCAGTAGGCTAGACAATGGTGAATCAGTAGATGGTGCGTGTATCTGGACTTTTGAAGGGCTTTTAACAAAGTCCCACACAAGAGATTAGCAAGGAAAATTAAAGCTTATGGTATTGAACATGGATAGAGAACTGATTGTGGCAGACAGGAAGCTGGAAGAGCACAGTCGATCAGGCAGCATCCAAGGAGCAGGAAAGTCAATGTTTCAAGCATGAACTCTCCATCAGGAATCCAGGTAATGTTCTGGGAACACGATCAGCTTCCACTGTGGCAGATGGTGAAATTTGAATTTTTTTTTAAAAGCCTGGAATTAAGAGTCTAATATTGTCAATAGTTGGGGAAAAATACAAAACCAACTGGCTCACTTATACGTTTTCGGGAAATTAGGTGCCATCCTTACCTGGTCTGGCCTGTATATGACTCCAGACCCTCTGGGCAATTCACGATAGTCAATAAATGCTGGCCTAGCTAATGTCAACCATAGTCCAAGAATGAATTTTTCAAAATAACACCCTGAAAAGTTTACTTAAAGCTGAGTAATTTGGCGGTCAGGTGCATAACAGCTCCAGGAAGAAGCTGTTTAGACAGTTTAAAAATTGAAGTCATAAGTGACTTGAATCTACCAGTGTGTCAGATGCAGGCACTCTAATGTTAGTATTGCAGTCTTTCTTTGGGCACTGCACCAGGGATACTTTGTACTGTTTTGAATTTTCCAATTTATAAAAGAGTGCTTTGGGATTAATGGGATTATGCTTTTACTGTGGGTTTAAATATCTTTGAATTGGTACTAAAAGTAGATAGGTTGATTTATTCTATTTAATCTTCATTTCCTTTGTTAATAAACTTCTAATTTATTATTCAAACAAAATCTACAGCATTGTATGGTTATATTTCAGCAAGAGACAATCTCATTAAATCCCAAACAAATCAAAATATTATCATCAAGCTAAGTTTCTGTCGGAGATCTGACTTGCTTGGCAATAACATCAGCTGGGTTCAAATTAAGATACAGGGGAAGATTTAAAAGTACCCCACAAAACCAGACTCATAGATGACTATTCGTAATCCCCATAGCCCATGGTGTGGGCTATAGAGGTCATTGGGAGAAAGTGAGGGCTGCAGATACTGGAGATCAAATAAAGAGTGTGTTGCTGGAAAAGCACAGAAGGTCAGGCAGCATCCAAGGAACAGGAGAATCGATGTTTCGGACATAAGCCCTTCATCAGCAATCAGGAATCTTGATGAAGGACTGACACCCAAAACATTGATTCCCCTGCTCCTCGGATGCTGTCTGACCTGTTGTGTTTTTCCAGCACCACACTCTGTGGAGGACATAGGTTAGGCCACATTTAGAATACTGTGTTCAATTCTGGCTTCCCTGCTATAGGAAAGATATTGTTAAACTTGAAAGGGTTCAGAAAATATTTACAAGGGTGCTGCCAGGATTGAGTTATCAGGAGAGCGTGAATATGCTGGGTCCTTTTTCCCTGGAACATCGGAGGCTGAGGGGTCACTCTATGGAGGTTTATAAAATTATGAGGGGTGGAGATTGGGTGAATAGCTAAAATCTTTTTATCAGGGTAGATTTAAAATGGACCTGAGGGGCAACGTTTTCATGCATAGGGCGGTGTATGTACAGAATGAGCTGCCAGAGAAAGTAGTGGAGGGGAGAACAATTACAACATTTAAAAGGCAGCTGGATGGGTATATGAATAGGAAGGGTTTTGAGGGATATGTGCCAAATGCTGACAAATGAGACTATTTTAGGATATCTAGTTGGCATGGATAAGTTAGAGTAAAAAATGAGGTCTGCAGATGCTGGAGATCACAGCTGCAAATGTGTTGCTGGTCAAAGCACAGCAGGTTAGGCAGCATCTCAGGAATAGAGAATTCGACGTTTCGAGCATAAGCCCTTCATCAGGATAAGTTAGACAAAAGGGTATGTCCCTGTGCTTATAACTCTATGATTCTATAACTTCCAAACTGTGTGAGGAACAAAGGTATTCTCTTAACTTATAAGTGGACATTGTTGAATCAAAATTCAAGTTTAGGCTCTACATTCAGATTATTCAGTTGGTTCACAACCTAGCAGAGCAGATTCAACATGCTCAATCAGGTCATCTCGACAGGATTTGTTTTTTTAATTTATGCACTCATGGGATATGGGCATTGCTAACTGGGCCAACATTTATGGCCCATCCCTGGTTGTCTCAGGGTAGTATCCCAGAACTAATCATCTTCAGCTGCTTCGTCAATGACCTTCCCTCCATCACAAGGTCAGAAATAGGAATTTTCGCCTATGTCACAATGTTCACCACACAAAGTCTGCCTGCCATCTACAAGGCACAAGCCAGCAGTGTGATAGATTACTCCCCAAGTGCCTGGATGGGTGCCACAAACTCAGGGAGCTTCACCCATCAGGACAATGCAGCCAGAATGACTGACACAATAACCAGAAGTATTCACTCACTGCACCATTGATATTCAGTGCCAGTAGTGTGTATGATCTACAAAGATGCAATGCAGGAAGTCACCAAAGGTCCTGACAAATTGAGATCAAAGGCTATGAATCTTGCTGTGAATAGCTCACCTCCTAACTCTAAAGTCTGTCCATTACCTACAAGGCACAAGTCAGGTGTTTAATGGAACCCAATGCAGCCTAATGGAACTAACAGACAAGTTAATCATAGCTATAGGTATGTACTTCAATCAAGTAGATTTTTGGAGTTGGTGATGTAATGATCCTGCTCCTTTAACAAGATTATGTTGTCCTTGGTCTTTTTGCAAAAGGGATTGTAAAAGGCACAGGTTCTGATTTGTCCAGGGATAGGGACCTAACAGATATTGCCTAAGGCAACAATCTGGAAAAAGACTTTTTGTTTTTTCTTTAAAAACAGTTGTACAATAAAAGGTGAGTGGCCAGTTCTCCCAGTTCAGGGACTTTTCTAGTTTGATTCAGTTTAGCTGGGTACCCAGAGAAGCTGCTGGAGTGAACAGAGGTTCCTTGCTTCATAAATGATCCTTAGCTGATTCTCTCTCTCTCTGTAAGAATCTGTGTTTGAATTTACCTTTTCGCCAAGGAATCTGTTTATGGGATGTTACAGGAAATCAGAATAGCTTTTCGTTAAGTTTCAGGGGATATTGTGTTGGCTGGGTTTTCAAATCATTGTCATCTTAAATTCTGTTTTCTTTGTTTGTGTTTCCTTTGGTGGTGTTTAAATAAATTGTTTTATTTAAAGCCAAGTGGTTTGAGCACTCCTGGGATATCCACCTTACATCTGCCTGAAGCAAATAGAAAAGCTAGAGCCTGGGTTACCTTCTTAAAATGTTCTGAGGGGTCTGGCCTGGTCCATAACAGTGATGCTGAAGAATCTGGTAAACACCCACCCACTCATTCACCTGTTCCCCAGCTGAAGCCATGAAAGCCATGGAGATGGGCAGGAATTTCACACTTTAGCACAAAATGCTAGACCGCATTGATGACCTGGCAGATTGTAAGGACAGCACAATAAGCAGAATAAGGTTTTTCCAGAGTTATCACCCAATATTCTGCAATGCCTTTTACTGTACAAGGCCAGGGCATCGTATATTGTGAACAAATGAGATCATTTTTCACATATTCACTGTCAGTGATTTGATTTGCCTTTTTTTTGAGATACATAGAGCATGCTTGGAGGCAAATTAGATCATACAGAGATTTCTGTGGCTATCTAAAGCTCTGTTTAACATAAATCGCAGGTTGGGTCCCCTGTGATTTGACTTATTGTGGTTTTATAATGATGTAAAAGCTTTTTGTGGCATTAAAGTTACATAATTCTGCCAGTCCATGATAGTATGAATCATATCTGAATCCATCTGCCTTGGGTTCGTGTATTATGTCTTTTATTGTACTAAGTGTTTTTATTCAGGATATTTGTGTGTAGTAGTGGAATCAGGACCATTTGAAAATGGGGCAACAACTCCTATTGTCGCTGGCACTGGTGTCAGATTTAACAGAGGTAATATTAGGGCTCCTCAACTAAACCTGAGCAATTTACTTTCCATCAAGGTAAAAGCAAAATACTTTACCATTTAACAATTCATGTTTACTCTTACAAACTTGCATCTCTGAACTTTCACTTCTTCAGATCACTCTGCACCAGATTTTCCTGGTGTTGATTTAGATATTTCTGACCAACCTGTTCAGCAACGTTATTATACACCTCTACAGCAGGTAGAACATGAATCCAAGTCTCCTGTCTCAGAGGGAGGGGCATGACTTCTGTGCCACAGGAACCTCCCCCATTATTAGCATTTGCTGTATGTGTGAGGAGATCTTTGCAATTTGACAAGTATATCAATGCTGGGGGAGGGAAAGAACTAATGGATGCCATCATTTTCGCACTTCTGCTAGCAAGGCTTTTCTTAACATATATTGTAAATCTAGGTCTGCCTGCACACCCTGACATATGTCATCTCTGCCTTCCCTGCTAAGGCGAAGTGCCTGAGAAATTGTAGCTCTCTTGCAGCCAAACAATTTCTGTTCTGTTGACCTTGTATGTTCAGTCATGACTGAGGAGGGGCAATAGCAGCTGACTCAACTCTCCTCGGTTTCCTCATGTACCTGTTGCACACAGACACTGAATTAAAATAAAATATACTTAAATAGCCATTATGTTACACTGTTATGAAGATTTATGAAAAGGTAACTTTAATCCTGCCACGGATTAAACCTTCATTTACATATAGGAAATTGTTTTATTTTGGTTGAATTGTCAGCAAATTACTCTATTATTAAAGAGTTAAATAACTGATAAAATCATTGCTTGATTGTGCAGTAATTGAAAAGTATTGACTTTGCTGCAAAGATACTGCAGCTAAAAATACCCTACCAGCAATTTCAAATCCACAGCATTGCTAACACACATTTAGAAAATAAAATGCAGCCTAACACTTATAAATAAAGATGTTTACCATCTGTTGCTCCGAGTCTGTTTTGCTGGCAGACACACAGTTAAGGATATTTCCACCCACAGGCTGTTTTCATTCCCAATATTTGTCAGAGGATATTTTCCTTGCGATTGTTTCAGGCCCAATGTAAATCAATGTAAACAGGTCAGAAGCTACACGACACCAGGTTATAGTCCAACAGGCTTAATTGAAATCACAAGCTTTCAGAGCGCTACTCCTTTGTCAGGTGAAGTCACTGATGAAGGGCCAGCGCTCCAAAAGCTTGTGATTTCAAATAAACCTGTTGGACTATAACCTGGTGTCTTGCGACTTTTGATCTTGTCCACCCCAATCCAGCACCTCCACATCAAAACAAAGTGGTGGGAGAGTGAAATACCATTTGGGTAGGATACAAAATAGAAGTTTGCAATTCAGTGACAGCTTAGTGGCAACTATTTCTCAATTCATGGATAGTGTCTATTGAGGGTCGTGGGTTTCTGCTGTGCATTTTCATGTGATTAAAAGACTCATTCTCAACTCATGGAACCTTGAGGCAGGAGGGTCCATGAGAAAGTGGGCTCTATCCTATGAGCTAGTGAGATCCAAAGTAAGCATTGGATTCCTATTTCCTTCGCTAGTGTTCATGTCGCCATTTTGAGGAATTGATAACAAGTTCCTCCCAGTCATTAATGTCAATGCTACTGCACTTCAGCAAGACCTTCAGAATTGCTTTCTCTTTGTCCTCCTAAATACTGGCAAGTTGAAGGTTGAGACTGAGTGGGAAAGATGCACATTACAGTGTTTAGTACATTGAAGTTGATTTTGCAGTTTTGCTTGAATGCTTAACGAACTGATGTCAAGCAGGACATGAGCATTTGTTGTATGGCCCATTGAATCCAGTGGATATGGGCGGAGAGATTGCTGAAGAGCTTTCTCAAGTATGTCAGGTTTTGGTTTGCAAACAGTAATTTGCTGATTTCTCGGTGGTTTGAATCACTCCCAGGTCCCTGGTTCTAGATACTGAACCTGTTTAGGAACGTGAAATGAAGAAGGCAGTAGATAGATGTTTCAGGGCAAAAAATATCTGTGTTTATTAAATACAAAAGGTAAGTATAATACAAGAATTAAGGGGAAATAGATTAAACAGTGAAATTGACACAACCAGCTCCATAAAGGACAGTAATTACATTAAACACAGGTTAAGCACTATTAGAATCTAAACAGCAGCTTTAATCTAGGAAACTTTAATCAGGCTTCCTATCCTTGGGGTTCCTGCACTTGGGGCCACCACCTGCCTTCCCCTCCCTGCTAGCTAGGTTGGAAACCTTGGAGTCTTGGGAGTTTAAGTTCACCACTGGGGAAAATCATGATTTTGAGGTATAACTGGCAGTTCTCGCTTGCCATACCCAGTGCCACAATGAAGACTGCAGACGGTGTACTCCTTCAGTCTGGATTGAGTCTGCTGACGTAGCAAGACACTAATTGGATTTATCGGGTGAGATTGCTGCACCACTGGCGATGATCTTTGTGTCCTCACTGTCCATTATATTGGTACCAGATGATTGCTGGGTGGCAAATGTTAGTCACTTGTTCAAGAAAGGGAATAGGGATAACCCTGGGAATTACAGACCAGTCAGTCTTATGTCGGTGGTGGTCAAGTTATTTGAGAGGGTTCCCAGAGACAGGATTTATGACTATTTTGAAAAGCATAGCTTAATTAGAGATAGTCAGCATGGCTTTGTGAGGAGCAGGTCATGCCTCACAAGCCTTATTGAATTCTTTGAAGATGTGACAAAACACATTGATGGAGTTAGAGCAGTGGGTGTGGTGTATATAAATTCTACCAAGACGTTTGTTAAGGTTCCCTATAGTAGGCTCATTCAGGAAGTAAGGAGGCATTGGATACAGGGAAATTTGACTGTCTGGATTCAGAATTGGCTGGCCCATAGAAGATAGAGGATGGTGGTAAATGGAAAGTATTCAGCCTGGAGCTCGGTGACCAGCAGTGCTCCACACGGATCTGTTTTGGGACCTCTGCTCTTTGTGATTTTTATAAATGACCAAGATGAGGTAGTGGAAGGGTTAGTAAGTTTGCCAATAACACAAAGATTGGTGGAATTGTGAATAGTCTGGAGGGCTGCTGTAGCTTGCAACAGGACATTGACAGAATGCAGAGCTGGGCCGAGAAGTGGCAGATGGAGTTCAACCTGGAAATTGTGAAATGATTCATTTTGGAAGGTCAAATTTGAATACAGATTATGGGGTTAAAGACAGGTTTCTTGGCAGTGTGGAGGAACAGAGGGATCTTGGAATCCATGCCCATAGATCCTTCAAAATTGCCACCCAAGTTGATTGGGTTGTTAAAAAGGCAAATGTTGTGTTAGCTTTCATTAGCAGGGGGATTGAGTTTAAGAGCCGTGAGGTTATACTGCAGCTCCATAGAGCCCTGGTTAGACCACACTCAGAATATTGTATTCAGTTCTGGTCACCTCATTAGAGGAAGGATGTGGAAGCTTTAGAGAGAGTGCAAAGGAGATTTACCAGGCTATCCCTGGACTGGAGGGTATGACTTATGAAGAAAGATTGAGGGAACTAGGGCTTTTCTCATTGGAGTGAAGAAGGATGAGAGGTGACTTGATAGAGGTGTACAAGTTAATGAGAGACACAGATCGAGTGGATAGCCAGAGACTTATTCCCAAGGTGGAAATGGCTATCATGAGGAGGCATAATTTTAAGGTGATTGGAGGAAGGTTTGGGGGGGTTCTTTACATAGAGAATGGTGGGTGCGTGGAATTCACTGGCAGCAGTGGTAGTAGAGTCAGATACATGAGAGACATTTAAGCGACTCTTGGATAGGTGCATGGATAATAGTAAAAAGAAGGGCATGTAGGTTAGTTTGGTCTCAGAGTGGGATAAAAGGTCAGCACAACATCAAGGGCTGAAGGGCCTACACTATGCTGTACTATTCTGTGGACAGAGATATTATTTCTTTGACACTCTTGCCTCAGTACTGAGTGCTTTTTGTGAGACCATTTCAGAGTCACCAACATTGCTGTGGGTTTGGAGTCACAAGCAAGTCAAACCAGCTGAGGATGGCAGATTTCCTTCACTGGAGAGCATTAGTGAGCCAAATGGGTTTGTCATCAGCAATGATTTCATGGTCATTAGTAGATTCTTAATCCCAGACTTTTTTTTATTGAATTCAAATTCCTTCACCTGCCATGGCAGGATTCAGATCTTGATTAATAGTTTAATGATAATATCACTCGGCCATCATCTCAGCCTGCAATATAATAGGTGTTAGCTGGACCCACTGTGATGAAAATTCTTATAATAGTTCAATAAAACATCAAGCTGAAATTCAGGGTTTTACCAAGTCCCATTAGTTGAGGGGTTACAGACGGGATTCATATGTCCACTGCATACCTACCCAGGGTAACTGGAGGAAATATTGGATGAAAGGTAAGTTTTACGTGTCTGGATAAGGTCTACTACCAATGTTAGAAAAAAATTGCCCGGAGGCTTAATTGAACCCTGCGGGCAAACAATTGTGAATTTACTTCAAGAAAGAATCTTCAAAAGGCCCTGATAAATACAATAAATCAAAAATCACAATTGCAATATGCTGGCATTCATAGCAAAATCGGTCTACGCTTGACAGGTACTATTTAATCCAGAGCAACTAAATTGTAAATGAGAAGATGTCTGTAAATCACACAGACTAAAAACACAAGTTTAAATGCTCATACTGCCCCCCTATGGTACTTGTGCTTTATTGAGTGTGAAACTGCCAGCAGCATTGCACAATATCATTCCCAGCTCCATTTTGGGGAATGGGAGTTTTGGTCACAAGAAAGGCACCCTGAAATAGGTCGGCAGGCAAATTAGGCTCATGTAGAGCCTTGTTAAAGGGAGGTTTAGGAAACCAATGGAGATAGTCTAGTTGACTTTCAGTTTCTTAAGACAAAAAAAAATTAGATCAGCTGAAAGGAAGATATCCTGTGGTAATTCTCCAGACAGCCATACCATCCATTTCGTTTAAAGGCCACTCTTTTTTGCAAAAATAGATATTTTAGTAAAGGCATCCTGCTGCTCAGATAAATTGGCATGTAATCTCTGAAAATAATTGTGAAAAAGTTGACTGGACCAGGAATTGGTTGACTCAGTTGGCTAGATGGCTAGTGAGTGATGTCAACAGTGTGGGTTGAATTTCAGCACCAGCTGAGGTTACTATGAAAGACTCTCCTCCTGAATCTCTCCCCAAGCCTGAGGATTGGTGACCCCCAGATAAGACTACTAATCACCTCTCTCGAATGAGAGAGCAGGACTGTGGTGACATTACATTTACTGAACCATTTAATAGGATCATTAAAGCACACCAATTCATTTTCATAGTGAATTCAATATATTTGATCTACAGAAACGTTTGAACTATGCTGACTAGTACCTGCTTGCCTCACCATTCTCCCAGAAGAAAACAAAACAAACACGTGCCTATGAGTCTAACAGAATGATCCATTTTGAAGAACTTGCCTGAACCAGAAATGATCGACCAGATTTCATAATTCCAGCCTGGAGATGTGGCAGGACCGGACCTGAGGATTGAATCCTCAGCTAGATCACAACGGAATATTTAACCTTTTGTGCTGGTTTGACCATTTCCTCCTGACTGCACCAATGTAACTAATACAAATAGGCAGAAATTCAGCCCAAATGTTTAGGAAAGGTTGATAGTGACAGAGAGATAGAGGCTAGAAGCACAACTACTGACCTGTGCTGCTTGGCCTACAACTTTCTGAGGTAAGCCCAATGTCTTTGTGAAGAACAGTGTTGCTGTGAAGGACTGGTATTAGGTACTTGGTTCACTGTCATTCATCACTTACATCAATGACTTGGAAGACAATATAGAAGCTATGGTCAGAATATTTGCAGATAACACCAAAATTTGTATTTGATTTGATTTGATTTGATTTAGTTTAATTTGATTTATTACCGTCATGTGTATTGAGGTATTGTGAGAGGTTGTCTTATGTGCTTTACAGGCATATCGTATTATACAAGTGCATCAGAGAAACAGGACAGAGTGCAGGAGACAAGAAGCTACAGAGAGATATCAAAATTAAAATTGAAGAGGTCCATTTAAAAGTCTGATACAGCAGGTCATATAGTGGACAGTGGAGAACATTATCTAAGAGTACAACAAGGTCTTGATCAGTTGAGACAATGGGCCAGGACGTGGCAGATGGAGTTTAGTTTAGTTTAGATAAATGTGAGGTGATGCATTTCGATAAGGCAAATCAGAGCAGGATATACAATTTAATGGTAGGGCCTTTGGAAGTATTGTTGAACAGAGAAACATAAGGCTGCAGATTCATAGTTCCTTGAGAGTGTTAGAAAGGATGGTGAAGAAGGCCTTTGGCACTTGACTTCATTGGTCAGAGTATTGAGTGTAAAAGTTGGGATGTCATGTCATAGCTATACAGGATATTGGTGAGGTCACTTTTAGAACACCGCATACAATTTTGAGCATTCTCCTATTGGAAGGATGTTGTTAAACTAGGAAAGGTACAAAGAAAATTTATGAGGATGTTGCTGGGACTGAGGGGTTAGAGTTATAAGAAGATGCTGAATAGGCTGTGGCTGCTTTTCTTGGAGCATCAGAGGTTGAAGGGCGCATGGATAGGGTGAATAGCCAAGATCTTTTTCCAGTGATAGAGGAGTCTAAAACTAGAGCGCATACGTTTAAGGTGAGAGGGGAAAGATTAAAAAGGGACCTGAGGAGCAAATGTTTCACGTAGTCCGTATATGGAATAAGATGGCAGAGAATGTGATAGAGGTGGGCATAATTACAACATTTAAAAGACATTTGGACAGGTAGATGAACAGAAAAAGTTTAGAGGGATTTGGATCAAATGCAGGTCAATGGGACAATTAAGTTTGGAATACCTGCACAGCACAGGCATGTTGGACCAAAGGGTTTGTTTCTGTGCTGCATGTCTCCATAACGCAAGAAAAGATTTGGAGAAGGGGAAGTGAGATGACAAGGAGGGGTGGGAATCTCAACAGAAGAAAATGGAAGCAATCAAATAAGGCCACCCCAAGAACATTATGGTTGATTCTTAACTGCCCTCTGGGATGGGCAGTAAATGCTGCCCTAGCCAGCAATGTCCTCATGCCATGAATGAATAAAAAATAAGGCACAGATAGTAGTAGACCATTGCAAAATAACATATCCTTGGAGGCAGATGTGGCACAAACATGTTTTATTTCTTTAAAACTAAAATCATGCTGAAATTAAACTAATAAACACACAGGAATTGTGATTTAAATCTCTATTGTTGTAGTCATAATCTTGGAAGAGACTGCACACCTGAAGTTGCTGTGTTCTGACAATATTTTAGAATTACTGTTCCTCCAACATTCTATGAACTATTTACACCTTCAGACTTGGCATGAGGTCTAGACAGTAGTATATCTCCGCAGAGTTGCTCCATGATGTGATCTCTTAAAATACTACAGAGTTAGTTTACTATTTATTAATCTTATATTTGTATTTACATTATCCTTTTACCCTACACAAAGTTTTAATGCTGCAACCCTGGCGATCCATGATGGGAAATGGGGAAGCAGGCATTGGTGAAGAATAAGAAATCAGTGAAAGGCTTGAAACGAAGATAAAATTTATAAATTGGTTAAAAAGAAGATGGACAAAAAATACCATTTAACAATGTCTCTGCTCTTAAATTAAGGTGGTGCCGGAGAACATTGAGATTTAGTTCATAAGTGAGCCAGCAAACAGTTTGCATAAATGGTGATTCCAACCAATCCTGTTAAAAGAATGAAGAAGTGATGTCACCAGATATAGCTGTGGATGCAAATAACGAGAAATTCACCATAAGGAATGTTGATGATAATGTATAGACTTGTTATTTGGCTGTTAAATGTGTTCTGTAAAAGGCAGCTGCCTTTTGCAGAACAGATTCAGTCAGAAAAAGCAACAAAGACTGAATCCAATCTGGCTAATTCGCATTCACTAGGCAATATTAGATACATTTTAGATCAGCAGATGTTGGAAGTATCTTAATTAGGTCTTCATTACAATCAAATTCTATTATCTAACTGCGAAAAATTTTAAATCAGGATTATTTTATATTTATTTTTAAAATTCTACTTTCCAGCAGATGGCATCAGAAGATGCAAAATCCAGCCATTAACTATTGCCATGGCAACTCCTGAATTGTTAGCAACATGGTGTTGTATCTAATCACAAGGATTGTAATAGTTAATCATTTGAATAAACTGATTTTTTAAAAATCATGCGTAGGAAGTGGGCAACACTGGTTAAGTCAGCATGACCTAGATATTTTGGAAGTGAGGGGCTTGCTGAGCCATTTCAGAGAGTAATTAAAAGTTGATCGCCTCACTGTGTGTCTGGAGTCACATAGGCACCAGGCCTGGTAAGAATAGGAGATTTCCTTCCTTGGGTATTAATGAAGCAAAGGGGTCTTTTATTTGAAAATCAGCTAAGGATGCTTGATTATTTTAGACTGGCGTTTAATTCCAAATTATTTTATTTGGAATTCAACCTATCTGCCATGGTGACTCAAACCTGCCTTATCTCCAGAACAGTATCTAGGTCCTTGATTATTAGTCCAGTGATTTAACCATTGCACCACTGTCTCCCCTATTAGGACAGTAGTCTTTGTTCAGCAGATTGAGGGTTATGTCAATATATTTTTGATGGCAGCCATAAAAATCTAAATGAATATACATATGAATTACATTGCATTTGCAGAACAGAAATAGGGCACTCAACCCAAATTCGTGCTAATAATTATAGTATATTTTACCTAGGTCTGTCAGCATCTTGATAACCCTGTCAGCAGAGGCTTCCCTTCAGTAGGCAGTTTAATATTCAGAGACGGTACTCGTTGCTTTGCAAAGCAATTGTGCGCAATCGTGGCATGGGGGCACTTGCACCATCAGTGAGGTTAGAGGGTTTGGCCACAGAGTGTTCAGAGGCTCGAGATCCTGCCATCGAGACTCCTGAAATTTGTTGGTGAAGTTGGTGAACCAGTTGTGTCAGCAACTGCCTCTGCCTGGAATGCCTGATGCAACCAGAACAACTGGAACAAATCCAACCGGAGCTCAGTTCCCAGGAAGACAGTTTAAAATATTATAAATATAAGATAAAATATAACATAAATGTAAACATAACATAAAATATAATAACCTAATTTATTTTTGTTGAGAAATATTTGATTGTTTCAGTTTAAATTAGGTGCTTGAATTAATCTTTAGCCTGTTCTATTCTAAAAATTTTTACTTTTAATTTTATTTCTTTATTTTTATACTTTATATCAAGAAGGATTGTAATGTTTAGCTTTTAACTATGTGTTTTTTTTAGCCTAAGATTTTGGACTTAGGTACCTTTGTACCTAAGATGGCGACATTGTTTATTTTTTATTGTCCCCCTGTAATTCCGTACTTGAGTACTCATGGCAATAAAATCTAATTCTAAGTCTAATTGTAATATATGGGATTAACACAGGAACATTAGGTTAACATTTACTTTTCGGTAAAACATACACCTAAGATTTTTTTTTAAAAGAGGGGAAATCCAGCTTGGAAACATGCCATGGTTAGCTTCTCCCATAACAATGTAAAGTTACTGATTCACACTGATAGAAAAAACTGTCCTATGTTTTTTGTTATAGCACTAGTAAAAACACAAACAAAGGTAGTTCTGGTAAGTGAAACCACAATTAAACTGAAGAATAATCGACCACCAATTCCTAATGTCTTCCTGGTTGCTGTAGTTCGCTTAAGCAAAATTGGCCAACAACATTGTCACCTAACTCTAGTTTTCAAGGCTGAATTCAAAATAACATTTTTTTGAAATGGAATGGTCACATTGCCAATAGCTCGAGCACATTGACAATGAGCCCTGCTGTTCCACAAGGCGTCACAAATGTGTAAATACTCAATTAATCCACCAAGATGAGCAATGTGCCTGACTGACTGCTATTCCAGACAGAAGCAATTCACACCCGATTTCATTATTAACAGATCTATTTATTGCAAACATGTTGCATTTTAACAAATGGCAAGAGAAGAAGGACTCGCAGCCGATGATTATACAACATACACAGTAGAAAGCCGGAGTTCCAGGTGGCTCCTCCTTCATTAGATGAGAATGGGCCGGGTGCTGGCAGGTGGGACTGAAAGGTCTGTTTACATGCTGTACATCTCTATGACTCTATGACTCTTTAACTGGCAGTGGGTTTAACATGAGGGTCATCATACCTCAGGTAAATCTTCATGGTAACCTCAGCCAGTGTGGGAATTGAGCCCATGCTGTTAGCATCGTTCAGTATCACAAACCAGCCATCCAGCCAATTGAGCTTACATACCCCTATTAATACGCATAGTGGACCCCTTTAAGACTTCAAACATACACAAACACTCACACTTTCATTCACAAATAAAATTGACAAAAGACAGATGATTTGACACAAATATTATGGACAAATAAATATAGACATGAGAAACAGAATCCTGAAGATCAAAAGTCTGGATCTCAAGAATGAACAAAATTGTCTTTCAATGCTTCTTTTGATTTTCACAATCACGCCTGTCTAAAGCAATGTTCATTCTTTACTCTGTTGGATGACCAGTTGGACTTAGGTCTTTTCCTATATTAGAATTCTTTCTTATAGGTTTTTCAGTCTAATTACTCAGACCAAGAGAAGGGGAATAGTGACATGCTTTCTGTTCATCAGCTCTGAATGACTCCACCTGCACTACATTGACAGATCTATAACAAACTGAAGCCTCACACTCGAGGATTATAGTAACTTGAATAGTTGATGGTTACCTTACTTTCTTTTAAAAAAAACTTATATCTGTAACAAGTAAAGGTTTAATTTTTGATTACCTTATAGAAATGAGCACTGGCTATCTCTTTAGGATTTATGCTTTACATACAGCTACTGAACTGCAAGTGTTTTTCATTATGATAACTTTCTGTGTGCTTCAATAGACAATAGACAATAGACAATAGGTGCAGGAGTAGGCCATTATGCCCTTCGAGCCATTCATTATGATCATGGCTGATCATCCTCAATCAGTATCCTGTTCCTGCCTTATCCCCATAACCCTTGATTCCACTATCCTTAAGAGCTCTAACCAACTCTTTCTTGAAAGTATCCAGAGACTTGGCCTCCACAGCCTTCTGGGGCAGAGCATTCCATACACCCACCACTCTCTGGGTCTAAGTGGCCTATCCCTTATTTTTAAACTGTGTCCTCTGGTTTGGGACTCACTCATCAGCGGAAACATGTTTCCCGCCTCCAGAGTGTCCAATCCTTTAATAATCTTATACGTCTCAATCAGATCCCCTCTCAGCTTTCCAAACTCAAGCATATACAAGCCAAGTCTCTCCAATCTTTCAACATAAAATAGTCCTGCCATTTCAGGAATTGACCTCATGAACCTGCGCACCACTCCCTCAATAGCCAGAATGTCTTTCCTCAAATTTGGAGACCAAAACTGCGCACATTATTCCAGGTGCGGTCTCACCAGGGCCCTGTACAGCTGCAGAAGGGCCTCTTCGCTTCTATGCTCAATTCCTTTTGCTATGAAGGCCAGCATGCTATTAGCTTTCTTCACTGCCTGTTGTACCTGCATGCTTGCTTTCATTGACTGATGTACAAGAACACCCAGATCTCTTTGTACTGCCCCTTTACCTAACTTGACTCCATTTAGGTAGTAATCTGCCTTCCTGTTCTTGCCACCAAAGTGGATAACCACACATTTATCCACATTAAACTGCATCTGACATGCATCCGTCCACTCACCTAGCCTGCCCAGGTCACCTAGTATTCTCCTAACATCCTCCTCACATTTCACCTGCCACCCAGCTTTATGTCATCAGCAAATTTGCTAATATTACTTTTTAATACCATCATCTATATCATTAATGTACATTGTAAAAAGCTGCAGTCCCAGCACTGATCCCTGTGGCACATCACTGGTCACCACCTGCCATTCCGAAAGGGAGCTGTTTATCACTACTCCTTGTTTCCTGTTAGCCAACCAATTTTCAATCCATGTTAGTATTTTGCCCCTAAACACCATGTGCCCTAATTTTGCTCACTAACCTCCTATGTGGGATTTTATCAAAGGCTTTCTGCAAGTCCAGGTATAATACATCCACTGGATCTCCCTTGTCCATTTTCAGAGTTACACCCTCAAAACATTCCAGAAGATTAGCCAAGCATGATTTTCCCTTCATAAATCCATGCTGACTCTGACCTATCCTATTACTGCTATCCAGATGTGTTGTAATTTTGTCCTTTATAATTGACTCCAGCATTTTTCCCACCACTGAGGTCAGACTAACTGGTCTATAATTCTGTTTTCTCTCGCCCTCCTTTCTTAAAAAGTGGGACAACATTAGCCACCCTCCAATCTGCAGGAGCTGATCCTGAATCTATAGAATATTGGAAAATGATCACCAATGCATCCACGATTTCTAGAGCCACCTCTTTTAGTACCCTGGGATGTAGACCATCAGGCCCCGGGGACTTATCAACCTTCAGACCTAACAGTCTCTCCAACACCATTTCCTGTCTAATACAAATTCGCTTCAGTTCAGGTCCTTCAGCCACTATTACATCTGGGAGATTGCTCGTGTCTTCTCCAGTGTAGACAGATCTAAAGTACCAACTCAACTCTTCTGCCATTTCTTCGTTCCCCATAATAAATTCACCTGTTTCTATCTTCAAAGGCCCAATTTTAGTCTTAACCTTTTTTTTCTTTTCACATACCTAAAAAAGCCTTTACTATCCTCCTTTATATTTTTGGCCAGTTTATCTTCGTACCTTATTTTTTTCTTTGCGTATTTCCTTTTTAGTTATTCTCTATAATTCTTTAAAAGCTTCCCCAGTCCTCTGTGTTCCTACTCATCTTTGCTATGTTATAGTTTTTCCCTTTTGTCTTTATATGGTCCTTAACTTCTCTCATCAGCCACAGCCACCCCTACCTTCTCTTAGGATCTTTCTTCCTTTTTGGAATGCACTGATCCTGCATCTTCTGCATTATACCCAGAAATACCTGCCATTGTTGCTCCACTGCCATCCCTGCTAGGGTACTGCACCATTGAACTTTGGCCAGCTCCTCCCTCATAGCTCCATAGTTCCCCTTATTCAACTGAAATATTGTCACTTCTGATTCTACCCTCTCCCTTTCAAACTGCAGATTAAAGCTTATTGTATTATGTTCACTACCTCCTAATGGCTTCTTTACTTCAAACTTACAATATCTCATTTAATTTTCTGAATCAAAGTACTACTGAACCCAAATCCTAATCTTTTTTGTTTAGGGAATGCTTACCATGGAGTTTCATCCTATTCCTCATAATAGCTAAGAAAATTAAAATCACAGTAAAATTTAGTTGAAATTTAAACTATCATGAAGAGGGTAAAAGTCTTGGCTAGCTTCCTTCCTTATTATGCACTTTGGTAGGAAGAATAGGGTCACACATTATTTTCTAAATGAGGAGAAGGTTTGAAAATCTGAAGCGCAAAGGGACTTAGGAGTTTTAGTTCAGGGTTCTCTTAAAGTTAACATGTAGGTTCAGTTGGCAGTTAGGAAGGCAATGCAGTGTCAGCATTCATTGCAAGAGGGCTAGAATACAAGAACAGAGGCTCTATAAGGCTCTGGTCAGAACGTGCTTGGAATATTATGAGCAGTTTTAGTCCTGTATTGAAGAAATCAATGTGCTTGTGTTGGAGAGAGTCCAGAAGAGGGTTATGAGAACGATCTGGTGAATAAAGGGATGTCATACGAGGAGCAATTGGGGACTGTGGGTTTGTATTTGATGCGGTTTAGAAGGACAACGGGGGATCTAATCGAAACTTACAGGATATGGAGCCCCCTGGATACTGTGAATGTGGGGCAGATGTTTCTAGTAATAGGAGTGAAGGTACCACCCTTTAGATCTGAGATGAAGTGGAATTTCTTCAGCCAGAGGGTGGTGAATCTGTTGAACTCATTGCCACAGAAGACTATGTAGGCCAAGTCATTGATTGTATTTAATATAGAGATAGGTAGGCTCTTGATTGGTAAGGGGACCAAGGCTCATGGGGAGGAAGGCAGAAGAATGGGGTTGAAAATCATATCAGCCATGATGGAATGGCAGGGCAGACTCAATGGCCTAGTTCTGTTCCTTGAGATTATGATCCTAATATCTTTGCTGGGAGGCAGGTTGGATCCAGTGGGACTAGTTGAGTTTCTTTGTGTCTGGCTCCCTCTGATTGAAGTTCCGAGAGTTATATCCAATCTTTTCAACTCCATATACAAAGTTAAAAGTTGTGATATATCATGAGCCAACTTTGACTTGGGCTGGTGTGATGCACTGATATCATAGCACCCTCTTGTGGTCTTGTATGTATGCACATAGCAGATAAACCCGTGTTGGATTGATGTTTTAGATGGGTGGGGGAGGGCTCAATAACCAGGGTCAGGGATTCCGGGGATCCATTGTGCTGGGCCAGGGAGGCACCACTATATTTGGGTCAGATGCCCAGATCACAAGCAGTGTGATTTCTGTCCCTGTTTCTGTGACTGCGGCACAAATCTTATTCTGCCCTGCAAAACAAAATCACATTTGGTAATGAGAGACATGAATACCCTCACCAAACAAATTTGGATTTGACATGTTTAGAGCAAGCCAGCAGAGGAATTAAAAGTTTTGTTTTTGTTATGCTAAGTAATAGTTTTTAAAATATGGTCTTCGTGGAAAGGTCATTTGTACACACAGGTAAAAATAATGACTGCAGATGCTGGAAACCAGATGTATTCCTGATGAAGGGCTTTTGCCCGAAACGTCCATTTTACTGCTCCTCGGATGCTGCCTGAACTGCTGTGTTTTTCCAGCACCACTCTACTCCATTTGTACACATGACTGGACTGGCCTTTGAAGTTGGAAACATCAATAGTGTATTGTTAGGAGACTGGGAGAGTGCAGTCACAACTGAGAGACTTTCAGGGTTTGAGATGGTTTTTCACTGTTAATGATACAATGGACGTCCTTGATCATTCAGCTGTAAATCAAGCAGTGACAAAAGGGAAAGGGTGATGAGTCTGACGAAAACTGGCTCAGAAGTATATAAAACACTGAAGAATTTGGTCACTCCCGCTGAGTTAAAACACAAAGCTGTCAGCTATTTATGTGAGGTAAAAACAATGACTGCAGATGCTGGAAACCAGATTTTGGATTAATGGTGCTGGAAGAGCACAGCAGTTCAGGCAGCAGCTCGAGCAGCACAACAGCCTCAAGGTGCTGGAGATTGCATTCAGCTATCAGCGTGGAGCAAGAACTTAGTTAGCCAGTGACAATACTGGAGAGAGGCTTTGAAAAAGATGTCCATCCATTGTCATTCTGGAGAGTGTTAAGAGAGTGAGAGACAATTACAGGACTGATTTCTGTGTACTTTGATCATTCATCCTAGGTTGCTGACGTTGCCAAAGTTAAAGTTATTGAGTTCTTCTAGAAGGTGACAAAACAGGTGGATGAAGGTGAAGTGGTTGAAGTGGTGTATGTGGACTTCAGTAAGGCATTCGATAAGGTACCACACGGTAGGCTATTGCACAAAATACAGAGTTTCAGGATTGAAGGTGATTTAGTGGTTTGGATCAGAAATTGGCTAGCTGAAAGAAGACAGAGGGTGGTGGTTGATGGGAAATGTTCATTCTAGAGTCAGTTACCAGTGGTATGTCGCAAGGATTTGTTTTGGGGCCACTGCTGTTAATCATTTTTATAAGTGAGTTGGATGTGGGCGTAGAAGAAGGGGTTAGTAAATTTGCAGGTGACACGAAGGTAAGCAGAGTTGTGGACAGTGCCAAAGGATATTGTGGGTTACAGAAGGACATAGAGCTGGGCTGAGAAGGGGAATTGGAGTTTAATGTGGAAAAGTGTGAGGTAGTTCACTTTGGAAGAAGTAACAGGAATGCAGAGTACTGGGCTCATGGTAAAATTCTTGGCAGTGTAGATGAACAGAGAGATCTCATTGTCCAGGTGCAAAAATCCCTGAAAGTTGCCACCCAGGTTGATAGGGTTGTACTACTAAGAGTGTAGTAGGGAATGGCCTGCCTGCAACAGTAGTAGACTCGCCGACGTTAAGGACACTTAAGTAGGCACTGGACATACATATGAATAATAATGGAATGGTGTAGGTTAGATGAGCATCAGATTATTTTCACAGGTCGGCACAACATTGAGGGCCAAAGGGCCTGTACTGCGCTGTAACATTCTATGTTCTATGTTAACCTTCAACAGTGGTTGCAAACAGCACTGTTAATGGATAGGGTGGAAGGTGACTCAAGAGAAGTCAGGGTTAACACCAGCCAGTCTTTTGTAAAAGTTAATAAGCTGAGTAAGTTGACTGCAGTAACAAGAATGGGGCTTTTGTGGTGCACTACTCCTCAGGCAAGAGACTCATGTCCAAATCCCATCTGCTCCGTATTCAACATCTCTGAAGAGTAAATATCTGTCAGATTGAAAAGAGTTTGATAGCCTTGCTGATTTTGCCAGGATTAACCTTTTCCCCTGCCTAAGAAGAATTCCTGAAATAATGTTCACAGTATCTGAAGAGTGAAGTTTGATAGTGACCCAGTAATGCCGATTGTAACATGTGCAACCACTAATATGAGGGGGATATGATTCTGCTCACTTTGTAACCCAAATTTTCAGAGGCAGTGTTGCTTGAGATTTCGGTCTGGCATTCACAATGGCAGCTGAAGTCATAGAGTCATCCAGTCATAGAATTGTACAGCATAGAAACATGCCGACCAGATATCCTAAATTAATCCAGACCCATTTGCCATCATTTGGTCCATATCTCTCTAAACCCATCCTATTCATATACCCATCCAGAAGGCTTTTAATGTTGTAATTATACCAGCCTCCACCACTTCCTCTGGCAGCTCATTCCATACACACCACCCATTGCATGAAAAAGTTCCCCTTTAGGTCCTTTTTAAATCTTTATCGTCTCACCTCAAGCCTCTGCCATCCAGTTTTGGACTCCCCCACCTCGGGGAAAAGACTTAGTCTGTTTACCCTATCCATGCCCCTCATGACTTTATAAACTTTTATAAGGTCACCCTTCAGCCTGTGACACTCCAGGGAAAATAGTTCCATCTGAATCATCCTCTCCCTATAGCTCAAACCCTCCAACCCTAGCAACATCCTTGTAAATCTTTTCTGTACCTTTCACATTTAAAAACATCCTTCCTATAGCAGGGAGACCAGAATTGAACAGTATTCCAAAAGTAGCATAACCAATGTCCTACACAGCCACAACCTGACTTCAAACTCCTAAACCCAATGCACTGATCAATAAAGGCAAGCATACCTAACACCTTCTCCACTATTCTATCTACCTGGGACTCTACTTCCAAGGAAATTTGAACCTGCGCTCCAAGATCTCTTTGTTCAGCAACACTCCCAGGACCTTACAATTTAGAATATAAATCCTGCTCTGATTTGCCTTTCCAAAATGCAGGAACCTTGCTGAACGCCTTACTGCAGTCCATATAGATCATGTCCACTCCTCTGCCCTCATCAGTCCTCTTTATTACATCTTTAAAATCTCAATAAAGTTATTTGATTTCCTATGCACAAAACCATGTTGACTTTTTCCTGAGCATAGCACGAGTTGGTTGTTGGTGACTTTGCCTTGTTTCTTTGCTGGTCAAAGGGACCAGATTACCCCAATTCATTAGCAAGATTGCATTGAGTCTCTGATGTTGGAGGGATTCCACATTCAGTTGTAATCCACTACGCAGGGATGAAGACAGCAAATGTTTAAGATGGTGCACAGAGTGTCAATCATGTCTCCTGGATGGTACTGCACAAATCCAGGCCTATGGAAAAGATTTCATCATGCTTCTGATTTAGCTCTTGCAGACGCTGAAAAGGTACAGCAAGTGAGGAACTGAATCACTCCCTGCTGAATTCCCAGCCTCTGACCTGCTTTTATAACTACTGTATTTATGTGGCATATCCAGTTACATTTCTGGATAATGCTGATCCCAGCATACTGATCATGAGGGATTCGGCACTGGTGATAGCACTCACTGTCAAGGGGAGAGGATATTAATGTTTCTTGTTGGTGATTGTCATTGCCTGATTGTCATTGTCACTTCTCTGCAGGTCTGGGGGAATGAGATCATTGATCTCCAACTATCACAACATCTTCCTTTGTGCCATGTACCATTCCAACCAGTGGACAGTTTTCTCTTTGATAACGATTAATTTTGCCAGATCTCCTTAATGCCACACTCAATGGAATGCTGCCTTGATGTCAAAGGCAATCAATTTCATCTCACCTCAAGAATACAACCATTTTGTCAATGGTCAAATCAAAACTGGAGGTCTAGAGATATTTGCCCTGCTAGAGCTCAAACGGATCATTGGAGAGCATTTTTTTTAATATAGTGAACATATTATTGATAGTTCCCACTTGTTAAACATGAACAATCCATTCAATTGCTTTGTTTATGATATAGTTCAGTAGCAAAAACTAGATGTGATTGATCCCATTTTTGTGGACAGACAACACTCAGGCAATCTTCCTTTGAAACAAGCATCATAGCTGTCCTCTAACAACTTGCTTAGAAATGGAGTTAGTTTTTGAGCACGAAACTTCAGCATTAAAATTGACATGTTATTGTCACCTTAGTCTTTGGTGTAGCTAGTGCATTCATTGTTTCTTCAGAGCACCTGGTGTGAATTGATTGAATCATTATTTGAGCTGCTAGATCCACACAGAATCCATCCCACTTCGTAAAAGGCAAAGTTGACATAGTCTTACCAGACCATAGGGCTCCATTCTCATTAGAAAGAAATGACTGGTGGTGGTGGTTCAGCATGCCTCAGGTGAGGGGACAGGTTAAGAAGAAGAGTTGTTCATGTTCATTTCAGCTGGTCTGGGAATTGAACCCATACTATTGGCATCACTCTGTATCTCAGATCAGCCATCCAACCAACTAAAGCTAACCTAACATTCCAGTTAGTACAGTACTACCACACAACACAATAAGGGTATCCTCATTGTAAAGCTAAGATCTCACCCCAACAAAGACTTATTGTGTATTCACTCCAACCACTATTGTCATAGATAGATGAATCTGTCACAAGTAGATTTGTAGAGATAAAGTCAGACCTTTTCTCGTTCATGTTGGCTCTGTCATCATCGTCCAAGTCTAGTCTGACAGAAAGACCATTCAGGAGTCAGCAGGTTTTGCTTAGAAAGTTACCATTCTCATTGATGAACATTGAAGTCCCCTACCCAAGTATATTCTATGCTCTTGCTCCCCTGCATCCTCCTTCCAAGTGGTTTTCAATGTGCAAGAATCTTGATCTATCAGCTAAAGAGTCAAGCAACAGGAGATTTCCTTGACTATGTTTAACCTGATGCCTTGAGACTTATTGAAGTCCAAAGCAAACATTGAGGATGCTCAGATTGTATATCACTGTGTCTCCACCTCTGATCATTCTGTTCTGCCAATGGAGCAGGACATTGCAGAGGATGGCAATGGAGGAATCAATCATGTTGCCTGGAAGTTATCATTGTATGGGGATGCTGCTTGGCTTTCAGAGTCTTGGTCTCCAGATATTGGCGAGGAGATCTTTACAGTATCTGCTGAGCTTGATATCCAAATCCATTATCTGTGTGGATACAAGGTGGCCCATTAGGTTTGAACTTTAGTATGTTATTCATTTTGTCATGAGAGAAAAAAACTGCAGATGCTGGAACTCAAAGTTGACAGGCAGGAGGTTGGAGGAACACGGCAAATCAGGCAGCATCAAGAGGTGGGAAAGTCAACAAATTGGGTGTAACCCTTCTTCAGGACAGGTTAGTACCACTGTTTGGCTTGTGTGGTCAATTCAGAGAGTATTTAAGAGGTAACCTCATTGCTGTGAGTCTACATGTACATCATAGCAGGTAAGGATGTCAGGTTTCTTTCTCAAAAGGACATTGTCATTAAAAATCAATCTGCTTGTCAATCTGATAGGCATATGGTCACTGCTGCTAACACTAGCTTTTTTTCAATTACATTTGCTTTTATTTCTTTAATTAACAGAAATTAAATTCCCCCAATGAAGACACATAATAAGGTGATTAAACCTGGACTTTTGATTCTGAGTTCAGTAACAAAACCACTCTGCTGCCACTTTGGAACATTCTGCTTGAAACACATTAAGGAAGTTGGCAACGGAAAAAAACAATTGTGTGACCTTTAAAATGGAGTTTGAAATTTTAATATTTCAGATAACAACTCACTATGTCTCACTGTCTTATCATTACATCACATGATGGTAATGAATGAGCACTTATACATTTCTCTTCTATTTGTTTCTTCAGTGTTTAACTGAAGCCACTAAATCATCTTAACATCAATACCATGAAATAGAGAATTTAAGAGAGATATGATAAGCATTGGAACAAAATCAATTGAGGTTAAATTGCTCTTGTCCCAAAGAATCCTAAGGCTGCTCTCTCATTAGAGAGAGAGAGAGAGAGAGAGAGATGACTGCTGGTGTTTTAATCTAATGGTCATCTGAGGGACAAGATTGAATTTTCATGGTAATCTCAGCCAATGTGGTAACTGAACCTGTGCAGTTGGCATCACTCTGCATCTCAAACCAGCCATCTAGCTAACTTATTAAGTCCATCGCTCTCCAGATGTGCAGTCTGACTTGCTGAATATGTAGACTATTTTCTGTATTTATTGTGGTAAGCATTGGTACTTAATTATCACATTCTATAATCTGAAATTCACATTATTTATGGATGATCTCTCTGGTCGGCACAGCAAAGCTGAGAATACATCACATTGTATATTTCCTCTGCAGTTTTAATGGGTAACTTGGGTGCTTGTGTATTGCGCATCTTCAAACTGGTATCGAATCAAGCATTGATAAGCGTTTTCGCACGATAGAAGACAAAAGTCAGGGGTCACTCATTTAAAAGAGAGATTAAGCATTTTGTTTTATTTCAGCGGGTCGAAAGTCTTTGGAAAAGGTGCTGGAAGCAGAATGCTTAAATACTTTTAGGCAGATATACATAAATGCTCGTTAAGTGAGGGGCAAATGATCATCAGGATGGGCTCAGATGTGGATTTGAGATTGTAAGTCGATCAGTCATGGTTTTATTGAATGATGGAGCAGGTTTGAGGGGATAAATGGCCTACTCCTAGTTCATATGTGCGTGTATATACTTCATGTCACAAAACAGGAGAATGAAGACAAAGCACTGGCAAAGCAAGACTGTGACCAGTGAAGATGGCAGAATTTTGCAGTGTTTTGGTCTTACCAGTCAACTTGCTTTCACTTAGATGAAGGCAATTCTCTTTTCTCTAAATGCCCTGCAGAATGAGTTTCACTCGGTTGCAGCATGTCTGGCTCTAGCATGCCTACTATCCTGATAATTGCTTCTCCTCCTGAGGCTGTTGCCATAAGATTCCTTCAGGTCCGTTATAATTTACACTTTAACCTACTGAAGTAAGAGACTGCTCTTGAGAACGAGACCGCTCTTTGCCAGTGAGTTAACTCTAATTGGTGCATGTTCTTTATCAATTCTTATAACTATTCCACTATATTAATTCACTCTCCCCAACCATAAACATCCAAATAATTCCTAAGTAAGGCTTCAGATCAGTGGTTTGGGAAAATAGCACTTCTATATATGATAGTATACATGAAAAAAAATCAATAAGCGTTTTATCTTACAAAGCCAACTGTGACATAGTGGATCTGATAAATCCATCAGTGCACAAAAATACATGTGCACAAATGCATAAAAACTGATCAAATTTCATTAATTCATATTTCAGTAACAGTGCAGCACTAAATACATGACTATGAAAGGTTTCCAAAATTCAAATATTTCAGACCATTAAATTCCAACTCAAGTTTTACACAGAAATTTCCAATAATGTAATAATATATAATCATGACAACCTATCAATGTAATAAAATCTGCTTTTAACAAATGTTGCTGAGTAATGTCAATTTAACGCATTGGGTTCTGAATCCATTGGTTAATTTAGAGCTAGGTCTACAAGTAGGTATTTTTAATCTACCTGTTCAGGTATGCTATGGCACACCTCTGGAGCAGGTGGAACTTGAACCTAGGTCTGCTGGCTCAGAGGTAAGGACACCACCGCTGCACCACAAGTACCCAGTCTGCTGCCTTATCTCACTCAGTTATCCAGTAAGCTCAGAAGGTTAATTAAATCCTTTGGTCTATTACTACCTTTTGACTTATCCAATTAGCGAAGCTGTGGGTTCTTTTAGCCAGTGAAGCAGAGAATAAGAAAGCTTTAATTGAAATTGGCAATCTATTTCTATCAATTTTTGTTTAAAAATCAGCAAATAGAGACAGATACAGCCTGTTAATGGTCAGATTCCATTAATTTTGTGTAATTATTTCAAAGCAGCTGTAATATCAATAAAGTCATAATTCATGTAAAGTTTAGTCCAGCACTGATACAGTTCTCTAAATTATCTATCCAAACATGTTTCTGTCAGCTACCTGGGTGTATTTACTTTAATACATCACTCATGAAAAGAAAAATGAGATGACGCAGCCTAAATGCAGTTCAGGTACAAATTTATTGGGCTTTGGTATAAAATAGACCTTTGATCTGTGTAACTTTAAGAAACAGATCTGTGAATCTTTATTGGTTGTTGCCTCTTAAACCCCTTAAAATGGTTCCTTGTTTTGTTAATTTTTTTTTACAAAAAAAAATTATTCACAAATACACAAACAGAAATTGCTGGAGAACCTCAGCAACTCTGGCCTCTCTGTGGAGAGAAAGCAGAGTCAATATTTCAGGTCCACTGACCTTTCTGTGGAATAAGATCTGTCAGATCTTTTTGAAGGGTCACTGGACCCAAATTGTTAACTCTGTTTCCTCTCCACAGATGCTGCCAGACCTGATCAACTGAGTTTTCCCAGCAATTTCTGTTTCTGTTTCTCATTTCCAGCATCTGTGGCTCTTCGTGTTTTTTTAAAGAATTATTCCCAGTGTTGTTTGAAGGCCTCCAGCTTTAGGCTCCCGAAGAGCCCTGAAATGAAATTGAAATAATTCAAATCAGTCAGGATAGTAAAAGGTCAATGTGAGAGTCGGGTGTACACTTTGGAAGGTTGAGAAGAATGTGATAAAGTGAAAATTATGGAGAATGGGGAAAAGTAGCTGAAGGAATAACTACTAATATTGGGATATAGGAAAAGACACGACATCTAATAGGCCATGACCATAATGTAAGCACAAACATCAACCTGGCAGGTAGCCTCAAAAAGCAGGGAACTGCAAGTCTATTGAGAATGGCAATCTTTCTAGTCAATCATCTTGCCATAAACCAAAGAATGAATCTTTGCAAGTATAAAGAATGAAATGGATTCAAGTGTCAGTGTGGGTAAGGACATTGGCATTTTTGGCATATGGACCAACAATTCCAACATAACCAGCCTCACAGTTAGAGAAATTAATGTACGTGTTAATAAATGAGTAAACTTTGTGCAGGCTACTAACAAATGAGAACATTGCCTAAGGTAGTAAATGTTGCAACAAGTTTATCGTGTATTTCTTAGCACCTACTTTCCTGCAACTGTACATGAAAGTCAAAATCTGATTTGTAGTTTTGAAACTTTATAAATCTGTTAGTCAACTTTTAGGTATGTATATCACATCTCTGAAACCCTCTGTTGCATTAAGTATGAGATTTCATTTCTTACCTCTGACCCCTACATGCCCCATACTATTGCTATCATTTTGTCTCCTGCTCACAACGTCGTGAGCTCAATATGGCCCTTTATTTATTTAGTCTATGTTGAAGTATATTTACCACATTTCTGCCCCAATTACCTCTCAATTTTTCCTATGTACTCTTACTTAGGGTTTACTAGACTCATTGCTTTTACATATACTTTGTAGTTATAGACACAACAGCAAAAAGACAATCACTTTGTTCTCAATGACATATTCCCACTCTGACAATTATCCCAGTTTGTATGGAACATATTTGTTATTGGTTGTTCCTAGCATCACTGCATTGACTTTGCTAACAGCAGCATTGCTGAAATTACAGAAACATTTCCAGTTGATGATATTTGAATTGCCACATTTGAAAACAAAACTACACAAGATTTCTGACAATTAAACAACACTGGAGATAGGCAAGTACCAATTTTTCACAGTATATAAGACCATAATATATCAGAGCAGAAATTAGGCCATTCTGCCCATCAAGTCTGCTCTGCCATTCAATCATAGCTGATAAGTTTCTCAACCCACTCTCCCACTTTCTCCCAGTGATCCTTGATCACCTTGATATTCAAAAACTCATGTACCGTCCTAAATATATTCAATGTCCTGGCCTCCATAGCCTTCTGTGGCAATGAATTCCATAGATTCACCACTCTCTGGCTGAAGAAGTTTCTCTTTATCCCCATCCTACAAGGTCTTCCCTTTATTCTAAGACTATGTTCTCAGGATCTAGTTTCTCCTACCAACGGAAACATCTTCCCAACATCTACTCTATCCAGGCCATTCAGCATTGTGTATGTTTCAACTAGATCTCCCCTCATCCCTCTACACTCCAAGTAGAAACCCAGAGTCCTCAAATGTTCCTCATATGTTAAGCTTTTCATCCCTGGGACCGTTCTCATGGTCGTCTGAACAGGCTCCATGGCCAGTACATCCTTCCAAAGATATGGAGCTCAAAACTGTGCATAATGCTCCAAATGTGGTCTGACCTATTTTTAATATTGATAATGCTATTTGAGTTTACTATGTATTTACAAAAAATTGTAAGAAATTCAAATACATGAAAAGTATAAGTTTTCCAAGTGGTAGACAAGTGAGATACCACAATTAATAGCTCCAGCAATTCATGACATGTATAAAAATAATTTGCATGACAGATTGAAATGCAACGTTTCAAAGTTTGCTGACAACACAAAACTGAGTGAGACTGAGAGTTGTGAAGACAATGCAATGAGTCTTCAAACGGACTGACAAGTTGAGCAAGTGAACAAATGTACAGCAAAGCAGTACATGGCTAAACATGAACTTATATATTTTGGTATGCAAAACAAAAAGGCATAGTATTATTTAAATGGAGATATATTGGGAAATGTGGATGCACAATGGGATCTGGGTGTCCTTGTATACTAGTCAACGTAAGGAAACAGGTGCAGCAAGCAAAAAGGAAAGCAAATTGTACTATATAGCCTTCATTGCAAGAGGATTTGTGTTCAGAAATGGGGATGTCTTATTGCGGTTATACCTGGTCTTGGTGGGACCACACCTGAAGTATTATATACAAGCTTTGGTCTTCCTACCTAAAGAAATATAACCATACAGGGAGAGCAATAGACAATCATCAGAGAGCCTGTAGTCACTGTGAGTTTTGAAGGATGAAGGGGATGTGACTAAATATTTAGAAGTCTAACATGTCCGGACAAACAAGATTCAGAGATGTTTGACCCGGTCGGGCAGGTGTCACAATCTGAGGATATGGAGTAGTTGATTTAGGATTGAGATGAGGACAGATTTCCTCATTCAAGGTATAATGAATCTGTGGAATTCTCTACCACAGAAGACTGTAGAGGCCAAACTACTGAAGATATTCAAGAAAGATTATTTTTAGAGATTAAAGGCATCAAGGGGTATGAGAGAAAGTAGGTGTATAATATTGAGATAAAGGATCAACCACAGTTATACTGAATGGTAGAACAGAATTGAAGGACCACAGTTTACCTCATAAATTACTTGATTTGGCTACAATCTCAAAATCATCAGAATTGTAATTCCCACCAGAAAAAAAAGAATAGAAATTTCCTCCACTTACATATTAAGAAGACCAATCCCATTTTTCCCAGTCCCCATTTCACACACTGCTCCCCAACCACTGATTTCATTTCTCCCTGAAAACTGTCCAAGACTTTAGCATCCAAAACTCTACACACTAAAAGCCTCAGGTTACTTAAAACTTGGATGACTCCCCCCTCCTCCGTCTCAGTTGTCATCATTGTTTCACCAACCTACATGGTTAACCAGCAACCAACATCCACCACTATTTTGAAATTCTCACCCTTGCTTTCAAGTTATCTCAGTGACTTCACCTTCCCGATCTCTGTAATCTCCTCCAATCTGCAATACTCCAAAATCTCTACACTCTCCCAAGCCCTTAAACATTGCTGACGTTCTATTACTTCAGTTGCCAAGATTGTGAGGAATTTCATCACTAAAACACTCCATCTCCCTATTGTGATTTCCTTGTTTAAGATGCTCCTTGAAACCTATCTTTAGAGCCAAGCTTTTGATCATCTGCTCCAATGCGGTTTTGCATCAAATTTTATTTGAAAACACATCTGTGAAGTACTATTGAGACATTTTACAACATGAAATATTTAGTGTACATTGCTGTTTGAATTTCAGTTTTTTTTAAAAATGATAATATTATGTGCAGAGAATATTAAGAAATTTAATGCATTTATAGAAATTAACATCTTTTCCTCTCTGAAAATACATTACTTAGCACAATCCAAGCACACCATTATACCCAATACAAGAAACCTTACATCCCAACAATGTACTGTCACTGGTTTTAATTTGGAAATTTAAACCTCAAAATAATTACTTAATCAGAAGAACGGTTTAACTACTGTTTATGGGTTTTATCATGCGCAACATTTGTGCTAATGTTACCACTAGATGCCAAACAAAAGAAAAAGCAAATATTTTAAAAGTGGCAAGATGATTAGCAAGCTTGCTGAGATCATAAATAATCAGTAGCATGTACAACTCATTTCTAAAGTGCAGACTGCAAAAACAATTAACACTCAGAATTTCAATTCAAGATCATTATAAACCAATCAGTCCCCAACTCATTGATTCAAACACAGCCTTTCCAAGCTTTATAGTGAAATCTACTTTACACAAAATATGTACTTGGCAATATCAAAGATGGTAACTGCATGAAAATCTGACAACAATTCATTTATACAGATGCTTTACCACTCTATACAAATGATTAATCAGCCTTCCATAACCAGAACAGCTTTTGTTACACATTACATCAGCATTCCTGTTCTGGTTAAGGCCATACTTTGCAGGATTCGGGCACTGGAGATAACATCAGAGTGTACACAGTCCATAAAGTATCACAGTTATAAATGAGTTGCTAACCCTTTCTTGTAGTTACTGAATAAAGACAATGCCACACATAAGGAACAAATAAATGTTATTCAATCATAAAAATGAACCTATTGTTTGGCAATCTTTGAAGCATTTTCCAACTTTCGGTGCTGTCTGGTGCTTGAGGCCATACTGAAAATGCTGGCAAAGAAGATGGTCCACTGTGTCATGCACCAGCACCACAATGAGAACTTCCCAACTTCCCATTACCTTCTATAACCAGTTTGTGAATGGGCAGCATGACTACTTGTATATTGACCAGAGTGGCAATTCTGATTTAGGCTGCGCTCATTTCTCTTAGACACATATTTTCCACAGACAGCACCTGAATCTAAACTCGCCCCAAAATGGTGCGAGCGTCCAGATGCATTTGACTGCCCACTGAAGACCGGATTCTGCATTGATTGCCTGGACTTCAATTTCTCATCCACTTCTTTCTTAAACTGAGTGCAATCGTGAGCACGGCCTATGAGGGATACATAGTCGCCAGTAGAGCGAACTAAAACCTTGGGGAAGCTTTGCATTGTTTCCTTGCACACCTCCAGTATTTGGCTTGGCTCACTGCCACCATCCAATCTAATTTTCTCACAGAGTAACAACTGCTGCAATTCACTAACTAAACTCTCCATTTCAAACTTAGCCTTTGTCAGGTGCAATTGTTCACACTGATCATTAGCTTTTACCAGCTGAAGAGTAGTTATGCCATCATAATTTACCACCTCCACTCTTGCATTATATTGATAAAGCACATTCTCGCATTGCTCTTTGTAAAGTGCATTAATGTATTCAAAAATATCTGTATCCAGAATAATTACTGTTTCATTCTCAAGTACATGAGGACACAAGACATCATCAACTCTGTCACTCGGTTCGGCTGCAACCTTTTGCTGCTTGGTCATCTGGGTTTCACCCTCAGATGCACACCTTGCGAGCCTTCTTTCAGAGGCTTTCACTCCAGATTTTGACGTTGAACTTGGGAGATGAAATATTTGAAAGTCATTTATTCTTCTCTGAACATCTTTTCTCAAATCTTTCATGGCTGAGAAGGAACCCTCAACATGGAATCTTCCGTCAGGGCATGTGGAAAACTGCAAGCCTTTATTGTTGCTTTCAAGCTCTCGTACTACGCCAGACGACTCACCAAATATTGACAAATCCAAATCAACTGAGACCTTGGTAAAGATCTGTGAAAAGCAGAACATTTCATCTGTTATTCAATTCATAATGGTTTGTGCTTGTCTGTGACTGTGCCTATCTATGTTGTGTGTGCCCATCTCTAACGTGTGCACATGCCCGTGCGTGTTTGCATATATGCATGCGTGTGTAAGTGAGGGAGGGCTGGGGAACAGGGTCGAGTAGGGTGATGGTGGGCTGTTTATGCAGGTGTAAGGAATCTATGGGAGGTAACTTTGGGGGTCTGAGAGGTATGCTCGGAGATAAAGTTGAATAGTTACTCAGGAGTTAGACTAGATATTTATTAAAGTAACTTTTCCAGACTTACCTTTTACTTAACTGCTGTAGAACTTACTAAATTCACTGATTTAAAGACAGGCTTTCAGGGAGAGGGGAATTATTGAACAGAATTTCAATTTCCTTTGAGATCTGCTTTATTGGCGATTCCACAGGGTCCCCATGCACACCTCCCATCTACATTTCAGAAACAACTATCTGGCCATCAGAAAACCTGGGTCATGATCATAAAGAAAAGAACCCGATATTAAAATGGCAGCATCCATATCCACTTTTATCTCTTCTACTGATTGACCTGGAGATTCTGAAACACATTATCATGATCCAGACTTGTTTACCGTTCCAATGATAAAAACGAATGTAGGATGCAGAATTAAGATTTTATCTCAGCAATGTGACGACTCTGAGCAGTTGTGTCAGTTTAAATAAAAAGGGACAGGAGAAGGGACTCAAAGATCGGTTTGGCTCAGTTGTGCCAAATGACTTGTTTCTGTATAAAGTCCTGTCAATTGCAGGGTAACACTTTCTAATCAGAAAATACAGGACATTATGTCATGGTCACCTTCCATATCTTAGTCCTTTATATTCATTTAGGCACTTTTTGATTTTTGTAGACATTTTAGGTACATAGGAACAGGAGTAGACCATTCAGGTCCTTGAGCCTGTTCTCCCAGTCAAGGAGAAATTGGCTGATCTGTGGCCTACCTCCATATGCCAGCCTTTTCCCCCCATATCTCTCAATACCTTTGCTAAAGAAAAATTCCTTTCTCCCAGATTTTCTCTGAATTTTCATCCTTTTTTTCTGAAAGCTAGGAAGCAAGCAAGCATTGGACCCACTGTGGATTAAATAGTGTACAGATTGTTTTACAAACCAGCAACACATTTTCAGCCCTGATCTCCAGCATCTGCAGTCCTCACTTTCTCCTAGAAGATTGTTTTACAAAGACTAGCAAATTCACAATGGCAACTCGGACTTTATTGATTCTCTCTGTTAAAAAAAATTAGGATTATTTGTGATCTCTACTCTTTGAGTTTAAAATCCGGTTAGCCACCTCTGATTACAAATCCTGAGAGATTCAGGAGTTCTGGATGCAAGTGCAGATGGACTAGCTATGGTCCGTGAGGGAAATAATCTTTAGAATGGTCGGGGGTCAATAGGCTCAACCTTTTTATAACTTTTCTACATTTACCAATTCATAAAATATCTCAACTTACAAAGCTTCACATACCGGAGATTCCCAAAATTGAGACCAGATTTTTAGAAACATGGAAACAGAGAAAATAGGAGCAGGAGTAGGCCATTGAGCCCTTTCAACCTGCTCCACCATTCAACATGAACATGGCTGATCATCCAATTCAGTAACCAATTTCAGCTTTCTCCACATACTCTTTGATACCGAAGAAACTGTTGTTAAGGACCTTGTACCGAAGATGGCATCACAAGCAACAACCTATACACTTTTCATTGTACTCATTTCAGTACATGTGACAATAAAGCTGATTCTAACTGAATATAGATCTCTTCAGATGTCATTCCTGCCATCCCAGAAATCCCAGATTCCTGATGAAGGGCTTTTGCCCGAAACGTCAATTTCGCTGCACTTTGGATGCTGCCTGAACTGCTGTGCTCTTCCAGCACCACTAATCCAGAATCCCAGAAATCAGTCTGGCTAAACCTCTGATACACTAAGGTGTTAACAGGAATCTAGGTTCACTTTCCTGGAATTTTACTGCAACTTTTGAGTATTTTTAAATACATCCACAGAGTTTGCCTCAGTACATTCTTTTTCTCATACTTATTAAATAAAGCAGAGTTGCTTTAGAAATGAAAAACATGGTGGCAGGCCATACAGTTTCTGACTAAGATGAAACTTGGAATGTTTGTATATACAGAAGAAATTTGGGTCAACAAATCCCTTGGTCCCAATTGTTAAACTGATTTACAACCATTTTATGTTTACGTTGGTGAGTCGGCAAAGCATGATACCCGCAAAATGAATACATTTTTAGGTCTATCTGCTTTGGAAATCTGGTCAGTGCAACCGTAGTGCCACTGTTTAAGAAAGGTGGTAAGGACAAGCCGGGGAACTATAGACCCGTGAGCCTGATGTCAGTGGTGGGCAAGTTGTTGGAGGAATCCTGAGGGACAGGATGTACATGTATTTGGAAAGGCAAGGACTGATTAGGGACAGTCAATATGGCTTTATGCGTGAGAAATCATGTCTCACAAACTTGATTGAGTTTTTTGAAGAAGTAACAAAGAGGATTGATGCGGGCAGAGTGGTAGATGTGATCTATAGGGACTTCAGTAAGGCGTTCAAAAAGTTTCCACATGGGAGACTGGTTAGCAAGGTTAAATCTCATGCAGTACAGCGAGAACTAACCATTTGGATACAGAAGTGGCTTAAAGGGAGAAGACAGAGGGTGGTGGTGGAGGGTTGTTTTTCAGACTGGAGGCCTGTGATCAATGAAGTGCCACAAGAATTGGTGCTGCGTCCACTACTTTTCATCATTTATATAAATGATTTGGATGTGAGCATAAGATTTGTATAGTTAGTAAGTTTGCAGATGACACCAAATTGGAGGTGTAGTGGACAGTGAAGAAGGTTACCTCAGATTACAACAGGATCTTGATCAGATGAGCTAATGGGCTGAGAAGTGGCAGATAGAGTTTAATTCAGATAAATGTGAGGTGCTGCATTTTGGGAAAGCAAATCAAAGCAGGACCTGTGCACTTAATGGTAAGGTCCTAGGGAGTGTTACTGAACAAAGAGGCCTTGGAGTGCAGGTTCATAGCTCGTTGAAAGTGGAGTCGCAGGTAGATAGGATAGTGAAGAAGGCGTTTTGTGTGCTTTCCTTTATTGGTCAGAGTATTGAGTACAGAGTTGGGAGGTCATGTTGTGGCTGTAGAAGACATTGGTTAGACCACTGTTGAAATATTGCGTGCAATTCTGGTCTCCTTCATATCGGAAAGATGTTGTGAAACTTGAAACGGTTCAGAAAAGATTTACAAGGATGTTGCCAGGGTTGGAGGATTTGAGCTGTAGGGAGAGACTGAACAGACTGTGGCTGTTTTCTCTAGAGCGTCAGAGACTAAGAGGTGAAGTTATAGAGGTTTACAAAATTATAAGAGGCATGGATAGAATAAATAGACAAAGTCTTTTCCCTGGGGTTGGGGAGTCCAGAACTAGAGGGCATAGGTTTAGGGTGAGGGAGGAAGGTAGAAAAGAGACCTGAGGGGCGACGTTTTCATGCAGAGGGTGATACGTGTATAGAATGAGCTGCCAGAGGAAGAAGTGGAGGCTGGTAAAATTGCAACATTTAAAAAGCATCTGGGTAGGTATATGAATAGGAAAGATTTGGAGGGATATGGGCCGGGTGCTGGCAGGTGGAACTAGATTGGGTTGGGATATCTGGTCGGCATGGATGGGTTGGACCGAAGGGTCTGTTTCCGTGCTGCACATCTCTATGGCTCTATGACTGAGACTAGAGGGATAACAGAAATAAACATTATAGCTTTATCCTGAAAGACTGGCTGGAAGACGCACTGAAACAATGTTGTCATAATTTTTTTAAACTTAAGTTTCTCTACTGCAGGCTGCCATGAATGTGTGCCTTGTTTGATGGGTCTTGACACATTAAATGCAAAACTACATAACACCAGAAAATGGTACAAGTTGCAAAGAGAAAGACAGTTTTAAATCTAGCTTGCTTTACAGCTTAACATTGTAAATGAATTTATTTTCTATTTCATGCCATCAGCACTTTTCAATCAAACCAAAACTATTAAATAGCACCTTCAATGTGTGGAAATATCCCCAAGGTATGTCACAAATTGACACAGAGACAAATAACAGTCATTAGAATACATACTTAGACTCTTGCTTACAGAGAAGGCTTTATGTGGATTCTTAAGGATTGAGTGAGGGATGAGGTTTAGGGAGGGAATGTAAGTGCTGTGGTCTAGGTAGTGAAGGCACACCTTCTAATAGCTAGCAAAGGGAGCACAGAATGTACAAAATGTCAGAGCTGGTAACACAGAGTTGTAAGAATGTTATAGAATGGGTGTGGGTTAAAGAAACTGGAAGGCTAGGTCATTTGAAAACAAGGATGAGAATTCTCAGTTGAGGAGTTGGGAGGACCAGGAGCCAAGATGTGTCAGGGAGCACTCACAGCTACATACACTTACATAACACTGTGAAACTTGCAATGGATATTTCTTTGAGAGCTGTTTGTCTTCAAGCACATGCTCCTTCTTGCTTAGGACACTGTTCGCAACTTGAAAACAAAAGTTTGCATTTTTAGTCATTGAACGGTAGACTTTGGAAGGTCATAACATTATTTCAATAATATCACAGGAACACAGAGAAAACTTTCACTAAATATTCAGGTGTCAAGGAGTTCGAGGTAGCCAGGATTAGATTTTAAGCGGCAACAATATTGAGTCATTCAGCACAGAAACAGAGCCTTCATTCCAACTTGTCTGCACTGACCAGCCATCCCAATCTGTCTTAGTCCCATTTGCATATATCCTTCTAAACCCTTCCTATTCATATACCCATCCGGATGCCTTTTAAATGTTGCAATTGTACCAATCTCCACCATTCCATACACACACCACCCTCTGCATGAAAATGTTTCCCTTCAGGTCCTTTTTAAATCTTTCCCCTTTCACCTTCAACCTATGCCCTCTCGTTTTGGACTCCCCCACTCTAGGAAAAAGACCTTGGCTTTTCATCCAATCTATGCCTCTCATGATTTCATAAACCTTTGTATGGTTAGCACTCAGTCTCTGACACAACTTGGAAAAATGTCACAACCTATCCCTGTATCTCAAAGCCTCCAGTCGCAGCAACATCTGTGTAAATCTTTTCCACACCTTTTCCAATTTAATAATATCCTTCCTGAAGCAGGATGACCAGAACTGTACACAGTACTCCAAACGTGGCCTCACCAACATCCTTTTTAACCATAATATCATATCCCAACTCCTATAGTCAATGTTCTGAGCAATAAAGGCAGGCGTGCCAAACACCCCTTCACTATCCTGTCTTCCTGCATTTCCACTTTCAAGAAATTATGCACCTGCACCCTCGATCTCTTTGTTCAGCAACACTCCCCAGGACCCTACCATTAACTATAAAAGTCCTGCTCTGGTTTGTCTTAACTCAGATTTACTTAAATCAAACTCCATCTGCCCCTCCTCAGCCCATTGGCTGAACTGATCAGGGTCCCATTGTCCTCTGAGACAATCATTGTTCACTGTCCACCTATTTTAGTGTGATCTGCAAACTTATTAACCGTACTTCCTATATTTACATCCAAATAATTTATATTAAATAACAAAAAACAATAGACCCAGCATTGATCCTTATGGCCTCCAGCCCAAAAATCAACCCTCTACGATTCCCTCTGTTTCCTACCTTCAATCCAATTTTTTAATCCCTGGATCCCATGTGATCAAATCTTATAAAACAGTCTACTATGAAGAACCTTGTTGAATGCTTTGCTGAAGTTCAGATAGACAACCACGACCACTCTGCTTTCATTAATCTTCTATTTGTCACCTCTTCATAAAACTCAATCAAGTTAATGAGACATGATTTCCCATACACAAAGCCATGTTGACTATCCCTCAAAATCCCCTCCAATACCCACCACTGATGTCAGGCTCACAGGTCTATAGGTCCCTGGCTTTTCTTTGCAGCCTTTTTCAAATAATGGCAAAATATTAGCCAACCTCCAGTCTTCCAGCATCTCATCTGTAGCTGTCTATGATACAAATATCTCAACATGGGGCCCAGCAGTCTTTTCTCTTGCTTCGCACAAACTTCTGGGAAACACCTGATCTGGTCCTAGGGATTTATCTGCCTTTATTTATTTTAAGATCTCTAGCACCTCCTCTTCTGTAATATGAACTCTTTTCAAGTTTTCCCAAGTTCCTAGCATCTCTTTACTTGTCCACAGTAAATACCAACTCAAAATATTAGTTTAATATCTCACCGATCTCCTGTGGCTCCACACATAGATTGCCATGTTGATCTTTAAGGGGCCTTAGTTAGTCTTTTTCCCTTAATTCAAAGAATCTCTGGGTGGCACAGTGGTTAGCACTGCTGCCTCACAGCGCCAGAGACCCGGGTTCAATTCCCACTTCTGTGTGGAGTTTGCACTTTCTCCCGATGTCTGCGTGGGTTTCCTCCCAAAGTCCAAAGATGTGCAAGTTAGGTGAATTGGCCATGCTAAATTGCCCGTAGTGTTAGGTGAAAGAGTAAATGTAGGGGAGTGGGTCTGGGTGGGTTCCTGTTCGGAAGGTTGGTGTGGACTTGTTGTCCGAAGGGCCTGTTTCCACACTGTAAGTAATCTAACCTAATATCTCTTTGTATCCTCCTTAGCTATTTGCCAACACTATATCATGTCCCCTTTTCGTCCTTCTGATTTCCCTCTTTAACTACACTCCTACTGCCCTTATACTTCTCTAGGGATTTGCTCAATCCTAGCTGTCTATACTTTATATATGCCTCCTTATTTTTTTTTATGAGAGCCTCAATTTCTGTAGTTATCCAGCATTCTCTACACCTACCAACTTTACCCTTCACACTGAAAGGAACTCTGAACTCTCAATATCACATTTTTAAAGGCCATCCACTTCCCAATTATCCCTTCACCTCCAAGTAGTCTCCCCCAAACAACTTTTGAAAGTTCACGTTTAATGCCATCAAAATTGGCCTTGGTTCAATTTAGTGCCTCCCCACTCATACCTCCGCAACGTGCCCTGCTTTATTTCCCAACAGAAGGTCAGGTATTGCTCCTTCTCTAGTGGGTACAACCACATGTTGAATAAGAAGGTTTTCTTGGACACACTTAAAGTCCCCCCCCCCATCCAAACCCTCAGCACTATCACAGTTCCAGTCTATGTCAAATCCCCTAACATTACAATCAGACTTGCCTGCATTTAGTCAAGATGTCACCTTGGTAAAGGAATTGAAGCCAGCCTTAGTAATATTGCCTGGAGATTGTTAAGGAGCAGACTGGCATTTAATTGCATGCCAGGTCTTCAGAAAGCAATGGTGTACCATTTAGCTCACTAACAGTTCGTTTGATTACTTCTTTAACAATGAGCTGCTGAATAAACAAATCAATATTGAGAATTTCCAACAGAATTTAAAAGCCATGCTGACCTTGCAGTCTGTGCTTGCTGCCAAAGGCATGAAGACATATAAAAGGACATCAGGAGATTACCTTAAACATTTTGTGAAGATCTCAGTCATATTCAATAAACATTTATACTGAAATTCTCTCCATGAGCTTAACCTCGGATAGCGAGTATTGTGCTGTCCTACTTTATTGAACCCCTTAGTGGAGTCACCAATGGATAGAGTATTTTACTCTGGCATCTTGCTAGAGGGTCTCTTTGATCAGTTAGAAGAATAGGAGGAGGACATGAGGCTAGACATAGCATCACCAGCTGCTTCAGGGAAGAAGGATGCCAAGGTGGACTGTAATCTCCTCAGGGTACAGGACATCCTTCTCTATATCAGCTCTCCCAGCACCCAAAGTCCCACATGCGAGAACCTATTGAACATCTCCATGGGACCACGAACCAGCCTGCAGTGTGTCGGCCAGAAATCTCAAACTTCACTTTTTGTTGGGGGAGGGGGGGGGGGTGGAAGCTCATACTCTCTGCTCCACAATCATTGCATTGATCAGTGCTTGAGTACTAAACCTTCAGAAGTCTGTTTTAACACATCCAGAGAAGTCCAAGTTATAGTAAATCACCAATTAGGACCAAAATTGTAAGCTAAAGCTAGACTTTCAAATAGACTTTTCTTAATAGCACAGCATTTCTTTCACTCTTTGACCTAAATACCCTTACCCATTTTCTAAGAACTTTTACTAGGTTGCAAATAATTTATACTTCTTTGTATCTCATATGCAGCACAGATCAAAAAGACCACAAAGGGACATATCATCAGTGAAAAGCAGAAGTACAGTGAAAGGAAGTTATCAAAAATCATGGACTGATCACAAAAGTCCTCAGCAGTGGGCAGCTAAAGCCAATTCTGGTTCACAAGGCTCAGTAAAGTCAGAATTTGAGATGTACACTCCATGGTATACATTACAACTGGCCATAGAATAAGGTCCACCAAAAATTAACAATTCCATTTGTCAAGACCTCATTGAAGTGAGAAGCAATGAAAGGGCACAAAGCAAAGTTACAAAACTTTCCAGAAGAGAATGGCCTGGCTTGTCTTTCTTACTGAATGTAATAACAGAATGCATGCACTTTCTAATTCAATTTAACTAGGCCTAATCATTAACACAACAAATTTTCAATATATGTCACATATATTTTGACATCACCATTCATCAAGTCAATCTTGCCGCAGTACCCTTCTTTGAATCGATAGATTTTTGTGAGGTATAACTCTCACTCTATTGCAGAAGATCCTCATATCTTCATTTCTAAGTTATTGCTTCTGAAAAAGTTAATGTTGAAGATTGCATTAAGCTTAACTCATTCTGATGGAAGCATATTGTCATGAGCGGTGAAATTGGGAGATCAGTTCTGGATCTCAAAAGGGGACAGATGTGCTATCTATGTCTCACAATAGTCTTAGTAACAATATCTAACTAGATAAAGCAAGTTAGAGTCATAGAGATGTACAGCACGGAAACAGACCCATCAGTCCAACTCGTCCATGCTAACCAGATATCCCAACCCAATCTAGTCCCACCTGCCAGCACCCGGCCCATATCCCTCCAAACCCTTCCTATTCGTATAAATACCCAGATGCCTTTTAAATGTTGCAATTATACCAGCCTCCACTACTTCCTCTGGTAGCTCATACAATACACATACCACACTCTGCATGAAAAGGTTGCCCCTTAGGTCTCTTTTATGTCTTTCTCCCCTCACCCTAAACCTACACCCTCTAGTTCTGGACTCCCCCAACACAGGGAAAAGACTTTGTCTATTTATCCTATCCATACCCCTCATGATTTTATAAAACTCTGTAAGGTCACCCCTCTGCTTCTGACACTCCAGGGAAAACAGCCCCAGTCTATTCAACCTCTCCCTATCGTCAAATCCTCCAATCCCGGCAGCATCCTTGTAAATCTTTCAGAATATCCTTCTGATAGGAAGGAGACCAGAACTGCACGCAATATTCCAAAGTCTCATTGCTATCATCCAAAGAAACTACATTGTGTTAATTCTTCTTATGAAAGCTCATTAGTGATTATTCCTCCACTTCTGTAAATTAAATAGGCCATTAGACCCAATCAAGGAAAGGCAAAAATCATCTTTCGATCCACAAATACAATATATACCTATGCTTACAACATCACTTATGTACTGTTTTGGAAATTCTCTTTGACTTTCGTGGACAACACCATGATCAACCCATGTTTTGAGATGTTTGCATGAGGCAGAGATAAGAATTGTTTTGACTCACGGTTTTGGAATCTTACCTTCCTCCTTTTCAAAGGTGACATAAGCAATACCAGGGTCACTGGTTGGATAGCAAACAAATTCCACCTCTCCACCACCATGCTTTGGTCTCAAAAAGTGAATGGTGAGTTTGTCAATCATTACAGTAGTTGGAAGAACATCTTCAGGAAAGCCTGATACAGCGATAGTCCTCTCTGCGAAGTTTGATTCCATTCCCTCGGGCACTGCAAAGATACAAGAAGCCCGTATTTCAATGTTACGTGTAAAGCTAGTCATTTCAGGGTTCACCTCCACTCAATTAACAACTGCTGCAAAAACACACACCACTTTCACATTCATTAGTGTTTTGCAGTAGTCAGATTTGAGGCCAAAACTGACTATAGGAAAGAAAAATGTTAGATACTTCTCGACCAAGATTCGAATAGATACATTATGCCTATATGGTTTGCATTACGATATTATTCAGAAATATGGTCAAATCTCTTAAATGTCCTGGCAATTGTCTTGGCACTTATGCTGGGCAGTAGTGTGTGGATATGTTAGATCAATTCTGAAGGCAATCTCATAAATCACAAGCAGACAACCACTCCCTAGGCCTGGTTCACAATCTTTGTTCAAAGTCAATCAGGAAGATAATGCACAACCGTATTCCCGATCAATTTTCAATTGAATTTGGAACCTCCTATCACTATCACTATTTATTTCCACGTCAATAAATACCATCAATTCCAACCACACCTCACTCCGCCAAATACCTCATTCTCAGTGAATCAGAAATTCACATCTTTTTAGCTCCAGACCTTTCCAATGCTCTGTTCATTGGTGAATGCTCTGAAACAACCTTGATTCATATTGTCAGAAGTCACATGACACCAGCTATTAACACAACAGGTTTATTTGAAATCACGAGCTTTCAGAGTACTGCTCTTTTGTCAGGTGAAACCTGTTGGACTAGAACCTGGTGTCATTTGACTTCTGACTTTGTCAATCCCAGTCCAACACCGCCACCCCCACCTTCACAAACAATTGATCACTTCCAAACTCTATTGCCTCCTTGTTCCCCAGTGCATAGAATTTTAAAACCATCATACATATCTTCAAATTCTTCCAGAGGATGTGGTGGAGGCTGGTACTTTTGCAACATTTAAGAGGCATTTGGATGGGTATATGAATAGGAAGGGTTTGGAAGGATATGGGCCGGGTACTGGCAGGTGGGACTAGAGTGGGTTGGGATATCTGGTCGGCATGGACGAGTTGGACCGAAGGGTCTGTTTCCATGCTGTACATCTCCATGACTCTATGACTCTACTTAATCAATACATGACATTGAAACCTTAAGTCTAATTTTGGACAATGTAAATTTCCATCCATGACAGAACGTTCAGTTATCTTACCCATATTCTGGAATTCCCTCCCTAAAGACCTTAACACCTCTCTTTGACAATGCTTTGGCCACTTCTACAAAAGTCCCTCCTAATTCTTCTTAACTATAAGCTCAATTTATTTGTGTGAAGTTGAAGTATTTTGCTACATTAAGAAAACTATATCCATGCAAATTATCACCTCAATTTCAGCTGAAAAAACATTTGAAAAGTCAGATAAAGTCAAAGAGTCTTAGAGAAGTATAGCACGGAAACAGACCCTTCAGTCTAACTTGCCCCTGCCAACCAGATATCCCAAACATTTTAGTTCCACCTGTGAGCACCCAGCTGATATCCCTCCAAACCCTTCCTATTCATACACCCATTCAGATGCCTTTTAAATGTTACAATTGTACCAGCCTCCACCACTTCCTCTGGCAGCCCATTCCAGACATGCACTATCCTCTGCATGAAAACGCTACCCCTTAGGTCTCATTTATATCTTTCCCCTCTCACCCTAAACCTATGCCCTCTAGTTCTAGACTCCCCCACCCAGAGAAGAGGCTTTGTCTAATAACCCTATCCATGCTCTTCATGATTTTATAAACCTCTCTAAGGTCAGCCCCTCAGCCTCTGACATTCCAGGGAAAGCAGCCCTAGCCTATTCAACCTCTCCCTATAACTCAAATCCTCCAACCCTGGCAACATCCTTGTAAATCTTTTCTGAATCCATTCAAGTTTCACAACATCCTTCCAATAGGAAGGAGTCCAGAATTGCATGCAGTATTCCAAAAGGGTCTTAACCAATGTTCTGTACTGCTGCAACATGACCTCCCAACTCATGTACTCAATACTCTGACGAATAAAAGAAAGCATACCAAATGCCTTCTTCACTATCTTATCTACCTGCGACTCCACTTTCAAGGAACCATGAATCTGCACTCCAAAGGTCCCTTTGTTCAATAACACTCCCTAGGACTTTACCATTAAATGTGCAAATCCTGCGAAAAGCTGCTTTCCCAAAATGCAGCACCTCACGTTTATCTAAATTAAACTCCATCTGCCACTTCTCAGCCTATTTGGCCCTCTGATCAAGATCCCATTGTAATCTGAGGTAACCCTCTTCGCTGTCCACTACACTTCCAATTTTGGTGTCATCTGCAAACTTTACTAACTATACCTCTTATGCTCATATCCAAATAATTTATATAAATCATGAAAAGTAGTGGACCCACCACCGCACCTTGTGGCACTCCACTGGTCACAGGCCTCCAGTCTGAAAAACAACCCTCTACCACCACCCTCTGTCTTCTACCTTTGAGCCAGTTCTCCAAATGGCTAGTTCTCCCTGTATTCGATGAGATCTAACCTTACTAATCAGTTTCCCATGGGGAACCTCGTTGAATGCCTTACTGGAATCCACACAGATCACGTCTACCGCTCTGGTCTCATCAATCCTCTTTGTTACTTCTTCAAAAAACTCAACTTTGTGAGACCTGATGTTCCATGCATAAAGCCATGTTGATTATCCCTAATTAGTCTTTGCCTTTCAAATACTTGCACATCATGCCCCTCAGGATTCCGTCCAACAACTTGCCCACCACTGACATCAGCCTCACTGGTCTATAGTTCCCTGGCTTGTCTTTACCACCCTTTTTAAATAATGGCACCATGTTAGCCAACCTCCAGGCTTCCGACACCTCACCTGTGACTATCGATGATACAAATATCTCAGTAAGAGACCTAACAATCACTTCCCTAGCTTCCCACAGAGTTCTAGGTACACCTTATCAGGTCCTAAGGATTTATCCACTTTTATGTGTTTCAAGGCATCCAGCACTTCCTCCTCTGTAATATGGATATTTTTCAAGATGTCACCATCTATTTCCCTACTTTCTATATCTTCCATGTCCTTTTCCTCAGTTAATACTGATGCAAAATTCTCATTTAGTATCTCCCCCATCTCCTTCGGCTCCACAGAAAGGCCACCTTGCTGATCTTTGAGGGGCCCTATTCTCTCCCTAGTTACCCTTTTGTCCTTAATGTATTTGTAAAAACCCTTTGAATTCTCTTAACTCTGCTTGCCAAAGCTATCTCATGTCCCCTTTTTGCTTTCCAGTATAATCCTAGTGCCTTTATACTCTTCCAAGGATTCATTTAATGTGTCCTGATTTTACCGGACATATGCTTCTTTCTTTTTCTTAACCAAACCCTCAATTTCTTTAGTCATCCAGCATTCTCTGTACCTACCAGCCTTTCTTTTCACCCCAACAGGAATATACTGTCTCTGGATTCTCATTATCTCATTTCTGAAGGCTTCTCATTTTCCAACTATCCCTTTACCTACAAACATCTGCCCCAAATCATCTTTCAAAAGTTCTTACCTAATACCATCAAAATTAGCCTTTCTCCAATTTGTCTATCTTTTTCCATCATTATTTTAAAACTAGTAGAATTATGGTCGCTGGCCCCAAAGTGCTCTCCCAATGACACCTCAGTCACCTGCCCTGCCTTATTTCTCAAGAGTAGATCAAGTTTTACACCTTCTCCAGTAAGTACATCCAAATACTGAATCAGAAAATTTTCTTGTACACGTTTAACAAATTCCTTTCCATCTAAACCCTAACACTATGACAGTCCCAGTCTATGTTTGGAAAGTTAAAATCCCCTTCCATAACAACCCTATTATTCTTACAGATAGCTGAGATCTCCTTACAAATTTGTTTCTCAATTTTCCTCTGACTATTTGGGGGTCTATAATACAATGCCAATAAGGTGATCATCCCTTTCTTATTTCTCAGTTCCACCCAAGTAACTTCCCTGGATATATTTCCAGGAATATCCCTCCTCAGTACAGCTGTAATGCTATTCCTTATCAAAAACTCCACTTCCCCTTCTCTCTTTCCTCCTTTTCTGTCCTTTCTGGAGTATTTGTGAACATTAAGCTACCAGTCCTGTCCATCCCTGAGCCAGTAATTGTTATCATATCCCAGTCCCATGTTCCTAACCATGCCCTGAGTTCATCTGCCTTCCCTGTTAGGCTGCTTGCATTGAAATAAATGCAGTTTATCAGTCCTACCTTGTTCTCTGCTTTGTCCCTGCCTGCCCTTACTGTTTGACTCACTTCTTTTCTCAACTGTACCAGTCTCAGATTGATCGCTTTCTTCATAATATCCCTGGGTCCCACTCCCCCACCTTACTTGTTTATATCCTCCCGAGATCTAGCAAATCTCCCTGCCAATATTCGTCCCCTTCCAATTTAAGTGCAATCCATCCTTGCACAGGCCACCTCTACCCCAAAAGAGATTCCAATGATCCAAAAATGTGAATCCTTCTCCCATACACCAGCTCCTTATCCATGCATTCATCTGCTCTATCCTACTATTCCTGCCCTCACTAGCTCTTGGCACTGGGACTAATCCAGATATTACTACTCTCGAGGACCTTTTTTTTTAAACATCCTGCCCAACTCTCTGTAATATCCCTTCAGAATCTAAACCCTTTCCCTTCCAATGTGTACAATGACCTCCCGCTGGTCCCCCTCCCCTTTGAGAACATTCTGCACCCTCTCTGAGACATGCTTGATCCTAGCACCAAGGAAGCAACACACCATTCTGATTTTTCACTGCTGGCCACAGAAATGTCTGTCCGTACCTCGGGCTAGAGAGTCCCCTGACACAGTCAATTGCTTAGAACCCGAAGCACCCCTCATTGCATTAGAGCCAGTCTCAATACCAGAAACTTGGCTGTTCGTGCTACGTTCCCCTGAGAATCCATCACCCCCTACATTTTCGAAAACAGCATACTTGTTTGAAATGGGGATAGCCACAGAAGACTGCTGCACCACCTACTTACCTCTCTTTTTAGATTAGATTTGATTCCTTACAGTGTGGAAACAGGCCCTTCAGCCCAACAAGTCCACACCGACTCTTGAAAGAGCAACCTATCCAAACCCCTTTTCCCTCTGACTAATGCACCTAACACTATGTGCAATTTAGCAAGGCCAATTCGCTTAACCTGCACATTTTTGGACTGTGGGAGGAAACTGGAGCACCAGGAGGAAACCCACGCAAATGCGGGGAGAATGTGCAACCTCCACACAGACTGTCACCCAAGATTGGAATCGAACCTGGGACTCTGGTGCTGTGAGTCAGCAGTGCTAACCACTGAGCCACCGTGCCACCTCTCTTACCTTTCCTGGAGTTAACACATCTACGTGACTATATCTGTGGCTTTTCACCCTTCCTATAACTGCCATCCATCACACCCCCTTGCTCTTGTAAATTCCTCATTGCCTCTATCTGTCGCTCCCACTGTTCTATTCGATCTGATAGGATTCGCAACCAATGGTATTTCTTGCAGATATAATCCTCAGTAACACATAAACTCTCCCTGAACTCCCACATCTGAGAAGAAGAGCATATCACTCAACTAAAGGCCATTCTTTCTTCTTCCAATCTGCAGACCCAGAAAATAACACTGGCTTATTCCTCTACAAAATACTACTCCAGGCTAACTTAATACTTGTGGCTTATATTTTTAAGTTTAATCAAGAGACATATCTCAATAAAACATATAATCAAGAAAGAACCCACTCTACTCACTACTGCAGACTTACAGAAAGGCCGCAAGGCTACACTTAAAACTGTTGACTTATCTGTCTCTGTGCTGTGACTGCTCCCAAACGGTTCCTCCAAGATCAGTTGTGAATTTCACTGTTTGTTCATTTTCCCAGACACACTCCAATATCTAGCAATACATGAATTCAACAACAAAGGCAGTAACAGTGCAGGTTCACATGTGTCAGTTAGCAGTGTGTGTTTCTTTCTCTCCTGCATTGACCTCACAAAGTGCTACCTTTGTCTGTTCCTCTCCCTTTTAGAAGTGACATTGTTTTGACTTTTATTTCCCCCAAAGTTCCAAAACAATGCAACAGCATATAAAAACAATAATTGCTGCTGTGGAATTTGAGGAAATCAACTCCAACACCTCAAAAAAGAAACAGCCTATTGCAGTCAGAAATTTTTCCCGTTCTCCACCTTGGATTACCCGGATGAGCAAAGCTAGCTTTGATGATGAGCTTATGAATTGTTTTCTGGATAATTTCTTGGAACAACACGTTCTGGAGCTGACCAGTGAGCAGGTTATACTAGATCTGGCTTTGTGCAATGAGATAGAATTAATGTTCTCACACTGAAGGTGTCCTTAGGTCAAACATCACAAGACTGAATTTTACTCTCAGTTTGAAGGAAGGGCAAGTGGGTACCAGACTGCTTTTTAAGGAACTTAAGTAAGGACAACTATGAAGACAGAATTGGATAAAGTGGATTTACAAATTAGTATAAAGAATAGGTGAATACAGATGCAGTAGCAGATATTTAGATTAGATTAGATTACTTACAGTGTGGAAACAAGCCCTTCGGCCCAACAAGTCCACACCAACCCGCCGAAGCGCAATCCACCCTGACCCATTCCCTTACATTTACCCCTTCACCTAACACTATGGGCAATTTATCATGGCCAATTCACCTAACCTGCACATCTTTGGATTGTGGGAGGAAACCGGAGCACCCGGAGGAAACCCACGCAGACACAGGGAGAATGTGCAAAATTATTTCTGGGGATATTTCAGAATACACATATATTATTACAAAATCATCCACAATAATATTCAAATTCCCTAGCATATCATCCAATTATTTCTTAAATGGTTCTACAGTATCCATATTTGCAGTGTTACAATGCTCTCACTTTTAAAAGTTTTGTTTGTCTTGGGTTTTTTTTAAAGAGAGGTTGTAAAGGCAGAGGCACTGAAGTGGCTGTAGGAGACTACCTAATTTAGCAATCAGACGAGGCCTCCAGTTATTTTTAAAAGATGTAACATTGGCAGGGGAGTGCCCAGTTTTTCCAGATCAGGTTTTCTAGTATTTTTTCAGCTGTAGCAGTGGAAGCTGTCTGGGTCCAAGAAGATTTGCAAGCTTCAGTAAAATAATTCCTGACTGTGACTTTCTGAAATCTCTTGATGTTGTTCCCTCCTGGACTGGGAAACTGCACACAAGAATCTGTGTCTGAGTTCACCTTTTTGCCAAGCTGTGTATTTATGGCATGTTGCTGTTAGTAATTGGTACTGTAACTATTATTCAGTTAAGTTTTCCAATAGTTAAGTTATTCTAAATTCCTCTTTCTTTTGTTTGTACTTTAACTATTGTGTTTAAATAAATTGTTTTGCTTAATGTCAAGTGGATGACTAGTTGCAGCACATCTGGAACATCTACTTGAACACCTAGCTTTAAAATAAGTAAAAGTTAGGGTCTAGGCCACCTTCTTAAAATATTTTGAGGGGGTCTAGTCTAGCCCATAACAAAAATTATCTTTCATTCATGACAATAATAGAGAAAATCACTAATTAAAACAAAATCTTCAGCACCTCGTCTCTCTTCTCTAACCAGTAATATAGTCACTGTTTAAGATTTTAGGGAACCGAGTAAAATATTATTTAAAACACACAATGAGTAGGTTATGGCGTTAAGGTGGCCATTATGTTTGCGCCAGTTCTCTGCAGGAGTTGCTCCTATTATCACACTTTCTTTCCTTTTTAAACGTTTACACAGCACCTGCCATGATCAGAGGATGTTCTAACGCATTTCAGAGCCCATTCAGCACGAATGAAGTCTCGATATTGTCATAGTTTGAGTTACATGGCAACCAGTTTCGACACAGCAAGTTCCCGCAGACAGCTATTTATGATAATCTGACGTTCTCTTTTTACGACATTGATTGAGGAGCTGATGTTCGTGAGAACATAGGGGATAAACGCAATGCTAACATTTTAACATCGTGTAAAGGGATATTTTAACATTGACATGAGACCAGGTAGCGGTGTGGGTTAACAATTCATTCACAATATGGCACCTCTAGCTTCCCCAATACTGAGCTGGAGAGTCGGTCTTAATTTTTTGTTGTGCATTTCAGTCTCTCGAATGGGACTTGAACTCTCAATTTTTGAGTGGCAGTTAACTGAGCTGTGATGCTCGGCGTTCAAGAGTTAACTTTCTACCTTCGGGTCAATAGCTGTCCCTAATTATCCCAAAGAAAAGCTTTACAGGATGTTAGGGAAAGAGCAAGAGGGTTGGACTAATTGGAAAGCAGCTGTTAAAAGAGGCAGCACCAGGGTGATGGGCCGAAGACCCGTTTGGAATACTGAATTTTTTTTGTCAGTGGGCCAAATACAGCGAAGAAACAAAACCGAAACCAAAAATAAAAATCGACGGTGCGACTGAAAACTCAAATTATTTTCACTAAGTCGCCGTGTAAATAGTGCGGAATCTATTCGAAAATTGCGAAAGTGTTTTAAATCCGACTAGAATCCATTTACTTTTGCTCCTTTGTGCGTGTTTCCTTTTATTTAACGTTCTTGCATTTGACTGTGTTGACCTGGGAGTGGACGCCGTCTGTGTCCCAGACCTGCACGGACGCTGCTTTATACATACCGCCGGCGCCTCCAGCTCAAACTGTTTAGCCGAAATGTCCCCAGTTTTCAGCGGAATCTCACTGTCATCTCACAATCGCTGCGTGAGCCTCCTTCGTTCCTGGGTTCAGGGGAAACAGCGCCGTGCAGGCTGGGACAAGTAACCGGGCATGTTTCTTATTACAGGAAGCAGTGAAAGGAAAGGAAATAGTGTTCGCCAGTATTGCAACAGTACTGGGTACAAATGCCTGGAAAATTGATGCTGGAGAATTTACCTCCGCCGCAGACCCTCCTTGTTCTGCTGCCGCCTCGCTCGAAGCTGACCACATCTCTATTTTTTTTCTCTCTGTGCTGATGAAAGGGCTTTCATGACCTGAAACATTAGTTCTTTTTCTCTGTCTGGCCTGTTGAGTGTCTCCAGCATTTGCTGTTTTCACTTCGGATTTCGGATATATTTTGTTCCTGCCATATCGTGCTGAATTGTTGCACTCTAGATTTTAGGGAGTTCTCACACCATTTTGCCAATGGAGTAGGAATAGGTGATTTAGCCATTGCAGCCTGCTCAACATCTTGGGTTGATCTCATCTAGCCCCAATTTTCCTGCCCGCTGCCTATAATCGTTGTAACCTGTTACTACTGTGGTGCTCTCGGTGGGAGTGAATTGCACAGTTTAGGCCTTATCAGTTTGCCAAATGTGAATTAGCATGGACTCAGGGCTAGCATGGCATGAGTCACACCAAACACTGTCCGCAATCTACACTGAACATGCCAAACGTGAAGGAATAGATCCCACTTGTGTGAATAAGTGCAGGTCCAGCAATACTCAAAATGTTCAAAGTCACCCAGGACAATGCCGCCTGCTTAATAGGTACCCTGTTTAACCCTTCCAGCAAGGTGAAAGTGAGGGCTGCAGATGCTGGAGGTTAGAGTGGAGAGTGTGGTGCTGGAAAAAACACAACAGGTCAGGCAGCCTCCAAGGAGCAGGAAAGTTGACATTCCGTGTGGTTTTTTGCCCAAAATGTCGATTTTCCTGCTCCTCGGATGCTGCCTGACCTGCTGTGCTTTTCCAGCACCACACTCTCCTCTATCATCAATCACTCCCTTCAAAGATGTACATGTCACCATCTACAAGATGCACTTCAGCAACTCATGTAAGCTGCTCCAACATCACCTGCCAAATCTACGACCTGTATCTCCTAGAAGGTCAAAGCCAGCAGAGAGGTGGTAACACCATCCCTCCAAAACACACACCATCCTGAGTTGAAACGATGTTGTCAGTCCTTCACTATCACTTGATCAAAATCCTGGTACTCCTTTCATTGTAAGTACATTACTTACACTCCCCATGACAGCAACAGTTCAAGAAAGTTCACCACCATCTCCTCAAGGGCAAATAGGGAAAAGCTATAAATGCTGGCAAAACCAGCAATGTTCCCATCCCATGAACAAATAAACTAATTTGGAACTACTATGATCTCTAGGACAGGTGGGATTTGAATCTGAACTTGGTGGCTCAGGTGTAGATATGCTGGCTTACAAGTCTGTAGATATTGTGAAGTGTCAGTACAGGTCCACAGGGGTGGTGAAGAAGGCATAGAGATGCTTGCCTTCATTTACCAGGTTGTAGAATTTAGGGAACTCTTGTTTAAATTTTATATTGCATTGGGTAGGCCACAGATGGAATAGTGTACCAGAACAGTGTATTCTGGTTACCACACTATTAGAAGGATGTGTTTGCACTGGAGACAGTGCAAAGGAGATTCACCAGGATGTTGCCTGAGAAAGTCTCAGTTATGAGGAGAAACCTACCTCATATTGGTAGGCTGAGTTTGTTTTCCCTGGAGTAGAGGAGGCTGAGTGGGGATCTGATTGAGATAAACAAAATTGATCTCATAGACAGGTTAGACCATAAGAATCTTTTCCCCATGAAAGGCATATCTAAGCCAGAGAGCATAAGTTTATCGTGACGTGTAAGTAATTTAGAGGGGATCTGAGGAGAGAATTTTCTCAAAGTGTGATAGAAATATGAAATGAGCTGACTGAGAGGGTTGTGGAGCCAAATACTTTTGCAACATTTAAGAAGTGAGAGTATGGTGCTGGAAAAGCACAGCAGGTCAAGCAGCATCCAAGGACAGGAGCAGGAGAATCGACATTTGGGGCATAAACCCTTCATCAGGATTGAGGGCTTATGCATGAACCATTGATTCCCATGCTCCTCGGATGCTGCCTGAACTGCTGTGCTTTTCCAGCACCACACTCTTAATTCTGCAGTATCTGCAGTCCTCACTTTCTACTACAACATTTAAAAAGCATCTGGATGAGCACTTAAAATGCTAGAGCTTTGGACAAAGTGCAGGTAACTGGGATGAGTGTAGCTTGGTTGATCAGCACATTGTGGAAGGGCCTGTTTCTATGCTATATGTCTTTGTGACTCTATGAGCACCAATTTGCCACAACAACCATGCCCTGAATGTTCAGGTTCTTTGTTTTGTTAACATTTGTAATAAAATAAACATATTTTGACATGGCATTGTGTTATTCATGGATTTATATTCATAAAGAAATGGTCCTCTCATTTGGCACTGATGTAATTAGAAGATCATGTTTGCTATTATTTATCAATACACTTATTGCCTGCAATATTAACAGTGTGTGCTGTCAACATATTCATTGATTAGCCAGATCTTCATTATCTCATAACTACAGAGATGATTAGATATTAGACATGCTCACTATTGGTTTGATTGCCAAGTAGAAAGCTCTGGTTAGACCACACTTGCAGGATTTGGTTGGGTTATACCATAATAAGGATGTATTGACCTTGGAGGAAGTGTGGTATCGGTTTATCAGAATGATTTCATGGACACTGCAAGTTGCAAGGAGAAATTAAACAAACCAGGAATGTGTCCCCAGACTTAAGGTGTGATTTAACCAAAGTGTGCGGGATATTAGGGTGAACAGATATGGTCAATAGATCTAAACCATTTCTACTAGTTAGCAAGCCATGATCAAAGGAGCAGCACAGTGGCACAGTGGTTAGCACTGTTGCCTCACAGTACCAGAGACCTGGGTTCAATTCCCACCTCAGATGACTCTCTGCATGGAGTTTGCACATTCTCCCTGTGTCTGCGTGGGTTTGCTCTGGTTTCCTCCCACAATCCAATGATTGTGAATTGGCCATGCTAAATTGCACATAGTGTTCGGTGTAGGGGAATGGATCTGGGTAGGTTGCGCTTCGATGGGTCAGTGTGGACTTATTGGGCCGAAGGGCCTGTTTCCACACTGTAAGTAATCTGATCTACTTGTAAAGGAGAAAGATGAGAGCTAGACATTTCAGGAATAACAACAGGAAGCATTTCTTCACACAAAGAGTGACCGCAACAATAAAAAGCAATCGATGCCAGAGAAATTATTGATTTTAAAATTGTAATTCCACTTTGGAGAAATCTAAAACTAAGGGATAAAGTGACAGAATAAGGGGACATCCATTTAAAACTGAGCTGCAGAAGAATTTCATCTTTCCAAGATTGGTGAATATCTGGAATTCTCTAATATGGGGAGTTCTGGAGACTACATCGCTGAAAGTAATCAAAGGGGTGGATGGATTTTTGAAATATTAGGAAGTTGAGGTCTCTGAGGAGCTAGCATGAAACAGAAGTTAAGACCTGGGGCAGATGAGCTATGATCTGATAAAATCCAAGTGCAGTCTTGACAGGCTGAACGGCCTTCTCCTGCTCCTATTTCTTATATTCTCAGATTATTGTTGACAATATCTTTTAAGGGACATTGGACAGAGATGGTTTATTTGGAGTTAGGTAATAGATCAACCAAAATACTCTGTAAATGTTGAAACAGGATTGAGGAGCTAAAGCCCTCATCCTGATAAGTGCCAGCAATGACTTAATGATCACTGAAAACAAAAAAATGCTAAAAATCACAGCAGATCAGGCAGGATCCATGGAGAGAGAGCAAACTAACGTTTCAAGTCTAGACGATTCTTCATCACAGCTGAATGTGGAGGGGGCAGCATTTATAAAATAGTGGGGGGGAGGAGGTATGGAGTGAGAGTGAGTGTCAATTTATCGGTTCATAGGTCATCCCTTTGCCTATTATTCAGCTGTTGATACTTTACTCATACTGTTAACACTTCTGACCACCTGCAAAGATTTGTTATTCAAACTGTCGACATTTGTACTTACCTTGAAACTCTTAACTACCTGGAATTTTCTTTCCATTATCTCTCAGCCTCTCTATTCTGTGCTTGTGTGCTTCCTTCTATTTCAATTGACAAAGCAGCAGCGCTCCGAAAGCTTGTGACTTCAAATAAACCTGTTGGACTATAACCTGGTGTTGTGCAACTTCTGTCTTTGTCCACCTCAGTCCAATACCGGCACCTCCATATCATCATTCCCAACATTGTAACTAAAACTCGGCCTTTTCGACTTTCTTACCAACAGCATAATGGAAAGTATATTTGCTCCAGTAACAGGTGAGACCTTTTACTGGTGAAATGCACTATTGGCTGATAGTTTTTTTTATTTCAAAAATATACTTTAAAATACTTTGATGGTCTGTACTGTTGGACATGCCATACATATGTAAACATTCCATTTCTTTGCAAACCGAAACAGAGTAATCATTCCTATTTACAGGTCTGTACGATTACATTTTTTAGCTGAGGCGTCAGCAGAGCCCAAATGACTATGTGGGCCCCCTGTTCTTCGTTAGGCAGGCAGATGTTATACGGTGGTCTTTCCCCACCGCGCCTTGGCGGCAGCTTTCCCAAGCTTCAGAGTGTCCCTCAACACGTAGTCCTGGACCTTGGAATGTGCCAGTCTGCAACACTCAGTCGGGGTCAACTCCTTCAGCTGGAAGATCAACAGGTTTCGGACCGCCCAGAGAGCGCCCTTCACCGAGTTGATGATCCTCCAGGCACAGTTGATGTTCATCTCAGTGTGCGTCCCGGGGAACAGACCGTAGAGCACGGAGTCCTGCGCCACGGCGCTGCTCGGGACGAACCTCAACAAACACCACTGCATTCCTCTCCAGATTTCTTCTGTGTAGGCACATTTCAGAAGGAGGTGTGTGACAGTCTTGTTTCCCCCCCCCCAGCTGCTTCGAGGTCAGCGCACGGTGCGGCTGAGAGTCCGGGCGTGCATAAAGGATCTCACAGGCAGAGCCCTTCTCACCACCAGCCAAGCCATGTCTTGGTGCTTGTTGGAAAGTTCTGGCGATGAGGCATTCTGCCAAATGGCTTTGACAGTCTGCTCAGGGAACCGCTCGGTAGGATCCGCCCTCTCCTTTTCCCGAAGGGTCTCAAGGACACTACGTGCTGACGGACTTGTGGTCAAAGGTGTTTTTCTTCATAAACTTCACCACGAAGGACAGGTGATACAGAACGGCCCAACTACTTGGAGCGTTCCGCGGCAGCGAGGCCAGGCCTATCCTTCACAACACCGGGGACAGGTAGAATCTCAGTACGTAGTGACACTTGGTGTTTGCGTACCAGGGATCCACACACAGCTTGATGCAGCCACACACAAAGGTGGCCATTAGGGTGAGGGTGGCATTGGTATTTTTTTCACCCGTTGCCCAGATCTTTATACAGCGAGTCCCTTCGGATCGGATCCATCTTTGACCTCCATAGAAACTGGAAGATGGCCCGGGTGACTGCAGCGGCACAGGTTCTGGGAATAGGCCAGACCTGTGCCACGTATAACAGCAATGACAGTGCCTCACACCTGATGACCAGGTTTTTTCCCGGGATGGAGAGCGACCGTAGTTTCCATCTGCTCAGTTTCTGCCTCACTTTGCTGATACGCTCCCCCCAAGACTTGGCGCATGCCCCAGCCCCACTGAACCAAATACCCAGCACCTTCAGGTGGTCAGTCCTGACGGTGATGGGGTTCAAGGATTGGTCGGCCCAGTTCCTGAAGAGCATGGCCTCGCTCTTGCCTCGGTTTACCTTGGCCGCTGAGACCTGTTCAAACTGGTCACATTTGCACATGAGTCTGCACACGGACAGCGGATCCGAGCAGAAAACAGCAATGTCATCCATGTACAGGGAGGCCCTAATCTGCAGGCCGCCGCTGCCAGGAATAGTCACCCCTCTCAGGCTCGCATCCTTCCTGATGGACTCAGCAAATGGCTCAATGCAGCACACAAAATTGGCAGGAGAGAGAGGGCAGCCCTGCCTGATTCCAGATCTGACTGGGAAGCTATCTGATTCCTACCCATTCATTGAGACCGCACTGACAATGTTGGTGTAGAGCCGTCTGATCCAATTGCAGATTCCCTCCCCAAAGCCCATTTTGGAGAGAACATCTCTCACATACCTGTGTGATATCCTGCCAAAGGCTTTCTCCTGGTCCAGGCTGATCAGGCACGTGTCCAACCCTCTGTCCTGCACATAGGCGATCATATCCCTGAGGAGTGCGAGACTCTTAAGCGATCTTCCTGCCCGGTACAACACAGGTTTGGTCAGGGTGAATCACCGACTCCAGAGCAGACCTGACACGGTTGGGATAACCTTTGACAGAATTTTGTAATCCGCATTCTGATAGTGCTTCATCAACGGTTTACAAATCACACACCACCAGGTTATAGTCCAACAGGTTTAATTGGAAGCACTAGCTTTCGGAGCAACGCTCCTTCATCAGGTGGTTGTGGAGTACACAGTTGTAAGAGACAGAATTTATAGCAAAAATTTACAGTGTGATGTAACTGAAATTATACATTGAAAAATACTTTGATTGTTTGTTAAGTCTCCCATCTGTTAGAATGGCCATGATAGTTTCACTTCTATCATATGTAAATCACAAAACCTTTTTAAAAAGTTACATTCTCAGGTTAACTGTAACAATTGGTGTCAGCGCAGATAAGATGTTGAGATGTTGAAGGTGTTGGCTCCCTGTGTTCCCAGTCTGTGCCATCCCTTGTGGTTGGAGGGTTCCTAGGCGGAAGATGAGGCGCTCTTCCTCCAGCTGTCATGTTGCTATGGTCTGGCGATGGAGGAGGCCAAGGACCTGCATGTCCTTGGTGGAGTGGAAGGGGGAGTTGAAGTGTTGAGCCACGGGGTGGTTGGGTTGGTTGGTCCGGGTGTCCCAGAGGTATTCCCTGAAATATTCCGCAAGTAGGCGGCCTGTCTCCCCAACATAGAGGAGGCCACATCGGGTGCAGCGGATGCAGTAAATGACGTGTGTGGAGGTGCAGGTGAATTTGTGGAGGATATGGAAGGATCCCTTGGGGCCTTGGAGGGAAGTAAGGGGGGAGGTGGGGGCACAAATTTTGCATTTCTTGCGGTTGCAGGGGAAGGTGCCGGGAGTGGAGGTTGGGTTGGTGGGGGGGTGTGGACCTGACGAGGGAGTCACGGAGGGAGTGGTCTTTTCGGAACGCTGATAGGGGAGTGGAGGGAAATACATCTCTGGTGGTGGTCCGTTTGGAGGTGGCGGAAATGACGACGGATGATACGATGTATACGGAGGTTGGTGGTGTGGTAGGTGAGGACCAGTGGGGTTTTGTCCTGGTGGTGATTGGAAGGGCGGGGCTCAAGGGCAGAGGAGCGGGAAGTGGAGGAGATGTGGTGGAGGGTGTCGTCGATCACGTCTGGGGGGAAATTGCGGTCTTTGAAGAAGGAGGCCATTTGGGTTGTACGGTATTGGAACTGGTCCTCCTGGGAGCAGATGCGGCGGAGATGAAGGAATTGGGATTATGGGATGGCGTTTTTACAGGGGGCAGGCTGGGAGGAGGTGTAGTCTAGGTATCTGTGGGAGTCGGTCGCTTTATAGTAAATGTCCGTGTTGATTCGGTCGCCCGAGATAGAAATGGAAAGGTCTAGGAAGGGGAGGGAGGAGTCTGAGACGGTCGAGGTAAATTTGAGGTCGGGGTGGAAGGTGTTGGTAAAGTGGATGAACTGTTCAACCGCCTCGTGGGAGCACGAGGCAGCGCCGATACAGTCATCGATGTAGCGGAGGAAAAGGTGGGGGGTGGTGCCAGCGTAGCTGCGGAAGATGGATTGTTCCACATATGCTACGAAGAGGCAGGCATAGCTGGGGCCCATGTGGGTGCCCATGGCTACTCCTTTGGTTTGGAGGAAGTGGGAGGATTGGAAAGAGAAGTTGTTCAGGGTGAGGACCAGTTCAGTCTGTCGAAGGAGGGTGTCAGTGGAAGGGTACTGGTTGGTATGGCTGGAAAGGAAGAAGCGGAGGGCTTTGAGTCCTTCGTGATGGGGGATGGAGGTGTACAGGGACTGGATGTCCATGGTGAAGATAAGGCGTTGGGGACTGGGGAAGCGAAAATCATGGAGGAGGTGGAGGGTATTGGTGGTGTCCCGAACGTAGGTGGGGAGTTCTTGGACTAAGGGGGACATGGCCGTGTCGAGGTATGCAGAGGTGAGTTCTGTGAGGCAGGAGCAGGCTGAGACAATGGGTCGGCCAGGGCAGTCAGGTTTGTGGACTTTGGGCAGGAGGTAGAAACGGGCGGTGCGGGGTTGTGGGACTGTGAGGTTGGATGCGGTAGATGGGAGATCCTCTGAGGTGGTGAGGTTATGGATGGTCTGGGAGATGACAGTTTGATAGTGGGAGGTGGGGTCATGGTCAAGGGGGCAGTAGGAGGAGGTGTCCATGAACTGGCGTTTAGCCTCAGCGGTGTAAAGGCCGGTGCACCAAACTACCACCGCGCCTCCCTTGTCTGCAAGTTTGCTAGTGAGGTTGGGGTTGGAACGGAGGGAGTGGAGGGCTGCATGTTCCGAGGGTGAGAGGTTGGCGTGGATGAGAGGGGTGGAAAGGTTGAGGAGGTTAATGTCGCAGTGGCAGTTGGCTATGAAGAGATCGAGGGCAGGTAACAGGCCAGCATGGGGTGTCCAGGTGGATGGGGTGTGTTGGAGGCAGGAGAAGGGGTCGTCAGAGGGTGGGCAAGAATCCTGATTGAAGAAGTACGCGCAGAGGCAAAGGTGGCGGAAGAATTGTTCAATATGTTGCCGCGTGTTGAACTCGTTAACCCGAGAGCATAAGGGAATGAAGGTGAGGCCTTGGCTGAGGACTGATCTTTCATCCTCAGAGAGGGGGAGGTCTGGAGGGATGGTGAAAACATGGCAGGGCTGGGAGCTAGGACCTGCTGTGGGGCTGGAGCTTGGAGTGGGGACAGTGTTGGGCGTGGGGGCGGGGTTAGACTTGCGGGCGGGGGTGGAGATTGACGTGGGGGCGGGGTTAGGCATGGTGACAGCGATCAGCGTGGGGCGTAGTCATGGTGACAGAGATTGGCATGGGGGCGGAGACGCATGCGGCGTGGTGGTCGTGCAGGTTAGTGATGTCACTGGGGGCAGAAATGGTGTTCCTGACAGCTGTGGACCTCGCGGAGGCCTCGAATCTGTCGGCGATGGTCTTCCTGGTGATCTTGGAGGCAGTTGTCTGGGTGGCGATCGCGGAGGCTGCAAGGTCGGTGGGGGCGGAAGTGACGTCATGGTTCGTGGCAGGCGCTGTAGCAGCCGCATGGTTAATAGCGCCAGAATGATTTCGGAAGCTGATGGAAGATTCTGGAACGGTTGAAGAACCAGAGTGTGGGGGTAAGTACATGAAAGTTTTTGGTACTTACTGTCTTTAATTTCCGATATGGCTAGAAAGAACTGTTTAGTGTAAGGATTCTTCTGTGGATGAAGAACAGTCGAGGTCCTTTGCAAGTCTGTGAGAGTGTTGTCCTGAGCTGGGGTAGGTCTAATTGCAGGGAATCTAGGTACCTGTCATACTCCTTGTATGACAGGTAGAAGCACAAACAGAATGGTTTTATACAGAATACAAAACATCTCCGTGAGTGATTAAACTAAATATACATACATAAGCAAAAATAATGATAACAATAATCATAACTTTTATTGCACCATGCATAAAATGTCCTGCCAGAAGTGACAAAAATAAACTATTTCAACAGACAGAAAGAGAAATGTGGCCTTAAAAAGAACATGCAGCTCAGAGACTGAAACCAAATGGCTGGATGGCTTCCTCGTTTTCTTCAAAGTACACGGTTAGATATTGATTTTGTGGGACATATTTTATGTTCTCAACTTCACCACCATGGTTGCTTGGTTTCTGGAAATGAATTTCAAGCTTGTCCTGTAATTCTTCCTCTTCCATGGCATTTTTGATATCTGATATCATCACAGTTCGCTTGCAAATTCCATTAAATGTCTGAAAGAAAATTGGAAGGATGAGGTTTGTCACTACAATGTTTAAAAGTATTGGGGTAACACTCCAGACATAATAATGTTAATAAAGTCCAGATTCTGACTGAAGCCTGCACATTCACAGTCAGTTTTTCCACCTAGCGGGTACATCCCTGGAGACTATGGGTAATTTAGCATGGCCAATCCACCTAACCTGCACATTTTTGGACTGTGGGAGAAAACTGGATCACCAAAAGGAAACCCATGCAGACACAGGGAGAATGTGCAAATTTCACACAGTTACCCATGGTTGGGACTGAACCCAGGTCCCTGTCACTGGTCGGCAGCAGTGGTAACCATTAAGCCACCAATATAGCCCCCCCATGGGATAGCCCCTCTCCCACATTGGGAGAGTGCACTGTATTAAAGGCACTACATAAATCCCAGTTATTGGTGCTTTTGTTGCAGAATACATTGCTCACTAATAAATTAAAGCTGGGTACATTTTTAGACTACAAGGATTAACCGTTCAACAAACAATTTTCTGAGTCTTCGGTTCATCACACTTGAATTTTTACAGATACAGTTTTTGTACATGTACCTTAGTGAGGTGACAACAACATACTCACCTGAAACTTCTCTAATGAATAATCCTGCACAGATTCAACAGACACTGAACAGGTTGTTATCCCATTTAGGGTAATTGTGAATTTCTTCTTTTCCGCAACACGCTGGGCAGCTGAAAGAAAAATCCAAGATATGAGGAATTCTTCAACATTAATACGTGACATAGGGGTGGCCAAATTCACACAAAGCTTCAGCGCTTTCTTAGAAACTTACAATTGCTCCCAAAGAAAAGAACTATCCAATATTCAGTTTGATATCCATATCGATGGAAATAGTGGCAATGCGTGATTTTGGTCCAACCTGTCTAGGCCGATCAGGTTTTCCAAATTAAACTAATTCCATTTGCCTGCGTTTGGCCCATATCCCTCTAAACGTTTCCTATTCATGTACCCGTCCAAATAACTTTTAAATGTAATTGTACTGGCCTCCATCACTTCCTCTGGCAGTACATTCCAGATACAAATCACCTTCTATGTGAATAAGTTGCCCCTCAAGTCCCTTTTAAACCTTTCCCCTCTCACTTTAAACCTATGCCCTCTAGTTTAAATTCCCCTACCGTCAGGAAAGACCTTTGATGTTCATCTTATGTATGCCCCTCATGATTTTCTAAGACTCTACGGCAGCATCAATGAGACTGCCTCTGCTGTTTCCAAGAGTGACATCTGGATTATATGTCCATTGACCAATTAACTACTTGATGAGAGGGATCTTGTCCTTTTAAAGGGTGCTTCATGTAGCTTGCTGGCCAACTGTTGACCACTGCTAATTCACCTAACCAGGAGCAGAACTAAAGCTGGTGGGGTCAGGATCACTGAGGCTATTCAGATAGACACCATCAATGTGAAGGGTTGGGGTTTACTGGTTGATAAGGGCATAGGTGGGGTGTGGGTTTACTATGGGTTTGGTCTTTACTACTAGGTGAACGCTCCGTGTGTCATAGGATGGCCAATAAGGAGGACATTCCCATGAAGGATGCTGTCAGCATTTAACCCTACATGCCGGTGGGGTGTAGCCTACCGTAGAATGACAATGGCAGTGGGAAGATGACCTTAAAGATGGCTCATAATTGGCCACATAAAGGCCTCACTTTGCTTGTAAGCTGCAGCCATCCACTGTGTGCCACTGGTAAAACGTCAGTGGTGGTGGGAATATCACTCAGCTTCCTTCATCTGATTGCCAGGAATCAGTATAGACACAAAGAAATTTCATGTTGTGAATCCTTCTCTGTTTCTATGAACATCCACATGGTTCCCTTGCTGCAGCCTCCTGTCACTGACATTCAGTTTGGCTGGTTGGCAGGCATGAAATAAATTCAAGAAAGGATAGCAATTTTCTGCTTTAAGCTCGGCAGGACTTTGTCATCTTCAGCCTTGTTGGAATCTTCAATTCTTCTGGCCTTACTATACACTAAGTATTAAGCTCACAAACTCTTCTCTCTCTCTCTCTCTCTCTCCATATTTGCTGCTTTTCCAACAATTTCCTATTTTTACTTTAGATGTCCAGCATCCTCTGTATGTGTCTTCACCATTAGTTGGGCTTTTTGCTGAGATCACTTCCCTAAAACAGCGATGTCCTGCTCTGCCTATAACTGTCAGCCAATGAGAAGCCAGCAGCTACAATCAGCCTCCACACCACTTTAGAGACCACGGCTGCTGTTGGCATAACGTGGAATTCTGGGAGCAGAGGGAAAAGTAGCTGACTTTTTGGAATTGCAGGGGGAATGCCTTTAGCAGCAAGGACAGAGAGATGGTTTTCAATGGCTCTGCCAAAAGGGCTGCCTGCAGTGAGGTTGATCATAGAATCCTATAATACAGATAGACACTGTTCAGCCCATCAAGTCAGCACCGACTCACTGAACAGCATCCCATAGCCCCCCCTATCTCCATACCCCTGTATTTACCATGGCTAACTCACCTACAGGACAAATTAGCATGGTCAATCCACCTAATCTTTGGACTGTAGGAGGAAACTAGAGCACTTGGAGGAAACCCACGCAGACACGGGGAAAACATGCAAGTCCCACACAGACAATCACCCAAGGCTGGAATCAAACTTGGGTCCCTGGCACTATGAGCTAACCACTGAGCCACAGTGCCATCCTAGTGCAGCTGGTGCGAAGTCTTCTAAATGGTCACTACTCAATCTTTGCAATGAAGGTTGAGATGTTAATTCCTGGGATAGAATGCTACAGATTCCTGGCGTGAACCTACTCAAATATTTTCCACTTCCCAACTGTTTTCCAGGAAGGGAAGATCCTCACTGTATTTCTATTAGACTCAAGTCAAAGCTTGTGGTGGGGGAACACTGTGCTTGCTATCAGTTCTATTAACACATTTACTGTTTAACACATGAGGACTATCCTGTGATTCCCTGGGCCCAATTACAAATGTTGCTTTTGAACTATTCACCAAATATAGGATGAGGACACAAAATTGGAAAGAAAAAAGGTTTCTGGGATCTTCAATTAATAATTGAGACCCGCACTTTAATTATCACTGATCTGTCCAGTTAACTCTACTACTGGGAAGCTTGAGATCAGGAGTGTTTAAGTCAGACCTGGTAAAGCAGTTGAGGGACAGGATGATTGCTGCTTTTAACTTTATAAGATTTTGGGCAGAGTAGATAAAGCAGGTTATAAGAGACTATCTTAAATTGTCCTGAAACTGCAGAACCAGCATATATAGTTTGTGTTTGAATAAACACACAGTCACAACAGGCTTAACTTAATTCTAAGTAAGTAGATTTCCAGTGAATTAAATCTGTGTCCATTGACTAGTGGGTGGTCAATCTATGGAGCAGAACTCTCTCAGGAGATGGTCAGAGAAGACTTTAATTCATTTCAGATGCAAACAAAATAGATATAGCGTTCTGGTATACAGCATAAAAGTAATTTAAGACAATCCATGTGGTAAATGTAGCATTTTTGGAAGGACTTTAAAGCTATGGTTTCCAAAATCCCCCATTATTTGGATTTTCCCTGAGTCATTTCTGGTTGTGTTGGAAAGTAATCAACTGAGATTTATTGTCTTGTGTGATCAATAATCCTGGGATGGCAGGAAAAACATGAAGAGAGACTGATTCAGTTAGAACTATATTCACTGGAGTTCAGAAGAATGAGAAAGGATCTCATGGAAACCTTTAAAATTCTAACAGGCTAAATGCAGGAAGGATTTTCCTGAACACTTGGAAGTCTAGAACCATGGGTTACAGTCTAAGGGTAGGCTATTTAGGACTGCGATGAGGAGAGATGTCTTCATCCAGAGAGTGGTGAGTCAGTCATAGAAAGTGGTTGGGGCCAAGACATTGAATGTCTTCAAGGAGTTGGCTATAGTTCTTACAGCTAAAAGGAACAAAGGAGAGAGTGGGAACAGGGTACTGAGCTGGATGATCAACCGTGAGCATATCGAATGGCCTACTCCTGCCCCTACTTTTTATGTTTCTATTGCATCATGTGACTTCATGACATTGGCAAGTAATTCTATATTAAAGATGTGCTCTGACTCTCTATTCACTTCTCCCTGTTTGTATCCTCAATAACAGCAAATTGAATTGCTATAGGGGCCTTTCTCTCTCACACATCCAATCAACAATTGTAGTGAAAAGGGAAAATATTTCACTTACTTCCTTTCTCAACAAAGGTGACCAGGGCAGTTCCAGTATTACGATCATAACTTACATTCTCCACCTCCCCTCCACCTAAACTGGGCTTTGAAAAGCTAATTTCCAACTTGTCTCTCATCTGTTCTTCGGGAAGGTTGTCTGGAATTTGGGAAACTTTAACCGTCTTCCTGCAGATGTCAACATGTACCTGAAAGTATTATAAAGATATTTTAAGTAAAACTTTGAGTCAAAGGGGTGGATTAATTAACTGTCCTTGCTCTGAATGCACGAGAAATCAATGAACATATGTCTGAAGCAATTGATTTTATTCATTATATATGTATTGATCTTATAACAGACAATAGAGAATAGTTCAATAAGAGACCATATGAAGACCTAAAATTCTGAGAATATTTCAGGACAATTCAATCGGCAATATTCTGACATTGCTTTACATGCATTTACCTCAAACTTCCTTGCTGTGCCCAGTTTGACAGGATGAAGCTTCACATCTAGCTTCCCAGGATCCAGGTTTATGTGATGTTTGGGTATTTTCAGAATTGTATTAGCAACTTTAAATGTAAGATTAAAAAAAAATTAGAGAGAATTAAATGGGAAGATATCATTTCAGCAGCTTCAAGAAGGAGTGAAGAGATAAGATTAGAGACCTATAAGAAAATAAGAAATAGGAGCATGAGAATGCTTCTGGCCTGTCAAACCTACTCTGCCATTCAATATGATCATGGCTGATCTTTTTGTGGACTCAGCTCCTCTTATCTGCCCTCTAACTAGAACCCTTAATTCTCTTATTGCTCAAAAATCAATCTATCTGTGCCTTTAAAAAGGTAATGTAAAGTCATCATACTCCCATAAGTTGCTTTCTCATTAGAAAGAGATGACTGTCAGTGACATAAACCTGAGGGTCACCAGGCCTCAGATGAGGGGAAGAGGTTGAGAAGGTGAGACCTTCACAGTAACCTCAGCCAGTGTTAGAATTGAACCCATGTCACTAACATCACTCAACAGCCACCCGGCGAACTGAGCTAGGCAAGTCCAGCATTTGGCACCCATCCCCAACTCATCTTGAACCGAGTGGCTTGCTGGTCTACTTCAGAGGGCATTTAAGAGTCAACCACATTGCTGTGTATCTAGAGTTGTGTAAAGACTAGGTGAATGTTGGGCACCAGATTTCCTTCTATAAAGTCATTAGTGAACCAGATAGGTTTTGATAATCCTAACCATTTCATGCTCATCTTTACTGAAGAGTTGCTTCCTATTCTAGATTTGTTAATTCACTGAAGTTAAATGCTACCAATTGCCATGGTGGGTTTTGAACCCTAGCCCTACTAGACTACTTATCCAGTGAGAGTCTGGTGCTAGAAAAGCACAGCAGGTCAGGAAGCATCCGAGGAGCAGGAGAATCAGAAGCATCTGCAGTCCTCACTTTCTCCTACTTGTCCAGTGACATTATTACTGCGTCACATTCTCTCCAGTGCAGCAAACCCATTATGTAATGGTTTATATTTCTCTAAATAAAATGAGGCCCATATCCTTTTAGCGCAGGAATGTCATTTTTGCATACTGTGAAAGGATAATCGAGAACTCCCAGAGTCTTGTAGTCTTATATTAAGGGTAGCTAATTACCTTGCTCATTTTCAAAGGTGATTAAGGCTTGTCCATTCTGAAGAGCCAGTGATACTTGAGGTAAGATGACATAGCAGCACTTGATCTTCAAAAAGTCTTCTCCCTCTTCAGCTGTTGGCACACTTTCTTTGAGTTTGGTGAATCTGATATTCTTGTCAGGCAAAGTTGCCTTCATCTGTACAGAACAAAGACCAGACTGACAATTAGATTCCTAAAGGTTTAAAGAAGATTAAAATAAACTTCTCCAGCAGTTCCATAAGACCATAAGACATAGGAGAGGAAGTAAGGCCATTTGGCCCATCGAGTCCACTCTGCCATTCAATCATGCCTGATGGGCATTTCAACTCCACTTACCAGTGTTCTCCCCATAGCCCTTAATTCCTCGAGACAACAAGAATCTATCAATCTCGGCCTTGAAGACATTTAGTGTCCCGGCCTCCACTGCACCCTGTGGCAATGAATTTCACAGGCCCACCACTCTCTGGCTGAAGAAATGTCTCCTCATTTCTGTTCTGAATTTACCCCCTCTAATTCTAAGGCTGTGTCCACGGGACCTAGTCTCCTCGCCTAATGGAAACAATTTCCTAGCGTCCAGCCTTTCTAAGCCATGTATTATCTTGTACGTCTCTATTAAGTCTCCCCTTAATCGTCTAAATTCCAATGAATACAATCCCAGGATCCTCAGCTGTTCCTCATATGTTAGACCTACCATTCCAGGGATCATCCGTGTGAATCTCCGCTGGACACGTTCCAGTGCCAGTATGTCCTTCCTGAGGTGTGGGGACCAAAACGGGACACAGTACTCCAAATGGGGCCTAACCAGAGCTTTATAAAGTCTCAGTAGCACATCACTGCTTTTATATTCCAACCCTCTTGAGATAAGTGACAACATTGCATTTGCTTTCTTAATCATGGACTCAACCTGCATGTTTACCTTTAGAGAATCCTCAACTAGCACTCCCAGATCCCTTTGTACTTTGGCTTTACTAATTTTCTCACCAATTAGAAAGTAGTCTATGCTTTTATTCTTTTTGCCAAAGTGCAAGACCTCGCATTTGCTCATGTTGAATTCCATCAGCCATTTCCTGGACCACTCTCCCAAACTGTCTAGATCCTTCTGCAGCCTCCCCACTTCCTCAGTACTACCTGCCTGTCCACCTAACTTCGTATCATCTGCAAACTTCGCTAGAATGCCCCCAGTCCCTTCATCCAAATCATTAATATATAATGCGAACAGCTGTGGCTCCAACACTGAACCCTGCGGGACACCACTCGTCACCGGCTGCCATTCCGAAAAAGAACCTTTTATCCCAACTCTCTGCCTTCTGTCAGACAGCCAATCCTCAATCCATCCCAGTAGCTCACCTCGAACACCATGGGCCCTCACCTTGCTCAGCTGCCTCCCATGTGGCACCTTATCAAATGTCTTTTGAAAGTCTAGATAGACCATATCCACTGGGTTTCCCTGGTCTAACCTACTTGTCACCTCTTCAAAGAATTCCAACAGGTTTGTCAGGCATGACCTCCCCTTACTAAATCCATGTTAACTTGTTCTAATCAGACTCTGCTCTTCCAAGAATTTAGAAACCTCATCCTTAATGGTTTCTAAATCCAGGTTTAAACTGTTTTGTACGTAATGAAAGACAAGAATGTTTACATCCATGTAGATGTGGGGCTAGAAAGTTGACCCAGTTAGATCTGTTTCACTGATATAAAATGAACTCAAAATCAGCACAATTTCAAGGACCAGTGTTCTGCATCACAAAATGACCCAAGCAAAAACATTCTGTTGGTGGTCACCCTAAAACAGGAATTAGTCCTCATGCACATATGAATGAGGGCCCGAATGTATGTTTAAGGCCCGCGAAAACAAACTGGGATGCTTTAAGTAAAATGGATGTGCGTGAAGTATTTCCTTGAAAAATGGAACATGCCCATGGTCTTTTAATATGGCCTTTTAATACATGGAGTGAACTGCTGTGTAGCTACCACACAGTTCAGGCTATCCAGGAAACTCTCCTAGTCTGACCACTTGCCATCGGTTTATTGGATGGACTTACAGATTGATAATTAACCTTTTATTCATATTAAAACACAAGACATCAAGTCCGTAGCTGGCATTTCAATTTAGAGCTTCTGCCTGAAAGGAAAGAACGTTACCACTGAGGCACAAGACTTCATCTGTAAAGCTGGTCTGTTCAGGTTTCTCTAGTTTGTATGTAACCACAAACATTGGGTAGTGACTTTGTTTTCATTTATATAAAACTAAGGTGGGAATTATCAGCTGCATTCACTTAAATGAGCGAACAGAAAAGGGAGAAAGTAGAAGGGCAAAAAGATGACACAGATTCCTTCACAATAAAATCTCCTCCACTCACCTCTGTTTGCTAAAATTCAAATGTTAGTTCAAAATGTTCAGCAGGGAAGAGTAGACAGCTTCAATGAAATGACAAGTACACAAGTTTTGCAAGCTCTGTATTCAATCTTGATCGCATCCCACCTGAAGTACTGTGTATGGTTTTGATCAGCACATTATAAAAAAGGATACAGAGCAATGGAGCAAGTGAAAGATAAGTGTTTACAAGGGCAATACCAGAAATGTGGAGAGTAAACCTATCAGAAAAGGATGAACAAGCTACATCCTTTTTCCGCCAAGTGATTCATATTGGTAAGAAGAACAGGGGAAACAATAGAAAGGATACAATTCTTTTGAGGATGCAGGAACAGAGAGACCTGGTTTGATAGTGCCTATGTCATTGAAGGTGGTAAGACAAAGTGAGAGAGCAGTTCATAAATCATTCAGTGTCCTTGGCTTTATTAATAAGGTCATTAATAGAGTACAAGAGCAAGGAAGTTAAACTAAACTTGTATAAGACACTAGTACAGCCTCAACTGGAGTATTGAATACATTTCCTACATTCACACACTTCAGGAAAGATATGAAGACACTGGACAGACCTCAAAATAGATTCACGAGAATGATTCCATACTTTGGAGAACTTAGGTCTGTCTTGGAAAAAGTAAAACTAGGAGGAGATATGATGGAAGCATTCAAAATCAAGGAGGAATCCAGACAGAATAGTGATGGACAATTTCCTACTTGTGAAAGGATTGAGAACAAGAGGGCACAGATTTTAAACAATTGATAACTGAAGAAAAAACAGCAAAAAAAATCACACAATAAATGGCTATGTTCTGGAATTCACTGCCTGTGAACATGGTAGTGGGAGGAGGTTCAGTTGAAATTTTCAAATGGGAATTTGACTGTTACTCGAAACAAGGAGTGTGTAGGGTGAAAGCAGGGGAAATGGTACCAAATGAATTGCTCATTCAGAGAGCCAGTGCAGACACAATGGGCCAAATGGCCTCTTTCTGAGCTGCAAAAATTCTGGAAACTTTCTCCATTAAAAAAGGAGCCTGATGGGGTGACCTAATACAGTTGTTTAAAAGAACGAAAGGTTTTAATAAAATAGAGAGAATGGATTCTTGCAACTATAAAGAAGAGGCCATTAAATTCATATCCTCATTAAGAAACTAAAAAACATTCATAAGAATCTTTTTTATTTAGATTGTCGCAAATACTACAGGGAGTGGCTAATGTGAATACCATAGATAATTCAAGTAGAGGCTAGTTAGGAATAAGATCTGGAAGGGATTCCAGTTAATGGAGATATTGCTAGATGAAGAAAGAATAGGAGATGGCTCAAGAGGAGCATTAATGGACTGATTAGGCTGAAGGACCTGATTTGGTGCTGTATGTCTTATGTAATCTTTAGTAACTCCAGCAACCATTATCCAATCAGTCTCAGACAAATGAAAAATGACAAGGTGTACTTACATCTATTTGAAAAGAAAGCAGGATTTAATGAGCAGCAAGGATGCAATTTTCTTGATGACACAACTCGTAATGGTTACCTTGAATTTAGCATGTAGTAGGCCACATTCCTCTTGCTTAATTCGGAGTTGTTTTTCAAGTTCAATCAGTCGTCCTTTTAGTTGTTCACATTCAGTCTCTTTATCAAAGAGCTTCTCCTATGGGAAGAAACATACTTCAAAACAACTTGCAATTAAATCTGTTTTCAAAATAGTGATACACAGATTCAATATTCACAATAAAAAAAACTCTACCATTACCTAAAATTGATCTGTTAGTGGCTTTGGACTTTTTATTAAAGGAGAAATGTAAATCTACTGGAAGTGATTCAAAGGAGGTTTACTACAATGATAGCCAGAATGAAGTTGTCTTATCAGCAAAACTGGACAGGCTGAGCATGTTTTAACTTAAGTTTAGAAGAATGTGGACTGACTTGATGAAAGCCTAAAGTTGCCAGACCATAGGACTGCTTTCTGACTGGAAAAAGAAAGAGGTGACTGATGGTGGTTTTAGCGTGAGTGTCAACTATAGTGTTTGACTGAATCAAACTCAAATTAGTTTTGTCCAAGATCCTTGAAGGTCATCTGGCCTCAGGTGAGGGAAGAGCTTGAGGAGGACAGCCCTTCGCGGTCACTTCAGCAGGAATTGAACCCATGTTGTTGGGGCCATGACAACAACCATCCCGCCAACCAAGCAAGATCATGAAAACTCTTGTGGCAAGGAGAATGCTGAAAGGATTTTTCCTCTTGAGGGTCAGTCTAGAAATAGAAGACACCATTATAAAATGCTGGGTTGCCCTTTTAAAACAGAGCTGAGGGCATTTTATTTTCCCTCAAAAGGGTTGTGTCACTTTGGAACTCTATACCTCAAAAGACAGTGCATGTAGGATCTCAATACTTTTAAATCAGAAGTAGATAGATTCAGCTCTGAAGAAGGGTGACTAGACCTGGAAGATTAACTATTTTCTCTCCACAGATGCTGCCAGAGCTGCTCAGTCTCTCCAGCAATTTCTGGTATTGTTTCAGATTTCCAGCATCCAGAGTACTTTGTTTAATGCTACTGTAGATAAGTTCTTGTTAGGCAAGAAAACCAAAGGTTATCAACGATGGACATGTGGTATTTAGAATACAAACAGAGCAACCTTGATCTTATTGAATGATGAGGTATGCTTAAGGGGCTAGGTGGCCTAATTCTGCTCATAACTGATATCTCTTCTAAAAGTCACTGACAAAAGTGCAGCTTTTTTTCTTAGCTGAAAATGTGTTGCTGGAAAAGCGCAGCAGGTCAGGCAGCATCCCAGGAGCAGAAGAGTCAACGTTTTGGGCATGAGCCCTTCTTCAGGAATTCCTGAAGAAGGGCTCATGCCCAAAACGTCGACTCTCCTGCTCCTTGAATGCTGCCTGACCTGCTGAGCTTTTCCAGCAATACATTTTCAGCTCTGATCTCCAGCATCTGCAGTCCTCACTTTCTCCTAGAAGCTTTTTTTCTTACTCAGGTACATTCTGGATGAGTTGCAACACTTACAGCTTGACCAGTTGAAATTGAATCCATGAATATATTAATTTAAAATTCTGGGAATGTTCAATAAAATTTGGAAAACATATTACAGAAAAGTTGATTCTTTGCCATTAGGATTTCTATTTCTGTGCTTAGACTTTTATTCATTTCTGGGAAGCAAGTGCTGTTACTGGCAATGCCAACATGCACTGCCCTTCATAACAGTCCTTGAGAAGACGGTGGTGCCTTTTGAATCACTGCAGTCCATTTGCTGTAGATATACCCAACTGTTACTGAGGAGGAGTTCAAGCTTTAGACCCAACAACAGTGAAAGACTGGCAATACAGTTCCGAATCAGGATGGTGCATGGCTTAGACAGAAACTGCACGTCGTATTCTGCATTTGCTGGCCTTGTCCCTCTAGGTGGCTTGCTGGTTTGAATGTGTTGTCTGCAGTACGATCAGCTCTATCCTCAGATGAGAGAACATTAATAGGTATTGTGTAATCTGAGCCAATAAGAGCTTTGGAATCATACTAGCCTGCCTGATGCCATCATTGATAGAAGATTGCTCCTAAAATGAGTTATGGATGATACATCCATGTTATTGTATTTGAAAGGTCAGGATCATAATGTACAAGGATCTTGGACAAAACTAATATGAGTTTGTTCAGTCAAACACTGTAGTTGACACTCAATTCAACACTATTGTGACCTTGCTTCAAACGTTGCCTATCAGGACTCATTAACTTGGGCTAATTTTTGGTAACTTGTTAACCATTCCCATAAATTGTTGGAGTTCTGTAATAATCCTGCCAGTGGAAGTGGCCTAATGGCTGCTGTCATCTCTTGTGTCTGAACAATGTGGCCCAAAATTATCAGCTTTGAGAATTCACACTTATCATAAAAGGGTGAAACCAGAATCCTCTAATATTCTCAAAACTTTCCTACACTGTCATCATGTTGGGCTTTAGTGAACCATGGATGAGAATGTCTTCCAACGTGTAAGATGTCATTGTCTGTAAAGTTTCGGGTCTGAATGTGATGCTAAAGGGTAGACAGTTAAAAACATTAATGTCAGATGGTGTTATAAACATGATCAACAGTGTGGAGTCCTCAGAGAGAAGTTAGCAAAAGTTCACATCCAGCTTAGTGAAGATTATGCACTTTGCAAGCTTCAGACATTCACTTGCATTCCAATTCTATCTCTTTGTTTAAAATATGTTCAGTTGACACAAATTTTCACTGATATACTTCATTTAGGAACAGGCAGCATCGCAGCACACCATGCAGTTAGCTGTGTGACTTTTGAAAAAAATATCTTTTTAGTGCATCATCTCAATCTCCTCTCTTACCAATCACACAACACCAGGTTATAGTCCAACAGGTTAAATTGGAAGCACACTAGCTTTCGAAGGAGTGACCCTCCGAAAGCTAGTGTGCTTCCAATTAAACCTGTCGGACTATAACCTGGTGTTGTGTGATTTTTAACTTTGTACACCCCAGTCCAACACCGGCATCTCCAAATCATCCTCTCTTACCGGTAACTAGTGTGGAACCTTCTAGGATGTGAACAAGCGGATATGATCAGCATCTGCCATCAGTATGATGTGAAATGCTATGTTCCGTATACCCAAGCCTTTAAAGAGTTTTGGAAATTGTTATTTAAACTCATTTGCTGGTTTCCAACTGACCAGTGCATTTACTTTGAGGAAGTGTTTAAGAGCTAAGCAGGCTCTCCTGCTGGTCACAGATAAAAGACTGTGTTTTAACAATTTCCTTGACTTTGTGTTGTTAGGTTGCCTGGAGCTAGCCTTTGACTTTGTTCAACCTAGCCATGCAGTTAGACAGACAAAGATTGTAGGGTAAACACCCCCAGCTAATTAAGGCTGATAGAACAGCGTTCACAGCTGATAGCCAGTTTAAAATGTGTATGTTGGCTGTTTACGGCAATGTTCACACTCCAGTCTTGACTCTCCTGGTCTATGAATGTCCCAGGAGAAAACATTAAGTGTATCAGTCGCTTTTAAAATTGGCTGCCTTGTATTTTCTGAATATGGAATTCTATAATGAAAAGAGTACATAACCATGGCATTCTGCAGTCTGGTGAGACTGTCTTCCTGTTTGTGGACCTTCTTTGTGTAATGTCAGAACACTTTTAATTGAGTCTTTATGCCTTTTCTGTATGTTATGGTTCTGCACCCTCTGTGATGTTCTGACTGTCTGAGCTCCTGGATCATCTAGAAGATTTTAGGCACGCTAGGGTAGAATTAATTGCTCACATACTTCAAGCTCAAGTTTTCCACAGTGCTGTCTCTATTGGCTGTCAGACTGGTCTGATGCTTGGGTTGGTTTAAAGTCCCTTGCCCAGTGTACTGTGACATTGCTAGGCTTCATTTTAAGTTGTTTGAGCCACTTGACTCCAGTTAATCACAGTTGCTATCAGTTAGTGGGATCAGATTCATGTGAGTAAGCAATAACAGGTTTTGCTAAACATGACTATACCATCATATAAACGATGGTAAGAGAGATATCTTCTGGAATCCTCTTGTCTCCGGCTCCAGTTCCATGTGATCTCATGTCACCATGACAACGTTTCCTTTGTACATGCTCAGTAGCTATTCCTTTAGGAATTATTAACCTTGTACTCCATTGGTGCCTGCAATTGCTGGGGCTACCATGAAGGTCTCTGCTCAACACTGCCCCTTACCCAAGGGGACCTTCAGGTTAAATTCACAACCAGTCATCTCTGTGAGAGCTGGTTAGCTCAATTGACTCAGTTGATTGATTTGTGGTACTGAGTGATGCTAACAGCATGGGGTTCAGCTGCCACACTGGCTGGGATTACCATGAAGGTTCTGCCTTCTTAACCTCACCCCTTGTCTGAAGCATGATGATCCTCAGATTAAATCCAACACCAGTTGTTTCCATCTAATTAGAGGGTAGCTGTCTGGGACTGTGGTGAATTTATCTTTCCCAGCCCAAATGTTTATGAAGTGGAGTCAGTGAACCAAATATATATTGGTTGTGGAGCGACTGCACACCTTTTTTTTAAGTTATTTGAAAAATGTTTTGTGGTTTTTCTGGATGCACTTCAGCCCCACGCTCCTGATCTTTGGATATCTAGGGTGGAGAAGAATTGGCAGATTTACTTCTGGGTCTACCAGGCTGGCAGTAAACAAATCCAGGAAGCAGGGTGTGGAGGGGGTCATCTCTGCCAACTGCCTGCCAGTCTTCTGCGGTTATGTTCATGCTCAGGCATCCTTAGAAACGGAGCATGAAGCGTCTAGAAACACACTCGATGCCAGTGGGGAATACAGTGCTTTATTTCCCCCTCCAACTCCATTTTGATTTAGCCCTTTCCCGCTCTCCCAACCCCTCCCTCACTTTTGATGATTTGCATCGCCTGTAATGGGCTTTGATTTTAAATATCCACTTGGCTACACTGACATTTACTCGTCATAGTTGATACCAAAAAATAAGTATAAAGGAGACCCAGGGATGGGTTTGCTAGAACTAGCAAATGAAAGTCACAAGTCGTCACTCTATTTTGGTGTTCAACAGTAAACAATGTTCCTTTTCCAGTTGGATTTTCTGAGTTATAACGCAAGTCTTTGAAACTATGTATTTCATCAATTGACTTTAAAGCTTCAAAATATAAACAAAAAGTTAAAAAAAATTATATTTACCTTAAAGGACTCCTTTGTCTTTTGAATCTCTCCCTGGAGCTTCTCATGCTCATTATTCAGCTTGTACAGTTCATGAGAAATTTTCTTCCTTTTTTCCTCTGCATCCAGCTTTGCACAGATTAAACCTGATTTTATGCTTTCTAAGTTGTCAACTCTACTCTGTTAAAAAAAAAGCACAAGGCACAATATAACTCCAAAAAATGTTCTACATCTACTACATTTTTTAAAAATGCATACATTTAAGCCTTTTGTTTAGAATTCATATGACTAGGTCTTCATTAAATGGCTGAAACCAGCTTTTGAACCAATCGATTTTCATTAAATATGAACAAGGGGCTATTTCACTCTATTCATGTATCCTGAATAAAGTGAGTGCACATATAGAAGTTACCAATACTAATTCCCAGAGTGCTAATAACGAATGTTTGCAGATGTGGACAATGGAATACTACACATCTGTCCACCATCAAGAAAAAACACTGAAATGAGTTGCCACAATCTGCTGGAGTTTCTCAGAGGACAAAATGGTCAACGTTGGCAGATATCTGCATGATCTCTTCCAATGACTTCCAAAACGTATTCCCAGAAATTGTGGAGAATTGGGCAAGTTCACCATGTTGAAATATATCAATCCCTAATTCTTCCACATACCAATCTTTTCTAAAGGTAAGTAGCATCACCTCTGCATAACCCATAGAATTTAAATTGTTTCTCCCTCAGCTTTCTGCAATTGGAGTTCTTGTCACCAACTACCGCCCCCCCCCCCCCCCCTCCACCCCCCACCCCCAATGCTAAAGTTATTATTCCCTTTGAGCTTTGTCTCATCTTTTCATTATCTATTCTGTAGATTCAAAGTATGTTATGGCCATGTGCAAGAGGGATATGGATATTTGAGTAGACCTCCAATTCAGATAAAGATCAGGAAATAATTATCTAATTACTTTCCTTATCTGCAAATAAATTTTGGAGGCAGTCGCTGTGACTGAGAGTTAGGAACTGCATGAGAAGTAACTTGGAGGGACCTGACCTTGAGGAACAGAGAACCGCAGCAGGAATACTTTTTTCAAAACATGTTGGCTCTAGAACAACTCTCAAGCGGTGACCTAAGCCAAAGTTTAAAATAGGGAGTGGGCCAAACAGTAGAAGCACATGAAACAATGATGTTTATCATAACGTTACACAGAATCTAAGCATACTTCAGGGTTGAGTCACAGAGTTGGACCACATGAAACAGACCTCTCAGTCCAACTTGTCCACGCTGACCAGAAATCCTGAATGAATCTAGTCACATTTGACAATAGGACCATAAGACACAAGAGCAGATATTAAGCCATTCAACCCAGAGTCTGCTCCGCCATTCAATCACGGGTGATAAGTTTCTCAACCCCTTTCTCCCAGTACCCTTGATCCCCTCGATTCTCAGTTTTAAATATACTCAATGGCCTGCCCTCCACAACCTTCTGTGGCAATGACTTCCATAGAGTCACCACTCTCTGGCTGAAGAGGTTTCTCCTTATCTCTGTTCAAAAATGTCTCCCTTTTACGCTAATGCTATGCCCTCAGGTCCTAATCTTTCCAACAAATGGAAGCATCTTCCCAACATTTACTCCATCCAGGCCATTCAATTTTTAAAAAGGGTGTCACGTTAGCAATTTTCCAGTCTTCTGGGACCCTCCTGGATTCTAGCAATTCCTGAAAGATCACGACTAACGCCTCCGTTATCCCTTCAGCAATCTCCCTTAGAACTCTGGGGGCAGTCCATCTGGTCCAGGTGATTTGTCCACCTCAGGTTATTCAATTTTTCTATCACCTCCTTCTTGGTGATGGCCACCATACTCAGCTCTCCCCCCTCATTCTCTTGAATTTTTGGGATATTACTTGTGTCTTCCATCGTAATTATTCAGTCCCGCATTTGCCACCATTTGGTCCATATTCCTCAAAATCCTTCTTATTCATGTAACTATCCAAATGCCTTGTAAATGTCATATTGCACCAATCTCCACCACTTCCTCTGGCATCTCATTCCATATACGCACCACTCCCTGCATAAAAGCATTACCCTTAGGTCCCATTTATGTCTTTCCTCTCTCACCTTAAACCTATGCCCTCTAGTTTTGGACTCGTCTATTCTGGGAAAAAGACCTTGGCTACTCATCTTATCAATTTGTAGGGTTATGTGGAAAGAGTAAGAAAGTGAGACATAACTGGTTGACATAATGGGTTGAATCAACACCTTCTTGTTAGTATAATTTGAAATTGGGAGATATTAATAACTAATGAATTGTGTCATGCATGAAATTTCTTTATTGGGGACTACATTTTACAAAAGGAATACTGTCTTTATTATAATCTCAGAAAAGTTTTCACAAGAACATATTGGTTTCATTCGATACTACACAAAAAAAATCACCTCACACAAATAAACTGAAGGAGTTCAACCAATTCAAGTTGGAAATTTTCAATTCTTCTTGCTTAAATTTTCTATTTATAAATTTTTGACAATGAATTGAATTCACAAAAGCAATTTACAATTTAATGCAGTCGTGACTGAGAAACATAATATCAGCTATGATGACAAGATCACAACAAATGCATAAAATCAGTTAACTGACTTATCCTTATTCAGGAGAACCTCAGTTTTCTCTTCTTCTTACTAATGACACACCAGTAAAAACTGTTTTTAATGATTAGATTAAGGTCAATCTAGAATTACCTAGCAAGATAGGACCAGTTAGTCAAGTCATAGAAGGGCTGTGAGATATTCTGTACCTGCCACAATTCTAACTCTTCTTCTGCTTGCTGAAGTGTTTTGCAAAGGCTCATGTTGTTCTGCACGTTCTCTTGAATAATTTCAAAATCCTGAAAAACAGATTGGGAAAGATTATTGACGGACAAGATGAAGAAGTATACTGAGAAAATGAATACGTAAGTTTTCTTTTGCGTATTCATCAATCAATTATTTTTGGCTATACTTTAAACACAAATAGAACCAATTATGTTATCAGTACAAAACCAATACTTGTTGAAAACTTAATGGAAATAATTACTGAACAATTAAATGTCAAGAGTGTAGTGCTGGAAAAGCTCACCAAGACAGGTAGTATCTGAGGAGCAGGACAATCGAGCATAAGCCCTTTATCAAGAATGAGGCTTGTGGGCCAAGTTGGGGGGGGGGGGGGTTGAGAGATAAATGGGAGGGGGTAGGGGCTGGGGGGAAGTTAACTGAAAATGCACTAGGTAGGTCAAGGTGGGGGAGAAGGTGATGGTTGGAGAGGAGGGTGGAGTTGATAGATGGGAAAGACAATGGACAAGTCAAGAGGGTGGTGCTGAGTTGGAGGCTTAGGACTGGGATAAGGTTGGGGAGGGGAAATGAGGAAACTGGTGAAATCCACATTAATCCCTTGTGGTTGCAGGGTCCCAAAGCAGAAATTGAGGTGTTCTTCACCTAGGCGTTGGGTGGTTAGGGTTTGGTGATGGAGGAGGCCCAGGACTTGCATGTCCTTCGTGGAGTGGGAGGGGGAGTTGAAGTGTTCAGCCGCTGGGGGTGGTTTTTGCGGGTGTCCCAGAGATATTCTCTGAAATGATCTGCAAGTTGGCATCCTGTCTCCTCGATGTAGAGGAGACCACATCGGGTGCAATGGATACAGTAGATGACATTGGTGGAAGTACAAGTAAATTTCTGTTGGACCTGGAAGGATCCTTTGAGGTTTCGGAAGGAGGTGAGGAGGAAGATGTTGGCACAGATTTTGTGGTGGCAGGGGAAGGTGCCGGGAGTGGGGTGTGGGCTCAGGGGTGGGGAGGTTGGAGCATGGATCTGACAAGGGAGTCGCGGAAGGAATGGTCTCTTCCAAATGCTGATAGGGATGGGAAGGGAAATGTATCTCGAGTGGTGAGGTCCGTTTGGAGGTGGAGGAAGTGGCGGAGGATGATGTAATGTATCCAGAGATCGGTGGGGTGGGGTGGGGTGGGGGTTCTGTCCTTGTTACTTAGGGAGGGGTGGGGTTCAAGGGCAGAGATGCAGGAGGTAGAGAAGATGCGCTGGAGGCACCGTCGACTACGTGGGAGGGGAAATTACAGTCTTTGAAGAAGGAGGCCATCTGTTACTTTCTGAGGTGGAATTGGTCATCCTGGGAACAGGTGCAGTGCAGACGGAGGAATTGGAAATAAGGAATGGCATTTTTACAGGAGGCAGGGTGGGAGGGGGTGTAGAGTCGAGAGTGAGGTGCGGGAAAAGCACAAATGATCAGGCAGCATCCGAGGAGCAGAAAAAAAATCAACATTTTGGGCAAAAGCCCTTCATCAGGTGGTGTAGTCCAGATAGCTGTGGGAGAGAATGGGTTTATAGTACATATCTGTGGTTAGTTGGTAACCAGAGATGGAGATGGACAGGTCCTGGAAGGGGAGGGGGTTGTTCGAAATGGTCCAGGTGAACTTGAGGTCAGGGTGAAAGGTGTTAGTGAAGTTAATGAACTGTTCAACCTCCTGGTGGGAGCACTAGATAGCGTCGATACAGTCATCAATGTAACAGAGGAAAAGGTGGGGAATGGTGCCAGTGTAGCTGCAGAAGATGGACTGTTCCACGTACCCGACCAATACCCAGTACACATCAATCCGCCATGACGAAGGCCTCCAAGCCCTCCATTTCTGACATTCCAGATTTAAAGACAAAAATGTCACAACATTTTCAATAAAGTAGATGGTAATATTGCCATTGATCATTTAAATCTTCAGAAATAGGGACAATGTTCTTATAGAATGTTATATTTAAATGGATAATTCCATATCTAATCCAATTTATAATCAATTTCCATTCAATAAATAAATTGTTGATTCTGAAAATGAAAGTTGTAAGCTCAAACTTCGTTCCAGCATCTCAATCAAAGTGGCTATTTCATTTTGACACTGGCAGAGTGCTGCACTGTTGGAAGTCCCACCACTCTTCAAATTTTAAATCAAGGTTCTGTCAATATGTTCAATACACATTAAATATCCCAGTTAGCTATGTCAAGAAAAATATTGAGCTTTTCAATGTCGTAACCAGCATCATAAGACCGCATGAACATAGGACATGGCAGCAGAATTGGGCTGTTCGGCCCATTGAGTCACCTCTACCATTCAATCATGGCTGATATGTTTCTCAACCCATTCTCCTGCTTTCTCCCTATAACCCTTGATCCCCCTACCAATTAAGAACTTATCTATCTGTCTTAAATACATTAACTGCATGTAGACTTGGCCTCCACAGCTGCAAATGTGTTGCTGGTCAAAGCACAGCAGGCCAGGCAGCATCTCAGGAATAGAGAATTCGACGTTTCGAGCATAAGCCCTTCATGATGAAGGGCTTATGCTCGAAACGTCGAATTCTCTATTCCTGAGATGCTGCCTGGCCTGCTGTGCTTTGACCAGCAACACATTTGCAGCTGTGATCTCCAGCATCTGCAGACCTCATTTTTTACTCGAAGACTTGGCCTCCACAGCCTTTGTGTCAGATTCACAATCCCTCGTTGAAGAAATTATTTATCACCTCACTTCAGTCTGAGGCAGTGGCCTCAGGTCCTAGTCTTTCCCACGAGTGGAAACATCTTCTCCGTGTTCAGGCTATCGAGGCTGCTCGATATTCTGTAAGTTTCAATGAGATCCCCCTTCATCCTTCTAAACTCCACTAAGTTGAGAGCTAAATTCCTTAATTGCTCCTCATACAACAAGCCCGTCATCCCTTCCAAAACTGATCAGCTGGAAATTCATCTCATTGTAGGCTATATAGGTGAAATGGCTGCCATATTCATCAACATAAAACAGGCATTTCATTGCTGAGTAACTGACCATGTGAAACACTCTGGACTATTTCTGAGGTATTCTCTCTTTCTTTTAAACTCAATACCAAGTGATACAAAGCGAGGTATCGAACTGTGGAAGGTGCAGAAATAAAATCAGTCTTGTCTGGCCATAAATCTGGCAAGATAGTTAATCACAAGCACAAAGCCTTCAATTTTTCTCCAAGTTCTAATTTTCTTATAGTATGGTGAAAAGGTTATTGCTATATTGCAAATCATCCAAAGATGCTGTGTTCAGAGAATTTTATTTAACATAATACATTCTTTTGACTAATATACTTAGAAAGTTTAAAAAACACATAACTCCAGGTTATAGTCCAGCAGGTTTATTTGGAAGCACTAGCTTTCAGAGCTCTGCTCCTTCATCAGGTGGTTGTGGACACCTGATGAAGGAGCCATGCTCTGAAAGCTAGTGCTTCCAAATAAACCTGTTGGACTATAACATGGTATTGTGTGATTTTTAACTTTGTACATTCAGTCCAGCACTGGCATCTCCAAATCATACTTACAGAATGTGAGATACTAAATTCTGCAGCTGGGATGTCTGTCATCCTCTTCCATACCTGATGAAAACAACGCAGTAAAATCAATTTATATAAATGTTAATTGAATTTCTTGCACAGATCAAATGTGATAGGAGATGATAAACATGTTTCCACAACGGAATATGTCAATATAGTTGGTTTGGCAGCATTCTTACAACTTTCAGTGTGGATTAAATTTGAGGTCAGAAAAGGAAGCACCTAAGTGTAATTAATTTGTCCAAGCCATGCCGACTCATATTGATGTTTGAATTCTGATTGAAACAGTGGGTCACAAGAAACAGGAAAAGTTAGGCCAGGACTAAGCTCAGTAGCCAAACCCCAAGTTTGTTCAGGCCTACCCAAGGCAACGTTAGAGGTACATTTGGCCCAACGTGAAGGAGAAAACACTCGTATTTTCGGCTGGCCACACATTTATAAGTGTGAAAAATATTTTAACAGCATTGTTACGAAGATCAGAAACAAGGAAGCAACTTCAATTCAGAAGGACTGCCAGAAGTCGTTCGACACCAGCGAAGAGGTTTACTTGAAATCGCCAGCGTTCAGAGCGGTCTACAACCTGACTTCTGACCTTGTTCAGCCCAGTCCAACACCGGCAACCTCCACATCATGTCAAAAATATCGTCAAATGTGAATTGCAATGTACAAAGGACACGCTTACGATTATTTTTTTTTAAAAGTGAAACCCTTCCGGTCATTTCAGAAGTAGAAACATTCCCGATGATTACGCCGTCGAGCGTGAAATCCCGTGTCTCAGCCTGAAATGTTGGGGAAGGGGCTGGAATAGAGTTTTTCTCACCCTGAAGGGAGGATCACCCAACCTCCCGGTGCCCTTAAATCAAGCGACGAAACGCGATCGACGAGTTTTACCGGAGCGCTTTATACAACTGCTTACACCGCCTTGTTCCGCTGTTTGTTCGCAACTTTACTTTCACTTTCCAGAGCTACTTACTGGAAATCATCTGACAACTGCGAAATATTATACTTTAAACAGGGAGGCAGACGTGTGCACATACCTTTATTTATTTTCACTTAAACCCCCAATTTTGCAAAAAAAAGGGCTCAACTCTCATCTTGGACCCCAAGTGTACCAAATGAAGTATTTTGCAAATCTATAAATATAAGCATTAAAATTGCTCTTGATTTAAATGCTGGCCAGCCTGCCAATTAAGCAATCAAAGATTCAGAATTCGGGGTAATATTCCTGCTAAGGTTTTACAGAGCCCTGACCCACATTGTTATTGGAAGGAAGTGTTTTTTTTTGTAGATTAATCCGCCTCAGCCCCCAAAAGGGTCAAACTGAAACGATTGGGTTTAAACGCGTGCAGACAGACACGGAAATCCAGCTGGGAATTCCCTGTTCGCTCTTTCTGCATTGAGATCACAATCATAGAATCCCTACAGGGTGGAAACAGGCCATTTGGCACAGCAAGTCCACACCTACACTTCGAAGTGTTTTTCCGGCACCACACTCTTGACTCCAGCATCTCTAGTGCTCACTTTCGCCCTTCGAAGAGTAATCCAGACCCATTCCCCTATCCCACATTTACACTCTGATTAATGCACCTAACCTATACATCCCTGAACACTATGGACAATTTAGCATGGCCAATTCACCAAACCTGCACATTTTGGGACAATGGGAAGAAACTGGAGTACCTGGAGGAAATCCTCGCAGACACAGGGAAAATGTGCAAACTGCACAGAGACAGTCGCCCAAGGCTGGAATCAAACCCAGGTCCCTGGTGCTGTGAGGCAGCAATGCTAACCACTGTTGCCTTAAATGTAAAGAAAAATTACAGAGGAACCTCAATTAACCGAATACCAATAATCCGAAATTCGGATGATCTGAAGAAGGTCTCGAGGTCCTGATGGAAACATTACATTAAGGACTGATCGCGTCTTTTGTTGATAGAGATTAAACAGGCACCATCTCCAAATGACTGACTGCCCACCCTCTCTCTCTCTCCCCACACTTTCTCTGGAGTTCTACATAGGGGTGCACCTTAACCTCCTTCCCCAGATAATCTGACCAACACTGTCCTGTACAGGGCAAAGGTGGAACCTGCCAAAAAGTTTCAGTAAAAAGGTGTGGCAGTGTGTGTGCTATTTGGACACACCCTACGAAGGCAGCTGCAGCAGTCTTTCTGTTAGTGTCCAGTCCAGCTGCCCCAGAGAGAGGGAGGGGGAAGGTGGGGGCGATGATGGGGATGGTGGGCAGTGTGAGATGGGATTGGGGGCGGGGTTAAGGGAAGGGGGGTCGGGGGGGCAGTGTTAGGTGATGTTGGGGTTGGGGTTGAGGTTCAGGGGGCAGTGTTAGACAGCGGGGGGGTGCAGGGAGGTGTTGCACGGCGTTGGGGGAGGGGAGGTTGAGGGTGGGGACAGTGTCAGACGGGGTCAGGGACAGTGTTGCATGGTGTTGGAGACGGGGCCTTGTGCGCTGTGTGCTGCTGCAGTCTCCTGAACCGGGAGCAGACTTTAAAAACTCTGAGCCCCTGAGGTAAGGCATTTAATCGATTAACTGAATAATCAATTATCCGAATGAAATCAATGCCCGCCCAACATGTTTGGATAATTGAGGTTCCCCTGTACTAGAATCAGATTCATATCCCAATATTCTCAGTCCAAACATGATCCATCAGTCAAAAATGAGCTTATGATGTGGAGACCCCTGCTAACCCTGACAATTTAATAAACATAACGTCATTGTCACAGCAGAAATTAGCACTGCTGACTGCTTTAAAAAGTTTATTAAGAAAATGTTCAATACCGAAGCAAACTTGTCATATTCTACCAGGCTGCTCCCTCATTAGTGACTGGTGATGGTTTAATCTGATGGTCACCATGCCTCAGGGGAGTGGTGTAGAAAGAGATTCTTTTATGGTCCCCTCAGCTGGTGTGAGAATTACACACACGCTGCTGGCATGACTCCATATTAGAAACCTGCTGTCCAGCTAACTGACCCCTCACCCCATGGAGGGGCCCATGTTCAATTACAGCAAGACCTAGTCATCAATATCTGGTTAGGCTGAGAGGTGGCAAGTAAATTTGTGCTGAAATAATCTAACCGCTGCCCTTGATATTCACTGGTGTTACTATCACTAAATCCCACCATCAACATCCTGGGGATTACCATTGATAACAAACAGAACTGGACTAGTCACATAACTAGCATGGCTACAAGAAGAGATTGGAGGCTAAGAGTACTGTAGCGAGTAACTCACCTCCTGACACCCCAACACCTGTCCACCATCTACAAGGCACAAGGCAGGAGAGTGATAGAATACTCCTCACTTGCCTGCATGAATACAGCCCCAACAACACTCAAAAAGCTTCAAACTATCCAGGACAAAGCTGTCCACTTGATTGGCAACACATCCACAAACTTTCAGTCACTCCACCACTGATGCTCAGTAGCAGCAGTGTGTACCATCTACAAGCTTCACTATAGAAATTCACCAATGATCTTTAGACAGCATCTTCCATGATGACAATTATCATCTACAAGGACAAGGTCACTCACCATTCTGACTAGGAAATATATCCCCTATCCTTTGTTGTCAGTAGGCCAAATTCCCTGAACTCCATCCCTTTCGGCATTTTGGATCAACTACAGGACATGGACTGCAATTCTTCAGGAAGTCAGCCCACTACTACCTTGTGAAGGCAACTAGGGAAAGGCTAACCGGGCAGTGGTGCCCATGTCCCATGAATGAATATTTTAAAAATGTAATTTTCTGTACTTTTTAAAAAATACTTTCCTTCAATTTCAAGTATATTCCCAAATCTTTATTTGTTTGTTTTTTGTTTTTGTCTGCTTTGTCATGTGTGGCTCAATGAGGATTCTACAATCACATTGGGTTAGTAAAGCTCAAAGACATGAGCGATCTCCTCCCCACACTCACCTTTAGAGCTCACAGGATCAATCAGACACCGGATTACTGGAAGTTTCCTCTGATGTTATAACCCTCTTCACTCTCAGATAATCCTTCAGGTCCAAAAATCACTTTCTTAAACTTCAACGTTCTATGGTGACTAAACTGTCCAATGCTGAATCTGTGAATCCTGCCACAGAAGGGCTGGGTGATATTTGTAGAGGTGGGTGGGTGGAGTGCTTGAGTTTCCACCTCCTTATTGCATTATTTTTGCATGGACCTGTCAGAGATGTTCCAAGTTACTATTTCTGGAATGTTGTTAGGCCCAATAAAACTGCAGTATCCAGTGCCTCCTCCATATGGCATGAATCAAGTTGGCTGAAAGCTGGCATCTGTGCCCCATTGTGACACTTCCAAAAACTCTATCATATAAACTGGCATAAAACTTCAACAAAAATTGAAACATCCTATCAGTGGATCCAAAGACTCCATAGAATCATCACAGGAATTCCTAGACAACACCAAGAACATGAACATAGACAAGGATGAATCGGTGGTCTCATTTGATGTCACGGCACTGTTCACTTCAATTGACAAAACTCTAGCAAGACAGACAATAGCCAACCTCCTGGACAAACAGAACAGATGACATGACAGAGAACTTATTAACAAGGACTACTTACTCAAACAACTAGACCTGTGCTTGATGACACACTTCACATTCAACAACCAAATATATGAACAGATCAATGGGACACCTATGGCTCACCCATCTCCAGGTTCATAGCAGAAGCAGTGATGCAAAGATTGGAACAAACTGCGCTCTAACGAATCCAAGCTAAACTCTGGATCAGATATGGGCATGACACGTTTGAAATAATTAAGAGAACAGAAATCAAGAACACACACCGGATTATGAACACCATGTCACAGGGATCAGATTTTCGAGGGAGGAGGAAACCAACAATCAACTCCCATTCCTGGATGTGATGGTAGAAAGAACACAGAACAGTGAATGCACCACGAAAGTGTGTGCAGAAAAGCCACACATATGGACCAGATCTTGAACTACAGTAGCAACCACCTGAACACACACAAAAGATGGTGCATTAGGACCCTGTTCAAAAGGCCTACAACACACTGCAGCATTCCCAATCTCTAAAGAAAGGAGGAAGAACATCTCGACAGAGTCTTCACCAAGAACGGATATCCCTGCAACTTCATCCGCAGATGCCTATCAGACAAACAACACACTGAGGACATGGCATGACCTAACACACTAGCCACACTACCTTACATAAAAAACATCTTGGAACTGACAGCCAGGCTTCTCCAACCACTGGTATCCATGACAGCCCATAAACTAACAACCATGCTCAGACAACTCACCATGATAAAAGACCCGATATCCATCACGTGCATGTATAACAGAATTTACAAAATTCCATGCGAAGACTGAAGGAAACACTATATAAGATAAACAGGCAGACAACTAGCAATCCGCATCCATGAACACCAACTAGCCACTAAACTCCACGACCAGCTGTCCTTAATATCCATACACACAGATGATAGGGATCACAAATTTGACTGGGACAACACAATGATAAATGACAAGCTAAACAGAGGACAGCCAGAGAATTTCTAGAAGCATGGCACTCACCCACAGACTCCAGCAACAAACACATAGACCTAGACCCAATATACCAACCACTACAATGAACTACCGGAACCAGCAACCGAATCAGCATAAGTAAATTCCAGAAGACACAGTACAGCAGTGCTTTACAGGAGACTCCAAAGCCTAGATATCACCTAGACAGGGGACAAAACAGCTGCAAATCAATTCCCAGCTCAGTGAACATACCCACAACCACCGAACTAATAGTAGCAAAGGCACAAATTGAACTCCAGGTGGGTGCCAAGCTGGTCAAGTCTGAAAGAACCCCTATAATAGAATGGATCTATAACAGCTGGTGAGGGAAACAACAAGAAGTGAAAAGATACTTGACCTCATCCTCACCAATTTGCCTGCCGCACATACTTCTGTCCATGACAGTTTTGGTAAGAGCGATACTGCACAGTCATTATGGAGGCAATGTCCTGTCTTCACATTGAGAATACCCTCCATCATATTTTGTGGCTCTATCAGTGTGCAAAGTGGGATAGACTTTGAATAAATCTAGCAACCTAACACTGGACATCTATCAGTTGTTATAGGCTATGAGTAGCTATCAAATTGTACACACAACACCATCTGGAACTTCATAACCTGACATTGGATACTTGGGCCATAGATGCACTAGATTGCACAGCATAATGGCAATTGGATATTTGCTGCATTTCCTGTGCTTTTCCACCCACACTCTGTTCTTTAGTTTTCTTTTTTATTGCACCTCAGCTTTCACTTGTCTGCATGTTTTCTTTTTATTGTTTTGTGTTTTGGTGATGCTTCTAGTTCAGGAATATCTTGTGCTTGCAATTTAGTATATCCTGGATCTACTGGTGATTCTCATCATACCAATTTTGATCTTTCCACATGGAGAAGCCTAGAGTCTTTTCATAAGTGGTGCTTATGAAGACTTTAGGGGCAAGACTAGACATTGTGAACATTCTGTGGGTCCTGTTCACTGAGTTTCACCAGGTTGGCTGTGTGATGCCAACTAGACAGTTATTTCTTCTCTGAGTCCATTGATATTGAATTTCCTACGGCTGCCACTGTTGTTTTTGGTCAGGCTGATGAAGAAAATTGACTGGATTAGGTGATGGTCAGTCCAGCAGTCACCTATACCTGTCATGGTGGTGATGATTTGAACAAGAAAGTAGTGATGTCTGTGCTGTATTGCTTCTGTGTTAGAATTAATTGAAGCATCAAAAGACGTTTATTTATCCCACATTGAAATGGTCAACTAGTTTGTTTATTATGGAACTACCAATGCCATGAAGTTGGCATTTTTCCTCAAATTTACCCTTCCAGAAGAAGAGTTGACTGTCTCCTGCCCACTATGGTGGCACAGTGGTTAGCACTGCTGCCTCACAGCGCCAGAGACCCGGGTTCAATTCCCGCCTCAGGCGACTCTCTGTGTGGAGTGTGCACATTTTTCCCGTGTCTGCGTGGGTTTCCTCCGGGTGCTCCATTTCCTCCCACAATCTAAAAATGTGCAAGTTAGGTGAGTTGGCCGTGCTAAATTGCCCGTAGTGTTAAGTGAAGGGGATGGGTCTGAGTGGGTTGCGCTTCGGCGATGTGGACTTATTGGGCTGAAGGGCCTGTTTCCACGTTGTAAGTAATCTAATCTAATCTAATGTCTTACTCAGGGCCACAATGTCAATGTCAGACAGTCAGCATTGTGAAGTCATTAGAATTAGAAGTAAAATTAGAATTAGATTTATTATCATGTGTGCTCAAATGCAGGAGTACTGTGAAAAGTTTACAATGGCACATGGCGCTATATGAGATACAAAGTACCGAGTTACAAATTTCAGATACAAAAAAGGGAAATAAAGAAGAAAAACATTACATTACCTTACAATGATTAACAGCATAAGTTTGAAAATAAGACATACAGTTAAAAGGATAAACTTTACAGTCAGATAAACAGATCACTTAGTCATAGAGTCACAGTGATGTACAGCATGGAAACAGACCCTTCAATCCATCTTTTCCATGCTGACCAGATATCCTTTACTAACCATACTTCCTAAATTCTAATCCAAATCATTTATATAAATGATGAAAAGCAGTGGACCCAGACCCAGCCTTATGATACACCACTGGTCACAGGGCTCCAGCCTGAAAAACAACCCTCCACTACCACCTTTTATCTGCTTCTTTTGAGCCAGTTCTGTACCCAAAGGGCTAGTTCTCCCCGTATGCCATGCTAACCAACCTAACATTAGGAACCTTGTCAAATGCCTTACTGAAGTCCATTTAGACCAAGACCACTGCTCTGTCCTCATCATTGCTCTTTGTTACTTCTTCAAAAAACTCAATCACTTCTCAGGATTGTTGCTGAACAAAGAGACGTTGGAGTGGAGGTTCATAGTTCCTTGAAGTTGGAGACACAGTTACATGGAATAGTGAAGAAGGAGTTTGGTATGCTTTCTTTTATTGGTCAGATCATCAAGTGTAGGGGTTGAGAGATCATGGTGAGGCTGTACAAGACATTGGTTAGACACTTTTTGAATATTGTGTGCAATTCCGGTCTCCCTCCTGTTGGAAGGATGTTGTGAAACTTGAAAGGATTCAGAAAAGATTTACAAAGATGCTCCCAGGTTTGGATTTGTAGTTGCAGATGTTGGACTGGGCTGCGCAAAGTTAAAAATCACACAACGCCAGATTATATCCAACAGGTTTAATTCGAAGCACTAGCTCTCGGAGCGCTGCTCCTTCATCAGGTGATTGTGGAGGACACAATTGTAAGACACAGAATTTATAGCAAAAGTTTACAGTATGATGTAACTGAAATTATACCTTGAGAAATATCTTGATTGTTTGTTGAGTCTTTCATGTGTTGAATACATTGATAGTTTCACTTCTTTCATGTGTAAATCACAAAACATTTTTTAAAAAGTTACATTCTCAGGTTAACTGTAACAATAGGTGTTAGTGAGGTAATAGCCCTGTGGGGGCTAACACCTTCAACATATTACCTGGCTAACACCAATTGTTTCAGTTAACCTGAGAATGTAACTTTTAAAAAAAAGGTTTTGTGATTTACACATGAAAGAAGTGAAACTATCATGGTATTCGAATGCATGAAAGACTCAACAAACATTCAAGGTATTTTTCAATGTATAATTTCAGTTACATTACACTGCAAACTTTTGCGATAAATTCTGTATCTTACAATTGTATCCTCCACATCCACCTGATGAAGGAGCGGTGCTCCGAAAGCTAGTGCTTCCAATAAACCTGTTGGACTATAACCTGGTGTTGTGTGATTTTTAATCAAGGTTGGAGGGTTTGAGCTATACGAAGAGGTTGAATAGGCAGGGACTGCTTTCCCTGGAGCGTCAGAAGCTGAGGGGTGACCTTGTAGAGATTTATAAAATCATGAGGGCATTGATAGGACAGGAGACAAGGTATTTTCCCTTGGGGGGGGGGGGGGGGGGGGGGGGGGGGGGGGGGGGGGTGGTGAGGAGGGGTTTGGATGGAGTCCAGAACTAGAGAGCATAGGTTTAGGAAAAATTTAAAAAGGACCTAAGCAGTAATGTTTTTACGCAGAGACTGGTGCTTGTATGGAGTAAGCAACCAGAAGAAGTGGTGGAGGCTGCTATAATTACAACATTTAAAAGGCATCTGGATGGCTATATGAATATAAAGAACTTAAAGGAATTTGGGTAAAGTGCTGGCAAATGGGACTAGATTTATGTAGGATGTCTGGTAGACATGGACGAGTTGGACTATTCCTAATCAGTCCTCATCTTTCCAAATACATGTAAATCCTTTCCCTCAGGATTCCTTGCAACAATTGATGTCAGGCTCCCAGGTCTATAGTTCCGTAGCTTTTCCTTACCACCTTTCCTAAGGAGTTGCATCACAACAGCCAACCTCCAGTCTTCCTGCCCCTCACCTATGTCTATTGATGATAAAAATATCTCAGCAAAGGGCCCAGCAATCACTTCCCTATATTCCCACAGAGTTCAAAAGTACACCTGATCAGCTCCTGGGGATTGATCCAACTTTGTGCTTTTTAAGACGCCCAGCACCTCCTCCTCTATAATATGGACAAACACATAGACATTACATTCCAAATCAGTGCAGAGGCGTCCAGGGGTGGTCTGACCAGGTTTGCAAGCCGCTGACCACCCACACTGATCCCCAGTCCTTGCTCCGCTCCATGTCTCCAGCTCGCTAGACTCCAACTTTCAACCGCTCCACACCCATCGATGCGTCCAGCCAGCTCTGCTCAATCCCTCAGCTCTCCGATTAGCTACATGCCTCTAAACCCCCATTGAACTTGTATGACAGAGACTACAGGCTACAAATAGGTGAACTGAAAGAGTCCTGACAGAAATTAGAAAACACTGAGTAAAATGGGCATACAATAGTACCTTAAATTTATATAACACCTAATCAGACATAAGTTGGCATTTGATATTCCTGATTCAACATACTAGTTTTAATCTTCTTTGTTGTTTTTGGGCAACAAACTGAGAAATGTACATTGCTTTAAAAAGTAGGGAGGAAGTACGAGAAGTTATTTGAAGTTTTGGAGAAACAAATGAAGCTAACTGGTGCATACGAAACAATGTCACATTTTACATTGTTACATTGAGTCCAGGTAAATCGGTATAATTTGTTATCGGACCAGGAATTCTCAGCAAAGCAACAACCCTCTGTTTGGTCAGGTAGCATTTTTACACAGACTCACAGACACAAGAAGAGTGAAACAGGAGGTATCAAGGTGCTTGCTGCATCCATCTTTTTCTCTCTATTCTTTCGCAGTACATTTGCTCTCTCCAATGTTTTTGTCAAAAGAGTGGAAAAGTGGCATATGGAAATGCTGATACCTAATAATTCACTAAAGTTCTATACCTTTAGGGCTCACCAGTCGAATGATGTCAAGGATATCATCCTCAGGAGGATAATTATCTGGAGGCCATATCCATCACCACCTTTGGCAGTTAATTAAAACCATAGAGTCATAGACATAGAGATGTACAGCACAGAAACAGACCCTTCGGTCCAACCCGTCCATGCCGACCAGATATCCCAATCCAATCTAGTCCCACCTGCCAGCACCCAGCCTATATCTCTCCAAACCCTTCCTATTCATAAACACATCCAAATGCCCTTTCAAGTTTCACAACATCTTTCTGATAGGAAGGAGACCAGAAATGCACGCAATATTCCAACAGTGTACTCAATACTCTAAACCAGTCAAACACCATGTTACCCTGTAAGCAGCAAAATTGTAAGGTGCCTTTACAATTATTTGGCCAAATAACATCTCAAAACTACAATGAGTGATAGGAATCAGAGCTGCAGGGAAGAGAAAATGTGTTGAATTTTGAGCAAGATAGTGATAAATCTCAAGAGTGCATAGACCAGCAATGGACTAGGTAAATACGTGGCACCTGAAAAATCATTCTGTTAAGAAAGTTCCACATTTTTACAAGCACATAGATGTGTACAGCACTGAAGAAGGCCACTCAGCCCATCATCTCCACATCAGTTAATGAAGATCTGACTGACCTCTTTTCCGGCTTTCATCCCATAGTTCTGGGGCTATGACAATGCAATTTGAATATCTAAGTTCTGCTTAAATGTTGTGAGAGTTTCTGATACAATTGTTCATTCAGACAATGAACTCCAGACTTGCACCACCCTCTGAGTGAAAACATTTCTCCTCAACTCTCCTGTTAATTTTCTACTTTTGAGATTAAGTCTCTGTCCTCTGTTATTCATCCCTTTATTAATGGAAGAAATGCCTTCTTATCTATTCTTCTATGCTGCTCATAATCTTCACACCTCTATAGGTCCTCTCTCAACGTTTGCTGCTCCAAGGAAAACAACTCCAACCAACCCAATCTTTCCTCATATCTCAGATCCTCTGTCCCATTCTGTTGAGTCTCCTCTGCACCCTTTCTAGTGCAATCAAATCCATTCAATAATGTCTTGTCCAGAACTTCAAATGAGAGATCTATGGCTGATGAGAAAGGCAAGGGAGAAGACAGCAAGGGGCAAGAACATTAATTTTCAAATCCTCTCTGGCCACAGGTCAAATGCTAGAAGACTAGAAGATGGGAGGGTGAAAGGAAAACAAATAGCCAGGGATGAGAAGGGACACCTGGGGAGATCTCTTTCCCAGGCCATAAAGGAATGCTCTGAGGGTGGAATTGATGCACAAATGCCCAAGTGTTGACATTGTCACAAGGTGGGATACCTTGAAGATTGCTGGAAGTTGGATGGTAAATCCACAGGATTTATCAGGGTGTATGAAGTTAGTTGAGTTAAAAAAGCCCTGATTGAGAGTCTAACAGTCCAGGCTGTAGTGATTACATCTGTGATTCAAGTACTAGGACTGCTGTGATTGTGGGGAAACCATACAAGACATCTGAAAATTACAGGGATTTCTTATCAGAATGAAAGGTATCTCTTTATTCCTTAAATGTAGTAGGTAGAACTGTAGTTATAGCTGAAAATGTGTTACTGGAAAAGCGCAGCAGGTCAGGCAGCATCCAAGGAACAGGAGATTCGACGTTTCGGGCATAAGCCCTTCTTCAGCATCTGCAGACCTCACTTTCTCCTCGAAGAACTGTAGTTATACAAAAGGAAACAGAGCCACTTAAACTCTTTTGCTGGGGAAAGGCATGACTTTTACATGAACGGTAAGGTTTCATCAAATGGCATAGCAGTGAGTATATATCCATACTCAATCAGATGCATATGGAGTTTGACTTAGTGTCTGGAATGGTAACTGTGGGACCATTCATGATTTATCTATGATGGAAATTTCTGAGGATGGAAGTATTTGCATTGTCACAAATGTTAATGTTGATCCCTGTGACTGAAATGTCACATTCTGCTAGGAGAAAGTGAGATGCTGGATGCTGGAGATCAGAGCTGAAAAATGTGTTGCTGGAAAAGCGCAGCAGGTCAGGCAGCATCCAAGGAGCAGGAGAATCGACATTTCGGGCATAAGCCATTCCCGAAGAAGGGCTTATGCCCGAAATGTCGATTCTCCTGCTCCTTGGATGCTACCTGACCTGCTGCGCTTTTCCAGCAACACATTTTGGGTGGCACAGTGGTAGCACTGCAGCCTCACAGCGCCAGGGACCTGGGTTCAATTCCCGCCTCAGGTGACTGACTGTGTGGAGTTTGCACGTTCTCCCCGTGTCTGCGTGGGTTTCCTCCGGGTGCTCTGGTTTCCTCCCACAGTCCGAAGATGTGCGGGTCAGGTGAATTGGCCATGCTAAATTGCCCGTAGTGTTAGGTAAGGGGTATATGTAGGGGCATGGGTGGGTTGCGCTTCGGCAGGTCGGTGTGGACTTGTTGGGCCGAAGGGCCTGTTTCCACACTGTAAGTAATCTAATCTAATCTAAAAATTTTTCAGCATGTCATATTCGGCATTCTGTTCTGCTACCCTGATGCACTTTGTATGATATGATCTGCTTGTAGAGCAAAACAACATTTTTACTGTATCTTGGTATGTGCGACAACAATAAATCAAAAATTAAATTAAAAAGCAAAAAAAAATCAAATTAAAATGTAGTAGGACCCCTGATATGGAGTTGACTGGCTCCTGGGAAATGAGTTGACAGTGGCCAAAGTAAAATCTTTTCCAAGTTTCACAGAAAGACATAAGCGATTTAGAGAAGATCAAGCAGTTACAGGAAAGAGCTCGAGGAATTTTTCTTTTGTATGCAATGATCTGAGTAATGCCTAAGGAAAGTTTGTCAGGCTCATTGACATTCCCTGCTGGGATATAATGAGATTGGAATCCAGATAAAGCATTAATAATAATGTTACTGCAGTATTAATTCAGAGGTCCAGATTTATGCTTTGAGTACATGGGTTCAAGTTCTATCAAAGCAGCCAGTGGAATTTCAGTGCCATGAAATAGAAGCTAATGGTGACCATAACATCTACCATAATTTTTTGTAAAAGCCCTTCTGGTTCATTAATGTCCTGCCCAGATGGAAATCTGGCATCTTTACCCATTAGATTAGATTAGATTAGATTACATACAGTGTGGAAACAGGCCCTTCGGCCCAACAAGTCCACACTGACCCGCCGAAGCGCAACCCACCCATACCCCTACATTTACCCCTTACCTAACACGCGGGCAATTTAGCATGGCCAATTCACCTGACCCGCACATCTTTGGACTATGGGAGGAAACCGGAGCATCCGGAGGAAACCCATGCAGACACGGGGAGAACGTGCAAACTCCACACAGTCAGTCGCCTGAGTCGGGAATTGAACGCGGGTCTCATGCGCTGTGAGACAGCGGTGCTAACCACTGTGCCACCGTGCCACCCACATTCTTTGCTGTTGTGTTGCCATAGTTCTACCAGACCATAGGGGCTGCTCTCCCATTAGAGAGACACAACTGGTGACGATTTAACCTGAAAGCCACCAGCAAGGGAAGTTGTTGAGAAGGAGAGTCCTTCATGGAAGCATCAAACCAGTGAGGGGAATTGAACCCATGCTGTTGGTAGCACACTGCTCTGTAAACCAACAGTCTAGCCAACTGGGCTAACCCAATTCCCCTACTGATTCTAGCCTATATGTGCCTCCAGACCCACAGCAATGTGGCTGATTCTTAACTGCACTATGAAATGTCCCAGAAGGTCACATGGTTCATAAGTAATTAAGGATGGGAAGTTAATCTGGCCCACCCAGAATAAGCCAAAAAAGATAATAAGAATAGTTCAATGGATTCCCCACCTTACACAAAACAGAACCTGTCTCCACCTTCTGCAAAAATTCTACTCTTTGAAAACTGAAATGAGTTATATACCCAGAACGCATACCTTACATATTTGACTTGATGAGTGCAGTCATGAGAAATGAGTTTGAAGAAATGCGGGTACTAGTTGATTTGGGTTAGAATTTAACCTATACTAATTATAATACAATACTTGTTTTAATAGACCATTTCCCACCCACAAGTGCCAACAGTAGAGCAATCTATTTAAAATTTGGATAGAATTAATAAAGCAGTGGCTGATAAGGGAGTGAAGGGTAGGAATATGGTAGCAACAGACCAAGATTGACAGAAATTGTGAGGCAGGTGAATAGAAATTGTTAAGAGTAGAAACAAGATATATTTTGTTCGCTTATATACAGGGTATGAATTTGTTTCCAAGTATTTATATTCATTTAGATTTAACCATCTTCAACTGGCTCAGTAAATGACCATTCCTCCAACATATGGTCAGTAGTGGGGATGTTCACTGATGATAGCTTATTGCTCAATACCATCCTTATATACAGAAGCTGTTTATGCCTGTCTACTGCAGCAACTGGACAACATTCAAGCTTGGGCTATTAAGTCAGAATTACACTACATGATTACCTGTCAATGACCATCTCTAATAAGTGAGAACCTTCCATTCACAGGCACCGAGAGACAGCAAAAAATGTTGTTTTGCTCTACAGGTTAACCGTACCATACAAAGTGCATCAGGGTAGTAGTACAGAGTGCAGGATATGGTGTTACAGATGCAGTGGAAGTGCAGAGAGAGAGGGACCAACATTAACGTTTGAGAGGTCATTAACATTTGTGACTATGCAAACACTTCCATTTTGCACTATCATTGCTGAATCCCACATCATCAATGTATTGGAGGTCACCATTGACCAGATGATTAACTGTAGTAGCCATATAAATTTAGTGGTTATAAGAACAGTACAAAGGCTGGGACTCCTGCAGTGGTAACTACCTCCTGAGTCCCTTAAGTCTGATTACAATTTAAAGAGTGTGGTGCTGGAAAAACACAGCAGGTCAGGCAGAATCTGAGCAGCAGGAGAGTCTATGTTTCTGGCAAAAGCCCATGATCAGGAATGATTTCTGATGAAGGGCATTTGTGCGAAACATTGATTCTCCTGCTCTTCAAATGCTGCCTGACCTACTGTGCATTTCCAGTACTATACTCTCATACATCTGCAGTCCTCACTTTCGCCTAGTTGATTTTAACCTCACTGCAAAGCATCTTCCAAGGATGCCTACTTTAGGAAGAGCTTTTGCCCGAAATGTTGACTCTCCTGCTCCTCAGATGCTGCCTGACCTGCCTGACCTGCTGTGCTTTTCCAGCATCACACTCTCAACTCTAATCATCAGCATCTGCAGTCCTCACTAGCACCTAGTATTTACAAGGTACAGATCACGAGTGTCATGGTTAGTCTCCACTTGCTTGAATGACAAACAAACGGCTTCTAATATATCATATTGACAACTTAATCAATGATCTACATATGATGCCAGAATTTTATGATCATGGCAATGTACAACCAGACCTAATTCAACACATGATCATTGTTCGAATTTCAGACCCATTTCTTTCAGATATGTTTAAAGCAAAGCAGGACCTCATGCTGGAAAGAGTTACCCAGATACCAGTGGAAGCTGAAATCACAAAACAGCTCAAGACAACAATGGGGACAAAGAGTCAACCTAGCTTAACAAGTTCAACAGACTTTATCAACTTCCTTTTGTGCAAGGACTGAAAGGGGATTTAAAAGGGCAAAAGGAAGGGAGTAAAGAAAACAATAAAAAACCGTTAGAAAAAGTGCTGGTGAAACTAATGGGGTGAATGTTAGACAGGTCTCCTGGACCTGATGGAATGCATCCTAGGATATTAAAGGAAGTAGTGTCAGAAATTGAGGATGCACTCTTAGTAGTTTTCCAGGAATTGTTAGTTCTGGAAAAGCCCCAGAGGGTTGGAAAACTGCCAATCTAACACCTTTATTTACAAATGAAAGCAGACAAAAAAAACAGGTAAATCTGGCCAGTTTAACATCTACTTTCGGGAAAATATTAGGGTCACTAAAGATGTAAAGTAGAGCATTTAAAAATACAAAATATGATCAAGCAGAGTTAGAATTGCTTCATGAAAGGGAAATAATGCCTGACAAATTTACTATAATTCTTTAAGGTGGTAACAAGCAGGACAGATAAAGGGAATGCGATAAATGTAATATATTTGGGTTTTCAAAAGTGTCTGCTAAAGTACCATGCATTAGACTACTGACTAAATAGGACTCATGGTGTTGAAGGTCATTTATGATCCAATGTGTTATGGTCTTCTTGATATAGGAGCAACTTACCTTCTTACTTTATTACCTTCTACAACTTACTTTCTACCTACCTTCTGTGGAGGGAGCGAGCAGCATGAAGATAGTGAGAGAGCACAGGGGAGAACGTGAGAACAAGCACAAACTGGAGGACACCAAGCCCAGTGCAGGGGAGATAAAGCCCAGCACAGCTGTGATAGAGGTCCACCGGCATCTATGGCAGCTGCAAGAATGGGGTAATCAAGCCCAATGTGGAGGAGATCGAACCCTAGTTGTGAGGGTGAGCCTGGCATGCTAAGCACTTCAGAAGGACTTCAATGTTGAACATATAACCTGATTTCTTTATTTTTCTGCATTATAATAAGAAGGACTTTAATGTTGAACTTTTATCTATATTTCCTTATTTTTCTACTATGTACCTAAGATTTTGTACCTAGTACCTTTGTACATAAGATGGTGCCAGGAATGGTGATATTGTGCACTTTTCACTGTACTCCTGTGTTCCTATACTGAATGCACCAGCCAATAAAATCTAATTTTAATTCTAATTCTAACTCAAATTCATTCGTTGAAAAAATCTCTTAGCTGGGGAGAATGAAACTATAACTTTCTGATGAAGAAGTATATGATGCCAGTAGAACACCACTCAAAATTAAAGGAATGCTGTGAGTATACTTAGGATACAGAGACCAAAATTATGTAGAACAAGTGTGCATCATTTGAAGACAAGATTTCTCAATTCTGAGTAGAAATGATGCTTCACTCTCAAACATCTGCAGTACATTGAAGAACCTCAACCAACTCCAAAGCCAAATACCAGTGATCATTACTGAAGAAGAAGAACTCCGAAGAATTCAAAGTCTGTGAGAAGATTTGTAGCTCAGGTGCTCGTTGTTGTGTTTCTGTTCGCCGAGCTGAGAATTTGTGAATCTAGGTGACATCTTCAGTGCTTGCAAGCCTCCTGTGAAGTGCTTCTGTGATCTTTCCTCCGGCATTTGTAGTGGTTTGAATTTGCCGCTTCTGGTTGTCAGTTCCAGCTGTCCACTGCAGTGGTCGGTATATTGGGTCCAGGTCGATGTGCTTATTGATTGAATCTGTGGATGAGTGCCATGCCTCTAGGAATTCCCTGGCTGTTCTCTGTTTGACTTGTCCTATAATAGTAGTGTTGTCCTAGTCGAATTCATGTTGCTTGTCATCTGCGTGTGTGGCTACTATGGATCGCTGGTCATGTCGTTTCATGGCTAGTTGGCGTTCATAGATACGGATCATTAGCTGTCTTCCTGTTTGTCCTATGTAGTGTCTTGTGCAGTCCTTGCATGGGATTTTGTACACTACATTGGTTTTGCTCATGCAGGGTATCGGGTCCTTCGTCCTGGTGAGTTGTTGTCTGAGAGTGGCTGTTGGTTTGTGTGCTGTTATGAGTCCTAGTGGTCGCAGTAGTCTGGCTGTCAGTTCGGAAATGCTCTTGATGTATGGTAGTGTGGCCAGTCCTTTGGGTTGCGGCATGTCCTCATTCCATTGTCTTTCCTTTAGGCATCTGTTGATGAAATTGCGCAGGTATCCGTTTTTGGCGAATACATTGTATAGGTGTTCTTCTTCCTCTTTTTGCAGTTCTGGTGTACTGCAGTGTGTTGAGGCATTTTGAATAATGTCTTGATGCAACTTCTTTTGTGTGTGTTGGGGTGGTTGCTTTCGTAGTTCAGGACTTGGTCTGTTTGTGTGGCTTTCCTGTATACCTTTGTGGTGAATTCTCCATTCGGTGTTCTCTGTACCATCATGTCTAGGAATGGGAGTTGGTTGTCCTTTTCTTCCTCTCTAGTGAATCGGATTCCTGTGAGTGTGGCGTTGATGATCTGGTGCGTGTTCTCTATTTCTGTGTTTTTAATTATTACAAAGGTGTCATCCACATATCTGACCCAGAGTTTGGGTTGAATTTGTGGTAAGACTATTTGTTCTAATCTTTGCATTACCACTTCTGCTATGAGTCCAGAGATGGGTGAGCCCTTGGGTGTGCCGTTGATTTGTTCATATATTTGGTTGTTGAATGTGAAGTGTGTTGTGAGGCACAGTTCCAGTAGTTTGAGTATGCCATCTTTGTTGATAGGTTCAGTGTCCTGTTGTCTGTTCCGTATGTCCAGCAGGTTGGTTATTGTTTATCTGGCTAGGGTTTTGTCGATAGAGGTGAACAGTGCCGTTACATCGAATGAGACCATGGTTTCTTCCTTGTCTATGTGTATATTTCTGATGATGTCCAGGAAGACAGCTAACTATCCGCATCCATGAACACCAACTAGTCACGAAACGACATGACCAGCTATCCTTAGTAGCCATACACGCAAATGACAAGCAACATGAATTCGACTGGGACAACACTACTATTATAGGACAAGCCAAACAGAGAACAGCCAGGAAATTCCTAGAGACATGGCATTCATTCACAGATTCATCGACCTGGACCCAATATACCGACTACTGCAGCGGACAGCTGGAACTGACAACCAGAAGCGGCAGATTCAAACCACTACAAATGCTGGAGGAAAGATCACTGAAACGCTTCACAGGAGGCTCCCAAGCACTGAGGATGTCACCTAGATAGGGGATGAAATGTCTGCAACACAAATTCCCAGCTCGGCGAACAGAACCTCAACACTGGCCTCCTCTGGGTTGAAAAGTTCTGTGAAATCAAGTCATAGAGATTTACAGAACAGAAACAAACCCTTTGGGCCAACTTGTCCATGCCGTCCAGATATCCTACATAACTCTAGTCCCATTTGCCAGCATTTGGCTCATCTTCCTCTAAAACCCTTCATATTCATATACCCACATCCACAGAAACATAGAAACATAGAAGATAGGAGCAGGAGGAGGCCCTTTGGCCCTTTAAGCATGGCTGATCGTCCAATTCAATCGCCCAATCCTGTTTCTTGCCAAACCTTTGATCCCATTTGCCCAAAGTATCTAGTCACCCATTGAATACATTCAATGTTTTGGCATCAACTACTTCATGTGGTAATTCCACAGGCCCACCAATCTTTGCATGAATAAATGTCTCTTCATCTCCATCCTAAATGATCTACTCTGAAACCTCAAACTGTGACCCCTGGTTCTTGACGCATCCCACCTTTGGGAACATCCTCCCCACATCTTCCATGTTTAGTCCTGTTAGAATTTTAAAGGTCTCTATGAGATCCCCACCCCCACTCATCTGAACTCCAGCGAAAACAATCTTAACCCAGTCAATGTCTCCTCATACGGCAGTCCCGCCATCCCTGGAAACAGCCTGGTAAACCTTTGCTGCACTCCCTCGAGACCAAGAGCACCCTTCCTCAGAAAAGCAGACCAAAACTGCACACAATATTTGAGGTGTGGTCTCACCAACGCCTTGATTAACTGAAACAACACATCCTTGCTCCTGCACATGAAACATCTCGTCCTTTAAATGTTGTAATTTTACCAGACTTCACCAGTTCGTCTGGCAGCTCATTCCATGCACGCACTATCCTCCACATGAAAAGGTTGTCGATTAGGTCCCTTTTATATCTTTCCACTCTCAGCCTAAACCTATGCCCTCTAGTTTTGGACTTTCCCACCACAGGGAAAGGTTGTTGCCTCTTTACACTATCCACGATTTTATAAACCTTTATAAGGTCACCTCTCAGCCTCCAACATTCTAGGGAAAATAGCCCCAGGCTATCCAGCCTCTTGCTATAGCTCAAAGCCTCCAAACCTGGCAACATCCTCATAACTCTTTTCTGAACCCTTTCAATAGGTTCTTCCTATAGAAGGGAGATCAGTATTACACACAATATTCCAAAAGTGGCTAAACTGATGTCCTGTACAGCCACAACATGACCTCCCAACTCCTATACTCAATGTTCTGACCAATAAAGACAAACATACCAAACACTTTCTTCACTATCCTATCTACCTGCGACTCTACTTTCAAAGAACTATGAACCTGCATTCCAAGGTCTCTTTGTTCAGCAGTACTCCCAGAACTTTACCATTAAATGCATAAGTTCTGCCCTGATTTACTTTTTGAAAATGCAGCACCACAGACTTATCTAAATTCACCACCATCCGTCACTTCTCAGCCCATTGACCCATCTGATCAAGATCCCATTGTACTCTGAGGTAACTTTCTTTGCTGCCCACTACACCTCCAATTTTAGTTTAATCTGCAAACTTACTAGCCATGCATCCTATATTCACATACAAATCATTTATATCGATGATGAAAAGCAGTGGACCCAGCCTCAATCCTTATGGTATACTGCTGGTCATGGGCCTCCCTGTCTAAAAAACAATCCTTCATCACCACCCTCTCTGTCTTTTGCCTTTTGCCTTCAAGCCAGTTCTGTATCCAAATTGCTAGTTTTCCCTGTATTCCGTGTGATCTAACCTTGCTGACCAGTCTATCCTGAGGAACCCTGTCAAATTCCTTACTGAACTCCATATAGATCACATCTACCATTCTGCCCTCATTAATCCTCTTCATTGCCCCTTCAAAAAGCTCAATCAAGTTAGTGAGGCATAATTTTCCGCACACAAAACCATGTCGACTATCCCTAATCAGTTGGTTTTGTATTGCACTTTTTTTGCTAGAATCCCACATTACCTATTTTGGCTTTCTTATTTGCATCTTGCTAGCTTTAAGCTTGACATCCACACAGTCTCCTTAGAATGCTTCTGTTATAATTTCTTCTCTGTCTCCTTAATCCACGAAGGGTGACGCTCTTCCATTCTAACCTCTTAACCCAGCAAAGTAAGAACACAGATAGTGGAAGATAATGCTGAGGCCTTCAATCTTTTACCAGCATTAAGTTCTTTATACCTGTTAATTTGCATGGGCTCCCTGCCCATGATTTTAAAATTATCACTCTTACTTTCAACCTTTCCATGGCACCCTGGTCTTACAACTCTGTGGAATCTTAAAAGTAATGGAGATCATGTAACCACTGTTGATTGTCAGGAAATCCTTACCTAGTTTGCTAATGTCCTTTGGGGAAAGAAATCTGATATTTGACATGGATAGAAAGGGATATGGGCCAAATGCTGACAAATGGGACTAGATCAATTTAGAATATCTAGTCGGCAAGGTTGTGTTGGATCAAAGGGTCTGTTTCCATGCTATACGTCTCTATGACTCTATGACTATATCACCTGGAGCGGCTGACATGTGACTCCAGACCCACAACAGTATGGTTACCTGTTATTTGCCCTCAGAAATGACCCTAGCAAGTTACCCAGGTCAAGAAGCAATTCGGGAATCCATGACGGCCAATTCAGTGAATCCCACATCCCAAGTACAAATAAAACCAAAACTAACACTGGAGAGTCCTACACGTAGTCAGCTCTGGAGAAGATTTTTTTTCTTTAAGGAATGTATTGAAGAAGAACTGCTTTTATTCAGTTAATTAACTAAGTGGTTGATTTTATGTCTGTTTTATATGCTTGATGTATATATTTTTATTGTTTTTCCATTTTAACTTTATTTTCTGCAGGTTAAGAAAAGTAGTTTATTTTATAAATAAGGTGTCATTGAAACATTTTTTTTTCGGCTTAATGTTATGAAGACCAGAGAGAATGTACAGAGTGAGATGGCTAGTAGATTTAGAAAAGTTATTCTCCACCAGGATCACTCAGATAGATGGGTGACTGTCAGGGAAGGTGAAAAGGTAGTTCAAAAGTCTCCAGTGACTGTTCCTCTATCAAATATATATTCAGTTTTTGGAATAGTTGAAGGGGATACTCTCTCCAAGGAAAATGGAAAGGCCGGTCAATTATTGGACACTTGAAATGATTCTTATGTTAGACAGCATTTGACAAGATTTAATAATTACTGTTATAGAGAACCCTACTGTCAGGGGCATAAACAAGAGATTCTGTGGCAGTGAGTGTAAATTTAGGATAATTTGTTGCTTTTCTGGTGCTAGATTAAGGACATCTTTAAACATTTCAAGTATATTGTTGAAGGTGAGATTGAGAAGTCAGAAAGTATTGTAACATTGGTGAGAATGTCATTTTTAGGGAAAAGATTAAAGCAGTACAGAATGAATTTAAGAGGTTAGGTAGAAAATTTTAAAAACCCTTAAAAATCGTAATTTCTGGTCTACTCCAAATGCCAAACTCAAATGAGGGAAAGAACAAATGATTAAACGGGTTAAATCAATAGCTGAAGAGCTGGTGTACTGTTCAGGGATTCAGGTTTTGGACAATTGGAATGTCTTTAGGATAGAAAAGGCCTATTGAAACAGAATGGGTCTAACTTAAACTGGAAAAGAACCTATATGTTAGGGAGATTTGCTCATTCTGTTAAGGGAGACTAATGGGTGAGTGGAGGAATTCAAAGGAGTGGTGTAAATGAGGGATTACTGGGGAAGCACATCAATTAGAAAAGAAAGAAAAAGAGTCAGAGTATATAATAACTTTGAAGAACTAAATTGCATTTATTTCATTGCAAGGGATCTTACAGGCAGGGATGATGAACTCAGGGCACGTTTAAGAGCATGGGATTGGAATATCATAGCTATTACAGAAAGTTGGCTGAGAGATCGACAAGACTGGCAACTCAATGTTTTGGGTTTTATTTGCTAAAGGAAGGATAGAACAGGAGGCAAAAAGGGAGTAAGGAATACATTACTATTGTAACTAGGGAAGATATTTCTGGAAAAAAATCTTCCAGTGAAAATATATGGGTAGAAATTACAAATAAGAAAGGAAAGATCACTTTGATGTGATTGTATTATAGACCCCTAGGTTGTAAGAAAGAAATTGAGAAACAATTATGGATGGAAATCTCAGATATATGCAAGCATAATATCGCTGTAATTATGGGGGAACTTTAATTTTCCAAATATTGACTGGGACTACCAGAGTGTTTAAGGTTTGGATGGTTAAGAATTTGTCAAATGTGTTCAAGAAAATTTTCTTCATCAATATGTGAAAGCTCTTAGTAGTGAAGGTGCAAAATTGGACTTTCTTTTGGGCGATAAGGCAGGGCAGGTGACTGAAGTAAAAATAGGGGAACATCTTGGGTCTAGCAATTATGATTCTATTAGATTCAAAATGGTTATGGAACAGGATAAGCCTTCCATAAAAGTTAAAGTTTTTAATTGAAGTAAGGCAAATTTTAATGGTATGAGACAAGAACTTTCAAAAGTTGATTAGAGTAGACTGTTCTCAGGTAAAAGGATGTCTGACAAGTGGGAGGCATTCAAGTGTGTGATGACGAGATTTCAGAGGCATTTGGTTCCTGTTAGAGTGAAGAGTAAGACTAGTAAGATTAGGGAACAATGGATGATTAAAAATGTCGAGGTTCTAGTCAATAATAAAAGAGAACTCTATTTTAAACATAGGCAATTTGGTTCAATTGAATCTCTTAATCAATATGAAGTGTGAAGGGGCATTCTTAAGTGAGAAATCAGGAAGGCAAAGAGGGGGTAAAGATAGCTTTGGTAGATAAGGTTAAGGATAATCCAAATAGATTCTAAAATACTTTAAGAGCAAGCGGGTAACTAGAGAGTGGGTAGGTCCTCTTAATGATCAAGGAGGTCATCTTTGTGTTGAATGCCAGAAGTTGGGAGAGATGCTAAATGAATATTTTGCATCAGTTTTTACTGTGGAAAAAGAAATGGAGTCTACAGAATGCCAAGAAATAAACTTTGGTGTTTTAAAAGCAGTTAACATTACAGAAGAGGAAGTTTGGGATGTCTGAGAGAATATAAAGGTGGATAACACTCCAGGACCTGATCTAATGTATCCCAAAACATTGTGGGAATTATGGAAGAAATTACAAGTCCCATTGCAGAAATATTTGCATCATCTACAACTATTGCTGAGGTGCCTGATGACTGGAGGGTGGCTAATGTTGTATCTTTGTTTAAAAAAGATTGTGAGGAGAAACTGGGGAACTGTATACATGTGAGTCTGACCTCAGTTGTGGGTAAGTTGTTGGAGGTGATTATAAAGGGTAAGATTTATGAACATTTAGAGAGGCAAAAGTTGATTAGGGATAGCAAGCTTGGTTTTGTGCAAGGAAAATCGTGTCTCACAAACTTGATTGAATTTTTTGAAGAAGTTCCCAAAAAGGTTGATGATGACAGAGATAAACAGTGTTTATTTGGATTTTAGTAAAATCTTTGATAAGCTTCCATATAGTAGACTAATTAGTAAAGTTATTGTACATGGGATTCAGGGAGAGCTTGCCAATTGGATGCATAATTGGTTTTAATGGCAGGGGACAGAGTGTAATAGTGGAGTGTTCCTTTTCGGACTGGAGGCCTGTGAGTAACAGTGTTCCACAGGAATGGGTTCGGGGTCCTCTTTTGTTTTGCATTTACATAAATGATTTGGATGAGAATATAGAAAGCGTGGTTAGGAAGTTTGCGGATGATCTCAAAATTGGTGGCATCATAGACAGTGAAGAAAGTTTTCTAAGATTTCAGAAGGATTTTGATCAAATGGGTCAATGGGCTGAAAAATAGAGGTGGAGTTCAATCTGGATAATTGTGAGGTATTGCATTTTGCTACAACAAGCAAGGATCGGGCTTATACATTTTATGGTAGGACCTTGGGTAGTGTTGTAGACAGAGGGACCAAGGGGCACAGGTACATAATTCTTTAAAGTTTGCATCAACTATAGACAGGGTGGTTAAAAAGGCATTTGGCATACTTGCCTTCATTGATAAGTCCTCTGAATACAGGAGTTGGGATGTTATGTTGAAGTTGTACAAGACATTGGTGAGGCCTTTTCTGGAATACTGTATCCAATTCTGGTCACCCAGTTATAGGAGGATATTATCAAGCTGGACGGGGTTCAACGAGATTCACCAGGATATTGCTGAGGATGGAAGGTTTGCATTATAAAGGAAGGCGGGATAGGTTAAGACTTTTTCTTCACTAGAATGTAGGAGGTTGAGAGGAACCTGATAGAAGTTTATAAAATAATGAGAAGAACCAGTTGAGTTGATGGCATCTGCCTTTTCCTTAAGACAAGGAATTTCAAGACTGTGGGGCACATTTTTAAGGTGAGACGAGAAAGATTTAAGAAAAGAAGTGAGGCAATTTTTTACAGAGGACTGTTATGTGTGGGGAATAAACTTCCTGAGGAAGTGATGGGTGCAGGTGCAAATACAATGTTTAAAATACATTTATATGGATACGTGAACAGGAAAGTTTTGGGAGGATATGAACCAGGAGCAGTTTAGTTTGGGATTATGTTCTACATGGTCTGCTTGGACTGAAGGGTCTGTTTCCAAGCTGTAATGACTCTATGACTCTGGTATTCTCTTACCACCTCTCCTCCTGTCCATTTCTCTTTCTTCCTTCATGCTCCCTAAGCCTATATTTTCAGTCACCTCTCTCCATATTGTGTCCATCAGTAACCAATTTCATTTTCTGACTTTCTCAATCGGTGCATTGGGACAGTTCATTGTATTAAAGTGCGCCATGTAAATGCAGGTTGTTATTGAGTTTCGGCTCGGTGAGTAATGTGGACTGGGCAGGCATGACCATCCATTTGACAATGACACAGGGGCTAACGGGAAAGCTGGAACCTGGGCCCATACAACAATTTCCAGGGTGACTTTGATGATTTGGAGATGCTGGTGTTGGATTGGGGTGGACAAAATTAAAAATCACACAACACCAGGTTATAGTCCAGAAGGTTTATTTGGAAGCACTAGCTTTCGAGGCGCTGCCCCTTCATTAATCAGGATGACATTGGCTACCTTTAAATACCTTTAAATAGACATTGGCTCTGACCATATACAGTCATGCACATGATTAGGTCAGTAATCTTTCACTTTCGATTCTCGTTCACGGAAGGATGTTTCCGAGCAATAACAAGACGAATAGAGTTGTAAAAGAAAATACCCGTCCCCTGAGGTGGGAACTCAGTTTGAATCCTCCCCAGACCTCTCCGGTAGAGTAACCTCGTTCCAGACCGAAGGTTGACAAACGCCAAGGCTGAAGCTGCGATCTCAGAGAAGTCAAGCCAGGAGTAATGGCAGAGTTCCCGGTGTTAGTGGAGGGACTGCCTGTCGAGCTGGGCTCTGTCAAAAGTAAACTCGCCATTTATTTCCAAAGCAAAAAGAAATCCGGCGGAGGAGAATGTGAGATCAAAGCACACGAAGATCCGAGGAAATTCCTGGTCTACTTTAAAAATGAACAGGGTAAGGCACTACTGCTGAAAGTTCCCTGCGTCAGCAAGCGAGTATTTGTCTTGATGAGGGAATTTTGATTTGTGTCGGGATGTTATACAATACAGTTAGAGAGGTATGTCTCTGAGCAGGTTGATTGGAAAATATATTCAATGCAATTTCACACCGATCAACTTTTGAATTTTGCTTTTCAGAATGATGTACTTCCGCTGTTCTGAAGTGTCATATTACGCCAACTGTTTTCTGTGTCTATTATTGTTATGCCTTAACTCTTAATCGCAGCATTTAGACACGTTTTGAAAGATTGATAGTTTTTTTTAGAGCAAGTGCATCGATTTAACACTGAATGGATCGGTTGAAATTGGGGCATACTGAAAAAGAGTCATACTGCACTCAAAACGTTAGTTGTTTCTCTCTCCACAGATGCTGTCTCCAGCTCTTCCTGCTTTCATTTCTGAATTTTCCTCTGTTGCTCCGAGATATATCTAATGATAATACGTCTTATTTTCTATCCATTACCTGAAATATGGGAAAGAAAGGGTATGCTTGTTTGGAGGTTATAAATAGTGGGTGATCATTAGTGTCCTGATGCCAAGGTAGACTTTCATTTCCCCATTCAGCAGTAAACCGGCTGATCCAAAACTTAGTGACAAGGAATTTGAACTGAATTGCCTTTTCTTTTACAAATGAAGATATTTTCAATTCAATCTGTTACAGAGAGGTAATTACGCACCCCCATAGTCGGTGGCAATCTTTTTAAACTTCAGTCATGCAATACAGGTGTCACTGGTGACGCCAGCATTTATTACCCATCCCAGAGGGCAGTTAAGAGTTAATAACATTGCTGTGGGTCTGGAGTCACAGGTAGGCTAGAACAGGTAAGGATGGAAGTTTCCCTCCCCTAAAGGACATGAGTGAACCAGATGGAGTTTTACAACAATTAGCGATGAATTCAGTCATCATTAGATGCTCTCAACCCTAACCCTAACATCCTTAGACTGTTAATTCCAGACTTCTTTTACTGAATTCAAAATCTACCACTTGCCATCCACCTGGGACCCCAGCACATTACCTAGGTCTCTGAATTAACAGTCCAGTGATAAAACACTGGAACCTAGGTTGAACCTAGGTTTTCTGATGCAGATGTAGGGACATAACCACTGTACCACAACTGACCCTTTGTAAGATGGGATGTTCCAAATTACCCACCTGTAATAGGAACCACTTGATTTTTATTGTCTTTCAATTCACTATCAAGTAGCCAACATCCAATACAATGTTACTACCAAGTACCAAAATGGAAATTCTGATCTAGTTATGCAAATAGGAAGGTAGGAAGAGACTGAAAGTAAGTGGATAGGAACACAAAAATCATTGTGTTTTCCTTATGCCACATATATACGTCACCTCCGGAGGGGAAACCACCTTTTTACTTTTTGTACCAAACCTTGACCTTACTCTAATCTTTATCTTGGAAGGATAAGAGTAATAAACATGTCATTTCACATAACCGCCTTATAGATCTTCTCCAATTTTACTCTTCAACATCATTTGCAACAATTGCTAATATAATATCTGGCTTGTCAAATAATGCAGATGCTTGACATTCTCTTTCCAGTGCAAAAGTCCTCTTAAAATCTGCCTCAAAAGAACATTGCACCACCACAATTGTGTGTGGTCTGGTCTAATTTCCTGAAATTCCTTGCAATATGCTGGCTTGACTTTATCTACAGCATTTAATCATTTACACTTCTCCATCAACTTGACCTAATTTATATTTTCTTTCCTGTAACTCATCTGCTTTACTCATTAGGCAGGAAAGTATAAGATTTACAATGCTCAGCCTTACGGCTTGCTTTGAATTCATCTAAGTCTGTGTCTTTCATTAGCGTGCCAATCAGATCACAGAAGGCTCTAAATGTGGTCAAGCCAGGACATTTAGATCAGTGCATAAAGATTTTGTGTTTAATTTGTTGATGTTTAATTTACATTCTGGTGGGAGGAGTTGACTTTGTGTTGGGGACTGTGCCTTCTGGCAAGGCATTGTAGAAATTTAGGTGCTTCAGATCACACTTTTCTGACCATTTAAAAGACCCCAGTCTGAAAGTATTGGGGATTGATAGTAATGTGATAGGCATCTGGATAGGTATATGAATAGGAAGGGTTTAGAGGGATATGGGCCAGGTGCTGGAAGTGGGTCTAGTTCGGGTTGGGAGATCTGGTCAGCATAGACGAGTTGCACTGAAGGGTCTGTTTCCGTGCTGTACACCTCTGTGACTCTATGACTCACAATCCAGAGTTCTAGATTAATGCTTTGGAGAAATGGATTCACATTCCACTATGGTAAATAATGATATTTGAAATTAAAAATCTGAAAATTAAAACATTATAAATACCTGTTTGCTTCACTAATAGGAAGGGAATTTGCTTTCCTCATGTAACCTGGCCAACACGTGACTCCTGAACCACAGCAATGTGGTTGACTCTTAACTGCCCTCTGAATTGGCCCAGCAAGCCATGCAGTTTGAGGGCAATTAGGAATGAGCAATAAATACTGTTCCAGAGAATGACACCCACATTCCATTTATGAAGTAAGTCCCAGGTTGGTTTCTCAGTTTACGTGTGCTATTTAATCAGGTTAAAAGCTCACGGAAAGAAAGGTCAGTGTCAGATTGGATTTAAAAATTGGGTTTAAAGACAGAAAATAGCAAGTAATGGAAAATGTTTATTACTTAGATGGGGGATAGTGAACAGTGGTGTTCCTTAGGGGGTCACACATAGGATCACTGCTCTTATATATGTGATTAAGATATTGGAATACAAAGAAAAGTTTGTTTTGAGATAGCAAGATGGGCAGATAGGTGGCAAATGGAATTTAAGACAGATACATTGTGTAGATGTAATAGACATGGGGATAGTTTTGGGCAATTCAAATGTAATTTACATAAATCTAAGAGTGGGCAGAGACAGCGAACCTGAGGGTTCATATGCATAGGTCCTTGAAGGTGACAGAACATATTGAGAGAGGCTTACAAAGCATATAGAATCTTGACCTTATATTGTTAATTTAAACTCTCTTAAAGGTACACCCATATCTTCATCACAATATAGAGGTATTGAATATAAAAAACAGGGATTTTACAATGAATGTTTACAAAGCACTGGTGAAGCTACAATGAGAGCTTTGCAGCCTGTACTGGTCACCAAATTGCAGGGAGAATGTGAGGGTCCTTGCAGGTGTAGATTTCCCCTGATTTTCAGGCTGGACAGATTTAAACCACAAGTTTTGGCTGGAGAATCTAGTGTTCTTCCCCTTGCAGTAAAGCAGGCTGGGGGCAGGTTTGATAGAAATATACCACAACATGACAACTTTAGATAAAAGAGATGAAGAAAAGGTGTTCCAATGAGCATATCATACAAGGACTAGGGAGCATAGACTTTGGGTCACAGATAGGGTAACTGTGAAGAAGAACATTTTTACACAGCAAACAGCAGTGACATGGAAATACTATTAAGGTGTGGAAGCAGACATGATACAGGATTGCAAATGAAAATTGGATGGGCATTTGAGGGAAATTAACTTGCTTGATTACAGGGAGTGGGGAAGTGGGTCTGACTGGATTGCTTGACATAGAGCTGGACTGCGCTCATTGTACCCTTTGAGGGTGGAATGGTGGCTCAATGTTTAGCACTGCTGCCTCACAGCATCAGGGTCCCAGGTTCAATTCCAGTCTTGGGTGACTTTCTGTGTGAAGTTTGCACATTCTCCCTGTGTCTGCGTGGGTGCGCTCCGGTTTCTTCCCACTGTCCAAAGGTGTGCAGATCAGGTGGATTCTGGATCAGTGGTGCTGGAAGAGCGCAGCAGTTCAGGCAGCATCCAAGGAGCAGTGAAATTGACGTTTCGGGCAAAAGCCCTTCATCAGGAATAGCAGTGAAATCGACATTTCGGGCTAAAGCCCTTTATCAGGAATTATCAGGATCAGGTGAATTGGCCATTCTAAATTGCCCACAGTGTTAGGTGCAATAGTCAGAGGGAAATGGGACTGGGTGGGCTACTCTTCGGAGGGTCAGTGTGGACTTGTTGGGCTGAAGGGGCTGTTTCCACACTGTAGGGAATCTAATCTAATTGGTGCCTGTGCCATTAAATATCTATGCCTCCTCGATTCCATAACTCTTTATATGTGATAGATGCTATTTTTTCCCACTTTGCACCACTTTACATTTGACATTGTTATAGTTTAGTGGAATTTTCTGTCCATTGTAATCATTGAAATAAAACTGTTTTGCAAGTCTTTTGCAATTTTTCAACAGTGTTTGCTACAATAGGTTTGTCAGCACAGTTGGTAATTTGGAGTAGAACTTACCTCCACTGTTCAAAGAGAGTCTTGTCGAAGATGAAGTCATATTTTATTAAATTTACAACGCAAAAAGAAAATACTGTTAAATTTAGTGATTCCTTCTAAGCTCCTGATTCTACCTAATGCTGGAAAGGTAACGAGCAGCAGTGTAACAATGCTGTAGTGCTTTTAAAGACAAAATGTACTAGGTGAAGAGATGTCCTTGATCTGTGATGCTAATTCTGCTTCTCTCTACAGATGCTGTCTTACCTGTTGAATTTTTCCAGCTTTCTTTGCTTTTAGTAAGGATTTCCAGCACACACATAACTTTGCTTTTGTTACAGGAGCCAACCCTAGCTGGAACTGTACAGTGCCACTGATGTCTTCTGACTTATCTTTACTTTCAAAAGTTTACAACATAGAAAATAGAACAGTACAGCACAGGAACTGGTCCTTTGTCCACCATGTCTGTACTGACCATGAACTAATCCCCTTTGTCTGCACACGGTCTGTGTCTAACTATTCCCTGACTGTTCATAGAAACATAGAATGTCACAGCGCAGTACAGGTCCTTTGGCCCTTGATGTTGCTCCACCCGGTGAAAATAATCTGATGCCCATCTAACCTACACTGTTCCATTATTATCCATATGTATGTCCAATGCCTATTCAATTGCCCTTAACGTTGGCGAGTCTGTGTGTTTGTTTGAATGCCTGCTAAACATTGCTGTCTTATCTGTTTCTGTCACCTCCACAGGCAGCACATTTCAGGCATCTGTGACCCTCTGCAAAAAATATTTTACTCGTTCATCTCATTTCAACTTTCTTCCTTTCACCATAACCCTATGCCCCCTATTATTTGACATATACACCCTGGCGTAAAAGACTCTGACTATCCACCCTATCCATGCTTCAGTCATACAAAGATTAGAAGCAGGGGGAAGAGAGTTTTCAGTGTTGCAAAATTCCCCAAAAGAAATTCCCTTGTATTCACATGACTTTATGCCATAGATGATTACTAATCTAAGCACTCTTTTCAAATGTATCTGATTACATATTTTGCAATCACGTTCATGATCAGATATGTTACCAATGTTGCAGTTGTAAATATTGATACATGTTGTGTACAATTTGATCCATAATCAATGACTGTTTTGATGGAGCAAATAAGCAGAAACTGATGTTAGTGGTGAATGGATCAATAACTAGTGGACCCAGATTTTTGATAATTAGTGAAAATCCAGCAAGGAAATTAGGTATTTTTTTTAACATAGTGAATTGCTACAGTGAATCTGAACACACTATTACAAAATGGCTTGGAAGTAACTTTCCAAAGAAAAATAATTTCTTTTAGTTCCTATCCTCCATGACATCTTCTAATTGATGATCAATTTAATATTTAATACTTCATGCTATTATATTCATGTCTTGTGGCCATAATAGTGTGGCATGGACACTTCCACGCTCTGTGCAGAGGATCTGTTTTGTGACGCACCGGGGTAAATTAATGCATGATATGATAAGATCCTAAGGCTACTTGGCTGGATGGATGTTGAAAGGATGTTTCTTTTTGTGGGACAATTTAGAATAAGGAGTCAGAGTTTAAAATAAGGGGATGTCCACTTAAAACATTGATGACAATATATTGTTTATCTTTGTAAGTCTTCGAAATTCCCTTGTACAAAAGGTCATGGATGAAGAATCTTTAAATATTTTTATGACAATGATAGATAGATGCTTGATTACCAAAGGGATGAAAGATTATTGGAGATGTGTAAGAGAGTAGAGTCTGTCATGATCTTATAGAGTGCTGGGGCTAGCTTGAAGTATCGAGTGGAATTCTCAATACTTGGTGTACGGTTAGGAGTTGAAAAGTGTGGTCTGGAAAAGCGCAGCAGGCCAGGCAACATCCGAGGAGCAGGGGAATCGATGTTTCGGGCATAAGCCCTTCTTCAGAAATGAGGCTGCTGTGCCAAGCGGGCTGAGATAAAAGGTGGGGAGGGGGGTGGAATTTGAGGGAGGGGCGCTGGAAATACGATAGGTGGAAGGAGGTGAGGGTGAGGGCGATAGACAGAGAGGGGGTGAGGGCAGAGAGGTTAGGAAGAAGATTGCAGGTCAAGAGGATTTGGCTGAATATGGGGGTTGGGACTGAGATAAGGTGGGGAGGGGTGGGCTTATGAGTCTTTATCACCTTGACCTAATGGTACAACTCCTTCATGTTGGCAGATGATGCAGCATGTAGGTGATTGTTTCTTTTAATATTTATTTAAGGTAATAAGACAAAATGGGTGTACACGTTAAGATGGTAAAGTTCATGGGCATTGTTGGCAGGATAGTATTTATTGCCTGTCCCTATTTACTTTTGAACTGAGTGGCTTGCTAGGCCAATTGAGAGTCAACCCCATTGCTGTGGGCCTGGAGCCATATGTAGGCCAGACCAAGTTAAGGTGGCAGATTTCCTTACCTGAAGGACATCAATGAACTAGATGGGCTTTTTTTCCCAACAGTCTCATGGTCATCAGTAGATTCATAATTCCAGATTATTATTAAATTCAAATGCCACCATCCGCTGTGATGAGATTTGAATCAGGGTCCCAGAACATTAGCTGAATTTTCTGATAATAGTCTAGCGAGAATACCACTCGACCATCACCTTCCCCTTCCCTAAAGAAGGTGATGGTCGAGTTAAGAGGGTTTATATTAGTTAAGAGTCTTTATTATCTTGATCTAATAGTACAATTCCTTCATTAGTGGATTTTTACAATAATCTGTGGTACTATATCTGGTGCTGGCCAACACATTGAGGCCTGTTGAATCCATAGTGGGCTTATGTGCTCCTGGCCTCAGAGTTGCTAATTCTGTACCATTGCGTCAGGTTGATGAATTCTTAGCCTGCCTACTTAATTGATTAAATTGCATGTACAAAATGTGATTGAATCTCTAAAACCTGAAGCGTCATCATCTTCATTACTTGATGAAGGAGAGTTGATCTGAAAGATTGTGATTTCAAATAAACTTGTTGGACAATAACCTGCTGTCACGTGATTTTTGACTTTGTCCACCCCAGTCCAATACCAGCACCTCTACACCATTTCTTTATTATGGCACATCGTGCTATCTGCAGGCTGGAACTATTCAGGTCTTAATGTAGCTTAGTCGAAAATAGTGTGGTTGTCATGGCAGAATGATTTTACTAATTTAATGTAATTAAAGCTAATAAGCTGCATGTTGATGATTATCAATGGAAATGATAAGCCAACTGTTAAAGGTTGTATAAAGGTATGCTATTTCTACAAAATTCTGAATAGAAATTATGTGTTTATTTTGTATTATCAGTGAAGGAAAATGTGTTGAAGAAGGAGTTCCATACAGTGCAGCTAATGAGCTCAGAGACTGTTCAGCTTCGAGTTATCGAGTATGAGTCCGGCAATAGGAGAAAAAGGTCTGAGAGCCCCATTAAATTTACAGCAATCTCCAGCAAAATGCCAGCAATAGAACAAAGCCAATTACTGACCGGTTCACAAAGCCACAACACACATGAACAAGTAAGTCACTACATACGTAATGTTGAAGGTCATGGTCTGATGCCTTTGCTGTCCCACTCCTCCATTGGTCAGTAAAAATTTTGAGTTTGCAAAAGGAGATTGGTTAGCTCAGTTTGCTGGACAGATATGTTATATCAGAGAATAATGGTCAATATCATGGACTCAATTCCCACAGTGGCTAAGGGGGACTCAATATCTCATCTCTCCTGAGGTGTGATGATCCTCTGGTTAAGTGGCTACCAACCATCTCTGTCAGAGTGTCCTTATGGTCTAATAGGACTACTGAACTTCACCTTTACTGCATTGCCAAATATATGCTTATCAGGACAAGTCAGCCAGGTTTCTTAAGTCGCAAATTAAATAACCTATTTATGGCAAACAATATTTACTCAAGGAAAGATATAAAGATTATTTAGAATAGTTTGAAATGGTACAACACACATACAGTCTGCAGTCACAGAACAAATTGAGAGAGACCTGACCCAGGTTGTGGGAGAATTTTAGATTTATACACATAGAGCCTACGATAACTTACCTCAGGAGTAGAAAGCGTTTTCCCTTCTTTCTCGGAAAATCCTTACATTAAAGTTTGTGAGTAAAAACTTACAGTATAGCAATGTCTATGTCTGGGCAAAATTATAAAACTGTGGTATTATCAGAAAAGTACTTTGCCCAAGGAATTAAATTCAGAAAGAAAAACTATTCACAAATTGTCCAAAATGTTGATCTATTGCCTAAGTCACTTTTCTCACAATCTAATGACACTGGACTGTTCTACACAAAATTTATAGCTCACTGAACTCTCTTTCCATGGGTAATGGTGTACATACTGAATTCTGTTTCAGAAACCTATACTTGTGGTGATGAGGTCTGTTTGTCAGTCTTTCTAAAGTAATGATTTTAAACTGGAATGCGTCTGAGAGCAAAATCCCTGAGTGATATTGGGAACGTATTTATATTGTGAAAGTTTTATGATCAACCAGAGGATACATCATGTTTAGGTATAGAAGAATCATGAAAACCAAAGATTGGAAAGCTTTTAGTTTCAGTTCACAGACATCCTGGCTGGAGTTAGATGTGGATACACCTTCTCCTGGAGAAAGGAATTATTTCAGAACAATTAGTCATGAGTATAAAGATTTTTAGTTTGAAAATTTCATACCAGGAGTTTTTGCTTAGAAATCTGAAGGGGATAATTAAAATTGTGTGGAAGTTTAAGCTCAGTTGTGTGTAAAGAATCAAGGAAAGGACTACCAAACTCTCAAAATCAGCAATTAAAATAGACAGAGTCTAGATTAGAGTGGTGCTGGAAAAACACGGCAGGTCAGGCAGCATCCGAGGAGCAGGAAAATCGATGTTTCGGGCAAAAGCCCTTCATCAGCAATGAAGGGATTTTGCCTGAAACATCAATTTTCCTGCTTCTGGGATGCAGCCTGACCTGCTGTGCTTTTCCAGCACCATTCTAATCTGGACTCTGATCTCAGCATCTGCGGTCCTCACTTTCGCCTATGCTATCCCCGTGTCTGTGTGGGTTTTGCCTGGGTGCTCTGGTTTCCTCCCACAGTCCAAAAATGTGCAGCTTAGGCGAATTGGCCATGCTAAATTGTTCATAGTGTCCATGGGGTGTGTAGGTTATCCATGGCAAATGCAGAGTTATAGGGTAGGGGGTGAGTCTGTATAGGATGCTCTATGGAGGGTTGGTGTGGACTTGTTGGGCCAAATGGTCTGTTTCCATGCTGTTGGGATTCTATGAATGCTCTCTTTTTGTTTCATGCAGAGCCCAACAAAGGGATTTCAAAATCAAGAGTCTTCAGTTCCAATTGAAGAATCAGGTACAGACTTTGTTTCTGAAGAACAAACTGCATCTTGTCATAGCCATCATTTTGTGCCAAGATCGTTATCTAAGGTGGGGGAAAACAATCACCTTCACATGTAGATTTTTCTTTTCTCAGGTCTTGATCCATACAACACAGAGGACAGTTGCCTCAATCAGTTGCTGATCAACAGTGACGATCCATTAGATACAGATGTTGTCGCAATGTATTTTGAGAAGTTTGCGTCAGATGTGGAAATCCATGAAAATGGTGAAACTTCTTGGTTTGTGACCTGCTCAAGCAGAGAGGGTAAATGTATATATCATTAACTGTAGCACTGAGAGAAACAGTGAGAATATGTGACAGAAATCTGAAGGTACCAAATTCAAAATGACTGCATTCTGCAGATACCTATCACTTTATATATCATGAAGCTGTGCATTGATATGTTAATATTTTGCACAGGAGTCCATAGAATCTATTTTTTATGGCATAAATGAGCACAAAAATTAAGTAAAAGTAATATACAAGTAGAATTATTAATAGTCTCAGCTTTATACGACCCATACTCCATTCGGCAAGAGACTGATACACAGTCTCAATTCTGGGCATGTTATTTCTAATAGCAAGTGACTGATTCAAAAAGGGGAAGACAGAGACAGCAAAACACAATGAGGTAGGGAATGAAAGAATTGAGAGATGGTTACAGAGTCATAGAGATGTACAGCACAGAAACAGACCCTTCGTTCCAACTCGTCCATGCCGACCAAATATCCCAGTAAAAAGTGAGGTCTGCAGATGCTGGGGATCAGAGCTGAAAATGTGTTGCTGGTTAAAGCGCAGCAGGTCAGGCAGCATCCAAGGAGCAGGAGATTCGATGTTTCAGGCACAAGCCCTTCATCAGGAATTCATCACATTTTCAGACCTGATATCCCAACCTAATTTAGTCCCATTTGCCAGCATTTGGTCCATATCCTTCTAAATCCTTCCGATTCATATACCCATCCAGATGTCTTTTCAATGTTGTAATTGTACCACCCTCGACTACTTCCTCTGGCAACTCATTCCATTCACGCGCCACCCTCTGCATGAAAAAGTTGTCCCTGAGGACCATTTTATATCTTTCCCCTCTCACCCTGAACCTATGCCCTCTAGGTCTGGACTCCATCACTCCCCGCGAAAAGACCTTATCTGTTTATCCTATCCATACTCCTCATGATTTTATAAACCTCAATAAGGTCACCCCTCAGCCTCCAACGCTCCAGGGAAAGCAGCCCTAGCCTATTCAGGCTCTCCCTATAGCTCAAATCCTCTAACCCTGGCAGCATTCTTATAATTTTTTTCTGAATCCTTTCAAGTTTCACAACATCCTTCCAATAGGAAGGAGACCAGAATTGCACACAATATTCCAAAAGCCGCAACATGAACTCCCAACTCCTGTACTCAATACTCTGACCAATAAAGGAAATAATAACAAATATCTTCTTTACTATCCTATCTACCTGCAACTCTACGTTCAAGGAGCTATGAACCTGCACTCCAAGGTCTCTTTGTTCAGCAACACTCCCTAGGACCTTACCGTTAAGTGTTTTAGTCCTGTTTTGATTTGCTTTCCTAAAATGCAGTACCTTGCATTTGTCTAAATTAAACTCCATCTGCCACTCCTCAGCCAATTGGCCCATCTGATCTAGATCTTGTTGTAATCTGAAGTAACCACTGTCCAAAACACCTCTAATTTTGGTGTCATCTGCAAACGTACTAACTAAACCTCCTACGTTCACATCCAAATCATTTACATAAATGATGAAAAGTAGCGGACCCAGCACTGATCCCTGAGGCACACCAAGTCTCCAGTCTGCAAAGCAACCCTCCACCACCCTCTGTCTTCTATCTTCAAGCCAGTTCTGTATCCAATTGGCTAGTTCTCCCTGTATCCCATGAGATCTAACATTGCTAATCAGTCTCCCATGGGGAACCTTGTTGAATGACTTACTGAAGTCCATATAGATCACATCTATAGCTCTGCCCTCATCAATCCTCTTGTTACTCTTTCAAAAAACTCAAATCAAGTTCCTGAGACGTGATTTCTCACACACAAAGCCACGTTGACGATCCCTAATCAGTCCTTGCCTTTCCAAATACATGTAAGTCCTGTCTCTCAGGATTCCCTCCAACAACTTGCCCACTGCAACTGGTCTATAGTTCCCTGGTTTGTCCTTACTACCTTTCTTAAACAGTGGCACCATATTAGCCAACCTCCAGTCTTCTGGCACCTCACCTGTGACTATCAATGGTACAAGTATCTCAGCAAGGCCCCAGCAATCACTTCTCTAGCTTCCCACAGAGTTTGAAGGCACTCCTGATCAGGTCCTGGAAATTTATCCACTTTTATGCATTTCAAGACATCCAACACCTCCTCCTTTGTAATATGGACATTTTTCAAGATGTCACCATCTATTTCCTCACATTCTGTATCTTTCTTGTCCTTCTCCACAGTAAACACTGATGCAAAATACTCATTTAGTATCTGCCCCATCTCCTGTGGCTCCACACAAAGGCTGCCTTGCTGCTCTTTGAAGGGCCTTATTCTCTCCCTAGTTAACTTTTTGTCCTTTGTGTATTTATAAAAACCCTTTGGATTCTCCTTAACCCTATTTGCCAAAACTATCTCATGTCCTCTTTTTGCCCACCTGAGTATAAGTATACTCCTACTGCCTTTATACTCTTAAGGATTCATTCAATTTCAATGGTCTTTGGAGGACATCGGATTTCATCCAATTAGTGATTCCAGGTTTTCAGAAGGATGGATTAATATCACTGCATAGAGTTTAATAATAGCCCATCGAGTGAATGTTTTTCATCTTAGTTTCAGATCTTGGGCTCAGTTTTGACGTTCTCACAAATATAGTAGTTGTAGTTGCTCTCATAAGTTTTTGAGTGCCTCACATTGAGGAATTATATCTTTGCCATCCAGGACCCACATAAATTATAATGTAATAAGTGATGTAATCATTGCACCCCTTTATAATCCAAATTACACATTATTGGGGTTCATAAGTGTGGAGTAAAGTATGATTTTTGACTTGTACCTGCAATAGTTGAAAAGTTAGCTGTTATCTGAAGTTTGAACTATTCCTGGATTTTGGCCTGATTTGAATGCATATTTGTTTGACCATCTGAGAAGACATAATGAACAGTCTTATGCCTTTTGCTAATGACAAGAATTGGGATAAGACTAAAGATCCTTAATGTACCAGTTTCATTTACATGGTAAAAACAGGTTAAAAACAATGACTGCAGATGCTGGAAACCAGATTCTGGATCAGTGGTGCTGGAAGAGCACAGCAGTTCAGGCAGCATCCAACGAGCAGCGAAATCGACGTTTCGGGCAAAAGCCCTTCATCAGGAATAAAGGCAGTGAGCTGGAAGCATGGAGAGATAAGCTAGAGGAGGGTGGGGTGGGGAGAGAGTAGCATAGAGTACAATGGGTGAGTGAGGGAGGAGATGAAGGTGATAGGTCAGGGAGGAGAGGGTGGAGTGGATAGGTGGAAAAAAAGATAGGCAAGTCCAGACAAGTCATGGTGACAGTGCTGAGCTGGAAGTTTGAAACTAGGATGAGTAGGCTAGCTGTAATACAATATCTATTGCATTTGGCCATTCCATTGTAAATCATCCCCAAATCACTTTGTTTTGTACAGCAATAAATCTAACTCAGTCTCAAAATCATTTGCATTGCATGTAAAATCTAACAAAGATCCCAGAACAGGATAATCTCATTCACAAGCTGTTGGGTCTGCTTCTGGAGAGAAGAGGCAATTAAACTATATCAATAATATCAAGGTCAGCATCACACCAAACATTTTCAGATCTGATTTGGCAACAGGGCAGAAGGAAAGCAATTTTTTTTTGTATGGAAGGCACTCAGGGCACCAGAATTCACCAATGGTGTTTTTTTTAAAATAAAGTTTTACTCACATGCTCAAAAGATTAAATATAAGCTGAAAAAACTGCAGATGCTGTAAATCTGAACCAAAAATAGATATTGCTGGAAAAGCTCAGCAGATCTGGCAGCATCTATTGAAGGGAAATCAGAGTTAACATTTTGGCTCGAGTGACCCTTCCTCAGAACTGAGGGTCACTCGACCCAACATGTTAATTCTTATTTCTCACTACAGATCCATGAGACCTGCTAAGCTTTTCCAGCAATTTTTATTTTTGCTGAACAGATTAATATGTAAGATTGATAGTTCTCTTATAGAATACCCTTAGTTCACAATTTGCAGCAAGTATAAATGAAGTGATGAGATTGTTCACAAAGTCATTTTAAACTTTTTCAGCATAATCTACCCTTTGTTGCCTGTTACATTAGGTTACAGAGTGGGTTGTTTGCAACAAACAAATGGACCTGTACCATTTTGATCGAGCATTATGCTTGTTAAGAGTAATACAAGGTGAGGTACATGCAAATATAACATTGACTGATTGTTTCGCCTTTCCGTGTTATGTTTACAGATTTGGAGAAAATAATTTCACAAAAACAGCACAAGCTGGGTGGCAAAACTCTGGATGTGCAATTGTATGATAAAAAGAAAGAAGATGATAAATATGAGCCCCGAACTTTTCTTCTGAAAGGTTTTGATGTTAATTCGAGAGTAGATCATATTTCGCTGTACGTTGACAGCCTGAGCAATAACACACGGCATCAGATTGAACCTTTGCAGGATGGTGAAAATGTAATGGTCATATTTGAGACTGATATAGGTTAGTATTCTTACATTTTATGAAATTTTTACAATTTTTCTTCAATTAATAGTGATTCATTTATTTGCATTTTGGAAATGAAGCCAGTGTGATTGATACAAGGGACTAAATGAAATGGTTTCACTGAAGTCTGTGTTGCAAATTGTGAAGAGTGTGGCTTTGTGCTGTAATATAGAACTTTGCCTTATGTTGCTTTAGCAGACGCCAACTCCTTTCTGAAGAATTGTGGTCAGAAGCCATTTGAAAACCATTGTATCACTGCCCAACGTCTGGCCAAGACAAATTCAGTGCAGATAGAAGGAGTTCAGCCCAGTTTGAGTGATGATTACCTGGACTTGTACTTTTCAAATACAAATCGCAGCGGCGGTGGGGATGTCACAGAAATCATTGTTCAAAGACTTGCAAAGAAAGCCATTATCCGTTTTCAAGATCATGAGGGTACAGTATTTCAACATTTAAAAATTTGTATTTTATAATTAAAATGTTACATTTTTGTCTTTTCCATTACATTGTTTCTAAGTTTAAGTTTCATAATAACTTTTAATAGCTCTGATTTTAAAACAACTTACTATTAGGTTGGCTAAGGGAATAATCACAACTGGAAAAATTGATTTATTTCCCTTTCCCATCAAAATTTCGATTCTGGCATTGATTCAGATTTCCAACTCAGTGGCAGACCCACAATGGCAGCTTAATGAAATTGCTTTCACAAACTTATGACCATGTCTGGAATCAAAGCAAAATGCTGTGGTTGCTGTAAATCTGAAATAAAAACAGAAGGTGCTGAAAGTATGAAGCAGATCTGAAAGCATTTATAGAGAGGGGAACAGACCTAACCATTTTAGTTTATGAATCACCTTCAGCATGAGAGTGTGTTGTCAGTCTATAAAAGACTAGGTAAGTAGTATATTTATTAGTGCAATTTACTTTGTTTCAATTGTATTTTTGCAGTGGTAAGAAGAGTTCTTGAGAGGGAACATTGCCTAAAGGGTATTCAGCTGTCTGTTAACCGTTATTACCATGATCAGCAATTATCATTGTGTGTAAGTAATGATCCAAAATTCAAACTGCCTGAACAATGTAGCATTTGCATCAATCCCATTCTTCTCAACTACATTGGAAAGACTCGCTGCTTTAACCAAGAGTTAGAAATAATTGCAAAGAGTGTTTATTGTAACATTACTTTTGCCAACTCTGCAAATGCAAATGAAATGATTCTGAAGCCATCTTTTGATGCAAATATATTGCTGTACTACAAAATTGCTAAGGACTGGAAGAAGCAGGCGGAAGAGGCAATTCGGAAATTCATTGGGCAATTTGACTTCAGAGACTTTCCAACAGATAAAGAATTGTGGGAAAAGGTGAAGAACAGAAGTAGGGGACTGAAAGCACCTGGCCTTGATGTTTGTTACTTTTGTGCAGAAAACAAGGTCGTCCTTGTTGGCAAAAAAAATAACACCTTGGAAGCTTCCAAAATCCTAGAGGGAATATTGGAAAAGGCAAGGAAAGAATTAGCTATCGTAAGGAATACTGTTGAAGAGCAGGTATTACTGCAATGCCTTGAGGAATTGGAGTTCGTGCAAAGCCATGTCAAAGCCTCTATTTCTTCTGTGGAAATATCCACCTGCAAAGCCCCCCCTGCCTTAAAACTGAAAGGGCTGAAGGAAGATGTTTGCCAAGCTCTCAAAATCATCAGCCAATTTCAGTCGCAATTAGAAAGGAAGCCTCTCCATCAGTCTTCATGCATGATGGATTTTATCAAGTCATTAGACCTCAAGGAATTTGTGCAAACTCAATTCATTCAAAATGGCATAAAGGCAACATTGGTGCACGGACAATCTGTTGAGCTCTTGGCTGTCAAGGCAGATGTAAGTAAAGGGGAAGATAAAATAAAGCAACTTCTCCAGGAAATTAGGATTGACATGACTCCACAACAAATCAAAGTCACTGAAGATGACAAGTGGGAAAGATTCCTCAATGATTTGGAAGTTGACACGAAGTCAAACAATGTAGGCTGCGGAATCAGAGAGGAGAAAAATCAAGGTGCCATATTAATTGCAGGATATTCAAACATTGTTTCTGGTGTTGCAAAAATGATAAATAATTACCTGGACAATAAGAAGGTGATTACAAAACTCATATCTGCCACGGTAATGCAGGTGGACTATATGGAAAATTGCTTCATTCTTTCAGAACTACCTGAAATGCAAAGCAAAGGCATCATTATATCATACATCAGAAAGCCTTCTCCAGGTTTAAAAATATCTGGTGCAGCAGAGCATATGAATGAGGCAGTTTCTGCTATTGAAGATAACTTATCACAGATTCAGTCAACAACTTATACTTACAGCAAGCCAGGAGAGGCCAGAGCTCTTTCTAAACATAAAGACATCCTAAAGGTCAAGGCCAAAGATCATGGCTGCATGTTGTTAATTGAAACCAATGAGGAGTACCGGAGTTTGACAAGTCACCCACAGCCTGTAAGTCGACACGATAAAATTACTTCAATTTATTTATTTGGTAAATGATTATACTAGTGTAAAAATCAGATGAATATTTGTGTCTTGAGTAGAATTTATAATAAGGCCCCAAATATTTATAGAGTGAAGGGAGATGGCACAACATTTTCCGATTCAGTATGTGGATATACCAACTGGAGAAGAGGCAAAACTTGACCTACTCTTGGGAAATAAGGCAGGGCAGGTGACTGAGGTGTCAGTGGGGGAGCACTTTGGGGCCAGTGACCATAATTTGATTAGTTTTAAAATAGTGATGGAAAAAGATAGACCAGATCTAAAAGTTGAAGTCCTACATTGGAGAAAGGCCAATTTTGACAGTATTAGGCAAGAACTTTCAAAAGCTGATTGGGGGCAGATGTTCGCAGGTGAAGGGACAGCTGGAAAATGGGAAGCCTTCAGAAATGAGAGAACGAGAATCCAGAGAAAGTATATTCCTGTTAGGGTGAAAGGAAAGGCTGGTAGGTATAGGGAATGCAGGATGACTAAAGAAATTGAGGGTTTGGTTAAGAAAAAGAAGGAAGTATGTGTAAGGTATAGACAGGGTAGATTGAGTGAGTCCTTAGAAGTGTATGAAGGAAGTAGGAGTATACGTAAGAGGGAAATCAGGAGGGCAAAAAAGGGACATGAGATAGCTTTGACAAATAGAATTAAGGAGAATCCAAGGAATATTTACAAATACATTAAGAACAAAAGGGTAACTAGGGAGAGAACAGGGCCCCTGAAAGATCAGCAAAACAGCCTTTGTGTGGAGCCACAGAAAATGGGGGAGATACTAAATGATGTCTTGCATCAGTATTTACTGTGAAAAAGGATATGGAAGATACAGACTGTAGGGAAATAGATGGTGACATCTTGCAAAATGTTCATATTACATGTGGGTGAGTCCAGAACTAGAGGGCATAGGTTTAGGCTGAGAGGGAAAAGACATAAAAAAGATCTAAGAGGCAATTTTTTCATGCAGAGGATGGTGCATGTGTAGAATGGGTTGCCAGAGGAAGTGATGGAGGCTAGTACAATTGCAACATTTTAAAGGCATTTGGTTGGGTATATGAATAGGAAGGGTTTGGAGAGATATGGGCCGGGTTCTACTAGATTAGGTTGGAATATCTGGTCGGCATAAACAAGTTGGACAGAAGGGTCTGTTTCCGTGCTGACCATCTGTATGATTATGACTCTAGTAAGTATAGTGCCAGTGAGGCTTAAAATGGCTAAAAAAACCTCAAAAATGGCATAAAAGATGAACTTCATTATACTTGTAATTCTGTTTTTTCATCGTATGTGAGCACTTGCTGTTATGTGCTGCTTTATAGTAGTTTCAATGCCTTCCAACATTTTACTGATGAAGCTGTAATCCATCGGATTAGATTTGTCCTGATATTTCTGCAGAGGACATAACACAATTTTCCATACCAAAGCATAAATCTTCAGGCTAATGTTAAATTAGATCCAAGCCAGATGCCGAAGTAAGAATCAGTTTACAGATTTTACGTTTGACATAAGATTTATTCACAAAATATGTGTGTAGGGCCCAGGCTCTTATGTAGACCCTCCAGTTCCTATCTAAATGTACACAACAATTTTATATCTTCTAATTGACCTGTTCAGAGACTTTATTACACACCTCTGGAGTAGGTGGGACCTGAACTTGATTCTCCTGGCCTGGAGGGAGAGACACTACTACTGCACCACCAGAACCTTTCTAATGCATTCAATAATGACTAATCAATCAATACCATTCCCTTGTTTACCCTTAACTGCAACTGTACAATTTATTTGACACCATATCCAGTGTTTAATCAGCTGCTTACTTATGTGAATTGAGTTGAATTGACCAAAAGCTGACGTTTGTGTTATTAAAAATCCTGAGGAACATGTTGAACCAGTTACAGGAATAATGCATTGTTGATAAGGTACCGATACTTACCTGCTCTTTAACAATTGTTTATTTCATGCTTAGATCATTGCACAACAGAAACAAATGCACATTATACCAACATTACCTCCCGAAGGTAAGATGTCATTTGAGTAATTTTTAAGCAGGAAAGTATAATTGACAAATTTTGCAAAATACAAACAAAATATCAATAAGTTTCTAGAAATGCTTCTGTTGAAATAATTGTCATGGCAGTTTATGAGCTATGTCAATCTTTGGCATAGCTTCACTGAATGACTTGTTGGAAATTTCTGGGATCTGACACAAGCCTTTATTGTAATAACAGTTCCAGTTGTACAAAGTACAATCGATATAGTTTGAGGTAGTTTCAAGATTCTTCAGGCAGATGAAGACCATGAATGTGTTATTCTCCCCCATTGAGACTGATGAGTTGATATCAACTTGGCCAGTCGAAGATGCTGGACAACTAACTATATTCGTGACAGGTTGAAATAGTTTTAGAGTCAGGGCTCAGTCCATGTTGTGACCTGAGGCCATAGTTTGCAAGCCCCAGGGAAGTCCTTTGGCTTTGAGCTGATGTACAATCAGGAGGTCTAATTGATCTGTGAATCGTAGGGAAATGGGATCAAGGATATGGGTCTGATATCTGGAGTCATGACAGGGTGCAGCGGAACAATGCCCTTTGTCCAAGCTGTGAATGTAGATGTTTATCCTTTGTCCAGTCAGTCAACAAAAAGAAAGAGGAATTGATTGCCTGATCCAGCTGATACTGACTGCACGGCATTAATTTCCACTCGTGCAGTTGAAAACTGCAGTTGAGGTCCTCATACACTGTGTCTTAAAAGAGCCTACCACCAAGCTGAAGGAGCTTCCTGCATCATTCAGCAGTAGACCCTGAAAATTATTGCCAGTGACAAGACAGATGGGGAGTGGGTACTTTCAACTATTTTGAAGGCTAATTCTTCTGGGTAGGAGGCCTCAAAATTTCTGCTTAAATTTTTACACCTTTCTTAACACTACAAATAATGAAATCCCTGTACCATAAGTTACAACATTTTATTAAGTATTTTGCTTTGTTTCTTTCAACACTCCCCTCATTGCATAGTCAGGGAAATGTACATTTGAGCCCTATCTGTACCCTTTGTAACAAATTTCCCAAAAGCGGGCATAAATGAGTTAAAGTGAATTGATTGAATGTGGTTAATGTGCAAATGCAGATAACAAACAGGAAGGAATGCAAGAGAAAAACACAATGACAGCAACCACTTTAGCAGAACTACAGAAATCAATAGAATATGAGGTGGAAGTGGGAGCAAGTCTATGTAATGTATCAAGCTGTCATCCTTACACAGAAGCTTATAAATGAGGAGTGTAACCTTAAAATATGTTAAAACAATAAAAATTGCAAATAAAATAAAGAAATGATAATTCATTATCATTTAAGATTTCACAAGCAAAGTGTTTAGTGTTTAATGACATAACATATGTAAGCCATATATTCTTTTAATTCAGAGTAATGATGTTTTGATCTCTCTGCAGCATCTACATCGTCACCTACAGCAATACTAATAAATGGGATAACAATTACTTTAAAAAAGGGTGATATCACCCAGGAAAGTACAGATGCAATAGTAAATTCTACCAACAGCACGTTAGACTTAGATTCTGGTAAGTTCAAGTAGTCATCTATCTGAATAGAAACTGATAAAAATAAACTTTTGACTACATGTGGTCATCTGAACTGCGTGGAAACAGTGCAGTTAAAATCAACCATATTCTTTTAACATATTTCATGCAAGTTTCAATTTTAAACCATTCTCCTTTGCAGACAGAATGGGAACTGACTCAGAACTGGTGGGGTCATTCATTAATAGTAGTTTAGGCTTCTATGACATCATCAAGTTGCAACTACTATTTTAACCTAAATGAAGAAATTATTGTGGATAAATATTTAGGTCTAAAGGAATAGCCAAAAAAAAGTTGTTTTTTTGTTTTTATTGACTTCTCTTTTGGGCTTGAAGAAGAGCAAAAATACTTCTCTGAATTCCACAAATAATATTCAAGTGCTGACTTAGTCTCCTCTTCAATCCCTGAGGATAGCAAGGTGGCTCAGCAGTTAGCAGTGCTACCTCCCCACTACCAGGAACCCCAATTCAATTCCATCTTTGGGCGACTGTCTGTGTGAAGTTTGTACATTCTCCCATGTCTGTGTGGGTTTCCTCCGGATGCTCAGGTTTTCTTCCACAGTCCAAAGATGTACAGATTAGGAGGATTGGCCATGCTAAGTTGCCCCGAGAGTCCATGCATGTGCAGGCTAGGTGGATTAGCCATGGAAAATGCAGGGTTGAAAGGCTATGGGAGTGGGGACGCTCTTCGGAGGGTTGGTGATGACTGGATGGGCTGAATGGCCTGCTTCCATATTGCCGGGATTTTGTGAAGGAAAATCAGTTTTGGAGAAGGATGAATGGTTGGTTCACCACTGACAAATTTGCATTATCAATCAATTCCAAAGTTACCCAAAAATATCAAAGTGTGACCTGATGATGCTGGTTTTGTCAATGAAAAAGCCCTATTTTCTTCTTAACATTTTTTTTAATCTTGCTTACAGGTGTGTCCGGTGCGATACTAAAAGCTGCAGGCAGTTGCGTACAAGAAGAATGCAAGGCCCTAGGTATTGGTCATCTCAGGCAGGGCTATGATTATCTCAGATATGTGCTTTGGAACAAAAGTAGCTACCCTTGTGTAAGAATTGAGTAATAAGCCCTCACATTGAATCTGTCTTCAGGCGTTTATCAATCGGAAGAAAAAAGACATCAAGAAAGGGGCAAAAGATTAAAAGGGCGTCTTAAAATTCTCAGTTTATGAGAAAAGATTGAAGGAGATTAGAGGATTGGTGATGTTCTTATAATGCATCAGTTGGATCTATAGTATTGCAAAAATATCAACATTTGTTGTTATTCACTATTGAAAAGTCGGTAGAGTATACTGAAATTTATTTATAAAATGACATTTAACAGCCAAGAGAGGGAAGCATTTTTTTTGTCCTAACAACCTGGTAATACTTTAATTTACTGTCTGGTAATGGGTGATCCTTCTGACTATCCCCTCACATTGACCAAGTGGTATCTGTAACCTGTAATCGACTGAGATTAATCAGCTCTGTTTAAGGGCAAATATGGGTCCAAAGTTAATGGAAATCAATATCTCTGAGCCAAGGAGTGTAACTGTCTGAATATTTGCACCTTTACATTGGCCTCAATCTCCACCCACTTTTACAGAACTATGTACCTGCACCCCTTTTCTCTGTTCAAGAGCATACCCCAGCGCATTATCTTTCACTTTGTAAGTCCTGCTCTGATTTGTCTTACCAATTGCAACAACATGCATTATCAAACTTAAATGCCTTCTGTCATTTCTTGTCCTACTGGCCCAGTTGATCAAGATTCCATTGTAATCTTAGATAACCTTCGTCATTGTTGACTACATCACCAATTTTGGTATCATCCACAAACGTACTAACCATGCCTCCTATATTCTCATCCAAATCATTTGCATAAATGATGAACAACAATCGACCTACCAACGATCCTTATGGTACACCATTAGTCACAGGCCTCCAGTCTGAACAACAACCCTGTACCACCATCCCCTGTCTCCTATCATCAAGCCAATTTTCTATCCAATTGGATAGCTTCCCCTGGATTCCATGTAATCCAATTTTACTAACTAGTCAACCATGCGAAACTTGTTAAAGACTTTGTTAAATACTATGTAGACAACATCTGCCACTCTGCCTTCATCTATCTTCTTCACCACCTATTCAAAAATAGCTCAATCAAGTTTGTTAGAAATGATATCCCAAACACAAAGCCATGCTGACTATCCCTAATCAGTCCTTGCCTTTCCAATAGATGTAGATCCTGTCTCTCAGAGTCCTCTACAACAACTCACCCACCATTGGCATTAGGCTCAAAAGTTTGTAGTCCCCTGGTTTCTCCTTGCAGCCTGTCTTAAATAATGATACAACACTGGCCACCCTCCAGCCTTCTCCCCAGCATCTTACTGATGGCTGTCGATGATACAAATATCTCTGCTAGGGGACCTACAATTTATTCCCTAGCTTTCCACAATGTCCTGGGATACACTTGATCAGGGCTCAGGGTTTTATCCACCTTTATGCTTTTTAAGAAGATCAGCATCTTTTAACCTGTAATTTAGAATCCTTTCAAGACATCACGATTTATTTCTGTAAGTTCTCCAGCTTCCATGTCTTTCTCCATGGTAACTATTGACGTGACATGTTCTTTTAGGATTTCCTGTGGTTCTATACATAGACAGCCTTGTTGACCTTGCAAGGGGTCCTATTCTCTCTCTTGTTACTCTTTTGTCTTTTTAATATATTTGTAGAATCCCTTTGGATTCTCCTGAACCTTATCTGCCTTATGCCCCCTTTTTGCCCTCCTGATTTGCCTCTTAAGTTTACTCCTGCACTCCTATACTCCTCGAAGGATTCAGTTGATCCCAGCTGTCTACACTTGACACATTCCTCTTTCTTTTTCCTGACCAGAGACTCAATATCTCCAGTCATTCAGTGTTTCTTACTCCTGCCAGCCTTGCCCTTCACACTAACAGGTACATGCTGTCCCTGAAATCACATTATCTCACTTTTGAAAAACTCTCATTTGTCAGACATCCTCCCCCAGTCAACTTTTGAAATTTCCTGTCTAATGCCATTAAAACTGGCCTGCTCCAATTTAGAACTTTAACTTGTGGACCAGCTATTTCAAAAGTAGTAGAATTAAGGTCACTGGTTCCAAAATGCTCCCCCACTAACACCTCAGTCATTTGCTCTGTCTTATTTCCCAAGAGGAGGTTGAGTTTTGCCCCTTCTGTAGTAGGGTTGCCTGCATTTTGATTGAGAAAGTTTTCTTAAACACTCTTAACAAATTCCTCCCCATCCAAGCCGTTAACTCTATGGCAGTTTCCGTCTATGTTTGGAAAGTTAAAAATCCCCTACTATTACAACCCTGTTATTCTTACAGCTATCCGTGATCTCCCTACATATTTGCTCCTCAATTCCCTGCTGATTATTGGGGAGTCTAAAGTACAATCCCATCAAAGTGATCACCTACTTCTTATTTCTCAATTCCACCCATACAGCTTCACTGGACCATCCCTCCAGGAATACCCCCTTTGTCAGTACTGGCATGATGTTTTCCTTCATCAAAATTGCCATTCCCTCTCCTCTCTTTCCTCTGCTTCTATCCTTGCTATAGCATTGTACACCAGAACACTGAGCTGCCAGTCCTGTCCTTCCCTCAATCATGTTTCTGTTATAGTTATGCTATCCCAGTGTCATTTTACCAGACATGCCTTGAGTTTAATTCATTCATCTTCCCTCATTTTCTGCTGTGCTCTTGCCTGCCTTGTCTATTTAACTTGTTCTCTTTAACCAGTCTCAACCTTCTCTGCTGTTTTGCTACTTCTTAGAGCTCCAGCCTTCTACCAACCTTGTACAGCATCTACTGCTGGCTCTGTCTGGCAACAGAGGTAAAATGATGTATCTGCTATTTTGGGCTATAAATAAAAATAAGAACTTGTTTGCCATTGCTATAGGTAGAATGTATTGACGGTCAATTTCTTTCACTCATTTCTTTCATAGGTAAACAATCAAGTGATGGTGTTGCAGTCACGCAAAGTGGCAAACTTCATTGTAGACTAATAGTGCACATGGTTGGGCCCACAACAGCAACTGGGATCACAGCTTCAGTACATAACGTTCTTAAGGAATGTGAGAAGCATAACGTCATTAGTGTTGCATTCCCAGCCATAGGGACAGGTAACTTCACCCCTCTCAATTATTTTGGCAAGCTTATCCTATTATTTGTTTTTATTTTCCTTTGATTTTTCTACAATTTGTTAATCAGTATCTGCATTTCGTTCAGGTAAAGGTGGAATCAGTTGCAAAACTGCCATCCATGCTATCTTCAGTGGACTGGAGAATTATTTCTCACGCATTTCAACGTCCAGCATGAAATCTATTTCCATTGTGGCATTTGAGCAATATGTTTATGACACATTTGCTGAGGCTTTTGAAGAGAAGAGTTTGAATTCCAGCGTTAACACGATGGTAATCCGGAGAGATTTTTATTTTCATTGAGTCTCTGTGTTTAGTTGAACAAATTAAAGTGGAGGAAGTAACAATCTAATGTTACAGTTATGCAGTACACCAGCTTTAGGAGATTCCCCTCCGACGTGGTCGACGACGCTCTCCACCACAGCTCCTCCACTTCCCGCACCTCCGCCCTTGAGCCCCGCCCCTCCATCGCCACCAGGACAGAACCCCACTGGTCCTCACCTTCCACCCCACCAACCTCCGGATACATCGTATCATCCTCAGTCATTTCCGCCACCTCCAGACAGACCCCACCTCCAGGGATATATTTCCCTCTCCACCCCTACCAGCATTCAGGAGAGACCACTCCCTCCGCGATTCCCTCATCAGGTCCACACCCCCTACCAACCCAACCTCCACTCCCGGCACCTTCCCCTGCAGCCGCAAGAAGTGCAAAACTTGCGCCCACACCTCCCCCCTCACCTCCCTTCAAGGCCCCAATGGATCCTTCCATATCTGTCACATATTCACCTGCACCTCCATACACATCATTTACTGCACCTGCTGCACTCGATGTGGCCTCCTCTACATTGGGGAGACAGGTCGCCTACTTGCGGAACGTTTCAGGGAACACCTCTGGGACACCCGCACCAACCAACCCAACCGTCCCGTGGCTGAACACTTTAACTCCCCTTCCCACTCCACCAAGGACATGCAGGTCCTTGGCCTCCTCCATCGCCAGACCCTCGCCACATGATGCTTGGAGGAAGAGCGCCTCATCTTCCGCCTAGGAACCCTCCAACCACATGGTATGAATGTAGATTTCTTCAGCTTCCTCATTTCCCCCCCCCTCACCTTTTCTCAGTCCCAAACCTCGGATTCAGCACTGCCCTCTTGACCTGCAATCTTCTTCCCAACCTCTCCGCCTCGACCCCCTGTCCGGCCAATCACCCTCACCCCCTTCCACCTATCGTATTCCCAGCACCCCTCCCCCAAATTCCATTCCCTCTACCTTTTATCTCAGCACGCTTGGCGCACCAGCCTCATTCCTGAAGAAGGGCTTATGCCCGAAATGTCGATTCTCCTGCTTCTCAGATGCTGCCTGGCCTGCTGTGTTTTTCCAGCACCACATTTTTCAACTCTGGTACTCCAGCATCTGCAGTCCCACTCAGGCAACTATCTGTTTGTACTTTGTATGTTCTCCCCATATCTGTGTGGGTTTTCTCTGGGTGCTCAGATTTCCCTCCACAATCCAAAGATGTGCAGATTAGGTGAATTGGCCATACTAAATTGTGGAGTAAAAAATGAGGTCTGCAGATGCTGGAGATCACAGCTGCAAATGTGTTGCTGGTCAAAGCACAGCAGGTTAGGCAGCATCTCAGGAATAGAGAATTCGACGTTTCGAGCATAAGCCCTTCATCAGGAATAAGAGAGAGAGAGCCAAGCCGGCTGAGATAAAAGGTAGGGAGGAGGGACTAGGGGGAGGGGCGATGGAGGTGGGATAGGTGGAAGGAGGTCAAGGTGAGGGTGATAGGCCGGAGTGGGGTGGGGGCGGAGAGGTCAGGAAGAGGATTGCAGGTTAGGAGGGCGGTGCTGAGTTGAGGGAACCGACTGAGACAAGGTGGGGGGAGGGGAAATGAGGAAGCTGGAGAAATCTGAATTCATACCTTGTGGTTGGAGGGTTCCCAGGCGGAAGATGAGGCGCTCCTCCTCCAGCCGTCGTGTAGTTGTGTTCTGCCGGTGGAGGAGTCCAAGGACCTGCATGTCCTCGGTGGAGTGGGAGGGGGAGTTAAAGTGTTGAGCCACGGGGTGATTGGGTTGGTTGGTTCGGGCGGCCCAGAGGTGTTCTCTGAAGCGTTCCGCAAGTAAGCGGCCTGTCTCACCAATATAGAGGAGGCCACATCGGGTGCAGCGGATGCAATAGATGATGTGTGTGGAGGTACAGGTGAACTTGTGGCGGATATGGAAGGATCCCTTGGGGCCTTGGAGGGAAGTGAGTGTGGAGGTGTGGGCGCAAGTTTTACATTTCCTGCGGTTGCAGGGGAAGGTGCCGGGGGTGGAGGTTGGGTTGGTGGGGGGTGTGGATCTGACAAGGGAGTCACGAAGGGAGTGGTCCTTGCGGAACGCTGATAGGGGAGGGGAGGGAAATATATCCTTGGTGGTGGGGTCCGTTTGGAGGTGGCGGAAATGGCGGCGGATAATACGTTGTATGCGCAGGTTGGTGGGGTGGTAGGTGAGAACCAGTGGGGTTCTGTCTTGGTGGCGGTTGGAGGAGCGGGGCTCAAGGGCGGAGGAGCGGGAAGTGGAGGAGATGCGGTGGAGGGCATCGTCGATCACGTCTGGGGGGAATCTGCGGTCCTTGAAGAAGGAGGCCATCTGGGTTGTGCGGTGTTGGAATTGGTCCTCCTGGGAGCAGATGCGGCGGAGACGAAGGAATTGGGAATATGGGATGGCGATTTTACAGGGGGCAGGGTGGGAGGAGGTGTAGTCCAGGTAGCTGTGGGAGTCAGTCGGTTTATAATAGATGTCTGTGTTGAGTCGGTCGCCCGAGATAGAAATGGAAAGGTCTAGGAAGGGGAGGGAGGAGTCTGAGACAGTCCAGGTGAATTTCAGGTCGGGATGGAAGGTGTTAGTAAAGTTGATGAACTGTTCAACCTCCTCGTGGGAGCACGAGGCAGCGCCGATACAGTCATCGATGTAGCGGAGGAAAAGGTGGGGGGTGGTGCCAGTGTAGTTGCGGAAGATGGACTGTTCCACATATCCTACGAAGAGGCAGGCATAGCTGGGGCCCATGCGGGTGCCCATGGCAACTCCTTTAGTTTGGAGGAAGTGGGAGGATTGAAAAGAGAAGTTATTCAGGGTGAGGACCAGTTCAGTCAGTCGAAGGAGGGTGTCAGTGGAAGGGTACTGGTTAGTGCGGCGGGAAAGGAAGAAGCGGAGGGCTTTGAGTCCTTCGTGATGGGGGATGGAGGTGTACAGGGACTGGATGTCCATAGTGAAAATAAGGCGTTGGGGACCGGGGAAGCGAAAATCCTGGAGGAGGTGGAGGGCGTGGGTGGTGTCCCGAACGTAGGTGGGGAGTTCTTGGACTAAAGGGGACAGGACCGTGTCGAGGTATTGGGAGATGAGTTCGGTGGGGCAGGAGCAGGCTGAGACAATGGGTCGGCCGGGGCAGGCAGGTTTGTGGATTTTGGGCAGGAGGTAGAAACGGGCGGTGCGGGGTTGTGGGACTATGAGGTTGGAGGCGGTGGATGGGAGATCCCCTGAGGTGATGAGGTCCTGGATGGTCTGGGAGATGATGGTTTGGTGGTGGGAGGTGGGGTCGTGGTCAAGGGGGCGATAAGAGGAGGCGTCCGCGAGCTGGCGTTTGGCTTCAGCGGTGTACAGGTCAGTGCGCCAAACTACCACCGCGCCTCCCTTGTCTGCGGGTTTGATGGTGAGGTTGGGATTGGAGCGGAGGGAGTGGAGGGCTGCACGTTCTGAGGGTGAGAGGTTGGAGTGGGTGAGAGGGGTGGACAGGTTGAGTCGGTTGATGTCACGGCGGCAGTTGGCTATAAAGAGGTCGAGGGCGGGTAGGAGGCCTGCACGGGGTGTCCAGGTGGATGGGGTGTGTTGGAGGCGGGAGAAGGGGTCGTCAGAGGGTGGGCGGGAGTCTTGGTTGTGAAAGTAGGCACGGAGGCGAAGGCGGCGGAAGAATTGTTCAATATCTCGCCGCGTGTTGAACTCATTAATCCGAGGGCGTAGGGGAACGAAGGTGAGGCCCCTGCTGAGGACTGATCTCTCATCCTCAGAGAGGGGGAGATCTGGAGGGATGGTGAAAATCCGGCAGGGCTGGGAGCTAGGACCTGGTGTGGGACTGGAGCTGGAGCTGGAGCTGGGGGCGGGGTTAGGGGCGGGGACAGAGATCGAAGTAGGGGCGGAGTTAGACGTGGTGACGTTGCTCGACGTGGGGGCGGGGTCATGCGTCGTGACGGAAATAAGCGTGGGGGCGGGGTTACGTGAAGCGACGGGAGATGGCGTGGGGGCGGGGTTATGGGCGGGGTTATGCGTAGTGACGAAAGACGGCGTGGGGGCGGGGAAACCTGAGGATTTGTGCTCCTGCAGGTTAGTGATGTCAGTGGGGGCGGAAGTGGCTGCGTCGACGGCAACCGGAGGGGCGGAAATGGTTGCGGCGACGGAGGAGTGGTGGTCATTCCCGGTGGCCGCGTGGGTCGCGGGTCCGTCGGCGATTGTGGAAGCGGTTGTGTGTGTGGTGGTCACCGGGGCAGTTGTAGGGGCGGCGATCGCGGGGGCTCCGAGGTCGGTGGGGGCGGAAGTGACGTCACGGTCGGCGGCGGCCTTTGGTGCCGCGGGCGCTGTGGAGGCCACATGTGTAATGGCGTCCGATTGTCCAAAGTGTTCAGAGATGTGTAGGTTAGGTGCATTAGTCAGGGGTAAAGATAGGATAATATGGTAGGGGAATGGGTCTGGATGGGTAACTCTTCACAAGATTGGTGTCGACTTGTTGGGCCAAAGGGCCTGTTTCCACAATGTAGGGATTCCATAATACATAGAATCTCTATAGGGGAAGCATGTAATTTGGCCCATCGAGTCCACACCAACCTTTTGAAGAGCATCCCATCCAGACACACGCCCCTACATTTCCCATGGCTAATCCACCTAACTTGCACATCTTTGAACTGTGGGAGGAAACCCACACAGACACAGGAAGAATGTGCAAACTCCATGCAGACAGTTGCCTGAGGCTGGAATGGAACCTGGGGAACTGTGTTGTGAGGCAGCAGTGCTAACCACTGAGCCACCGTGCCATAATCACTGAGCCACTGTGCCACCCATTTGGACCTCACATTCCTTAACAGCCTTTTTAGAGAGAAGTAAATGAGTCTTAAATACCTCATTTCATCAGAGTATCTAAGAAGAGAAGTAATGGGAGCAGCAGCAGGACACATTCTCCAGTATTCAATTAGATCATACTGAACTTGTAAATTAAGTAAATTTGTGTGCTCTATTCCCCCGATTCTTAATTGTCAATTTATCTCATTCATGAATTTGAATTTCCTATTTAGATATTTGCTATTGCTTATTTGATGTTAAAGCTTTCATCTAAATCATGCATCCTAAGTCAGAAATGGTCTTTGATTACATTTAAGCCTGTAGTTTCAGACATAAACACACTATCCATCAAGACAGAGAAAGATAGGTTCTTGATTGGTGTGAGGATCAAGAGGGATGGGGAGAAGACAGGAGAATGAGGTTGAGAAACATATCTGCCCTGACTCTGGGATAATCTACGGTGATGCTTTCACCTGCAGGAAACTGTCACTTTGTTGCACTGTCAGTTTAGATCTTTGCGCTGCAGTAAATTCACATTTACAGTGTAATTGTTGCATCAGAGTTACAAAGTGTCGCTTTTTCCGAGAAGTGATATATATTTTATGTAAATGCATCCTGACATTTCATTCATCATCAGAAAATAAATACAGCAGCCTCAAACATAAATTAAACAGAAGGCAATTTCTACATGCCAAATGTTTAGAATCGTGACCACCATGAGTGATAGATATTTTCAGATTTAACGAGTAGTATAAGAAACTCAGATAATTTGTTATGTCTCCACTCACCCAGACTACAAATTTTATTTAATCTACTGTGTATAGTTATGATTAGTTAGAGAGTGAGAGTCAAAGAATGAAACATCATTTGTATAATGGAAAGCACCAAACCTATTTTGTTTGTCATGTCTGATTTCAACTGAATCAAAATAATTCAAAAATTTGAACAAATAAACATTTCTCACAGTGAGAGTGCAAACCTGAAGTAGATACTTTCTCACGTCAAGAAGTTGTTTGTTAATGTCAAATTTCCCTTCCCACATGGTTAAAGATGCCCTCCAACGCATCTCGTCCACATCCCTCCAACCGTAACAAGGACAGAACACCCCTGGTGCTCACCTTCCACCCTACAAACCTTCACATAAACCAAACCATTCGCTGACATTTCCGCCACCTCCAAAAAGGCCCCACCACCAGGGATATATTTCCCTCCCCACCCCTTTCCGCCTTCCGCAAAGACCGTTCCCTCCTTGACTACCTGGTCAGGTCCACGCCCCCCTACAACCCACCCTCCCATCCTGGCACTTTCCCCTGCCACCGCAGGAACTGTAAAACCTGCGCCCACACCTCCTCCCTCACCTCTATCCAAGGCCCTAAAGGAGCCTTCCACATCCATCAAAGTTTTACCTGCACATTCACCAACATCATTTATTGTATCCGTTGCTCCCGATGCAGTCTCCTCTACATTGGGGAGACTGGGCGCCTCCTAGCAGAGCGCTTTAGGGAACATCTCCAGGACACCCGTACCAATCAACCACACTGCCCCATGGCATTTCAACTCCCCCTCCCACTCTGCCGAGGACATGGAGGTCCTGGGCCTCCTTCACCACCGCTTCCTCACCACCAGACGCCTGGAGGAAGAACGCTTCATCTTCCGCCTCGGAACACTTCAACCCCAGGGCATCAATGTGGACTTCAACAGTTTCCTCATTTCCCCTTCCCCCACCTCACCCTAGTTCCTAACCTCCAGCTCAGCACTGTCCCCATGACTTGTCCGACCTACCTGTCTCCTTTTCCACCTATCCACTCCACCCTCTCCTCCCTAACATATCACCTTCATCCCCTCCCCCACTCACCCATTGTACTCTATGTTACTTTCTCCCCACTCCCACCGTCCTCTAGCTTATCACTCCACGCTCCAGGCTCACTGCCTTTATTCCTGATGAAGGGCTTTTTCCCGAAACATCGATTTCGCTGCACTTTGGATGCTGCCTGAACTGCTGTGCTCTTCTACCACCACTAATCCAGAATCAAACAATTTTCAGCCTGTTTTGGAAGTCCTGACTTATCAAACAAAATAATTGTATTAGTTGAAATGTAGTAGTGAATTTGCTCAATGTTATGGAGTAGGATGTTTTAAAGGTTTCAGTTTTCTTAATAAATTAACCAATTTTTATCTCTTTTCAAATTTTAACGTTTCAGGACACAGCACAGATGACTACGGACCCACAAGGTAGTGTCACTACACAAGGTAACAGTAACTCCCATTGTTACCATTAAAAGGTCTTCCTTGTTCTTACAGTAAATCTGTACTTAACTTCAGTTAATTCAATAAAGAAGTAAAATGGAAACTTGGTATTCAACAGTTTCATAAATGATGTTCATTTAAATAGGTAGGTGGATATACTCACTGACAGCTGAGCTGCATATATTTTTACATATCACACATATCATTCTTAAGTTCCTTCCACAACAATGGACATGTGCTAGTCTCCAGGAGAGGAACACTGCAGACCATTCTCAAGCTGCATTTTTTCACATGATTGTTATAAAGTGCATTCACTTTTGCAAGTAACTAAAGTACACAATAGTTCCAACTCCAAATTCCAGGACCATGCTTTAACGCAATACTGGTAATGTATAAACAATAATTTGTGATTAATGTAGATGTAAAATAACCAGCAGTTTTTATGTTAAGTATGTCATGTAGATAAAGCATGATAAATTATTGTGCCATCTTTCTTTGGTGCATGGCACCATTTTGGAAGTTGGACAAGTGTTTAATAGACTAGGTTTCATTGTACGTTATGATATTTGTTGCACATGAACTGACAGTATTTATAATACTGAGTAAAAGCAAATCTTTTTGTTACTCTCCAGGTCAAAGGGGTGGTCTGTTGCCTACACAGCTGAAAATCCACAATGTTTTTGTGGAAGTGAAGAAAGGAGACATAACCAATGAGAGTGTGAAAGCAATAGTGAATTCTACAAATACAACATTAAATCTCAATTCTGGTAAGTACATATCCATTTCTATTTTATGCCTTAGGTCTTAGAGTGATAGAGATGTACAGCATGGAAACAGACCCTTCGGTCCAACTCATCAATGCCCACCAGATATCCCAACCTAATCTCGTCCCATTTGCCAGAACTTGGCCCATATCCCTCTAAACTCTTCCTATTCATATACCCATCCAGATGCCTTGTAAATATTGTGATTGCACCAGTCTCCACCACTTTCTCTGGCAGCTCATTCCATACATACACCACCATCTGCATGAAAAACTTGCTCCTTAGGTCCCTTTTCTATCTTTCCTCTCTCACCGAAAACCTATGGCCACCAGTTCTGGAATCCCCGACCCCAGGGAAAAGACCTTATCTATTTACTCTATCCATGCCCCTGATAATTTTATAAACCTCTATAAGGTCAACCCTCAGCTTCCGATGCTCCAAGGAAAGCAGCCCCAGCCTATTCAGCCTCTCCCTGCAGCTCAAATCCTCCAACCCTGGCAACCCCCTTTCATGTTTCACAATATCCTTCCAACAGGAGGGAGACCAGAATTGCACAACAATATTCCAAAAGTGTCTTAACTAATATCCTCTTCAGCTGCAACATGACCTCTCAAACCCTATACGCAATGCTCTGTCCAATAAAGGAATACTTACCAAACACCTTCTTCACTAACCTATCTACTTGCAACTCCATTTTCAAGGAGCTGTGAGTCTGCACTCCAAGGTCTCTTTGTTCAGCAACACTCACTCGGACCTTACCATTCAGTGTATAAGTCCTGCTCTGATTTGCCTTTCCAAAATGTAGCACCTTACATTAATCTAAATTAAACTCCATCTGCCACTCTTAGGCCCATTAGCCCATCTGATCAAGATCCCATTGTACTCTGATGTAACCTTCTTCGCTGTCCACTACACCTCCAAATTTGGTGTCATCTGCAAACTTACTGACTATACCACCTATGTTCCCATCCATATCATTGATATAAATGACAAAACACAGTGGACCCAGCACTGATTCTTCTGGGACACCACTGTCAGAGGGCTCCAGTCTGAAAAGCAACCCTCCACCACCACCCTCTGTCTCCTAACTGCGAGCAAGTTCTGTTAGATTAGCATTTTGTAAAATCTTTGAACTTGTCAAACAAGTCTGTAAACAAAATAGATCAGGTGAGTTATTTTTCATTCAGGAATGCCCAAGCATATGTGAAACTGAAAGCTTCCATGAAGGTGTGGTCTCCTCTACATTGGGGAGACAGGACACCTTATTGCAGCTCATTTCAGAGAACATCTCTGGAACACTCGCACCCACCAACCTCACCACCCCGTGGCTGAACATTTCAAATCCCACTCCACCAAGGACATAGAAGTCCTGGGCCTCCTTAAACACCAAACCATTACCACCTGATGCCTGGAGGAGGAACACTTCATATTCCGCCTTGGGACCCTGCAACCATGTGGGATAAATGTGGATTTCAACAGCTTCCTCATTTCCCTCCTCCACATTATCTAGTCCTAAGCCTCCAACTCGGCACCGCCCTCCAGACCCGTCCATCACTGCCCCCTCTGACCTATCACCTTCATCCACCTTTCGCTTTCCCAGCTACCTCTCCCCAACCCCAAACCCCTCCCACTTATCCATCAGCCTCGACCTGCAAGCCTCATTCCTGCTCCTCAGATGCTGCCTGACCTGCAGCGCTTTTCTAGTGCCACGCTTTCAACAGCTTCCATGAACAGTTTGGTTTCATGAATGAATAGAAAGAATTTAGAGGGATATGGGCCAAGTGCTGTCAAATAGGACTGGGTCAGATCGGGATGTCTGGTTGGCGTGGATGAGTTGGACTGTAGCGTCCATTTCTGCCCAGTGACTCTATGACTCAATAAATCAAATTAAAACTGCATCCACAACCAATTTTGGATTTACCAGCACCTTTTTTTAAAATTCATTTTGTGGGATGTGGACATCGCTGACTGGCCAGCAATTTTTGCCCGTCCCTAGCTGCCCTTGAGAAGATGGCGGTGAGCTGCCTTCATGAACTGCTGAAGTTCACATGCTGTGGGTTGATCCACAATGCTATTCGGGAAGAAATTCCAGGACTTTGACGTAGCGACAGTGAAGGAATAGCGATATATATCTAAGTCCAGATGGTAGTGTATTGAAAGGGAACTTCAAGCTTGTGGCTTTCCCCTATATCTGCTGCCCTTGTCTTTCTCAATGGAAGTGGTCAGGGGCTGCTTCAATATGAGAAGTCACGAATGGTGCTGAACATTGTGCAATCCTCAGCGAACATCCCACTTCTGACCTTATAATGGAGGGAAGGTCATTAATGAAGCAGCTGAAAATGGTTAGGCCTAAGACACTACCCTGGAGAACTCCTGCAGAGATGTCCTGAAGCTGAGATGACTGACCTCCAATAACCATGACCATCTTCCTACCTGTCAGGTATGACGCTAACCACCAGAAAGTTTGCCTCCTGATACCCATTGCTTCCAGTTTTGCTAGGCCTCCTTAATGTTACACTTGGTCGAATGCAGCCTTGAAGTCATGGGCTGTCACTCTCACCTCACCTCTGGAATTCAGCTCTTTTGTCCATGTTTGAACCAAGGTTGTAATGAGGTCAGGAGCTGAGTGGCCCTTGCAGAACCCAAATTGGGTGTCATTGAGCAGGTTATTGCTGAGCAGGTGCTACTTAATAGCACTGTTGATGTAACCTTCCATCAGTTTACTGATGATCAACAGTAGACTGATGGGGTGGTAATTGGCTGGGTTAGATTTATCCTGCTTTTTATGTACAGAGCATACTTGGGCAATTTTCCACAGTGTCAGGTAGATGTCAGTGTTGTAACTGTACTAGAACAGTTTGTCTAGGGGCACACAAAGTTCTGGAGCATAAGTCTTCAGTATTATTGCCGGAAAGATGCCAGAGCCCATAGCCTTTGCAGTATCCAGTGCCTCCAACCATTCCTTGATACCAGGTGGAGTGAATCAAATTGGCTGAAGACTGATATCTGTGAGGGACCACTGGAAGAGGTCAAGATGGATCATCCACTTGGCACTTCTGACTGAAGATTGCTGCGAAAGTTTCAGCCTTATCTTTTGCCTTGATATGCTGGGCTCTTCCATCATTGAGGATGGGGATATTTGTGAGACCCCTTCCTCCAGTGAGTTGTTTAATCATTCATCACCATTCATAGATGGATGGGGCAGGACTGCAGAGCTTAGATCTGATCCGTTAGTTGTGGGATCGCTTAGCTTTGTCTATCACTTGCTGCTTATGCAGTTTGGCATGCAGGTAGTCCTGTATGGTTGCTTCGCCAGGTTGACACCTTTCCTTCAGAAGTGCCTGATGCTGCTCCACGGATACTCCCTGGGCTCTCCATCGAACCAGAGTTGATCCCCTGGCTCAATGGTAATGGTTGAGTGGTGAATATACCAAGCCATGAGGTTACAGATTGTGCAGGAATACAATTCTGTTGGTGTTGATGGCCCACAGTGCTCCATGGCTGCCCAGTCTTCAGTTGCTAGATCGGTTTGAAGTCTGTTGCATTTAGCAGGGTGATAGTGTCACACAACACCATGGAAATGATTCTCAATGTGAAAGTGAGACTTAGTTTCCATGAGAACTGTGCGGTTGTCGATCTTATCGACATAGTCATGGACAGATGCATCTCCAGCTGGTAGATAGGTAAGGATGAGATCATGTATGTTTTAACCTCTTGTTGGTTCCCGCAGCACCTGCTGCAGACACAGAATAGCAGATATGTCCTTTCGGACCCAATCAGCTTGATCAGTAGTACTGCTGCTGAGCTACTCTTGGTGGTGGACATTGAAACTCAGAGTACATTTTATGCCCTTGTCATCCTCAGTGCTTTCTCTAAATGTTGTTCAACATGGAAGAGTATTGATTCATCAACTGAGGGAGGATGATACATGGATTCTGGATTAATAGTCTAGCAATAATACCAATTGGCCATCGCCTTCCCATATTTAAAAAATATATTTTAAAATTACAACTTTACAATGTCAACAGTACTTCAGGGTTGTGACTTGTAGACAGCAATGTGTTTTTTGGTTGCAAGAAAATGAATTGATAATTTATTTACCCATTTTCAGATGTCTCCTTGTCAGTGCTTAATGGGAAAAATAGGATTATTTCAGTAGAACTTGTGGTTGTCTGCAGGAAACTTAATAATGATGGCAATTGCTATTTTGAGGTAAAGGGAATGTCCGTTTGCTGGTATATATTAATGGGCTTAATTTGTCAATTATTGCCACTGCACTTATGAAAAATGACAGAACTTAGAAATTAAATAGAGAGAGGAGGGTTTACTAACCGTACATGTTACTTAAGTCAAATATAGTAAAATTCATCAACAGAATAATAGGCAATGTTTTGAATGGAGTTGTTTGAAAATAATCCCTGGCTATTTATTACCTCTACTTTTGCCTTTAAATGTGATGATAAGCCGCATCTATTATTGCCTTATCTAGCATATTTCCTCCTTATCTCGGGACATATAACAAGTGTTCCTAAGGATACCATTACAAACTGGATAATAAGAGATATCTTTTGCAAATGGCCTTTTCTATTCCCTATTTCTTGTTTTGAGAAAGTTCCTACATCTGGGGAAAATCTAACTTCCACTCTGATGGTTTAAACTGAAAGTAGAAACTTAGTGGGGCTTTCAACTTAAACCATTTCACTTTCTGTAAATTGCTTTCATTTCTTTACTTTAACAACGTGTTAAATTGGTGCAGAAGTGAAAAGGCTGCATGCCCTGAGGATTGACATGGGTGGGCAGAAATCTTGTCCAAATTAAAAATGAGCTTGATGTCCACAACATTACTGTGTTTGTTTTTGTTTTAGGTGTCTCTGGGGCAATACTTGCAAAAGCTGGCAGTACTGTTGTAGATGAATGTAAGAAACTGGGTAAGTTATAAATATATATGTATGTGTGTTTTATATGTAATATAGAAAAAAAGTACAATACTTTTAAAAAATCATCTGTGTGCTAGAGAATTGATTATTTTCAAATTATTAATGATCTTCAATAATCATAAATCATTCTTATATTGAGACTGATAGAGCAATATGCTTCTTTCGGTAATATTGATCATGCAGATATAGCAACATGGTTTGAGCACTCAGAATAGATAAGATTGGTCGTTTTCTGGGTCAGTAGATAAAGGTAAATTGGATAAAGGTCAGTAGATAAACAACTTGAAAGATGTTGCATCTTTGGCTTCTACAACCACTGCAGTGCCTTATTGAGTAATGAACACACAAAAACAAAAGGATATAGGTTAGGAGCAGGATTCGGCTACTGGCCACTTCAGCCTATTTCCCCATTTACTAAGGTCACAGGTCATCTGATTACCTCATTGTCCACCTACCCTGATAACCTTTCACCCCTGACTAAGCCAGCATCGACACAGAGAGAAAAGAAACCAAGGTTAATTTTTTTCAGAACTTGGAATGTTAACCAATTCTACACAAATGTTGTCTGACCTCTTAAGTGCTTTCAACACCTTGCAATTTCATTTGCTACCCTAGCTTTCAATTTTAAGCTTGAGAACTACCATATATCTTGTTACAATTCTGACTTTTTCATGCCCCCCAACAAAAATAATCCGCTTCCATTATCAAGTTTAAGTTTCCTCTGAACTGAAGCACGAGTTGATCTGAGGTAGCATTATCCAATACAACAAGAAACCCATTTCTTATCTCTAGTTCACTGTTAGATTTTCTCAATTTATTCATGTAATTTCAAAATGTTATTAACATAATTCTACCACACACTTTCAGACCAAATTAGAACATAGAGGCAGCTTTATCATAAATAGTGTCACTTACCGAAACAAGCTTTAAGATTGGATAACAGAACATCAACAATGTCAACCACTTCCCCTATCTAGGAGGCAATATCTCCCAGGAAGATGATTCAAGGATTAACAACTACCAGTTACAAATATTGTGAGCATCCAACATGTCAACATAACATGCAACTGTGACTCTACTTGTGAATAGAGATTCTGGCCACAGTCTATGCCACTGAGATATGCAGGAGGATAGGAAAGATGTTGTGTAAGTTGTGTGCCTTTTACCAGCAATACCTACATTGGATGCATCCAATGGAGAGAGAGAATCAACAATGCAACAGTGCTACATAGCACTTGTCAGAGTTGCTTGTGGGAACAGAATGTCAGAGAGAAGGCTAAAAATGGCAGCATATGTATTTCCCTCCAGGCTGTAAGGCCTGCCAGAATGACAGATGGGAGGAGCCAATGGCCTACTGGTATTATCTTTAGACCAGAAATTCAGAAATTCAGCTAATGTTCTGGAGACCCTAGTTTGAATCCTTGTGCGGCGGATGGTGGAATTTGATTTCAGTTTTTAAAAATCTGGAGTTAAGAATCAGGGCTTATGCTTGAAACGTCGAATTCTCTATTCCTGAGATGCTGCCTGGCCTGCTGTGCTTTGACCAGCAACACATTTGCAGTTAAGAATCTGATGACCATGAAATCATTGTTGATTGTCAGAAAAACCCATCTGGCTCACTAATGTCCTTCAGGGATGGAAATCTGCCATCCTCTGACCTTCGTGTGACTCAGACCCACAGTAATGACTCTCAGCTGCCTTCTGACATGCCCTAACAAGCCATTCAGTTCAAGAAAGCTAGGGAAGGGCAATAATTGCTGGCCAACTAGTGATAAATGAGGTCTGCAGATGCTGGAGATCACAGCTGCAAATGTGTTGCTGGTCAAAGCACAGCAGGCCAGGCAGCATCTCAGGAATAGAGAATTCGACGTTTCGAGCATAAGCCCTTCATCAGGAATAAGAGAGAGAGCCAAGCAGGCTAAGATAAAAAGTAGGGAGGAGGGACTAGGGGGAGGGGCGATGGAGGTGGGATAGGTGGAAGGAGGTCAAGGTGAGGGTGATAGGCCGGAGTGGGGTGGGGGCGGAGAGGTCAGGAAGAGGATTGCAGGTTAGGAGGGCGGTGCTGAGTTGAGGGAACCGACTGAGACAAGGTGGGGGGAGGGGAAATGAGGAAACTGGAGAAATCTGAATTCATACTTTGTGGTTGGAGGGTTCCCAGGCGGAAGATGAGGCGCTCCTCCTCCAGCCGTCGTGTAGTTGTGTTCTGCCGGTGGAGGAGTCCAAGGACCTGCATGTCCTCGGTGGAGTGGGAGGGAGAGTTAAAGTGTTGAGCCACGGGGTGATTGGGTTGGTTGGTTCGGGCGGCCCGGAGGTGTTCTCTGAAGCGTTCCGCAAGTAAGCGGCCTGTCTCCCCAATATAGAGGAGGCCACATCGGGTGCAGCGGATGCAATAGATGATGTGTGTGGAGGTACAGGTGAACTTGTGGCGGATATGGAAGGATCCCTTGGGGCCTTGGAGGGAAGTGAGTGTGGAGGTGTGGGCGCAAGTTTTACATTTCCTGCGGTTGCAGGGGAAGGTGCCGGGGGTGGAGGTTGGGTTGGTGGGGGGTGTGGATCTGACGAGGGAGTCACGAAGGGAGTGGTCCTTGCGGAACGCTGATAGGGGAGGGGAGGGAAATATATCCTTGGTGGTGGGGTCCGTTTGGAGGTGGCGGAAATGGCGGCGGATGATACGTTGTATGCGGAGGTTGGTGGGGTGGTAGGTGAGAACCAGTGGGTTCTGTCCTGGTGGCGGTTGGGGGGGCGGGGCTCAAGGGCGGAGGAGCGGGAAGTGGAGGAGATGCGGTGGAGGGCATCGTCGATCACGTCTGGGGGGATTCTGCGGTCCTTGAAGAAGGAGGCCATCTGGGCTGTGCGGTGTTGGAATTGGTCCTCCTGGGAGCAGATGCGGCGGAGACGAAGGAATTGGGAATATGGGATGGCGATTTTACAGGGGGCAGGGTGGGAGGAGGTGTAGTCCAGGTAGCTGTGGGAGTCAGTCGGTTTATAATAGATGTCTGTGTTGAGTCGGTCGCCCGAGATAGAAATGGAAAGGTCTAGGAAGGGGAGGGAGGAGTCTGAGACAGTCCAGGTGAATTTCAGGTCGGGATGGAAGGTGTTAGTAAAGTTGATGAACTGTTCAACCTCCTCGTGGGAGCACGAGGCAGCGCCGATACAGTCATCGATGTAGCGGAGGAAAAGGTGGGGGGTGGTGCCAGTGTAGTTGCGGAAGATGGACTGTTCCACATATCCTACGAAGAGGCAGGCATAGCTGGGGCCCATGCGGGTGCCCATGGCAACTCCTTTAGTTTGGAGGAAGTGGGAAGATTGAAAAGAGAAGTTATTCAGGGTGAGGACCAGTTCAGTCAGTCGAAGGAGGGTGTCAGTGGAAGGGTACTGGTTGGTGCGGCGGGATAGGAAGAAGCGGAGGGCTTTGAGTCCTTCTTTCCACATATCCTGTGAAGAGGCAGGCATAGCTGGGGCCCATGCGGGTGCCCATGGCAACTCCTTTAGTTTGGAGGAAGTGGGAGGATTGAAAAGAGAAGTTATTCTTTCCACATATCCTACGTTCGGGACACCACCCACGACTCATCTCCCAATACCTCGACACGGTCCTGTCCCCTTTAGTCCAAGAACTCCCCACCTACGTTCGGGACAGCACCCACGCCCTCCACCTCCTCCAGGATTTTTGCTTCCCCGGTCCCCAACGCCTTATTTTCACTATGGACATCCAGTCCCTGTACACCTCCATCCCCCATCACGAAGGACTCAAAGCCCTCCGCTTCTTCCATTCCCGCCGCACCAACCAGTACCCTTCCACTGACACCCTCCTTCGACTGACTGAACTGGTCCTCACCCTGAATAACTTCTCTTTCCAATCCTCCCACTTCCTCCAAACTAAAGGAGTTGCCATGGGCACCCGCATGGGCCCCAGCTATGCCTGCCTCTTCGTAGGATATGTGGAACAGTCCATCTTCCGCAACTACACTGGCACCACCCCCCACCTTTTCCTCCGCTACATCGATGACTGTGTCGGCGCTGCCTCGTGCTCCCACAAGGAGGTTGAACAGTTCATCAACTTTACTAACACCTTCCATCCCGACCTGAAATTCACCTGGACTGTCTCAGACTCCTCCCTCCCCTTCCTAGACCTTTCCATTTCTATCTCGGGCGACCGACTCAACACAGACATCTATTATAAACCGACTGACTCCCACAGCTACCTGGACTACACCTCCTCCCACCCTGCCCCCTGTAAAAACGCCATCCCATATTCCCAATTCCTTCGTCTCCGCCGCATCTGCTCCCAGGAGGACCAATTCCAACACCGCACAGCCCAGGTGGCCTCCTTCTTCAAGGACCGCAGATTCCCCCCAGACGTGATCGACGATGCCCTCCACCGCATCTCCTCCACTTCCCGCTCCTCCGCCCTTGAGCCCCGCTCCTCCAACCGCCACCAAGACAGAACCCCACTGGTTCTCACCTACCACCCCACCAACCTCCGCATACAACGTATCATCCGCCGCCATTTCCGCCACCTCCAAACGGACCCCACCACCAAGGATATATTTCCCTCCCCGCCCCTATCAGCGTTCCGCAAGGACCACTCCCTTCGTGACTCCCTCGTCAGATCCACACCCCCCACCAACCCAACCTCCACCCCCGGCACCTTCCCCTGCAACCGCAGGAAATGTAAAACTTGCGCCCACACCTCCACACTCACTTCCCTCCAAGGCCCCAAGGGATCCTTCCATATCCGCCACAAGTTCACCTGTACCTCCACACACATCATCTATTGCATCCGCTGCACCCGATGTGGCCTCCTCTATATTGGTGAGACAGGCCGCTTACTTGCGGAACGCTTCAGAGAACACCTCCGGGCCACCCGAACCAACCAACCCAATCACCCCTTGGCTCAACACTTTAACTCTCCCTCCCACTCCACCGTGGACATGCAGGTCCTTGGGCTCCTCCACCGGCAGAACACAACAACACGACGGCTGGAGGAGGAGCGCCTCATCTTCCGCCTGGGAACCCTCCAACCACAAGGTATGAATTCAGATTTCTCCAGTTTCCTCATTTCCCCTCCCCCCACCTTGTCTCAGTCGGTTCCCTCAACTCAGCACCGCCCTCCTAACCTGCAATCCTCTTCCTGACCTCTCCGCCCCCACCCCACTCCGGCCTATCACCCTCACCTTGACCTCCTTCCACCTATCCCACCTCCATCGCCCCTCCCCCTAGTCCCTCCTCCCTACCTTTTATCTTAGCCTGCTTGGCTCTCTCTCTTATTCCTGATGAAGGGCTTATGCTCGAAACGTCGAATTCTCTATTCCTGAGATGCTGCCTGGCCTGCTGTGCTTTGACCAGCAACACATTTGCAGTGGCCAACTAGTGATGCCCACATTTCATGAGTGAATAAACACAAAACTAGAATAGACACAAGGTGGTAGAGGAAGAATATTTAGCTAAAGTCAACCTGATAAAGTACATTTCGAGATGACCTTCAATAACAGGGTGCCATTTGTGCTGGGGAGAAAGAGATTAAGCCAGTCGATGACAAGTGTATTGAGTATTGCTGCTCATTGTCCCCCATGAGATGAGAGGAACCAAGTCAAAATCTCAGTGGAGGTGTGTTCACATGGTCAACAGTTTTAAACCAGATAATGAAAGGGCTAAATAGACAAGCAGCAAGATTTTGAAAGCAATATTTTTACAGATCTTTCAAACAACTTTAATAGGAAGTGAGTTCTTTTTATGAAACAGCTTCCCTATCCAGTCCAGTTACTGTCTTTTTTGGAATCACGTATACATTCTGATTGATGAAGTCACTTGCTGTTTTTGCCAACACAAGAATAGTACCTTGGGATATAAGATGTGTTACATAAATGTAAGTTTTGCACCAGTTTGAACACACATTAATGTTTCATTACTTTTATTCTTTTACTAATTTGAATTGTGAGTTGGAAGTGACTTGTGGGTTTGGGATAGTTGAAAAGAAAAGACTGGACAAGATTAATTTGTTTTTGAGGTCAGATTGGAAACTATTGGCAGGCTGATTCCTGATTTAATGGTTCTAACAGACATTGTGACCCCAAGGCAGAACTTGTTTAAAGAAGCTGAGTATTAATGAGGTCAGTACTTGGAATTGGTTCTGTGATGAAGCTACTCCTTTAACAAGATTGTGTTGTCTTTGATTTTTTTCAGAGAGGTCGTAAAAGACACAGACTCTGAAAAGTCTAAGTTTAAGGGCTTTAGGGCCAGTTTGATTATAGCTAGTAGATACTGCCTCAGGCAACAGGCTTTCAAATGTTTGGGAAAAAACACATATAATGAAAGCGAGTGGCCAATTCTCTCACTTCTGGTTTGTTTTTCTTTAGCAGTAGTTTTCTGAAGCTGATGGTCCCAAAGAAGCTGGTCCATGCTGGTACTCTTGTTGCTTATATTTTGTTCTACAAATCTAGACGACACATGTCTAGATTTGTGGGCGGCACGGTGGCACAGTGGTTAGCACTGCTGCCTCACAGCGCCTGAGACCCGGGTTCAATTCCCGCCTCAGGCGACTGACTGTGTGGAGTTTGCACGTTCTCCCCGTGTCTGCGTGGGTTTCCTCTGGGTGCTCCAGTTTCCTCCCACAGTCCAACGATGTGCAGGTCAGGTGAATTGGCCATGCTAAATTGCCCATAGTGTTAGGTAATGGGTAAATGTAGGGGTATGGGTGGGTTGCGCTTCGGCGGGTCGGTGTGGATTTGTTGGGCCGAACGGCCTGTTTCCACACTGTAAGTAATCTAATCTAAAAAAATGTTTCTGTGCAACAGTAGAAGCTTTATTACCGCACGGCCACTGAGAGATTCTCAATGTCCCCAAAAGTAGCCAAGTGTCTACTTGTGGTGACACTTCTTCATGAGTCTCTGCTCTGCACATAAAGACAGTATTTTTTTATCGAAATTAAACAAAAGGTCTATAAGTCACATGGTTGATTGTCATTACATTGTTTAAGACAGACAATTTTTAATTTACAATGTCCAGTGATTGTTGATGTCTTGTGATAACGAGTGGATGGATTACAGGGACTGGTTATCGTAATTCTTCACCAACATGCGTTGATGGGAAAAGATTAAAGTAGAAGGGTTTTGCTTGTTCTCACTGGTGGATTCACATACTTATCTTAATAGGGAACAAAGCAAGATAATGGGAGCAGGAGGCAGTTAATAGGGTTATTGTCAAGGCTATCAGTCTTGTCCAGGGAGGACAAATACCTTTGCCTGAGTCTGCAAATGGAATCCACATGTATGGCTCTTGAGGATTCAGTTCTCTGAGAGTCAGCAGCTCCCCAACTGTCTTATTTTACAAGAGGTCAGGCACTTGATACTGCAGTGAGTCCTCTTAGCAATGGAATGTTTAACCCTTGAGTCCCTAGTATGCCATGTAAAACAAGTAAAAGATAGAAATGATCCCTTTGTGGCTTTCTTACTTCCTCATTCTCTCTCTGACTTCTTTCCTGTAAGACCCTGTGTTTGATTTTTCCTTTTGTGTCAAGTAGTATTCATGGGGATTGTTGCAAGTACTTCGAACAGTATCATTAAGTTGGTATAGGCTGTTTGGTTTTCAGATAGGTTAAATTATTCAGTTTTCTGTTCTCTTTTCCTTGTGTTTCATTTGGTAATCTTGTAAATAAAATCTGTTTTAGAAACAGAACATAGAACAATACAGCACAGAACAGGATCTTTGGCCCTTGATGTTGTTTTGGCCTTTTATTCTAGTCTAAGATCAGACTAATCTACATACCCTTCATTGTACTAACTTCCATGTGCCTTTCCAAGAGTCGCTTAAATGTCTCTAATGTATCTGACGTTACTACCACTGCTGGCAGTGCATTCCATGCACCAACCTCTCTGAGTAAAGAACTTACTTGTGACATCTCCCGTAAACCTTCCTATAGTTGGCTTAAAATTATGTCCCCTTGTGGTTTGACCAACTGTCTGAATAGCCACCGTACACACTTAAAACAACTAGTAAAGTTAGGTCTGGCTACTTTCTTGAAATGTGTTGAGGGGATCTGGCCTGGTCCATTACAGTTCTGGCAAGTCTGAAATACACCTGCTCGCAGTTTTTGAATTGAGTCCTTGTGAAAAGTCAATCAGTCTAAGATTCAGAGTGGAGCCAGAATTAAAATTGTTTTTTTTTTGTGTGTTGTGTTTTCTGGGAGATGATTCTGCTGAAACAGCATGAAGATTTGAAAACTCCCTGTGCAATCTGATGTACCAGCTTCTGGAAGCCCAAAGAGTCCAAAGCCCAGAATATACTCCTACTTCCTTTATACTCTTCTAAGAATTCACTCGATCTATCCTGTCTATACCTGACATATGCTTCCTTCTTTTTCTTAACCAAACCCTCAATTTCTTCAGTCATCCAGCATTCCCTACACCTACCAGCCTTCCCTTTCACCCTGACAGGAATATACTTTCTCTGGATTCTTGTTACCTCATTTCTGAAGGCTTCCCATTTTCTAGCCGTCGCTTTACCTGCGAACATCTGCCCAAGTCAGCTTTTGAAAGTTCTTGCCTATACTGTCAAAATTGGCCTTTCTCCAATTTAGAACTTCAACTTTTAGACTTGGTCTATCCTTTCCATCATTGTTTTAAATCTAATAGAATTGTGGTCGCTGGCCCCAAAGTGCTCCCCCATTGACACCTCAGTCACCTGCCCTGCCTTATTTCCCAAGATTAGGTCAAGGTTTGCACCATCTCTAGTAGGTACACCCACAAACTGAATCAGTTAACACACTTAACAAATTCATCTCCATCTAGACCCTTAATACAATGGCAGTGCCAGTCTATATTTGGAAAGTTAAAATCCCCTACCATAACTACCCTATTATTCTTACAGAGAGCTGAGATCTCCTTACAAGTTTATTTCTCAATTTCCCTCTGACTATTTGGGGGTCTATAATACAATGCCAATAAGGTGATCATCCCTTTCTTATTTCTCAGTTCCACCTGAAATGTCTTTAGTTTAAGATACAAAACTGGTGTCTGGAAATTAATAACTTTGCAAAGATTGGGATTGATTATTCAAAAGTTGGTTTAGGAACTATTGGAGTGACTATTTTGAGGTCTTCAACAGTTTCGGTTTACTGTATTATATATAGAGAGGTAGTAAGACTGACTGGTTCAGCTATCTGTCTCTGTGTCGTGAGATTTTGTGACCATGAAACTTTCAGAGTACCTATTGACATCATTGTACAAACCAATGAATTTAAGGTGGCATGGGAAATGTGGCACAATTCAACACAAATATTATTTATTCAGCAAACAGCAAAGAAAACTAAGGCAGTTCAGTCAAATTAAACCATGAATTACAGACTGTTTACAAAGAACTCCTGCAAACTATGGTAATTTGACCTTGCGACTGAAACTACAGCAACTACTTTGCATAATAGCAGTGTGATTTGTGCAGCAAAATAGAGTAAGCGGAGAAAGCAAATTATGTGCATAAAATCAATCTCACTTACACAAGTCTGGCACCAAACATGCGTGAAAGGAGGATAAGTATTCTTTGAGCCTGCAATCGTAGAAATTGTTAGAATACATTTGCATTATAAGAATTTCATAAGTAGAGGATATAAAATTAACTCCTTTTTAAACTTTGCGTCTTTGTTTTTTTTTAGGTTCTCAGCCTAATGATGGTGTGGTTGTTACCAGTGGTGGCAACCTTACCTGTGATTACATCATACATATGGTCGGTCAAACCAGTCCAGCATTGATAACTGCCTCAGTAGAAAAAGTATTGCAGGAATGTGAAAAACATCAGATCACCACTGTATCTTTCCCTGCTCTAGGAACAGGTAACTACTGCCAGACTATAAATATTTCCATCCTTTGTCCATTTATTCTTATACACTTCTCCACTCCTCTCCAATAATGTTGCTTGCTGTTATGGTACAGTTTCATGAGACCACTGTGCCTCCAGGACTTCTCCCACATGATCACTATTTATGTTTGTCTCTAGACAGTGAACATCATCTGGCCATTCAGCTTCAGTGATATCACAGCCAGGCATCATGCTTTCCCAATTTAACATACTTCCTTTAACCTAAATATTGTCTCCATTTCAAATTGGGTGCAAAAAAATGAGCAAATTTTCATTCCCTCAGCCAAAGGATATTGTGACCACCAGCTGCTGCCTTGATGAGATTAACTAAACCAATGAAGATAGGAGGCAAAGCATCAATAGATAGTGTGATCAATATGGCTCTATTTGTATTGGTATCTGATTACCTAATGTCACTTTCTTATTATATTCATCTTTCATACCGGAGTATTTTTTGTAATGACTTGCTCACTACATGAAATGCATTGTCGTGAGCTGCTTGTCCAGTATTCACTGTTTATTGCTCTATTAAACAGTCAGTAGATCTTCCAACATTGATGTCTCACTGAGTGTGATACCGTGATAGCCCCCAGCAATCTGTCTTAAATAACTGGTGGCTTATATGTCTGGATATCTAAAGTAAAATGGGGAGCCTAACACCTCCAGATCCTAAAGCTCCACTGCCTCTGCATCATTCATGTGATATATTCTTAAAGAACAACTACCTTAATTGGACAGAAAGCAAGTTCGGTGGCCACTCTGTAGCACCAAGTGATTCAAAGAGATGGGAGCTGCCAATGAATAAGACAGGCATCCATAGTACAGAGGAGCAAGTGCTGGATGTCTTGAAATGCATAAAAGTGGATAAATCCCCAGGACTTGATCAGGTGTACCCTGAGATTCTGTGGGAAGCTAGGGAAGGGATTGCTGGGCCTCTTACTGAGATATTTGTATCATCAATAGTCACGGGTGAAGTGCCCAAAGACTGGAGGTTGGCTAACGTAGTGCCACTGATTAAAAAAGATGGTAAGGACAAGCCAGGGAACTATAGAGCAGTGAGCACGACGTTGGTGAAGGGCAAGTTGTTGGGGGAATCATGAGGGACAGGAAGCACATGTGTTTGGAAAGGCAAGGACTGATTAGAGATAGTCAACATGGCTTTATGCATGGGACATCATGTCTCACAAACTTAATTGAGTTTTTTGAGCAAGTAACAAAGAAGATTGATGTGGGCAGAGTGGTAGATGGGATCTATATGGACTTCAGTAAAGTGTTCAACAAGGTTGCCCATGGGAGACTGGTGACCAAGGTTAGATCTCATGGAATGCAGGGAGAACTCGCCATTTGGATACAGAACTGGCTCAAAGATAGAAGACAGAGGGTGGTGGTGGAAGGTTGTTTTTCAGACTGGAGGCCTGTGACCAGTGGAGTGCCACAAGGATCGGTGCTGGGTCCACGACTTTTCATCATTTATGTCAATGATTTGGATGCGAGCAGAAGAGGTATAAGTTAGTAAGTTTGCAGATGACACCAAAATTGGAGGTGTAGTGGACACCGAAGAAGGTTATCGTAGATTACAACAAGATCTAGATTAGATGGGCCAATGGGCTGAGAAGTGGCAGATGGAGTTTAATTCAGATATATGTGAAGTGCTGCATTTTGGGAAAGCAATTCGTAACAGGACTTATACACTAAATGGGAAGGTCCTAGGGAGTGTTGTTGAATAAAGAGGTCTTGGAGTGCAGGTTCATAGCTTCTTGAAAGTGGAGTTGCAGTGGATAGGATAGTGAAGAAGGCATTTGGTATACTTTCCTTTATTGGTCAGAGTATTGAGTACAGGAGTTGGGAGGTCATGTTGCGGCTGTACAGGACATTGATTAGGCCATTGTTGGAATATTGCGTGCAATTCTGGTGTTCTTCATATCGGAAAGATGTTGTGAAACTTGAAAGGGTCCAGAAAAGATTTATAGGGATGTTGCCAGGGTTGGAGCTTTGAGCTATAGGGAGTGCTTGAATAGGCTGGGGCTGTTTTCCCTGGAGTGTCGGAGGTTGAGGGGACCTTATTAGGGTTTATAAAATCATGAGGGGCATGGATAGGATAAATAGACAAAGTATTTACCCTGGCGTGGGGGAGTCCAGAACTAGAGGGCATGGATTTAGGGTGAGAGGGGAAAGATATAAAAGAGACTTGATAGGCAACTTTTTCACTCAGAGAGTGGGATGTGTATGGAATGATTTGCCAGAGGAAGTGGTGGAGGCTGGTACAATTGCAACATTTAAGAGGCATTTGGATGGGTATATGAATAGGAAGGGTTTGGGAGGATATGGGCCGGGTGCTGTCAGGTGGAACTAGATTGGGTTGAGATATCTGGTCGGCCTGGACGAGTTGGACTGAAGGGTCTGTTTTTGTGCTGTACATCTCTATGATTCTATGACTCTATGTTGTCGCCTGCTGTTACCTTGCTAAGGGTGACAGCTAGCATGTAAGAAAGTCATGATTGGAATTCAGGGCGATTGGGTTGAACTGAAGCAATGAGCACTTTTCAGTGCAGATTAAATGTGGATCGATTACCTCTCGTCACCTTAAGAGGAACATATCTTTGTCTTCGAGCGAAGCCAACAGCTAACACACCGGATTCCTCATAGTCAGCTGTAATATTGCATTTACAAACACCACAGTTTCTAATGGAGCATAATGGGTCATTAAGTGGCAGAACGCAGGTTCCCTGTTTCCCACTCCTGATAGGACTTTGAAAGTGTCAAACTCTCTGAGAAACTCTTGGGTCTTGAGAAGCACTCTGAGACACTGAATATCAAACTGTGCCTGCACTGGTATTTGAAAATCTGCCACACATACAACTTGGACTGGTCCATCGAGCTGTACAAGTCAGACAGAATCATTACTGTCAGTGAGGACAAGGAATGTAAGACTGATTATATTCTTTTATTAGATTAGATTAGACTTACAGTGTGGAAACAGGCCCTTTGGCCCAACAAGTCCACACCGACCCGTCGAAGCGCAACCCATCCATACCCCTACATTTACTATTTACCTAACACTATGGGCAATTTAACATGGCCAATTCACCTGACCCGCACATCTTTGTGACTGTGGGAGGAAACCGGAGCACCCGGAGGAAACCCACGCAGACACGTGGAGAGCATGCAAACTCCACACAGTCTGTCGCCTGAGTCGGGAATTGAACCCGGGTCTCTGGCGCTGTGAGGCAACAGTGCTAACCACTGTGACACCGTGCCGCCCATATTCTGCACATCATTAAGTCAGAAAAAAAGGTTATGCTGAGTTCACATTGTTTTAAAAAGTCAAATGCAAATGATTGCAGTTGCAGTAATAGATAAATTGTTTTCAAAAGTAGTATTTAAATGAATGTAATATTGATGGCAAATTCAATCCTTTGAGCAAAGGCATGACTAACAGTGATTTTGATCGCTGGTTTTGGTCCATATTAATTTCATTTTTCTCAGACATTGTCCTTTTGCAGGTGTGGGAGGAATGAATCCACGGGACACTTTGGAAAGCATGTTGATTGGATTTGAAAATCATTTGTCACAAAATAAGCCGTCCAGTATTAAGCTTGTTTACATTGTTGTCTTCCAACCTGATATGTATGCTATTTTTTCTGACGTCTTGCTAAAAAAATCGCAACAGGTAGGTGGGAGTTTAATATCTAGTATAACCCTTTGCAGCATTATGATCAAATCCAAAACAGGAGCTTTGATTATGGAGTGTGTGGAATTTTCACATTTCCTTCCTGCCCCTACTTGGCAAGGATACCTACCCCAGCCCAATGAGGTTATTTGGACTCAATGTGGTATTTTAAACTAAGGCTTGCGTTGGTGAGCTCTGATGGATTCTTCACCAAGCAAAGCTTAGGGACCAAGATACAGGACCAGAAGAGGCCACGGAAAGGTGGATTTTTATTGTAATTTCAATTTCATAATAGGTAATGAGGGTTAGAAGTGTTTCTTTACAGTCCCAGGACCCTCATCTTCCTCTGACCTTTTCCTCTGGCATTTACTTTCCCTCAACCCCATCATTCCTGATGAAGGGTTTTGCCCAAAACGTCGATTTTCCTTCTCCTCGGATGCTGCCTGAACTGCTGTGCTTTTCCAGCAGCACTCTAATCTGGACCCTTTACTTTCCCTCAGCCAGTTTCCCTTCTCTAGCACAAATTCCTTATATTATGGGCCATCCCAGGGATTTTAGTGACAGCAGTGGGCCTGATTTAATCACCGTAGTAATCAGGAAGTAAGGAAGTTATGAGGCCAGATCATTAAAATCAACTACTTCCCGACAGCCCTATCTTTGCCATTTGAGAGTTAAAACCCATCCTTGGGCTCTGTAGGCTTAACTCTGTTGGTCAGAAAGAAGCAATGGAAAGAAAGAAAATAATTCTAACATTTTTAATGCTCACCAATTTTTAATTTCAGAAATTCAACTCCGTAGAAGTAACCATTGGCAAAGTAAAATTGGTAGCTGTTCAAGGTGACATCACAGCAGAACAGACTGATGCAATTGTAAACTGTACAAATGTCAACCTTAACCGAAACAAGGGTGAGTGCCAAATTGTTCACACATCTTTTTTATTGACAACTGCTAGTTGCATTATTGATTACCTGTTACCAAACTATAACATCTCAAGATGCTTCATATAAAAAAAATACAATGCATAAGATTATCTCAGATTCAGGTCAAATCATCTCAGTTCCTCAGGATAGCATCTTAGGCCCTACATCTTTAGTTGCTTCAGTAATGTCCCTTCACTCTATAATAAGGTCAGAAGTGAGAATGTTTATTGATGATTGCATAATATTCAGTACCATTCATGACTCCTCAGTACCATTCATGACTCCTCAGATCCTGAAGTAGTCCATATGCAGCAAGACTTGGACTACACCCAACTTTGGGATGATTAGTGGCAAGTGACATTTGCGCCAGACAAGTACCAGGCAATGGCCAATTCACAGGTTTGAAGCTGGAAAAGCACAGAAGGCCAGACAGCATCCGAAGGGCAGGACAGTCAATGTTTCGGGCTGAAATCCTTTGTCTGTCCTGACAACTTTGACCTTCCTGCCCCTCGGATGCTAACAAGTTGTCCTATTCCAGCTTCACATCTATTGACTCTGGCTTCCAGCATCTGCAATCCTTACTGTCTCCAATAGTCATTTCTATCTCCAATAAGAAAAAAAATCTAACCCTCATCTTTTGACATTCAATGGCATTAAAAAGCACTGAACCCCACTATCAATATTCTGGGGTTAGGGGTGAGGTTTGGAGGGGGTTTGGGGGGTTACCATTGACCAGAAACTGAACTGGATTAACCATACAAATACTGCAGCAACAAAAGCAGGTCAGAGACTAGGGATGTTGTGACAGGTAACTCATCTCCTGTTTCCCCAGTGTCTGTCAGTAAGGCACAAGTCATGAGAATAATGGTATATTCCACAATTGCCTGGATGAGTGCAACTCGAATGGTGAGAATATGGTGCTAATAATTTCTACATTGTGGGTTGTTTTAAAATCTATCTGTTCAGAGATGCTATTACAGTCCCCTGGAGTAGGTGGGATTTAAACATAGACTCCAATCATTGCATGACAAGAACCCCTCAAAAAATTAGTTGCTTTTTCTGATCCCCCTTAATTTCTAATCAATCTGTCAGAGGTGTTAATCTCACAATCCTGGAAGACGTGAGACTTGAACCCAGACCACCTGATTTAGAGGAAGGAACATTACCACTGTGCCACAAGAGTCCATACAGTTAGCTCTACTTATTTTTGAATCAATCTGAGTTATTACACACCTCTGGAACAGGTGGGGTCTTGAGTCCAGACCTTCACAGCCCAGAGATAGAGATATACAACTGTGTATCAATAGAGGGGAAGGATGTGTAGCTGGAGGGCATTGATTGGGTGATTGAAGCACTGAGTGTCATGGCATAAGCCAAGCTATGAGATGCATACCTACAATAATTCATACTGTGAATAAATTTACAGCAAATAAAGATTTTACCTTTTCCTTAACTGACAGTTTATCAGGTGTATAGAGGAGATGTTGTACCTGCAAATCACATCTCCCATTTCTGTTTTTTGGTCTTTCTGTTCTTTTGCAAGGGAAGTGAAGTAAAAGAATATTCTGGGTTAAGCTCCATCTCACCATTGCCTTCGACACATGCTTTATTATAAGGGCTGACCATCCATGAACATCTCACCTTCACAACTCAACCTTCACTTGTGACATGGTAATCCTCAGATTAAACCACCACCAGTTGTTTCTCCCTCTCCATCCAATGCAAGAGTAGCCCTATGGTCCTCTGGCAACTTTTTATTATAGTGGCAACTGCACTTGCTTTTCTATGTTATCTCTTTTTCTCTAGAAGTCAGGTATCTTAAAATATTTAGTTCCCATCCTTGATCAGGAAATGTTGCTAGATCAAAACCATTTATCTCTATGTTTTATATCATTACTTGTTGCTATTGTTGATGTCTGCTTCTTGTTATGAATGCTTTATATGTTCTGATAAAGCCCTTCTAATTTTAGTTTCTTCCTCTATTTCCCTGATGTGGCCCTAGTCATTAATGCATTTCAGGCATAAATTCCTTAACTTTTTTCCAAATCACTACACTGCAAGTTTGACTTTGTAGACTTATGAAATGATCCCTATTTGAACGCACCCCTTAGTAATTTAAAACCTTCTATTCCCTCAATGTTATCTGATTTTTCAGTACATTAGTTCGAACCAAGTTTAAGTTGAATCCATCTCAATCAAACAACTTACTGTTTCTGCTACACTGGTGATTGCCCCATGTATTGACTTTGTAATTCTGATGAAGCAAAGTTGAGCTCTTTGATAGATTGGAATAGCATTTTACTAACAATAACTAACTTTTCTACCTTACAGGGGTTTGTGGTGCTATCTTAAAAGCAGCCGGACAGTCAGTAGTGGATGAATGTACCCAACTAGGTGAGTAACTGTAAGGCATCTCCCTCTTCGGTCTGACGGAATGCAAACTCAGAATGAAGTTAGGTTTTTTGAAAGGGTAATGGGTCTTTCAGTCACTTGTCAGAAAATAAGTTAATACCAGCCTCAATGTTCAGAAAGTAAAAAAAAACGTTTTAAAATGAATTTAATTCAGCTGTGATAGTAACACAGAAACATTAAAAACCAGGGCAGGAGTAGGCCATTTGGCCCATCGAGCCCACTCCAACATTCCACATGATTGTGGCTGATCCTTTATCTCGATGCCATACTCCCATTCTCTTCCCATATCCCTTGAAATCTTTAGCTTCTAGAAAATTATCAGTTTCTTTCTTAAATATATTCAGTAACTTCACCTTCACAGTCTTCTGTGATAGAACATTCCATAGGTTTGCCATTACTTGAGTGAAGAAATTTCTGCCCACCTCAGTTCAAAATGGCCTGATAATATCTTGTCACCCTTGTTCCGCCACCCCAGTATCTCAGTATATCCTGGGATATCCTGGTAGTGGTGAGTACTTGTAGCAAGTGGGAGAGTCAGGCAAACATTGGATGAGAGAGGTCCTATAGGAGCAGGACAGGTACCTCATGAGCAAAGTTTGGGACGAACCTGTGAAATAACTTGTTTGTGTTCATGGAGAAAAAACCCTCCACAAACCACAACCAAATGATGCTGAGACAAAATATATGACAATTAAGCCTGTTTACTCCATTAATGATGATGAAATAGCAAAGGATAAAAGAGTTATGAAATTTGAGGATAGCAATCTAGAAACCCAAACTATGGAACACAAATTCAAATAAAACCACAGCAGCTGGTGGAATTTCAATCCAATTCATAAATAAATCTGGAATTAAAAGCTAGCCTTAGTAATGGTGACTGTGAATTACCATCAATCTCATACATAGATCTGGTTCACCAATGTCCTTTAAGGAACCTAATCAGCCACCCATACCTGGATTGATCTATGTGAGACTCCAGATCCACAATGATATGGTTTACTCTGAACTCCCTCTGAAAAGAATATAACAAACTATTTACATCAAGGGCAACTAGAGATGGATAAAAAATACTGGCCTTGCAACAATGCCCACCATTTCATGAAAGAAAAAAAGGTAATAAAGTTTGCAGATGACACCAAAATTGGAGATATAGTGGACAGTGAAGAAGTTTACCTCAGGGTACAACAGGACTTTGATCAGATGGGTGAGTAAGCCGAAGAATGGCAGTTAGTGTTTAATTTAGATAAATGTGAGATGCTGCATTTTGGAAAGGCAAATTAGGGCAGGACTTATACACTTAAATGGTAAAGTCCTGAGGAGTGTTGCTGAACAAAGAGATCTTGGAGTGCAGGTTCATAGTTCCTTGAAAATGGAGTTGCAGGTACATGGGATAGTGAAGAAGGTGTTTGGTACACTTGCTTTTGTTGGTCACTGTGCTAAGCATAGGTGTTTGGAGGTCATTTTTTAAATTAGATTAGATTACTTACAGTGTGGAAACAGGCCCTTCGGCCCAACAAGTCCATACCGACCCTCCGAAGAGCAACCCACCCAGACCAATTCCCCTACATTTAGCCCTGCACCTAACACTACGGGCAATTTAGCACGGCCAATTCACCTAACCTGAACAGCTTTGGACTATAGGGGGAAACCGTAGCACCCGGAGGAAACCCACGCGGTCACGGCGAGAATGTACAAACTCCGCACAGACAGGAATTGAAGGCATGAATTGAACCCGGGTCCCTGGCGCTGTGAGACAGCAGTGCTAACCACTGTGCCACCATGTCACCATGCCGCCCTTGTTGCGGCTGTACAGGACATTGATCAAGCCTTTTTTGAATCCTGCATGCAATTTTCATCTCCCTGTTAAAGGAAGAATGTTGTGAAATCTGAAAGGGCACAGAAAAGATTTAAAAGGCATGAGTTAGAGGGTTTGGGCTGTAGGAGAGGCTGAAAATGCTGGGACTGTTATTCCTGGAGCATTGGAGGTTGAGGATTGACCTTCCAGATGTTTATGAAATCATATGGGGCATGGATAGGGTGAGTAGCCAAAGTCTTTTCCCTGGGGTAGGGGGACTCTAAAACTAGAGGGCATAGGCTTAAGTGAGAGGGGAAAGATTTAATAGGGACCTAAGGGGCAGATTTTTCATGCTGAGTGTAGTGTGTGTATGGAATGAGCTGCCAGAAGAGGTGTTAGTGGCTGGTATAATTACATTTCAAAGGCATCTGGATGAGTGCATGAATAGGAAGGGTTTAGAGGGATATAGGCCAAATGCTGGCAAATGGAACTAAATAAAGTTATGACATCTGGTTGGCATGGAAGAGTTGGACTGAAGCGTCTGTTTCTGTGCTGTACATCTCTATGACTCTAAATAAGAAAGGAAACATCTTCAAACAAAGGAATAGCAGCAAGTGGAGAAATCAACAAGATAAGTCAGAGGAACTCAAGATCAATCTGCACACCTGTTGTGGGCGTACAAGAACATAATGTTAGCTTGAGCGAAAACACAAGAATTACATTCAAGGGTTGGAGACACAAGGCTAATTTCAAGTGTCAGACATGGAACTGGGGCACATTGGAAGGAGACACAGAAACAGGAGTGGGCCATTCAGCCCCTCGGTTCCACCATCCATTGTGATTGCGGCTAATCTGTGACCTCAATCTATTGATACGCCTTTGTCCGATATCCCTTAAAAGCTTTGCCTAACAAAAATGTATCTGTTTCAGATTTAAATTTAACAACTGATCTAGCTTCAATTGCCATTTATGGAAGAGTTCCAAACCTCCACTATCTTTGTGTGTGGAAGTGCTTCTTCATATCTCTTCTGAAGTATCTGGCCCTATTTCAGGCTATGGCCCCTAGCTGTAGAATTTCCAACCAGTGGAAATAGTTTCTCTTTATCCACCCTGTCTTTTCCTGTTTACGTTGTAGAGGTGTCGCTATAGTGGATGGACATTTGGAAATACAAGTTCTGGAACACTACTTAAAATAAATGTGCAAGAATAAGACAAGGAGAGGCAGTTTCAAACTGTTCTGAGGCAAATTTGGATCTGATATCAAAAAGTTCTCCATTACACAAATAGTGATCAATGGAAAAGGATTCCAGATAAAGTAGTGAAGGCAATAAGTGTCACTCTATTTATGAAATAATTACAAGTTGGAATAGGGAGGCTTTGGAGTCTATAGAGTCCCTAACTACTGTATGGAAGCAAGCCACTAGCTCATCAATCTCACACCAACCCTCCAAAGAGCGTCCTACCCCCGACCTTATAACATTGCATTTCCCATGGCAAATCTACCCAATCTGCATACCTTTGAATTGTCAGAGGAAACCCACACAGGTGCAGGGAAAATGTGCAAACTCTATGCAGATAGTTACCCATGGGTAGAATTGAGTCCAGATACCAGGGAGCGATAAGGCAGCAGTGCTAACCACTGAGCCACCATGCTGCCTACTGGTTCTTCCAGTTAGATGAGTTTTAGAGGATCAGAGTAACCATTCTTACCTGTAGCAAATTTGAAAGATTCTAGATATCACATCCTTTTAGGAAAAGTGTCAATCAGCTTTTGAATTTATAGCGCGAGGTTAATTGTATGCCACTAACTGGTTATTAAATTATTGACAGTGTTACAGCTTCCATCTCAAATACTGTTTTTCCTGCTGTAGGTGTCCAAAATGAAGATACTGTTGTAAGCACAAAAGCAGGAAACCTTCAAGTGAAGTATATCATACATTTGGCAGGCTGGCTTAAAGCACAAAATACAAAAGGATCTTTAGTAAAAGTTCTGAAGGAATGTGAAAACCTAAAAATAAGTTCAGTGTCCTTCCCAGCATTGGGCACAGGTAGGTTTTGGAACAATATGTATGTGTTATTTCAATACCTTTACTTTTGTATGTTACAGAAAGCATGCAGGATAAAATGATCCAGTAACTTCAGGGTGATACTGTTGCAGACCCCAAAATAAAATATGAGCTTGAAACAATTCAGTGAGAAGTACAGGAAAGCTTCCTGCTGATTGTGTGTTTATAGTTCTTAGCTAGAAATTTCAACAAGTCATTTATAAGACACCCCTTCCCATATGTTCTTGCATATAACCGAATGGTGTTGACAGTTCCCAGGGAAACATCTATGAGAGATAGATTTAGCCTTTATGAAAATTCTGTTTTCTCTATAAAAAAAAGATAATGACACATTTTGAAATTATACTTCAAAATGAGCCAATTGCTGGTTCAAGCAAGACATTCCTTCTACACAGCTTCCCTGGTTGCAATTTGAGTCACATATTACCTCTTGCACTTTCAGTGGTTTATTGGGCATCATAAGATTGCAGGGATATGTACAATGATTACAGGGTTTCAAACCTCATAGATAGGTCTGTGGTTAGTACCTTTTAAAGCTAAACAATCCAAGACATGTGTGTGCACCTCTCAGTGCTAGCTTCCTTTGTCCTCATAATGCAATCACTGATGTTGTGCATTTTATAATGGCATCCCACGATTGATTCCTCATTCAAGATTGGTCCTACTCTCCCAATATTCCTTCAAGGTCCATTCTGTTCTTAGCTTCCTTTCCCACCGTACCAACCAGTACCCTTCCACTGACACCCTCCTTCGACTGACTGAACTGGTCCTCACCCTGAACAACTTCTCTTTCCAGTCCTCCCACTTCCTCCAAACCAAAGGAGTTGCCATGGGCACCCGCATGGCCCCAGCAATGCCTGCCTCTTCGTAGGATATGTGGAACAGTCCATCTTCCGCAACTACACTGGCACCACCCCCCACCTTTTCCTCCGCTACATCGATGACTGTATCGGCGCTGCCTCGTGCTCCCACAAGGAGGTTGAACAGTTCATCCACTTTACCAACAACTTACACCCCGACCTCAAATTCACCTGGACCATCTCAGACTCCTCCCTCCCCTTCCTAGATCTTTCCATTTCTATCTCGGGTGACCGAATCAACACGGACATCTACTATAAACCGACCAACTCCCACAGCTAACTAGACTACACCTCCTCCCACCCTGCCCCCTGTAAAAATGCCATCCCATATTCCCAATTCCTTCGTCTCTGCTGCATCTGCTCCCAGGAGGACCAGTTCCAATACTGTACAGCCCAGATGGCCTCCTTCTTCGAGGACCGCAGATTCCCCCCAGACATGATCGACGATGCCCTCCACCGCATCTCCTCCACTTCCAGCTCCTCCGCCCTTGAGCCGCGCCCCTCCAAACGCCACCAGGACAGAACCCCACTGGTTCTCACCTACCACCCCACCAACCTCCATATACAGCGTATCATCTGCTGTCATTTCCGCCACCTCCAAACGGACCCCAACACCAGGGATATATTTCCTTCCCCTCCCCTATCAGCATTCCGAAAAGACCACTCCCTCCGTGACTCCCTCGTCAGGTCCACACCTCCCACCAACCCAACCTCCACTCCCGGCACCTTCCCCTGCAACCGCAAGAAATGCAAAACTTGCACCCACACCTCCTCCCTTACTTCTCTCCAAGGCCCCAAGGGATCCTTCCATATCCGCCACAAATTCACCTGCACCTCCAAACACATCATCTATTGCATTCGCTGCACCCGATGTGGCCTCCTCTATATTGGGGAGACAGGCCGCCTACTTGCAGAATGTTTCAGAGAACACCTCTGGGACACCCGGACCAACCAACCCAACCACCCCGTGGCTCAACACTTTAATTTCCCCTCCCACTCCACCAAGGACATGCAGGTCCTTGGACTCCTCCATTGTCAGACCATAACAACATGACGGTTGGAGGAAAAGTGCCTCATCTTCCACCTAGAAACCCTCCAACCACAAGGGATGAACTCAGATTTCTCCAGTTTCCTCATTTCCCCTCCCCCACCTTGTCTCAGTCAAATCCCTCGAACTCAGCACCGCCTTCCTAACCTGCAATCTTCTTCCTGACCTCTCCACCCCCACCCCACTCCAGCCTATCACCCTCACCTTGGCTTCCTTCCACTATCACATCTCCATCGCCTCTCGCCCAAGTCTCTCCTTCCTACCTTTTATCTTAGCCTGCTGGACACACTTTCCTCATTCCTGAAGAAGGGCTTATGCCCAAAACGTCGAATCTCCTGTTCCTTGGATGCTTCCTGACCTGCTGCACTTTTCCAGCAACACATTTTCAGCTCTGATCTCCAGCATCTGCAGACCTCACTTTCTCCTCGAAGATAATTAGCCTTGGCCCCAAGTTTCGTACTTGAGCCTTAGGACCACTCTCATCTTTGTCTACGAATATTCTAAAACTTACAGAATTGTGGTCACGATTCCCGAAGAAATCCCCCACTGCAACTTCTACCGCCTGGCCTGGCTCATTTCCCAACACCAGGTCCAATATGGTCCCTTCCCTTGCCAGACTATTGATATACCGCTCGGGCAGCATGGTGGCACAGTGGTTAGCACTGCTGCCTCACAGCAGTGATTCAATTCTCGCCTCAGGCGACAGTCTGTGTGGAGTTTGCACATTCTCCCTGTGTCTGTGTGGGTTTCCGCCTGGTGCTCAAGTTTCCTCCCACAGTCCAAAAATGTGTAGGTTAGGTGAATTCGCCATGCTAAATTGCTGTAGTGTTAGGTGCAGGGGTAAATATAGAGGAATGGGTGCGGGTCGGTGTGGACTTGTTGGGCTGAAGGGCCTGGTTCCACACTGTAAGTAATCTAATCTAATCTAAAAACTTTCCTGGATGCTCCTTACAAATTCTGACCCATCCAGACTTCGGACACTAAGCGTATCCCAGTCAATGTTGGTAAAATTAAAATCTCCCGTCACCACCACCCTGTAGCCTCTACATCTATTCATAAACTGTTTACCTATTTGTTCTTCTACCTCATGCTCACTGTTGGGAGGCCTGTAATACAGCCCCAACAATGTAACTGCACCCTTCTTATTTCTCAGCTCCACCCATTATGCCTCACTGCTCAAGCCTTCCATAGTGACCTCCTTTAGCACAGCTGTGATATCATCCTTGACCAGCAATGCAACACCTCCCTTCCTTTTACTTCCCTCCCTGCCCTGTCTAAAGCATCTATATCCTGGAATATTTAGTTGCCAATCATGCCCTTCCGTCAACCAAGTCTCTGTGATCACAATAATGTCATACACCCAGGCACCAATCCAAGCCCTAAGTTCACGTGCCTTGCCCACTATACTCCTTGCATTAAAGTATATGCACTTCAGACTGCCAATTCTTTTGTGTTCATCTGCTCTCTGCCTACTCTTCCCCTTGGTAATGCTAATTTTGTGATTCTTACAGTCTCCAGTTTCCACCTCACTGCCTAGTAGTCTTCTCTTCTGCTTACCAGTCCCCTGCCACATTAGTTTAAAACCTCCCCAACAGCAGTAGTAAAACCCCCCAAAGAATATTAGTTCCAGTCTGGTTCAGGTGTAGACCATCCAATTTGTAATAGTCCCACCTTCCCCAGAACTGGTCCCAATGTCCCACAAATCCGAACCCCTCCCTCCTACACCATTTCTCAAGCCACATGTTCATCCTGCCTATTCTTTCATTTCTACCCTGACTAGCATGTGGCACTGGTATCAATCCTGAGATCAATATCTTTGAGGTTCTACTCTTTAACTTCTCTCCTAGCTCCCTGAATTCTGATTTCAGGACCTCATCTCATTTTTTACTTATATCATCGGTGCCTATATGCACCACAACAACTAGCTGTTCACCCTCCCCTTTTAGAATGCTCTGCAGCCGCTCAGTGACATCCCTGACCTCAGCAGCTGGGAGGCAACATACCATCTGGGTGTCTCATTTTCGGCCACAGAACCACCTATCTGCTCCTCTCACAATAGAATCCCCTATGACTGTGGCCCTACGAATCTTTTTCACACCCTTCAGAACAGAAGTGCCCGCCACAGTGCCATGATCCTGGCACCTGCTGCCCTCCCCTGGTGAGCCATGTCCCCCAACAGTATCCAAAACGGTATACCTGTTTTGGCGGGAGATGACCGTAGGGGACACCTACACTGTCTTCCTGCTCTTTCTCTGCCTTTTAGTCACCCATTCACTGTCTCCCTCAGCAATTCTAACCTGCGCTGTGACCAGTTCACTAAACATGCTATCCACGGCTTCCTCAGCATCGGTCCACTGCTCCACAGTGAGTTTGTCGGCACCTCCAGAGCCGTCATGCGGTTCAAACAAGAGCTACATCTGGACACACTTCTTGCAAGTGTAAGAGTCAGGAATGTCAGCCACGTCCCTGAGCTCCCACATCAGGCAAGAGGCACATGCCACGGGTCTGAAGTCCCCTGCCATTGTAAGCCTTAGCTTTATATCAACTAACTAAAACCAAACAATGCACTTAAATATATGAAAGAAAAGAAAAAGAAAAAAAAAATAAACCTTACCTTACAGAGCCCTTTCTCTTCTGGTTAGAGGAAGGTGGGCGGGAGGGAGATACTACATGTGTAGTATCTCGGGTTTAGCCACTGGCCAAATTTATACTAAATCCTTACCTTCCCGGCAACCTCCTTGTCTCCAACGTCACCTCCACTCTGTCTCCCACTGCTCCAGGAAAAAAAAAATATGGCAAGTCCAATTGAGTTTCTGATCATTGGTAACCTCAAAGATGTTGACAATGGGGTTTCAGTGATAGTAAACCATTGCATTTCAAGGGCTGGGGTTTTAATCGTCTCTTATTGGAGATTGGCATAGTCTGGCATTTGTGTGGCGTGAAGCCTGGGTATTGTGCAGATCTTGTTACATTTGGACCTGGACTGCTTCAGAATGAGGAGTCACAAATGGTGCTGAACATTGTACAGTCATTGGCGAACATCCTCACTTCTGACATTATGGTAGAGGAAAGATCATTAATGAAGCAGTTGAAGATAATTGGACCTAGGATGCTACCCTGAGAAATTCCTGCAGAAATGTCCTAGAGCTGAGATGATTGACCTTCAACAACCACAACTATCTTCCTTTGTGCCAGGCATGGCTTCAACCAGAGAGTTTTCCCCTTATTTCCCATTGATTCCAGATTTGCTAGGGCTCCTTGATGCCACACCTGGTTGAATGCAGCCACGATGTCAAGGGCTGTAACTCTCACTTCACCTCTGGAATTCAGCTCTTTTCTCCACGTCTGAACCAAGGTTGTAATGGGGTTAGGAGCCGAGTAGCTCTGCCAGAACCCAAATGGGCATAACTGAGCAGGTTATTGCTGAGCAGGTGCTGCTTGATAGTACTGTTGATGACCCCTTCCATCTCTTACTGACGATTGAGCAAAGATTGATTAGGCGGTAATCGGTTGGGAGAGATTGGTCCTGCTTTTTTTGTATATAGGACATACCTGGACAATTTTCTACATTGTCAGGTAGATGCCAGCATTGTAACAGATGAGCCAAACAACTGCACGACTTAGACAGATTTTACAGAATAACATCAATCAACCAATATCCAGGTCTTTTCTATCACTGGTCCATCAACTACTCATTTCATTGCAGCAAAGAAGATGAAGAAAATATTAGATAGACATGTAAAAAATGATGAAGGATTTGGATCAATTAACAAGGAGAAAAAATATTTCTTCTAATTGATAAGTTGGTAACCAGAGGGCATTTATTTAATATCGGCACCAAAAAAAGATAGTTCAAGGTTATTCCCAACCAGTGGAAAACCAATGGTGATTCAGTGGGGGAGACCTGACTGAGTTAAATGCTTCTCAGGCTGTTATTTGGCCACAGCTGCCCTCCCCTAGGCTTTAGCACAGTGGCAGAACAAGTCAGGTGTGTGATGGAATACCCCCACTTCTTGGATGAATGCAGCTCCAACAACACCCAAGAACTGATCAATCTTGATCAATTGAAGAGAAAGTAGCCCGCTTGATTAGGACCACATTGACAAGCATCCAATCCCTCCACCACAGATGCTCCAAAGCAACAATATATACTATCTACAAGATGCAATGCAGAAATTATCCAAGGCTCCTTCGACAGTACCTTCCAAACCATGACTAATTCCATTTGGAAGGAAAAGCAGATACATGGGAACACCACAACCTGCAAGTTCCTCTCCAAGAGATTCAGCCCTCTGCTTTGAAGATACATTGCCATTCCTTCAATGTCATTATTTCCATCCCCAACAACTAGGAATGGGTAATAAATCCTGGCCCAGTCAGTGATGCCAATGTCCCATGAACTAATTTAAAAAAGATGATGGCTCCCTCTGGAGGAGGAAAAGGGGACCAGTTCCAGTAATAATTGAAAATAAGTGTAATCAGTGTAATTGAAACAATTGATAGCAAAGCATCAGATAAAGAACTAATGGGCAATAAATGCTGGCATCGTCAGTCATACCCACATCTTGTGAATCAAGATAAGCACATGGATGATTTTGGGATAGTGTAGGGGGATGAGCTGAGAATAGTTCACAGTTTGGCACAACATTGAGGGCTGAAGGGCCTGTTCTGCACTGAATTGTTCTATGTTCTAAGATGTTAATAGATTTTTTTATAACCTTACGGCTTGTCTTTTGTTGAACTTCCCGACTGCAAATCTATTTAACCAGACAAATCTTCTGCTTTTATACACAGGTGAAGCAAAACTGAATCCTCAAGATATTGCCAGTGCACTGATGGATGCAATAAGTGATTATGTGGTGGACTTTGTTCAACCTTCACTCTCTTTGATAAGGATTGTATTGTTCAATTCATTCATGCTGGATTCATTTCGCCAATGTATAGAGAAGCGTTTCAAGCATTCCCAGTCCACTGGTAAGGAACTATTCAAAACTTGATAAACCTCCAGGTGCTTTCCATGATCTTCAAATCCAGTTCAGTAATTGCACATGTTTTGCACTGTTAATGTCAGTTCTGAGTTCAAATAGACTCCATTTTCTCTGAAGTTGAGGTGTTATACTAAAATATTGTAAATCTTATTATAAGTGCTCATGAAGGGGGCAGTTGAAATCTATACAACTCTCAAACTGTGAAGGTATGTAAATGCCCAACCCCATATAGAATAAGTAAACTGTTTGCCTGCAAGACTAGGAGGTTTAAAAAAACTGTTTTACTAGTTGCAATAGCTGTATTCGTGTCCTCCTAAGGATAGTTTTTTTTCTTGTTTAATGGTTGCCTGCTATGTACAATGTATCTCACTAGGGGATTATTAATTCAAAGTTTAATTGACAGTCCATAGAGGGTATTAAGAGATCAGTTGTCTTTTGAGTGGGGTTATGGATGCAACTATTTATTCTTTATAAACAATTGAGAACTTGAGATCATTTAAATGTGTCAGGTGGGTTTGTTGAGTGGGAATTTTTTCGTACGATGAAGGTTCTAATAGATGTTTTGAATTTTGTTTTCTTTGATTACAACATGGTTCAATTGGGGAAATAGTGAGAAAGTGAGGACTGCAGATGCTGGAGAGTCAGTGTTGAAAAGTGTGGTGCTGGAAATGCACAGCAGGTCAGGCAGCATCCGAGAAACAGGGGACTTGACATTTCGGACATACGCCCTTCATCAGGAATGTGGCGAGGGAAGGGGAAGGGGGCTGAGAGACAGAAGGAGGCTGGGGTTGGGGCTGGGGGGAATGTAGCTGTGAAGGCGATAGGTGGATGCAGGTGGGGGGGTGATTGTGATAGGTCAGAGAGAAGGGTGGAGCGGCTAGGTAGAAGAAAGATGAACAAGTGGGACAGGTCAAGAGGACAGTGCCAAGGTGTTTTGGGGGTAAGGTGGGGAGAGGGGAAATTTCAAAACTAGTGAACTCGACATTGATGCTGTGTAGTTGAAGGGTCCCAAGGCAGAAGATGAGGCATTCTTCCTTCAGATGTTGAGTGGCTTCAATTTGGCAGTGGAGGAGGCCTAGAACTTGCATGTCCTTGATGGAGTGGGAGGGGGAGTTGAAGTGGTCGGCCACAGGGCAATGGGTATGGGGGGGTGAGGGGTTGTGGTAGGGCTAGAGGGCTAATGTTTACCAAAAATACTGGGATGAAATGAGCCAGTCTTTTTAAAAATTCTGTTTTGGTACTCTGCAGTCTCTGTGACTGCCTTTAACGTGTGCACTGAGGTGGGCAGATAGGCTGCCATCTCAAAATGATGATCCCACCACTCAATGAATTTCTCCAAGGGCAACCTCAGCAAGCTGGGAATATTTTCTCAACTCCCTCCACCAGACTGGAGACCAAAGATCCACACCTATTTTTTTCAGGGATAATGGTGAGAAGCAACAGATGGTTGAGAAATAGGAAAGGGTGAGGAGAACTCCTTGGAATGCACTAAAGGTGCAGGAGGCAGGGAGAGAAGCTTTTGTCAGTGATTCATTGAGAGCAGCTGAATCAATCAGAAGGGAAGCATCTGGATGACAGTGGAGAAGTGGAATTCTTTTTAATTGCTCACAGGATGTTGTTATCATTGGCTGTGCCAGCATGTATTGCCCATCCTTAACTGCCCAGTTAAGAGGCTACCAAATTGCAGTTGGCTTGGAGTCACATGTAGGCTAGACCAGGAAGGACAGCAGATTTCCTTCACCATAGGGCATTAGTGAACCAGATGTACTTTTAACAATTGACAATAGTTCCATGCTGGTCAGGAAGCTAGCTGTTATTCCATTGAATAGTTGGCATCTACCATGGTGGAATTTGAACCACATTGCCCAACCATCAGCTTGGATTCCTGATCCACTGACATTACCACTCTGCCACAGCCTTCCCTTAAGAGTTAATTTGATTATCGTCCCTTGTTTCCTGTCAGTTGCATCCAATGAGTGTGGGTTAAAGCCACCAAATGTCTTCTACGCAAGAATCTACCAGGGGTTACCTGAAAATTCTGGACTTGAATCTAACCTGTGCCAAAAGAAGATTATTTTCCTTGTTGATTTAGGGTGTGCCATGACGTTAGAGACCTGAATTACTCTGGCGCACAAATCTACTTATACTTTGATGCTGTCAGTCAAATTCGTAAATTGAAGAGATGCCGTTTATTATCAGTAGCAATTCCTCCTATAGACATTGTAGCATTTCTGCATTTGCTGATTCTCTAGCCTTCATGTAACTTCATATGTACTGCAAATCAGTTAGGAACGCTTTCTAGGGACATACTCAATTAACCTTGATGTAACCACTGTTTGGCTTATTTACTGTGACATTCCCTGACTCTGAAGACCTACTTATTAACACTAGGAAGGGATCAAAATGAGACTTGGAAAAAAAAAGTAGGGTTTAATTTAAAGTGAAAAATACCAGGAAAGGAAAAAGAAAGGGAAAATAAGGAGAGTGGGCAGAATTAAAATGTACAAAGTTCTTTATTTTCAGCAAAAGTCAGATAGTTTATTTTTATGATTTAATCTTAATGATCTAAGTATTAGTGGCTTCTGAATTTTGAGAAGCTCAGATATCAAGATGCACTAATGACTTCATAGTTTCTTTTTACCAAACACAGGTTGATTTTCTGTACATTGTATTTTGTCAATGAATTTCAATAGTGGTTCTTTTTTCGTTCACCATAACATTGGTAACAGAGCTATTAAGGTTACAAAATGGTGGACGTAATTGACATTTGTGTCATTTTCCTCAGGTTTATTTGCCAAGGTAACAGGGACAATAAACATGGAATTTCATTTTTGGCGAGGGGGGGGGTGGTTAGTTTAAGTGAGAGAAGAGGGCAAAGGATAGCTGGCCCTCATTATAAAAGTTCTGTCCGTATTCTTATATTCACAGAATGAAGTTCTTTCTCTATAATGGAAAATATTGTTAGGAAATGTACCCATAGAATGTATTAGATATGTATTATCACATGTGAGATAAATCTTCTCTTTTTCTTTCAGTGAGGCCTATTGACGCAGTTCGACCTATTTATCCAGTCACTCTGACAGCAACAAAGCATTTGACTGCCACAGTTGAAATATATGGTGTGAAGCAGGAAAACATTGCTGGGACACAGAAGGATATTGAAAATATCATCAAAGAAAACTGCATCAGCAAAACAATACCCACTACAGTTATAGGCTGTTTCTTAGATGACGAGAAGCAACAGATCATGGATCTCTGTGATAAATACAACCTGAAAGTTGAAATTCGGGAAAAGGAAATAGTAGTAGACGGATATCACGCTGATGTTCTGGAATCCATTGTGCAAGTGAACTCTATGCTTCAAAATGTCACAAGTAGAGAGCTTAGAAAGCAGGATGAGATTCAGTTGAAGAAAACTGTCCAATGGGAGATTATGACAGATGAAACAGCTCAGCCTTATGATCAATCTTTAAACTATGAAATTGAGAGAGCTTACCTGGATAAAAAGAAAACCATAGTTTACATGAAAGATGGGGAAAAGTACACAATTGATTTGGCTTCGTTGCAAGAGAAAGACTCAAAAGGAAATGTAGTGGATATTAAGAGAAGTGTCCTTCAAGGAGGTATGTCAAAAATAAATGATTATCTTTATAGAGCTTTACAGCACACATCATGGTGAATCCTCTTAACCTACTTTAGATTCCTCACTAATTTTCCTTCAGATTATATTTTGAAAAATGGTGTGTCTCTCTTTTAGTGAAAGCTTAAAGTTAGAATCCCTGAATCTGGAATTTGCCCTACTGGAGTCGAGAGTGTGGTGCTGGAAAAGCACAGCAGGTCAGGCAGCATCTGAGCAGCATAAACCCTTCATCAGAATATTATGCCCTAAATGTTGATTCTCCTGCTCCTCGGATGCTGCCTGACCGGCTGTGCTTTTCCAGCATCACACTCTCGACTCTGATCTTCATCTGTTGTCCTCACTTACTGGCCTTCTGGACACTTGATGGGGCCATCAGTCTGCCCTATCCAAATTCCGAGGATTAGTTACAGAGAATTGCATTGTATGTCAGCCCTGATGTCTGTCACGTGTTCCCAAATAGAAAGTAAAGGCATGTTGAGCTTCAGGTGAGGACCAAATCAGATATGGTGATAATATTGAGGAACCTGTTGACGCACGCAAGTTGGTATAATTAAAGGATAATTAGTAGGAGAATGCAGTGAGAATGAACAAAATAACAGACAATGGTTGGGATTGGGAGTGAGTAGAGAGGAATTGATTACGATGTCACCTGATGAATACTGGTGTGGGTAGGGGTGTTCAGCTGAACAGGAGTTCAAAAGGACTATGGGTGATTGTAACAAAAGATTTTGCTGGATGGCAGTCTTTCTCCTGACCCACAAGCAGTGCTTTAAAACTGACTCAACTGCAGGAACTGGCAGCTCCAAATTCTTACTGGGCTTTCTTATCCTAAAGAGCTCAAAGAAGTTTTAATCAACTTGGTCAGCCATGTTATGGCACACATGTGGGGCAAGTGAGACTTGAACCGGATTTTCTATCCCAGGGGTCGGGATACTATCTCTGTACTAAAAGGTGAGGGATTCAAACCACACCCATTTAATTATGAACATGCCATCAAGCCTGCCCCACTATTCAATTTGATGTGATTGATCTTTTACCTTAATGCCATATTCCCATACATCAGTAGTCTCCAAAGACCCATCCATTTCTAACTTAAACATTTTAATAATTACGTTTCCAAGAGGATTCCAAAGACTCACCATCTTCTTAATGAAGAAATTCCTCCCAATCTAAGTGCCTGTCCTTTATCCTGAGGTTATATCTCCTGGTCCTAGACTTGTCAACCATGGGAAACATCCTATTTTCCTCCATTGTGTCATCCTTGTAGGAATATTCAACAAGGTCACCTCTTATTCTTTGCAATTCTGGGGGAGAAAAGGCCCAGTTTCCTCAATTTCGCTTCATAAGACGATCATCCTTATAAACCTGTCATCCTACAGATTAACTTGGTGAATCTCTATTGAATAGTACCTGGAACTACAATGTTGTAGCCATTACAGAAATTTGGTTGACAGAAGGGCATGATTGGAAGCTCAATATTCCAGGGTTTAGATGTTTCAGGCCTAACAGAGAGAGGTATACAAAGAGTGGGAGAGTTGCATTGCTGTTTTAGGAGAGTGTGACAGCTGCACCAATAGAGGAATGTAAAGAAAGCAGGAAAAAAATTAAGCGATCAATTAGGGGGGCTAAAAGGGGCTTGGCAAAGGGCCTTTGTCCTTGGCAAATAGAATTAAGGAGAATCCCAAGGCATTTTATCCATATTTTAGGACCAAGAGGGTAGCTAGTGAAAGAGTAAGTCCACTCAAGGACAAATCAGGGAATATATGCTGCATTTTGGGAAAGCAAATCTTAGCAGGACTTATACACTTAACGGTAAGGTCCTAGGGAGTGTTGCTGAACAAAGACATCTTGAAGTGCAGGTTCATAGCTCCTTGAAAGTGGAGTCGCAGGTAGATAGGATAATGAAGAAGGCGTTTGGTATGCATTCCTTTATTGGTCAGAGTATTGAGTACAGGAGTTGGGAGGTCATGTTGCGGCTGTACAGGACATTGGTTAGGCCACTGTTGGAATATTGCATGCAATTCTGATCTCCTTCCTATCGGAAAGATGTTGTGAAACTTGAAAGGGTTCAGAAAAGATTTACAAGGATGTTACCAGAGTTGGAGGATCTGAGCAACAGGGAGAGGCTGAACAGGCTGGGGCTGTTTTCTCTGGAGCGTCGGTGGCTGAGGGCTGAGGTTTACAAAATTATGAGGGGCATGGATAGGATAAATAGACAAAGTCTGTTCCCTGGGGTCGGGGAGTCCAGAACTAGAGGGCAAAGGTTTAGGGTGAGAGGGGAAAGATATAAAAGAGATCTAAAGGGCAACTTTTTCATGCAGAGTGTGGTACGTGTATGGAATGAGCTGCCAGAGGACATGGTGGAGGCTGGTATAATTACAACATTTAAGAGGCATTTGGATGGGTATATGAATAGGAAGAGTTTGGAGGGATATGGGCTGGGTGCTGGCAGGTGGGACTAGATTGGGTTGGGATATCTGGTCGGCATGGACATGTTGGACCGAAGGGTCTGTTTCCATGCTGAACACCTCTATGACTCTATATGTAGAGCCAGAGGAAGTGGGTAAGATCCTTCATGAATACTTCACATGGGTATTCACCAAGGAGAAGGATATAGGTGATGATAAGATGAGAGAGTGATATGTTGATATTCTGGACCATGTCAATATTAAGAAGGAGGAGGTAGTAGATATCTTGAAAATCATTAATGGTAGATAAGTCACCATTGCCTGATGGTATCTACCTAAGGATACTGGGGGAGGTAGGGGCGGGGGGAGATTGCTGGGCGCTTGACAGAGATATTTGTATCCTCTTCAGGCACAGATGTGGTCCCAGCAGAGTGGAGAATAACCAATTGATCCTTTGATTAAAAGGGGCAACAGGGATAATCCAGGAAACTATGGGCCAATGAGTCTTACATCAGTGGTAAAGAAATAATGCAAGAAGATTCTGGAAAAGGACAGATTTTTTTTTAGGGTTAGTCAGCATGACTTCATGTGCAGCAGGTCTTGTCTCTCAAATTTGCTTTTGTTGAGGAAGTAATAAAGATGAATGATGGGGGCAGGGCAGTGGATATTGTCAACATAGACTTTATTAAAGCATTTGAGAATGTCCCTCATGGTAGGCTGGTGTAGAAGATTGAGTCACATGAGGTCCATGGTGAGTTGGCAAGTTGGCCAGAGAAGACAGAGGGTAATTGAGGAAGCATATTTTGCTGACTGTGACCTGTGGTGTTCCGCAAAGATTAGTGCTGGGACCTCTGGTGTTTGTAAATTATTTGGATGAAAATGTAGATTGTCTGATTAGTAAGTTTGCAGCCAGAATAAAAATTGGTGGAATTGTGGATAGTGAGGAACATTGTCAAAGAATACAGCAGAATATAGATAAACTACGGTGTTGGGTGGAGAAATGGCAGGTGGAATTTAATCTGAACAAACGTATCACAAAATGTAGGTGATACACTTTGGGATGTCACATGCGTGAGGAATGTATGCCTTAGGAATACTGACATGCAGGGAGATCTTGGGGTGCAAATCTGTAGCTCCCTGAAAGAGGCAATGCAAGTAGATAAGGTGGCAAAGAAGGTGTATGGCATGCTTTCACTCATCGTTTGAAGCATTGAGTATAAAAGTTGGCAATTCATGGTGCAGCTGTAGAAAAATTCAGTTAGGTTATATTTGGAGTGTCATATGCAGTTCTGGTTACCACACTATAGGAAGGGTGTGGCTTTGGAGAGGGTGCATAACAGGTTCACTGGGATGTGGCCTGGAACGGAATGTGTTAGCTAAACAGAGAGTTTGGACAAACTTCGATTGTTTACGCTAGAGTATTAGAGGCTGAGGGATGATCTGAGTGAAGTATATAAAATTATGAGAGGCATGGTGGATAGTTGGAGCCTTTTTCTTCCCAGGTGAAAATGTCAGATTCTAAGGGGCATAGGTTTAAGGTGAGATGGGAAAGTTTAAAAGATATGTGTGAGGCAAGTTTTTTACGCGGGAGGTGGTAGGTGTCTAGAATGTGCTGCTGGGGTAGGTGACAGAAACAGATACATTAGCAATGTTAAGGAGGCATTTAGACAGACACATGAATATGCAGCAAATAGAATAATGCAGGCTGTGTGCCGGCAGATGGAATTAGTTTAAAATGGCATCATGGTCAGTACGGACATGGTGAGTTAAAGGGCCTGTTCCTGTACTGTAATGTTCTGTGTTCTGTGGAGAGAAATAGTGAGTAGACGAGTGATTTTGACAGTTAAGTGGGATGAGTGAATTTAACTGATCAGTGGAAATTGTTCAAGTTTTTGCTTGACCTTAAATTAGGAGGAATTGGTTTTGAAGGATTCAAAGCAGAGACACCTCTTAAAAATCAACAAAAGGAGGATGTGAGGTGTCCCCACATTAGGTGGAAAGAAAATAAGTAACATTAATGTTGCCCAATTTTAGCCAGATTGACTGACTGGGAAATAAAAGCAAAAATTCTGGAAACACTTAGCAGGTCAGACAGCATCTATGGAGACACACAGATTTAATACTAACTCTACCTGAATACTTACAGCGGTTATTATTTCAGATTTCCAACACCTACTGTGTTTTTCTATTGTATTAAACTGAAAAATAACATTGAAAATAGCCACCAAAAGATAATTTTAAACAGAATTGTCATAAACTCTTAAAAACTGCGAATTAATTTTGTTTCTAACACTATTTCTATCATGACAAGTGGTACCATATGTCACTGGTAGTGTTAAAGAATTGCTGGACTTGGCATTTACAATGTTCAGTCAGGAATTAGCTCAAAACTGCAGACAATACAATGCTGGACTGATTGTACAATTAGTACAATGCAAGTTGAAACATTTCAAGCTTCAACTGAGGCACAAACATGTGAATGCACTGACAGGTTCCTTCGAGTGAAGCATAAGTGAAACGTTTAACCATTGAAGGATGATTCGAGTGTTACAAAGCGTCAGAGAGTTCAATTATCGAGAAAGATTTATCAATCTTGAAAGGAGGGAGGTCCCTGTAGAGAAAGGCAAATTATTAAGCATGAACACACATAGCAACAAGATATTTTGAGATATGTTATGTTATTAAAGTGGGGAAAAACAACCAGCAGTTCCAAATGGTGAAAGGTAAATGTGGAACTGATGTCAGAAAGATCTGCTTTGCACAAAACGTAGTGGCGACATTGATACTTTATCCAAAAGAGTCTGCTGCAGCAATTGGATACCTGTGACTACTTTATCATTTCCTTTTTCATTGCAACTCTCAAGTTCTTTTTCTACGTCCCTTATAATCACTCCAGAGTGAGATTTTGTCCGGGTTTTAAGCACCTTAGTTGAATGTGCATTGCCGCTTTCTGGCGCAATTTGATTCCCTTTCTGGGCAGGGTAATGCCTCCCTGTGATTGAAAATGTATTTGGATAATATGATAGCAAAGACTTCAGATGGTTCTGCAAATATTTTCTTTGTTTGTAACTCCTGTGCCTTCTGCATGGACTAAATGTAATCAACAATAAAACTCAATTGACGTGTTGAAATGAGGTCAGAGACGTGTTTAGGAGTGAGGGTGTAATTTTAGTAAATTTTGGTTGTAATCTGCATTATTGCTGCATTTCTGTCTATTTTATCTTCCAACAGTATTTGAACTCCCACCAAACTGGAGTTACATGAAAAATCAGGAGGTGTTAATAGTTGTTCTTCAGTCAGGTACACAAGAATACAAAGATGTGGCAAAAACATTCAAGAAATCTTGTGGGAAAACAATTGTTGACATTGTCAAGGTATGTATGTCTATTATGTTCAATTACATTTGAATTTGTATGTTTTTGCTTTTTATTTAATTTTGTCCTACACAGCAAGCTACAGCAAACATTGTTTTAACTGGTACCTTATGAACCAGCCCTCTCAAGGAACCTGCAAATTTTATGCATTATTTTGCCCAATTGGAGAAAATAATTGTTTAAAAATGTATAAACTTCAACTTGAATACAGTTGTTATTTCATAAAATAGCCACACAAAATATCAAGAGTTGATTCAATTTTGAGTCATTTACTCCTTAAATACCACAGTGTCAGTTGAGGGTGTGAGTGAGAAGGCTCTCTGACAGTAGGTTTTATTTAGGGCAAAGTTGCATTACTTATAAGTGTTTTATGCTGTAAATCAAGTGTGACAGTGATGTGAATGTCCTCTGCATTAATTTTCTATTATTTAGTTGTTGTTTTTTTAATATTGATAATGTAGACCTCCTTGATTATTTGGATGATTTGATTGACCAACACACTTCTGGTCCCATAGGTGCCAGTTAATAAAATGTTTGCTGTATTAAGATATCAACTATTGAGGTATTGTCTGTTGGAGCAATTTCTTTCAGTTAAAATTAATGAAGTATATGTAATTCTATTTTGATAATCATTCATTTCTTTTGCTGTAATAAGTTAGAAGTCTTGTCTCTGCCTGTTCTTCCTGCAGCCACTGGTGGCAATGTAGGTTCTTCATTCCCAAGTCCTCGTCTTATTGTTTTGCGAATTCTGAGGAGATGGACAAGTGCAGCAGGCATTATTGCCTTTTCACTTACCTGCTCAACTCAGCACATACATCTGAACAACTTCTCTTTCTTTGGAGACATCCTTTCATTCTGACCACAATAACCCTGCGCCACAAGACCTCTCAACTTTACCCCAACCTCTTCACCTGACCACAACTATCCCATCTTACTGTCCTCCTCTCACCCACCTCAAGTCTACCCCAACCCCTCTCTCTTTTGACCCCTCAAGCCATCATAGAATTATGTTGCATACAGGTATGGTATCTGTCCATTCACCCCAGACAGTCTGTTTATTTCTCAAACATTTATAATTCACCCAAGCCTTTTCTCATCTAATTTTACTATTGTAAACCTCTATTCTCTTCTCCTTCTCCTGTTTACCTAGTTTTCCCTTAAATATTTCCATGCTCCTTTCTACAGCTTCTCCATTGATTGAGTTCCTGTTGTTACGACACTGCAGTGAACTCTTCTGTTAATTAAACCCAACATACAGAAAAGTTCACCTCACCTCGTAATCTGTTAAAATATGAGTGACAGAGAACTCCCAAATCCCACTATTTAAAGAAAATAATATTTACTGTTTGATAATTTATTTGCTAACTCTGAAAGTGAACATTAAACAACAACTATTCACAACTCTAAGCCCCCCTTTCTCTTAACTGCTTATTTCCTGCCTCCAACTCTACATAAATGTAGGGGTACGGGTGGGTTGCGCTTCGGCGGGTCGGTGTGGACTTGTTGGGCCGAAGGGCCTGTTTCCACACCGTAAGTAATCTAATCTAATCTAACAATGTACTGTTCCAATAAGACACTGATTAAAATTACGTCAACTTAATTTCAAAGCCACACAACAACTGTCAGGTTCGGTGTCTTTCTTCTTCTGGCTGATGATCTCCCTGAGTCGTCATCTTTCTTTTTACTGCGAGTATGTTTCATATGAAAAGGTCCCTTTGGTAGAAAGTGTTCCCTAATTTCTTGCATCTCTTTCGATGGCAGTTGCTCTGTCTCGAATTTTCAAAACATCCGCATTTTTATATCCCCAATGTCAGATCATCTCATTGGTTTGATGTTGGCAAAACAATAAATTCAAACTTGATTGGGTTTTAATATCCTGGAACATAATTTAAACTGATTGGTTAAATTCAAATTGTTGTCAAAACAGCACCCAAAATGTAGGTATCCATTTCACAGCCAAATATTACATATTTTCAGTTTTCCGGTACACACTGAGACTGCCATCTAGTCATATCACAAGTGCTTATAATCTCTCAGTTCAGAACAGTATTCACTCTGTCTTAAAGGTACAGTATACATCTACATAACACTATCCAACACTGAAGAAAATAACTTTAGTCGTTGGAGGTGAATTACCTCATTCCCAAGCGACACTGCAGGAATGCCTCCCAATAGTATCCTAAGTCCAACCTTCTTCAGCTGCTTCCAACTGCCATCTATAAAATGGTCAGAAATGGACATTTTGACAAATGATTGTGCACAGTTCATTAACTATGCTTCAGATTCTGAAGTAATCCCTGTGTAGATGCACACATATGTGGACACCATCCAGGTTTGGGCTAACATTCATGCCACATAAGTACGAGGCAATGATTATCTCCAACAAGAGAGAATCTAATCTTTGACACTTAATGATATTATTATCACTGCACACCCAATTATCAACATTTCAAGAGTTGCTATTGACTGGAACTCAAATAGGATCAACCATATAAATATCGTGGTTATAAGAGCAGGTGAGAGCTTAGGAAGCCTGCAGTGAGAGATTCACCGCTTGACTCCTCAACGTTTGCTCACTGTCTACAAACCACAACTCAGGAGTACGACAGATTACTCCCATTTCCCTGGATGAGTGCAACTCCAACAACACTTAAGAATCTCAATATCACAAGGTTTATGAAGGTTTGTAGCTCAGTTTGAGGTTTAAGGTTCTAGGTTTGCTCGCTGAGCTGTAGGTTTGATATCCAGACGTTTCATTACTTGGCTAGGTAACATCATCAGTGGCGACCTCCAAGTGAAGCGAAGCTGTTGTCTCCTGCTTTCTATTTATATCTTTATCCTGGATGGGGTTCCTGGGGTTTGTGGTGATGTCATTTCCTGATCGTTTTCTGAGGGGTTGATAGATGCTATCTAGATCTATGTGTTTGTTTGTGGCGTTGTGGTTGAAGTGCCAGGCCTCTAGGAATTCTTTGGCATGTCTTGGCTTAGCCTGTCCCAGGATAGATGTGTTGTCCCAGTAAAAATTGGTGTTTTGTTTTTCATCCGTGTTTAGGGCTACGAGGGAGAGAGGGTCGTGTCTTTTTGTGGCTAGCTGGTGTTCGTGTATCCTGGTGGCTAACTTTCTTCCTATTTGTCCTACGTAGTGTTTGTGGCAGACCTTGCATGGAATTTTGTAGATGATGTTGGTTTTACTGGGTCTTTTAAGTTTGTTAGTTTTTGTTTGAGAGTGTTGGTGGGTTTGTGTGCTACTAGGATTCCGAGCAGTCTTAGTAGTCTGGCTGTCATTCCTGAAACTTCTTTGATGTATGGTAAGGTGGTTAGGGTTTCTGGCTGTGTTTGGTCTGCTTGTCGTGGTTTGTTCTTGAGGAAACTGTGCACTGTATTATTTGAGTATCCGTTCTTCTTGAATACATTGTATAGGTGGTTCTCCCTTGTTTTCCGAAGTTCGTCTGTGCTGCAGTGTGTGGTGGCTCGTTGGAATAGTGTTCTGATACAGCTTCGTTTGTGTGTGTTGGGATGGTTGCTGGTGTAGTTAAGTATTTGGTCAGAGTTTGTCAGTTTTCTGTATACGCAGGTTGACAAACTCACAAAAAAAAGACGAAACCGATAACACAGGGGCATGGATATACAACTTATCAGACCGGACCCTATCAGACGCAGAAAAAGCAGTACTAGTAAAAGGATTAAATTTCAATTACCGAGACACTAACAAGAAGGATTTCCTAGCGGCATTAGAAACCAAATTGAAGGACAACAATCTCACGGAAGAAACACAACAAGCTATCAGACAGACAATTGCACCTACTCTGAGCCGAAAGCGGGAAGGAAATAAACAACACACAAGAAAAGAAAGCCCTAGAAAACCTCAAAAAGACAAAAACATCGTTATATTACCTGCAGACAAAGGTCGGCTCACAGTCATCCTGAACAGAAGGGACGACATAGAGAAAGCCAATGCACTACTCGCAGACACCAACACCTACCAACAGGTGGCGCTAGACCCGATCCCACAACTAGGAAACAAAATTATATATCTTCCTAACCTGCAATCTTCTCCCTGACCTCTCCGCCCCCACCCCCACTCCGGCCTATCGCTCGCATCTTAACCTCCTTCCACCTATCGCATTTCCAATGCCCCTCCCCCAAGTCCCTCCTCCCTACCTTTTATCTTAGCCTGCTTGGCACACTTTCCTCATTCCTGAAGAAGGGCTCATGCCCGAAATGTCGATTCTCCTGCTCCTTGGATGCTGCCTGACCAGCTGTGCTTTTCCAGCAACACTTTTCAGCTCTGATTTCCAGCATCTGCAGTCCTCACTTTCTCCTACATGTCTCCTAAGAAAATTACACAATTCTGGACAATTAAACAAGACGGAATTCCAGAAAATGAAACCCGACGGGACCAACACCCCAAGATTCTACGGACTATCAAAAATCCATAAACCAGGAGCCCCCCTCAGACGCATAGTCTTACTACCCGGACCACCAACTTACAGACTGGCCAAAGAACTACACGCAAGACTGAAATACCGAGTAGAAGAGTCAGAGCACTCCATCCACTCCAGCCAGGAATTCCTAAAAGTTATCAAAAACACCAAAACAGAGGAAGAGAAAGCAATGATCTCATTCGATGTAACAGCACTATTCACCTCCATCAACATTGACCTGGCAAAGGAAACACTCGCCACACTTTTAGAAGAGACCATCACACACACACCAACCACCATCAATCACATTACCAACGAAAACATCATGAAGCTAGTGGACCTCTGCCTCACCACCCACTTCACCTTCAACAACATAGTCTACAAACAAACCAACGGCACATCCATGGGATCTCCACTATCAGAATTCATAGCAGAAGTGGTAATGCAGAGACTAGGACAAACAGCCCTACCAATCATCAAACCAAAAATCTGGGTCCGCTACGTAGATGACACCTTTGTCATCACAAAACGAAACAAGATAGAAGAGACATTTAACATCATCAACAACACCCTCACAGGCATAAAGTACACTAAGGAGGAAGAAACCAGCAACAAACTTGCATTCCTGGATGTCACAGTCGAAAGAAAGGACAACAGAGAACTATTAACCTGCGTATACAGAAAACCGACAAACATTAACCAAATACTTAACTACACCAGCAACCATCCCAACACACACAAACGAAGCTGTATCAGAACACTATTCCAATGAGCCACCACACACTGCAGCACAGACGAACTTTGGAAAACAAGGGAGAACCACCTATACAACGTATGCAAGAAGAACGGATACTCAAATAATACAGTGCACAGTTTCCTCAAGAACAAACCACGACAAGCAGACCAAACACAGCCAGAAACCCTAACCACCTTACCATACATCAAAGAAGTTTCAGGAATGACAGCCAGACTACTAAGACTGCTCGGAATCCTAGTAGCACACAAACCCACCAACACTCTCAAACAAAAACTAACAAACTTAAAAGACCCAGTACAACCCATGGACAAAACCAACGTCATCTACATAATTCCATGCAAGGACTGCCACAAACACTACGTAGGACAAATAGGAAGAAAGTTAGCCACCAGGATACACGAACACCAGCTAGCCACAAAAAGACACGACCCTCTCTCCCTCGTAGCCCTAAACACGGATGAAAAAAAAACACCATTTTTACTGGGACAACACATCTATCCTGGGACAGGCTAAGCAAAGACATGCCAGAGAATTCCTAGAGGCCTGGCACTCCAACCACAATGCCATAAACAAACACATAGATCTAGATGCCATCTATCAACCCCTCAGAAAACAAACAGGAAATGACATCACCACAAACCCCAGGAACCCCATCCAGGATAAAGATATAAATAGAAAGCAGGAGACAACAGCTTCGCTTCACTTGGAGGTCGCCACTGATGATGTTACCTCACCAGGTAATGAAACGTCTGGATATCAAACCTACAGCTCAGCGAGCAAACCTACACCCTAAATCTCAATATCACCCAGGGCAAAGTAATCCACTTGATTGATGCAACATCTATCATCCTCAACATTCACTCCCTCCTCTGCAGTGGCAACAGGCAATACCATCTTCAAGATGCACTGCAGAAACTCACTAAAACTCCTTCAATAGCACTTTCCAAACCCATGATCTCTACTACCTAGAAGAGGGCTGTAGATGCAAGGGGTTAAGCACCATCTGTACTTTCCCCTCCAAGTCACATGCTATCCTGAATTGAATCTATATTATTATTCCTTCACTGCTGCTGGGTCAAAATTTGTCTGAATTCTTTATTGTGTATCTTGGTAGCTGTCTTATATTGGTAGTTATGCTATTCCTCAGAAATAAAAGTTTTTCTCTGTACACATTCAATTAAATTTCATCCTTGTAAATATTTCCTGCACCCCCTCTATTTCATTATAAAATTAGAATCAGTAGTACATGCTGTAAATGAAATCTGAACAATGTTAGTTGCATGTAAATTTGGTTGTATCTGTGGTGCATGTTTTGCTGATCAATGATCCTTAATCCAGATAATAAATGATGTGCCTATCCTTCCATCCAAAATGTGATTTGTAGATAACACTACATTGGGTGTATAGTTACTACTAAACGGGACTGCAATAAATGACACGAGGATTTTAACAGACTTGCAGAATGGGCAAATAATTGTCAAATGAAGGCCCACACAGGTAAATATATGGTAGTATGCTTTGGTAGGAAGAATGAGGAGGTCACTTAAGTTTTTGATTCTAACTCATTAATGTAAATTGTGAAGGTGTGTTGTTCTCATTACTGAGTGTCACTCTGTCTTCTGTCACAGTCACTAACTATCCTTTACTTTCATTTCTTGCTCTTGGTCTTGAAGCCAACTAGCAATCCATTTTGCCATGTGTGTTCTTTCACCTTCTCCCTTAAATTATCATCAGCTGCACCAGAGATTTGGCAAGCCTGACTTATAAGTCACCCAGGAGAAAGTGAGGACTGCAGATGCTGGAGATCAGAATCGAGAGTGTGGTGCTGGAAAAACGCAGCAGGTCAGGCAGGATCCGAGCAACATAAGCCTTTCATCAGGAAATTATGGCCGAAATGTCATGATGCTGCTTGACTGGCTTTGTTTTTCCAGCAACGCACTCTCAACTTTTAAACCATTCAGGATTATTGTTCCCTCCAACATCCAGTATGTTTCAATAATGCTTCACACCAAATTGAACTTATTAAAATATTGTTAGTTTCAATTGTCAGTATGTTTATTTTTACATGAGGAAATAATATTGTATGTGTGTTGCATCTAGATCGAAAGGGTCCAGAATCTCAAGCTTTGGCAAAGTTATTCTGTCAGAAAACAAAATGCAGAAAGAAAGTATCCTGGGATGACTATCGAGCAGATCCTTTATCATGGAACCACAAAGGAAATTGCCCAGAGAGTGAACAAAACTGGGTTCAACAGAAGCTTTTGTGGGAGAAATGGTAAGAAAGAATGTAACAGAAGATGCAATATTTAGGGCAACGATAGTCTGATAAAGAAAACCAGCAAACAGTGTTTGATGGGATAACTTGCGTTTTCACATTTATGGACTCAATTACTTCATGTTCTGTGATCTAAGAATTTAAATCTGGATGCCAGAAGTATTGGAAAAAAATATATAATTGACATGTTGTGATTAGCTGTTAGTGGTTAATGCCAAACAGAACAGGACTATGATGTACAGGTAGAAACGTTAGCATTGGAGATATCCCAGAGTTTAGGGTCACTGCCAGGAATTGCAAACAATAGAAATGAGGGGAGCGTAGAAAGTTGTAGAAATTAATTTTTTTTTAAATCTCTGTGTTTTGAAGGAGCAAAAATAATGTAACATGCACAAAAGATAATTGACAGAAATACGTTTCCTGTTTTCCATCTTTTTTATTTTCTTTTCTGGGTCCTTTTCTGTTTCCTCTTTGCTGTTTCTCCAGATGGCCTCTTATCTGATTTGGGCTGGCATTACAAGTAGTGTCAATTGTTGCATCTTCTGAATAGTGCTATTTTCCTTGCTGGAGTTATTACATAGATCCTGCAGATTTAAAAAAGGATTTATGCACACATGCAATCTTGGCATATCTTCACAGTGATCATGTGCGGTTTTATTTACTGTCCTTCTGATTGAATGTGGGAGAAAAAGTAAGCCCAAGCTAAAGAACCTGTTTGGAAAAGGAAGCACGGATGGATTACTGTCCATTTTCATTAAAGAACGTACTTAATGACAGGGCTGTGAGAATTCTCAAAGAGGGATAACTACATATGTCTGGAAAAACCAAGTCAGCATAGCAACAGAATATTGAAGGACATTCAGAGCTATAGTGCTTCAATGCTTTTCTTAGGTTCTATCACAGTTTTTTTTAATGTAAACCAAAACAAGACAATACAGACTTCATGCCCAAACATTTTGTTTATATTGGCTTTGATTGTTTGATTCAAATATCTCTACAGCACTGGACCTAAAAGAAATCACTGCTCTCAAATATGCTCAATATTTGCACAGAAATTTCAGAATTCCAAAGGGCAGAGATGTACAGCTTGGAGTTCTGCATGTATGCCTTTGACACTGACTCTGCCTTTACAGGCTGATGCTACATGACAGGAACTTGTCCAGAAACTTACTCCAGTATGCTCATGCCTCTCTATACTTAATGGTTAGGTCCTGGGGAGTGTTGCTGAACAAAGAGACCTTGGAGTGCAGGTTCATATTTTCTTGAAAGTGGAGTTGAATGTAGATAGGATAGTGAAGAAGGCATTTGGAATGCTTTCCTTTATTGGTCAGTGCATTGAGTATAGGAGTTGGGAGGTCATGTTGCGGCTGTACAGAATATCGGTGGGGCCACTTTCGGAATATTGTGCGCAATTCTGGTCTCCCTGCTATGGAAAGGATTTTGTGAAACCTGAAAGGGTTCAGAAAATATTTACAAGGATGTTGCCAGGGTTGGAGGGTTTGAGCTATAGGGAAAGGCTGAATAGGTTGGGGCTTCATTCGCTGGAGCATCGGAAGCTGAGGGATAAGATTGTATAGGTATATAGAGTCATGAGGGGCATGGCAAATAGTCAAACTGTTTTCCCCTGGATAGAGGAGTCCAAAGCTAGAGAGAATAGGTTTAAGGTGAGAGGGGAAGAATTTAAAAGAGACCCAAGGGGCAACTTTTCAAGCAGTAGGTGATGCATGTATGGAATGAGTTGAAGGAGGAAGTAGTGGAGGCCAGTACAATTACAATATTTAAAAGGCATCTGGATGGGTATCTGAATAGGAAGGGTTTAGAGGGATTTGAGCCAACTGCTGGCAAATGGGATTTGTTTATTTGAGGATATTTGGTTGGCATGAACGAGTTGCACCAAAGGATCTGTTTCCACGCTCTGCATCTCTCTGATTCCATGACTCCATGATGGCAAAAGTTGCACCAAAAATGCCTCCAAATTCATTTACAAGTAAACTTACTGAATAATTTACCTTACACTCTTATCCTCACCCAGTCTGATGCCCCACACTCCATGCCAGGTTTGTCTCCTCACTGTCGATCTCATTTTAATGCACATTGTAATTGCCATCCATCCTGCATCTTCCCATTGTTTATACTGCTAAATCCAAATTACTGAACTACAAAAAAAAGATACGATACACATGGAAAATTGGTTTTAAAGTTGTTGAGGGAATAGCTTAATACTGAAAATTGGCTCCAGAGTGTTGACGTCCTGCAATCCAAAACAGGATCAGCAAAAAAAGGATTAAATTGTGCTACAATTTCCAGATTCTCAAAACACTGTAGTCCATGGGGAGTAAATGCATCCAGTGGTGTTGCTGGGAAGGAAGTTCCATGGTTTTGATCCATTGGCACTGAAGAAACAGCAATATTCTTTTTAAATCATGATGGTGTGTAACTTGAAGGGCACTTGTAGGTGGTGGTGTTCCTATATATCTGCTATCCTTTGTCCTTCCAGGTGGTCAAGGTCATGGGTTTGTAAGGTGCTGTTGAAGGAGCCTTGCTGCAGCACATCTTGTATATAATATATTTTGCATATTTTCAGCTACTTACTATGGAAGAGGAACTTACTTTGCTTTGGATGCCTCATATTCATGTGACAACAAATACTCCAACCCTGATTGTGATGGATGCAAATGCATCTACCAAGCACGGGTGATTACTGGGAAGCTGTGCAAAGGAGAATCCAATATGCTGGAACCAAAGCCTGTAGATCCACAGATCGACTCCGCTGACCTTTGTGACTGTGCAGTGAATGATGAAAACAGCCCTTCCATTTTTGTTATTTTTTGCGATGACGGTGCATATCCAGAATACTTGATAACTTTTAAAACAAGAGTAGCATGAGTCCAAAATATGTAATGTATTGACAGCTGCTGCTATCACTGTAAGCTCCATTACCAATCAAGCTGTTGTGCTTTTATGGCAAATCATTAGAGTTTTATTCACGTTCCTAGAAAATCCAGCGTTCTGCAAATTGCATTTTTTGGGATGTTCTTTTGTAACTGATTGCCAATGCAAGCTGCTTCCAATGAGCATGGAACAGCAATTTTAACGGACAAAAATCATGTGCCTTGTTTCTTTATCATACATTATCATCTTAGATGTTGAATCAGAAGCTGAATAATGGGAATATAGGTATAGGAGTAAGCCAGTCATTGAGGCTGTCCTGCCATTGAATTAGTTCATGGCTGATCTTCTGCCATGTTGCCTCTTTTCTGCATAATCTCCATATCTCTTAATGTCATTAGTCTCCAAAAACACACTGATTTCTGCCTTCAACCTGTTCAATGTTTGAGCTTCCATAACTCTCTGGCATAGAAAATTCTAAAGATGAGCCATTCTCTGAGTGAAGAAATTCCTCTTCATCTCAGTCTTGAATGGCCTGGTCCTTATCCTGATTTTCCATCTTCTTTCTTTGGAATCACCAATCAGGGGAACCATCCTATCCACATCCACCTGTCATACCCTGTAAGATCTTTGTAAGTTTCAATGAGTTCACCTCTCCATCCTGGAAACTCTACAGACCCAGCAGTATGGAACCAGTTTCCTCAATCACTCCTCATTAGTAAATCCCACCTTCTAGAGATTAATCTAGTGAACCTCCATTGAACTTTCTCTAAGGCAGGTATATTTTTCCTTGGATAAGGAGACCAAAACTAAACACAAGAAAGCACTCTAGGTGCAATCCCACTAAGATTTTATACACCTGCAGCAAGACATCTTCTAGACTTCAGTCCCCTGCAAATGAATGCTCAATATGACCCCTCCTAATTGTTTGATGCACCCGAATTAGTGATTTATGGTCAAGAACTCCTTAATTCAGGTGGACACTTCTCAACCTCTCACCATTTATGAAACTTTTTACCTATGCATTTACATATATGCAAACAATTGATTTATTCATTTGCTTAGCATATCCTGGAGATCTTGAGGCAGGTTGAGTCACATACCTCCTTCTGAGCTGGCAGTTCAGACTTGAGGTCTTGATGATCACAAAAATCGCATTCATAACATGTTGATTGTCAACCTGCAAATCCTTCCAACACCCTCATGGCAAGTGGTAAGTTTGGGAGAGTCTGCTGGTCAGCCATATTTGATGCAGATTTGCACATCCTCCACCCCCACCCCACAAGCTATAGTCTCTAGCTTCAGGCCAACAATCTCATAGTATGGAAACAGGCTGTTTGGCCCAACAAGTCCACACCAACCCTCCAAAGAGTAACTCACCCAAACCCATTCCCCAACCCTATTACTGTACATTTCCTCTGACTAATGCATTTAACCTACCCATCCCTGAATACCCAATTTAGCATGGCCAATTCACCTAACCTGTGAGAGGAAACTGCAGCACCCAGAGGTAACCCACACCAACACAAAGAGAATGTGCAAACTCAACACAGACAGTTGCCTAAGGCTGGAATTGAACCTGGATCCCTTGCACTGTGAGGCAGCAGTGCTAACCACTGGCCCACTGTGTTGTCCTGCTATCCAGGAGAAGTGAGCTACAGAAATATCCGTTTTATCTCATGTGTCCCTAGACACAGGAAGTCTGAACTTGTCATCTTAATATGGATGTGCAATGTATTGACAGCTGCTGCTATCAGTGTAAGCTCCATTACCAAAGCTGCCCACCAATCCAACAGCACCTTCTAGACTTTAGTTAGGTTTGAAAAATGATTGACACATAGAGACAGCACCATGGTTAGCACTGCTGCCACACAGTACCAGGGACCCAGGTTTGATTCCAGTCTTGGGTAACTGCCTGTGTGGAATTTGAACATTTGCACCTTGACTTCATGAGTCCTGATGGGTGCTGTGATTTCCTCCCATACTTCAAAGTTTAGCAAATTAAGTGGACTGGCCATGCTGAATTGCCCTATAGTATCCAGGGTTGTGCAGGCTAGGTGAATTAGCCATGGTAAAATATGGGGTTACAGGGGATAGATTTGGGGGGTGGGGGGGATTATGGGTATGGGTGGAATGCTCTTTGAAAGGTTGATGCAGACTTGATAAGCCAAATGGCCTCTATCTGCACTCCAGGGACTCTGTGACATAGAATACAAATAATTTTCTTTGATTACAATTATGAACGTTTAAATTGTTTTACAGGATGATTAAATTACCTTATGAATGAATAAAATTTTCATCGTTGCATTTTTTAATCTAAATATTCATATTCTAAATTGTAAATGATACAATGATGGGAATCTTTGTGCAGAAGCTGTTATTGCAGATGATTTTCTTCATACAGTTTACATTTAATTCATCTGCAGCCATTCACTGTAATTAATCTTGTGAAATGCACTGCACCTTCTGGTGCAAACCCACCACTGTTAAACACAAAGATTTAGAAGTTCATGACAGTGATTTCACATTACTCAAAGGGCATGCTGCTGAAGTGATCGCAGATGGAAACAATTAGAAATCAAGCTATTTGTCTCATCATAAGACTACTGAAAATGTTCTGCCTTACTGATTCAAGTGCAACTGAAGTTTTAGTACTTACCAACTTATATTTACATTTGAATAAGTGTCTGACCCTGAAAAGTTAATTTTATATTTGCCGAAAGTCAAATCTTCCCCATTACATGTTTTAAAGAGCTCTAGTTTTTAAAAAAATAATAAAATCTATTTTTACAGCTTGATTATGTTTCATGTCTACCTGAATACCATGTATATAATTCTATATGTTATGTTGGCCTCTGTAAAGTTGTAAAAAGAGATAAATATAAAGTAACTGATACTTCCTGGTTAACTATGTACAAGAATTACTTGATGTGATTGGCCACTTGACTAGCTTGATGCCATCAATTTGTGACACGCGCAAATGGGTGAATGAGATTCACACTGTCCCTACTTACTACCTACTGAAACCATAACAAGGGAATGGGCTTGGCAGAATTAGCAGGGAAAGTAAAAGTTGCAGAAGTAAAAGTTAACTTTGTGGTTCTAAGATCATTGGATATTTGTGAGATGCTTTCTTCGAGATTAGCAGTTATTGCCATTTAGTTTCATAGCAACATGGAAGATCACATATTTTGTAACATTCGTACAATTAAATATTTATTTAAAGAAAATATCATTCTGATGTATGAAGTTATGATTTTGTTGACTGGAATTATTGAAGCTATTTACCGTGTCGTGGTTGTGGTATGTTCACCGAGCTGGGAAGTTGACTTGCAGATGTTTCGTCCCCAGGCTATTTAGCCTGCCTTAATAATGGGCCCATCACTAATTCTGTTGTTCATTTACACATTTAAAACAGAGTTGTATCAATTGAGTAGGACTTTGCTCGCAATGGTTTTTGCAGTTCACCTCACGAGGAATTGCGGCAAGGCTGGAGGATTTGATCAGCTGATACCAGACAGCAAATCCTGAGGAAATCTCTCAGATTGGGAATTGGAATTAGAAAAGAAAAAGAACAAAGTAAATCTTTGGGTACTACAAAGCACTTCTGCTTTTCATTTCAACAGATGGGATTTCCATTAAGAGAACAAGTTGCATAAAATTGGGGCTTTCGATTGCATTAAAAGTAGAAAGAGACAAATTCCATTTGGTAGTTTGATGCCTTTCTGATAAAAGGAAAATAACATTTATTTAATAGTGTTTTGTCTTTAATCATTGGTACAGCAGAAATTAATTCAGCTGCAAAATCTTGACATCATCATTTCAGCTGAAGTTTAACTTTCTCTTTTCACCATTGTCGGTCTCTGGAGGTTGCAAGAACATATCCATCAGATATTTGACATCCGTACATATTTCATCGTTACAAACATTATTTCCATTTGTCGGATTTTTGTTCACATATTTATGTCAACATTTGTTATTGTAATGTCCTAGATTCACATTTCCCATTGATTTATCAGTGCCAACTGCCTCCAGGCAGTAGATAATTTCAGGCAATCAGCCACTCTGTGTTTATTTTATCTATGATCCACAAATCACACAGAATACTTTCTGCTACAAAGTTTATTTTAAATATCTAGCATTATTTAAACAAGCAAAAACTATTTACAGTGACATTCTAATTTGTTGATCAATCTTTTTAAAATCTGTCATTTTATTTGTCCACATATCACAGTTCGTAAATCAATTCTTCAGTGTACGTTCCGCATATGCTATTATTAAATTCTCAATGATGCATTGGCACCATTTATTCAGTGGAATTACAAAAATATTTTTCTTCACCTTCTAGCAGTTCTTACTCACTTATTCTTTTCAAGATGATTTCTGAGAAGCTAAAGATCAAATTCCAAGGGATTCATTTAGATAAACGTAATAATTTCAGCAGAAAAGGAGTATGCTTGTAAGTGAGTGAGACAGACAGATGAGGAAAAGATGTCATTATTAATTTCAGCCTTTATTATTTTTGTGTCCTGTAATGTTCAGAAAGTAGATAAATTTATAAATAAGTGTGTTGGTCCAAGCATCAACAATCTATTGTCACTAAATAAAATCATTTTAATCAAAAATACCTGACGGTAAGGGGAAAAGATAAGCAAATATTGGTTGTCCTTATCTTAATTTGACCTTTTTTTAAAAAAAAAGAAACAAGCTGAATATTGAAATGACAACACGCTTTGAAAAAAAGACTGGAGTGAGGGGAGTTAGGAAACAGGGAAAGGATGAGAGTGAGAGGGGCCTCTATATATTCATTCCATGCCGTTGGAGGGGAAGAAGCAATGATAAATGATTAATTATGAGGTTGAGCAATAGTGGAATTAAGGGAAGGAAATGGTCCAGTGGTATTATCACCAAACTTTAATCTAGAAACTCAGTTAATATTTTGGGAATCTGGGTTCAAATCCTGCAATAGCAGAGGGTGGAATTTGAATTCAATAGAAGAATCTGGAATTAGGAGTCTAATGATGACCATTGTCAATTGTTAGAAAAACCCATTTGGTTCACAAATGTCCTTTATGGAAGGAAACCTGTCATCCTCATCTGGTCTGGCCTACATGTGACTCAAGTTCCACAGTAATGTGGTTGACACTTAACTGCCTTCTGGACAGTTAGGGATGGGCAATAAATGCTGGCCTAGCCATAGAAGCCCACACACCATGAGTGAATTTTTAAAAAAAAATTAAGTATTGAATGGGGTAAGTACAAGGATTGAGTGATTCCTTCAAAGGAAAGGTAGTTACGATTGGAATGAAGACATGAAGCTGGGAAAAGAGACATTGAGGGAGATTTTCATGCAAATCACATGAAAAAGAAGTCTGCTGCCTTCACTGGTTGTTTTACACCCCACTTCCCCTTTTAACTGAAAGGAAAAGAATTAGAAAGATGCAGAAGAGGAGAGATGTAAACAAAAGGAGTTAAACAGAATGGGAGAAGAGAGCAAACAGCGATACCTCAACATGTAGATGACAGAAGCAAGTCACAGAGAGATAATACTCCCTGATGTATGAGGCCCCATAGAACGAGGAAAATTACAGCACAGGAACAGGCCCTTCAGCCTCCAATCCTGTGCAATCCTGATCATCTATCTAAATCTGTCATCTATTTTCTAAGGATCTGTATCCTTCTGCTCCCTGCCAGCAGATGTATCTGTCTAGATACATCTTAAATGACGTTATCATGCCCGCCTCAACCACCTCAACTGGCAATGTGTTCCAGGCACCCACCACCCTCTGTGCAGAATCTAGTGATAAATTTCAAAATCATTAGGCAGATATTTTCTTGCTTTACTTAAACACTAGCCATTTTACAGAGCAGACCATGACATTCAACAGGGTATTGCAGTGGCTCAGTGGTTAGCACTGCTATCTCACAGGGCTGGGGCAAGCGTTCAATTCTGGACGAGTGCTCGATTCTGGGCAAGTGTTCGATCCCAGCCTCAGGTGACTGTGTTGAGTTTGCACGTTCTCCCATGTCTGCATGGTTTCCCTCAAGGTGCTGCACTCTCCTCCCAAAGTCCAAAGATATGTAGGTTAGGTAAATTGGCCATGCTGAATTGTCCGTGGCTAGGTGAGTTAAGCATGCTAAATGTGGGGTTATGGGGATGGGTTAGGGGTCTGGGTGGGATGCTTTCTGGAGGATTGGTGCAGACATGATGGGCTGAATGGCCTCTTTCTGCACTGTGGGGATTCTATGAAGTCACTGGTCAAGATTTTGTGATTTAACAATCATGTGCCAGTGTTTATCACTAACTTTAAATCAAATACTTGCAAGGATCTAGAAATTTTGGTGGCATGGATTCATCCATTTCTATTGTGAGTTTGAAGCTGGAACATAGTCAAAAAGAAGTTTTGAGTACTCAGCAACTGTGGAGCTGGGTAAGAAGCCAATGATGTTAACCAGTTCCCACAGTCAGCAAATTAGTAAGCAAATATTAAAATTTTACAGAAAGGGAAAATTGTTTGGGACATACACATGAAATTAAGATACAAGGTAGATATATCACAAACTGTTTTGAACAAAATCAAAACAATTTGAGAGGTAAAAACAAATTTTACAGATGCTGGAAACCAGATTCTGGATCAGTGGTGCTGGAAGAGCACAGCAGTTCAGGCAGCATCAGGACTCCACGCTTCAGGCTCACTGCCTTTATTACTGATGAAGGGCTTTTGCCCGAAACGTCGATTTCACTGCACTTTGGATGCTGCCTGAACTGCTGTGCTCTTCCAGCACCACTGATACAAAACAATTTGAGCAGAGTTTCATAAAAAAAACTTTAAAAGGGAGAGTGGGTAGAATTTTCCCAGCCTGTAAAAGCTATATGCAATGGCGAATCTTGGGAAAATATATTGAGAATGAAAAGATGAGATTCTTGATATCAAGGAAATAAAACCTGATTTTTCACGCAAGGTTTGAATGGAGAAATGGGAATGATTGATTGCAGAGAGACCTCTTTCCATGCATTAACAGCTCATTATTATTCTCACCTCCTTCCTAGAAAATAGAAAAGTACAGGACAGGAACAGGCCCTCCAGCCCACCATGTGTGTGCAGACCATAAGGATATTCTAAACTAACCCCATCTGCCCACATGTGGTCATGCATGTGGTTTGCTACTATGTGCGGCTTGCTATTCTCTCGAATGGCAGAGAGATACAAGATGCCAACACCACTGGCTTGAACATCAGAGACCATGTCTCCAGCTCAGTGCTTGCTCTTTTGAGCCAGCAAACCAACACTTCAGGGCATGCTTCATAGATAATGACTGCTTGCACATCCTATCCATAGAGGTTGGAATTAGGCACACACCATCTTCACTGCATCATCACAGCACAACTCTAACACACTGAGAATACAGTGAACCATTTTAATACTGCACCTTGGATCTCACTGAATCCTTTCAATGAATGTTGCTGCTCTGCCATTTTGAGTGGAGGGACAAGCACCTAGGTCATGCATTGGAACAATGTGCACCTCAGGGGTCTTTGCTTTCTTAACACAATTGAATGCTCATAGTATCAATGCCTTCCCTTGTCTGTTTGCACTTTTTCACCTCACTCATGGCCTAGTATTATCCCCCTCTTGACTTGCCTTTTAGTGCAGACACAAAGTGAGGCAGCTTGTCATTGTTGTCAGTAGTGATCATTTGGGCGATGAACATGTTGCTTTATGACACCATACTACATCAACTGCACACTTACAGCATGTGTCAGCAGCTGATATGGTTTCACCAAAGTGGATATGTCTCAAAGTCTGAAGGGAGTAATCCTCAGTCAAGTCAATGAGATTTATCATTTGTTGGCGGTCTTGGCACAGTAAGTCAAGGCTGGCATCTGAATTCAATCAAGTGACATGGATGCAGTCAGTCAGCTGAATAGGCCATCAGGATCAGGGATTACACATCATTATGGTCTGGGGAGTGGGCCATGATCAGTTTTGTATGTCCAGTGCAACCAGTTGTGGGATTAGCAGTGAATCAGCTACACATAGATCAGTCAAGAGTCTGGTCACTCCTTGTTTAAGACTGTCCCTCTGAATCATTCAGTGATCCAGGGATCTCACTGAACATCAAGGCAATTTTAAGTATAGGTGCTATTGGGAGAGAATTTGGGGAAGTCAACTCTGGGAATTGGAGGCAGCATTTGGACTTCAGAGGGGACATTATTGTGAAGGGTGGTGAGGTGCAGGGGCAACTCAACTTGTAAGGATGGTAGATAATATACACTGGAAGACATAGTTATTGGGAGGAGGTGATCACCTCCAGTTACCACCAATCTGGCTTGCCGGGAGACAGTACATTACAATGGCTGGCATTGTTTAACTGTAGGCTTGGGACTCAGAGGGAAAGTTAGGAGATGAAGAGTTGGGTGAAAACATATGGAAGGTCAAAATAGATGATGTCAACAGGGAGTCCAAGGGAGAAAAGAAGATGAAAGTTTAGATCGTCTTCTTGATTTCCGTAGAGAGTCGAAGGCTGAGGGGTGACCTTATAGATGTTTATAAAATCATGAGGGGCAGGATAGGATAAATAGACAAGGCCTTTTCCCTGGGGTGGGAAATCCAGAACTAGAGGGCATAGGTTTAGGGTGAGAGGGGAAAGATATAAAAGGGACCTAAGGGACAAAGTTTTCACAGAGAGGGTGGTGCGTGTATGAAATGAGCTGCCAGAGGAAATGGTGGAGGCTGGTACAACTACAGCATTTAAAAAGGTATCTGGATGAGTATACGAATAGGAAGGGTTTAGAGGGATATGGGCCAAGTGCTAGCAAATAGGGCTAGATTAGGTTAGGATATCTGGTCAGCATGGTCTATTTCCAGGCTGTACATCTCTATGACTGTAAGAGTGACCTCTGTTACCTCCCATTCTCAAGCAAATAGCAATGTGCAATGGAACTGAAAAATGACAGCCACCACATCCAGAATGGGTGGAGGAAGTGGATTTGTCTGTCTAAGCGCAAGGGGTATGGTAGTGAGTGAAACCCCTCAAGAGGCCGTTGCATTAATTAGACACTAACAAAATAGAGGTTAAAGACAGTGTAACCTGTTGTGATCATCTATATGGGGCTCAATACCTGGCCACAAGCAATTTGGAACATGGTCATTGCAGATTGATAATTCTCTATGAAACAGAAATAATCACATAAATAAAAGTGTCATTCATACTCTACAATTCACAAAGGGAATCTAAGATGTTATAGGAACATTAACTAATATTGATGTCACATAAATGTCACTCAAATTGGTATTCCAATCACCAATAAGAGGCAATCTAACCACTGCCCCTTGATGTTCAATGGTGTTACCATCACTGAATTCCAACTATCAACATCCTGGGGGTTTCTATTGACCTGAAACTGAGCTGAACTCACAACATAAATGTGGCGGCTACAAAAGTAGGTCAGAGGCTGAGAATACTATGTGAAATAACTCCCCTCCTGATTCCCCAAAGTCTATCCACCATCTACAAGCACAAGTCAGGAGTGTGATGGAACATTCTCCACTTGCCCGGATGGGTGTAACTCCAACAACATTCAAGAAGCTTGACAGCATCCAGGACAAACCTGCCTACTTGATTGGCATCACATCCACAAACATCCACTACCTCCACCACCAATGCTCAGTAGTATCAGTATGTACAATCTACAGGTTTCACTGCATAAATCCACCAAAGGTCCTTAGGCAGCACCTTCCAAACTCACATAGAAGGACAAGGGCAGCAGATACATGAGAACACAACTACCTTCAAATTCCCCGCTATGCCACTCACTGTCCTAACGTGGAAATATTAGATTAGATTCCCTACAGTGTGGAAACAGGCCCTTCGGCCCAACAAGTCCACACCAACCCTCCTAAGAGTAACCCAACCAGTCCCATTTCCCTCTGGCTAATGCACCTAACACTATGAGCAATTTAGTATGGTCAATTCACCTAACCTGCACATCTTTGGACCTGTGGGAGGAAACCAGAGCACCCAGAGGAAACCCACGCAGACACAGGGAGAATGTGCAAACTCCACACAAACCTGGGACCTGGTGCTGTGAGGCAGCAGTGCTAACCACTGAGCCAGCGTGCCGTCCCTAAATTAGAATTAGAATTCTTTCAGTGTGGAAACATGCTCTTCAGCCCAACAAATCCTCCACATTGACTATCTGAAGAGTAAGGAGCTGAAAATGTGTTGCTGGAAAAGTGCAGCAGGCCAGGCAGCATCCAAGGAGCAGGAGAATCGACGTTTCGGGCATGAGCCCTTCTTCAGGAATAAGGAAAGTGTGTCCAGCAGGCTAAGATAAAAGGTAGGGAGGAGGGACTTGGGAGAGGGGCGTTGGAAATGCGATAGGTGGAAGGAGGTGAAGGTGAGGGTGACAGGCCAGAGTGGGGGTGGGGGCGGAGAGGTCAGGAAGAAGATTGCAGGTTAGGAAGGCGGTGCTGAGTTCGAGGGATTTGACTGAGACAAGGTGGGGGGAGGGGAAATGAGGAAACTAGAGAAATATTGAGTTCATCCCTTGAGGTTGGAGGGTTCCTAGGCTGAAGATGAGGCGCTCTTTCTCCAGCCATCATGTTGCTATGGTCTGGCGATGGAGGAGTCCAAGGACCTGCATGTCCTTGGTGGACTGGGAGGAGGAGTTGAAGTGTTTAGCCATGGGGTGGTTGGGTTGGTTGGTGCTGGTGTCCCAGAGGTGTTCTCTGAAACGTTCCCCAAGTAGGCGGCCTGTCTCCCCAATATAGAGGAGGCCACATCGGGTGCAGCGGATGTAGTAAATGATGTGTGTGGAGGTGCAGGTAAATTTGTGGCGGATATGGAAGAATCCCTTGGGGCCTTGGAGGGAAGTAAGGAAGGAGGTGTGGGCGCAAGTTTTGCATTTCCTGTGGTTGCAGGGGAAAGTGCCGGGAGTGGAGGTTGGGTTGGTTAGGGGTGTGGACCTGATGAGGGAGTCACGGAGGGAGTGGTCTTTTTTGAACGCTGATAGGGGAGGGGAGGGAAATATATCCCTGGTGTTGGGGTCCATTTGGAGGTGGCGGAAATGACGACGGATGATACGATGTATATAGAGGTTGGTGGGGTGGTAGGTTAGGTCCAGTGGGGTTCTGTCCTGGTGGCGATTGGAGGGGCGGGGCTCAAGGGTGGAGGAGTGGGAAGTGGAGGAGATGCGGTGGAGGGCATCGTCGATCACATCTGGGGGGAAATTGCGGTCTTTGAAGAATGAGGCCATCTAGGTTGTATGGCATTGGAACTGGTCCTCCTTGGGAGCAGATGCGGTGGAGACAAAGGAATTGGGAATATGGGATGGTGTTTTACAGGGGGCAGGGTGGGAGGAGGTGTAGTCTAGGTAGCTGTGGGAGTCGGTCAGTTTATAGTAAATGTCCGTGTAGATTCGGAAATGGAAAGGTCTAGGAAGGGGAGGGAGGAGTCTGAGAAGGTCCAGGTAAATTTGAGGTCGGTGTGGAAGGAGTTGGTGAAGTGGATGAACTGTTCAACCTACTTGTGGGAGCACGAGGCAGCGCCGATACAGTCATCGATGTAGTGGAGGAAAAGGTGGGGGGTGGCGCCAGTGTAGCTGCGGAAGATGGACTGTTCCACATATGCGGGTGCCCATGGCTACTCCTTTGGTTTGGAGGAAGTGGGAGGATTGGAAAGAGAAGTTGTTCAGGGTGAGGACCAGTTCAGTCAGTCGAAGGAGGATGTTAGTGGAAGGGTACTGGTTGGTACGGCGGGAAAGGAAGAAGCAGAGGGCTTTGAGTCCTTCGTGATGGGGGATGGTGGTGTACAGGGACTGGATGTCCATGGTGAAGATAAGGCGTGGGAACCAGGGAAGCGAAAATCATGGAGGAGGTGGAGGGCGTGGGTGGTATTCCGAACGTAGGTGGGGAGTTTTTGGACTAAGGGGGACAGGACTGTGTCGAGGTATGCAGAGCTGAGTTCGATGGGGCAGGAGCAGGCTGGGACAATGGGTCAGCTGGGGCAGTCAGGTTTGTGGATTTTGGACAGGAGGTAGAAACGGGCGGTGCGGGGTTTGGGACTATGAGGTTGGAGGAGGTGGTTGGGCGATCCCCTGAGGTGATGAGGTTATGGATGATCTGGGAGATGATGGTTTGGTGATGGAAGGTGGGGTCATGGTCAAGGGGGCATTAGGAGGAGGTGTCCGTGAGCTGGTGTTTAACCTCAGCGGTGTAAAGGTCAGTGCGCTAAGCTACTTCCGCGCCTCCCTTGTCTGCCGGTTTGATGGTGAGGTTGGGGTTGGAGCGGAGGGAGTGGAGGGCTGCATGTTCCGAGGGTGAGAGTTTGGAGTGGGTGAGAGGGGTGGACAGGTTGAGGCGGTTAATGTCGTGGCAGCAGTTGGCTATAAAGAGATCGAGGGCGGGTAAGAGGCCAGCACGGGGTGTCCAGGTGGATGGGGTGTATTGGAGGCGGGAGAAGGGGTCATCAGAGGGTGGGCAAGAATCCTGGTTGAAGAAATAGGCGCAGAGGTGAAGGCGGCGGAAGAATTGTTCGATGTCTCGCTGCGTGTTGAACTCATTGATCCGAGAGCGTAAGGGAATGAAGGTGAGGCCTCTGCTGAGGACTGATCTTTCGTCCTCAGAGAGGGGTAGGTCTGGAGGGATGGTGAAAACACAGCAGGGCTGGGAGCTACGACCTGGTTTCAGGCTGGAGCTGGGAGTGGGGGCGGGGTTGGGCGTGGGGGCGGAGAAGAGTAACGCACCCAGACTCATTTCCCCACCCTACATTTACCCCTGACAATTTAGCATGGCCAATTCACCTGACCTGCACATCTTTGGATTGTGGGAGGAAACCGGAGCATCCAGAGTAAACCCACACAGACACGGGGAGAATGTGCAAACTCTTCATAGACAGTCACCCGAGGCAGGAATTGAACCCAGGTGTCTGGCACTGAGACGCAACAGTGCTAACCACTGAGCCACTGTGCTGCCCTGCACATATATATCGCCATTCCTTCATTGTTGCTGGGACAAACTCCTGGGATTCACTCCCTCATGGCATTATGGGCCAACTCACAGCAGGTGAACTGCAGCGCTTCAAGATGGCAGCTCACCACCACCTTCGCAAGGACAACCAGGGACTAGCAATAAATGCTGGGCCAGCCACTGATACCCACATCACACAAAAATGAGTTTAAAAAGGCTGCCCAATGGCACATTGTTGATCTTGTCTCACCTTGTACTGTACGTTTTCACAAATATGCTTTTTTATGCAATACCGTCTTTTTTGGATAATGTGAGGGCTAGGAAGTGGGTGCAAAGTATCAGTAATACAGCACTTACAATCTCCAGCTGTATTTGTGTAATATGGTTTGCACTTATCACATCAGAATAAGGTCCACTTTGTCAAAGGTCGAGAATCTGCGTAATTACCCATTTGGATTTTGCTGTGGTAATAAAAGAGAAACAATCAATAGAGCCAGATTGTCAGAGTCCTCTACATCCCACTGGCTGCTGAGATAAGAGGGCTTAGCTGGTGATTCTATACCTCCCATGACTGAAGGTGAACATCGATGTAATGCTTCGACTAGGGCCATTATAGAGCAGTCTATATGCCTCCTAAAGGTGAGGTCCTGATGTTTGGATTGGTTTTTTTGTGGGGGATGGTAGCCGAGAGAGGCAGCCTCACAGTACACTTTGGACGGATATGCTGCATAATCTTTGTAAACTGTGCTCTGCACTAATATAGCAGGCAGAGAAGGGCGGTCTGGAGACTGAAGAGCTGGGGGATAAGTAACAGGCTTCTGATGAGGAAGGTTAGGCTATTGAACAGAAAGAATCTTCAGCTCTATCGCAGCTGCAGTATCAGGTACAATTCAGTTTGACTTTGCATTGCTGCAGACAATTGATGTTACAGAATTGGAATAATTGTCGGCCTGGATTTTGCTGGGGTGAAAAAAGAGAAACAGGCAAAAGTCCTTTTGTTACTGACTTCAAATTGATAGGTGTAATAATAACAATTAGCTAATTATAGCGATCAATCTTTATCAATTATTCTCCAATATCCCCAGACTTGATAACAGCCCAGCTTCTGAAAGCTGTACATTTTCAGTTAAAAGTGAAATTTGAGAAATTATTTCTAATGTTTCTAAACATCTCCAGAGAGTACACTCTTGAAGATGATCCTAGTGCAATCTGTTAGAAATAGTCAAACTGAAGAAGAATTATCTTTTTATGCTGTTAATTTCAGTGTAAATATTTTTACAACATTACATTTCTTATATGACTTAACTGACAACCATCTCCAACAGATATGAGCTGGGTGCAGTGATCACTCTTTGTAAATTTGTTGTTGCTCAAGGGGCTGCCTCTGTTTGTTCAACAGCAAATGCGGTGCTTTTTAATTTGTTTTTTCTTGCATTTCCTGTTGATCAATGAAAGTTAACATTTTCAACTTTTTGAACTGAATGGTGTTCCCACATTGAACAATGACAGGACGTTGGGCATGAGGGGAAGAGTTACTCTCCCTTAGTCTTGCATCTGAAATAGTACAGAATTAAGAACAGGTAATCACTATAGCTCGACCCTTGTAAGTGCAGTTATAGTGATGGTCATTCATGATGTAAATGAGCAATATATTTACAAATGTGAGCTGTTATTTCCGACATAGGGTCACCCATGATACCTGTGAGCCCTCAAGACTGAGCGATGGAGAATTACATGAAATAACTTGCTCAAGAAATCCTTTATGAAACTCCCCAAACCTGACAGTCTTATAAGTTTCGATAAAGTTCAGTCCAGTGAAGTTGTTCCATAGTGATTATGAACTATGTGAGCTTTTTAAAACACAATTATACCTAGTTCAATGACATGTAATGTTTTAAAAGCATTCACAGTGAAATTAACAGCATAAAAAGATAATTCCTCGTCAGTTCAATTATTTCTAACGGATTGCACTAGGATGATCTTCAAGAGTGTATCCTCTGGAGATGTTGACAATCATGAGAAATAATTTCTCAACTTTCACTTTTAGCTGAAAATTTACAGACTTCAGAAACTAGGACTGTTATCAAGTCTGGGGATATTGGAGAATAATTGATAAAGATTGATTGCTATGATTAGCTAACAGTTATTATTACACCTACCGATTTGAGGACAGTTACAAAATGACTATTGCCTGTTTCTCTTTTATTACACCAGCTAAATCCAGGCCGGCAATTATTCCAATTCTGTAACATCAGTTGTCAGTAGGAATATGAAGTCAAACTGCATTTCAAGTTTTCACCATCAAAAAGTGGACCATAGGTAGATCGGAAAACAGTCTGGTGGGCATTACCAGAAACTTGGCTCATCAAATTAATCTACTTGTAATTATACAACGTATTATCACAAACAGCATTTCATAGTGTGAGACAATGAGATTTTATTCAAAATGACAAGAGATCCAAGCCCGAATCCTTGAACCACACCACCCTCTAGTGCCTTATTTTGGAATGACACATTGGCAAACAGGTGAGAAACATATACAAACACTGTAACTTGTGTATACTTGTCACTGTTTTGAATGGTCAATGAAGTTTCTAAGCATTGTATTATTTTTGAATTATCATGATTATCAATCTTAAAAGTTCTTTTCAAATACTCCTGCTTCTCTAGACCCACAAGCTGTAAGGGATCTCATCTTCCCATTAAGTGACAATGGTTCCCTTCAGTTGCCGGCTATCCCGAGGTTTGGGAAAAAAAAACAGATGCACAGTTATATTAGCTTGAATCATAGGGTTAATATGTCGACAAAATATTTAAATTGTCAACTCGTCTCTGTTCTACTTGGAAGTATGTATGTTGAAGGTATCTGTGGGTGGGGTTTGAGAGGGTTAAAAGTTTGACCACTGACCTGAGCAATCAGGAATGGATTTTTGTATATGCATGGACACCAGTACTCACAATCAGTTTCATGAGAGGTCGTGAACACCTATAGTGGTGCCATCAGAACCATCGCAAATCCACACAATTCTTTCTTATCACTCAGTAATGTGTTACCATGTCAGGTAGGACCATACACAGACTGGTGCATTATTGAATAAAATGTACAAGCATGAAACCACCGAGGATGGGTCCTCAGAGTAATTCCCACCACCATGAATTACACTTTAAATCTTTATTATTATTTTAGTTTATAAAAAGCACAAGTAGTAAATTTATTAGTAAGGCAATTAATCATTCTGCAAAAGAATTTCAATCATCATATTTAAAATATATTCAAAATAATTTGAATTCAAATGGACTGTTGTCATTGAAATTTGGATGAATGCTTTGTTTCTGATTAACTTTATAATGCATTTGGCTGTATTTCCCATTCAAGTTGATTGTGTCACTCTAGTTAACAGGACCAAATTTGATAGGACCTTGATCTGAACTGGGTAACATGCCAAGATCCAGAGATACCAAGACATGTTAAGTATGTAAATGAAACTTAGTGCTGTTGTGGTACAGTGGTGGTGTACCCTACCTTTGAGATACAATGTCCAAATTCACATCTCTCCTGCTCTAGAAGTGTATCACAATACAGTTAAACATTTTGATTAAAAATGATCTATATATCAATTGTTTGTGCATGTGCGCTTGGAATTTTAGAATAGGCTTGAGTTCAGATAAGCGCAGAACCTTTTTACTTATGAAACAAGATGTACTTTTATGATTTCTAATCTTCACCTCAGGTTGAAAACAACGCACACTGGCAGCCTGATACATAAGAGCATAATGAACAGACTATTCAGGAACAAACTACAATTTGTCAATAAATCACAATGAAATCATGGTAGCTAGTTGTTTCTGACTCATACTCTCCTTGCCTGAAGATTATTGTATTTGGTACTCGGAATATGCCCCACAATCAGAAAAGCAATGAAAATAGTTGAATTATTCACTGCACAGTCACAAAGGTCTGCTGGGTCATTTTGTGCATTTACTGGTATTGGCTCCAGCACGCTGCTTCATCAATTGTATTGTTTCTCAGTAATCACTCATGCTTCATAAACGTATTGGTATCCTTTAGAATGAGGTTTTTTATATGTCCTCTGACATGAAAATGAGGTTTCCAAGACAAAATGATTTCCTTTTCCATATGAAGTGACTAACAAATATGAAAAGGATACCTATAGACAATTACTTGAATCCATAATCTGCTGTACTGTGCTACTGTTAAGAATACATGATAATTCAAAGGGCTGTAATAAAAAGGAACTTGCAACTTGAAAATACCAGGAGACTTAAGAATGCATGGGATAAAGGGATGAAGTATTTTATCAAAGAAGAAATGGAAACAGAAAGGAGGATTCAATGCAAAGAATTGGAAATATACTTGTGCCAACTGACTTTTGATATGAATGTGTGAGCACTACGAGATACATTATAAAGGCGAATAGTATTTGAGGCTTCATACGTAGGAAGATAAAGTGTAAAATATGGAGCAACTATAAATCTGTACAACTCGTTATTATGTTTCATGTGCTTAATTAAAGGAAAGGCAGCAAAGACATAGAGGGTTTGAAGATGAAAATGCATGTTGAGAAAATGCTAAAATGTGATGCTGGGCTTTAAACATTCAGGCTCAGAATACAACTGCAAGGACATTATGAGAAAACTTTATGAAATTCTTGTTGAGTCATAACTGAAGTATTGTGTTGAATTTTGTTCACCTCATTTTACAAAGGATGTGAAATATTATGTGAGTACATGAAGAAAAGACATGTGAGAAAGATTTTGGGATGAAGAACTTCAGTTTTGTGGATAGCTTGCAGAATCTGAGGTTACTCTTCTTAGAAAAGAAATGATTGAGAGGAGATTTAATTAAGGTGCTCACCACCAGGAGGGGATTAGGCAAAGAAATTGTAGAGAAACTGTTCACCGTTGTGAGAGGGTTTAGTGATGTGACAAATAGTTAGTCTTTTTGAGGTGCTTTCTGAGTACAGTGGAGGCATATACATATAAACACGTGGAGAAAAAATATTTCAGGCTATGGAGAAAGGGCAGGAGACCTGGAGGCCTGTGTAGCAAGGTTCGGTGCTGGGTACACTGTTGTTTGTCATTTATATAAACGAGTTGGATGAAAATATAGGAGGCGTGGTTAGTAAATTTGCAGATGACACTAAAACTGTCGGGATAGTGGACAGTAAAGAAGGTCATCTAAGAGTACAATGAGATCTTGATCAGTTGGGGCAGTGGGCTGAGGAATGGTTGATGAAGTTTAATTTAAATAAATGCAAGGTGTTGCATTTTGGTAAGACAAACCAGGGCAGGACTGACACAGTTAATGATAGGGCCCTGGAGAGTATTGTCAAACAGAGACACCTAGGGGTGCAGTACATAGTTTTTTGCAAGTGGTGCTGCTGGTAGACAAGGTGTTTGGTATACTTGCCTTCATCAGTCAGAACACTGAGTACAGGAGTTGAGATGTAATATTACACTGTACATTGGCAAGGCCACATTTGGAATACTGAATACAATTTTAGTTGCCCTGATGTATGAAGGATGTTATTAAACTGGAATGGTTGCAAAAATGAGTTACAAGGATGTTACCAAGTCTAGAGGATTTGAGTTATGAGGAGAAGCAGAATAAATTGGGATCTTTTTTCCTGGAGCGTCAGGGGCTGAGGGTTGGCCTTATGGAGATTTATAAATCATGAGGGGCACAATAAGGTGAATAGTCACGGTCTTTTCCCCAGAGTAGTGGGAGTCCAAAACTAGAGGACATAGATTTAAGGTGAGAGGGGAAAGATTTAAAAGGGACCTGAGCAGTAACATTTTCTCAAGGTAGAGTGATGCATGTATGGAATGAGCTCCCAGTGGAAGTGGTGGAGTCTGGTACAATTACAACACTCAAAAGATTCTTGGACAAGTAGATGGATAAGAAAGGTATAGAGGGATATGGACCAACTGCAGTCAAATGGGGCTAGTTCAATTTTAGGAAACCTGGTTGGCATGGACAAGTTGGACTGAAGGGTCTGTTTCCATGCTATATGATTCTATGACTTCTTTTTGTGCTTTGTCATGGAGTAATTCAAACAGCAACCATGTAAGTTTTTAAAGGAAAGAGTAAACATATGTTTAAAGCTTCAAATGTTGCCTGTTTATGTGGATAGAAGAGAGCAATGGGATCAACGTTATTCTCTGCCCCACTCTGACCTAGCTTCTGTCTCCAAAGTTTTTCCAGTGATATTCAAGGAATATCTTCTCATCATTCATTAGGTATTTTGCACCTTTCAGATTCAGCAATAAGGTCAACTACTTCAAATCAAGAGCTCTGCCCCAGTTTTTGACAGATTTTAGTGAAGATCTTCCTATTCTCATTTACATATCCTCGAGACTCTTATTTGTTTCTTGCTCCAATACCATATGCTTTGCATTGCATTATAATCGCGTGTATCATTTAATGTTTTCTGCCTTCTATCCCACAACAGACCTTCCTGTTTGTTCATCTTAGTTTCCCCCTTTCTCTGTTTCTGTACTTACTTCAAACTTGTTACATTGCTGTTTTTCTCCATTTCTAATGAATGTTCATTCACCAGAAACATGAGATGCAATTTTAATCTTGTGCATCAGAGTGAATTTAGAATGTAATAAAATCGGGCCGGCTACAACTCTCTCCAAATACTGAGTTTCTTGCCTTTGATGTATTTATTTCAATTTTCCAGCGTCAGCAGTATTTTGTTTAATACATTGCCATTACTTATCCAGGAAGGCCCATTTTGATAACATTTGCTTTCTAACAGGATATCTGTTTGTTATTTCTAACGAGTTAATTTCATTGTTTTCTTTCTTGTATTTGATGAGGGATCTATGCAAATCTAAATTGACAGCCCCTGACCTATCTCCTGTGGATTCCAACTAAAATTCTGCCTTCATGTTTCAGATGCTCTCATGATCACAGGTACGGGCATCTCATTACACTCTTTGGATCCTGAAATCCATGTTCAATGGTATGGACCACCACACACATGCTTGTTGCCTCTTTCTACAGCAACACTGACTCACTATCTCAAATGTGTCCTGTTTTAACACAACAGATGCAATCCTTTGCAATCATGTCATGGTGCAAAGCATATCATGCTGCAACAATTCATAGAGGAAAGATATTCATTCTTCTCAGCCAGTTATTCACTATATCAAAAGTCCACCCTTGGAAGGTCAAAAATCAAATCCTTAAATGAGTTTCTTCAACTTTCTCTGCTCCATTGGAAATAGCTCCCAAATCTCATGTCTCTCCTGATTTCACTAGTGTCTAATTCCTGGTATCATCCCATTGAATTTAAAGTTATTCCTAATGCCTTTACTTCATATTTCTGTGCTATTTGGCATTAACTATTTAGAGAACAAAGTCACTTCTCCCATCACATTGTGGGCAGCACGGTGGCACAGTGGTTAGCACTGCTGCCTCACAGCGCCAGAGACCCAGGTTCAATTCCCGACTCAGGCGACAGACTATGTGGAGTTTGCACATTCTCCCCGTGTCTGCGTGGGTTTCCTCTGGATACTCTGGTTTCCTCCCACAGTCCAAAGATGTGCAGGTCAGGTGAATTGGCAACGCTAAATTGCCCATAGTGATAGGTAAGGGGTAATGTACGGGTATGGGTGGGTTGCGCTTCGGCGGGTCGGTGTGGACTTGTTAGGCCGAAGGGCCTGTTTCCACACTGTAAGTAATCTTATCTAATCCTACTTGTCATCTTGAAAATTCTTAACAAGAACTCAGAACAGGCAGTTGCTAAGTTCCTTCATATGAAAAGATAAGTTTCCATACATACAAAGAATCACAGTACTTTGACTGGGACAACACACACATCCTAGGACAGGCAAAATAAAGACATGCACGAGAATTCCTAGAGATGTGGCATTTTAACCAGAACTCTATCAATAAACACATCGATTTAGATCCTACCTACCTTCCTTTGGGGGAAAAAATCAGAAATGCCATCACCCACCTTAAGAAACCAAGACCCATAAATACCACCAGCACTTTCAACCCAGGATTCTTCATTTCTGCAGTTTTGTCTTCCTGACAGAATAATTTTCCCAAATCTTGTGATTCTGAATCCTTTCAATATATATGAAACAATGTACAACATTAGTTACTAAATTAAAAATAAACTCATAGTCTAGTTTAATTGCAACTAACATTATTTAGTGAAATATATTGTGTACATAATGATACTGAATCTCACCAAACATTACAAAAACAATAATTTTGGGCCATAAATCTGGAAAAGAAATTGAATTGATCAATTAGAAATGGATTTGACAATGGGTTAGAACTGAATTCTACTGCGATTCATTTGCAAACTACAGTGGAGTAACTTTATAGCGGAGACAAAATGGGTTTTCTCAGAAGTGAGGATTGACAAAGGCATAAATAGAATAGCATGGGAATAGACAAGTCAGTAAGGAAAGGCTCTGCGTTTATGCAACTGGAAGTGAAGTCACTGAATCATAGTGCACGGTAAAGGTCTTTTCAGCTATAATGTTCGTTTTTATCAACAAGCACCTATTTACTCTGAGCCCATTTCCCAGCATTTGGCTCTTAACCTTGTATCTATGGCCTGGTAAGTGTTCATCTAAATGCTCCCCAAATGTTGTAGTGGTTACTGCTTCTACCACCATTTCAGCCAGATACCCACCACTTTCCAGATGAAAGAATATATCCTTAAATCCTTTCTAAACTTTTATCTTAAATTACGTCACTGGTAATTGATCATACTATCAGGGGAATGTTCTATTCTTATTGACCCTACCTATACCCCTCATAATTTTGTGCACCTCAATCAGGTTCCTCCTCAACCTTCTCTGCTCCAAAGAAAGTAACCCCAGCCTATGCAATCTTCCTTCTTAACTGAAAGGCTGTAGCCTGGGAAACATCTAAGTGCATCTCCTCTGCACCTTTTCCAAAGGTATCCCATTCTCTGAGTGAAGAAATGTTTCCTTAAGGCCTACTCCGTATTCTGAGACTGTGTCCCCAAGGGAAACCTACTCCCTGCATCTAACCTGTCAGGTTTCCTGAAATACAAAGCTGATGATAATGAAGAGTTTGAGATACTGTGATGTCAACACTATAAAGAGGACATAAATGCATGATGTATGGGTAGAAAACTGAATTTGACTGTACCATAGATAGGGAAATGAATAAATATCAAACTAGAATCCAGGACAATTCACATCTATCCATAAATCTTAGCTAACTATTTTTAATAAATTTTCATGTCTAGCATCTGACACCTTCGTCTTTCGTACAATCCTCATTGCTTGCTGTAAAAAATAAATTTGAGTGATAACCATTAATGTATGAAATCCAACTTTAGTGAGCATCCACACCTTTGCTATGTCAATGAATAGATTCTGACAGGATTTCTTGAATATTTCTGCGACATCTTTGTTACACTTGATTGAAGAGGTATTATTTGCACCTCCTGATTTTTCATGTTCGCCCAGTTTGTTGGAATATAAAATAGACGCAAATGCAAAATAGAATTTACATCAAGGTTTTGCTTTGCAAATCAGTTTAATTTAGATACTTACTTCACTCCTGTCAACAATACTAAAGTAAAACAACACAGAAAAAACAATTGGGTTGTAACTCTACTCGCTGCGACAGAAAAATTTGGGGCGTTGTCTTCTGACTGCTGAAAATAATTGCGCAAAAAGGCCCAGCTGTCAATCTGATGTTTCAACCTTTGTTACTTAAGCCTGACTATTTACATTCCAATGACAGTATTTTTGCGGCCACAATGCAGCAGCATCACTGTGCACTCAACTATCTCACAGTTTGTATACAACCTTCTGCCTTCAGTCCCCCCAAACTTAACTCTGATGAATATACAGTAAACGTGAATGAAGAAAATATTCAGTATTGTAACAATCTAACATCCGCACTCTTTTTCAGCCTAGCAAAGATTTTCCTTCTATTACATCACCATTAATCCCAAAATAAGGGCAGAATCTTCCATTCTGGAGTATTAGTTCAGTGATTTGCCTGGAAGCAGCCCTGGAAAGTAATGCTGGGAGATTCCTGCCTGCCCTGTTACAAGATTTGGCATGTTTCTCATGCACTCAAGTATAATCAGCTGAGAACTACATAATCACATGAGTAAAGTGGGCCTGCTCCTGAATAGTAAGGATGCTCACTTCTATGATCTCTACCAAAGCAACGAGAACAGTACTTGTAATTATAGTTCAAAACATGGGTATCTAAAAATCAACTTGACAATGCATGTCTATTTTGGATTCAAAAAGGGACGCTTGGCTTGAAAGGCAATCATTTCTAAATGTCTGTCCTCGCCCGCTGTAGTCATGTGACATTTACACACACACACACACACACACACACACACACACACACACACACACACACACACCTTAGTGACGTAACCAATAAGTGTTGCACCTTGCATCCTGCAGGTTTTACCACCAATGCACCATTTTGTTCTTCTACTCTGGCTGAACATTAAGTATCAAGTCTTCACCCTCACCATTTAATTAAGACAGGCCATGGAGCACACTTCATCATAATTCAATTATTAAATTTGAATCTGAGATAGACAAATTTTTGTTAAGTAAGAGTATCAATGGGTATAGGCCAAAGGCAAACACTTAAAGTTAGGCCGAGCTCAGCCATTATTATCACGTCGATGGAAGAGCAGACTCGAGAGGCTGAATGGCCTATTCACGTTCTTATGTTCCTATGAGTTTAAAAACAAGTTTATTCACTGAAGAGGCATCAGCTTGTTTTCAAATATGAAATTATTAAATTAATTAGTATACATTTGGTGTGTTTTATTTGTCATATATATTTTGGTCAGCAATTTTTTTGAGCTCACAAGTATTTTCTCCTGAACATTTTCAATGGTATTTTTTAAAATATCGACTAAAGATTCAGTAACATTTTGTTCGAAAATCTTCCCTAAAATGTAGATTTTTTTTTGTACTGATTTTATCTGTCACTATAATATGAGCAGTCTCTTGTGCAATTTATACAGATTGTATGTATGAATTCCAGGAATAAAAATGGTTTGTTTCAATGTTGACTTTTCATGTTGTTATGATCCCAGGTGTTAATATCAGTTATCATTAGATATTAGATCATAGTCTGTAATCTGGCTTGATAGATTATATTTTAGATTTTGTTTTGGCTTTAGCGAAATGGTTTGTCAATGAGACAGAACAGTGCAGTTTTGCAGAATTTTTTTAACAATACAACAAAAGTTTGTTATCAGACTTTTGAATGGACCTCTCTAATGTTAATGTCAATGAGGCAGAAGTAGGTACTGCTGATGCTGGAGATTAGAGTCAAGATTAGAGTGGTGCTGGAAAAGCACAGCAGGTTAGGCAGCATCCAAGGAGCAGGAAAATCGACGTTTCAGGTTTCCTGATGAAGGGCTTTTGTCTGAAACATCGATTTTCCTGCTCCTCAGATGCTGCCTGACCTGCTATGCTTTTCCAACACCACTCTAACCTTCTCTCTAATGTTAATGTTGATCTCTTTCTGCATATCTTGGCAGCAGTAACACTGTATCCTGTATGCTGTTCTGTTTCTTTGATGTACTTGTATAGTACAATCTGCCTTTAAAGCACGCAAGACAACACGTTTCACTGTACCTTGTGCACGTGACAATAATAGATCAAATCAGATCTATGTACTTTTAACACAAATTCAAGGAATTTTAAATTCACAATATAAGTATAGTTTCAATAATCCCACTAAGTTTAAAAAGGCAGAGAAAAGATTTACAAGGATGTTATTGGGACTGGAGAGTTTGAGTTATAATGAGAGGCTGGATAGGCTGGGATCTTTTTCCATGGAGTGTAGGACCTTGGGCAGGTTTATCAAATCATGCTGAGCATGGAGAGGGTGAATAACTAAAATATTTTTCCAGGACAGGAGAGTTCAAAACTAGAAGGCACAGGTTTAAGGTCAGAGAGGAAAGATTTAAAAGGGAACTGAGAGGGTGAATTTTTCACACAGATGATGGTGCTTATATGGAATGGATTGACAGAGGAAGTAAAAGTAGTAGATGTAGGTGCAGATACAACATTTAAAAGATATTTAGACGGGTAAATGAACAGGAAAGATTGAAAGGGTTATGGACCAAATGCAGGCAAATTGGACTGGTTTATTTTGGGAAACCTGGTCAGCATGGATGAGGTGGACAGAAGGGTCTGTTTCTGTACAGTATGACTCTATGACTTCTTTATGAATTTTAAGAAAAAAAATCCCTTGAAGGTACCTAACAGCAACCTTTTGCACAGTGCCCATGCCAAAATATTCTCTCATACCTCAATTAGTTGAAGGTAACTGTGACTACAACTCCTACCCTGGAATCTCTGCTCACCTTTTCCTGGAGCTATCACTGGCCTGAGTTTAATCCAACTCAGCTTCAAGTCCTCATCAGGGTTTTATCTCCACATTTGCAGCCTGGGAAAATCACTGACTCCTTACTTGAATGTAATCTAGTTTTATTATAGTCTCCCTTTAGTATGAGCATTGCTCTAAATAGGCATTATCATGCAAATAACTTCCCAAAACAAAGTAAAATTGAAGCAGAAACCTCTCTCTCTAAGCTTTGTTATTTCCTTCAGCGTCATAAAACTTTTAAAAATGGCTTCATCAACAGGTTTCATTAGGGGATTTGGAGAGGACAGTTATGATCAGGTTTTTCAGTGCCTATTTAGAGCAGTTCAAGGTGTTGTTTACTGTCAGCAATACCCTGGATGTTCCTTCATAATCCAGCTATAAGATCAGAATATGGAGGGAAGGAGAAGGGTGATGTTTCTGAATGAATCTAGCCTAGGAGTCAATGAAACATTCAAGAATTTGCTCAGTCCTGCTAATGACATGCTGCTACCAGCCATTTTGTGCAAGCTTGAGGAGAATTACAATCACAAGGTCAGGGTTGGTTTAGTTCAGCTGGCTGGACGGTTGGTTTGCGAAGCAGAGTGATGCTAACAGTATGGATTCAATTCATCCCTGCACCTGCTGAGGTTACCACGCAGGGCGTTCCTTCCCAGCCTTTGTGGTGACCCTCAGGTTAAATCACCACCAGTCATCTCTCTCTCTCTCTCTCTCTCTCTCTGAGGAGAGAGTAGCCCTATAGTCTAGTAGGACTATGGAAATACAACAACAATAATTCCAAGGCATTGGAGATTGCAAAGAGCTAGTGGTTTGGAACAAAGGATCAATTACCCAGTGAGAGTATCGGAGAGTGGCTTTGTAATAGCTGTCCATTTTTGTAAAAAATTGATTCATTCTAAGGGATGAGTTTGACGGTCTACTATTCATGGTGGTCACTGTTATGCAAGGACATTGAGGAAAATGTGAAAAAGTAAAAACATTATGTCAAGCTATAGAAAGGAAGCTGCCATCAGCAAGCATGGAAATAGTCAGCTAGAGTGTAGCAGAGGCTGTAGACTGATATTTCAGAAATTGAAGGCATTGATGTGATAGAAGGCACTGTGGATGTCTCTATACTCTGACACCCTGTAGCATTTGAAGAAAGCAGCTTACATCACCTCCTTCAGGACAGTTAGGGATGGGTAATAAATGCTGGCCCAGCCATTGACATCTACATCCCATGAGCTAATAAAACAAATAGCCATTCCAGAGTGGGCTGAGGTGTTTCTAATAAATCTTCAGAGATTTTATATACTTTGATTGCTGTTTATTCCACTGTTCCTAGAAGAAATAATGCCTATGCAGTTTTGCAGAAGAGTTTTCAAATGTCATGGGAACAGATGTGGTTAAACACACTCAGGCTCCTTTGCATCATCCTGCTTCAGTTGGAGCAGCAGAGCACACAACATAAATTCTTAAGCTGCTCTTGTTAAACAAATGTAAATATAAACTAGAAGAATTGTCATTGTACCACAAACTGGCAATATTTTGAAAAAAATAGTGTAACACACCTCAATCTACTAGTAGATGGTCAGCTGAATTGTTTCTTAGAAGACAGCCTAGAATGATGTTTTTCGTTACTGCAGCCACATCTAGCCCAGTTGGTCAAAGCATCCAGACAGAATAATGTGTTATAAAAATGAACAAAGTAAGAGAAAGAAGTCTAACGTTCAACCAGAAGGTTAAGGTGAAAGAACATCACCATAAGCATTTAAAATGGTTGAAAACTCATTTAAAAAAAGTGGTGCTCAGACAGATTTTGTCAAGACGTTTGGCAGTGAAAGGTTAGGTTTGTACAGGTAGATCATGCTTTATCTTCAGTGGCTCAGAAGAAGACTCGAGAAGAAGCAAATTAATCTGATGAATAGGACAGCTGGAATGTGAGTAGAGTACCAAACATTACACCAATACACGTTGTGGCGAAAACCAGTTCAGATCCAAGTCAGAGTCAGACAGCTATGTCCAATGATGGGGAATATTCAGCTGAACATTAACTGACCGAATCTCCTTTAATAATGCCAACCAAACTACACTCCAGCTTTTATGCTTTTCGCAAGTGGCATAGTGAGATTCTATCTCCTTCTTAAATTTACTCAATTGTTATGAGTACATTCTATTTATTCTGGGGTAGTGAATTCCACAAGTCATTTCTCCTCATTGATGTTCAAATCTGCTATGCCTTATCCTAAAACAATGACCTCATGTTCTCGATTGTCCACAAGGGAAACATCCTTCCAGATACTTTGTCAATCCCCTTTAACATCCTATATGCTTCTATTAGATTTCCTCTCATTCTTTGAAACTCTAAGGAGTAGATGCCCAGAATCATTCTATCTCTGCTGCTATACCTATCTCCCACCAAGGCTCATGTTCTGCCCCTCTCATAGCTGCATGGAGCACCTTCCCTCACTCACTCTCAATCCTGACACCACTCTTGAAACCTCCCTTATCACTAATCGTGCATGGCATCTGAGAGTCCATTCGTGTGGAGGGGTGCCCACATCTGGGTCCTCACCCACAAACACAAAGAGAATTCTGACTCTCACAAGGGAAGATTAGTCTTCTGGGACTGCTCCTGCAAGGATGTCAAGACATCCATGCCCAGCCCTAAACTTCACTCCAGGGTAACTCTCACCTGAATGCTGTTGTCACTCCCATTCATTGTGCAGCATGTTTAACCACTTACTGTGATGCTTCTCTCTCTTTTGCCAAGTCGACTCTGCTAAGCTGCTCTTGACCTCTGTGGAAAGATTTCTGACTCCACTGGAAGCATTGACTTCGATCTCTGAGGACAAAAGTATTGAGGCCTCAGAGGAAGTATCGGCAACGTTGCCTTCTGCCCCCTTCACCAGCCCAGATACTGACACTGTGGTGGGAACCACAGACTTAGAGAGCTTGGGACTACAGTCTGGTGAGTACCTCACTGCAACAACTCTGCAACTGGCCCAACAAGGAACAGCCCAGGCTGGTGGCATTCGGAGGACTGCTAGCAGGCTGGTACCTGCTCAGCCCCAGGCAGAAGAGGACTCTGTGGTAATGGTGATCTGGGACTGCATCCAAATACACAGCGAGGAACAGGAGAAGCAGAGTGTCATATAAGATATAATGTCTGCCATTGGCTAACAGCTGCATTGGATCATGTTTCTATTTGGCTTCCTCCATGGACAGGTTGGCTAGCTGTCTATGGAGAGCCAAGTCCAGCACCCACAGGGTCTACTGGAGAGATGTAGACACCAACACTCTCTCGTCGTACCCATCGGTCTACAGAGCCAGCGGCATGGCAATTGGAGGGGGAGAAGGGTCAGGGTTTCTTAATTCCAATCAAAGTGCACCAGGCAATACCCAACCAGAGATGGTACCATACTCTGCATTTCCAATCAGAACAGACATGGCCAAGCCCTCCGCCTCCACCCTCATGCTTGACTCTGATTCATGGAAGGTCAGGCCAAAGAGGGTCAATGTGCATTTAGCCTGCCATGAAGCAAGCACACATTCCCCTACCAACCACCCCAATACTGTCACCACAGTTACCCCACCAAACCTCCAGGGCCAAGGTTACAACAGGCTCCCTGTACCCAGTTGCAGAAACTGGAGCTACACTAAGCCTTACTCAGAGGGAGAGAAAGAAGAAAACCTACTGTATGACTTTGGGGTCACAGGTGCAAGAGACATGGACATAACTATTACATTTTGCATAAAGCAGAAAAAAGCAAGACAAATCCAACCCAACGAATTATTGGCCCATCAGTCTACTCTTAATCATCAGAAAAGTGATGGAAGGTTACATCAACAGTGCCATCAAGCAGCACCTGCTCAGCAATAACCTACTCAGTGACATCCAGTTTGGATTCTGCCAGGGCCACTCAACTCCTGATCTCATTATAGCCTTGGTCAAACATGGACAAAAGTGCTGAATTCCAGAGGTGAGGTGAGAGTGACAGCCCTTGACATCAAGACTGCATTCGACTGAGTATGGAATCAAATGGCCTCGGGAAAACTGGAATCAATGGGTATCAGGGGGCAAACCTTCCACTGGTTGGAGTCATATCTGGCACACAAGAAGAAGGTCATGGTTGTTAGAGGTCAGTCATCTCAGCTCCAGGACATCTCTGAAGGAGCTCCTCAGAGTAGTGTCCAAGGGCCAACCATCTTCAACTACTTCATCAATGACCTTCCCTCCATCATAAGACCAGAAGAGGGGATGCTCACTGATAATTGTACAATGCTCAGCATCATTCACAACTCTTCAAATACTGAAGCAAGTTATGTTTAAATGTAGGAGAAAGTGAGGACTGCAGATGCTGGAGATCAGAGCTGAAAATGTGTTGCTGGAAAAGCGCAGCAGGTCAGGCAGCATCCAAGGAGCAGGAGAATCGACGTTTTGGGCATAAGCCCTTCTTCAGGAATGAGGAGGGTGTGCCAAGCAGGTTAAGATAAAAGGTAGGGAGGAGGGACTTGGGGAAGGGGCATTGGGAATATGATAGGTGGAAGGAGGTTAAGGTGAGGGTGATAGACCGGAAGGGGTGGGGGCTGAGAGGTCCGGAAGAAGATTGCAGGTGAAGAAGATTGCAGGTCAAGAAGGCGGTGCTGAGTCCGAGGATTGGTTAGAGATAAGGTGGGGTGGGGTGGGGAAGGGAAATGAGGAAGCTGGAGAAGTCTGCATTCATCCCTTCTTTTTGGAGGGTTCCTAGGCGGAAGATGAGGCACTCTTCCTCCAGGCATCACGTTGCCATGGTCTGGCAATGGAGGAGGCCAAGGATGTTTAAATGTAATATGTTCTTGACAATATCCAGGCTTGGGCTGACAAGTGGCAAATAGCATTCATACAGGAAATGGCAGGAAATGACCATCTCCTGATATTCAATGGTGTTAGGGAATCCCCTACTATCAACATCCTTGGGGTTACCATTGACCAGAAACTCAAGTGGACAAATCAAATAAACAAAGCGGCTAAAACAGCAGGTCAGAGTGTAGGAATATTGTGGCAAGTAACTCACAGTCTGACTCCTCGGAGCCTGTTCATCATCTACAAGGTACAAGTCAGGAGGGTAATAGAAGACTCCCCACTTGCCTGGACGAGTGCAGCTCCAACACTCAAGGACATCATCCAGCAGAAAACAACCTGTTCGATTGGAAGACATCCACAAACGTCCACTCCCTCTATCACTGATGCTCAGTAGCAGCAGTGTGTACTATCTACAAGGTACACAACAAAAATTGACTCAAGATCTTTAGACAGCACCTTCAAAAACCATGACCGCTTCCGTCTAGAAGGACAAGGCCAGCAGATATATGGGAACACCACTACCTGAGACTTCCTCTCCGAGACACTCACCATCCTGACCTGGAAATACATTGCCATTCCTTCACTGTCACAGGGTCAACATCCTGGAATTCCCTCCCTAAGGGGATTTTGGATCAACCTACAATATGTGGACTGCAGCAGTTCAAGAAGGCAGCTTAACAGCACTTTCTCAAGGGCAACCAGAGACAGGCAATACTTGCTGGCCAGCCAGTGACACCAATGTCCCATGAATGAATGAGAAAAAAATGCTTTGAAATTGACTGCCGTATACTTGTGAGTCCCTCTGTGCCATCATTAAATGCATTTTAGGACCATCTAGGAGCACCTCACGGCTACAAACCCTCCACATATAAGGGTCTATACTGACAGCCTACTGCACCATCTGGGTGCAAGAGTAACAATGCATACACATGGCCTTGGGTCACAATGATACCTTGTCCTTTCTTGTTCAACATCCCGAATGTTTGGTTCCATGAATGCATACAAGTTTTCAAAAGGTGGTTCATCAGTGGTGAAAAGTTCTCCAAAAAATTCAATGCAACTGGTTCTTAGCTAAAAAAAGTACAGTTCAGCTAAGTTTTTAGTGTGCTGCTTGTGAGCCAAGAGAAAGAACTGCTACCAGTCGCCTCTACAATGTGGAAGCAGGCCATTCAGCCCATCAAGTCAACATGACCTTCCAAAGAGCATCCCAACCAGATCCATGCCCCTACCATGTCTCTGTAATCCTGTATTTCTGATGGCTAATCCACCTAGCCTGCACACTATGGGCAATTTAGCACATTTTTGGACTGTTGAGTAAACTGGAGCACCCAGAGGAAACTCCCATAGACACAAAGAGAATATATAAACTCCACACAGAGAGTCAGTCAAGGGTGGAATGAAATCCAGCTTCCTGTACAATAAGGCAGCAGTGCTAATGACTGAGCCACCATGCCACCCTACATAAAGTCATGATTAGAGTGGTGCTGGAAAAGCACAGAAGGGCAGGCAACTTCCGAGGAGCAGGAAAATTGACGTTTCAGGCAAAAGCCCTTCAAATGTTGATTTTCCTGCTCCTAGGATGCTGCCTGACCTGCTGTGCTTTGCCAGCATTACTCTAATCTTGACTCTAAAGTCCAGCATCTGCAGTAGCCACTTCTGCCACCCTGCATAGAGTACTGCTCCTCCCATGTTCTATCTCAATTCCCAATAATATTCCAACATCCCAAACTCGGGCTCTCTGTCCCTAAAAGTCCCAATACCTCACCATGATTGATTTGTTCCTTCACTCACTAATAGATTGACTGTTAAAAATTACAATTTCATCCATCATGCAACTCTCCCCAACACCTGCCTCTCATGGTTACTCTTTACAACTTAAGTCAACTTACAATGTGTTAAACCAGAGCAGTATTATAGCCATATCATCCAATCCTCACACAAACTACCTTTACTTCCCATCTTAGATCATTTGATAAATCAGAGCAGACACACATAGATAACCCCTGCTCTTTTTTGCAATTAACCCTGCCCTCAGAAAATGAATGGGACAGAGGGGCGGTTACCTCAACAAATGTCCAGCAATGCAGTAACCAAACCAGTGATTTCAGGCTTCTAAATTCCATCTTGATCAAAAAAGGGAAGAAACTATTATTCCAAGTAAAGTCTCATGAAAGATTAATGAGGAATGTATAGTAATTTAGGAAGTTTCAATGCCATTTGTAAAACCAGGTTCCCAAAGTCATTCTTTAATAAAGATATTAAGGGCTATGGGGAGAATGCGGGTAAGTGGAGTTGAAATGCCCATCAGCCATGATTGAATGGCGGAGTGGACTCGATGGGCCGAATGGCCTTACTTCCACTCCTATGTCTTACGGTCTTATGGTCTTATTGTAGCCATTGTGATTTTACATTCATTTGAGGAGTCTTCCCTTAACATCCATTATATTTCCTTTTGAATTCTTTTCTTGCATCGAGTCAAAGTTAATAGTGCAGCTTTTCCCCATTTTTCGTGCAAACTAAAGATTTCTTTTTATACAGGGAAGCCTTCTCAAGGTCGCAGTTTAAAGATTGATCATAAAAGGCTGAACTGTTTCATCCATCACAAACTCCCACTGAATAAACTTCTTTATCTGAATCTCTTCCCGTTTTCTTTATTCCCTTCTTTTGACAGCCTGGAGCATAGAATTCATGTCTATAAAGGATTCCAGAATATCAGTATTGTGCCCCTCTATTATTAATGTTGTTTGCTAAATTGCAACTTTCAACTGGTACTTTTCAGAGAGATCAATGATTCTTTTTGTTGTGCATCTGCTGAGAAACAGACTGCACATTCATTGTTAATTGTTTTGTTTTTGCGGTTTTCTTTAAGTAGATCTTCAACACTTTTCTGAGCATTAGCAATGCCATGCTTTGTCATGTCATATACTGTACCTCAACTCTGCCAAATATCTTCCTCACTGCACTCAGAACAAGTGGATGAACAGGTTTGACTTCAATTTTGATAGTGAAAACAGGTCTGAATACAACAACAGTTGTCACTGGAATTTTTTTTGTTGAAAAATTAAAATATGTACTATTTGTAAATATATATAAATAAAACTTCAATGTCTTTCAACATCACCTACTCACATCATCCAGTGTAGAGAAAGTCATTTATACCAGAAATATAACCATACATGCAGAATGCATGACTTTAATATGAGAACATTTTGGCATCAGACTACCACAGCAAATCAGCCAAACTGACATTCTACAAATGTTTGTCAAGTACACCTGCTTGAAGTAATCTGAAGCTCTCTGTCAGTCAAATGGAAATACAGCTGCAGGGCTTCAACAATATAACGTAAATAACATATATAAAAAAGAAGAAATAAGAGCAGGCATTAGCCATTCAATGTCTCAATGCTGCTTTGCATCATTCAACAATATCATGGCTGATCTGCCTCAGGCCTCAATTCCTTTTTTATGCCAACCTCCCATAGCTCTTGTCTCTCTGATGTTTGAAGAATGTTTCAACCTCCTCCTTAAATACTTTCAGTGGTCTATACTCTACAGTTCTCTTGGGTAGAGAATTCCAGACATACATAATAATCTGGGAGAAGAAATTGCTTTGTAACTCACATTTAAATGAATGTTCCCTTATTCTCCACCTCTCTTTCCTCCTTCTTTGAAAGACACTTCTTTTACCACGTTTTTGGTCACCTGGCTCAACAACTCTTTAGGTGACTCAGTGTAAAATATTTCTTCACACCACTCCTTGAGCTTGATGACATTTAATTAAGTTGAAAATGCTGTATATTGTTCTTATTGTTGTTGTGATTAATAGAGTAAATGAAAACTGTCAATATGATTGTTCCCCCTGAAGTTATGGAATATGGTGGAGAAAAAGAGAATGAAGCTGACTTACAATTGTTTCATATGTACAGTGCAAATCAGGGCAGTTACTGAACTGGGTTTCAAGATTATAGCAAACACTGTAGGCTGATCATATAGCACAAAACATATTGCACAAACGCAAGTTATCCCACCAGAATTGTGGAATTCACTATTGCAAATAAGGAAATGGGTTCTGACTGGTATGCCATTGCACATGCACAGTTATTGATAGTTGGCAATTAACTCCTTTCATACAGTAAATAGGAGACTGTTGATTGGTAGAGGTGTTGTCATGATGAATGGATCAGTTATTGATGACTGACAATTAACTGTCAAATCCTCTCTAACAATATATATGTTGTTTTACCCTTGATTTCCTGGGTTTTGTCTCCTTACTTTACTTCCACAGCAACACCATTATTGTTCAGTTTGGTAGGCAATACTCCTCTCTGTTGAGGTAGAGTCACAACAATGATCTGCTGTCACTAAGTATCATAAATACTATCACTTCACAGCATCATGTCGTTAGTTCATGCCTGAAGGATATGACTTCCATCAGTCCATCAAATATCTGTTTAACAGCTATCTGTAAGAATAATAGGGTAGTTATGGTAGGGGATTTTAACTTTCCAAACATCGACTGGGACTGCCATAGTGTTAAAGGTTTAGATGGGGAGGAATTTATTAAGTGCATACAAGACAATTTTCTGATTCAGTATGTGGATGTACCTATTAGAGAAGGTGCAAACCTTGACCTACTTTTGGGAAATAAGGCAGGGCAGGTGACTGAGGAGTCAGTGGGGGAGCACTTTGGGGCCAACAACCATAATTCTATTAGTTTTAAAATCGTGATGGAAAAGGATAGATCAGATCTAAAAGTTGAAGTTCTAAATTGGAGAAAGGCTAATTTTGACGGTATTAGGCAAGAACTTTCAAAAGCGGATTGGAGGCAGATATTTGCAGGTAAAGGGACGGCTGGAAAATCGGAAGCCTTCAGAAATGAGATAACAAGAATTCAGAGAATGTATATTCCTGTCAGGGTGGAAGGAAAGGCTGGTAGGTATAGGGAATGCTGGATGACTAAAGAAATTGAGGGTTTGGTTAAGAAAAAGAAGGAAGCATATCAGGCATAGACAGGATAGATCGAGTGAATCCTTAGAAGAGTATAAAGGAAGTAGGAGTATACTTAAGAAGGAAATCAGGAGGGCAAAACGGGGACATGAGGTAGCTTTGGCAAATAGCATTAAGGAGAATCCAAAGGGTTTTTACAAATATATTAAGGACAAAAGGGTAACTAGGGAGAGAATAGGGCCCGCTGCAAATGTGTTGCTGGTCAAAGCACAGCAGGTTAGGCAGCATCTCAGGAATAGAGAATTCGACGTTTCGAGCATAAGCCCTTCATCAGGAATAAGAGAGAGAGAGCCAAGCAGGCTGAGATAAAAGGTAGGGAGGAGGGACTAGGGGGAGGGGCGATGGAGGTGGGATAGGTGGAAGGAGGTCAAGGTGAAGGTGATAGGCCGGAGTGGGGTGGGGGCGGAGAGGTCAGGAAGAGGATTGCAGGTTAGGAGGGCGGTGCTGAGTTGAGGGAACCGACTGAGACAAGGTGGGGGGAGGGGAAATGAGGAAGCTGGAGAAATCTGAATTCATACCTTGTGGTTGGAGGGTTCCCAGGCGGAAGATGAGGCGCTCCTCCTCCAGCCGTCGTGTAGTTGTGTTCTGCCGGTGGAGGAGTCCAAGGACCTGCATGTCCTCGGTGGAGTGGGAGGGGGAGTTAAAGTGTTGAGCCACGGGGTGATTGGGTTGGTTGGTTCGGGCGGCCCAGAGGTGTTCTCTGAAGCGTTCCGCAAGTAAGCGGCCTGTCTCACCAATATAGAGGAGGCCACATCGGGTGCAGCGGATGCAATAGATGATGTGTGTGGAGGTACAGGTGAACTTGTGGCGGATATGGAAGGATCCCTTGGGGCCTTGGAGGGAAGTGAGTGTGGAGGTGTGGGCGCAAGTTTTACATTTCCTGCGGTTGCAGGGGAAGGTGCCGGGGGTGGAGGTTGGGTTGGTGGGGGGTGTGGATCTGACAAGGGAGTCACGAAGGGAGTGGTCCTTGCGGAACGCTGATAGGGGAGGGGAGGGAAATATATCCTTGGTGGTGGGGTCCGTTTGGAGGTGGCGGAAATGGCGGCGGATAATACGTTGTATGCGCAGGTTGGTGGGGTGGTAGGTGAGAACCAGTGGGGTTCTGTCTTGGTGGCGGTTGGAGGAGCGGGGCTCAAGGGCGGAGGAGCGGGAAGTGGAGGAGATGCGGTGGAGGGCATCGTCGATCACGTCTGGGGGGAATCTGCGGTCCTTGAAGAAGGAGGCCATCTGGGCTGTGCGGTGTTGGAATTGGTCCTCCTGGGAGCAGATGCGGCGGAGACGAAGGAATTGGGAATATGGGATGGCGTTTTTACAGGGGGCAGGGTGGGAGGAGGTGTAGTCCAGGTAGCTGTGGGAGTCAGTCGGTTTATAATAGATGTCTGTGTTGAGTCGGTCGCCCGAGATAGAAATGGAAAGGTCTAGGAAGGGGAGGGAGGAGTCTGAGACAGTCCAGGTGAATTTCAGGTCGGGATGGAAGGTGTTAGTAAAGTTGATGAACTGTTCAACCTCCTCGTGGGAGCACAAGGCAGCGCCGATACAGTCATCGATGTAGCGGAGGAAAAGGTGGGGGGTGGTGCCAGTGTAGTTGCGGAAGATGGACTGTTCCACATATCCTACGAAGAGGCAGGCATAGCTGGGGCCCATGCGGGTGCCCATGGCAACTCCTTTAGTTTGGAGGAAGTGGGAGGATTGAAAAGAGAAGTTATTCAGGGTGAGGAACCCTCCAACCACAAGGTATGAATTCAGATTTCTCCAGCTTCCTCATTTCCCCTCCCCCCACCTTGTCTCAGTCGGTTCCCTCAACTCAGCACCGCCCTCCTAACCTGCAATCCTCTTCCTGACCTCTCCGCCCCCACCCCACTCCGGCCTATCACCTTCACCTTGACCTCCTTCCACCTATCCCACCTCCATCGCCCCTCCCCCTAGTCCCTCCTCCCTACCTTTTATCTCAGCCTGCTTGGCTCTCTCTCTCTTATTCCTGATGAAGGGCTTATGCTCGAAACGTCGAATTCTCTATTCCTGAGATGCTGCCTAACCTGCTGTGCTTTGACCAGCAACACATTTGCAGCTGTGATCTCCAGCATCTGCAGACCTCATTTTTTACTAGAGAATAGGGCCCCTCAAAGATCAACAAGGAGGTCTTTGTGTAGAGCCACAGAAAATTGGGGAGATACTAAATGAGTATTTTGCATCAGTATTTACTGTGGAAAAGGATATGGAAGATATAGACTTTAGGGAAATAGATGGTGACATCTCAGATTACAGAGGAGGAAGTGCTGGATGTCTTGAAAAGGGTAAAGGTGGATAAGTCCCTAGGACCTGATCAAGTGTACCCAAGAACCTTGTGGGAAGCCAGAGAAGTGATTGCTGGGCCTTTTGCTGAGATATTTGTACCATCGATAGTCACAGGTGAGGTACTGGAAGACTGGAGGTTGGTAAACGTGGTGCCATTGTTTAAGAAGGGTGGTAAAGACAAGCCAGGGAACTATAGACCAGTGAGCCTGATCTCGGTGGTGGGCAAGTTGTTGGAGGGAATCCTGAGGGACAAGATGTACATGTATTTGGAAAGGCAAGGACTGATTAGGGATAGTCAACATGGCTTTGTGTATGGGAAATCATGTCTCATAAACTTGATTGAGTTTTTTTGAAGAAGTAACACAGAGGATTGATGAGGGCAGAGCAGTAGATCTATATGGACTTCAGTAAGGCGTTCGACAAGATTTCCCATGGGAGGCTGATTAGCAAGGTTAGATCTCATGGAATACAGGGAGAACTAATCATTTGGATACAGAACTGGCCCAAAAGTAGAAAACAGAGGGTGGTGATGGAGGGTTGTTTTTCAGACTGGAGGCCTGTGACCAGTGGAGTGTCACAAGGATTGGTGCTGGTCCTCTACTTTTTGTCATTTACATAAATGATTTGGATGTCAGCATAGAGGTACAGTTAGTAAGTTTGCAGATGACACCAAAATTGGAGGTGTAGTGGACAGAGAAGAGGATTACCTCAGATTACAAAAGGATCTGGACCAGATGGGCCAATGGGCTGAGAAGTGGCAGATGGAGTTTAATTCAGATAAATGTGAGGTGCTACATTTTGGGAAAGTAAATCTTAGCAGGCCTTATATACTTAATGGTAAGGTCCTAGGGAGTGTTGCTGAACAAAGAGACCTTGGAGTGCAGGTTCATATCTCCTTGAAAGTGGAGTTGCAGGTAGATAGGATCCTGAAGAAGGTGTTTGGTATGCTTTCCTTTATTGGTCAGAGTATTGAGTACAGGAGTTGGGAGGTCATGTTGCGGCTGTACAAGACATTGGTTAGGCCCCTGCTGGAATATTGCTTGCAATCCTGGTCTCCTTCCTATCGGAAAGATGTTGTGAAAGGGTTCAGAAAAGATTTAAAAGAATGTTGCCAGGGTTTGAGGATTTGAGCTATAGGGAGAGGCTGAACAGGCTGGGGCTGTTTTCCCTAGAACGTCGGAGGCTGAGGGGTGACCTTATAGAGGTTTACAAAATTATGAGGGGCATGGATAGGATAAATAGACAAGGTCTTTTCCCTGGGGTCGGGGAATCCAGAACTAGAGGGCATAGGTTTAGGATGAGAGGGGAAAGATATAAAAGAGACCTAAGGGGCAACTTTTTCACACAGAAGGTGGTACTGTATGTAATGAGCTGCCAGAGAAAGTGGTGGAGGCTGGTACAATTGCAACATTTAAGAGGCATTTGGATGGGTATATGAATAGGAAGGGTTTGGAGGGATATTGGCCGGGTGTTGGCAGGTGGGACTAGATTGGGTTGGGATATCTGGTCGGCATGGATGGGTTGGACCGAAGGGTCTGTTTTCATGCTGTACATCTCCATGACTCTTTGACTCTATAACTGTCAAAACACCAGGCAGCTTGTAAGAGGCAGCTTCTTTAATTCCCCTTGTGCAACTACAAGATAATTTTTACAAAGCAGATCCAAATAAGGAGCATTCGGAATAGTTTTGATCTCTATTAATTATTCAGATGAAGAACCAGACTCTCGCCAAATCTGTTGACCAAACAAGAAGTAGGTTAAAAGAAAAGCAAGTTATGAGACGGATGCAAACAGTCTGCAAAGAGGTATTGATAGAATAGGCACAAATGTGGTATATAATATGGGAGAATCTGAGATGTCCTACATTGGGCAGAAGTATCGTCAATTTGAATATTACTTAGAGTCATAGAGATGTACAGCACGGAAACAGACCCTTCGGTCTTTACATCGAGAAATTCTGCAGTCTGGTACTGTACACAGCCATCAATCTGGGTCTCTTCGTATCTGAATCTCAGTTGGTTACAGCAAACAATTAGGACAGCAAATGGAATGTTGACCATTATTGCAAGGGGAATGGCGTGTAAAAGTAGGCAAGTCAGGCTCCAACCGTGCAGTGTATTGATGAGACCACACCCAGTGTAAGTGTTGTGTATAATTTTAGTGCCTTAATTAAGGAGGTATATACATATGTTGGAAACAGTTCACAAAAAGTCACTGATCTAATTCCCGGGATGTAGGGATTATTTTATGAATAAAAACTGAGCAGGTTGGGCCTATCTCACTGGACTTTAGAATAACTCAGAATGATCTCATTAAGTAAGATTCTGAGGGGTTTGACAATTTGTGACAACAGTCACTTTCAAAGGTTATTTTGTCTTGGAGGTTTGTGAAGAGAGGTTGTAAAGACAGAGGTACCAAAGTGTCTAGGGAGCTGGAAGGCGAAAACAGTTTAACAATAGAATAGGAGTGGCGAATTCTCTCAGGTCAGGATTTTTAAGTTTTTTTTAGCTGTAGCAGTCACAAGATGTGTGAGTACCAGAAGGGTTGCAATCTTCAGTAAATAATTCCTAACTGACTTTCCCTCAAATTGCTCTTGTTCTTGTTCCCATGTTGATTGGAATCCTGCCTGTAAGAATTTGAGTTTGAATTTATCTTTTTGCCAGGGGCTGTGTTTGTGGGATACTATTATATTGGAATAGCTGGGTTTTAAATATGTTCAAAGACATATAAGATAGATTTTGGATTAACAAGCTAATGGTTATGGAGAGCAGGCAGGAAAGTGGAGTTAAGACCATAATCACATCAGCCATGATCTTATCATGGAGCATTGGATCAGGTTTGAGAGGGCAAATGACTGGTCCCTTGCTTCCATTTGTTGTCTTTGTTTCAACACTTTATTACTGTAGACATTAACATTAGAATTAATTTAGTTTTAGTTAGTTTTAGTTTGTTAATAGTGTTCTTATTTTTAAGTGCATACATGTGTGAGTCTCAGTTTTCAAAATCAATATGACAAGGAGCTAATGAGGGAACAAATTATCTTTTATTTGTATTTTGTGATGAGGTTAATTAATAACCTTGCAGTAGACACACCTTTGGGAAAATGTGATCAAAACTGATAAAAGTTTCTCACTGAGTTTATGATTTATTTAGTAGAAGCCAAAGCTAGGTTCTTAATACTGAACCAAGTAATTGCATAGGTATGAAGTTGGCTAAATTAAATTAGAAACTAGCTTAACGATTATGATGTCGAGAGATAAAGGCAAATGTTCAAAAAAATCAATTCAAATTTATTTATATTTTCCTTTGAGGAATGAAGAAAACACAAGAAACGTGGTCAAAAAAAGTCTAACAAGAGGAGATAAAGACCAAAGGAAGAGACTTCGTGTGCTGTCAAAACAGCAGTAGACCTGGGGATTGGGAAGATTTTAAAATTCAGAAAAGAATGGAGGAGAAGAAAGGGAATAAGAATAAAAATAAAAATAAAAACTGATAAGAAAGGGAAGCTAGAATGTAAGTAAACTAGCCTGACAAACCAAAAGTATGCATGTTAAATAAAAATCAATTTTCTTTTGGTAATGAGTTGAATAAGATGATGCCAGTATCATAGAATCTCTACCGTATGGATCAGGCCATTCAGCCCATCGAGGCAAAAGTGAGGACTGCAGATGCTGGAGATTAGAGTCAAGAGTGTGGTGCTGGAAAAGTACAGCAGGTCAGGCAGCATCCAAGGAGCAGGAAAATCGATGTTTCAAGCAAACGCCCTTCAGCAGGATGAATGATGAAGGGCTTTTGCCTGAAACATCGATTCTCCTGCTCCTTGGACGCTGACCTGCTCTGTTTTTCCAGCACCACACATTCAGCCCATCGAATCCACACTAGCCCTTCAAAGAGCATCCCACCCTGACCCACACCCAATCCCTATCTCTGTAGCCATTTCCCAGGGTTAAGCCACCTAGCCAGAACATCCCTGGTCACAACAAAGCAATTTAACATGGCCAATCCACTTACATGCACATTTTTGAAATGGGGGAGGAAACCAGAGCACCAAGAGGAAACCCACGCAGACATGGGAAGAATGTGCAAACTCCACACAGGCAGTCGCCCGAAGCTGGAATCGAACCCAGGTGCCTGGTGCTGTCAGATAGCACTATGCCACCTGGTTATACACCAGATGAATCTCTGCACATGTCGTTCAATGCAATTAAAATGAAATTTAGTTAGTGACCAGCAATTTACAAAAAATAAAAATTAAGACTATGAAGGACTCATATTGATGCACAGTGAGTGCAGACTTGAAGCTGAACAGCTTAACTCCAGAAGCCAATCTAGGCCAGAGAGTGGCTAAAAATAGGTGAGTAACATGCAGCTGGGATTCTGCAGCACAGGTTCACCCAACAATTTAGAAAGTACATCTAGACATTGAAATCCTATCATTGCAGTCTGAAGGCCATATGTATAAATTAAGTACAAATGTCTACTTACATGTATATCTTACCTTGACAAAAAAGACATTGGTGAACTAAAGACTTGTTCATGTTCAATTAATTGGTTAGCAAGCACTGCTGCCTCACAGCGCCAGAGACCCGGGTTCAATTCCCAACTCAGGCGACTGTGTGGAGTTTGCACATTCTCCCCTTGTCTGTGTGGGTTTCCTCCGGGTACTCCGGTTTCCTCCCACAGTCCAAAGATGTGCAGGTCAGGTGAATTGGCCATGCTAAATTGCCCGTAGTGTTAGATAAGGGGTAAATGTAGGGGTATGGGTGGGTTGCGCTTCGGCAGGTCGGTGTGGACTTGTTGGGCCGAAGGGCCTGTTTCCACACTGTAAGTAATCTAATCTAAAAAAAATTTAAATTTACTGCTGACAATGTTTTCTTTCCTACAAATTGTTTAACAAATTCTGAATATTGATTGATTACATAAAATATTTGGAATCATATCCTCTGTTCAGCTCTTTCAGTCCACTTCAGCTTCAATGAATGTAGTTGCTAAAGGGGAATCATTTTACTCTTGTAGGGATTTAAATGGTTCATGGACACTGGTAAAGGTTGTATCTATGCAGTAATATCAGTGTGCACACTTCGACTGTACAGCCAAGCTCTTGTTTCCTTGCTGATCTTTCTGACAGAACATGGTGTCCACTCTATAGTTTGCAACTTGGTTTTCCACCTTCTCAGATAGACTCCTATTAATTCAAAATAGCTAAGTTCAGTTCTGGCCCATTATATCTGGCTTTTCTGCTATCATTGCATCAGTGAAAGTCGTCTCATTATCCTTTTTCTAAAATAAAGGCCAACATTTATTAAGAATCCAAATTATTTTTAACTGCATTCAGCTCCTCAGAGTAGCCTACACATCTGGATTATGAGACAAGCAATATAATCCTCCATGACATAACATTGGTTCGATGTCACATAGCCAGCACACTGCCTTTATACATCAGAGTTCTGGATTTAAATGCAGGCCGTAAGGATGGTTAACAATCTTATACTCTGTTTACCCTAAACTGAGTGTGGGCACCCTTAATTCACATTCTCAAAGTTAAAAGTCACATAGCACCAGGTTACAATCCAACAGGTTTATTTGGAAGTACAAGCTCGCGAAGCTCTGTGTGATTTTTAACTTTGTGCACACTTTGAGAAAACCAAACTCAGAAATAAACTGCAAAAGTGAAAAAATGTTCAAGATAACCCAAGATAACAGGTCCCTTGTTTGAATATCCAAAGGCTCGCATGCCTCTTTCATACGCGAAGAATAGGATGCCATTCTCTGTGCCAACACCATTGGTGAAGGCAGCACACTTCCAGCTTGTGATGTATGTACCCTTCCTGCCCTTGATATTTGTGGCTATTCAGCATTAAAATCACAAGTGCTCTTACCCAACAACTTTAAAATTTATTGTGAAGGTCCACATCAACTGGTGCTGAGATTCCCATTTTCTTTTTAACCTTTTAAATCTCATGCTGAATATCATGGCCCACAGTAGTTCGAATCACCTAAATGCAATCATATGGCTCAATATTAAACTAGCAATGATGGGTAGGGAAAGAATGGATTGAGAGTGGAGAAAGGTATTAAGGAGTAAAGTAGAAAGTATATTTTTTCTTTTCTTCATTCACACAATGTGGACACCACTGGCTAGGCCAGTATTTATTGACCATCCCTAATTGTTCAAAGGGCAATTGAGAGTCAACCACACTGCTGTGAATCTGGAATCACATGTAGGCTAGACCCGTTCAGAATGGTACATTTCCTTCCTCAAGAGATAGTTGTGGACCCAGATGGATTTTGCAACAATCAACAGCAGTTCCGTGGTCTTCATCACATTCCTAATCCCAGATATTATGTAGTGAATTCAAATTCTATCACCTGCTATGAACCTAGGATTTAAACCTTTGACCCCACAACATTACGTGGGTCTCTGGATTAATGATCTTGTGATAATACCTCTAGGTCTGACATCCCCCTTTCTAGAAAAAAATAAAAAGGCATGACACTTAAATGGCATAATTAAATAAGGATACCACATGCAAGAATGTGTCTAACATAATGTTCACTGCTACAAAGATTTCCCAGGAATTGGAGACCTGCCAACAAAAGCCAGGCCAGCTCCAGGGGTGTTTTTCTTACTGGATTCCTGTGTCCAGTGGAGTTCCACAGGAATCATTGAGGTTCTTGCTGATGGTTAGATGTATAAATGACTTAGACTTGAATGTAGAAGTAATGACCAGTAAATTTGCAGAGGGTACAAAAATTGGTGGTTCATAGTGATTTCCTCACTTTTTGACTCCCTCTGGTCCTCCAGCTCATTCCATTCTGCTGAGCAGAGTCCATCACTTTTCCATCCTGTCCATGGTTTTCACAATGTTTTTCCTTTTCTGAAACTTTTCCAAGATGGTTGCGGAGTAGCACTATAGTGTGCAGGCTCCTGCTCGCAGTTTGTCTGCTCCGGCCACTTTTATGGTTTTTTTTTCGTTTGTGCGCTACTTTTTTTCCTTAGTTTAATGTAGTTACCTTTTGTGAGGCGCAGGTTTGTGCAGCACAGAGGGTATCGAACCAGCATGGGCAGGGCAAGGTCAACATGGCAGCAAGAGACGTCTCTGACATCAGTGGCAGTCATCCTGAGGCGGCGGTGAGAGCAGGGACATGCCATCCCCACTGCAGCCGGTGGTGAGAGCAGGGACATTCTGAGGTGGCCGGTAGTGAGAGCAGGGACAGGCTGCAGTAGGGGAGAGCAGGCAGCCCGGGGTGGCAGCAGGACAAGGATGAGCCCAAAGCAGGGCAGACTGTGGACAGTAATGTTGAATTGTTCACTGTGTTTCTTTGTTTTTCTACATTTTGCTAAGAAGAACTGTAACATTTAAATTTTTAACCCTGTTTCTTAATCTTCTTGCTTTGTACCTAAGATTCTGTACCTTGTATCTAAGATGGTGCCATAAGTGGGAACTTGTAAATTTTTCACTGTACTCATGTGAGTACATGTGACAATAGACCTAAATCTAAACCTGTTGAGAAGAATAGGCATAGATTTCAGAAGGCTATGGACAGGCTTGTCAAATGGACTGATCAGTGGTAAATGGAATTCTATATGGTTAAGTGTGAGGTGATGCATTTGGGCAGGACTAAGAAGGCAAAGAAATGAATGATAAATAGTTGGATCCTTGGAAGTACCAAGAGTGAAAGTGATTTTGTCCCTCAAATTAGTAGACAAGCAATAAAGTGGTTAAGAAGGCAAATGAGGTACTTGCCATTATGAGCTCAGGCATGAAGTCTAAGAGCATGGAGATTATGGTGTAATTGTATAAAACATTGGTTAGACCATTACTAGAGTATTGTGTGCACTTCTGAAATCCACAGTATAGGAGTGATAGGGTGCAGAGCAGATTAACCAGGATGTTGCTTGGACTGGAGAGTTGTAGTTATGAAGAGAGATTGAGCAGTTCAGGTTGTTTCCTTTAGATCAGAGGAAACTAAAGGGCAAATGATTAAGATATATAAAATTAGGACAGGCATAGACAGAGTAGATAGGAAGTAATGTCTCCCTTTGGTGGAGGGATCAATGACCAGGTGCATGGGTTAAGGAGGTTTAGAGGGATTATAAAGATTATTTTTACCCAGAGGGTGATGAGAATGTGGAACTCACTGCCTGTAAGGGTGACAGAAACCCCCATAATATGTCGGAAGTATTTAGCTCTATACGTGTGATACCAAGACAGGGATTGCTATGGGAAAATGCTTGAAAATGGAATTAGAATATTCAGAATAGGCTGTTTTTGACTGGCACAGACTCGATGGGCTGAATGGCTTTTGCTTCTGTGTTGTAGACCTCTGTGACTAATTGCTGACTTTAAGTTTCTTTCACAGAACTGCTTGTGGGCCAAGAGGAGCTAACATTCTACATTTGACCCCCAAAGGAAGACTTCTGTTTCCCTAACTCCTATTAGTCAAATTACTATCTACCTCTCAAACCTGGCAGTTGCTGTGGTGCATTCCTGACTGAGGCCTCCTTCACTGATACTTGCTTCCACTTCCAGTTAAACTGTTGAATTTAAGGATACAGAATTCTAACATATTCATCATATCCAATTATTACCAAGACTTTCTGGGTTCTCCTGTCTTCCATGAAATAGTGTGGCCTTGGTGACTAAGTTCTGGTAATTACTTGCACTTGGAGTATTGCGTGCAGTTATGGTCACCGCATTTTAGGAAGGATGTGGAAGCTTTGGAAAGTGTGCAGAGGAGATTTACTAGGATGTTGCCTGGTATGGAGGGAAGATCTTACGTGGAAAGACTGAGGGAATGGGGACTGTTTTCGTTAGAGAGAAGAAGGTTGAGAGATGACTTAACTGAGATGTTTAAGACAATCAGAGGGTTAAATAGGGTGGACAGTGAAAGCCTTTTTCCGCTGATGGAGATAGCTAGCACAAGGGGACATAGCTTTAAATTGAGGGGTGATAGATATAGGACAGATGTCGCAGATAGTTTCTTTACTCAGAGAGCAGTAGGGGAGTGGAACACACTGCCTGCAACAATAGTTGCCAACTTAAAGGGCATTTAAATGATCATTGGATAAACATATGGATGAAGATGGAATAGTGTGGGATAGATAGGCTTCAGATTGGTTCCACAGGTCGGGCACAACACCAAGGGCTAAAGGGCCTGTACTGCGCTGTAATGTTCTATGTTCTATTTAGATTTATCTCACATTTGGATTAACATATTGGTTTGACAGATAGATTGAAGCCATTTGATGGTCTATGCACGTTCATGTTTTGGGAGGCTTAATGCCAACTGGCCTTCTTCTCCAGTTCAAATAAACAAGATACACCCATGTGTATTAGCCTTCACTTGTAGCAAGTCCTTATGCTTAGACAGAGATGTGGCCTCTCCTGATTTGTTGAGTATAAGTTGTTGACTGAATCTATGATAACATATCCTCAACAGCAGAAACTACCTCATTTATATGCTCTGCTGCAAAATCAATTTTTAAACCTGGGGGAGGCGTTCTGACATTCAGTATAACAAAGCCTTTGTCTTGGATTTCAGGTAGTTCTGCAAGCGTCGAGAAATTTTGCAAATAGACCACCGCATTACTGAGGCAGGAATGAGTTGTGTGATCACCTCCTTATTGCCCAGATAATTGTTTATCATTTTTGCAACATCAGCAACAATGTTTAAATATCCTACAGTTAATATGGCACCTTGATTTTTCTCCTCTCTGAGTGTGCAGCCTGCATTGTTTGACTTCATGTCAACTTCCAAATCATTGAGGAATCTTTTCCTGTCATCAGCTTCAATGACTTTGATTTGTTGTGGAGTCAAGTCATAGAACATAGAACATAGAACATAGAACATTACAACGCAGTGCAGGCTGTTCAGCCCTCGATGTTGCGCCAACCTGTGCAATCAATCTATAGCCCATCTTTCCTATACTATTCCATTATCATCCATATGTTTATTAAAGGTCCATTTAATTGCCCTTAAATTTTGCAAATCTCCTATTTTTGCAGTCAGTGCATTCTACACCCCTATTACTCTCTGAGTAAAGAAATTACCTCTGATATCTGTCAGACAGTCATAGAGTCATAGAGATATACAGCATGGAAACAGACTCTTCAGTCTAACTCATCCATGCTGACCAGATATCCCAACCCAATCTAGTCCCACTTGCCAGCATCCGGCCCATATCCCTCCAAACTCTTCCTATTCATATACCCATCCAGATGCCTTATAAATGTTGTAATTGTACCAGCCTCCAACATTTCCTCTGGCAGCTCATTCCATATAGTTACCACCCCTGCGTGAAACAGTTGCCCCTTAAGTCTCTTTTATATCTTTCTCCTCTCGCCCTAAACCTGTGCCCTCTAGTTATGGACTCGCCCACCCCAGGGAAAAGATTTTGTCTATTTATCCAATCCATGCCCCTCATGATTTTATAAACCTCTATGAGTGGAAGTGAATTTCTCAAAATGGAGAACATTGACCAGTGGTATTCCACAGGGATCTGTGCTGGGACCACTGTTGTTTGTGATATACATAAATGATCTGGAGGAAGGTATAGGTGGTCTGATGAGCAAGTTTGCAGATGACACTAAAATTGGTAGAGTAGCAGACAGTGAAAAGTAATGTCAGAAAATACAGCAGAATATAGATATATTAGAGAGTATGGTGCAGAAATGGTAGATAGAAATTCAATCCAGGCAAATATGAGATGATGCATTTTAGAAGATCCCATTCAAGAGCGAACTATACAGTAAATAGAAAAACCCTGGGGAAAATTGATGTACAAAGAGATCTGGGAGTTCAGGTCCATTGTACCCTGAAGGTGGCAACACAGATTGATAGAGTGGTCAAGAAGGCATGTGGCATGCTTTCCTTCATTGGAAGGGATATTGAGTACAAAAGTTGACAGGTCATGTTATAATTGCATACAACTTTGGTTTGGCCATATTTGGAACACTGTATACAGTTCTGGTTGCCCCATTACCAAAATGATGTGGATGCTTTGGAGAGGATGCAGAGGATGTTCACCAGGATGTTGTCTGATATGGAGGGAGCTAGCTATGAAGGGAGGTTGAATTTTTTTTTGATTAGATTAGATTCCCAACAGTATGGAAACAGGCCCTTCGGCCCAACAAGTCCACACCGATCCTCCGAAGAGTAACCCTCCCAGATACATTGCCCTCTGACTAATGAACTGAACATGATGGGCCATTTAGCATGGCCAATCCCACCCTAACCTATATATTAGGATTATTTTCATTAGAAAGATGGAGGTTGAGAGAGGACCTGATTGAGGTCTGCAAAATCATGAGAGGTATAGACAGAGTAAATAGCAAGAATCTTTTTCCCAGATTATGGATTCAATTACAAGCGATTATGAGTTCAAGGTGAGAGGGGCAAAGTTTGAGGAGTTATGCGTGGAAAGTTCATTACGCAGAGGGTGGTGGGTGCTTGGAACATGTGGCCAGCGGAGGTGATAGAGGTGGTGCGATAGCATCATTTAAGATGTATCTAGACAGATACATGAAAGGGCAGACAGCAGAGAGATACAGACCCTTAGAAAATAGGCGACAGGTTTAGATAAAGGATCTGGATCGGTGCAGGCTTGGAGGGCTGAATGGCCTGTTCCTGTGCTGTAATTTTCTTAGGTGTTTGTTTTTTGTTCTTTTTATTTGTTCTTGATAAATTCAACACAATCAGTAAATCAATTAAACTGGTGTTTGTATGAATCTTATATTCCTTGTGCTATTCTTAACAACCATTCCACTCTTAAGAAATGGCACAAGTGCCACTTGTTTTGACAAAACAACCCATTCCATGATCAGCTGTAAGAGGCAAAAAGTGATAATCACGTGAAACACCTCTCACACAGCTCTTCAATCTGGTGCAGAACTTGTGGAAATGGAATCACAGAGTTCAAACATTTACTAAAATAAAACAAAGAACTGCAGATCTGAAACAAAAACAGAAATTGCTGGAAAAACTCAGTAGATTTGGCAACATCTGTTGGGAGAAAATAGAGTTAGTGTTTCAAAGCCAGTGACTTTTCATCAGATTTCATTCCAATTAAGAGTCACCAGACTTGAAATGTTAATTCTGTTGAGTTTCTCCAGCAAATTCTCACTTTTCTTTAAGCATTTACTATATTCATTATTTGCATCAGAATAGTGTTTTTGCATATAGAGCATTATGCATTCACAGCAAAGACTGCACTAAGACATTTTCCCTCAAATTGTCAATCTCACTTACCAAATAATCTGTTGCTTTGATAGACTTCCGTATAAAGGAATAACTACTTTCTTGCTGACATGTGATTAAAAATGTGCTGAAGACACTTGGCTTAACACCAATATTCAAGGGGAGGGGAAGCATAGGGGAATTGTTGTTGGATACTTGGGTTTGTTTCCTGCCACAGTGGATGGTGGAATTTGAATTAAATAGTAATTATCAAAAGTTAAAAGTCTTATGATGACAGTACCACCATTGCTGATTGTGGTAAGAAACCACTTGTTCACTAACGTAGTTTAGGAAAGAAAAACTGCCATCCTTACCTTGTTTTTATGTGAGTCCAGGCCCATATGTTATGAAGATGTGGGTGTACTGTACCTGTAAGAGAGTTAAAGGCTAGGAGAATTACCTGATAGCACCTAGTGTTCTCAACAAGATAGGATGTAGCATTGGACCAGCAGTTAGGGTAGCTGGTGGCCTGGAGACAAAGACAGATTTGAATTAGGCCAATCAGTTTAAATTATACCCCAAAAAATACCAAACTCCAATCCAGTTTGAATTTAGTATATTGACAATTTTAAAAGCCAATGACACAATCCAATGCTTTGGGGTATAAGACCAGAGAAAATTGAACAGTTGGGAGGAGAACTGCCAAGCCACCAGCATGTAAAGACTGCCCAAGAAACAGCACTCTTAGAGGTACCTTTATTGATCAGTAACCTGTGAAACAGAATCCCCAAGAAGAAGAACACCAAAATACGGAAAAGCTGCCTGGTTTTCTGATAAGAAGTCTTGTTTTGTAAATCATAATTGGGATTTTTATTGGACCAGTATTGTAGATGAGAAAGTAAAAGATAGGTTAGAGGAAGGAGTTGTAAATAGTTGTTAGATAATTATTCTCTGTTATATTTGAAGAAATAAAGTTGTTAATTTTACTTTAAATACTTCTTAGTCTCTTGGATTTTCACAGATTACTGCATGGGATAAATCTTTTCTGTGTTACTGGTTATAATTGAGCAGGAGGGTTTATCCCATGTCTTAACAGTTTGGGGGCTTGTCATTGGCATTTGAATTGGTTTAGACAGATTTCAATATATTTGGGTGTACGAAAAATCCCAGCAGATTTAAACACTTGCAGATTAGTGTCCTATATCTTTAAATAAAATGTAGGTGATGCAATTTGTTTAATTTTGGTGACTTCTGATTGATTAAATTAAAAGAGAGAGAACTAACTTTTAAAATTGCTAAAGAGTTTCTGGGATTTAAAGATGATTCTCAAATTTGTCAAGAAAGTTTAGAAGGAAAGAAAGAGGCCATGCTTTTAGAATTAGCAAATAAGTTAGACTTGGGTTTAACCATGGACAAAAGTATAGCTGAATTTGTAAGGGAGTCACACTTAGGTGCATCAGAGAAACAGACAAGTGCAGAAGGGACAGAAAAAGTTAAATTACACTTGAGGAAAATGCAGTTAGAAGATAAACAAAGAGGGACACAGAGCGGAAATGAGAGAGGGAGAGAAAAAAAGAAAGAGAGAGAGGAAAAGAAGAGAGAGAGAGGAAAAAGACAGAGAGAAGGTTCTTGGCTGAACAAAGAGAGAGAAGAAATAGAGCGAGAAAGAGAGAGAGAAGAAAGGGAGAGAGAAGGAGAGAGAGAAGATAGAGAAAGAGAGAGAGAATTTGAACTTGAGAAGTTACAACTTAGTCAGCAAAGTCAAGTTAACAGCTTGGAGATTAAAAGAGAAGGTAATGATATATACAAATATGTCAAAACTCTGTCACATTTTAACGAGAAAGATGTTGACGTTTTCTTGAGTACATTTGAAAAATTGGCTAGGCAGATGGAGTAGTCCAAGGATTTGAGTAATACTAGTTCAGATTAGACTGGGAGGCAGAGTTACTGAGGTATTTGATGCACTATCAGATGAGGGGTCAAGAGATTTTGTAGAGGTTAAACAGGGTATTTTAAATGCTTATGAATTGGCACCAGAAGCATATAGACAGCAGTTCAGAAGCACAAAGAAAGAACCAGGTCAGTCATGTGTTGAGTTTGAAAGAATTAAACATAGTCATTTTGATTGATGGGTGCATGTTTAAAAATAGATTGGACCTTTGAGGTCGTACAAGAGATTATTCTGATGGAGGAGTTAAAAACTCACTTTCAGAGATGATAAGAATTCATGTTGAGGAACAGAAAGTTTGGGACGTGAGAAAGGCAGCAGAATTAGCACATGAGTACATGTTTGTGTGTAAGACAAGCTTCCAGCCAGAATTTCATCCTGTGAGGGATAGAAGTTAGGAGAAGGGGAGATCCCCCACTATGAAACTAAGAATAGAGAACATTGGTAAGAATTTATCACAGGTTAAAGAAGCCCAAGAGATTGGACAAGAGATGAAAGGCCTGAAATGTTTTATTGTAATGAAGTGGGACACAGAAAATTACAGAGCTGGTGGTTTCAGAAGGGCACTGGGAAAATGTGTTTTCACTGCCAGACGGTGGGACACGTAGTCACAATGCTGGTCACTAAAGAGAGGCACTGTGGAAAAAGATGTGGTAAAAGAAGCTAAGCCAGTGACATTAGTGAAGGTTGTAAAGGAGACCCCAAAAGAAGAGCCGAGGAGTTGCAGAAGCGTGCACAGCCTAGGCAGGGGCTGGGTATGGGGTTAGTACCTGAATTCTACAAAGAATTTGTCTCTTTGGTTAAAGTTTACTCAGAAAGAACAGGAGGAGAAGGACAAGAAATTATAATTTTGAGAGAATCAGGATTTAACCGGTGGCTGATAGTAAGAGATGAGCAAATATGCACACTTTCTGACCTGTTACCTGAGGGTGTGGTAATTTGTGGGATAGATGGACAGAAATTTAACATTCCCCTATGTTAGATCAGATTGGAGTGCCAACTCAAGACTGGGAAAGTAACAGTGGGAGTGATTGACAGCGTGTCAGTTCTAGGAATTCAGTTTGTTCTTGGAAATGATTTGGCAGGATCCAAGGGAATGACACCCTTGTTGTGGAGAAGCCCAAGGAAGACCAAGAAACTAAGGAGTTAAAATAGAAATATCCTGGTATTTTTGCAGACTGTGTGGTAACCAAATCCCACTATCATAAGTGAAAGCATAAAGTGAAAGGTAAAGAGAAAGATGAAGGAGTTGAGGTTCAGTTCGCAGATACATTGTTTGATGTAATAGTGCAGAAAAAAACCTGAACAAGCTCAGAGTCATACAGAAGTGTTTACTCCTGAAAGACTATGAGACTAGCAATAGCAAGACAAGATGATAAAAGATATATATGTGGATGCGCACTATGAAAAGGAGGCAAGCAATATTCCAAAGGGTACTGGTTCTATCTGAAAGAATCGTACATTGGAAATGGAGACCATGGCAAGTTAGTGCAGAGGAGAAATGGGCCGAAGTGCACCAGATTGTGTTGCCAGTAGCATACAGACAGAAGGTGTTATGGGTAGCACATGAATTACCTGTAAGAGGTCACCTATGGGTACAAAAGACTCAGGCTAAGGTATTGTCTGGAATGCAAAAGGATGTAGTTAACTTTTACCATATGTGTCATACATGCCAAATGGTAGGTAAGCCACAGGCAGGAATAAAACCAGCACTTTTGTTGCCAATTCCCGCTTTTGAAGAGCCTTTCATGCGGGTTATAATTGATTGTGTAGGCCCCCTCCCAAGAACTAAAAGTGGGAACCAGTACTTGTTAACCATAATGGATGTGTCTACCAGATTTCCAGAGGCAATTCGATTACGGCGTGTCATAGCAAAAATAGATGGGAGAGGAGTTACTAGCTTTCTTCATACAGTATGGGCCACCCAGAGAGATTCAGGCAGACCCAGGGTCAAATTTTACTGCTCGGCTGTTTAAGGAGGTTATGGATAGCTTAAGGTATACAGCACTTTAAATCCAGTACGTATCATCCTGAATCCCAGGGAGCTTTAGAAAGGTGGCATCAGACGTTGAAGACCATGTTGAGAGCATACTGTCAGGATGACCCGAAAGATTGGGATAAAGTATCCCATTCATATTGTTTGCATTAGAGATGCCCAAATCTACTCAGTTCACTCCCTTTGAGTTAATATTTGGTCATGAAGTGAGAGGCCTTTTGAAATTAACTAAAGAAAAATTGACAGGGCCAAAGTTGGAGATTTCACACTTGGATCATGTATCGGAAGTGAGGGAGAGATTAAATCGAGTAGGTGAGTTAGCTAAACAGCACCTAAAGAGAGCACAGTGTAGAATGAAGTAGGTGGCAGATAAAGGCTCTGAGACTCAGATGTTTTCCCAAGGGATGACTGAAAAGTACTGTTACCAGTGATAGGAGATCCCTTCAAAGCCAGGTTTAGTGGTTCTTAGCAAATTGAGAAAAACTTGAGTCAGGTGAACTATCTATTAACGATGCCAGATAGAAAAGAAAGGTATCAGGTATGTCATGGGAACATGTTGAAACTGTGTATTATGAAAGGGAAAGAATTGGAGAAACAGGTGTTAGTTACGGGCGGCACGGTGGCACAGTGGTTAGCACTGCTGCCTCACAGCGCCAGGGACCTGGGTTCAATTCCCGCCTCAGGCGACTGACTGTGTGGAGTTTGCACATTCTCCCCGTGTCTGCGTGGGTTTCCTCCGGGTGCTCCGGTTTCCTCCCACAGTCACAAAGATGTGCGGGTCAGGTGAATTGGCCATGCTAAATTGCCCGTAGTGTTAGGTAAGGGGTAAATGTAGGGATATGGGTGGGTTGCGCTTCGGCGGGTCGGTGTGGACTTGTTGGGCCGGAGGGCCTGTTTCCATACTGTAAGTAATCTAATCTTTACTGCTCCACAAAGTGAGGCATCAAATCCAGATTATGTGGATTTTGAGGGGCCTCAAAATAGGTTAAAAAATAAAGAAGTCCTTGAGAAATGGGATAGGTTAGTAAACTATCTGTCTCAGGAGCATACTACAGAGTTGAAAGATTTGTTACTGCAGTATAAGGACAAATGTCAGAATCAGATGAGGAGGACTGATGTTATTGTGCATGAAGTAGACACATTGAATACTGCTCTGATAAAACAACACCCCTATCAACTTAAACCTTTCAAAACCAGACAGGTCCAGATGGAGGTGGAAGCCATCATCGAACCAAGCCAGAGTGAGTGGAGTTTGCTGATCATCTTAGTCCCAAACCAGATGGGATTCAACAATTCTGGGTGGATTATCGGAAGTGAGCTGAAAATGTGTTGCTGGTTAAAGCACAGCAGGTCAGGCAGCATCCAAGGAACAGGAAATTCGATGTTTCGGGCACAAGCCCTTCATCAGGAATGAGGAAAGTGTGTCTAGCAGGCTAAGGTAAAAGGTAGGGAGGAGGGACTAAATTCGGACTTATATCCAATTCCTAGATTGGAGGAGTGTATTGAGAAAGTCGGGACAAGCCAGTTACATCATCAAGGTGGACTTAATGAAAATAAATTTCTGTAGTTGTAACCCCAAATGGGCTATATCAGTTTGGAATGAAGAATGCATTCATCACATTCCAAAGAGTCATGAACAGAGTTGTGGCTGGGTTAACAAATTTGCAGTCTATATGGACGATGTAGTGATCTTTAGCACATGGTACAATTGGCAGAGCTGTTTGAATGACTACAAGAAGCAAAACAGGTGTTAAACTTAAATAAAACTGAATTTGCAAAAGCAGAGATTACATTCTTGGGACAGACATCAGTCATGGTAAGTTAACCCCATGGAACGCAAAGATGAAGGCCACCGAGAAATTTCCACAACCAACCTCAAAGAAAGAGGTGCTGTGTGGATTTGCTGAAGAAGAAGAAGAATACAAAGTTTCGGTGGACAGAACCATGCCAGGAGGCATTCAACCACTTGAAAGCCATATTAACCACTAAACCAATTTTAGTTCTACCAAACTTTTCAAAACCTCTTAAAGTCGTCATTGATGCTAGTGACATTAACATTGGAGTTGTACTCCTACAGGAAGATGAGGATGGGATGGAACTGCCAAATGGTTACTTTTTGAAGAAGATCAACGTCCACCAAAGGAAATACTCTACCACAGAAAAATAACTGTTGAGTTTGGTACTGTTCTTATAACATTATAATGTGTCTGTCATGAACAATGTGTCAGAGACAGTTGTGTACACAGATCACAATCCTCTTACATTTTTAAAATGCTTTAAAGACAAGAATATGAGACTATTTTGTTGGAGTCTTATGTTACAGACTTTTAATTTAAAAAGCATACATGCTGCAGGTTGTAAGAACGTAATCATAGATGCGTTTTCATGAAGTTAACGGGTAAAATTTAAATGAAATTTGTTTTTATTTAATGTATATATACATAGGTATATGGTACGAGGTTAAGGTGAACTTATATTAAAGTTAGGGTAATGTATTTAAAAAAAAGAAGAAAAAAATGAAGCCATCTTTTCATTGTGATGGTTCTTTTTTTCTTAAGGGTGGAGGTGTTATGAAATGTGGGTGTTCTGTACCTTTTAGAGAGTTAAAAGCTAGGAGAATTACCTGACAGCACCAAGTGTTCTCAACAAGATACAATGTAGCATGTGATCAAGCAGTTAGTGTAGCTGGTTGCCTGGAGACAGAAACAGATTCAAATTAGGCCAATCGGTTTAATTTATACCTCCAAAAAATATCAAACTCCAATCCAGTTTGAATTTAGTCCTTACCAATCGTACTAAATTGGCAAGAGAGTAGATTAGATTACTTACAGTGTGGAAACAGGCCCTTTGGCCCAACAAGTCCACACCGACCCGCCGAAGCGCAACCCACCCATACCCTTACATTTACCCCTTACCTAATACTACAGGCCATTTAGCATGGCCAATTCACCTGACCTGCACATCTTTGGACTGTGGGAGGAAACCGGAGCACCCGGAGGAAACCCACGCAGACATGGGGAGAACGTGCAAACTCCACACAGTCAGTCGCCTGAGTCGGGAATTGAACCTGGGTCTCTGGCGCTGTGAGGCAGCAGTGCTAACCACTGTGCCACCGTGCCGCCCACAAAGAGACCACATGGCATGGACCTTGTGGAGAAAATGTCCTTCACATTGAGAATGCTCCACATTGTGTTTTGTGGCACTATCACGGAGTTAAAAATGAACAGATAGAGCAACTCAAGACTCAGTATCCTTGAGACACTGTAGGCCGTCAGCAGCTGTAGAATTGTACTCAAACACAATATGCAACTTTATGACCTGGTACAACTTCCACTCTCACATTTCACCACACAGCATTTAAACATGAAGCCAGAGGATCAACATTAGTTCAATAGGGAGCGCAGGAAGGCACGTCAGGAGCAGTACCATGCCTAAAACTGAAGTGTCAACCTGGTGAAGCTACAAAACAGGACTACTTCTGTACCAAACAGCATAAGCAGCAATTAATAGAGCTATGTGATTATACAATCAATGGAACAGATCTAAAATCTGCAGTCCTGCCACAGCCATTATGTTTGAGGTCAAAAATCAAACAACTTACTGAGGCAGAGATTCCACAAATAACTCCATTCCCAATAAAGGGGGAGCCTAGCACATCAGTACAAAAGAAAAGACTGCCACATGTTCTATCTCATTGGTTTTCTCAGATACTCCTGTTAATGTTGTAAATATTTATCGTCACTGCTTGGGCAGTTGAAAAACTAAAGACTTTCACCAATTTCGACAGTTTCCACATCAGGTACAAATGTTTGGAAATACATTGCAACATAATCTGTAGCAACTGGACCATCACTGCTAATCAGCAACTGGTTAGAAGAGCTTTTTCACGGAGGACTTCAAACCTGAAAAAGAAAAATATATCATGAAGAACAATTTTCCTCTCAGATAACAATTGTAACATAACGATGGTTGTGACACGATGTACTTAGTTCTTCAGAAATAAAGTCTATACCTTACTCTTCCACCGCTACCAGGGATCCTTGATTTTCAAATCCTTTTGCTGGGCTCTGCATGAGAAAACAGAAATAGAGCATTGCATGCAATGGGTTAACAAATTGTGTTGGATAAATTGATGGATATTAGATGAAGAGTATACGAAAGTAAAGAATGTAAATAAAACCAAAGAAAAATTATTTGCTTTCTACTTTTGCCCTAGATTTCTCTTGTTCTTAGCTGAGAATGCTGATTCATGATTCTTTCACATGGTTTTCACTTGGTATCCAAGTTAAGTGGACATTTTTCATGTGTGAGGATAGACAGCACTTCCATCAGCTATTTGGCTGTGATCAACCTAACAATGTAAGGCCATTCACATTCTCAGACAAAGCCATACATTCATACTTTCTACTCGGTTTCAATGAATAATAGGGTTGTGAGGGACTCTACATCACTAATTTCTTTTTTCCTTTCAGTGTGTAGACAGAGAAACAAATTATAGAAACTGAACTACTGAAATTTATAGAATGAGCTCAGATCAGGAACTGGATCTGGAATTTTATGTGATGAAGATTTCTCATCATAGAATCCCTACACATCCCTGGACACTATGGGCAATTTAGTATGGTCAGTCCACCTAACCTGCATATCTTTGGACTGTGGAAGGAAACTGGAGCAGCCATAGGAAACCCATACAGATACAGGGAGAATGTGCAAACTCAACACGGACAGATGCTCAAGGTTGGAAATGAACACAAGACCCTGGCACTGTGAGGCAGCAGTGTTGAATACTGAGCCAAGTGCAGCCCTGTAGTTATTATATTTTGGGATTTAAATAGAGCCAATCAGGTTTTTCATTTTTAGTCCTGTATAGGTGACTTTTTGTTTAGAAATGGACTGAAACTCTTTCTTCTGCAAGGGATCAAAACAGCATTTCCAAGGAATCATATGACTTCAGCTAACTGCACAGACAAATTACATCATAAGGCGATTGCTGATGTGTTTACTGAAGTTGAGACTTTATGACTTAGAGAAAGACAGGCCAGAGGTCAGAAGCAAAAAACTTGTGCTATCATATGTGCTGTTTACCTACTTAAAAGTAGACAAAGTATTTAGGAAAAATCCTGAGCTTTTCTTACAGTTCAGTGAGGAGAGAGCAGTGAATTAACATGTACACCCATGTCTCAAGAAGAGAGTTGAGGAAGAAATTAATGAGTGAAGAAAGGGATGATACTTCACAGGGTTTGAGTGTCTTTAAAAGTTATCGCTTCAAAAGTGGTTGTTTTTCTGCTGTTTATGATAAATCCAAATTGTCATATAGTTTGTTTTTAATTTTCCTTTTACTAATAAAAATACATTATCAGTAAATATGTTCAGTGGCTGACTGTTAGGGATGCCCATATTTGCGAGATACAAAATGGCTGGCAGCTAAGCTATCCCTCTCGCCCTGCAGAAAATGGCTGACAAGTGGTTGAACAGAATTAAAAGCCTGTTCCAGCATTTAGGTGAGACACAATGATACTGTTGAGAATGGGGTTAATCTGAGGCAAAAGGAAGTCTTGCACACACAACTGCTGCAAAAATATTTGTTAAAGATAGTTTGATAAGAAACGTCCAAGGACAGACAAGTTAAAGATTTGTAACAAACATTGAAGGAGAAAGTAAACTCTTGTAATAACAATCACAGATGAATTAATGGGATTATGGTTCGTAAAAAATCTAGAGGATCAAACAAATGTATTAAATTACGATAGTGATCGATGCTAGTCTCATCAATGAAAGGATGTTGTGTCATTGGTGAACAGTGTTAGTTAGGACAAGGGTCCTCATCCCAGAAGACAGTAGGTGATCAGCCTAGCTCATCACGCAGCTGTGAAAACAGCAGATAATGACATTTTGCAGCAATTGGTTGTTTCTTTGAAATTATTCACAATATTAAGAAATAGATTCTAGTTAAAGATTCTTCAGATAATCACAGATAGATTTCAACATAAATACACATCTATAACAAAATGCAAAGATAACTAAAGGGAAAAAGATTCAAATATAGATGTGAAAGCTAATTAATCTTGAGAAGCTTTCTCTTTATCACAAAAGCAATGTTTACTGCACATTGTAAGAAACAAATTGATCACAACTCATTAGCTAAAGAATGCTAACAGTCAGGGTCGATATAAAAACTTTACATATAACTAACTTTACAATATAATTAATATTATGAATCTTATAGCAGTTAGTAAGAACTAACTGACTTTTGTATCTTTTATAATTAGGACAGTGAGAAATACAAGAGGTTTAACAGAATTCGATAGGGATAGCAAATGAACACAATGAACAACAGAATTCAAGCAGATCCTTAGAGATAAGTAAGTCTGGAACATGTTCGAAGGAGGATAGCCAGTAACCTTGCAATATGAATTAATAGGATGCATTGAAAGATCCCAAAGCATGGAATTACAATGTCTACTCAAACTCATGAGATCATGGGGAAGCTAGGCTTGTTCATAGGAGTTTCCAGCATTGATTAGATGTTTCACAGAATGAATAGAATAAGGCGGGGTGGGGGGGGGGCGGGGAGGGTACAGTGAACATGTTGTATTGTTGTATTGATTAATGTAACACAAAATGTATAAAACCACGGTATCCTACTGTGAAAATTAGATCATTATTGACCTCTCTTCCAATCTGAGCTAACGATTAAGGGATAACTGCATCCTCACGTCAAGGCCAGATTTGGGGGCAGTCTGTGGCCCTGTCCCTGCATGATCTGGTGACTGCCTGAATAAAGAATAACACCTGCCTGAATCCTGCTCTGCCTGAAATGGTGACTGCCTTAATAAAGGCTACCCATGTGCCTGAATTCTGCCTGCTTCTTGAGTCTTTGTCCTTGGTGCGAGGTTTTGCTCCTATATTGACCACCATGGTACCCAACTGCAACAATAAAAGCCATGGTCTGTAAGAATTGAGTCAGGTGCTGGAAAAGTACAGCAGGCCAGGCAGGATCTGAGGAGCAGGAGAATTGACATTTCAGGCACAAGCCCTTCATCAGGAATCATGCCCAAAACTTCGATTCTCCTGCTCCTTGGATGCTCCCTGACCTGCTGTGCTTCTCCAGCACCACACTGTCGACTCTGATCTTGAGCATCTGCAGTCCTCATCTTCTCCTCTGGTCTATGAGGCCAGCTTTCAATCTGGATTCTGACTTGTTCAGTATTACCACCAGCTGGAATCATAACAATGGCTTGTAAAGTTTTTATGCTATCTGGACAATTTATTCTTTCGAAAAGTACCATTTATTTTAAGAACAAAACAGTCTGAGTACCAAATACCCTGATAATCTTACTACAATGAGATTGAGTGGTAGGTTGTCTGGCTTTGACCATGACAGGATTTATATTCATAATTACAATGTCTGTTTAAATTCTATGACATTATTTCTTGTACAGCTAAACAGTTAAAATTTCTGAGATCATTTTCACTTAAATTCCAATTTTCACCTTTGAATATAAATCAACAAAATGAGATATATATGATTTAGATTATGGAAAAGTAGCCCTCCCTTTAAAGTCCATTTAATGGAAACAGCTCAGCAGAAAAAAAAAGGAGAATGTGACTTATATGTTCATTATGTTTTTCTGAACTGGTCAGCAACTGACTTTGTTTCATCGCTGTGCTGGTGTCTTCTGTCACTGTAGTAGGGCTCACAGAACTTCCTCTCCTACTGTCACACCTATAATCTGTTACCCAAAGTAGTTAGGGACGGCACAGTGGCTCAGTGGTTAGCATCGCTAACACACAGCACCAGGGTCCCAGGTCCCTGGTTCGATTCCAGACTCGGGTGACCGTCTGTGTGGAGTTTGCACATTCTCCCCGTGTCTGCGTGGGTTTGCTCTCGTTTCCTTCCACAGTCCAAAGATGTGCAGATCAGCTGAATTGGCCATTCTAAATTGCCCATAGTGTTAGGTGCATTAGTCAGAGGGAAATGGGTCTGGGTGGGTTACTCTTCTCAGGAATGAGGGGTGGAAATGTCAAGGTGGTGCTGAGGAGACTTAATTGTGACAAACTTCAATTGTCCTTCTTTGAAGCATGGGATCACATTTGGAAAATGGACAAAGACTGGGAAAGGAGTGACTTCTGATGTAGATGGGCATGTAGAGTTAAGGCTGATGAGGAAAAAGGAACAGATTGTTCCATAGCAGGCACAGGAACAGTCCTTGATGTTCTATTGCAACAGCAAGCTGATTGCAAACAAGGGATGCTCCAAAGAGGTATTGGAATTGTGACAGGTTGAAAACTTCAAATGAGACTGCCTCTACCTTATTACAGCTACATAAAGTTCTCCCTATCTATCCTGAATCATACTTGCCATAGAATGCAATTTCTGGTAGTTTGTGACCCAACCAATACTCCAGTGGAAGTAAGGAAGATGAGATTACCTATGATGTTGAAGTTGAATTCATTAGAGGTATCTGGGTGTCCTTGGAAAGCATATATAGTAATTGGTATAAGTACCATAATACAAGATCAGCAGATGGGGAATCTCAAGTCTCTGACCTTAGTCCATGCACTCAGAGCATATCATCAGTACAGAACTTTATTTGAGTAGCAGGGAATTGGATTGTTCTTTTACCTACTTGCATGCTCAGTTTCTTGAAGGTTAATACCATTCATCTATAAATGGTCAACATCAAGTCCTCCTAGAACATCACTTGTCACATTTAGCAGAGTGCCCACTTTATGTAACTCTATGATTCTATGCTTCTGGAGAATGCCCTCAACACTGTGGGAGAAAAAGGTCAGCTACCCATCCAGATTCTCAAATTTACTAACAAAGATGTTTACCTCCAAAAAAGAACAGCCATAAATATCCTTAAATGTACCACTGTCATGGAATGGACTGGAGGGGACATCACTGAATGTATTTCAAAGATGGACATTGGAGTTGGAGAAGATTCAGAAGAGTTTCTACTCTCATACAACAACCTGATGAAGGAGCGGCACTCCGAAAGCTAGTGCTTCCAATTACACCTGTTGGACTATAACCTGGGGTTGTGTAATTTTTAACTTTGTACATCAAATACAAAATAGCTTTCAGCAAAGCTGACAATGACGCTGGGTATTGCAACCTGATTGTAACTAAAGGTGACTGTCCAGTGAAGTTTCCTTCTGGACAGATGCCAGCCTATCACTGGGAGGAGGTTTGGAGCTACCTGCTGAAGGCTTTGAGGCAAGATGGTTGCTCAGTGGTTAGCACTTGCTGCCTCACAGTGCCAGAGACTCGGGTTCGATTCTCGGCTCAGGTGGCTGTTTGTGTGGACTATACACATTCTCCCCCTGTCTGTGTGAGTTTCCTCTGGGTGCTCCAGTTTCCTCCAACAGTCCAAAGATGTGCAGGTTGGGTGGATTTGCCATGGGACATACAGCTGTAGGCCTTGTTGGGATGCTCTTCAGAGTCAGTGTGGACTGGATGGGCTGAAGGGCCTGTTTCCACTCTGCGGATTCTATGTCTTACAAGAGGTGCCAAGTCTGTAGCAAGAATTGAAGCAGCATTACAAGTTCTCAAAGGTGCAAAGTACTTCTCCAGTCTCAATTTGGCACACAGTTATAACCGGCTCCCATCACTGAATGGGATATTGAAAAGAACATATTCCAAATGGGTACAAAAGCACTTTATTAATAGAGGAGGAGGTTGTTTGGATTGTGACCTTCTTGCATGTGATAGATAAAGCTTTTGGTGACCTTCGTTCCTTGTGCAACTGGACAATATATCCATAGCTAGTTCAACTTTTGGAGATCCAGAAAGACTATGCACTATCTTAGCTCACTCTCAGCATTTAGCTTGAATGTCAAATGGGAGAAATGCCACCTTATCCAGACAAAAGGACAACACAATGGGCACTTCGTTACCAAGAAAAGCATTACTCTTGTATTTGAGAAAACGCAAGCATTACCAGAGTGAAATAAAACAAAGAAATGTAGGTGCTGGTAATCTGAAACAAACAAAACCCAAAATTGCTAGAGAAACTCAGCAGGTCTGGCAGCATCTGTGGAGAGAAATCAGAGTTAATGTATTGAGTCTTGTGACCCTGTTACAGAAACCCATGAGTGAAACACGGTTACAGGCGTAGTTCCAGACTAAGATGAAGTTGGATTTGTGTGATGCCTAAATCTAGTGGATTGTTATGGGAAATCCGTGCAACATTGTGCAGAGTTGGCCAAAACTATGATTTGCCAAAGAAATCAGAGAAAGCTGAAGGAGCTGATTGGAAAGGATATAAAGGCATTGTACTTTACAGGGTATCACAGTCAGTTGGACCCTGCAATGAAAGGACCGCTTTTGCAGAAGGCAATCACCTGTTCTTGGCTTCATTCTGGAATAAAAAATGCCAATTTCCTTGGCCAAGCAGCATTACTGTCACAGGATCAAGGGCAGGAAAAAAATGGCTATTACATATATTATTCAGAGTTTGAAGCTGAAAGAAAGGAACATGCAGAGATACTTCAGAATGAAATGCTAACTGCTAGCTTTGAGGTTCCCAGAGGTTCCCAAACATTTGAATCAGGGCAGATTTTGAAATGCTTACTGACAAGAACATGGTCAGTTACTTTCAAAAGTCAACCAGGCTTGGAGCAACAGAGCTCATTGGGCCACTGAACCCTGTCAGTTTCAATTCCAGATCTGGTACAGCTCAAGCAAAAGTTATATATAACAACAAAAGAAAAAGAAGGATTAGACCATTCAATCCCTCAAACTCACATCACCATCAAACAAGATGATGGGTCCCAGGCCCCAACTCCTCTTTCATGCCATCTCCTCATGGCCCTTAATTCCCTAATATTTTAAAAATCTATCAACCTCATCTTTAAATAATTTCATTGATCTATCCTCCACAACTTGATGAGATAGAGAATTCCAGACACTCACCATAATCTGGGGAAAAGAAAATTCCTTTGAATTGAATTGAGTTTATTGTCACATGGGGCACAGTGAAAAGCTTTGTCTTGTGATCAATACAGGCAGATCATATAGTTAAGTAGCATCGATAAGTAAATAATAGGTAAACAGCGGTAAAAACAAAAACACAGGTACAGGCAAATGTTAAGAGTCTATTCAGTATTCTAACAACAGTAGGGTAGAAACTGTTGTGAAACCGGCTGGTGCACGTGCTCAGGCTTCTGTACCTTCTCCCTGATGGTAGAGGTTGTCGAGAAACATGGCCAGGGTGGGATGAATCATTGAGAATCCTGGCGGTCTTTCCTTGATAGCGGGCCTGGTAGGTGGAGTCTATAGATGGGAGGTTGGCCTTTGTGATTGTCTGGGCCAAGTTCATCACTCACTGTAAGCATTGTTGATGTGTAGGAGGGCATGAGTAACATCCTGCCATAAGTCAATAGTTTTGCCAGCAGTGAGAGCTAGGTTGTTCTCGGTACACCATTTTTCCAGATCCTCCACCTCCCTTTTGCAGTCTGTTTTGTCGTCAGCTGAGATTCAACCGACTATGGTGGTGTCATCAGTGAACTTGTAAATGGCATTGGTCTGGTATTTGGCAATGCAGTCATGGGTTATATGGTGAGTATAGTAGGGGGCTGAGTACACACCCTGGGGGTCTCCAGTGTTTATGCCAGCTTGTATGCCAGTTTTAACTGAGTATCTCCTTAATCTGTAACTAGGTCCCTTAGTTTTAGATTCCCCCACTAGTGGAAACATCTTCTCAATGTTTACCCTGTCAAGCCCCCTCAGAATCTCAAATGTTTCAATAAGATCACCATTCTTTTTTCTAAATTCTCATGAATGAAGGCATAACCTGTTTAGCCGTTGTTGATAAGTCAACCCCTTTAACACAGTATTAGTCCAGTTTATCTCTTTACCCTGCCTAAAATTCTAATGTATCATTTCTTAAATTCAGGGACCAACACTGTTCACAGTAGGAGAAGGTAAGGACTACAAGGACTGGAGAGCAGGGACTGGAGAGTCAGAATCAAAAAGTGTGGCCATTGAAAAGCACAGCAGGTCAAGCAGCATCTGGGTAGCAGAAGAGTCGACAAAAGCCCTTCATCAGGAATAAGTGAGGACTGCAGATGCTGGAGATCAGAGCTGAAAATGTATTGCTGGAAAAGCGCAGCAGGTCAGGCAGCATCCAAGGAGCAGGAGAATCGGCGTTTCCGGAATGAAAAGGGCTCATGCCCGAAACATCGGTTCTCCTGCTCCTTGGATGCTGCCTGATCTGCTGCGCTTTTCCAGCAACACATTTTCAGCTTCATCAGGAATATCGTGTTCTCAGTAGCTCCGATACGGCCTCAGCACTACATTGTGTAACTGAAACAAGATTTTCCTGTTTTTAAACCCCAACCTCCTGGCAATAAAGATCAGCATTTAATTTGCCTTCCAAATTACTTCCTGTAACTACATGGTAACATTTTCTGTTTTATGCACAAGAACACCCAGATTCCTCTCTGCTGTACCATGTCAACCCCACAAAACCTCCCACTTCAAAGTCCTCTCCAACCAGAATTTTGTCCTGAAGCTTGGAACAAAGTTGGCAAACAAAGTCTTTGAGACTCTCTGTTTTTGTGTGATGATGCCCTTAATCAAAAGATTGACTATGGAAGGCAATCCAGTTGTGCCTAGTTAAATGGAATAGCAGCTGATGTTATGCCCATGCCTGAAATCAAAGTCAGCTTTCTGATGCCAATTGCCTAAGACATTTGAACTAAGATTCAGTGGAGTTGAAGAGTTTTGTGCTGGAAAAGCACAGCTGGTCAGGCAGCATCTGAGGAGCAGAAGAATCGACGTTTCAAGCATAAGCTCTTCATCAAGAGCTCTTCAGATGCTGCCTGACCAGCTGTGCTTTTTCTAAACCACACTTTTCGACTCTGATCTCCAGTATTTGCAGTCCTCACTTTCTCCCAGTAAGATTCAGTGGAGTGTCACCATGAGTGATAAGTTATGAGTGAGGTCCAAATAGTAAGATGTGGTTTCACCTGTTCCACCTCTCTTAAAAAAAGACCTCAACTAATTTCAGATGATTGAGCTGGACATCTATAAGACTGCTAGAAGGCCCAACATCTACTAACCCAGTGTGAGCTGTGAGAGAGTCCTAACATACAAAGAAACTGTTGGAAGAGGATCAGCCGATTCATGACAATGAAAGAGCAGTGAAGCAACTCAACATTTCTGACAGCCTCAAGTGTCAATTGTCGGTAACAGTTCATAATCAAACAGGACACCAAACAATAGGTTAGATGACTGCTGAGATCAAGAGTGGTGTTTACTGGCCTGAGTTGGCAACTGATATCAATGACTCCTGTCAAAATTGTGAGAGACTTACTTTAGTCAAAATACGGAAATGGGTCACAGGGCCGTGAACAACAGATGACGACAGTGAGCAGAAGAGCTCAAAGAGTTGAGAAGATCGTCTCTGGAGGAAACAGTGTCTTTGGTCAAAAAGAGGCCTCATTGACACAGGGAGACAGACAAAGGGTTTTCTTAGCCTGACGTGGACTAAAGGCTTAATTCCATGAAAATACTGTTTAAACTTAATTCCACTTCACATTTGGAAAGACCTGATGCCAGTAGAATAAAAAATCCTTCTTTATGATCTTCTGGTCAATTGTATGATTTAATCTTGAAATCTTCAACTAATCTAGCATCCACAAGCTAGTGGAGGTGACAGCACAAGATGTCTACTATTCTTGATCCATTCCTAATTTCACTCATGTAATTTTAAAATTATGTTTTCTTAATTCTTTTAGATTCTTGGCAAACATCCCAGATTTGCTGTGTACTGTCAGTCAGGGGTCAATGGATGCATTCGAACTGAGATTCGAATGTCATGGGAGTGAGTGTTGAGTTGTGTGTGAGATCGAAACAGTGAAGTGTTATTTCACCTGTATCTACGTGAATAATTCAAATTAAATATTACACTGATAGTAGTGATTGCTTTCAAGGAATTCCGCAAAAACATTTAGAACTTAAAATGTCCTAATAATACATAGACTGATCAGAGTTGGGGCTCCAACTCAGCTAAAAGTAATTGCAATAATCTGATTAACTCAATCCTAATAGTGACACTCCCTAGACATTAAAAATTGCCTCATTCTGGCTTCTCTGATTAAGAGCACCAGCAAACATGTCCCCCATTTAAGTTGCCCTTAAAGTACTTGAAAATATTCACACTTCTGTCAACTTAATACTGAGAAATTGTGCTCTTTTTATCACTATAAGAAACTGGAGCCTTTAAATTTCTTTATCAAGTTAAATTCTTACCCTGTTTATTTTTAAAGTAGACCACAAATTTTTTCCAATCTTCATGTGCTTTGATCTCACATCCTCCTACATTGGATTTTGTTTTGCTTTGGAAGTAAAAGTGGAGTTTACTTTTGACAGAGTTCAGCTCGACAGGTAGCTCCTCCACTAACACCGGGAACTCTGCCATTACTCCTGGTCAGAGGTGAATGAGATCAGTCTACTGGGAAGGAGGGGAGTTCTGTCCAAATTCTTAGGAGAACGATCTTGTTCACAGCTCAGGGTTTTCTACGGGGCATTTGCTGAAAAATAACCTCCTAATCGAAAACGAAAGCTTGCAAATATGATCATATGTTTGAGAACATTGCAAACGTTTGGTGTTATCCGACAGTTCAGATGATCACTATTCCAGAGTGTGTGGAATTGGCGCATGGGGATGGTATGGAATCCCCATCATAGCAAACGCTGAATTGGATTTTCTTCAGGACAGGTCCTCAACATCTGGAACCCTCTGAAAGTTTCCATTTACCTGAGAGATTGTGGATGGTTTTAATGAAATTAAGTAAAATAGCTACTCAATAATTAAGTTGGATTGTTAATTACATTGTCTACTTCCCGAATAACTATTAAAAAAGACACGAAATTTCCTAACCTACCTACACCGCCCCCCCCACCCCAATTTGACACACCCCATGACCTACTTCCTCCAACAGGACCAACAGCCTCAGAGACTGACACCAATCCCAGCCCAGGATCTAATATTCTCCCTCACCATACCCCTCCCACTCCAAGACCTGGCAACACACCCATTCCTAAAACTTAACACTTTCCCCCCAATGATGACATCTCCACCCCAATCGACACTCACACAACCCTCCACCAGTCTGCTCTCCTCCACACTCCACTGCTAGCAGACCCTGTAACTGACAATCCAAATCAAAGCCAGACCTGACCTCCACCTCCCCTCAGCCTACTGTCAGACCCAATCCAACCCCATCCCACATCACTACTGCTGGACTCAAACATCTATTACCACCCCGTCCTTCGGACGGACCAGACTTGACTCTCCTCCTCCCTCCACTGGACCTGAACCTCTTAGGCTGAATACCTATCCAAACTACTCCCTTCTGGATTCATTTTCTCCAACCTACGCCAATCTGCCCTAAATACCTACCTGCCTGCCCTATCTTGCTCCCTGGCACCTATCCCCCACACCAGATGACACTGTATTCACCTGGCACCTGACTTATGCTACCGCTTATTCATCGGGCATCTCAAAACCTGACATCCTACCCCTTCTCCTCTTGGGGCGGCATGGTAGATCAGTGGTTAGCACTGCTGCCTCACAGCACCAGAGTTTGATTGCAGCCTTGGATGACTATCTGTGTAGCGTCTGCAAATTCTCCCTGGTAGGTTCCCAATGGGTGTTCCAGTTTCCTCCCAAGGTCCAAACATATACAGGTTAGGTAGATTGGCCATGCTAACTTGCCCAGATGTGCAGACTAGGTGGTTTAGCCATAGGAAATGCAGGGATACAGGGACAGTGTAGGGGTGTGGGTGTTAGTGGAATGCTATCAGAGGGTCAGTGTGGACTCAATTGGACACTGTAGAGATTCGATAATTTTATGATTCCAATGGTCATCCTACTTCTCTGGCACCGACTTGCTTGGCACCCTATTCTCTTACCCTGAGCTCACACTTGCCTTAGATTACTGACAGTGTGGAACAGGCTCTTTGGCCCAACAAGTCCACACCACCCCGCTGAAGTGCAACACACCCAAACCCATTCCCCTACATTTACCCCTTCACCTAATACTACGGGCAATTTAGCATGGCCAATTCACCTAACCTGCACATTTTTGGACTGTGGGAGGAAACCAGAGCACTCGGAGGAAACTGACGCAGACACGGGGAGAATGTGCAAACTCCACACGGACAATTGCCCCTGAGGTGTGAATTGAACCCGGGTTTCTGGCACTGTGAAATACCAGTGCTAACCACTGTGCCACCATGCCGTGTAGATACAGTTTGACATCAGTTATCAAATGGCTGTCAGAACCTTGACATTTCAGAATACATCAGGCTTGTCTCTCCTCGACAGTTCTACACTATGAATTGTAAGAATGGAATTACACCTTTGCACTTCTGATCAAGGCACAAGTGAAATCTCCTCTCAGAAATAGAGAGTTGTCTTCTTTTATTAAAAAAAACACTACTTGCCTCACTACTTATATCATTCTTGGTATCGGAATGGAATTATGCCTTTGCGTTTCTTGTCAAGGCATGGACAAAATCTCTGCTCAAAAATAGGGATTATTTTTGTAAAAACGAAGGCCTGGATGGCAATGTGCATGTGATTGTCAATCACTGGAAACTCTGGCTCATTAGTGTACTTTAAAATGATCAATTATTGCCAACCTGTAAAAGGTTGAATCTGCTGAGGTTCCAGTGCACCCTTTACCCTCTCTCTGGCTGTCAAATGGATGTTCCCGACTGCCAGATGCTAAACTTAAAGACTTGCATTTATGTAGCACATTTGAAGGAGTGAAGTGTTCAAATATGCTTCACAATGATGTCAGGAAACAAAATTGGATATAAAGCCACAAAAAGTGATCCTGTAAGTGACCAAGAATAATGTCAAAATGGGAATTCTCCTGATAATTTTGAATTAAATGGGAGACAAAGAATGGATAAAACATCAACTATTCAGATTTAAGGAAACAGAGAAAAAAGTGGAATGTTGTTTTTGTTGATGCTTCAGCAGGATCCAAGGTGACAGTGTGCATGATCAGTTTCTAGCCTTTGATTAATAAGGAAGGCAATATGAGCATCCTATAATATTCTGCAACAAAGATTAACACCAAACATTCAAAACTTAAAAGTAGATTCATGGTTGATTCTATCCTTCAAGAATTTCTCAAGTCTAACAAACTTAATTGAATTTCTGAAGAAATAATCAAAAATGTGGATAAAAGTAACGGGATATTTATGGATGGAGAATACATCGTCTCCCAGAAAGCATTGAATAGGTTCAAAATAGGAAATCATTATTGAATTGAGGCAATTAATAACAATCTAGAGATCCAGAAAACAAAGGGGGAGAGAGTGAGCTTTGTTACAATGTGATATAAACTGTGGGATTTATATGTATAATTTTTAATGTTATTTGTTGCAAGTTTGGATGCCTGGTTTTTGTGTTATCTAACTGTGAGTTATCTATATGTCTGATGCAAATATTAACTCATCAGCACTCCATGGTGATTTCTTCTGGTTTGAGAATAAATGGGTTTTTGTGCACCATTAAAAGATTTCTGTTCACTTATATTGTTTATGGCCCAGAATAGCAAAAGTTTGGCATCAATGCTTGTTCTGGAACCTGCATCTTTAAATACGTTTAAGGGAAAGTCACATAACTAAGAGTGAATGATTTTAGCTTCACTTTTGACTTTAAAGTTCTATAAAGGCCTTGGAATTTGACAACAGTGTAGAATGATGTTCCTGAGAAGGGAATGTTTTATAATGAACTAGGTCACCTTAGAGTCAGGAGTTACTGTTAGTCCCAATCCAGATTGTTCAGATGAAACCCGGAAGAAATTACTTAAAACAAAGTACTTCCAAGCAGAAGGTGATAGCTCCAAGAAGAAGCTATTGTGGTTGCAATCTAAAAGTTAAAATCACATGTGACTTATACTGAGGAGTTCGATGAAAGAATGATGGTATGAGTATTGTATGAGTAGTGTTTTGGATATGAGTGCCAGTGGTGTTTTGGGTACTGCACAAAAGCTGTTTTCTTTCAATTTATAAGTTAGTTTTTTTTAATTGTATAGGCACTGTGTGTTTAATCATCTTTGAATATGAATGATAAGTATATAGTTTGGATTATTCTATTTTTTCTGAATTTCTTTTGTTATTAAGTTTCGGCTTTTTGAATAAAGCAAGATCTTCAGGATTTCATGCTTATTTTTCAGTGAGCAACCACTTCATTAAAACCAAAACAATATAGAATATCATTCACCTAAACAGCTTTCTGTCTAGAATCTGACTTTTCTGGTAATGATATCAGTTAGGTTCATAACAACACGCCCTATGCCAACCACACATTCTCCTCGTTCTTTATTACACATTGATAACTGATGTTATCCTTCTCCAAATGGATCATGGTGTAATACTCACAAGGCACTGTGGGTGTTTGGCATGGAAGTCAGAGGCAAGCTATTGGAGCTAAGTGAATGTAGGGTGAAGGAGTTTTGGATCATTGGCCAGAACGTTAGGCATATTTCTGTTCTTTAGTTTGCATTTAGTTGTGTTGTAGTTTATAAAGGGAGAAAAAGCATTTTTAATCACATTTTTGCGTTGAATTCACCACAATGACTGTGGTAATTTAATATTTTGACAGTCAGATTTTTAAAAATCCAATGAACACTTTCTTATGAATTGCCTTGTTGGTTGGTGATGAGGTGACATCCATGTAGAACAAATCAAAAAATATTAAAAATCACACAACACCAGGTTATAGTTCAACAGGTTTATTCAGAAGCACTAGCTTTCAGAGTTCTGTTGCTTCATCAGGTAGCTGAAGGAGCAGCACTCCGAAAGCTAGTGCTTCCAAATAAACCTGTTGGACTATAGCCTGGTGTTGTGTGATTTTTAACTTTGTACAACAGAGTCCAATATCGGCACCTCCACATCAAATCAAAAAGCAATAGACCAGCCATGTATGCAGCAAATCAATGTTAGCTGATTGGATTTCAGTCCAAACAAATGACAATACTTGAAAATGAACTCCAAAACCGCATACAATAATCTCATAATATATGTTTGCTTTCTACCTTTTAACAAGTTTCAACTACTTGCCTTACCACTTCTATTATTTTTGGTGTACTATCTACTATGTTTCTTTCCTCACATTTCCTCACTGTTTCAATTAACTTAACTAATTCCACAAAACTATTTTTAAGGGATTGTAATGTTGTTGGTACTTGCACATGGAACTGGTCAGACTGCTAGCAGTAGTAATAGGAAGATTGTGAATAGGTTAAATTCTAGCTGATATTAATGACTGCTGCCAACATTCTTTCAGTTCTCAACATGATATTTCTTCAGGACATATTATGAGTCAGACCTGCTCTGTGGCTTATGTGGCTTAACAATACAAGCCTTTGCTTTCTTAGTATTGGAGATACATTAAGAACTCAGATATTTCAGTTGATATCATAAACAGGAGTACTGAGTACAGTCTAATATTTTTGAATGTTTTAAGCAAGATGCATATCCCTCATTTTACAATTTTATGCAGTTTGCTAAATTGTGAACTATAAAATTCTTGGGGCAGGCAGGCAGACAAAATGATTTCCAAACTCAATCATAAACAGCATGCCTGTTAACAAATGAAAACATCGATTTAGCTTCAGAAATTGTTATAGATGTAAGCTTATTGTGCAATACAGTGTGTCTCCGAAGAGCAGGAGAATTGACGTATCGGGCATAAACCCTTCATCAGGAATGATGAAGAGCATACGCCCAATGCATCGATTCTCCTGCTCCTTGGATGCTGCCTGACCAGCTATGCTTTCCTAGCAACATTCTCTTGATTTTGATCTTCAGCATCTGCAGTCATCACTTTCTCCTCCTCAGTGAAGACGGCAGTGGCAGAGCAGGCAGCATTCAAGCTCCTGTGCTCGGTTTGTCCACTTTGTTCAGCTACAGAGTGAGCTGACCTGTGAAGCCAGGAGTGGGATGCTAGTGGTGGCATGGAATGGGCTGGCGTAGCCTGGAGCGGGGCTCTAGCAGTGGCATGGGATAGGCTGGTGTAGCCTGGAGTGGGACACTGGCAGTGATATGGGATGGGCTGGTGTAGCCTGGAGCAGGACTCTGGCAATGGCATGGGAAGGGTTGGTGTAGCCTGGAGTGGGACACTGGCAGTGGCATGGGATGGGCTGATGTAGCCTGGAGCAGGACTCTGGCAGTGGCATGGCGTGAGCTGGTGTAACCTGGAGCTGGACACTGGTAGCAGCATGGCACAGACTGGTGTATCTCAGAGCGGGACCCTGATTTGAATGTGAACATAGGAGGAATAGTTAGAAAGTTTGCAAATGACACCAAAACTGGAGGTCTAGAAGACAACAAAGAAGGTTACCACAGAGTACAATGGGATCTTGATCAGATGGACCAATGGGCAGAGACGCAACAGATTGAGTTTAATTTAGATAACTGTGAAGTGCTGCATTTTGGAAAGGCAAATCAGGCAGTTGTACACTTAATGGTAAGGTCCTGGAGAGTGTGGCTGACCAAAGAGACCTTGGAGTGCAGGCGCTTGTTCCTTCAAAGTGGAGTCAATGGTGGCTAGGATAGAGAAGGAGGTATTTGGCAGGCTTGCCTTTATTGGTCAGTGTATTGTGTATAAGAGTTTAGAGGTCATGTTGCAGCTATACAGGACATTGGTTGGACCACTATTGGAATATTGCATGCAATTCTGGTCTCCTTGTTTTATGAAGGATGTTGTGAAACTTGAAAGGGTTCAGAAAGGATGTACAAGGATGTTGCCAGGTTTGGAGGGTTTCAGCAATAAGGAGAGGCTGAAAAGACTGGGGCCATTTTCCCTGGAGCATCGGAGGCTGAGGGGTGACCTTATAGAGGTTTATAAAATCATGAGGGCCATGGATCTGGTAAATAGGCAAGGTCATTTCCCCATGGTGGGTAAGTCCAGAAGTAGAAGGCATAGGTTTAAGGTGAGAGGGGAAATATTTAAAAAGGACATAAGGGGCAACTAAGGGACATAAGGCAGTAGTGCATGTATAGAATGAGCTGCCAGCAGAAGTGGAGGAGACTGGTACAATTACAACATTTAAAAGGCATCTGGATGGATATAGGAAGGGTTTAGAGGGATAATGGCCAAATGCAGGCAAATGGGACTGGATTAGGATATCTGATTGGCATGAACAGGTTAGGCCAAAGGGTCTGTTTCTGTGCTGTACATCTCTAAAACTGTATGACACTAAGAGGTGGGAGTAACTTCTTATGCATGTCATGGGTTATCTTCATCTTGGCTCAGGACATTGTTTTAATTGGTGTGATTGCTGAAAGTCCAGCCTTGAATAAGTAAGTTGTATTATGGAAGACCAGCATTTTCAGTGCTGATTTGGACCATTCATGCCAAAGTGTCTCCAGCCACATTTCACTGAACTTGAGACCAAGGAAGCTGTCTGATAAATGAATTCTTCGAATAGATTTAATATAATGGTGGGTAGTGGTTTGACCTCAATGTTCTCATATAAGGGTCTGCAGCCACAGGAATATTGGAACTCTTGTGAATTCTGGAAAGTAAACACTGAATTAGTGGCACTGGCAGAAATGTGTGCTGACAGCTGTGGCCTGATTACATCAAAGGCAATATTTTTCATTCTTGAATGAAAGAATATAAAAGCTTTATCGTCTTTGTAGTCCCCCAGAGATTATCCAGACTTGCAGATTCTTTTGAATACATCAGTTCTACCAAACTGGTCCAAAAACCTGATGTCTCCCTAGTCTTGCACTAGTTTTACTCTATTTATTAATTTCAATGAACATGTCTGCAATGTAACCCATTTGAGTCAGTCACATGTCAAAATCCAGCACCTCAGCCAGAAAAGGTTGCATTGGCTAATGAACATACATATCACTCCACTGAGATGCTATATTAGAATATATAGGTAAACATTTTCCTAAATGAATATTGTTGTTGTGGACTTGGTAAGGATCAGAAATCACACAACACCAGGTTATAGTCCAACAGATTCATTTGAAATCACAAGCTTTTGAGTGTTGCTTCTTCATCAGATGAAGTGAGCCATCTCATGAAGAAGCAGCGCTCCAAAAGCTTGTGATTTCAAATAAACCTGTCGGACTATAACTTAGTGTCATGTGACTTCTGACCTTGTCCACCCCAGACCAACACTGGAACCTCCATATCAAGGATATGGGAGGATCTGGTTTAATATCTCTCGCAGCAAAGTCTCTTGGTATAAAAAACAATGGGCTAGATTTTCCAAGAACCAGTAAACATTCACAGATTACCACACTGCTCCTTCTTCTTTATGTAATGAAAGAGTTTTGCATTTCTTACAGGAGATATATATATTGGGCCTCCTTCAGAAACACAGAGCTGTACATTCACTCCAACGGGTTGTAAATAGTCCAGAACAGTTCGAGGAAGAAAATCATGTCTTTATTTTTATAGCAGTCAGTTGTCATATGCAGCATTTCAGACTGTCACTTTGACAGTTCCTGTAAAAGGGTAAGTGTGCGAGATAATTGCGAGGTTAGGGTTCAAGGAGAGAAGGATGCCAAGTGTGTAGGGGCAGGGTGCCAGGTACGTCGAGGTGCAGGCAACCTGGCAAGTAAGGTGCCAGGTGAGCTGGGCTTGGGTATCAGTTGGTTTGGATGTGAAATTAGTAAGGGGTAGGAATCCAGGTGGGTAGAATGTTGGGAGGGTAAAATGCCAGGTGGATAGAATCCCAAATTGGTAGAACGTCAGAATGAAAGGTGTCAATTGGACCACGTAAGTGAGGGAGTATTCAGAATAGATCAGATTACGATATAGAGGGAAGGTTTTGGGTCTGGGATTGTGAGTTGGTGAAGAATCTATCAGATCCACTTGACGGTTGGTGATGGAGCTGTGAGATCCCAAACGGAGAGAGAGTTGTTGATTCAGGGTCTGGAGAGGGGTTGGGGAGAGATATAAGGGATCCCACAAGATCTAAATGGGGTGCATGCGGTAAGTCAGAAGCATCAGTTCAATAGTTACTTCAGGGTTAGATGAGATACATAAGTCACTTCAATACAAGGAAACCCCCTGAATTTACCAATTTAGACGGATACTTTTGGAGGGTTCCAGGCATAGGGGAATTGTCCAACAGAATCTTCATTTTTTCTAAGAGTCTTTGGCATAGAGTCATAGAGTGACAGAGATGTACAGCATGGAAACAGACCCTTCAGTCCAACCCATCCATGCTGACCAGATACCCCAAACCAATCTAGTCCCACCTGCCAGCACCCGGTACATATCCCTCCAAATCCTTCCTATTCATATACCCATCCAAATGCCTTTTAAATGTTACAATTGTACCAGCCTCCACCACTTCCTCTGACAGCTCATTCCATACACATACCACCCTCTGTGTGACAATGTTGGCCCTTAGGTTTCTTTTATATCTTGCCCCTCTCACCCTAAACCTATGCCCTCTAGTTCTGGACTCCCAGACCCCAGGGAAAAGACTTTGCCAATTTACCCTATCCGTGCACCTCATAATTTTGTTAACATCTATAAGGTCCCCTCTCAGCCTCCGATGCTCCAGGGAAAACAATGCCAGCCTGTTCAGCCTCTCCCTATAGCTCAAATCTTCCAACCCTGGCAACATCCTTGTAAATGTTTTCTGAACCCTTTCAAGCTTCACAACATCTTTCCGATAGGAGGGAGACCAGAATTGCATGCAATATTCCAACAGTGTCCTAACCAATGTCCTGTACAGCCACAACATGACCTCCCAACTCCTGTACTCAATACTCTGACCAATAAAGGAAAGCATACCAAACGCCTTCTTCACTATCCTATCTACCTGCGACTCCACTTTCAAGGAGCTATGAACCTGCACTCCAAGGTCTCTTTGTTCAGCAACACTCCCTAGGACCTAACCATTAAGTGTATAAGTCCTACTAAGATTTGCATTCCCAAAATGCAGCACCTCGCATCTGCCACTTCTCAGCCCATTGGCCCATTTGGTCAAGATCCTATTGTAATCTGAGGTAACCCTTTTCGCTGTCCACTGCACCTCCAATTTTGGTGTAATCTACAAACTTACTAACTGTACCTCTTATGCTCGCATCCAAATCATTTATATAAATGACAAAAAGTAGAGTGCCCAGCACCGATCCTTGTGACACTCCACTGGTCACAGGCCTCCAGTCTGAAAAACAACCCTCCACCATCATTCTCTGTCTTCTACTTTTGAGCCAGTTCTGTATCCAAATGGCTAGTTCTCCCTGTATTCTGTGAAATCTAACCTTGCTCAAGGATTCCACAAAGTTCCCATGCTCAACTCCCACTAATGATGCAGAAACAATTATCTGGCCACAGGAAATCTACACATGACAAAGTGCAGAAAATGTTTGGAATTTTTTGTTTTTGCAAATACTACAGCAAACAGTTTTATCAGTGCAAACATCAATGCAGTTTGTTCAACTGGTTTGTGCTAAAGCCATAAATCATCTTTTCAAACATATCATCTGACTTTTTTCAATGACATGAGCCTTTTGTAAAAGACTCATGGGCGGCACGGTGGCACGGTTAGCACTGCTGCCTCACAGCGCCAGGAACCTGGGTTCAATTCCCGCCTCAGGGACCTGGGTTCAATTCCCGCCTCAGGCGACTGGCTGTGTGGAGTTTGCACGTTCTCCCCGTGTCTGCGTGGGTTTCCTCCGGGTGCTCCGGTTTCCTCCCACAGTCCAAAGATTTGCGGGTCAGGTGAATTGGCCATGCTAAATTGCCCGTAGTGTTAGGTAAGGGGTAAATGTAGGGGTATGGGTGGGTTGCGCTTCGGCGGGGCGGTGTGGACTTGTTGGGCCGAAGGGCCTGTTTCCACACTGTAAGTAATCTAATCTAATCTAATCTAAAAACAGCATTAATTTCTTTATTTCACATAAATGGGCAATTAGATAGGGCAATTGGTACAGCAATCATTTCCACGCACCTGATCAACGCACTGTAAAACCATTGTCCTGATGAAGGATCCTGTCTGAAACATCGACTCTCCAGCTCTTCTGATGCTGCTTGACCTGCCATGCTTTTTCCACCTCCACATTTTATCAACTTGGCAATATCTGCAGTCCTCATTATCTCCAAAACCATGTCCTCTCAAGTTAAATCAGCTTGTCATTTGATGGTGTCATTTTTGCATTGTTTTTCCTCCTGTTCCCTTAGCTTTCTGATATTAATTTATTTGCTTTAGACATTTTCTGCACCACTATGTAAGGATCAGACTGCAAGTTTCTTTTATCAATGTTAGCTGTGGATTTTGTTACAGTGCATCATCCTTTTGCTCCAAAAAGAAATGTTACTTGTCCTTACATAATTTCAGGATTTGTAAAGAAATGCAATTTGAAGGTGCAGGATTGAGCAAAAATCTCCATCCTCTAAAATACTGGAAAAACCTTTGGACTTGTCAGAAACTTTAAAAGGGAAATGGAAGCTGGAATGAGTTCTGTGAAGAATATACAAACAAAACTCACAGAACTGAGATGACTATCTGGAATCATTGTTCACCCTAGAATTCCAATTTATACCTCCCTAACCTTTACACTTTGGGTTACCCAGTGCACATAGTATGGGGTCTACAGAGATACTGGACATTCTACCTCAATCAAACTCATTCACACAAACTCTAACTATTGGGAAACAGACCCTTCGGTCCAACCCATCCATGCTGACCAGATACCCCAAACCAATCTAGTCCCACCTGCCAGCACCCGGTACATATCCCTCCAAATCCTTCCTATTCATATACCCATCCAAATGCCTTTTAAATGTTGCAATTATACCAGCCTCCACCACTTCCTCTGACAGCTCATTCCATACACATACCACCCTCTGTGTGAAATGTTGGCCCTTAGGTTTCTTTTATATCTTGCCTCTCTCACCCTAAACTTATGCCCTCTAGTTCTGGACTCCCAGACCCCAGGGAAAAGACTTTGCCAATTTACCCTATCCGTGCACCTCATAATTTTGTCAACATCTATAAGGTCCCCTCTCAGCCTCCGATGCTCCAGGGAAAACAATGCCAGCCTGTTCAGCCTCTCCCTAGAAGGAAAAGCCAAAGCACAATGGACAACACATATTTCAGGGGAGACAAGTGGGCAGAAGAAGAATCAAAGGGGATTGATGAGGGCAGAGCGGTGGGCGTGATCTATACGGACTTCAGTAAGGCGTTCAACAAGATTCCCCATAGGAGACTGGTTAGCAAGGTTCTCCCTGTATTTCTCATGAAATACAGGGAGAACTCGCCATTTGGATACAGAAATAGATACAGAGGGTGGTGGTGGACTTTTGCTTTTCAGACTGGAGGCCTATGACCAGTGAAGTGCCACAAAGATAGGTCCTGGGTCCACTACTTTTCATCATTTACATAAATTATTTGGATGTGAACATAGAAAGTATAATTAGCAAATTTGCAAATGACACCAAAATTGGAGGTAGAACATAGAACATAGAACAGTACAGCACAGAATAGGCTCTTCAGCCCACGATGTTGTGCTGACCACTGATCCTCATGTATGCACCCTCAAATTTCTGTGACCATATGCATGTCCAGCAGTCTCTTAACTGTCCTCAATGACCTTGCTTCCAGAACTGCTACTGGCAACGCATTCCATGTTCTCACAACTCTCTGTATAAAGAACCCGCCTCTGACATCCCCTCTATACTTTCCTCCAACCAGCTTAAAAGTATGACCCCTCGTGTTAATCATTTCTGCCCTGGGAAATAGTCTCTGGCTATCGACTCTATCTATGCCTCTCATTATCTTGTATGCCTCAATTAGGTCCCCTCTCCTCCTCCTTTTCTCCAATGAAAAAAGTCTGAGCTCAGTCAACCTCTCTTCATAAGATAAGCCCTCCAGTCCAGGCAGCATCCTGGTAAACCTCCTCTGAACTGTCTCCAGAGCATCCACATCTTTCCTATAATAGGGCGACCAGAACTGGACACAATATTCCAAGTGCGGTCTAACCAAAGTTTTATAGAGCGGCAACAAGATCTCATGACTCTTAAACTCAATCCCCTGTTAATGAAAGCCAAAACACCATATGCTTTCTTAACAACCCTGTCCACTTGGGTGGCCATTTTAAGGGATCTATGTACCAGCACACCAAAATCCCTCTGTTCCTCCACACTGCCAAGAATCCTATCCTTAATCCTGTACTCAGCTTTCAAATTCGACCTTCCAAAATGCTTCACTTCGCATTTATCCAGGTTGAACTCTATCTGCCACCTCTCAGCCCATCTCTGCATCCTGTCAATATCCCGCTGCAGCCTACAACAGCCCTCTATACTGTCAATGACACCTCCAACCTTTGTGTCATCTGCATACTTGCCTACCCATCCTTCAATCCCCTCATCCAAGTCATTAATAAAAATTACAAACAGTAGAGGCCCAAGGACAGAGCCCTGTGGAACATCACTCACCACAGACTTCCAGGCAGAATATTTTCCTTCTACTACCACTCGCTGTCTTCTGTTGGCCAGCCAATTCTGTATCCAGACAGTTAAGTTCCCCTGTATCCCATTTCTCCTGACCTTCTGAATGAGTCTACCATGGGAAACCTTATCAAATGCCTTGCTGAAGTCCACATACACCACATCCACAGCTCGACCCTCATCAACTTTTCTAGTCGCATCCTCATAGAACTCGATAAGGTTTGTGAGGCATGACCTGCCCCTCACAAAGCTGTGTTGACTGCATTTAATCAAGTGCAGTGAATAGCAAAGAAGGTTACCTTAGATTATAATGGAATCTTGACCAGATGAGCCAATGGACTGAGGGTGACAGATGGAGTTTAATTCAGATAAATGCGAGATGCTGCATTTTGGAAAAGCAAATCAGAGCAGGACTTATACACTTAATGGTAAGGTCCCAGGGAATGTTGCTGAACAAAGAGACCTAGGAGTGTAGGTTCACAGTTCCTTGAAAGTAGAGATACAGGTAGATAGGATAGTAAAGAAGGCATTTGGGATGCTTTCCTTTATTGGTCAAAGCATTGAGTATAGGAGTTGGGGAGGTTTATTTGTGGCTGTACAGGACATTGGTTAGGCCACTTTTCGAGTATTGCAGCGATTCTTTTCTCCTTCCTATCAGAAGGATTTTGTGAAACTTGAAAGGGTTCAGAAAAGATTCACAAGGATGTTACCAGAGTTGGAGGATTTAAACTATTGGGGAAGCTGAATAGGCTGGGGCTGCTTTCCCTGGAGCATCAGAGGCTGAGAGGTGACCCTATAGAAATTTATAAAATCATGACGGATGTTATGAAGATGTGGGTGTACTGTATCTTTAAGAGAGTTCAAAGCTAGCAGAACTGACTGAGAGCACCATGTGTTCTCAATAAGGTAACAATTTAACACTTGGGCTAGATGAGCTGGGTTGCCTGGAGACAAAAACAGATTCGAATTAGGCCAATCAATTTAAATTATACCCTAAAAAGTACCAAATTTCAATCAAGTTTGAATTTAGTATATTGACAATCTTAAAAGCCAATGACACAATCTGATGCTTTGGGCGGAACTGCTAAGCCACCAGCATGTAAAGACTGCCCAAAAAATTGGTCTCTTAAAGATACCTTTATCAATCAGTTAACCTGTGAAGCAGAATCCCCAAGAAGAACAAAAGGAAGACGGGAATACAGAAAGGAACCAAAAACTGGTTTTGAGATAAGAAGTTTTGTTTTGTAAATCCTAATCTGGATTTTTATTGGATTAGAATTGTAGATGGGTAAGTAAAAAAATAGGTTTGAAGAAGGAGTTGTAAATAGTTGTAAGGTAACTATTCTCTGTTATACTTTAAGAAATAAAGTTGCTAATTTTTACTTTAAATAGTTCTTGGCCTTTAGAATGTTCATAGATTACTGCACAGGCTAAATCTTTTCTGTGTTACTGGTTTAAATTAAGCAGGAGGGTTGACCCCATTTTGTAACACGGGCATGGATAGGATAAATAGACAAAGTCTTTTCCTTTAGGTAGGGGAGTCCAGAACTAAAGGTCATAGGTCTAGGGTGAGAGGGGAAAGATATTAAAGAGATCTAAGTGGTAACTTTTTCACGCAGAGGGTGATGTGTGTATGGATTGAGCTGCCAGAGGGAATGGTGAAGGGTGGTACAACTGCAGCATTTAAAGGCTTCTTGATGGACATATGAATCGCAAAGGTTTCTATGGATATGGACCGGGTGCTGGCAAATGGGACTAGATTCGGTTGGGACATCTGGTCAGCTAGGACGAGTTGGACCGAAGAGTCTGTTTCCATGCTGTACCTCTCTATGACACTCTATATAACTGCCTGATCTCACCTGGAGGTGGAGAAAGTGAGGTCTGCAGATGCTGGAGATCAGAGCTGAAAATGTGTTGCTGGAAAAGCGCAGCAGGTCAGGCAGCATCCAAGGAGCAGGAGAGTTGACATTTCGGGCATAAGCCCTTCTTCAGGAACCTTTCCTGAAGAAGGGCTTATGCCCGAAACATCGAATCAGGATGCTGCCTGACCTGCTGCGCTTTTCCAGCAACACATTTTCAGCTCACCTGGAGGTGGCCGTTTTCAACAAAAAACGTCCACAGAAATAGTTCCTCCACGGGCTGCCAGCTGCAACAAACAGCTTTGGAATCAAGAACTAGAGAGGCTGAACTGAGAACCAAGAACAGAGAAGCAAAGGACTCATCAGAACAAAAGACATCCGAGAGTGGAAAGCCAACCAGAGCTTCCCAAACAACAGCTCCCAGGCACAAGAAACCAAGAAAACCAACAGCAAGAACTTCAACAACCGGATGCACTTTAACTGCGATTCCCTCAGTAGTGAGCTGAAACTCCTGTGACCCCACGGTTCCAACCTAGCAAACAGGGAGGGGAAGGTGGGTGGTGGCTGTGCATGGGACCCCTAGAGTAGGAAGCCTGATTAAAGGTTTTGTGATTAAAAACTGCTGTCTTTAGATTTTAATAGTGTTCAATCGAGCTAATAGTGTATTTAATAGTATTCCTTTGTAGAATTGATTGTGTCAATTTCCCTGTTTATTGCATTTACCCTACTACGTATATTATATTACCTTTTGTATTGTCATTAAACACAGTGATTTTTATTTTGCCCTGAAACACCTATCTACTGCTGCCTTCATTTCATATTCCCTAAAAGTGTCCAGTGTCTAGAACCAGGGATCTGGGGGTGATTCGAACCACTTACAAAGCAGACAATTACTGATTACAGCTGAAAATGTGTTGCTGGTTAAAGCGCAGTAAGTCAGGCAGCATCCAAGGAACAGGAAATTCAACGTTTCGGGCAAAAGCCCTTCATCAGGAAGGGCTTTTGCCCGAAACGTTGAATTTCCTGTTCCTTGGATGCTGCCAGACCTACTGCGCTTTAACCAGCAACACATTTTCAGCTCTGATCTGCAGACCTCACTTTTTACTCGAATTACTGATTACAAACCAGAACCCTTCAAAGGATGTCTGATATCACATCTGATGTCAGATCCTGTCTAATTCCACTCAAAGATTGAGCTACCACTGCACCTCCAGTACAAATAAACCAAAATTCAAATGCTGTCTTTGAATTTCCCAGGATGTTAGATAGTTAGCGGTGACTTTATGTTTTTTACATTCATACCTTCACCCTTGTGGTCCTTTTCAGTTTATACTCTTGAATTTAATGAAGGAAGTTCTATATTATTGCTTTAAAAATTTTTTTTTGTTTTGAAGTTGACAGTTGCATTAAAAATGCACCCAAATTGGCTGTCTAATGTTTGTATTTACCACAGTCGTTTCTGCTCTTCATAATTTTCTTTGTCCCAATTGAAATAGCTCACTATGTAAAGAAAAATGTATTAAGTACATTTACATTATGTGCCTATTGGATTTGTAGAATGCCTTAGCTGGCTTGATATTATTTTACAGCTAAAATGTTTCTTGCAGGTGCACAGTTCCTTGAAAGTGGAGTAACGGGTAGACAGTGTGACACTTTGAATCTTTCATTGTCATGTATATTCAGTATAAAATACAGTGAAAATTGTGTTCCATCTCCATGCATAGGCACTACTCACATTAGATTACATTAGATTCCCTACAGTGTGGGGTATACTTAGGAGAGAAATCAGGAGGGCAAAAAGGTGATATGTGATAGCTTTGGCAAATAGCATTAAGAAGAATCCAAAGGGTTTTTTACAAATACATTAAGGACTAAAGGGTAATTAGGGAGACAATAGGACCCCTCAAAGATCAGCAAGGCGGCCTTTGTTTGGAACCACAGGAGATGGGGGAGATACTGAATGAGTATTTTGTATCAGTATTTACTGTGGAAAAGGACATGGACGATACAGAATGTAGGGAAATAGACGGTGACATCTTACAAAATGTCCATATTGCAGAGAAGGAAGTGCTGGATGTCTTGAAACGCATAAAAGTGGATAAATCACTAGGACTAAATCAGGTATATCCTAGAACTCTGTGGGAAGCTAGGGGAGTGATTGCTGAGCCTCTTACAAAGATATTTGTGTCATCGATAGTCACACATGAGGTACCGGAAGACAGAATGTTGGCTAATGTGGTGCCACTATTTAAGGAGGGTGGTAAGGACAAGCCAGGGAACTATAGACCAGTGAGCCTGACCTCGGTGGTGAGCATGATGTTGGAGGGAATCCTGAGGGACAGTAAGCACATGTATTTGGCAAGGCAAGGACTGATTCGGGATAGTCTACAATCATGTCTCACAAACTTGATTAAGTTTTTTTTGAAGAAGTAACAAAGAGGATTGATAAGGGCAGAACAGTGGACATGATCTATGTGGACTTCAGTAAGCATTTGACAAGATTCCCATGGGAGACTGGTTAGTAAGGTTAGATCTCATGGAATACAGAGAGAACTAGCCATTTGGATACAGAACTGGCTCAAAGGTAGAAGATAGAGGGTGGTGGTGGAGGGTTGTTTTTAAGGCTGGAGGCCTGTGACCAGTGGAGTGCCACAAGGATTGGTGCTGCGTCCACTTCTTTTCATCATTTATATAAATGATTTGGATGTGAACAGAAGAGATATAGTTAGTCATTTTGCAGATGACACCAAAATTGGAGGTGTAGTGGACAGTGAAGAAGGTTCTCTCAGATTACAATGGGATCTTGTTCAAATGGACTAATGGGCTGATAAGTGGCTGATGGAGTTTAATTTAGATAAATGCGAGGTGCTGCATTTTGGGAAAGCAAATCTTAGTAGGACTTATACACTTAATGGTAAGGTCCTAGGGAGCGTTGCTTGAAAAAGAAACCTTGGAGTGCAGGTTCATAGCTCCTTGAAGGTAGATAGGATAGTGAAGAAGGCGTTTCGTATGCTTTCCTTTATTGGTCAGAGTATTGAATACAGGAATTGGGAGGTCATGTTGCAGCTGGACAGGGCATTGGTTTGGCCACTGTTGGAATATTGCATCCAATTCTGGTTTCCTTCCCATTGGAAAGACCTTGTGAAACTTGAAAGGGTTCAGAAAAGATTTACAAGGATGTTGCCAGGGTTGGAGGATTTGAGCTATAGGGAGACGCTGAACAGACTGGGGTTGTTTTCCCTGGAGCATCGGAGGCTGAGGGGTGACCTTATAGAGGTTTATAAAATCATAAGGTGCTTGGATAGGATAAATAGACAAAGTCTTTTCTGTGGGATCGGGGAGTCTATAACTAGAGAGCATAGGTTTAGGGTGAGAGGGGTAATTTTTTTCATGCAGAGGGTGGTACGTGTATGGAATGAGCTGCCTGAGGAAGTGGCGGAGTCTGGTATAATTGCAACATTTAAGAGGCAGTTGAATGGGTATATGAATAGGAAGGGTTTCGAAGGATATGGGCCATGTGCTGGCAGGTGGGACTAGATTGGGTTGTGATATCTGATCAGCATGGATGAGTTGGACCGAAGGGTCTGTTTCCATGCTGTATATCTCTATGACTTTAAGTCCCTAACACCCTCCAAAGAGTAACCCAACCAGTCTCATTTCCCTCTGACTAATGCACATAACACTATGGGCAATTTAGCATGGCCAATTCACCTGACCGTCACATCATTTGGAATGTGGGAGGAAACTGGAGCACCCAGAGGAAACCCATGCAGACACGGGAAAATGTGCAAACTCCACACAGACAGTCACCTGAGACTGGAATCAAACCCAGGTCCTTGGCGTTGTGAGGCAGCAGTGCTTACCACTGAGCCACCATGCTGCCCATTAACTGAAAATAAAATCAAAAATAGAGAAAGATAACTTCAAGATTTTCTTCTGCACTGCTACGGTCCCACTCTGGGCTACACCAGCCCACACCATGCCATTGCCAAAGTCTTGCCCTGGGCTACACCAGCCCACGTCATACTGCTGCCAGGGGCCCACACCACACAGAATCAAGAGTCCCACACCAGGCTTCACCGTCCAGCTAACTGTTAGTCACGCTGCCTTTGAAGAGGCTGCTACCTTCCTACCGACAAGTGGTGAAGAAGCATTTGGCACATTGAACAAACATTTGGCACACTTGCCCTCATTGGTCAGAACATTAAATATACCAGTTGGGATGTCATGTTACGGCTGTATAGGACATTGGTGAGGCCACTGTTAGAATACGGCATACAATTCTTGTCGTGCTGCCGTTGACATTTCTCGAGTATCTAATCAATCCCTTGGTTGGTAAGAATGCAGCAGGCATGGATCAATCCATACAGCACCTCGGCAGCCTACTTGATAAGGTCGCTTTGGTTTGGATTGTCCTCTAGTCCCTCATTGGGCTCAAGGTCCAGAATCATATCCAACACTTAATGGTAATGAGGCACCTGCACATTCAGACAGTCACATTAAACTTGACATGAATATAATCTTCAAAGACCTTGCAGAAGAACGCATTGCCTCGCAGTCCACGCTTACAGTCCATGGCACTTCCTCTGAGCTGGTCATCTTCATTTCCTCTCACACAGGAGTTTATCTTCTGTGTTTGGCATTTTTTTTTGTTGATCTGGGTGGCTTTAGGAGGAAGGGGAGGAAAGACACCATTATCTTTCTATAGGAAACATATTTTTAAACTTTAAAGGTTGCAGAAAAGATTTACAAACATGTTGCTGGTACTGGAGGGTTTGAATTGTAGGGAGAGGCTGAATAGGCTGGGGCTGTTTTCCGTGGACTGTCAGAGGCTGAGGGGTGACCTTATAGAAGTTTATAAAGTCATGAGGGGCATGGATAGGATAAATAGACAAGGTCGTTTTCCTCTGTGGAGAGAGGGGGTGTCCAAAACTAGAAGGAATATAAAAGTGGTGGGGGTGCATACAATTACAACATATAAAAGGCATCTGGATGGTTATATGAATAGGAAGGGTTTAGAAGGATATCGGCCAAGTGCTGGCAAAGGGACTAAGTCAGGTTGGGATGCCTGGCTGGTGGGGATGAGTTGGAGTGAAGGGTTTGTTTCTGTGCTGTATGACTATCACTCCGAGTGGGGAATCCATGCCGGTGCCCATTGTCATCATATGTCAGGTAGACAATGAAGAAAGTTGAGATGGGATTTCAACCCTTCAGGAACAAGAGGTTATGCCTTAGAGAGCTTCCAAGAAATCAGAAACCTGCAATCCTCTGTTACCAGCAGCGTATCCAGGAAGAATGACCACAGCCAGCACACAAATGATGCCAAGATAAGGCCTGCTGTGTCGGATGTAGCCCAGCAGGTAAATCAGCAGTCTCTCTGGATGCCATATTGTTCTGTCCCAGTGAAGTGGATGGTGGAGTGGAGAGGGGCTTGCAGGGGGAATGCAGAGGAATCTTGGGAGGAGGGTTACTCCTTTGAATGATTCCCCTCCAGCTCATCATCAGCCCATTTAGCAAACAATGAATTCCTGACGTGGGCCTCAGGCACCTCTGGTGAAGCAAAATGCTGATGGCACAATGAGGCCCTTAAATGAGATTCAATTGGCTCAGTGGCAGGCAGGCTATTTGATGCCATCCTATTTTCGGTAAAATTACATTTGGGTTGGAGCAGCTGAGCAGACTACTCCACCAGATTGTACATGCTTCTCACATTTAAACCCACTGCCAGAGTCATAGAATCCCTACAGTATGGAAGCAGGCCATTTGGCCCATTGAGTCCACACTGACCTTCCGAATCACATCCCCACCTACCCTATTCCTGTAGCCCTGCATTTCCCATGCCTAATTCATTGAGCCTGGTCATTCCTGGACATTGTGGACAATTTAGCATGGCCAATCCATCTGAACTGCACATCTTTCGACTGTGGAAGGAAACCAGAGCACCTGGAGGATACCCACGCAGACACGGGAGCAACATACAGACTCCACACAGACAGTTACATGAGGATAGACTTGAAGCCGAGTCCCTGGTGCTGTGAAGCACTGAACAACCATGCTTCCAGACCAGAGTAACGTCTGTGCTGCTCAAGAAGTAACCATTTGGCCAAATGCTAATTTTCAGGTCATGGTCCCAAGCTTTGTAATTTATATCAATTCAGGTGCTTATCCAACTACTTTTTAAATGTGATGAAGATTCCTGTCTCTACCACCCTTTCAAACAGCAATTTCCAGATTTTCACCACCCTCTTGGTGAAACAAGATCCTCCAAATTCCCTCTAACCTTCCTGGCTCTGAGTTCAGTTATTGATCCATCAAAGGAAATTTGATCTTCTTACCTACTTTGTCTGAATGGCTCATGGTTAAAAGCATAACAAATAGGAGATCATATAGTCTGTCAACGTTGCTCCATTCAAGACGATCATGACTGATGCTCGGCTTCAGTTCCATTTCCTGTCCACTCCTGTATTCCTTGCTTCCCTTAACAGACCAAAGACCTTGTGAAACTAACATGCAAGACTACTTGTATGTCAAGCAGCATTAGTAGCAAGTGATAGAGCTAAGTAATTCCACAACTAATGGATCAGATCTAAACTCTGCAGTCCTGTCACATCTGGTTGTGAATGCTTGTGGGCAATTAAACAATGAACTGGAGTGAGTAAGATCTCCATCCTTAATTATGTGGGTGCTTGACATATCAATTAGGAGAAGGGTTTGTGCCCGAAACATCGATTCTCCTGCTCCTTGGATGCTGCCTGACCTGCTGCACTTTTCAAGCAACACATTTTTCACCTTGACATATCAATGCAAAGCACAAAACATTGCAAGCATCTCACCCCAGACATTCAAAGTGGTAATCCATTTCAGCCTCCTCTGAGGCACCCAGCATTGTCAGTCACTCATTTCAAAGAATTCCCACAGCGTGGAAGCAGGCCTATCTGCCCATTGAGTCCACACCTCTAACAAGCATCCCATGCAGATCCACAACCCATAAGGCTGCATTTCCCATGGCTAACCCACCGAGCCTATACATGGCCAATCTACCTAACTACTACACCTTTGGACTATGGGAAGAAACTGGAGCTCCTGAACGAAACCCACACAGACATGGGGAGAATGTTCAAATTCCACACACACAGCCACCTGAGAATGGAATCAAATCTGGGTTGCTTGTGATGTGAGGCAGCAGCGCTAACCAGTGAGCCATCATGCCACTCCAATTCACTCCACATTATTGCAAGAAATGGTTGAAGATCCTGGATACTTCACAGGCTATAAATGCTGACAATCTTCTCATTACAGTGCTGATGATTCACACTCTACAACCAATAACACTCCTAACAAAGCAATTCCAGTAAAGCTTCAGCATTGGCATATAATCAGGAATGTGAAAGATTGTCATATGCATGAAAAGCAGTGTAAATGTAACCCGGCAAATTGTCATCAGTTAAGTCTCAGCAAAGTGATGGAAGATGTTGTTGACAATGCTATTAAATGACACTTACTTCACAATAATTATTCACTCATGCTTCATTGCATTCCTCCAGGGCAATACATTACAGCCTTGGTCTGAATATGGAAAAAAGATTTGGCCTCGCTAGTGATGTCTACGTCCATTAAACAAATTAAAAACAATCATTGACTGAACTTATGAACAACTTTATGTGGTTCAATGTCAAGGTTTCTTTGAAAATGCCAGTTACTTGGCTTGACATACCTGGGAGAGAAAATTGATATCCCAGAGGCCCTCTATTACAGCCTGGAATAAACTGGAGGAATAAAGTCGGAAGATGATGGTGACCTTGACTGACACTGTTTACAGTCTGGTTGGCTCTAGGTCTATCCACAGAGCATATATTTTGATTTTGAATCTCAACCTGCATACACAGTTATGCTCTATCATAAATAATTCAAAAAGTTGAAAATCTCAACAGGTAAGACTGCATCATTTTCGCCCCAGTTCCTGACAGACACAATCTTCACCAGCATGACAAAAGGCTACAGGCAGTTTTGAATTGTATTCTTTTTAATGCTGTCAAAAAATATAAAGGCTTTGAAAGACCAAATATTGATGTCCTTGGAAAATTAACTATAAAATACAGTGGATGCCTTGAGAGGTGCTGTGTTTGTAAAGTTCGGACTGTTAAAATCTCTATCATTTTAGATCAATATTATCCTAGAGGAATTTATAATTGGAGGAGAACACAACACGCAAATATCAAGTATTTACTTTCCCCTACCCTCTCCAATCCTTCCAACATTCTATAGGATCTGTCTGTTAAGGGACCCTGTCCACTCATCCATCACTCCTAAGATCCTTTTCCTTTTCCCTAAAAATTCCTGTGTAAGTGCTGAAGATGCACTCTCATGCCGTCCATTCATATTATCCAGTAACTTCATCCAGGATGAAACAATGATTCACTTGTACTTCTTTCAGCTTGGTGTACTGCATTCACTGCTTACATGCAATCACCTTTACACTGGTGAGACTAGACTGGGAAAACACTTTCCTTAATATCTCCTCTCCGTCCTGACCCTGAGTTTTCCGTCACTGACCTTAATTGATGAAATGACAATACATCGTGCAACAGTAAAGAAAATAAGTCAGAGTGAATTCAGCTACATTGAGTGTTTTGAGAGTAAGATAAGGCTGGGTAGTCTTTATTGTAATGCTAGGTGTGCAATAGGTAAGACTGATGTGTTAGTGTGTGAATTAATACATTGAAGCGTGATACTGTTGCCACTCCAGAAAGATGGTCAAGGGAAGGGCTGGTCTGGCAACTCAACATACCGGGGTATAAAATCTTTAGGCAAGACAGAGGAGGGTGTAAATAAGTGTGGTGGAGTAGCACTGTTAATTAAGGAATCAATTACTGGAATAAGGAGAAATGATATCAAATCATAAGGATGTACAGCATGGAAACAGACCCAACTCAAGCATGTTGACCAGATATTCTAAATTAATTTAGTCCCATTTGTCAGCATTTGTCCCATATCTTTCTAAACTCTTACTATTCATGTACCCATCAAGATGTTTTTCAAATGCTGTAATTGCACCAGCCTCCACCGCTTCTTTTGGCATACATGCACTGCCTCCTGCGTGAAAAAGTTGTCCCTTAGGTCCCTTTTAAAACTTTCCCCTCTCACTTAAATCTATGCCATCTACTTTTGGACTCCCCTACCCTGAGGAAAGGACCTTGATTATTTACCCAATCCATGTCCCTCATGATTTTATGAACTTCTATAAGGTCACTCCTCAGCCTCCGACGCTCCAGGGAAAATAGCCCCAGCTTATTCAGGCTCTCATTGAAGCTCAAACCCTTAGATATCTTGGAAAGGTCTTCAATCATGGCTTTGTGGGTAAAATTTAGGAATGTTGAGGGAGCAGTCACATTACTGGGAGTGTAGTATAGGCTCCCAAAGAGTCAGAGGGAAATAGAGGAGCAAATATGTAGACAGTTCACAGAGTTCCATTAAATCAAATCCAGCCACCTGCTATGAATGCACAAGGTATTCCTGAAAATGTGCATGGTGAAACAGCAACAGCAGGAACAACAAACACCACAACCACTGCATCCACAGCACAGAGTGGGGCAGTTACCATGGTAACATAACCCATACCTGCCCCTGTACTTTCCACACCGGTACGGCGAGGAAGAAATACATAGGGTATGGGACTGTATAGGGATGTGGGCTTAAAACTCAATTAAATGCTTATGGATAACAAGCAATTTTAAAATAGTTGTAAATCTTATTAATCAGAGTATGACTTGTCTTAGTCAACGTTCCTAATACTTCTAACACCACGAAAAGCCTGATGTATTCATTGTACTTGGCCATGCAGAACCAGATGCTACACTAATCCACAGAAAACAAACAACTTGTATTCTTGTAGCAAAACAATTTAGACTTTGAATTAAATTTTGACTTTAATTTACAGAAAAATGATCACACTGCTTCACATAATCAGACAAAAATTGAGTTCTGAGATAGAATATGAGTGAAAGCTTAGACAGAGAGATGTTGGGTAAGAAAAAGGAGGGGTTTAAGTTAATTACAGAGCATGGCATCTACATGATTGAAGAGACAGCCACAGTGGTGGAGTGAAAGAAGTGGGGGCGGGGAGGCACAGGTGAACATATTTGAGAATTGCAGAGGCCACCTTGATTATAGATCTTAAGAGGTAAAGTGTTGAAGGAATTTAAACAAGAGGGAAAAACTTTAAATTTGAAGCATAGTGAGCACGTGGTTGACTGTGAGATGGTGTGGCCGTAAGACATAAGCAGAAATAGGCCATTTGGCTCATTGAGTCTGTTCTGCCATTTGGCGAGATCTGCTGAGGGGTGACCTTATAAAGGTTTATAAAATCATGAGGGACATGGATAGGATAAATAGACAAAGTCTTTTCCCTGGGGTGGGGGAGTCTAGAACTAGAGGGGATAGGTTTAGGATGAGAGAGGAAAGATATCCTGGATATCTAGGACAATTCAGAACTGGTTGAGGAAGAAAATGAAGAAAGCTTTGAGTAGGTCCAAAGGGACCAATTCAGCTCTAGCCCTAGAGGAACATAGAATGTGTAAGAAGGAACTGAAGAAAGCAATTAGAAGAGCAAAAAGGGGGCATGAGAAAAGACTTACGAGCAGGATTTGGGAGAATCTAAAATATTCTATAAATGCATTAAAGGAAAGAGGTTAACCAGGGAAAGAATAGAACCCATTAGTCACCAAGGGGGCAATCTGCGTGTGAAGTTGCAGGATATTGGAAGGGTGTTGAATGAATGCTTCTCTTCAGTCTGCACTCTGGAAAAGGAGAACATAGGTACGGAATTCAGGAAAAGGAACTGTGAGGAACTTGCATAGTTTGATAAATGGGGAGGTGTTGGAGGCTCAGGCTTAAAAACACACAAATCTTCTGGCCTGAATGAATTGCATCCCAGGCAGTTATGGGATGCGAGGCAGGAAATTTCAGAGGCTCCGATACAAATTTTTATTATCTGTCTTGTCAGAGGGAAAGTTCCAGAAGTCAGCTAACATGGTTCCACGTTCCACTAATGTGGTATAAATGAAGTGGGAAATTACAGACTGGTGAGTCTCACATCAGTGAGACCTGGATGAATTGCACCCAGGCAGTTGGGGGATGCAAGGCAGGAAATTTCATAGGAAGAATGTGATAACACTAAAGGGGATACAGAGAAGGTTCACCAGGTTGTTGTCAGGGATGGAGCAATTGAGCTATAAGGAGAGATTCGATAGGCTTATATTTTTTTCTTTAGAGCAGAAGTGTAAATGATTATGAGGGGTATAGACAGGGTACAAAGGAAATAGCTGTTCCCTTTGGTTAAAGGGTCAGTCATGAGTGGGCATAGTTTTAGGGTAAAGGAGGGGAGATTCAGAGTGGATTTGAAAAAAATATCACTCAGAGGGTGGTGGGAATCTGGAATGCACTGCCTGGGAATTGGGATTTAATGCATCTTCAATGTAGTTATTGTCAGTGCCAAAGGGCCTTTTCTGCACTGCATTACTCTGACTCTCTCCTTCTTCAATTCTCTATTACATTCCAACACTGCTTTCCCAACTCTTGACCACCTCACTGTCTCAATGAAATTCATTGCAAAAACAATGAATATTATGTTCTCTTTCTACCGGGTACACTACAGCCTCTGGCCTTAACCTTGAGTTAAGCAACTTCAGATCACAAACCTATTTTGTCTCAGGGATAGAAGCTGCTAATAAAACACTGCTATGCCAGAGCCATTTGGAATGGAGAAATGTGTGGATTGATGCCAGCATTGGACCTCTCTGTATTGGCACAGTACACAGCTGAGATCTAATTGCTTTACCCTGGCCATAGTCCCAAGTAAAATAATCCTTTCTATCCTATTGGATTCTCCATGCTTTCCTGCCCTTGAACTGTTCTGCCATTATCATTTATAACTCCTCAATACCCCATTGTTCCCTCCTCCCTTTTGTTCTTTCCAGAGCCCTGTCTTATTGATCAACCCTAACATCTTTGGACACAGAGGAATGGAGATTAATATGAAATATTATCAGCCTCTACACCCATACCAAATGATTCAAACATTTTCAGATTTTGTTTTAGATTTCCAGCATCTGTAATATCTTGCATTTGTCAGGACAATATTTCTTTTGTTTAATCATGACTCAATTAATCCTCTCTATGTGGCTTTGAGTAAATAAAAGCAAGTTCAAGAAAGTTCAAACTTGGCTATCATCAATCATAGACTACTCAAGCCAAGAAATAATTTACCCAATAGAGGCTTTCTTAAGGGGAAATAAATGTATTACCTAACTTTCTGAAGTAAATAGCTGACAGTTTTCTTTAGTATTGCATTTCTGCTAGTGTGAGACTCAATTTTAAGCTGGACCAGTGTGGTGGTGATGGGTGGAGTGGGCTGGGGAAGGGTAGATAGTTCATTTCTGTGGAAGGCAAGTAAGCCAGCAGCCAACACATGAGAGAGAGCCCCACCCTATAGTACTTACATGCTTCAGGGGTCTAACTGAGGAGAAAGCGATACATTCGCACTTTAATACGAAAAAGTGTCGCCTTCAAGAAGTGCCAGCCAATCTACTTTGCCGAGATGAGATAGCAGAGCTCAGCTGGCTGAAACTGCTGGGACTGCAGCAGTCCTTTGAAGAAGATAAGATTGGGCATGGAACCAGTTAGGCCCTGAGGGAATAAGACTGGGATGGAATTCTAAGAGTCCTGGGAGGAGGGGAAGAAGGATTGAATGATTGGGATTTGGAGTCGATAAAATGTGGAGTTGGAAACAGCACAGCAGGTCAAGCAGCATCAGAGGAGCAGGAGAGTTGACATTTTGAGCGGGGCCCTTCATCAACTCTCTGTTCCTCTGATGATGCTTGATCTGCTGTGCTTTCTCCAGCTCCATATTGACTGTGATTTTCCAGCATATGCAGTCCTCAGAGTCCAAATTGGGATTTAGAGGTCAGGCAGTGAGGAATGTAGGGAGGCAATGTTGGCATCTTGGCAGGGGTATTCTCTGGTGCTCGCAGGACAACTCCAACAAGTTATGTACTCTGCTTTCCTTGTTGTCTTCAAAAGAATACTCCCCATTTTTTTCCTACCCACTAACCATATTATAGTGTTGTCAACATGTTAATCTGGTGACAAGCTCAACTGACCTTTAATTCTTGGTTTTAAATATAGCGATTGGGCTGCCAATTGCAGCGCCCTCCAACTTAATATATTCTTGGGAGGAGGGTGGTGGTTTGCAGTTGAGGGGGCAGGTCTGAAATGGCTGGAAGGTGGGATCATTGGCACCCCTCTATTGTATGCACCACCACCACTCCCCGCCACCACCAAAACGACAGCCAGCAGATGTTGTAAAACCCATCCCTTGCTACTGGATAGCTAGAAGAGGTATGTACAGTTTAGAAACTCACAGATTGGTGACAATTTGTTACAGGTGTAAGATGGGCACAACTCTAAAATGGACTTTTGTATGTTTAAAAAGAGGCTGTATTAAGTAGAATATAAATGCTGAGAATCAGAAATAAAAGTATTAAATATGGAATTAAGGACCACGTCTGTGTTCTGCTATTAATTGACCATTTTTCTCTCTTTTACACTATTCATAAAGCTTGCAATATGATTTTTGTTTTTATTTAAATGTATGTGGTCTGGCAACCTTTTGTCCTACATGTCTGCTGTGAAAGTTGAAAATGGACCAACTTTTAGGTGATTTCAATTTTGGAAATAAATTGTTTTCATGGCATCATTTACAATAATGCCCTGAAATAGTACAGAAGCAGTGAAATCTGCAAACAAAATAAGATCCCCTCTTTAGAATACTGGGATTGGAATTCATACCTACACAGCTCAAGAACATGATACTTGTTCTTGGATTTTTGGGATGGGGAAACAGAAAACCACAAAATTGAAGTAGATGTGCTTATAATTCTAATGTCTTACACAGTGACTGCATTGTCTCAGCTGAGCTATGGTAAACCAGCTGCCAACCCTGTCTACATGCATCTTTCCAGAAACTAAACTAGAATAAAGGGGAAATAAATGCTGAATTGTTACTCAGAGAACCACCGCACGTATAACCACATCTCTCATTTTAATTAAAATGTTCATTAATAATAGCACATTTGATATTTCTCTGAAACCAATTAAAAGAACAATTGTCCACATTACAATTTGAGTACTGTTGTACTACAGCAACTGCAATCTTAACAACTACAATGACCTCACAGCAATTAAACAGTTAGGAAATAACGTCTGGAGACCAGATGTTGGAGCACAACGTAATTTACTGGAAGCTACATCTATTTGAGACTATTACAGCACAAAACATTTACTAGAACACCCTCAAACCTTGAGGTACGACTGTTACCATGCTTTTGACATTTTTTTTTGTTTTACTATGGCATGAGACAGTCGCCTGGGGGCTGAAGAATGGAGTACTGCACAACTCAATATGGTTAGGTAAGGCTGTGGTTGTTTCCTGTGTTATATCTCCTATTTTGTTTTAAAAATGACAAATTAATTTCAGCACAGAGCAAGATCTTTATTTCATCTGGTGCTCTAAAACAGGAGGAAGATTGTTACTTCATTTGGTGCTGTAAAATTGGGTTTTAATTTCTTAACCTGAACCTTTTGGCTCATTTGTTGTTGATGTTCAAACTATTGAGAATCTGCGACTGGCATATCTTTTGATGCTTCAAAATCCTGTAATCTACCAAAATATATGTGCCTCTTATTGGGGTCCAAACTATTACCTTTTAGATGATCAACTCATTTTTTGTATAACTCATTGTCTAAAAGATTTCTTTAATTTTTAAAGTTCATGTCAAAAAAATCACAAACATTATATGTGAATAAGTAGACGGAATTACAGTATACTGTAATACATACTGTTTTACCAATATGTTAATAGAGGCTTAAGGGTTGACCTCAGCAGTACTTTGGCTCAGGGAATGTTTAAAGAAAAAGTGATCCCATTCCTTGTTTAAAATGGAAATAGGTAAATATAGCAGAAATACTTTGGGAATTGGTGGATACATTTACAAAAGACCTCCTTAAATGATGTAAAATTTTACAATTTCCAAAAGTCCTAGCTAGAACGTGTGGAGTAAGGATAGTGTCTGTGATTTCTGTGATCCTTATCACTACCAAACAGTTATCACACTCATTTTCAGTCTCATACAAAGAATAGTTTCACAGCTCATAAATCTTTGGTTCAGAGAATGCTTAGATTAAACAAAGAGACCATGTGCGTGTGCCTGCAAGAGCAGTTTAATTTGCCCCATTCTCTAATCTTTCACTATAGCCCTTCAACCTTTTTCTTGTTAGGTGCTTACTTCAAAGCCAAAACTGAATCTACCTTCACCACACTCTCAGGCAGATCCAAATCACTTAGTGCATAAAATAAGATTTCCTCATTCATTGCCTTTTTGGACCAGGCCAGGGCATGGGGGGGGGGGGGGGGGGGGGGGGGGGGGGGGGGGCGGGGGGGGGCGGGTTGGAGGGATTGGAGGGAGGGGGGAGCGTGGGGGAGTGAGTCACCTTATGTCCATTTCCTTGAGTTTTCAACTCTTTTACCAACAATAACAGTTTCTCCCTATTGACTCTGGCTAGACCCTTCAGGACTTTCACACCTTTATTTAGTCTCTTTTCACCCTCTATTCTCGGAAAATAACCACAGCTTCTCCAGTCTATCCACTTACTTGAAATCCTCCCTGACACCATTTTTTGTATAACTTTTCGGCATCTTCTCCAAAGTCCTCACATCCTTCCTGAAGAATGGCACTCACAATTGGACACAATACACCAGATAAGATTGAACGAGAGTTTTGTAAAGGTTCCTTATAACTTCCTTTCATTTGTATTCTATGACTGCATTTATAAAGTTCTGGATTCTGTATGATGTTTTAACAGCTTTCAAAAGTTGCCCTATTACCTTCCCTGATTTGCATACATATACCCCCAGGTTCCAGCACTCCTTTAGAATTGTACCCTTTATGATAGGAGGCCAGTTCCTCAATTGGTGTGGTGCAGATTAATGCCATTGCATGAGTTTAATTCCTCATTCCGTCTGAAGTATTTCCCCACCTTATCCCATGGTATCATCGTCTAAATAAGGCATGATTAGCAATGCTTGGTACACTGTAGTGAAGGATGAAAGCAGAGAAACTCCCTGTACCGGTCATGCACTGCAGTTGCCAATCTGTACAGATGTTCGGATCCTCCTTGCATCTGGTATCATGCAAAGTCAGATACAGAGAGTGTAGCAGCTTACCATTCCTGCAATTACGTCTGAGGGTAGGATAGATGAAAAAGTGTGACATTTGAAATCACTTGCAGTTTTGGCAAGGAGTCTATCACCATTACTTTCATTTATTTTAAACTCCATTTCCTCACTCTTCTCACCACACTAAATGTCATCTGGCATTCATTCCATCAGCCTGTCTGTGTCCTTTTGAACTCTTATTATTTTCACAGTACTTCCAACGTTTGCATTAACTGCACATGAGGAACAAAATTCAAATGAAAAGATTGCTCTTCAGCATTAAACTAAAAAAGATGTTCCTTTCTAAACATTTAGTGTTTATTGGTGATGGAAAACCAAATAGATACAATGCTGTTGTGATGCATTCACAAACCAGACTTTCACATCTGTACACATATACATTCCACTCTCTTTCTTGTCTTGTGAAATAATTCTCTCATTAGAACAAGAGGGCAAAGTGGAAAGAGTGATCATAATCTGTTCATTCACTTTTTGTTTGATTATTTGGGTATTGGCAATTCTTCAATATTGACTTTATGTTTTAAGAAACAAGATACTACAGGTTAACAATGTGATTTTAACTGTTTTTATGTTTCATATTCAGTTCATTTGACTAAAGCTTTTAGATAATAAAATCCAGGAGCAAAATTAGGCCATTTGGCCTGTTGAGTTTGCCCCACATTTCAATCATGGCTGATACATTTCACAACTCCACTCTTTTACCTTTCCCTTATAACTCTTGATCCATTTACTAATCAAGAGCCAATCTATCTCTGTCTTAAATACTCTCAATTACTTGGCCTTCACTGTCTTCTGTGGCAATGGGTTCCACAGATTTATCAACCTCTGACTGAAGAAATTCCTCCTCATCTCAGTTCTAAAGGGCTGTCCCTTTACTTTGATGCTGTGCCCTTGGGTCCTGGTCTCTCCTTCCATTGGAAATATCTTCTCCATGACCATTCTGTCCAGGCCTCTCAATATTCTGTAAGTGTCAATGAGATCCCCCTCATCCTTCTAATCTCCACTGAGTACAGACCCAAAGTCCTCAACCGCCTCTCATTTGACAAGTCCTTCATCCCCAGGATCATTCTTGTGAACGTCCTCTGGATTCTCTCCAATGCCACTATATCCTTCTTTTGAAACAGACCCCAAAACTGCTCAAAATGTTCTAAATGTGATCTTACCAGAGCCTTATGTAACTTCAACATTTCATCTCTGTTCTAGTATTCTTGTCTTCTTGAAATGAATGCTAATGTTGCATTCGCATTCCTAACTTCCAATTAAGACAATTCTGGGCTAGGATTGTGAAGTCCCTTTATGCTTCAGACTTCTGAAACCTTTCCCAATTTACAACATTGTCCACGCCTTTATTCTTCCTAACATAGTGCATAATCTCATACTTTACCACACTGTATTTCATCTGCCATTTCTTTTCTCAGTGTCCTAGCCTGGCCTCAACACTACCTGCCCCTTCATATATCTTTGTGTCATCTGCAAATTCAACAACAATGCCTTCAGTTCCCTTACCTAGATCATTAATGCATAATGTGAATCATTGTCATCTCAACACTGACCCCTGCAAAACTCCGCTAGTCACCAGCTGCTATCCTGAAAAAGATCCCTTTATTCCCACTCTCTATCTTCTGCCAGTCAACCAATCCTCTATCCATGCCAGTAGCTTTCCGCTCACACTGTGGGCTCTTCTTTTATTTAGCAGCCTCCTTTTTGGCATCTTGTCAAAGGCCTTCTGGAAATCCAAATAGATCACAACCACTGGCTCTCCTTTACCTAACTTTCTTTTTACCTCTTCAAAGAACTTTGACAGATTTGTCAGGTATGGTGTCCCCTTGACGAAGCCATATTGACTCAACCGTATTTTACTACACACTTCCAAAACCTCCACAATCTCATCCTTAATAATGGACTGTAAAATGTTACCAATGAATGAGGTCAGGCTAAGCAGCCCATAATTTTGTGTCTTCTGCCTCCCATTCTCCTTAAACAGAGGTGCAATATTAATTATTTTCCAGTCCTATGAGACTGTCCCTGACTCCAGTTTTTTTTTCCCTGGAAGATGGCCATCAACACTTCAACAATCTTATCGGCTATCTCCTTCAGAAATCTAGAGTGTTCTCTATCCAGTTCGGGTGATTTATCCATCTTCAGTCCTTTCGGCTTCCCCAACACCTTCTCCTCAGCCTTTGGTCACTACACTCACCTCTGCCCAGATTCTTTTGAAGTTCTGCTATGCTACTGTGATCTTTCACCATGAACACTGATGCAAAGTATCTATTCACATGCCAGCCATTTCTTTGTATCCTCTTACTTTCTCCAGCCTATTTTTTTAGCAGTCTAATATTCACTTCTGCCTCTCTCTTTCTTATTACATATTCAAATAAAAACATCTTGCTATCTTCTTTTATTTTATTAGCTAGCTCACCCTCATACTTCATCTTCTCCCCCCTTATTGTTTCTTTTGTTGTCCTCTGCTGGTTTTTAAAGGCTTCCCAATAACTTTTCTTCCTTGGGATGATTTTCTGCCGTGCCTACCAAATTAACCTCAAAAGCCCCTTCCATTGTTGCTCTACCATTTTCCCTTCTAGGTTCCCTTTCCAATCAACTCTGGCCAGTTCCTCCCTCATGTAATTGTCGTTACTTTTACTCAATTGCAATATATCTGATTCAAGCTTCTCTTTCTCAAACCGCAGCGTGAATCTATTATATTATGGTCACTGCACCCAAGGGGTTCCTTCGCCGAATCAACTCTGCTTCAATGAACAGCACAAAATCCAGAATTGCCTGTTCTATAGTGCTCTACAACAAGCTGCTCCAAAAGGTTTCTTGTGCAGTTGCTCAAATTTATCCACACAGATTATACAACTTCCAACTCTATATCACCAATTGCTATCGAATTATTTTAATTTCTTACTAATAATGCAAACCCATCCCCCCTACCCATCTTCAAGACAGCATAGCCTTGAATATTTTGTTCTGAGCCCTGATACCCTTGCAGTCATATGTCTGAGATGCCCACAACATCGTACCAGTCAATTTCAATCTGTGCTACAAGATCATTTACTTTGTTTGTATACTGTATGCATTTAAGTACAACACCTTCAGACCTGTGTTGACAGCCCCCTTTCTCATAGTTGTCCCCTTATCTGCTGTGCCTGAATTTCTCCTGAGCTTCTTCATACTCCCTGTCCTAATACTTGTTGTGGAAACTGTGATAACCTCTGCTGAACCTTCCCCTTCTAAGTATTTCAATTAGTTTCCATTTAAGTGAACCCAATAAAGTCCTACCCACAGTCCTAGTTACGAGATTCACCAGGACTCTGGTCCAAGCAAGATTCAAGTAAAGCCAGTCCCATTGAAACAGCTCCTTCTGCCCCCAGTACTTATGCCATTGCCCCATGAGTTTGAATCATTTCTCCCACACCAACCCTTAAGCCACACATTTATCTCTTTAATTTTGTTGACCCTGTGCCAATTAGCTCATGGCTCAAGTAGTAATCTGGAGATTATTACCTTTTTAGCACTGCTTCTTAATTTAGTCCCTAGCTGCTCAAAATTCCCTCAGCAGACCCTCTTTCCTCTTTGTAACTTGTATCGTTGGTCCGAATGTGGGACATGACAACTAAATCTTTCCCCTCTGGCTCCAAATTTCTCTGAAGCTCAAGTGAAATATCCTGATGAGAGCACCAGGTGGGCAAGACAGCTTTCGGGACTCTCCATCCTGGCCACAGAGAATAGTGTCTATACCCCTGACTATACTGTCCCCAGTTACAACCACGTTTCTGTTGTCTCCTCCCTCTTGAATGGCTTGCAGTACCATGGTGCTAGGATGGTTTGCTAATCCTTCCTGCAGGCCTTGCTCTCATTTACGTGGGAAGGAAGAATCGTAAATCTCTTGGACAAGCTCAGGGGCTGAAGTTCTTTCAGCACTATCTTGTGGATCTGCCTTGCTCATAATCACATCCTTTTGTCCCTGATCATTGACCAAATTTGAGGAGGTTAATCTCAGGGATGTGACTGCCTCCTGAAACACAATTTCCAAGTAATTCTCCCCCTCTCTGATGTGTCTCAGTGTTTGAAGCTCAGACTTCAACGCATCAAATCTGAGGTAGAGTCCCTCAAGCAACCAACACTTTCTACAGATGTTGTCACTATGAAGCACAATGAAGTCTATCACCTCCCACATCATGAAGTACAATACATAGCCTGGCCCTACGTCTCTATTCTATTTAGTTTTTTAATTTTTTTAAAAATCCTGCTTGCCTTTTAGTTTGTAACCTGTAAATATTTCCCGATTTACCTTCAATGTGAAAGTAACCTACAATAGATGATCAAATTAGCAGCCATTACCAACCAATGAACTTACAGTTTTGTCACTCTTTCTTTTGTGCTGGACCCCATTCCGAGGCTTCAATTTATCCAGTATAAAGACCTAACAAACTAAGAACTAGAATAGCAAACAAAACCACCTGGTCCCCTCTGCACCAAATTCCCACACTGCTCCAAATTCGCCAAACTAAATACTAACTCAGGCCATGTCTCATTTCAGATGTGATCTCTCCACCTTGACCATGTGCAGACTACTGGTCATGCACATTTAATAAGCCTTCTCTTAAATAGAGCTGAACTAAGCTGAGATGACTCGCAATAGTTAAGCTTCAATAATAACCAACGCATGTTGAGGCCCCATTCAGGCTTTCAGTAATTGACTCATAACTGTTCATCAGTCAGCTGAGTCAGCTACTTTATTAATCTTTTAAACAGACTACTTAGTTTTAAACTTTTAAAATGGAGAAACATTTAGCTGTTCCATTCCTATGCTGCCTCCAAGTCCCTCAAACTATATATTCATTGGGGTTGTGTCTCACTCTGGTTGTGGATTCTCATTCCTGACCATAGATAGCTTACTCTTGACCAATATTATTTCTTCATACTAAGATTCACCTTTTAGTGAAACACTCCAACCAACTTTATGATATGGGAATATGAATATATTCAAAAACATGTTTTTTTGTGTTATGACTCAAGTTTTTTCAGACTATTCCCCTTACAATGAAAGATAATTTGACCTTTGGTCTCCAAAATCTGAGTTTCCACCATTCCCAAGGAAGTTTTAAATATTTGTTTAAAAGTTTCATTAAATGTGTCACACAGTAGATACAACCATAGCCCTCGGTGTCCTTGTCTATTTTATCTGTAATATTATGAGTCATATCCCCTCATATTGCAATATTTAATTTGATAGAAAAGTAGCACCACAACTTCTATTTTAAAATTATCTTGTATTTAACATTTTTATTCATATGCCCATCTACTTATTCTGAACTATAAAAGTATTTGTTGTTTCATTTCCACTGCAGTAAAACAGAATGACAGAAGTAGGAAACAAAAGCAAGCTTATCTTTTTATATATTGGATATAAAATAGACAGGCAAGAAGCTGGAAGAGCACAGCAAGCCAGGCAGCATCAGGAGGTGGAGAAGTCAACATTTCAGGTGTAACCCTTCTCCAGTCCTGAAGAAGGGTTACACCTGAAATGTTGACTTCTCCATCTCCTGACACCACCCAGCCTGTTGTGTCTTCCAATTTCTTGCCTGTCTATTTTAGATTCCAGCATTTGCAATTTTTTTTTTGTATCTTTTTATATATTGGAAGCTAAACTGAAAGGTTTGACTTCTTAATGCATAGAAAGTAGATTGGTTTTGAAAAAATTCTGTACAATGTATTGTTTTGTCATGTAATTACAGAACAAGCAGCTGGTGTTTATCACAGAGAATCGCGCAAAGGAAAATATCAGCTCACCTTGAAAGAAGCTAAAGTGGTCTGTAACTATGAAGGAGGCACCCTTGCAACGTATAAACAATTAGAGTTAGCTCAGCGTATAGGTAGGAAAGAGTCTGTGCATTTACCATTTTGGATGAAATGTTATTAAGTTAAACATGTGATTGGCACAGTGTTATTAATTGCACAATGAACAGTGACTTTTATGAATATGATATTGCTTTTTTTCTGTGAAAGAACAGAACTGAAGAACTTCACTGTGGAAATAATACCAAATTTCTGTTGCATAATCATGATAGTAATGATAAAGGCATGCATCACTTACATGAACCACTTATTCATCAAATTCCTAGAATTAATTTTCCCTAGGAAAATAAAGGAATAACTTTCCACGATTGCAACACTTGATTAGTTCTGAGGTTGAAAGCAGCTCACTGTCATTGGACAAACCATCTTATATTACAAACGTGTTTTGAACTAAAATAATATCTGCTTTATAGTTAAAAATTAGCCCAATGACAAGGGAAACTTTCTGTTGAAGAATTATCGATCTGAAATGTAAATTTTATTTCAGTCCGAGGATCCTGCCTGACCTGCTGGGCATTTTTCTTTTGTCCTTATTCAGGAGAAATTTTATGACCTAAAATGAGCTTTAAAATGTTAAACAATCCATCCAAGCCAATTGAGTAAACAATTTTAAACAGCTTACTTTTACTTATTTTTTTTTCTTTTTCCTCATTCTGTTTCCTAATTATTATTTTGGAATTGTACGCCTGACAAACCTGTTTTTTTAAAACTATCCTCGTATTTATTTAAATACTTTTCTTCTGTTTCGCCGGTCTCTCAAATTAAAGGCACCATAAAATTGTAATACAAATGGCTGAAAGTCACATGATTCTTTTCTGTTAGTTTTGATTCAGAGATTCAAAGCTTTCCGTTGTTGTGTCATAGACAAAACCAAATCAATCCTTGAGATTAATTTTGTATAACTGACATAAGCACATTGTGCAACAGCAATGTTTCTCATCCTTTCAACTGGCAGTCTGATTGTTTGCTGGTGAAGTACATTCATCAGTACCACAGAATCTCATAACTGTTATAATGCAGAAAGAGGCCATTCAGTGTCATGTCTGAAGTAGCTCTCCAACAAACATGAAGACCAAACCTTTGACTGGGCAACACAGTGGCTTAGTGGTTAGCACTACTGCCTCATAGTGCCAGGGACCCAGGTTTGATTCCAGCTTTGGCGACTGTCTGTGTGGAGATTGTACATTCTCCCTGGGTCTGCATGGGCTTGCTCTGGTTTCCCCGCACGGTCTAAACATGTGCAGGTTAGATGGATTTGCTAAATTGCCCATAGAGTCCAGGAATGTGCAGGCTAGGAAGATTAACCAGGGGAAATGCAGGATTAAGGGGGTGGGTCTGGGTCGGGTGCTGTTTGGAGGAACAGTGTAAACTGGAAGGGTCAAATAGCCTGTATGACACGGATTCTATATGAATACTATTTGCCTTCTTTGTCCCCACACCTTTACACATTGTTTCTATTCAACTAATCATTTAATTAATGCCCAAATTGAATCTGCCTCGATGAGACTTCCAGACTGTGCATAACAAACTCGAACACTGTGTGAATAAGTTTTCTATCAATTCACATTTGCCAAATTTGTATATCACATCAAATCTGTGCCAGTATATTCTCAATCCTTTTACAAGCAGGGGCAGCTTCTCCCTATCTACTCTATCCACACCTCTCTTCATTTTGAAAGCTTTGCCCAGATCTCCTCTTAAACCTCTTCTCACCAAAGAGAATTTTCCAGACCTCTCCAATCTATCTTCATAACTGAAATTTCTCATTCCTGGAACTATTTTCATAAATTTCCACTGCATTCTCTCCAATGTGTTTACATTCTTTTTTTTTAGTATGGTTTCCAGAATTGTACACAACACGCTAGTTGAGATCTAACAAGTGTGTTGCATCATTTTTAGCTAACCTCTAAATTAGCTTAATATAGCTAAATTATATGTCCCCATATATTAAAGAATTTTAAACAACTAGTTGTACTTACATAAAAGCAAAACATGCAGATGCTGGGAATCTGAAAAAAAAGAGTTACTGGAAAAACTCAGCAGATCTGGCAGCATCGGTGAAAACAGAAACAGAGTTAACAGCTTCTAAGTTATGAAGAAGAGTAAGACTAGACTTGAAACATTAATTCTGTTCCTCTCTCCACAGATGCAACTAGACCTACTGCGTTTCTTCAGCATTCGTTTCTATTCAACTAATATTGTAGGAGAATATTGTAGAGAAGAAGCATGAGATACGAGATACTAGACTAGAAAGGATTGAGGTTAGTAAGGAAAAGATGTTATCAATTCACAAAGGAGTGAAAGTAGACAAGTCCCCTAGGCCAGATGGGATTTATCCGAAGATTCTCTGGGAAGCTAGGGAGGAGGTGTTGGAGCTTTTGGCTTTGATCTATGAGTCGTCATTGTCTACAGGTTTAGTACTGGAGGACTGGAGGATTGCAAATGTCGAGCCCTTGTTCAAGAAGGGCAGTAGAGATGACCTAGGTAATTATAGACCAGTGAGCCTTATGTTTATGCAGGAAAAGTTTTGGAAAGGATTATAAGAGATAGGATTTATAATTATCCAGAAAGCAGATAGTCAACATGTTTTCATCAAGGGTAGGTCATGTAAATGACTAAGCATATGGATGAGGGTAGGGCAGTCGATGTGGTGTAGATAGACTTCGGTAAAGCCCTCGTTAAGGTTCGACATGATATGCTGCTGGAGAAAATGCAGAGGCATGAGATTGAGGGTGATTTAGCAGTTTGGATTAGAAACTGGCTTTCTGAAAGAAGGTGGTTGATGGAAAATATTCAGTCTGGAGTCCGGTTACTAGTGGTGAGACACAAGGATCTGTTTTGGGAACACTGCTGTTTGTTATTTTTATAAATGACTTGGACGCAGGCACAGGTGGATGGGTTAGTAGGTTTGCAGATGACACTGATGTCGGTGGAGTAGTGGACAGTGTGGAAAAATGTTGCAGGTTGCAGGGGGATTTGGATAAACTGCAGAATTGGGCTGAGAGGTGGCAAATGGAGTTCAATGCAGCTAAATGTGAGGTGATTCACTTTGTGAAGAATAACAGGAAGACAGAATACTGGGTAAATGGAAAGATTTTTGGTAGTGTGGATGTGCAGAAGGAGCTTGGAGTCCATCTACATAGATCTCTGAAAGTTGCCACCCAGGTTGATAGTGCTGTTAAGAAGGCATACGGTGTGTTAGGTTTTATTGGTAGAGCAATTAAGTTCTGGAGCAATAATGTCATGCTGCAACTACACAAAACGCTAGTGCAGCCACACTTGGAATATTGTGTACAATTTTGGTCGTGGTATTACAGGAAGGATGTGGAAGCATTGGAAAAGGTGCAGAGAAGAATTATCGGGATGTTGTCTGGTCTGGAGGGAAGGTCTTATGAGGAAAGGTTGAGACACTTGTGTCTGTTCTCATTGGAAAGATTGACAAGGATGTTGCCAGGGTTGGAGGATTTGAGCTATAGAGAGAAGCTGAACAGGCTGGGGCGTTTTTTTCCCCGGAGCATCGGAGGCTGACGGGGAACCTTATAGAGATTTACAAAATTATGAGGGGCATGGATAGGATAAATAGACAAAGTCTTTTACCTGGGGTCAGGGAGTCCAGAACTAGAGGGCATAGGTTAAGGGTGAGAGGGGAAAGATGTAAAAGAGACCTTAGGGACAACTTTTTCATGCAGAGTGTGGTATGTGTAAGGAATGAGCAGCCAGATAAAGTGGTGGAGGCTGGTACAATTGCAACATTTTAAAGGCATTTGGATGGGTATATGAATAGGAAGGGTTTGGAAGGATATGGGCTGGGTGCTGGCAGGTGGGACTAGGTTGGGTTGGGCTATCTGATCGGCATGGACAGGTTGGACCGAAGGGTCTGTTTCCATGCTGTACATCTCTAGGACTCTATGACTCTAAGACTAAGAGGGGATTTGATAGAGAAATACAAGATGATCAGAGGATTAGATAGGGTAGACAGTGAAAGTCTTTTTCCTAGGATGATGACGTCAGCTTATACAAGGGAGCATAGCTACAAATTGAGGGGTGATAGATTTAAGACAGATGTCAGAGGCAGTTTGTTTTACTCAGAGAGTGGTAAGGACATGGAATGCCCTGCCTGCCAATGTAGTTAACTCAGCCACATTAGGGAGATTTAAACAATCCTTGGAGAAGCACATGGATGATGATGGATAGCGTAAGGGGTTGGGCTTAGATTAGTTCACATTGAGGAACGAAGGGCCTGTTCTGCGCTACATTGTTCTACATTCTTTGTGTTTTTACTTTTACTTGTACTGCGTGTCCTTATTTATAAAGCCCATGCTTTATTAATTACTCTCTTTACCTATCCTACTGCTTTCTGTGACTTATGTACATAAATACGCAGTCCTCTCTGCTCCTGCATCCCTTAAGCCGCTATTTCATATTGTTTGCCCACATACTTCCTATCAAAATACATCACCTCACATTTATGAGTTAATTGGTAAATTTGCAATTTTGAATTAACTTTATGCACAATAATTTGCAATTTTGTGGGATGGTACGGTAAAAGACAGTGGTCTGAAAGACAGTTTTTAAAGTATAAGAGGCAAATAATCTGATCTGGTACCTCATGGTAGCTGCATTAAATAAATTAATTGAAAGCTCACTTATTTAAAAAATGGAAGGTACAGTTATTTTTCATACTTTTGGTGTATCCTCATTTATGTGTCTCATTAGCAAGTGATAGGAACACTTTGTTCTGCCTGATACTGAACAGTTATGTGTAATTGGCACAGATTTTCTTGACAGGCTATTTTTACTACCCCACACAAAGGCTACAGCTGGGGTTGTGGAGACATTGCAGAGAGAAGCAGTGAGCATTTCTTTTCTGCACAGGGTATAATCTATCAGGTAAGGCAGGCAACTATCTGCTTCCCATGTTTTGAAAGTTAGAGACTTGAAGGTTTGTGTCAGTAGATTCACTGGCATACCTGCATTCAATACCACCAGATAGCCTCCAGGTCAGTGAGACAAAATAATTGCTGCATAGTTTGACAACAGTTTCATTTCATTGTGGCATTCGTAAAATAAAAAATCGGTTTTGAAAATTACTCTGAACAACTTTCCTCTAAAAACAAGGAATTATTTCCTTGTGATGCAGTCATATCTTTATTTGTTAGTTTTAAAATTATTTTTCTATCAAGTAGGACTCACATGTAAATTGTTAGAGTACTGTATAACTGTCAAGAGTGGGGGTTGGCAAATTTCTCACAAAATAACTAGGTACTGACTAATAGGATCAAAAAATAAATATAACAGCAATTATGGAATAAAGCAATATCAGGCAACATCATATTTTATAAATATACATTATAATTCATTATAAAAATATTGCCATTTAACATATGCCATTGTGAATGCATAATGTTATTCATTCCTTTTATATTAATGATTATATGATTCTATACTTCACACTAGAGCTGATGAATTGCAGCAATTCTTTCACAAAACAATTGCATGCATTTATACAGCCCTTCTAATGCAGGAACATTTTAAATGTAAGTTGGAAAATATTCCATCATACTGCTGACTTTTTCCTTCCAGATTTTGGACATCTGTGCAGAGTCAGGAGTTATGGCTTGCGGAATTCCCAGCTTCTGACGTTCTCTTGTAGTCCCAGTATTTATATAGCTGGCCCACTTAAGTTCCTGGTCAATGGTAACCTTCAACATGATGATAGTGGAGGGCATGAAGATGGCAATATCATTGAATTCCAAAGGAACGTGACTAGATTACTTACAGCGTGGAAACAGGCCCTTTAGCCCAACAAGTCCACATCGACCCGCCGAAACGCAACCCACCCAGACCCATTCCCCTACATTTACCACTTCATCTAACACTACACGCAATTTCCAATTCACCTAACCTGCACATTTTTGGATTGTGGGAGGAACCGGAGCACCCGGAGGAAACCCACGCAGACACAGGGAGAATGTGCAAACTCCACACAGAGAGTCACATGAGGCGGTAAATAAACCCGGGTCTCTGGCGCTGTGAGGCAACAGTATTAACCACTGTGCCATACTTGCTGAAGATGACCATTACTTGGCACTTTTGTGGTGTCATTGTTATTTGTGGGAATAGTTTGTGAGCAGGAAGAGAATCCTTTGCAAATTATATTCTGAAATCAATTAGTTGGATAGGAACAGAAGTAGATGAGAGGGGTTTTTCTCAGTGGAGGGACTCTTTTTATTCATGAAATGGATTCAGGCATCAATGGCTAGGCCAGCATTTAATGCCCATCCCTAATAGCTATAGGTTTGGAGTCACATGTAGGCTAGTCCAAGTAAGGAAGGCAGAAAGTGGCGGCACGGTGGTATAGTGGTTAGCACTGCAGCCTCACATCGCCAGACACCATGGTTCAATTTCTGCCTCAGGCGACTCTGTGTGGAATTTGCACATTCTCCCTGTGTCTGCATAGGTTTCCTCCAGGTGCTCCAGTTTCCTCCCACAATCCAAAAATGTGCAAGTTAGATTAATTGGCCTTACTAAATTGCCCGTAGTGTTAGGTGTAGGGAAATGGGTCTAGGTGGATTGCGCTTTGGCGGGTCGGTTTGGACTTGTTGGGCCGAAGGGCCTGTTTCCACATTGTAATCTAATCTAAAAAATTTCTTTCTCTGAAGGACATTAGTGACTGTTCGTAAAGTCAGGAAGTATGGGATACAGGGAGATTTGGCTATCTGGATTCAGAACTGTTTTGCTGACAGAAGGCAGAGAGTGGTTGTAGATGGAAGGTATTCTGTCTGGAGGTCAGTTTTGAGTGGGGTCCTGCAGGGCTCTGTTCTTGGGCCTCTGCCCTTTGTAGTTTTTATAAATGACTTGGATGAGGAGGTTGAGGGGTGGATTAGTACATTTGCAGATGACACAATGGTTGGAGGTGCCGTCAATATTATCGAGAGCTATTGCAGGCTGCAACACGACATAGACAGGATGCAGAGCTAGGCTGAGAAATGGCAGATGGAGTTCAACCTGGAGAAATGCGAAGCGATGCATTTTGGAAGGTCGAACTCGAATGCTGAACATCAGATTAAAGTCAGGATTCTTGGCAGTGTGAAGGAATAGAGGGATTTGGACGTACAAAGTTGCCACCCAACTGGATAGGGTTGTTAAGAAAGCATATGATGTTTTGCCTTTCATTAACAGAGGAATCGAGTTTAAGAGCCGCAAGGTTTGTTACAGCTCTACAAGTCCCTGGTGAGATGACACTTGGAATATTGTGTCCAATTCTGGTCGCCCTACTATAGGAAAGATACAGAGGCATTGGAAAGGTTGCAAAGAAGGTTTACCAGGATGCTGCCTGGACTGGAGGGCTTGCCTTATGAAGAAAGGTTGAATACGCTCGGACTTTTTTCTCTAGAAGAGAAGGAGGAACAGAGGAGAGCTGATCGAGGTATACACAATAATGAAAGGAATAGATAGGGTCAGAAAAAGTCAGAGACTTTTTCCCAGGGCAGGATTGACTGTTACAAGGAGTCATAGTTTTAAGATATTAGGAGAAAGGTATAGAGGGACATCAGAGGAAGGTTCTTTCTGCAGAGAGTTGTGAATGCATGGAATGTGTTGCCAGCAGTGGTGGTGGAAGCAGAGTCATTAGGGACATTTAAGTGACTGCTGAACATGCACATGGATAGCAGTGAGTTGAGGGGTGCGTAGGTTATTGTATATTATATTAGGATTAAACCTCAGCACAACATCATGGGCCAAAGGGCCTGTTCTGTGCTGTACTTTTCTATGATGGATTTTTATGGAAATTGACAATGGTACATAGTCACCATCCAGGCAAAGTGGATGAGTTAGGGTTGGGGCTTTATTTTGAATTTTTTTATGTTGAATTCAAATTTCATAATCTGATGTGGCACAATATGAACCCATGCCCTCAGGCCATTTACTGGGCGTTCTGGGTTGCTAGACCATTGATGCCTCATTTTATGAAGGAGGATCATGCAGGCAAATGTGCCAAAGGTTGTACACATGTCAAGGAAGATGAAGTATACATCTTACTTTGTCATCAAATAGAATGTCATGGCACAGTAAAATGTTCCACTGGAATGTTAACAATCAAAATGTAATTTTGATTGTTTGTAATTTTTATTAATGACTTGGAAGAGGGAGTCGAAGGGTTGGTCAGTAAATTTGCAGACGATACAAAGATTGGTGGAGTTGTGGATAGTGAGGAGGGCTGTTGTCAGCTGCTAAGGGACTTAGATATGATGCAGAGCTGGGCTGAGGAGTGGCAGATGGAATTCAACCCTGTCATGTGTGAGGTTGTCCATTTTGGAAGGACAAATAAGAATGCGGAATACAGGGTTAATGGTATGGTTCTTATTAAGGTGGAGGAGCAGAGGGATCTTGGGGTCTATGTTCATAGCTCTTTGAAAGTTGCCACTCAGGTGGATAGAGCTTGTAAGAAGGCCTATGGTGTATTAGCGTTCATTAGCAGAGGGATTGAATTCAAGAGTCGTGAGGTGATGTTGCAGCTGTACAGGACCTTGGTAAGGCTACATTTGGAGTACTGAGTGTAGTTCTGGTCGCCTCACTTTAGGAAAGATGTGGAAGCTTTGGAGAGGGTGCAGAGGTGATTTACTAGGATGTTGCCTGGAATGGAGAATAGGTCGTATGAGGAAAGGTTGAGAATGCTAGGCCTTTTCTCATTGGAACGGCGAAGGATGAGGAGTGACTTGATAGAGGTTTATAAGATAATCAGGGGAATAGATAGAGTAGACAGTCAGAGACTTTTTCCCCTGTCTCAGAGTGTTACAAGGGGACATAAATTTAAGGTGAAGGGTGAAGGGTGGAAGGTATAAGGGGGACGTCAGGGGTAGGTTCTTTACTCAGAGAGTGGTGGGGGCATGGAATGCGCTGCTTGTGGGATTGGCAGGGTCAGAATCATTGGTGACCTTTAAGCGGCAATTGGATAGGTACATGGATAGGTGCTTAAGCTAGGACAAATGTTCGGCACAACATTGTGGTCCATAAGGCCTGTTCTGTGCTGTATTGTTCTATGTTCTATGTTCTAAAATTTGGCTCTAACAAGATCTGACAAAAAATGACTCAAAAAGATCAGACCAAACACAAACTCGTATTCAAACTTCAGCTGAAATATTTAAAGGGACATATTTTACATGTACTGTTTTTTTTTAATTTCTCTGCAATATTTTCATTGAGCATTGTTGTGAATTTAATTTACTTCTGTTCAAAACAAACCCATCAATCCCCAGAGTTTATAATTAATTTCACACCTCTTGCTGAAATTCACAAGACATTTCCAAGGAATCAACAAAGCCTTAATTCTGGATTGTGGTCATTTCAGAGTTGAAATAGGGTTTTAGGAAGTCAAGTGGGAATGAAAATAAAACACAAAGCCCTACATCAAAGTAGAATGTGGGAATGTTTGTAATATGTCAACTTACATTAACAATTTCCATTGTAAATTATTAATTTAACTTATCACAGAATCGTAAGATGATACAGCACAGAGGTAAGTCATTTGGCCCATTGTAGCTGTGTCAGCTCTTTTGATATAGCCAGTTGTATAATCCAGTTAATCCTATGCTCTTATTCTTTCTGCACATGTTTATCTCTTCAAGAATTTATCCAATTATCTTTTGATAATCACTAATAAATCTGCTTCCAATTTTTTTTTAGGCAGTACATTCCACATTGCAAAAAGCTTATTGTGTATAAACGTATTTTGTCACATCACCTCATTCGCTACTTATTTTAAATCTGTATCAACAATCCTTCTGCACCTATAAACAATTCTCTATCAAAACCTTTCATGATTTTGTGCAGCTTCATCAAGCTACTTCTTAACCTTCTCTGCGTCCAGTGGAATAATACCATTTTTTCCAGTCTCTCTATATAACTTGCCTTGGAAACACAGGCATTTGCACTGTTTCAATTAAACAATGATAATCTGTTCTGTTGGATCAACTGGTGAAAGTAATCGGAAGTGAACCATGAAACCCAGGCTTCATTATTTGTCTACCGATTAAACCTGGGTGTTACGTAAGGTTCCAGCACATACACATAGTGGAGGCAATGGCTGTGTGGTAGTTTTGCTAGACTATTAATCCAGAAAACCCAGGGACCTGAGTTCCAACTCTGTCATGGCAAATAGTGGAATTTGAATGCAAAAAGAAAATCTGGAAGTAAGAGTCTAATGATGACCATGAAGCTATTGCCAATTATTGGCAAAACCCATCTGGCCAACTAATATCCTTTAGGGAAGGAAACTGCTGTCATTACCCAGGCTGGCCTACAATGATTCCAGACCCATAGCATTATGGTTGACTTTCAAACTGACCTTTAGGCAATTAGAGATGGGCCTAACAAGCAATGACCTCATCCCGTAAATGAATTTACAAAAATAGACAACCTATAAATTATAGAGCAGGGATTCTTTTATTCCACTAGTGTCATGCCTTTATAAATGTTAAGGGAAATTAATGGCATATAGAGGAAAACAGAATATTTTCATTAGATTGTGCCAGTAATTGTACATTTTGGTTCAGAAATCCTTTGCCCCTAATTTTCTCCCTCCACCAGATCGCTCATTCCATTCCCAACCTGACCAAGATATTCTTCATTCATTGATGATCCACAGGGATTGATTGTTTGGCTTCTCTGCTTGCTGCCTTTTCTTAACTTCACCAATTCTGCCGGAGACCTAGTTAAACAGCGGTGACCTACAATTAACTTCACGGCATCTGAGATGCAGTAGTTATCCAGTTTTCCTTTAAGAATGCAAGAACTTCTATCTGAACTGCTTACTTTGGCAAAACAGTCCATGATCCATTTTTCTTAGATAGAGACATTTCTTCTATCCCCACCTGCCTCTCTGAAAAATTCTTCAGTTGATGTTTTAGTGAACTCACTCTTCATCAAACATTTGAAAAATGCGGACAGCCTCTAACCTGCATCCCTCACAACTGCTCACTACACCTACATAGGCTACCCATGCCCCATTAATGCCACCTCATGACCTCCGTTATTTACCCCATGAAAACCTCTATCCTTCCACCTATGTGGGCCTTACATTGTCCATGCCAACTTATACTCCTGTGGTCCATAATAGTTAAGAGATGTGCTGTCTTTACAAAAAAAAAATTAGACCTTTCCCAGTGACTCTGTGAAGACAGAAAACAGTTTTTCCTCTTCATCTACATATTTTCCAATATTGCCTTTTTCCTAAGACTAGGGGCACATTTTAAGGTGAGAGGAGAGCGATTTTAAAAAGACATAAGGGGCAATTTTTTTTACATAGAGGATGGTTTACATGAGGAATGAACTTCCTGAGGAAGTGGTGGTTGCGGATACAATTACACGATTTAAAAGACATATGGATGAACACATGAGTGGGAAAGATAATGGCCAGGAGCAGGCAGGTGGGACTAGTTTAGCTTGGGACTGGTTGGACTGAAGGGTCTGTTTCCGTGCTATATGACTCTAAGTGTATACTCTAGTTCCTTCCTTTTCCTCTCAAAAATATAATCTGCTGTCACTCATATCAAATTACATCAGTCAATGTCTGTTCATTCTGTTACTTGTCTGCCAGTCTTTTACAATCAACTTCATTTGTTGTCCAAATCTTCCTTTTTGTCTCATCTGCAAGGTTTGATTTTTTTTCTCTCTCCTCTACACGGAGGTCCAAATGATGTAAACTGCAAATAAATTGAACCCAACATGTTTCAGCACTCACTATAATACTTCCCAAAATCCTGTAGTCTGAGCATATACACTTTTCCTTGCAATCCATTAACTAACTTTGGATTCACACTGCTTTATCTCTTGTATACCACAAATCTGATCTCTTCCAAAAACCCCTGATAGATAATTTATCCAACATCATCTGAAAATGCAAAAAAACTGCACTGCAATTAAATTGTCTCAAACAATGAGTCACCTCTTTATAAAAATACATAGATTTCTCAAATATAACTTACCTTCACAACTCAATGCCACTATATTTGTTGGATATTTTTAAATGCTTATTAATATGACTCTGAATTAAGGTGAGAGTTACAACTCAGGCAGCAATACTTAGACAACTGAGGGAAGTTTATCAACTGTAAATCACGGTGAGTGAATCAGAGTCATAGAGAGTCATAAAGTCAGACAGCACGGAAAGAGAATCTTGGTTCAACTCATAAATGCTGACACAAGTTTCCCAAAATAAACTAGTCTCCCTTGCCTATCCTTCTTAATCTTTCATATTAATAGACCTGTCAAAATGTCTTTTAAATGTTGTAACTGTACATGCATCTACCATTTCTTCTGGCAGTTCACTCCTTCTGTGTGGAATAGTTGCCTATCAGATCCTTTTTAAATCTTTCACCTCTCACCTTAAAAATAAGCTCCCTCATTTTGAGCTCCCCCACCTTAGGGAAAAAGACCCTTGCTATACGTTATTTAATAAACCTCTATAGGGTCACCCTTCAACCTCCTCCTACACTCCAGTGAAAAAGGTCCAAGCCTATTCAGCCCCTCCTTATAATTGAAACCCTCCAGTCCTAGCAAATCTTGATAAATCTTTTCTGAACACTTACAATTTAATAATATTCTTCCTGTAGCAGGATGACCAAAATTGAAAACAGTACTCTAAATGTGGCCTCGCCAATGCCGTGTACAACCTTAACATGACATCCCAACTCCTATACTCAATAGTCTGAGCAATGAAGGCAAGCATGCTAAATGCCTACCTTTGACGCAAACTTCAAAGAACTATGTACCTGAATGCCTAAATCTCTCTGTTCTACAACAGAGGTACATGATCCTACCATTAACTGTATAAGACATGCCCTTTTTTGTTTTACCAAAATGTAATACCTTGCATTTATCCAAATTAAGCTCCATCTGCCACTCCTCAGCCCATTGACACAATTGATCAAGATCCCTCTGTACTCTTACACAACCTTTTCACTGTTGACCATACCATCATTGTCATCTGAACACTTACTAACCATGCCTCCTAAATTCTCATCCAAATCACTTATATAAATGACAAACAACAGTGGATTCAGCACCGATCCCTGTGGAACACCATTGGTCACAGGTATTCAGTCCGAAAACAATCTTCATCACCACCCTCTGTCTCCTAATATTAAGTCAATTTTGCATTCAATTGGCAAAACTCTCCCTAAGTCTGATGTGATCTAACTTTACGAATTAGTTTATCATGCGGAACCTTGTCAAAGCCCTTACTAAAGTCTATGTAGACAACATCTACCGCTTTGCCCTCATCTATCTTCTTGGGTTTCTTTTAGATTCACTACAGCGTGGAAACAGGCCTTTTGGCCCAACAAGTCCACACCGAGCCTCCCAAGAGTAACCTACCCAGACCCATTTCCCTCTGACCCATGCAACTAACAGTATGAGCAATTTAGTATGGCCAATTCACCTAATCTGCACATCTTTGGACTGTGGGAGGAAACTGGAGCACCCGGAGGAAACCCACGCAGACACGGGGAGAACGTGCAAACTCCACACAGACAGTCACCTGAGGCTGGAATTGAACCCGGGTTCCTGGCGCTGTAAGGCTGCAGTACTAGCCACTGAGCCACCGTGCCGCCCTCAATTGAGTTTGGAAAACAAACTCACACAAAGCCATGCTGACTATGCCTAATCAGTCTTTGCCTCTCCAAATCCTATTTAAATCCTTTCTCTCAGAGTCCCCTCCAACAACTTTTTGGGTGGCACGGTGGCTCATTGGTTAGCATTGCTGTCTCACAGCGCCAGGGACTCAGTTTCGATTCCAGCCTTAAGTGACTGTCTGTGTGGAGTTTGCACATTCTCCCTGTGAGTTTCCTCTCACGATCCAAGATCCTCCCAAATCCAAATTCACCAAAGATTAGGTGAATTGATCATGCTAAATTGCCGATAGTGTTCAGGGATGTTATTATTTAGGGGTAAATGTAGAGTAATAGGTTCGGGGAATGGGTCTGGGTGGGTTACTCTGTGGAGTGTCGGTGTGGACTTGTTGGTCTGAAGGGCCTGTTTCCACACTGTAGGGAATCTATGATCTTCTATGAATTTACTCACCACTGATGTTAGACTCATCAGTCTATAGTTCCCAGGCTTGTCTGTACAGCCTTTCTTAAATAAAGGCTCAACGTTAGCCACCCTTCAGTGCTCCAGCACCTCACCTGTGGCTGTAGATACAAATATCTCTGCTGGGGAAAGAAACAACCAAAATAAAAGCATTAATTGAACATCCGTTCACACAAGCAAGAGATAAGCACAAATTTCATGTCATAGACAGAAAAACTGACATGAAACTTTCCACACAGGAATTGTATTGCCAAGTCCATGTGTTGTCAATTAGAGAATAGATTTAAAGTTCCCCAGAGAGTACGTTAGATGAATTTCAATTGTACATATTCTGGAGTATGTTCAACTGGCTGCTTAGAATCATGTTCATGATATCTGAAAAAAGTCCTCTGAGGAACAGTGTAAGGGAGCACAGAATAATAGAAGCCAATCATCCTACTAACCTTATGGTTTTTGTACAATATTATTCAGAGTGAGCTCTACTTCAGCCATTTTAATTCTTAATGAAAGGCTGGCATGTATTACATTCTCTACCACCTGAAAATACGATGTGGCAAAACTCCGAATATTTTTATGAACTTATTTTCTGACTTATTCATCCTTGACTATTTCCTTGGCATTTCCAGATGCCTTACAGCACAAGAATTATCACCGCACACACAATTTGATCGTCCAATCTATTCTCTGGACGGTTTTATTTCTGAGGAGAGGTTGGATAAACTCGGAATGTTTTCGTTGGAAAGACCGAAGCTGAGGGGTGGCGTGAGAGGGTTCATAGTCAAAGGATTTTTTCCCAGCATGGCAAGGTCAACTACAAAAAGGAGAAGGTCTGCAGATGCTGGAGATCAGAGATGAAAATGTGTTGCTGGAAAAGCGCAGCAGGTCAGGCAGCATCCAAGGAACAGGAAAGTCAACGTTTCGGGCATAAGCCCTTCTTTAGGAATCCTGAATTCCTGAAGAACGGCTGATGCCCGAAACGTCGAATTTCCTGTTCCTTGGATGCTGCCTGACCTGCTGCACTTTTCCAGCAACACATTTTCAGCAACTACAAAAAGGCACAGGTTCAAGGTGAGAGGGAGAAAGTTTACGGGAGTAGTGTGGGGAAAACTTTTCACGCAGAGGGAATAAAAACTGAAAGAACTGCGGATGCTGCAAGATCAGAAATAAAAACAGAAGTTGCTGGAAAAGCTCAGCAGGTCTGGCAGCATTTGTGATGAGCAATCAGAACGGTCTGAGGAAAGGTCACTGGACCGGAAATGTTAACTCTGATTTCCCCTCACAGATGCTGCCAGATGGCTGAGCCTATCCAGCAACTTCTGTTTTTTTGTTCCTTTTCACACCAAGGGTTGTGTGAAGCCTGGACCATACTGCCAGTGGAGATGTTGGAAGCAGGCATGTTAGCAACACTTAGGGTGAATCTTGATAGACACATGAGTGGAAGGCGAACAGAGGGAAAGAAACCGCATGTGGACAGTAAGTAGCGTGTCTAAATACTTTAAGTTAGGAATTAGAACAGGCTTGGTGGGCGGTAGGGCCTGATCCTGTGCTGCATTGAATTGAAAAACTTGAATTGAGTTGAAATTTTGGAGCTAACTAACAAACTTAAGCCCCCTTGATATTTGTTCCTTTATCACAGGGAACAAACAAATCAGCTCCGTCAGTTTGAGGACGAGATAAAGATACAAGAGCAAAGGGATATTGGTGTACAAATACACAGATCACTACAAATATTATAAAAAATCAAATACTTAGCTTTATTTCTAGAAGTGATTGAGTGAATCACTGCTATAATCTGTATTAAATTTGGATTAGACTTCACTTTGAGTAGTTAAGTAAAATATAGAGATACCAGACAAGATTCAAGGAAGGATAATGATACCAGAAGTACGTGGGAACATACATCAAGAAATGATTGGCTAGCTGCATCTCTTTTCTGTTGAAAGAAAGAAGGTTGATGGATGACCTATTAGAACTTTAAATTAATAGAAAATTTTGTTCATGTGATTACAGACAGACATTTTAACAGTTCGGCCCTCAACAAATCCATGTTCGGAAGTTGAGAAAGTCGAACTTTAAATTCAAACTTCTCACCTGATTTCTGTCAGCCACCATTTTGATTCGTGCAGGAAAGTTAATTCAAAGTGATATCTGTTTAAACTTTCAAATGCTTGCCTCAGTTTTGAATTCTCCAGAGGTTGCTATCTTCATGAGGTAGGGAAGTTTGTGATGCCTGTGTGAAACACATCAAATCTGTTTGTTCATTAACTTGAAGGAAGCCTGTAGGTGAGTTAGAAAAAAAGTTCGGTAAGTTTAAAAGCTCTTGTTGAATTCAAATGTCATAATTGATAGATATATAATAAAGTTAAAAATCACACAATACCAGGCAATAGGCCAACATCTGTACTACATCTGTACTGTATCACATCTCCATGACACTGGACTCCTTTACCTATAAATTCTGTGAGCATGATCTTAACCTCCACAACCACCCGATGAAGGAGTGGCACTCTGAAGGCTAGTGCTTCCAAATAAACCTGCTGTTGTTGTGTGTTTTTTAACTTTGTCCATTCCAGTCCAATATCAGCACCCCCAAGTCATGATGTATAATAATTTAAGTATGTTTTAATATAACAATTGATCATAGTTCTTAAACTATAAGTGACACAAGTCAATGGTTTACCAGCACTGTTCAACTATTTACATGCATTAGATTACTTTACAGTGGATAAAGTGCTTGTCTACAATTTACAGTATTACAAACTTGTTGATAATTGACAAATTTTGTTGAAACTTTTCACCTTTCGCTCCTCAAGACAATTTCCAAATAGATCAATGTAAAGGGAAGACATTAGGAATTATCTGAATATTCTTGCAATTTTCTTGTATCAGTTCTCAGCAATTCTCAAGTTCTGTTTTTAATGTGTAATCATACCACTTTGCATGCTGTTTACATTGATTTAAGTTCCAATCATCTTTTGACCCTGAAAAAAATGAACAGATACAATACTTCTTTGATCCACCAGCTGAACTTTTGAAAGTGTAAACAGATGACTGGTCAAGTCATTTACTCCAGCAATTTCATTGTATTGAACGCCAGAGTATTTCTCAGTTGTACAACTGAATCTTATGAAAGTACAACTGAATTCTAATCCTCACGAAAGCATTTAGCTCAGCAAGTTTCATTTACATAGCTGTGGAGGTTTTCTTTGTTGTTTTGGCAGCTTTATTTACCTTAACTTATTTATAAGCACTTAAGAGCAAAGGTTGCATTTCCAAGTAGGTTTTAATGGTTTCAATGTGTGTTTGGTTAACAGCTTAATGAGTTTCCAAGAGATGCATTTGTTTCATCTGAAGTTTGAGTGGATCATGTTTTTTTATTTCCCGTGCATTTCAATGATTTCCTAGTGCTGAGTTTTGTCCACATAGGTAATGGGTTAAAAATCACACAACACCAGGTTATAGTCCAACAGGTTTAATTGGAAACACACGAGCTTTCTTCATCAGGTGATTACGGAGGACACAATTGTAAGGCACAGAATTTATAGCAAACATTTACATTGTGATGTAACTGAAATTATACATTGAAAAATATCTTGATTGTCTGTTGAGTCTTTCATCTGTTCGAATATCATGATAGTTTCACTTCTTTCATGTGTAAATCACAACACCTTTTTTTAAAAGTTGCATTCTCAGACTAACTGTAACAATTGGTGTTAGCTAGACAATATGTTGAAGGTGTTAGCCCCCCTGTGTTCTCTATCTATGTCATGATGTTTAGATTGATTCTAAATTAAAAAGTGAGATAACAGAGTTTATACCCACCAACCTGCGCATACAACGTATTATCCGCCGCCATTTCCGCCACCTCCAAACGGACCCCACCACCAAGGATATATTTCCCTCCCCTCCCCTATCAGCGTTCCGCAAGGACCACTCCCTTCGTGACTCCCTTGTCAGATCCACACCCCCCACCAACCCAACCTCCACCCCCGGCACCTTCCCCTGCAACCGCAGGAAATGTAAAACTTGCGCCCACACCTCCACACTCACTTCCCTCCAAGGCCCCAAGGGATCCTTCCATATCCGCCACAAGTTCACCTGTACCTCCACACACATCATCTATTGCATCCGCTGCACCCGATGTGGCCTCCTCTATATTGGTGAGACAGGCCGCTTACTTGCGGAACGCTTCAGAGAACACCTCTGGGCCGCCCGAACCAACCAACCCAATCACCCCGTGGCTCAACACTTTAACTCCCCCTCCCACTCCACCGAGGACATGCAGGTCCTTGGACTCCTCCACCGGCAGAACACAACTACACGACGGCTGGAGGAGGAGAGCCTCATCTTCCGCCTGGGAACCCTCCAACCACAAGGTATGAATTCAGATTTCTCCAGCTTCCTCATTTCCCCTCCCCCCACCTTGTCTCAGTCGGTTCCCTCAACTCAGCACCGCCCTCCTAACCTGCAATCTTCTTCCTGACCTCTCCGCCCCCACCCCACTCCGGCCTATCACCCTCACCTTGACCTCCTTCCACCTATCCCACCTCCATCGCCCCTCCCCCTAGTCCCTCCTCCCTACCTTTTATCTCAGCCTGCTTGGCTCTCTCTCTTATTCCTGATGAAGGGCTTATGCTCGAAACGTCGAATTCTCTATTCCTGAGATGCTGCCTAACCTGCTGTGCTTTGACCAGCAACACATTTGCAGCTGTGATCTCCAGCATCTGCAGACCTCATTTTTTACTTATATGAATTCATGCAGTTTTTGAGCAAAGTACAATGTAACTCTGCAATTACAAATTCACCCCACAAAATATATGTGTGTATGTGTCTGTCTGTCTGTCTGTGTGTGTGTGTGTGTCTGTCTGTCTGGGTTGGGGGTTGTGAGTGTGAGAGAGAGTGTATAAGTATGTGTAGTGAATGTAAAGTGTCTTAAATCTGTGAGGGGGTGCATGTGGGAGTGTGTGTGTGTCTGGGGTGGGAGGTTGTGAGTGTCTGTGAGACAGAGTGCATATGTTGTGCATATCCATCACAAATTCACCTGCACCTCCACCCACATCATTTACTGCATCGGCTGTACCCAATGTGGCCTCCTCTACATTGGGGAGACAGGCCGCCTTCTTGTAGAATGTTTCAGAGAACACCTCTGGGACACCCGCACCAACCAACCCAACTGTCCTGTGGCTAAACACTTCAATTCCCCCTCCCACTCAGGTCCTTGGCCTCCTCCATTGCCAGACCATGGCAACGTGATGCCTGGAGGAAGAGTGCCTCATCTTCTGCCTAGGAACCCTCCAAAAAGAAGGGATGAATGCAGACTTCTCCAGCTTCCTCATTTCCCTTCCCCACCCCACCCCACCTTATCTCTAACCAATCCTCGGACTCAGCACCGCCTTCTTGACCTGCAATCTTCTTCACCTGCAATCTTCTTCCCGACCTCTCAGCCCCCACCCCTTCCGGTCTATCACCCTCACCTTAACCTCCTTCCACCTATCATATTCCCAATGCCCCTTCCCCAAGTCCCTCCTCCCTACCTTTTATCTTAACCTGCTTGGCACACCCTCCTCATTCCTGAAGAAGGGCTTATGCCCAAACCGTCGATTCTCCTGCTCCTTGCATGCTGCCTGACCTGCTGCGCTTTTCCAGCACCACATTTTTCAGCTCTGACCTTTCACTCTTGCCTTGCCTCCATCCCAGCCATATGTTGAGCTGTAGTCACCCTGATTCCAGACCAACTCAACACCTTAGAGTGAAAATTACCAGTATGTGCATATTTATACCGATCTCAGGAATATGATATTGGGAAATGGATTCACTCACAATTTTCTGATCAGTTATAAAATCCAGTAGAGAATATTTCATCTAATGGAAAAGAACATAAATAAAGGCTACCAATATGAGATAGTCAATAGGGAATCCAATAGGGAATTCAGAAGAAGCTTATTTTACACAGAGAGTGGCAAGAACACGGAATACTCAACAACTAGGAGTAACTGGAGCAAATATCAGAGATTATATTAAGGGGAATCAGCACAAGCATTTGAAGAAATAGTCAATGTGTGGGTTTGATGGTAGATTGACGTGGTGGATGGTGGTTGGTGGGGGGGGGATAGGGGTAGTTGGGGTGGAGGGTAGGGGGAGGCTAGAATTAAGAATTAATATGCATGAGCTAATTAGGTTGAATACCTTGCTCCTGCATCATGTGTACTATGTAAAGACTCTTTAATCATAGAATCATGCATAAAAAAGAAAGCCATTTGACTAACTCCTATCTGTGACAAATTCTTCAAGGTTAATTTTTGTTGTTGGAATTTGAAAAGAATTATATTCTCACATCGAGTGATCAGAAACGGATACTACTTGATCATAACTTCTCTATCAAAATACGAAGAGTTAAGGAAGTTTTTTTGGCCACAGAATGTAAACTTCATTTGTTTTTATTCTTTTGAGTATATTGATGAAATGAATGTAAACATAAATATTTTTCACTTTCAAATTTGTCTTAAATGCCATTGACAGAACAGGACCAAAACTATTACAAAACAAAACCCCTGTAATTCAAATTACATTTACGAGTGTCTGATCTAGAAGAACAAGCAGTAGTTGTTCGATGGAAATTACATTTTGGGAACGAGGTATTAATTCTGTTGATTCTCTGCCATCTTCAATGACTAGTTAATAAATACTTTCAAAGTTTAAAGTTAAACTCAAATAACTCAGAAAAAGTATATTCCTGTCAGGGTGAAAGGGAAGGCTGGTAGGTATAGGGAATGCTGGATGACTAAAGAAATTGAGGGTTTGGTTAAGAAAAAGAAGGAAGCACATGTCAGGTATAGACAGGATAGATCGAATGAATCCTTAGAAGAGTATAAAGGAAGTAGGAGTATATTTAAGAGAGAACTCAGGAGGGCAAAAAAGGGGACATGAGATAACTTTGGCAAATAGAATTAAGGAGAATCCAAAGGGTTTTTACAAATATATTAAGGACAAAAGTTTAACTAGGGAAGAGAATAGGGCCCCTCAAAGTTCAGCAAGGCGGCCTTTGTGTGTAGCCACAGAAAATGGGGGAGATACTAAATGAGTATTTTGCATCAGTATTTACTGTGAAAAAGGATATGGAAGCTATAGACTGTAGGGAAATAGATGGTGATATCTTGCAAAATGTCCAGATTACAGAGGAGGAAGTGCTGGATGTCTTGAAATGGTTAAAAGTGGATAAATCCCCAGGACCTGATCAGGTGTACCTGAGAACTCTGTGGGAAGCTGGAGAAATGATTGCTGGGCCTCTTGCTGAGATATTTGTATCACCGATAGTCACAGGTGTGGTATCGGAAGACTGGAGGTTGGCAAACATGATTCCACAGTTTAAGAAGGGTGGTAAGGACAAACCAGGGAACTCTTGACCAGTGAACCTGAAGTCGGTGGTGGGCAAGTTGTTGGAGGGAATCCTGAGGGACAGGATGTACATGTATTTGGAGAGGCAAGGACTGATTAGGGATAGTCAACATGGCTTTATGCATGGGAAATCATGTCTCACAAACTTGATTGAGTTTTTTGAAGAAGTATCAAAGAAGATTGATGTGGGCAGAGCAGTAGATGTGATCTATACGGATATCAGTAAGGCGTTCGACACAGTTCCCCATGGGATTCTGATTAGCAAAGTTAGATCTCATGGAATACAGGGAGAACTAGCCATTTGGATACAGAACTGGCTCAAAGATAGAAGACAGAGGGTGGTGGTGGAGGATTGTTTTTCAGACTGGAGGCCTGTGACCAGTGGAGTGCCACAAGGATCAGTGCTGGGCCCTCTACTTTTTGACATTTACATAAATGATTTGGATGTGAGCATAAGAAGTACAAAAGTTAGTAAGTTTGCAGATGACATCAAAATTGGAGGTGTAATGGATAGCAAAGAACGTTACCTCAGATTACAACAGAATCTTGACCAGACGGACCAATGGGCAGGGAAGTGGCAGATGAAGTTTAATTAAGATAAAAGCGAGGTGCTGCATTTTGGGAAAGCAAACCTTAGCAGGACTTATACACTTAATGGTAAGGTCCGTGAGAGTGTTGCTGAACAAAGAGACCTTGTTCATATATCATTGAAAGTGGAGTCGCAGGTAGATAGGATAGTGAAGAAGGTGTTTGGTATGCTTTGCTTTATTGGTCAGAGTATTGAGTACAGGACATTGGTTAGGGCACTGTTGGAATATTGCATGCAATCCTAATCTCCTTCCTATCGGAAAGATGTTGTGAAACTTGAAAGGGTTAGAAAAGATTTACAAGAATGTTGCCAGGGTTGGAGGATTTGAGCTATAGGAGTGGCTGGATAAGCTGGGGCTGTTTTCCCTAGAGTATTGGAGGCTGAGGGGTGACCTTATAGAGGTTAACAAAATTATGAGGGGCATCAATAGGGTAAATAGGCAAAGTGGTCTTCCCTGGGGTCGGGGAGTCCAGAACTAGAAGGCATAGGTTTAGGGTGAGAGGGGAAAGATGTAAAAGAGACCTAAGGGGCACTCTTTTCACACAGATGGTGGTACGTATATGGAATGAGCTGCCGGGGAAGTGGTGGAAGCTGGTACAATTGCAACATTTAAGAAGCATTTGGATGGGTATATGAATAGGAAGGGTTTGGAGGCATATGGGCCGGGTGCTGTCAGGCAGGACTAGATTGGTTTAGGATATCTGGTCAGCATGAACGGGTTGGACCGAAGTGTCTGTTTCCATGCTGTACATCTCTATGACTTTATGACTCTAATTGCTCTGATTTTATTAAAATCTTCTCTTAACTGTCATGAATAAAGACGAACAATATATTTTCAACAATGGGGCTTTATTACAAACAGATTGTGGTTGGCATTATTATCCAATTTTATATTAAAATGTGGTGATTCTATATTCCAGTTTGCTATTATATTTCTAACAGAAACAGGCATTCTGCTACCAAAGATAGGACGATTACAGATTTGTCGTAAAACATAGGAAACCTGAAGAACAATTGGAAAAGTGAGGTAAATTATAAACCTCAAAACAGAAAAAGAATGATCATGTATCAAAAGGCTTTGACAGAATTATTTCCAAATAATTAATATTAAATTATAATCCAATGCATGCCAAATCTTGCATTTGGAAGTCTCTCAGGATGAATATTACATAAAAACTTTGTGAATGTTCTTGAACTTGATTGCTGGTGCTGTATAGGGTTCAAGAATGATTGGGCGGCATTGGGATAAGTCATTGACACTGCTGCCTCACAAGGGAGCCATTTGATTTCACCCTTGGGCCAGTGTCTACATGGAATTTGCATGTTCTCTCTGTGTCTGGATGGGTTTCCTCTAGGTACTCTGGTTTCCTCCACCTTTGCCCACATTCCCAACCTTTCCCCTTCACGCCCACCAGCCTGATGATTTTCCCCACAAAGCCTTCCTGTCATCCTTAGCCTGGTCTTATCTCCCCTTGGTCTGGTTCTGTCTGGTCCTTTTCCCTTTCTGTTTATGCTTGCATCTGTTAATGTGTAAATTCATGGGGAATAGCATGCATGCTCTGCAGTATCAGCAAATCCAATCTTTAAAAAATCTATCATGTAAAATAGCTGCTGTGTTCATCTGCCAACCCCAGGAAACCCACATGAAATCAGCTGCCTCAGAATTACCATTTTAATTAAGAGGCACTGAAGCTCAGAGAGATGTCAAGAAATTCACATCTCCTGGTTTATTCACACTTAGATGATAAATTCGCATGTTGGAAGATTAAATCTTGCTTACAACCACTCAGTTTGGAGTGAAACAATGACACAATCCCCAGAGGAACCATATATCAACAGCCTTTGAGCAACAAGTGTGAAAGAAAGCAACATGCATGAATAAATGCAGGGAATCTGAAAACTCTTCTTTTAAGTCCCAGAAACCAGTGCAGTGAAAAAGTAACTTGTGAAAACCCCCGCTCACTGCAAAACCACAGTTATCTGCAAGCTTGACCCTTCGTAAGGAAACAGTGCAGCAGTTAAACAATTGACTCTCAGGTTTCATTCTTGTAACTCAAGGACTCTAAACACTATGCACTGCAATTGCATTGCTTTTATCTTCCTGTTTGTATAGATGTACTGCTTACTCCTCTTTTTGAAGCTTATTACCTGTGTTTTCTGTATATATTTGAGATTTCTTATTTCTCTTGGATTGAATGGATAATAAAACTCTACTTACTCTCATTCACCCAAACAAACCTTGGAAATGGCTCTCCTCTTATCTTTAATCTGATTAACTAATGTTAATTGTAGAGTGATTGTTACATTCTGTAAAAGAAATGAAAATATTTGTTGTGACTGACTGGGGTTTAAAAATTGGGGAGCTTGTTATGATCAAGAGTAATACTGTAAGTCTCACTGTCTTCTTTCCTCATATCCTTGCAATTTTTCTGCTTCACGTAATTATCCGATTTCTGTTGAATGCTAATATCAAATCTGTATCTGTCACCTCCAACAGCAGACAGTCTAACCATCTTCACAGAAGAGTTTTATTAGGGTGTTGCTGGGTATGGAAGGTTTGAGTTCTAAAGAAAAGCTGGATAAGCTGGGACATTTTTCCACTGGAGTGTAGAAGGATGAGGGGTGACCTGATAGAAATTTATAAAATATTGAAATATAGATAGAGTTGTTGGTAGTTGTCTTTTCCCAAAGATGGGTAATTTCAAGACAAGGGGGTACTTTTTTAAGGTGAGAGGAGAGAGATTTGAAACAGACATAAAAGTCAAAGTTTTTATATAGAGAGTGATTAGATTACTTACAGTGTGGAAACAGGCCCTTCGGCCCAACAAGTCCACACCAACCCACCAATACCCTACATTTACCCCTTACCTAACACTACGGGCAATTTAGCATGACCAATTCACCTGACCCACACATCTTTGGACTGTGGGAGGAAACCGGTGCACCTGGAGGAAACCCACACAGACACGGGGAGAACGTGCAAACTCCACACAGTCAGTCACCTGAGTCGGGAATTGAACCCGGGTCTCAGGCGCTGTGAGGCAGCAGTGCCACCATGCGGATTCATGTGTGGAATAAACTTCTTGAGGAAGTGATGGATGTGGTCACAATTCCGTTTAAAAGACATTTGGATGGATACATGAATGGAAAAAATTTGGAGGGATATGAGCCAGGAGCAGGCAGGTGGGACTAGTTTAGTTTGGGTTCATGTTCGGCATGGACTGACTGGACCGAAGGGTTTGTTTCCATGCAGTATGATTCTATGACTCCATAAAACCATCTGATACATTGAATATTCTTCTTGTGGGTAGGAACAAAGACAAAATCAAAACACTTGGAAAACATCTGAACATATAACTGCTGAGTTGTATTGCCAAAAAATAAGTTTATTTTGGCTTAACAAACTTTAAATGTGGTCTGTCATGAAATATTTAATATTTTAAACAACACTGGAAATGAAAGCAAGTGGCAATGATAATGTACAAATTGAGATGACAGATGCTGATTTTTACACAGATGTTTAAGAAATCAGAATATTAACAAACATTAAAGAAATCCAAATTCTATTCGCTTTAAAATAGTGATGGAAAAAGATAGACCAGATCAAAAAATTGAAGTTCTAAATTAGAGAAAGGCCAATTTTGACGGTATTAGGCAAGAACTTTCAAAAGCTGTTTGGAGGCAGATGTTCGCGGGCAAAGAGACGGCTGGTAAATGAGAAGCCTTCAGAAATGAGATAAGAAGAATCCAGAGAAAGTATATTGCTGTCAGGGTGAAAGGGAAGGCTGGTAGGTAAAGGGAATGCTGGGTGATGAAAGAAATTGAGGGTTTTGTTAAGAAAAAGAAGGAAGCATATGTCAGGTATAGACAGGATAGATCGAGTGAATCCTTAGAAGAGTATAAAGAAAGTAGGAGTATACTTAAGAGGGAAATCAGGAGGGCAAAATGGGGACATGAGATAGCTTTGGCAAATAGAATTAAGGAGAATCCAAAGAGTTTTACAAATATACTAAGGACAAAAGGGTAACTAGGGAGAGAATAGGGCCCCTCAAAGATCAGCAAGGCAGCCTTTGTGTGGAGCCACAGAAAATGGGGGAGATACTAAATGAATATTTTGCATTGGTATTTACTGTGGAAAAGGATATGGAAGATATAGAAAGTAGGGAAATAGATGGTGACATCTTGCAAAATGTTCAGATTACAGAGGAGGAAGTGCTGGATGTCTTGAAATGGTTAAAAGTGGATAAATCCCCAGGACCTGATCAGGAGTACCCGAAAACTCTGTGGGAAGTTAGAGAAGTGATTTCTGGGCCTCTTGCTGAGATATTTGTATCATCGATAGTCACAGGTGAGGTGCCAGAAGACTGGAGGCTGGCAAACGTGGTGCCACTGTTTAAGAAGGGTGGTAAAGACAAGCCAGGGAACTATAGACCAGTGAGCCTGACATCGGTGGTGGGCAAGTTGTTGGAGGCACAGGATGTGCATGTATTTGGAAAGGCAAGGACTGATTGGGGATCGTCAACATGGCTTTGTGCGTGGAAAATCATGTCTCACAAACTTGATTGAGTTTTTTGAAGAAGTAACAAAGCAGATTGATGAGGGCAGAGCAGTAGATGGGATCCAGCTGGACTTCAGTAAGGCATTCGACAAGGTTCCCCATGGGAGACTGAATAGCAAGGTTAGATCTCATGGAATACAGGGAGAACTAGCCATTTGGATACAGAACTGACTCAAAGATAGAAGACAGAGGGTGGTGGTGGAGGGTTGTTTTTCAGACTGGAGGCTTGTGACCAATGGAGTGCCACAAGGATCGGTGCTGGTCCTTCTACTTTTTGTCATTTACATAAATTATTTGGATGCGAGCATAAGAGGTAGAGTTAGTAAATTTTCAGATAACACCAAAATTGGAAGTGTAGTGGACAGCAAAGAGGGTTACCTCAGATTACAACAGGATCTGGACCAGATGGGCCAATGGGCTGAGAAGTGGCAGATGGAGTTTAATTCAGATAAATGCGAGGTGCTGTATTTGGGAAAGCAAATCTTAGCAGGACTTATACAGTTAATGGTAAGGTCCTAGAGAGTGTTGCTGAACAAAGACACCTTGGAGTGCAGGTTCATAGCTCCTTGAAAGTGGAGTCGCAGGTCGATAGGATAGTGAAAAAGGCATTTGGTATGCTTTCCTTTATTGACCAGAGTATTGAGTACAGGAGTTGGGAGGTCATGTTGTGGCTGTACAGGACATTAGTTCGGCCACTGTTGGAATATTGCGTGCAATTCTGGTCTCCTTCCTATTGGAAAGATGTTGTGAAACTTGAAAGGCTTCAGCAAAGATTTGCAAGGATGTTGCCAGGGTTGGAGGATTTGAGCTACAGGGAGAGGCTGAACAGGCTTGGGCTGTTTTCCCTGGAGTGTCAGAGGCTGAGGGGTGACCTTATAGAGGTTTACAAAATTATGAGGGACATGGATAGGATAAATAGACAAAGTCTGTTCCCTGGGGTCGGGGAGTCCAGAACGAGAGGGCATAGGTTTAGGGTGAGAGGGGAAAGATGTAAAAGAGACTTAAAGGGCAACGTTTTCACACAGAGGGTGGTACATGTATGGAATGAGCTGCCAGAGGATGTGGTAGAGGCTGGTACAATTGCAACATTTAAAAGGCATTTGGATGGGTATATGAATAGGAAGGGTTTGGAGGGATATGGGTCGGGTGCTGGCAGGTGGGACAAGATTGGGTTGGGATATCTGGTCAGCATGGACGGGTTGGACCGAAGAGTCTGTATCCATGCTGTACATCTCTATGACTCTAAATCCATTGAGTTATGGATTTGCTCATGATGATTTTGAAAGTGACTCTTCAGAGTCGGGAGAATGATTAATGAAAATTATAAATGAAACCTTCTATATTTATTTAGACTCCACCAAACCCAGCAAAGCAAAGATGTGGAAGCTTTGGAAAGGGTGTAGAGGAGATTTACTAGGATATTGCCTGGTATGGACTGAAGGTCTTATGAGGAACGGCTGAGGGACTTGAGGCTGTTTTCATTAGAGAGAAGAAGGTTGAGAGGTGACCTAATTGAGACATATAAGATAATGAGAGGGTTAGATAGGATGGACAGTGAGAGCCTTTCTTCTTGGACGGCAATGGCTAGCACGAGGGGACATAGCTTTAAATTGATGGGTGATAGATATAGGTCAGATGCCAGAGGTAGTTTCTTTACTCAGAGAGTAGTGGCGGCGTGGAATGCACTGCCTGCAACAGTCGTAGACTCGCTAACTTTAAGGGCATTTAAATGGTCATTCAATAGACATATGGACGAGAATAAAATAGTATAGGTTAGACAGGGTTCAAATTGGTTCCACAGTTCAGTGCAACATTGAGGGCCGAAGTGCCTGTATTGCACTGTAATGTTCTATGTTCTATCTTTTGTCAAATAATGATTTTGAGTACAATAGATTTGAGTGGATTTGGGGATTGGTGTTTCATGTCTGTGTGATTAAAATTGTAACTGGTTATTAAAACAATATGAAAGAAGATAATTAAGTAAACTGTTGAATGGAATCGGTCCAGATGCGCACTGATAAATAGCTCAAAAAATTACTTATCTTTGTTTTTGAATCTTATTTTTATCTTTGATCCCTTTTTTCCCAGTCATCGTCCAGGTAGCTCAACTTTTCTGAAATTAAAACAAAATGCTGGAAATAATCAGCAGGTCAGGCAGCATCTGTGAAGACAGAAAAAGAGTCAATGCTTCAGATCATTAGTATTTCATCCTGGAATTCAAGCATTTTCTGCTTTAGCTTTAGACTTCTCTTCTAGATATCTCTCCTTGAAGGAAAGCAAATCAGTTTACCTATCCATTCATGTAACTGTAATCCCTAATCCTAGCACAATTCTAATAAAGTTCTTCTGCAGCCTTTCCAAAGCTTTTACGTCCTTTGTAATCTGTAATCTAGACATTTGAATACAACAAATTTCAATACGAAAAGGCTAGGTGTTAATTTCAGAGATTCGTGTCTATTTCTCTTCATGAGCTGTAGTGACTTTTACTCCTACTATTCCCTGCAGCTCAACTCATTAGCTATGTTCCATGCTCATCCTCTCTTCAGTTCACCAGTGACAGAGAAACTTGGCACTACCAGGACTTTTGGGAAAGTGCACTGATTCTCAAGCCCCATTACTCATGGTTCACCAGAAAAATTAATATTTTAAATCAAGGTATGCAAAGTTCCCAATTTATCTATCTATGGAATCATGCTCACTAGATTCCTGTACTTAACAATTATCTATTACAAATCAGTAAACTCTAATCACAAGTAAACAGCTATGAACTATCAACATATGACCCAACTAGTTAAAACTCAAAGGTCCTTTTAAAATCTCTCCACATACATACAGACAGACAAGAACTGTGGATGTTGTGAATGGAGGAAAAATGCTGTGAAATTACCTTTCAGTAGTGCCAGGCTAGAGGCTTCTATGACATCTCCATTTTTTTCACAAAATCTTCTGTTTTCTGATGTCCATCCTTCCAGGCTCTCAGTTCTTTGCCAAAGATAACATTGATTTTCACAGTTTTGTAGTCACTTTAGAATCAACAGTTTATAGCAAATGGTGAGAGAGAATAACTGTCAGTCTCAAAACAGATGTAGAGAGAGACCCCAGCGTCTTCCAATGTGGAAAATCATCTGCCACTACCTTGTCCATACACACAAGCTGTTTGGCTGACTAGGAACCAGAGAGTTTTCATCAAGTTGATGACCTTTGAAATCCACAAGTGATCACAATTGCACAAACCAATCAGCTACCTGTTGCTGGCTGAATATCACTTTGGACACATTCCCAGGTGCTATGCTATCTTATCTCACCTCCACTTCTTCCAAATCAGTCGTGTAAATACAACACACAATAAATTATTTATTTTCAGAACAGCCACAATTCCTTCCACAGTACCTGGTTTTTAAGTAATCCTTCCCCCATTTTATATCATAATTCAAAATATAGAAAAATTAAAAGGTGCAGTGTTTATATTTATATAATCAAGGTTTATAAAATATTCAGATCATTTGGCAATTTAGATTTAGAGGTAAACTAAATTTCTGTATAATTGATTTGTTTCCTTTAAATCTTATGGTCTTAACAAAGGTCAGAGGTAATTTTGAACAATGAGTTCAAACGTGATAGATAATTGGTGAAAAGATATAGTTGAACTTTAATACCATGCAGAAAGACTGACCAGGAGCTGTAATCAGGTTTCAACTAAGAAAACAATGCTATCACTAACACAAAGGCAATTTGTGGCAATCCAGACATCCAGAGCCAAAGAGAGGTCTTTACATTGTTCTTGCAGTTTTAGTTTACAGGGTGTTTCTTATATTTCAGTTCAGAAATGTTAGTAAAGATAAGATAAGATTCCCTACAGTGTGGAAACAGGCCCTTTGGCCCAATAAATCCACACTGACCTTCCGAAGAGCAACCCACCCAGACCCATTTCCCTACATTTACCCCTGACTAATGCACCTATCACTGCAGGCAATTTAGCATGGCCAATTCACCTAACCTACACATCTTTGGACTGTGGAAGGAAACCGGAGCACCTGGAGGAAACCCATGCAGACACGGAGAATGTGTGAACTTCACAAAACAGTCACCCAAGGCTGGAATCAAACCTGGGACCATGGTGCTGTGAGGCAGCAGTGCTAACCACTGAGCCACCATGCACCACCTCCTGTGTACCTCATTATCACAGAAAGGAAAATGTTCTAACCTCATCAGACAAATAAGAAATTAAAGACTGAAGATTGGAGAGATACTACAGTTGGGTTGAGAGTTTTTAAAAAATATTATTAGGAAAAGAGATAAAATATTCTTTTTGCTGTTTATGTCAGGATCTAAATTATCACATATCTGTGATTATTGTTATTTTTTCTTTTGTCAAAACATTGTGTTCTTTTGTTATAAGAATATGTTTACTTGATATGTTAAATGATTGAGCAGCATGGTAACAAAACTTGAAAAGAAAAACTTTTTCTCTATCAAGTCAGGTTTCACTCTAAGATCTGAATGGTCCAGTATTATCAACAGCTGTGATTATAATACTTAAAAACTGCTAATCAATCCTAAATAGAATCAGAAAATACTGGAAATGCCCAGGAGATCTGGGCAGTACCTCTGAAGAGAGAAATGGAGTTAAAGTTTGAAATCTGTGACCTTTCATCAGAATTAATAATCCTGAATGACCAATCAGTAGACCTGCTTTAAACTGATTGAAGTACCCTACACCAATTAGGTTAACTCTGCTGTTTATTAATTTTGCAGGATTTCATGTATGTGCAGCTGGATGGCTTTCAGGAGGGAGAGTTGGATATCCAATAGTAAAACCTGGAGCCAACTGTGGAGGTGGAAAAACTGGTATAATTGACTATGGACATCGAGTGAATAAATCAGAATTATGGGATGCTTACTGCTACAATCCACATGGTTTGTTCAGTAGAGTTACACTTTTCTTAATCTTTAAAATGTTATCAATATTTGCATAATAGCAATGAAGAACGCAACCAATTACAACTGTTGCATATTGTGACAGTATAACAGCATCACTACAATCACACAGGATTAGAATCATAGAAATGAAACAGAACAAAAGGGGGCTATTCAGCCCTTTTCTCCATGCAGCCCAAATACACCCAGATGCCATCTAATCCCATCTTCCGGCATACGGCCCAAAGCCCTGCAGCTTATAGCACCTAAGGTGCACATCCAGGTAGTATTTAAAAAAGTTGAGAGTCTCTGCCTCCACCACCAACTCAAGCAGTGAATTCCAGATACCCACCACCTTCTGCGTAAATGAACTTTTCCTTATGTCCCCTATAATCCATCTGCCACTGAGCTTGAAATTTTGACCCCTGGTTATTGAATTCTCTGCTAAGGGAAACAGGTTCCCCCATCTACTCTATCATTACCCCTCCCAATTTTATATACCTCAATCATGTCACCCCTCAGCTTTCTCTGTTCCAATGCTAACAACCCTAACTTCTCCAATCTCTCCTTGCAGCTACAATTCTCCAGCCCTGGCAACTTTCTAGTCAATCTTCCCTGCACTCTCTCCAGAGTAATTTCATCCTTCTTGTAGTGTAGTGACCAGGCTGGCACACAATACTCCAGTTGTGGCCTCAGCAGTGTCTTATACAATTTCATCATTATATCCCTACTTTTGTATTTTGTACCTCTGCCACTGAAGGAAAGCATTCTATATACCTTTGTTATAACCTTACCTACCATACTGCAATCTTTTGAGACGTGTACACTTGGACACAAAGATCTCTTACTTCATCTACCCCTCTCAGTATATTCTCATTTTTTTGTTGTATTCCTTTTACTGTTTAACCTCCCTAATGGCATTACTTCACACTCATCATAGTTGAACACCATCTACCACATTGCTGCCTACGTCACCAGCCTATCTATAATAATTTGGAGCTTACAGCTATCCTTTACAATATCCACTACACATCCAATTTTTGTCTATAAATATTCCAACTGTAACCCCACTCTGTTAAAGTCCAATTCATTAATGTAGAAAACAAATAGCAGGGGTCCCAACACCGAACCCTATGGAATACCACTTCACACAGCTTTCCATTCGCAAAGGCAGCCATCAACCATTCCCCTCATTTGCTGTTACTCAGCCAATTTCCAATCCATTTCAACACATTACCCTGCATCCCATGGGCTTTTTTACTTTTTTGACTAGTCTGCCATGTGGGACCTTGTCAAATGCCTTACTAAAATCCACATTGATAACATCCCACTGCATTACCCTCATCAATCCTCCTTGTCACTTCCTCAAATATTTCAATCAAATTTGTTAGGTATGACCTTCAATTAACAAAGTCATGCTGACTATCCCTGACTAGTCCACGCCTTTCTAACTGACAGTTTATCCAACCCCTCAGGATTGATTCTAACAATTTGCCCACCGCCAAAGTAAGGCTAACTTGCCTATAATTGTTTGACATTTCCTTTGTGCCCTTTTTAAACAACTGAACAATGTTTGCTTTCCTCCAGTACCTCACCTGTGTCTAGTGAAGGTTGGAAAATAATCCTCAGAACACGTGTTATTTCCTTCCTGACCCCCTTCAATATGCTAGCGAACAATCCATCTGACTCTGGTACCTTAAGGATTCCAACACTTCTAACACATTCTCTCTTGTTATGATTATTTTGTCCAATATTTCACACTATTCCTCTTAGACAACCATATCCACATCATCTTTTTCCTTGTGAATACAGAAACAAAAAATGATTTTAAAATTCTTCCCATATCCTCTGCATCTTTACTCAATTCCCCTTTCTCATCTCTGGTAGGCCCCACATTTTCCTTAATTATCATTTTGCTCTTTATTTATTAGTAAAACATGTTTGAGTTTTCCTTTATCATGTTGCTAATAGTTGTTCATGCCCTCTCTTTGATTTCCTCATTTCTTTTCCACTTGATCCCTGTACTTTCTGCTGTTCTAGAATATCTGCAGTGTTGAGTTTTTGAGACTATCATAAACTTGTTTTTTGCTTAATCTTCCCCTGTATTTTTCTAGACAACCATGAGGTCTAAATTTGGCAGTACCATTCTTATATTGGGAGAGGACATGTCTGCATTGTGCCCTAGATTCTCACTTTTTAGTTATCTCCCACTGATTCAGCACTGATTTATCCTTTGGCAGTCCTATCTAGTCCACTTCAGCCAAACCACATCCCCCTGTATAAAACCTTTACTCCTCATTTACCTCCATCCTTTTCCATATTATGGAGGTGCCGGTGTTGGACTGTGTTGGATAAGGTCAAGAATCACACAATACCAGATTATTGTCCAAGAGATTTATTTGAAAATACAAGATTTTGGACTCTCGCTCCTTCTTCAGGTGCTAGTCAGAGATAGACCATAGACACAGAATTTATAAGTAAAAGATCAAAGGGTCATTCAACTGATGCAAATGAATTAGATTAGATTACCTACAACACATCTAAGATGACTGTTGAAACTTTAATCAGTTAGAAATGAGGTGCATGTTTCAATTGATTAATATGCAAAGAGTGTGTTTATTCATTACAAAAACATGAGGAAAAATAAAAGACAACCCACATAAACCCAAATGAGAAATAAGTAGTAAATAAAAAGATAACTTTTTAAAAAAGACAAATCAATCAACCTTTGAGAGGTCCTTGTGGAGTAGATAGTGAAATGTTGTGGCATTGAATTGGGTAATTTTGGTAGCATTGATTCTGGTAGTCGACCATTTATTTTGGTGATTGTGTATTTTTCTGGTTTGCTGGAAGAGTAATCCGGTTTGGGTTTTGGCTGGTAACTTGCTTCAGCAGTCAGAAAGTGAGAGAGACAGAGTTCCCATTGTATCCTTCTTATTTTCAAACTCAAAGGATGTCCTTAGCTGTTACCATCACAGCACCATACTTTATCCTTGTAACACCAGAATGACAGTCTAAACACACACACACACACACACACACACACACACACACACACACAGCCTTAGATGGGGGAAGCAGAAGGTGCTGAAAATGTGTTGCTGGAAAAGCGCAGCAGGTCAGGCAGCATCCAAGGAGCAAGAGAATCGACATTTCGGGCATGAGCCCTTCTTCAGGAGAAGCAGAAGGTGGCCCATTGAGTTTGATTTGGCATTCAATGAGATCATGGCTGATCTGATAGCTCCATTTTCTTCGTAACCCTGATTCCCTTGCTGATTAATAATCTTTCCATTTCACAAGAAATGCAATAATGGCTTTTAACCTCATCTTTTTTATATTCCTGGCAGTTACAGCACAGACATCTCTTTTGCCCACACTGTATTTCTAATCTCTCACATAACATCCATCATCTGGGGGTGTAATACATGGAGATGGTTCAGGTTTTTTCATTGTGTCGTTTCTTTTGTAGTGTTTCTTTGCAATCCTTTGACATCCTTTTATTCAATATTCCACGGTCTGTATTGACGCTGAGGGCAATCCAAACAGGAACATTCCAGACAGCCGCTGAATTACAATACAGCCATGTCTGGCTCGTATGCCCTTTTTCAACAAAGAACTGAAGCAACTTGTCAGACTTAAAAGTTCAAATATGTCCATAAATAATTCAGAATTATGATCTGTTACCATGACAATATATTTCATAGAAGAATGTTTCAAGTTTTTTGCAGAGTATAATCTCTTTGCCTATATTTTCTACTTTCAGCAAAACAATGTGGCGGTGTTCTAACAAATCCAGAACGGATTATTAAGTCCCCAAATTTCCCAGATGACTATGAGGATCAACAAGTCTGTTACTGGCACATTCGACTTAAATACAAGCAACGCATCCATTTACAGTTTCTCGAATTTGATATAGAAGATGACCCATCTTGCTTATCTGACTACCTTGAAGTGTATGACAGTTATGATGATTTGCTAGGCTTTGTTGGCAGGTAAATGTTTATTGGGATGATGGGATAATAATATATGAGAACAGTACTGTGGTAACACAGTGAGATTGGGTAAATATCAAATTTTCCAGTTTCACATAGATTTAGTTTTTGCTTTTAAATAAACATAGAAATAGATGAATTAGGAGCATAATTGGACCATTCGGCCCCTTATGCTGATTGTACAACTCAATAAGATCATAGTTTGTGTTTTGAATTTCACATATCTATGCTTCCAACAATCTTTGATTCCCTTGCCTAACAAAAATCTGTCTCTTCTTGCCTTAAAAATTTTAAGTGAACCTGTGTCCACCACCTTCTAAGGTGGAGTTCCAAAGTCGCACAATTTCTGAGAGAAAAAAAATCTAATTTCTGTCATAAAAGGGTGACACCTAATTTTAAAACAGAGCCATTAGCTCTTACTGGCCCACAGGAGAAAACACTTTTTCCAGGTTCACTTTGTCAAGACCATTCAAGATCTTATCGAATTCAATCAAACCACACCTTATATTTCTAAATTCCAGAGAATGCATGCTTAGTCTCTCCAACCTTTCTATGATAAGACAAGCCACTCAGTCCAGATATCAATATAGTAATATTTTTCAGAACCACCATCAATGTATTTTCATTCTTCTCGAAATAAGAAGACTAAAACTATAAACTGTATTCAAAATTTGGTCTCACCAATGTCCTGTGTAACTGAAGCATAGCTTCCTAACTTTTACATTCAATTCGTCTAATTACTTACAATAGCATTCTATTGGTCAATTTAATTTCTTGATGTACCAACACACTAACATGTTGTAACTCATGTGTTAGAATACCTAAATCCCTCTACACCTTGGAATTCTGTTCAGATTTCTCCATTTAGCTAATACTCTTTTTTATTCTTCCTGCCAGATATCATATTTTCCTATATTAAACTTCATTTACCATATTTTTGCCCTCTCAACCTATCTATGTCTATCTGTATCCTCTTTATATCCTCTTTACAGCATACCTACTCACCTATCTCTGTATTAGCCACGGATTTAGTTACCCTGCTCCTCTTTTTCTCTTCTCTAAGTCAATATTATAAATTGTAAAGCCTCGATGGAACTTCACACTTCACATCTATCAATCAGAAAATGACCTACTTATGCATATTCTATTTTCTGCCAGCCAGCCAGTCGGACAAACTTTGATCCATTCTAGCATGTTACCTTCAACATCATGTGTTTCTACTTGGTGCAAAAACCTTTCATGTTGTATCTGGTCAAATGACTTCTAGAAATCCACAATCCATGTCTACAGACTCCCCTTTATCCACATCATGTTACTCCTTCAAGAAAATCCAATAAATTGATTAAACACAATTACCCTTTCCTGTAGCAATGCTGACTTTGAGATTACCTTGAATTTTTCTAACAGTTGTAACCTGCTTAATAATTGATTCCAAATCCAGAATCAAGATATATTCCTGTCTCCTGAAAAACATTACATATGTAAAGACTGTAATGTAAAGACAATGTTTCTGCATTGGGAAATATGCTTCAAGTCAAAATATGTCTCTGATTATTTTGTAGACTGGAAATCCAATTTGCATCTTTAAGTTTATATTTTTCACTAGGGAATCATCCATTTCTACTGCTCAATTTCAATCTTCCTATTTTGTGTGTTCTCAGGTTTTGTGGAAACAAATTACCAAGTGACATCATTAGTACAGGTAACCATATAATTTAATAATGCTTGTGTGTTGAACTAGAAATACTTCTCAAAGTTTTAGAATTTTCTGAAGTCAACTTTCTTTAAGATTTGTTGAAAAAATGTCAAATTCTCTTCATATAGTGTTGCATATAAAGTGCTCAAGTTATTTGTGACATTGTTTCCTGAACAAATTTTCCTTTACTACAAGTTCCTTATGTATCAATTTCATTCCAACCAAAGAGGCACTAGTTCCTGACGACAATACCTAGTCCAATACAACTGCAGAAAATGTGTGCCTTTAATTTAGTCAGCTCACAGATTGCTGCTGTGATCCATTGAGTAGCCATCACAACTAACCAATCTCAAACCAATTTTTTAGACGCAAGGAAGAAAGACATTGATCTTAAGACGTTAATGAATTTTAATCCCTTTGCTTTCTGAATTACAATTAATATTGGAAAAAGCAGTATTAAAGTGGCATGACACTCAGCTCTGAACCCAACAAATTTCCCATGGTGCAATTAGAGGTCAGCCCAACAGATAAGACTTGAGACCAACACTTATCTAACAGACATGCAGAAAACATAAACATCAGAGAAATTAACCGCAGATGTATGACATTTTGCAAACACTTGCAATAGTCAATTCTTCAGCTGAATTGACTATCAGGTACAAACATCCATAACACAATTTCGGTGCCAGTAACAATGGTAATGTGGGGATTCTACAGCACTAAACAAATGCCATTAGTAGGATTAGACAGTTGGTTATAAATGGCAGCATTTGGTGTGAGCTTGCCTTCAATAGGGTATTTTACCTGACATTGCAATGTTAATGTTATCTCCTACAACACAAGAAACTAGTCATGGATATCATGAGATTGAAGGATCCAAAGGACATTTGTTGCAGCTATTATATTTCATTCCTGAATAAGAACACTGTCTGGGCTAATATGAAGCTAAGAATTTACAACAGACAATCTGCTCCCATTAGCGTGCTATGTTTAAAACAGTCAAGGTAAAATTTAGCATGAGAACTTTAGACCTTCAAGTCATTTGCTATGACACAGTGATGAATATTGTTCAGCTGCACCTAAAGCATATAATTTTTGATGGCCTGCCAGTATGGTTTTATGCTTTGTCCTGAAGCATTGCATCAATGACCTGGTACTTTTCTCGTCTTAAAGAACGTACCTAAAGGCTCTATTTGGCATGAAGGTGATTGCTAAATCAATAAACCTCTCTTCTCCTCTTTAATGCCCCTCTCCTGAAACAAATATAGTAATGATCTGCAAAGTGTACCCAACAACAAAATCTGTAAAAGGTGTGGTTTGTCTCAACTCCCAAAAGCTATCCAGCTTTTCTTTAAATCTGTAAAGTGTATGGAATATTGGACATAAATGTGCAGTTAATCTGGTTCCAAATACAAGGCAGAGCCCCCCAAAAAAACACAGCTGACCAAACAACATTGGTTTTAATTTTTAAAACTCATTAGATTCAAGGAAAGTTCATTTTGATTGGAAAAGAGTTAATGCAACTTCTTTATTCAAAAAGGGAGGGAGGCAGAAAGCAGGAAACTACAGGCCATTAGCTTAACATCTATCATAAGAAAAATGTTATTCAAGACATTATAATAGAACACGTGGATAAGTTCAAGGTAACCAAGCAGAGACAACATGATTTGGTCATGTTTAATTAAATAATTGGAATTCTTTGAAAAAGTAACTTATACTGTAGATAAGGAAGAATCAGTGGATGTATTGTATTTAGGTTTCCAGAATGTATTTAATAAGATGCCACATCAAAGTTTATTTGTAAAAAGCAAATGATGTAGGGAATAATATATTGGCATTGTTGGGAGATTGGCTGGCTAAATGGGACCAGATTGTAGGAAGAAATGGGCCTTTTCTGGCTGGATGGATGTTATGAGTCGTGTCCCACAAGCGGCAGTACTGGGCCTTCTACTCTTTACAATTTATAATAAAGATTTGGTTAAAAGGACCGAAAGTATAGTAACTAACTTTGCTGATGACACAATCATAAATAGGGAAATGAGTCATGAAGAGGACATAAGAAGCCTGCAAGGAATACTATGCGAGTGGGCAAAGTTCTGGCAAATGGAGTACCATGTGGGAAAGTGGGAAAATTTTGGCAAAAAGAATAACAAATAAGCTTATCATCTTAATAGTGTGAGTTTGTAGAGCTCTGAGATACAGATCTGAATTCCTTGTGCATGAATTGCAGAAGATTAGTATACAGGTCCAGCAAGTTATTTGGGAAGGTGAGAGAAATTGAATGCAAGCATAAGGAGGTTATGCTTCACTTATAGACAGCAGTGGTGAAGCCACATTTGGAGTACTGTGTATGTACTGGTCACTGACCAAGTTAATCTGTTGAATAATGGAGCAGGTCTGAAGGGCCTAATATTGTTCCTTGTATTGTACATTTATACCCTCAGGTCACATGCTATAATACAATTGTAATTGCAGGTCCCATGCTGTAATACAGTGATGATACCATGAGTAAATTCACACTAACATACTGCCCTTAAGACATAACAACAGCACTGTACGTAAATGTATGTAAAGGAGCATTTAAATCTTTTGTGAACTATTTTCAATTAAGCCTTGGATTTCTCAAGCTATATAGAACTCTATCCACAGGAACACAACTATGCCACAGATTTTCAATCCTTCTATGGATGTTCAATATTTTCTATTCATTCGTATCAGTAGTTCGTATAAGTTTGATTCTGCTACAAAAATTAAAAAATGGGAAAAATTGATGATGATTAACTTAATGTCAACTTTTCAAATGTAGAGCAAATTACTACCAAGAAATTAATTCACAATTTTATTTTCCTTTTACCATAGGCAATGTTATGACTCTGAAGTTCTTGTCAGATTCTTCAGTTACAGCTAAAGGTTTCCAACTTACTTACAAGGCCATCATGCCATCGTCTCCAGCCTCAACTGACCGGACAGAAGACAGCAAAAGTGAAATAAATTACACTGTTTCCTAGGCAGTCAAACGAAACTCATTGTTTAATGAATTTAGTTAATTGTCTTGAAAATGATCACAGATAACTTGGAATCTCTTATATCCAATTCTTAACCTAGCATGAAACACAAACTTGATTTAGGTTTAGTTTTTCTTCATAGTAGAGTTCCTTAAATTTTCCACATTTTCTCTATAACTGGTTAAAACATAATGCACAGACTAGCTACTGACAGAAAAGCTTATGTGTGCCACTGTTATTTAGTTTGAGAAAACAGTCTAGGGATATTCAATGCCCCTCTATCTAACATTTAATTTTATCTTATTTAAAAGATAGTTTGAGTTTCTAATCTAACATATATCAACAAAAAACACCACCACTTCCAATATATGTCTCAATTCCTGAGTCCAAGGAAATCAGAGGTATTGAGCTTTCCTTTCATTTGTTTTTCTTATTTTTGTCAACCAAGTGTCCAGTTAACTTGCTATTCCCCCTAACTGCGAATGAGTCTTAAAGTTGTGCTTCATACAAAAATACTTCCAAAAAATATTTTCGATTTGTTTTTGAGAGGTGCCATCAGAGCAGCTATTCAGGCAGAACGTAACTCCCAATTTTATAGTTTAAATCCCAATAAAATATTCAAATAACTATTCACTTCTGCTCTTAAAAATTATTAATTAAATAATTGAATTGTGCTTGTCACAACTGAATCTATCGAACAGAAAAATCTCAGTTGTAACAACTATCAAGAAACTTACAACAAATTTACAATAAATTTACACTAAAGGTGATAAGTTGCACATATCAGAGGCGATGGTCTGGTGGCATTATCACTGGATAGTTAATCTAGAGACCCAGGCAATATTCTGGGGACCTGGGTTCAAATCCCACCATGGCAGATGGTGGAATTTGAACTCAATAAATATCTGGAATTAAGAATCTCATGACTGCTATAAATCCATTGTCAGAAAAACCATCTTGTTTATTAACATCTCTTAGGGAAAGGAAACTGCCATACTTACCTGGTCTGGCCTACATGTGACTCTGGATCCATAACAAAGTGTTTGACTCTCTGTTGCCTAGCCAGTGATGCCCTCATCCTATTAAAAAGTATTTAATTTGAAAGTTGCCTGTTTGGAGAGAATATGAAAGCAGATTCAGAAATACACAAAGGCACCATGTTTTGGTAGTTGTTTGTACAGAAACAAATAGAGGGAAAGGAAAATCAATTGGTAATAGCAAGATCTGGAAGACTCTCTTCCTGTTTCCTTCTCATCATCTCAAAAAGTCGGTTTTAGTAATAAATCAAACTGGTAAAACATCCATTCATTGAAAACTCAAGGATTCTACAGATTTCAAGACATATTAAACAGCCATGATCTCAGGTACAACTATAACAACTCAAGAGCTATAAGAATTTCGTAAAATGCATTTTTAAAAAATCTTTCTAGTAGTAGAACTCTCCCCTTTTTTAACCTTATACTTGTGTTTGTGTTTCATGCTGCATTTATTAATTTTTTTGAGGTTAGCAAGTAATAAAACTTCTCATTCCTTCACTCAGAAGAAACTTGTAATTGGCTTAAATTGATCAGTACTAAATTTTAACTAAAGGCTAATATAGTTTCGTATTGCAAATAATTAAAACTCCCAGGCATTGCAATTCACCCCTTCTCACTATACCTAGGTTTAGGTATACAAAACAATAAGGTACAATAAAAGGTGGAGCTATTCAATTGAAAGATGATTTCAGTGAGTTGAAAAGTAATCTTCCCCAGCTAGATAGGATCAATTGGTTGATAAAACATTACATGGGAAGCCTGCAAGGAGCATGTAGTTTGGATTCAGACTAAACCTATTTGCATGTGGGGAAAGGAAGAGAGTCCAAAGTTAAAGCTCCTAAGGTGACTCAAGAATATAGATATCTAGAATTGTACCTTTACAAATCATTGAAGGTGGTAGGACATGTTGAGAGGGACCTAAAGATGCCATCCAGGATCTCTGGATTTATAAATAAAGTGTGAAAGCAATTATATTTTCCCAAATCTTTATGAACCACTGAGCTGCAGCACTGTGACATTTCTAATTATCACACTTTAGAGAAAGTATCAAAACCTTGGAGAGTGTCCAGAATGGTACCATGAATGAAAACTTTCTGTTCAAAATATAGAGAAACTAAGATTGTTCTCAATAAAACGGAGAATTACACAGAGATTTGAAAGAGCTGATCAAAGTGATAAGGGTTTCAATTGTATGAATGAAGAAAAATTGTTCCTAGTGATATATGACAGTTAATGAATGGACATAGATATAAGGTAGTTGACAAAATAAACGGAGGTGACTTTAGGAAAACAAAATGTAGTGGGTGGTTATGATATGGAGAACATTCCCTCAAATGGTGATAGAGGCAGATTCAATGATATTTAGTTGAATATTTGAATTAGAAAAAAAAACTCCAGTTACTGAGAAAATGTAAGGCAGTGGAACCTAATTGTAATGAGTCAGCATGGGCATAATGTTTTGAATGGCCTTGTTCTATGTTATACCATCATAAGATACATCGGGGAGAATTTAATGCTTTCCCCTTAGGTGAGTTTAAGATAGGAGGAAGAGAAGGAAATTGGCTTGGAAGATGTGGGGTGAGTACCCTGCTAAATTCCTGTCTTTGCCCTGATTAAACTGGGGTGGGAGCCTTCTTGTCCTGATGCCAAGTGAAGCCACTAAGTAGGTAGTAACACCCACTTACAGTCTTCAGAATGCAACTGCTGTCATTCAACCAATAGCACAAGGGAGCAATTGCCACACAGAATGTCTGAGAAGCAAACTCTGTCAGGTGGTCACTTGTGTGATGGTGGTGGAGGAGGAGGAGTCCCCCATTGTTAGTTACTCACTGTGACAAGTACAAACCCCTGACATTTCTTCCAAACTCCCAACAACCCTCTCTCTCAACAGTGAGTGATTCCCACCCAGCAATCCCCATTTGATCCTCTTTCTCATCTGAGGCATGGGTCTTTTGCTGATTCTGGGCCTTTTGGATATATTGCCAACAGCTAACACCACATTCACAGTGCTGCTACCTGCAATGGAGAGCTGCCAGTCTCTGATCGGCCAAGAACTCTTCAGGGTATCTGATCACAATGAAAGCCTTCCAATGGTCACTTACACAATGAAGAATCATTTGATATGGTGGCCTTTCTCAAAGAAGGTATTGCAGGTCGATGGCTCTTCAGTTTACAAGTAAAACTCCCATCACCTGAACTGAATGTATTCTTATGTAGGAAATAGATAGGTTGCTGAAGGAGGTGGAATGGATGGTAAGGTGATTGGTGAAAAGGGGAAAGGCAGAAAGCAGTTAAATGTCAGAGATACTGAAGAGGGGAGCTGAATTGTCTGGACAACAATGAAGGAGGGAGGGATGAATGCCAATGAAGAGGAAGGAAATGCAGGCAAAAGGGTAATATTGATCCTGTCCTTAATGGGCCTACCTTTCAATAGTAAAAGTTTTATGTAACATGTAAGAGCAAAGCATTTTAATATACGGATGATGGCTATGAAAATATATATGTATGGTATTGATATTAATAAATAATTAAAGAATTCACAAACTATGTAAGTTTTTTTCTCTTTCATTGAGATGCAATTTTTCCTGGTCTGGCCTGGCCTACATGTGACTCCAGACCAACAACAATATGGTTAACTCTTAACTGGCCTCGGGACAATTTGGCATGGGCAATAAATGCTAGCATACCCAGTGGTGCCCACAGCCTGTGAATGAATAAAAAGAATCTAACTAATAAACATCTCTCGATTTGAGTCTAAATTTAGCATCAATTGCTGTTTGCACAAGATAGTTTCAAACTTCTACATCAGTTGCATGAATAACTACTTCCTAATTTCAGGCCTGAAAGATTTGGCACTGCTTTTTGAACCATATCTATGTAAGATGTAACCTTCTAGCCTGCTAGTTTAACAGGTTATGCTAAAGTTTTGACATGAAAAAATAGTGAACTCAAATGTTTTTATTAGGTATAAACAATACAATATACCATTTAATAAAATACCAATGATTCACAAAATTTAAAATAGTGAATTAAATATACCATCATATAGCAAGTAGTCAACTTCCTGCTGATCATACCCTTTCCAGAGCATCTACATCCTTATGGTAGTGTGGTGACCAGAATTGTACGCAATATTCCAAGTGTGGCCTAACTGATGTTCTATAAAGCTGCAGCATAACTTGTCTATCCTCACACTCAATGCCCTTTCCAATGAAGGCAAACATGCCATAGTCCTTTTCAACTACTTTATCTACCTGCACTACTATCTTCAGTGATCTGTGGACCTGCACATCCAGATCCCTTTGCATTTCAATACTTCTAAGAGTTCTGCCAATCATGTATAATTTCCACTTGTACTTGACCTTCTAAAAGGCATCATCTCACATTTGTCCGGATTAAACTTCATCTGCCATTTTCTGCTCATGCCTCCAACTGATCTATACCTATCTGCAACTCTACCAATCATTTTATCATCCTCGAACTTACTAATTAGACCAGCTATGCTTTCCTCCAAATCATTTGTATAGGTCATGAACAGCAGAGGTCCCAGCATAGATCCCTATGGAACAACACCAGTCCTGGCCCTCTATTCCGAAAAGCACCCTACCACCGCTACCCTCTGTCTCCATTGACGAAGCCAGTTCTGTATCCATCTTGCCAGCTCATCCCTAATACTGTTCTTCCAGCTTGCACTGAACTTCACTGGAGCACTGTAGCAAGTCTGAGACAGAGATGTTGGCCAAGGAATAGGATTGTGTGTTGAAGAGGCAGGCAGCTGGAAGCTGAGAGCCTTTTTTGCCAACAGAGTGTAGGTATTCTGCAATGTAGTTACCTATGTATGATTGTCCATTTAAACTTGCTGCAGTAAGTTCATCCCACATGGATGTGGCAAATACTGTAAAGATACTAATCATTAAAACAACAATTTTCTTTCCTGACTGCAAATCCATTTTAAAATAATTTTAATAACTGACTGTTCACATTCAGTCAGGCATTAAGTTAGCCTGTTTAACTTCTTTTTATAGCTAGGGGTCATAGTTTATAAATAAGGGTGCACCCTTATTTAAAAGAGATAAGGAAGAATTGTTTTTTTCTCTTAGATGTTTGAATCTTTGGCATTCCCTTCCTCAAGTGGCAATGGACTTAGAATATTTAAATAACTTTAAGGCAGATGTAGAGCGCTTCTTGATTACCAAAGGTTAAAGATTTTCAGGGATATACAGAAATGCAGGGTTGAAGTTAAAATCAGATCAGCCATGATCTTATTGAGTGGCAAAGCAGCTCAAAGGACCAAGTGGCTTAGTCTTGTTCCTTGATAAGATGAACAATTGAGGGCTATAACACTAATCCTGGAGGGATATCACTAGTCCTATCTTAATTATAATACCGGGATTTTACTCTAGACTATACTGTTCAATGTTCTAAGTGGGGAAATCATTTGCTTCAAATGCCATGCTGAGCTTGAACTTTGGTCATCAGTATGTAAGATCCTGTATCTCATACTCTCATGAGGGACTTTATCAAAAGCCTTCAGAAAGTCCAAATAACTGCTGACAGGGAATTCACTTCAGGAGGAAGTGAGGACTGCAAATGCTGGAGATCAGAGTTGAGAGTGTGGTGCTGGAAAAGTGCAGCACGTCAGTCTGCACCCAAGGAACAGGAGAATCGACATTTTGGGCATAAGCCCTTCATCAGGAATGAGGCTTGTGAGCCAAGGGGGTAGAAAGATAAATGGGAATTCACTCTGTTGCTCATTGTCTTAAGAGATTTTTAAAAATTAGCTCATAGGACATGTATGTCCCTGCCTGACCAGCATTTATTGCCCACTCCTAGTTGTCCTTGAGAAGGTGGTAGTTAGCTGCCTTCTTCAACTGTTGGAGTTTATGTGCTGTTAGTAGACCCACAATGTTATTAAGAAGGGAATTCTAGGAATTTGACCCAGTGACAATGAAGCAAAGGTGATATATGTCCAAGTCATGATAGTGATTGGCTTGGAGAGGAATTTGCAGGTGGTGGTGTATGCATCTATTTGGTGCCTTTGTCCTTCTAAATGGATGTGGTCATTGGTATGGAAGCTGCTGTCTCAGGATCTTTGGCAAATTTCTACAGTGCACCTTGGAGATAGTACACACTGCTGCTACTGAGCATCACTGGGAGTGGGACTGGATGTTTGTGGTCACCAATCAAGTGGATTGCTTTGTTCAGGATGGTGTCAAGCTTCGGGTGTTGTTGGAACTGCAGTCGCCCAGGCAAAATGGGGAGTATTCCATCACATCCCTGAGAAAGCAAGTCCCTGCACAAATACAGGAACAAAAGGAAAGCAAATAAATTTCCCAATGCCCAGCACTCGCTGGGCCATGAAGGGCTCCAGAACAATCTATTTTCCAATGGACCTGTTTGAAGATGTCATTATGCAGGTGGGACTTGAAGCTGGTTCCTCTAGATTCAGAGGTAGAGGCATTACCGCTGCACCACATGAGCTGTTCAAATTTCACCATCCGCCATGGATGGGATTTAACCTAGTGCTCCCTAGAAAATGAGTTCTGAAGACAGGATTCTGGATAATCCAAGATGGAGGACGGGAAACATTTCTGGCTGTAACAGCAGCTCCTTCTTTGAGGCATCTTAGGTGTTGAAGGTGATTTCCTCGAATTCCAGGGGTAACAATTACTGTTTTATATGCTGTTGCATTGTTTTGTAACTTTGGAGAAAAGAAAACACTCAAAACAACAGCAGTTTTAAAAGGGAGAAGAACAAAGGAAGTACATGGTGAGGTCAGTGCAGGAGAGAGAGCGAGAAAGATACCCACATTGCCTTTGCTATTGAATTCATGTATCGCTGGACATCGGAGTGCATCTCAGAAAATTTTAAAAAAATGAAATTCACAACTGACCTTGGAGGAACCTGTTTGGGAAAGGTCACAGCACAGAGGCTGTGGATAAGTGGATTTGAAGTGCTGCCTTAAAATAAGTCTGTAGTAATGAGTAGAGTGGGTTCTTTCTTGATTATATGTTTTACTGAGCTATGCCTCTTGATTAAACTTAAAATATAAGCCATACATATTAATTTAACCTGGAGCAGTGTTTAGTAGAGGAATAAGACAGTGCTATTTTCTGGGTCTGTAGACTGAAAGAAGCAAAAATGACTCTTAGAGGAGTGATATGCTCTTCTTGTCGGATGTGGGAGTTTAAGGGGGGTTTACGGGGTTACTGAGGATTATAAATGCCATTCGTTGCAAATCCTATCAGATCAAATAGTTTGGTTGGAGAGGCAGTTAGAGGCAATGAGGAATTTACAAGAGCATGGGGATGTGATGGATGGCAGTTATAGGAAGGGGGGAATGTCTCAGATATGGTCACACAGATGGGTTAACTCCAGGAAAGGTAAGAGATGTAGGCTGGTATTACAGGAGTCTTCTGTGGCTATCCCTATTTCAAACAAGTAAGCTGCTTTGGAAAATGTAGGGGATGATGGACACTCAGCAATACGTAGCACAAACAGCTAAATTTCTGATATTGAGTCTGACTCTGACGTAATAAGAGGTACATCGGGTTGCAAGCATCGATTGTGTTACGGGACTCTCCAGTCCAAGATACAGACAGATGTTTCTGCGGCCAGCAGCGGAAAATCAGAATGTTGTGTTGCTTCCCTGGTACCAGGATGAAGGATATCTCAGAGAGGGTGCAGAATGTACTCATGGGGGGACAGAGATCAGCAGGAGGTCATTGTACACATTGGAACCAATGACATAGGAAGGGAAAAGGTTGAGATTCTGAAGGAAGATTACAGATAGTTAGGCAGGAATTTTAAAAAAGAGGTCCTGATAGTAGTAATATCTGGATTACTCCCGGTGCTACAAGCTAGTGAGGGCAGATGAGTGCATGGCTGAGGAGCTGGTGTACGGGAGAAGGATTCACATTTTGGATCAATGGAAACTGTTTTGGCATAGAAGTGCCTTGTACAAGGACGGATTGCACCTACATTGGAAGGGGACTAAAATACTGGCAGGGAGATTTGCTAGAGCTGATTGGGAGGATTTAAACTAGTAAGGTTGGGGGATGGGACCCAGGGACATAGTGAGGAAAGATTTCAGTCTGAGACTGGTACAGTTGAGAACAAAGGTGAGTCAAACAATCCGGGCAGGCAAGGACAAAGCAGAGAACAAGGTAGGACTGATAAATTAACCTGCATTTATTTCAATGCAGGAGGCCTAACAGGGAAGGTAAATGAATTCAAGGCATGGTTAGGAACATGGGACTGGGATATCATAGCAATTACAGAAATGTGGCTCAGGGATGGACATGACTGGCAGCTTAATGTTCCAGGATACAAATGCTAAAGGAAGGATAGAAAGGAGGCAAGAGAGATGGGGGAGTAGCCTTTTTGATAAGGGATAGCATTACAGCTGTACTTAGGAAGGATATTCCTGGAAATACATTCATGGAAGTTATTTGGGTGGAACTGAGAAATAAGAAAGGGATGATCACCCTATTGGGATTGTATTATAGACCCCCTAAAAGTCAGAGGGAAATTGAGAAACAAACTTGTAAGGAGATCTCAGTTATCTGTAAGAATAATAGGGTGGTTATGGTAGGGGATTTTAACTTTCCAAACACAGACTGGGACTGCCATAGTGTTATGTGTTTAGATGGAGAGGAATCTGTTAAGTGTGTTCAAGACAATTTTCTGATTCAGTACGTGGATGTACCAACTAGAGAAGGTGCAAACCTTAACCGACACTTGGGAAAAAGGCAGGGCAGGTGACTGAGGTGTCAGTGGGGGAGCACTTTGGGGCCAGCGACCATAATTCTATTAGTTTTAAAATAGTGATGGAAAACGATTGACCAGGTCTAAAAGTTGAAGTTCTAAATTGGAGCAAGGCTAATTTTGACGGTACTAGGCAAGAACTTTTAAAAGCTGATTGGAAGCAGATGTTCGCAGGTAAAGGGATGGCTGGAAAATGGGAAGCCTTCAGGAATGAGATAACGAGAGCCCAGAGAAGGTTTCTTCCTATTAGAGTGAAAGGAAAGGCTGGTAGGTATAGGGAATGCTGGATGACTAAAGAAATTGAATGTTTGCTTACGAAAAGAAGAAAGCATATGTCAGATATAGACAGGATAGGTCGAGTGAATCCTTAGAAGAGTATAAAGGAAGTAGGAGTGTACTTAAGAGAGAAATCAGGAGGGCATAAGGGGGACATGAGATAGCTTTGGCAAATAGAGTCAAGGAGAATCCAAAGGGTTTTTGCAAATACATTAAGGGCAAAAGGGTAACTAGGGAGAGACTAGAGCCCCTCAAAGATCAGCAAGGTGGCCTTTGTATGGAGCCACAGGAGATGGGGCAAGTAGATTAGATTAGATTACTTACAGGCCCTTCAGCCCAACAAGTCCACATCAACCCGCAATACCCCTACATTTACCCCTTACCTAACACTACAGGCGATTTGAAATGGCCAATTCACCTGACCTGCACATCTTTGGACTGTGGGAGGAAACCGGAGCACCCAGAGGAAACTCACGCAGACACAGGGAGAATGTGCAAACTCCACACAGTCAGTCGCCTGAGTCGGGAATTGAACCCAGGTCTCAGGCGCTGTGAGGCAGCAGTGCTAACCACCGTGCCGCCCTACTAAACAATACTAAAAAATACTAAACAAATATTTTGCATCAATATTTACTGTGGAAAAGGACATGGAAGATATAGAATGTAGGGAAATAGATGGTGACATCTTGAAAAATATCCATATTACTCAGGAGGAAGTGCTGGATGTCTTGAAATGCATATTAGTGAATAAATCTCCAGGACCTGATCAAGTGTACCCTCGAACTCTATGGGAAGCTAGAGAAGCGATTGCTAGGCCTGTTACTGAGATATTTGTATCTTCAATAGTCACAGGTGAGGTGTTGGAAGACTGGAGGTTGGCTAACGTGGTGCCACTGTTTAAGAAAGGTGGTAAGATCAAGCCAGGGAACTATAGACCAGTGAGCCTGACATCGATGGTGGGCAAGTTATTGGAGGGAATCCTGAAGGACAGAATGTAAATGTATTTGGAAAGGCAATGACTGATTAGGGATAGTCAACATGGCTTTATGTGTGGGAAATCATGTCTCACAAACTTGAGTTTTTCGAGGAAGTAACAAAGAGGATTGATGAGGGCAGAGTGGTAGATATGGTCTACATGGATTCAATAAGGCGTTCAACAAGGTTCCCCATGGGAGACCGGTGAGCAAGGTTAGATCTCATGGTGTACAGGGAGAACTCACTAATTTGGATACGGAACTGACTCAAAGGTAGGAGACAGAGGGTGGTGGTGGAAGTTTGCTTTTCAGGCTGGAGGCTTGTGACCAGGAGAGTGCCATAAGGATCAGTGCTGGGTCTGCTACTTTTCATCATTGATATAAATGATTTGGATGTGAGCATAAGAGGTATAGTTAGTAAGTTTGCAGATGACACCAAAATTGGAGGTGTAGTGGACAGCGAAGAAGGTTACCTCAGATTACAACAGGATCTTGATCAGGTGGGCCAATGGGCTGAGAAGTGGCAGATGGAGTTTAATTTAGATAAATGTGAGGTGCTGCATTTTGGGAAAGCAAATCTTAGCAGGATTTATACAGTTAATAGTAAGGTCCTCGGGAGTGTTGCTGAACAAAGAGACCTTGGAGTGTCGGTTCATAGCTCCTTGAAAGTGGAGTTGCAGGTAAATAGGGTTGTGGAGAAGGCGTTTGGATTAGATTAGATTACTTATGGTATGCTTTCCTTTATTGGTCAGAATATTGAGTACAGGAGTTGGGAGGTCATGTTGCGGCTGTACAGGACATTGGTTAGGCCATTGTTGGAATATTGCATGCAATTCTGGTCTCCTTCGTATTGGAAAGATGTTGTGAAACTTGAAAGGGTTTAGAAAAGATTTACAAGAATGTTGCCAGGGTTGGAGGATTTGAGCTATAGGGAGAGGCTGAACAGGTTGGGGCTGTTTTCCCCGCCGCGTGAGGGGGCTGAGGGTTGACTTCATAGAGGTTTATAAAATCATGAGGGGCAGGGATAGGATAAATAGACAAGGACTTTTCCCTGGGATTGCGTTATCCAGAACTAGAGGGCATAGGTTTAGGGTGAGGGGGGGAAAGATATAAAAGAGACCTAAGCGGCAATATTTTCATGCAAAGGTATGGAATGAGCTGCCAGAGGAAGTGGTGGAGGCTGGTACAGTTGCAACATTTAAGAGGCATTTACTTGGGTATATGAATAGGAAGAGTTTAATGGATATGGGCCACGCTGGCAGAGGGACTAGATTGGTTTGGGCTATGTCGTCAGCATGGACGGTTGGACCGAAGGGTCTGTTTTTCTGCTGCTCATCTCTGTAACTTTAAGAGTCCTACCAGACTCAATTAATTGTTTCTTCCTCACTGTGGTGGCAGGGTTCCTTCCAGCAATTTCTGTTTTTAGTTTCCCACAACATTAACCTCTGGTTTAGAGTTAGGGTTCTGAATCACTAGTCTAACGACAGTACGACATTTCAGTCCAGCAACCAGTTCCCAAGCTCGAGAACATACACACAGAGTGCACAACCAGGCGCATGCGCGCCAACAAATGGTCAACTTTCCATCCAACTCTTACTGAGCGATTGTATAATTTCTTTGATATTTTAAATTTCGCTTTAACCCGAGACGCAACTCTACCCGTGCGTGGTTGGATTTTATTTTTCTTTTCTCTTCATTTCAAACGTATTTGTGTTTTGGGGGTGGGGAGGCGGTGATGGTTGCTGGGGTGAAAGGTCGTTACCCAGGCTGCCCGCTCTCTTTGGCGCGAGTATTTTTCTTTCCCGCGGGTTCGCGCGAGCGGCTTGTGTCGGGCGGTGCGGAGTGTTCGCGAACATTCCTTCAGGCGACAGCGGGAGGGGAGAAACGGTGAGGCGGTGGCTTCAGCGACCGATCGTCCTTACGGACTGTACGAGGCGGGCGATGTGTGGATAGAGGAGGCCAGCTCGGCGGTGAGTGTGTGCTAGAGAGAGGGAGGCCGTTCTGTCCGCACGCCTTCCCCGCCCTATCTTCTACCCCGGCCCTGACCGCCCCCGACACCCCCCACCAAACACCCCGGCCCTGACCTGACCTCCTCACCCCTCACCCCCCCCCCCCCCCCCCACCAAACACCCCGGCCCTGACCTGACCTCCTCACCCCCCCCCCCCCCACCAAACACCCCGGCCCTGACCTGACCTCCTCACCCCCCCCCCCCACCAAACACCCCGGCCCTGACCTGACCTTCCTCCCCCCCTCCCTCGTCCGCGCCCACCCCCCAACATCCCGGCTCTGATCTCCTCCCCCCCCCCAACACCCCGGCCCTGACCTTCCCCACGCCCCTCTCCCCCAACACCCCCGCCCTGACCTTCCCCACACCCCCCTCCCCCAACACCCCGGCCCCGACCTGACCTCCTCATCTCCCCCCCCCCCCCCCCCAAACACCCTAGGCCTGATCTGACCTCCTCACCCCGCCCACCCCCACAAAACACCCCGGGCCTGACCTGACCTCCTCACCCCCCACCCCTCCCCCCAAAACACCCTGGTCCTGAAGCCCCCCCAACATCCTGGCCCTTAACCGCTGCCCGTTAACATCCCTAACCTCATTTCCCCACACTGCTGCTCCCATGACCCCCATCTTGCAACCATCCCACAGGCAACAGTCCCTGTCCTGAACCCTGCCCCCAAATGCCCACTGTCCTGCATCCTCTTCTTGCCCCCCCCCCCCCCCCCAATGTCCCCCACCAGCCTGCCCCAGCACTCTGCCAGCGTCCTCCTTCTGTCCTGCGCCTGGACGAGTTGGACCAAATGGTTTGTTTCCACGTCGTACATATCTATGATTTTATGACTTTTTTGTGGAATTCCCACATACACAAGAACCTTGATTATTCGGGTGATGGGGTGGGAGGGGCCTTAACAAATTGCAATTCATATTCGTGTCACAAATTGATGGTTTATAGACTATGATGTGGAAATGCTAATGTTGGACTGGTGTCGGCAAAGTCAAAAATCACACTATATTGTTTTATAATCCCAACAGTTTTTTTTAATACCTCAACATTTGGAGCCCCTGCTCTGAAAGTTTTAGTTTATGGACTACATCTAGCAACTTTTTGTTCCTTTGTTCTAGCCATATTGAGATGACTTATTTCTCCAACTCTAATGCTGTCCTTAACCAATGTCCTCCTTCTTTTCCTACCTCATCTATTTTTTTCTATATCCTTTTTCCCAGGAATATTTAGCATCAAGTCTTCGCTTTCCTTGAGCCAGATCTGTTACCATCACAGCACCAAAATTCCGATCGCAATCAACACCTGAAACGCCCCATTGTTATTTACATTTGTGCACAGAAACCCTCATTTAGACTCAATTTTTTTCTTTCTTATTTTGACTTCACTTACAAAGTTGCTGTTGTCTATACGGGTACCAGTTGTATGTGTGATTTGTGAAACCAGATTTTCTCTCCCTTGGTTCTCACACTTCTGCAAAGTTACCTTAAAAACCTTTAAAGCACTAGCAAAACAGCCTGCAAGGATCTCTGTTCCAGCTTGTATTGGTGCCTTCTTCTTCAAAACCAGTCCTACTGTCCCAGGAATCTAGATTTCTTCCTCCTGCACCTTCCTTCTGGTCATAAATCCATCTCCTTTTTCTTCTTAGTTCTTTTCTCACTTGCATCTGGCACTGGGAGTACTCCAGAAATTGCTATAGTTGAGGTCTGGTTTGGTAACTCCTGTACTCAATACTCTGACCAATAAAGGAAAGCATACCAAACGCCGCCTTCACTATCCTATCTACCTGCGACTCCACTTTCAAGGAGCTATGAACCTGCACTCCAAGGTCTCTTTGTTCAGCAACACTCTCTAGGACCTTACCATTAACTGTATATGTCCTGCGAAGATTTGCTTTCCCAAAATGCAGCACTTCGCATTTATCGGAATTAAACTCCATCTGCCACTTCTCAGCCCATCTGGTCCAGATCCTGTTGTAATCTGAGGTAACCCTCTTTGCTGTCCACTACACCTCCAATTTTGGTGTCATCTGCAAACTTACTAACTGTACCTCTTATGCTCGCATCCAAATCATTCATGTAAATGGCAAAAAGTAGAGGGCCCAGCGCCAATCCTTGTGGCACTCCATTGGTCACAAGCCTCCAGTCTGAAAAACAACCCTCCTCACCACCCTCTGTTTTCTACCTTTGAGCCAGTTCTATATCCAAATGGCCAGTTCTCCCTGTATTCCATGAGATCTAACCTTGCTAATCAGTCTCCCATGGGGAACCTTGTCGAATGCCTTACTGAAGTACAGCTAGATCCCATCTAATGCTCTGCCCTCATCAATCCTCTTTGTTACTTCTTCAAAAAACTCAATCAAGTTTGTGAGACATGATTTCCCACGCACAAAGCCATGTTGACTATCCCTAATCGTGCTTGCCTTTCCAAATACATGTACATCCTGTGCCTCAGGATTCCCTTCAACAACTTGCCCACCACCGACGTCAGGCTCAATGGTCTATAGTTCCCTGGCTTGTCCTTACCACCCTTCTTAAACAGTGACACCACGTTTGCCAACCTCCAGTCTTCTGGCACCTCACCTGTGACTATCGATCATACAAATATCTCAGCAAGAGGCCCAGCAATCACTTCGTTAGCTTCCCACAGAGTTCTGGGAACATCTGATCAGGCCATGGGGATTTTGTCACCTTTAACCGTTTCAAGACATCCAGCACTTCCTCCTCTGTAATCTGGACATTTTGCAAGATGTCACCATCCATTTCCCTACAGCCTATATCTTTCATATCTTTTTCCACATTAAATACTGATGCAAAATATTCATTTCGTCTCTTCCCCCTTTTTCTGTGGCTCCACACAAAGGCCACCTTGCTGATCTTTGAGGGGCATTAGTCTTTGGATTCTCCTTAATTCTGTTTGCCAAAGCTATTTCATGTCACTATTTTGCCCTCCTGATTTCCCTCTTAAGTACACTCCTACTTCCTTTATAATCTTCTAAGGATTCACTCGATCTATCCTGTCTATACCTGACATATGCTTCCTTCTTTTTCTTAACCAAACCTTCAATTTCTTTAGTCATCCAGCATTCCCTATACCTACCAGCCTTTCCTTTCACCCTGACAGGAATATGCTTTCTCTGGATTCTTGTTATATCATTTCTGAAGGCTTCCCATTTTCCAGCCGTCCCTTTACCTGTGAACATCTGCCTCCAATCAGCTTTTGAAAGTTCTTGCCTAATACCATCAAAATTGGCCTTCCTCCCATTTAGAACTTCAACTTTGAGATCTGGTCTATCCTTTTCCATCACTATTTTAAAACGAATAGAATTATGGTCGCTGGCCCCAGAGTGCTCCCCCACTGACACCTCAGTCATCTCCCTACCTTAGTCATTAGGACCAATACAGACCATGTCAGCAGGAAGACAACATGCCATCTGCCTGTCTGCTCCCCAAATAAATGAATGAATGGGTCCCCTATCACTGTTCTCCTCCTTTCTTCTTCCTCTCCTTCCGAGTTGATGAATCACTGCAGTGCCACAAGCATGGTTCCTATCGATTTCACCTGAGGAATTGTAAATAAGTCATATTGAACTTGACACTAACACTCTTTTTGTGGACAAAGAGTGTCTGACATGCTGTGTTTCAACCCTTCTGGTTCAGGTGTAGACAGTCTTGTTTGTCAATGTTCCACCTACCCCAGAATGAGCCCCAATTATCCAGGTATCTGAAACCCTCCTTCCTGCACCATTCCTGTAGTCATGTGTTGTCATTCTGCTGTTAATGTGTCGCTATAATTTTCTGCTTGGCAGCACTGGAAAAGCACCATAAAGACTATAGTGGTTTAAGGTGAAAGTCCACTAGAATGCTACTTGAAAGCTTTATGAAAGAGAAAAATCAGATCGTCAAATTACCTGGGAATTCACAGTTTAAGGAAACAATTTGTTCCTCTTTAGCTCTGCTGGCTCTAGTGGCACAGACAAGATCCTCCGTCATGGTCTATTTTTGAAGTCATTATTCTTTCTCTGCAAGTCACTATCTACCTTAACTTTCTTTCTAAATACTATTGGATATGAAAGGAAAGCTTTTAAAATCTATTTTCTATCGAGAAGATTAAATGTTACCGTTTGAAGAATGAAATTTGTGCCTCAAATATTCAACTAAACTAACTGTTGGAAATACACTATATTACTAATCCTTGCTCTCAACTTTCATTTTTAGGTTGATAAGCTCTTGCCATTAAATCCAAAACAGAAATAAATTCTGTTTTCTTGTTTACTAAATTCTTTGTAATTTTATAAGCAACTAAAAAACTTCTTTTAACCTTTTCTGTTAACAGTTTATAGTTCCAAGTATCTCATGATAACTTTATCATAAAACTAAGCAGAGTACTCCATGGCCTAACAACAACCAAAAGTTACAGTCAGCAGTGGCTTCATTATTGTCTTGTGCATATCTATTGCAAGTTTCTTTACTCTTACGCTTTGTAGAATCAAAATGTTGATCTTTTCACTGCTACTTCAAATGTCCCATTATTTGAAGTGTGTCGGAGATGTTTTAAAGTATACATGCTGAGTTTATTTAGTTAACCCTGGGTAAAGTTAAGAAGTGACTGCTATTTAGGTGACTTTAGCTTTGCAGCTTCCTCAGATTCAAATCAGTCTTCCTGATTGACTATTTCTTCATGCTTCTTCAAGAATCATGTTATGCTAGTGTTTGTTAATGACCAGTGAAAGTTTTTAATTTTGAAATGTTTTACATATCTTCAAAACGAAGCCCAGAAGTATCGGGCTCTCGCCCCTTCCTCAGCTCTGATGAAGGGTTTTGATCTGAAATCTTGACTTTACTGCTATTTGGATGCTGTCTGACCTGGTGGACTTTTCCCCATCTTCACATCTGTTGACTCTGCCTTTCATCATCTGCAGTTCTTGCTGTCCTCAAGTTGCATAGCTATAGAATGATTTGTTAATTGTACATAAAATGCGTAAATTTAAATTGTTATAAGTAAAGTTTATCAGGATTTACTGAAATTTGTTCTTTTTAGGGCTGAAGTTAGAAAAGTGTAATTGGAATGTGGCATTGACATTCTGTATATGGAGAATAGAAAATTTTCAGATGTATTTATAAAAAGATTGATTAATCAGTGCCCTTTCTTTAACCTCTAACCTGGCAGAATTACAAGCACAAGAATGATGGCTACTGCTCACCCGGTAGTTTCTGGCTTACTGCCGCTGTTGGAAACCTTAGAAGATATATCTGCTTCATCCACGGAGCAAGTGGATGCTTACCTTACAATTGCCAGGTCAGTATGTAAAACAATTCAGCAATATTAAGTAATAGGCTCATTGCTGCCTTCCTCAGCACATTTAGAAGAAATGATATACAGAATCTCTTGTGCAAATAATTTGGTGTGTTTTCACCAGTTTCTTTGAGGTGGAAAGAACTTAATGACACTAAACAGAACTTTAAGAGTATCACATTAATTGTTCCATTGCAATAATAGTGGCATATATGGGGGACATTTTAATTTTTCAGCCAGTTAACAACCAAGTCACGCTGTTATTCTTTCACTGGATATAGATGATGCTGACTAGGCCACATTTATTGCTCATTCATGATGGCACTTGAAAGTAGCAGTGAATGGTTTCCAGAACCATTGCAATCCGTATGGTGTTGGTATACCAATAGGACTGTTAGGAAGGAAGTTCCAGGATTTTGACCCAGTGACACTGAAGGAATGATATGGTTCCAGTCAGGATGGTTTGTGACTTAAACGTTCAGGTGGTGGTGTTTCCATCCATCTCCCTTCCTTGGCTTTTGGGTGGCAATGGTTGCAGACTTGAGTTTATTCACTAAAATTAATTCTGCAATGACAAAATTATATTAAAAGGAATATATTTAAGGTTAAGTTTTACCCATCCCCAAAGCAAAGTATGCCTCGCAGAAAGGCTTTATATTGCAAATTTCTGTTTGAAAGGAAAACCTATTGCCTTTTGTTTAGAGTTTACTTCAATTAGTGATCACCTCTTTCCTTTTTGAGTCCAAATAGTCTAAAGCAAATAAGTCTGGACATTGACTTGATGGGAGTGATTTCTGATGATCTACAGAAGTGATGCTGGATATGCAAATATCATATGGGTGCTGATTCACATTGAAAATATAAATACAGTTGTTTCCAAATCTAAACCACACTTGTAAATGTTGATTAACTGATTTGTATCTATTCTGTATTTCAGCCGTCTGAGTGGAGAGGATGGGAAAGAATTTGCAACTGCAGTTGGCAAACAGTTTCCTCGCATCTGTGGAGTGTTCAAAGTAAGTTATTTTCACCCCAATACACACCAGTGAAACAATCAGAGCAATATTAGTTTCTCATTATTTGTTCTTGATGAAATTGTTGAAGCTGTATTCTGTCAAATGTGTATTAACATTTTATTTGGAGAGTACCTTTCTTGCTATCTTGTCAAGGTCATGATTTGCACTCTCTCTCTTAGATTATGACCATAAGATATTCACGGTCAGTCACTTATTTCTGGATTTGTCATGCTATCCTGAGTGGAGGTACCTTGTGGAAAGGCACTTTTCTAGGGAGAGCAATCACCAGACTATATTTAATTGCTTTCTGGTGACTAGATGGAACAACACCTTTAAGAGCTTGGGAAAAACTAAACAATTAATATTCCTCTTGCTGACAGAGAATTTTAAAGTTGTTTGGAAAAGCTTTATACACGGGGATTTTGACTGCTTTATTTATGTGGTTCAAAGTTTTAAAAAAAAAGTTGTTGCCTGCTACTGTTAGTGGGGTGTGTCACCAGAACAGGATCGTTGTATGAAGTTGTAACTGTTTTTAAATTCTTAAAAATACAACAAGAATATTGTCGTTTTCAAATCTGATATTCAGTTCTGGCAGAGTCTGGGTGAATATTTAGGAACAAAACCAATTGAGAGGTATAATATTGTATCTTTGAGACTACTTTGATATGTAATGGCTTTTTCTCTGTTATGTTCTGAGATGTCACTCCATGTTACATTTTTGAATGGATCTTAAATAGTTTGAAAAGTATATATAACAGTAACAATCTGACATCTGAGAAACGTGATGTTTTGTATGTTGACCAGTAGAAATATTTTGTTTGTGAACCAGTATATATTAAAAATCTAGTTCAGGGTGGCATATTTTAAAATTTGATTTTATTTTCATGTTGAGATTCAGTTGTCAATTGTTAACAGGACAGATAATAAATATTTAAATTGCCTGCCATAGAATGTTTGCTTGTTTTTTATTATGGGCATGTCTGGTCTATTCAATATTTGCATATTACAGTTCTTTCAGGTCAACTCTTTTTTTTTCAGAAATTCATTGTTACATATAATACGTAAAATATTTAAAATTTTCTTTTGAGCTGTTCTTGAAGCAGTGATACAGTTGAGAACAAGTGCAGTAAGTCAGCATGTGAAGGGATTGAGGAGAATGTAGATGTTAAGTAAGTCTAACTGGAAAAACAGGCAGGACCAAGCCAAGGCAGTTTGAAGTATGTTAATTTCAATGTGGGAAATATAAAAAGGTGAGGCAGATAAGCTTAGAGCATGGATTTACATATGGAACAATGATGAGATAGTTACTACAGAAACTTAGTTGAGAGAAGGGCAGGACTGGCAGCTCAACATTCCAGGGTTTAGATATTTCAGGTGAGAGATGTAAAATTGGTGAGGCTTTGCATTACTGATTAAGAGGAATGTCATAGCTCCATTTAAAAGAGGACATCTTGGGCTCATCCAGCAAGGCCATATGGCTAGAACTCAGGAATAAGAAAGGTGCAATCACTTTTTGGTTATATTATAGAAATCAGAATAGCGAGCAAGAGGAAGATGAATGGATATGTAAGCAGATCATGAAGAGGTATAAAAGTTTCAGGGTTGGTTTAGTGGATGATTCTTTTTAAACTTGCCCAATTTTGACTAGGGTTCCCTTAGTGTCAGGGGTTTAGAAGAGGCAGAATCTGTAGATAGTTCAACTTGGGAAAGGGTCTTAATAGCCTTGTATTGGGGAATGAGCCTGACCAGGTCATCAGTGGAGAAGCATTCTGGGAACAGTGATCTAAATTCTGTAAATTTTAGATAGTTATGAAGAAGGTTAAGAATGGTTCTTTAGTGAAAGTGCTAAATTGGGGGAAGACTTTTTTAAACAATGAGGCAGGAACTGAAGAGATTAAATTGGGATCAGCTGTTTGAGGGCAAACCTGGGTCTGACGGAGTCTTTTAATAGTGAGTTGGTTAGAATTCAGGAGCAGTATGTTCCTTTGAAGACGAAAAATAACGATGGCAAGATTTAGGAACTCTGAGAGATATTAAAGTTCAGTCAGAAAGGAAGAGGAAGCATACGGGAAAATGAAATTTCTTGGAATACAAAAGAAGCAAGAAGAAACTTTAAACAAGGAATTAGGTGGACTAAAATGGACCATGAAATGTCCTCTGCAAGTAGGATTATGGAGAATCCCAAGACATGTTATATATGCATTAGGAGCAAGCAGGTAGCTAGGGAAAAAGTAGATCCATGCGAGGACAAAAGAAGAAATTTATCTATGGAGCCAAAGGAGTGGGGTAATGGGGAAAGGTCCTTAATGAGTTCTTTGCATTTGTATTGACCAAGAACGAGGACATGGATAATGATAAGATTTAGATAGGGGTATCTTGATGTTCTAAGGCATGTCGATATTAAGAAGGATATTAGGTATCTTGAAAAACATTTAAGGTCAATAGGTCACCAGGGCCTGATGGGATCTATCCCAGAATATTGAGGGAGGCAAGGGAGGAGATTGCTGGGGCCTTACCAGAGATCTTTGTATCCTCTTGTCACAGATGAGGTCTCTGGAAGACTGGAGAATATTTACTCATGTTAGTTTGTTTTAAAAGGACAGTAAGATGGTCTTGGATTATTATTGTATGGAGTGAGCCCTGCATCAATGATAGATAAATTATTAGAGAAGGTTTTCAAGGCAGGATTTGTTTGCATTTGGTAATTAATGGGTACAAAATTGGCTCGGTCAAAGAAGACCGGGTATTGTGGAGTGGTGGTGATCTGGGTGGAGGTCTGTAACCATTGGAGGTCCTCGAGGATCAATGCTGGGGCCTCTCATATTTGTAAAAGAGTTGGAGGAGAATGTAGATTAGCTGATAAGTTTGAAGACAAACTGAAAGTTGGTGAAGTTGAGGTTGGTGAGGAATGTTGCCAGAGTATAGCAGGATATAGATCAATTGGAAAGATGGGTGGAGAAATGACAAATGAAGCTTAATCCAGAGAAGTGTGAAGTGAGGCATTTTGGGAAGTCAAATGCAAGAGGAGTATATACAGTAAATGTCACGACCCTTTGGATCATTCATATGCGGAGGGATCTTGGGGAGGCTAGTCCATAGCTCCCTGGAAGTAGCAACACAAGTTGATAAGGAATAGATTAGATTACTTACAGTGTGGAAACAGGCCCTTCGGCCCAACAAGTCCACACCGACCCGCCGAAGCGCAACCCACCCATACCCCTACATATACCCCTTACCTAACACTATGGGCAATTTAGCATAGCCAATTCACCTGACCCACACATCTTTGGACTGTGGGAGGAAACCGGAGCACCCAGAGGAAACCCACACAGACACGGGGAGAACATGCAAACTCCACACAGTCAGTCGCCTGACTGTGCTTGCCTTGTACGGCATGCTTGCCTTGCTTTGCCTATAAAAATTGGCAGCTGCTGAAAATGTGTTGCTGGTTAAAGCACAGCAGGTCAGGCAGCATCCAAGGAACAGGAAATTCGACGTTTCGGGCCAGAGCCCTTCATCAGGAAAAATTGGCAAGTCATTTTGCTGCTGTGCAAAACTTTAGGCCATATTTGGAGTATTGTGCACCAATCTGGCTGCCACACTATAGGAAAGATGTAGAGCCTTTGAAGAGGATGCAAAAGAGGTTTACCAGGATGTTGCCTAGATTGGAGTGTATTCGCAATAAAGAGATGCTGAACAAGCTTAATTGTTTTCACAAGTGTCATTAGAGGGGGAGGAAACCTGATAGGTCTATGTAGAATTATGAGAAGCATAGATAGTGGAGTTGTATTCCCTGTGGAAATTTAAATACTAGGGGACACAGGTTTAAGGTGAGATGAGTAAAGTTTAAAGGCAATATGTAAGCAGATTTATTTTTTTTGTCCAGAGGATGGTGGATGCCTGGACAGACAAATGAGCACACCAGGAACAGAGGGATACAGACCATGTGTAGGCAGATGAGATCAGTTTAGAATGTAATTGTGGTCAGCACAGACACAGTGGCCAAAGGGCCTGTTCCTTTGCTGTACTCTGTTTTTAGTAAACTCGCTTTTGAGTTGGCCTTCATAAGACAACCCACCCCTTCTCTCCTCTCGCCAACATTGTTTATTCTACCAAATGGTTTTATTTGCTGTTGATTGTGATTTAACAACAATTATACAGTCAAAATGAGAATTAATGCACCTTTACTCAAAAATGACAATGGGAGAATTTTGAAAAGCAAACTTTTATATACTTATCTCTATGAATCTAACTAGCATTTTATTGTCAAACTCTATAAACCCTGAATAGAGAACATCTATTCTGCCTCCTTCTATTCTTTTAAAGATAAAAGGACCTTTATTGCTGATATTATTGTTCTAAAAGTTGCTTTTATCAATTACATATAGTTTGTAAGTAAAAACTTTCTGGGTTGTTGAAATTTTCCTCTTCATGTCTCTTTTCTTTCCATCAAGACTCATGTTTCAAATTCGGATTCAGAACTTTGTAACGCAGCACTACAGGCCTTGGGATTCTGTGTTTTTCACAGTAATATTAGTGCTGGATTGTCAGGTACTGTTAATAGAAATTATCTTCATGCACTTAAAGTCATTATAAAACTTCAGCTATATATTTTTATGTCCTGAACATGTGAAAGTAATTACTAATTTTAGTCACTTAGTAGTACAATACTTGAGTATTGCTGTAAAAAGATGTAGTTTGTCAAACTTTTTTTGTCCTTAAATCTTTTGGACAATTTAAAAAAACTGTTTCAAGGCGAAATCAACATGTGCACTGTATGGAAAGAGAGTACTGATTGGTTGGCAATTAGGCTCTGATTGATGAAGGCATTGCCATGGAACATTTAAACAAGATATTTACCGAGCCCACTGATGTATATGGTAGAGTTTGTCCTTGTGGCTCATTGCGTCTGCATATGTATATCTTGGACAGCCCACACAAAAATCATATTTCTTTTGTGACCAGTTCGAGACAACATGAACTGGCCAAATGTTTGGGTGAATTACTGCAACCAGTTTTGAGCAGGTTTTTGGCTTGTGAAGCAAGGGATTTCTTCACATTTGCGATTACACTTGCATATAGATAGACCTGAAGTATTCATTTGATCATTTGACATGGCTAGCCCATTCATCAATGTGCCACTCAAGAAGCCCAATACATGGCACTGTAGCATTATATCATGGCAATCTAGATGTGCCATCATTGTCTTGAGTCAGTATTCATTGAATTAACTCTCAGCAATTCCTTGTATTTGAGTCCAGTTTTAATGACACCATATGGCCAGATTTTGGAATGTAGGTTCATAGTTTCTTGAAAGTGAAGTTGCAGGAGACAGAATAGTGAAGAAGGCATTACCATGCTTGCCTTTATTGGTCAGCGCATTGAGTTGGGAGGCCATGATGCAGCTATACAGGACATTAGTTAGGCTGATTTTGGAATATTGCATTCAATTCTGGTCTCCCTGCTATAGGAAAGATGTTGTGAAACTTAAAAGGGTTCAGAAAAGATTTACAGGGTTGGAGGGTTTGAGCTATTTTGCAATGCAGTATAGCCTGGGACTGTTTTCCCTGGAGGTTAAGAGGTGACCTTTAGAACTTTATAAAATTGAGGGGCATGAATAGGGTGATTGGCCAAGGTTTTTCTCAGGGGGCAGGGGAGTCCAAAACTAGAGGGCATAGGCTAAAGGTGAGAGGGGAAAGATTTAAAAGGGATCTAAGGGGCAACTTTTTCACACTGAGGGTAGTGTGAGTATGCAGTGATCTGACAAAGGAAGTGGTGGAGGCTGGTACAATTACAACATCTAAAAAGCTTCTTGATAGATGTATGAATACATAGAATTTAGAGGGGTATGGGCCAAACGCTGGCAAATGAGACTCGATTAATTTAGGATATCTGATTGGAATGGACAAGTTGGACTGAAGGATCTGTTTCCATGCTGTATAGCTGTATGACTATGTAGATGGAGCTGCTGTGGTATCCCCACTAAGCCCTACTCTTTCAAACATCTTTGTTGGATGCCATAAGAAATGTCCTTGGAATTACTCTGAAATTCTGCCTCTCAAAAATCTGATCTGTGGGCACGTTGAGAGTATTTTAAACCACAGAGTTTCCTCAAATGTCTTAATGTGCTATATGCTGTGTTCAAATTCACCTTCAAAGTGGATCAGTCAAATAATCCTTTTCCTCAGTTAGTACACTTGAGGAATCAGCTGGAAGTTCTCTCATATTGTCACTGTAATCCTGCTCCCAGTGATCAGTATACACATTGGGACTCTGTGTTTGATTCCATTATTGTAGCCTTGAAAAGAAATCCCTTACCATTTTTGTATCATGCACGCTTGACACTGGAACAAAAGACAAAGGCTTCATGCAGGATAATAGACATCCTGATCCGGTCACATGAACTCTTTGAAGGATTTCCCCATGCTTATGTAAAGGAGAGGCATAAACATGCAATACATGGATTTTCAGAAGGTATTTGATAAAGTGTTACATTAAAAGTTATTGAAAATTGAAAGCTCGTGGCATGGAGGATAGTATTGATTATTTGACTGGCATAAAACTAGTGTGCGTAAGTAGAATCAGAGTTTTACAGTACAGAAGGAAGCCATTCAACCCACCATATCTGTATCGTCTCTCAAAAGAGCTATCTTGCCAATTCCATTCTCCAGTCCTAAGTCTTTATATTGCCCTCTAATTCATCACTTGCAAATATATATCCAGGCTCCTCTGAAACTTCCCGTAGAATCCACCTGCACCACTTTCCCAGGTAGTACATTTCAAATCCTAATAATTGAGTAAAGAAGTTTCTCCTCTCACTCTTAATTCTCTTGCTGGCAATCTTGAAATTGTGATCCCTCATTACTGATATACCAACTAGTGGAAACAGGGCATCTTCTTTACCCTCTCAAAATTGTTCATAATTTTGAACACTTCAGTAAGGTCACCTCTTAATCTTCACTACTCTAACTCCGAAGGTGGTAGAAGCAAGTTCATTAAGTACTTTTGGGGCAGAGGTAGATTCTTGTTGAGGGAATCAAAGGTTATTGGAGTAGATGATAAAGTGAAATTCAAAACAGACATATCTACCATCATTCTATTAAATGTCTGAATAGGTTCAAGAGACCAAATATTAGTATGTTAGTTCCTACTAATACATTTGTAAAGTCATGAATGATCCTAAGGAAGTCACTCTGGGCTCCAAAAGTCTAAGTCTACCCAATCTTAACTAAGATGAAGGGTAAAGTATTGCAAAGTTCTGAGCAACAGGTGAAACTAACTGTTTGACACTACTTATTTGCAGTAGCGGCACAAGCTAATGGACAGCACGGTGGCACAATGGTTAGCACTGCTGCCTCACAGCGCCAGAGACCTGGGTTCAATTCCCGCCTCGGGCAACGTGTCTGTGTGGAGATTGTACATTCTCTGTGTGGGTTTCCTCCGGGTGCTCCAGTTTCCTCCCACAGTCTAAAAATGTGCAGGTTACGTGAATTGGCCATGCTAAATTGCCCATAGTCTTAGGTGAGAGGATAAATGTAGGGGAATGGGTCTGGGTGGGTTGCTCTTCAGAGGGTTGGTGTGGATTTGTTGGGCCAAAAGGCCTGTTTCCACACTGTAAGTAATCTAATCTAAGCCGTGTTCACCATAAACAGGATGCAGCCACTAGACTAAATTGTATTTTGCCCATTGTGCATTCATATTGGGGCATATGAATTTCAGCGCTGATGTAGTGCCAGATATATGTAGGCGTACATTCTGAAGACTGAAGGATTGTATCAAACAGCATAAACCTTTGATTGTTAGCAACAAACAAGGTGGAATCAGCTCATCCTTGCAAAACTTTCAATAGTATCCCAATATTAGATGTGGGTGTTCAATTGATAACCCAATCTAGGATTGTCAGTTGGGCTTGCAAAGATACACCTGTGTGTACTGGAAACTATTCGTACACAAGGCTCTGTTCTTTATAGGGTGGAAGTGGGTACTGCAGATGCTGGAGATTAGAGTCAAGATTGGAGTGGTGCTGGAAAAGCACAACACGTCAGGCAGCATCCAAGGAGCAGGTACATCAACTGAAACGTCAATTTTTCTGTTCCTTGGATGCTGCCTGACTTGCTGTGCTTTTCCAGCACGACAGTCATCTTGACACTGTTCTTTACAGGTTGAACAAACATACAAGTGAAAGTGAGGACCGCAAATGCTGGAAATCAGAGTGGAGAATGTGGTGCTGGAAAAGCAGGTCATGCAGTATCCGAGGAGTAGGAGAATCGTCGTTTCAGGCAAAAGCCCTTCATCAGGAATGAGGCCAAGCATTCTCGAATGAACAAATACATGCATGCACCTCACCCAGTCAACTCCAAAAATGGCTGAGAGGAAGTCTGGAGGTCAACCTGCTTGTTTAACATTTACATGAGCCTGACAGGTTATTATATCATCATTACTAATGCATTCTTCATGATAATGCCTCTACCAAGCAGAATTCACTTCCCAACTATTGAGCACTCATTTCTCCATATAGTGTAAGCATTGGCAAATTTACAAGGAAAACCGTTCTTGCAAATTGCCCTAGTAAGCACAAGACAAAATGTTGTGACTTGTCTTTTGCAATGCTCACTATAAAATACAGAAAACTAAATTATCTGATACACTGACGTTATCATATTGTTTGCTTGCATGGACTGAGCTGGCCAAATTTTCTGTTGTGCTCCTCTTGGACTAGACTTGAGCACAAACGTTATCTAATTTCTCTCCAGTCTCTCCTCCTCCTACTGCAGCAACGTAATTCACAAACTTTCAATTTTTTTCCACATTACTAATTGCACTGAATGTTTGACCGTTCTGTTTTCTCTTCTGGTCCCATGTTAGCCAATACTGTTCTTCTCTTGATTTGTTGTCCCTTTCCTGTGCTGTCATTACACCTCTTGTTTTAAAAAAAACCTTTGTCTTGCAAACTGCAGTTCAGAAGTAATCTCCAACCTTCCTTTCCTCAAAGTTGTACAGCACAGAAACAGACCCTTCGGTCAAAATCATCCTTGCTGATCAGATATCCTAAATTAATCTAGGCCCATTAGCAAGCATTTGGCCTATGTCTCTGCAAACCCTTCTTATTCGTATACCCATCCAGATGCCTTTTTAAAATGTTGTTATTCTTCCAGCCTTCACCACTTCCTCTGTTAGCTCATTCCATACATGCTTAGAGTCAAAAAAAAGCTTGCAGATGCTGGAATCCAAAGTAGACAGGCAAAGTAGGTATGACCGTCCTTGGCCTCCTCCATTGCCACAACAGTAAACTTAGGGAATGGCTCGCCGAGCATCTCAGCCGGGCCCACTGTGGCTGACCGGACCTCCCAGTCACCACCCATTTTTAATTCCCCTTCCTACTCCATTTTCGAAATGACCATCCTTAGCCGCCTCCATTGTCACAATGAACTGCATCACAATTTGGAGGAATATCACCTATCTCCCACCTGGGCAGCTTACAGTCCAGAGGGCTCAACTTTGAGTTCTCCAATTTCAAATAACCTTCCTTCCCAGCCCCTCCCACACCCCTCCACAACTCCCTGCCACAAACCGGATTCATTCCTTCCGTTGACCAATCAGGCTGTACCCCCTCCCTGTCTTCACCTATCCTCACTTTGCCACCCTGCCCCTGCCACCTCCCCCTTTATCTGCAGCTCCCCCCACACCAACCCTCAGCCCTGAAGTAGGGTTACACCTGAAATATTGACTTCTGCACCTCCTGATGCTTCCTGCCTTGCTGTGCCCTTCCAGCCTCCTGCCTGTCTACATTCCATACATGCAGCACAGTCTGCATGGAAATGTTTTCCCTTGGGTCCCTTTTTTAAATCTTTCCCTTCTCACCTTAACCTATGCCCTCTAGTGTAGGGCTCCCACTCCTCCAGGGAAGAGACAGTGTCTATTTATCCTAGCTGTAACCTGCCTTCTTGGTGTCTATCGTTCCTGGTACTCCAAGTTTAAATCCATCCAGTTAGGTTTCCAGTCCTACAGAGCCAGAAGAGATGTTTTCGAAGTCACAAATGGCATCTTAGGAGACTGAGGCCATCTTTCCTTCCTCGTTCTTGAATTGCCTCCAGCAACTGACAGGTTTGACTTGTGTTCTAGTCTCTCTCTTGTTGATTTGGGTAGTTCAGTTGGTTTCACTCTGACTAGAACCATTTAGATAAGAATGGATTCTCTTTATGCTCCCTCACCATTACTTTTGGTGTCTCCCAGAGATTATTCCCTGGACTGCTCTCACATTTTTATCTACATGCTAGGCCTGAGCAACATCATTCAAAAGTACACCATTAATTTTCTCACACCATCTCCCAGTTCTAGTTGCTAAATAGTCAGACTGCTCATCTGCCATCCTATACTGGATGACGGAAATTTGTTTCAGTGCACTCTTCCCAAAATCTAATAATATGTAGTTTTCTATTGTATTGTATCTTGGCGCTGCTCCAAATGCTCTTCCTTAGCTTGGAATCTGTCTTTTAGTGCAGCATCTGTTAAGTTTAAGCCAGTCTGTTTGCATCCTTTTTAGTACGCTTAACTCTGAGATGAGCTTCCAAGAGCATCCAGTCTTCAGGAAGATTGCTTGTTTCTATCACCATTACTTTGCCCAACTTTGCTCATAACTTTGCTCATTTATCACAGTCATTCCTTCATTACCTTGTTTTGACTATTCCTACACACTTCTATCTTGTCTCCCACATTCTATCCTCTGATACAGTGCCAGTTTTCCTAGTTTGCATGAAGTACCATTCACAACTCTGCTTGCTGATTCTACATTGCCTCCTTGTCAACAGTATCGTGATTCTCAAAATTCTTGCACTCCTCCTTTCACTTGATCCTCCCTGTCTTTAAAGTCTCTTCCAACCTCTCAATCTGTGATATCTGGACTGTTCTAATTTTGGTCTTATGAGTTCCCAATTTTAATTGTTCCACCATTGGCTGTGCCTTCAGTTGACTAGGCTTCAAATTCTGGAATGCTCTGTTTACATTTCTCTATCTCTTCACCTCACTTTAAAAATCTTTTTAAAAAACTAATTCTGTGGTCTAGTTGTTGGTCATCTTTTAGTCATACCTGATTTTCTAATAATTCTGTTAAAGTGTCTTGGAATGATTGACTCTGACTCTGGTAAAGATACTATATATGATGACAAAATGCCTAACTGCCTTTATTTGAAACCTGTTTTAAGATAGTCTGTTCGCTGGATTGTGGGAATGCTATAATATGTTGATACATAATAGTGTCATTACCTTTTTGGGTTGACCTCCCATATAATTAAGAATGACTTTATTTTACTTGCAGAACATGAAGCCAAGCAATTGATTGTTACACTCTGTGATATTGCAATCAAATCAACTGATAAGAACACATGTACAAGAGCACTGTGGGTTATATCAAAACAAAATTTTTGTACCAAAGTGGTCGAGAAGGAGGTGAGTTTCCTGCAAATGAGCAGATGTTTCTTACCTCATGTATTTATATGTCTTGTGCTCTGGATATTAAATGACACCAGCTTTCTCTGGCATAAGTAGGCATGATTGTTCAAATTTGGTAGCTTTTAAATTTGATGGATAATATGGTTCAAATCTCTAAAGCAGATTATAATGCTTTGCATACCATGTTTCATTAATAATTCAGATTTAATGTTCTATAGGTTTGCATGTGACAGTTTACTTTTTTCAATATAAATGTGTTTGGTGTGATATTTCAAATCCACCTTTGTCAGGATACAAAAGGAACTACCTTATTCATACTAGGGTTGGGTTCCTTTGAAGTGCCTAACTGTTAGTTGTGAAATTCTAGAAGGTGAATTTCCAAGGAACGATTAAAATTGTTTAGATTTCAATAAGATTAAGAGTGAAAATTGTTAGTTTCAGTAGTTGGGCTGAATGGAAGTTGAGTTTATGAACATATGCCTACAGTAGATATATAACAATTAAACTTAAGCTTCATTTGGCTACTGTCCAAGGTATGGGAAATAGTCATGAAAACTATCTAATAATACTGAAGTTGAAAGTAATGTTGAGCATAAGTTAGAAAGGTGTGTCCCCATCTTTGCATGTATAATTTTGGTAGAAAATAACTAATATTAAGAAAAGTGGAATTTAAATTGCTTGAGTTTTCCACATTCCTGCACGTCCCTATTATAAGATATCTGGAGGAAATCTCATTCATACCATTATGTAACTTGTTAGTTTCCTCCTTCTGCCCTGCCTCCATATCTAGTATCCAATTCACATGCAGTCCTTGATTTGTTTTGCTACCACTGTTGAAAGTTCTTGACAAATCTTTTCTGCTGCATTGGCCAATTTGTAAATGTTTTCATAGGTTAAACAATTTAAGGTATAATCAAATTATAATGCTATAAATATAAAAGCTTCACTATTACTCATGTTCTGAGAGTCGCATGCTTCCTTTCAAGGTAGTTTGAAGAAGAACCGTGTGTTCACCTGTATTCTGACCAGTGCTTTCCACCACCAACACACCTGGGATTTCATCTGTAAACTGGCTGCTGCATTTATTAATGTGACAAGATCTATAAAGTAATTCTTAAATCCTGAAATGTTTCAGCCCAGCTGAAAGGTGAATTAAATGTAATTCAAATCCACATTCCAGCACGTGATCAAACTTCACTTAACCAGAAAGTAGATCACTCAATTTTTCCATTAGAAAATGTCACAAGTAACAAACAAAATCCTGACAAATTTCAATTAGTGGCCTGTGAGTTGATCAATTGGTTAAAATTGGTTCGGTATCTAATTTGTAGCATACGTGCAACTCCAAACATAATTTTGAACTATTAATTCAGTACAACTTTAAAACAACAAGACAATTTTAGCCTAACCTTTCTACTATTTTTAGGCTTATTTTGAGCTTGTGTTGATGAGTTACCAAAATGTTCACGTTTTGCTTTTCTGTTAGGTTCAAAATATAGTTGCAGCAATGGAAACGATATTAACTAGAGATCAACAGTCAATGGTTGTTGAACATGAAGCCTTAAATCTTATAATAAGGTAAGCATGGACCAAAACAGAATTAGTCACAAAATTGGCATTTTAAAAAGTGATTTCATAGAGTAAGGAAGTATTCTTTTCGATGGATTTTTTAGTAGGTAATGAATGAATAAGAATTGGAATAACTTGAGTTACTGTATGCCAAGTTTTTGATGATCTCTGGTTTACATATGGTGCAGGTATATTGAGAAGGATAGTAAGGGATAGAATGTCATGAGGCTTCAAACAAGAGCGTTTCAATACTGAGGTGTGGCTAAAAGCCAGATTGAAGAGACTTTGACATGGAATTGCAGGAGTGAGTACAGATTTAGGAGCCTGCAACATTTTCTAAGACTTTGAAGAGATCCAGGAAGTTAGTGATGGAGTGGTATTTTGCACGAAAGAAGAATTCAGTGTTGTTTGAATGGGATGGGAATATAGTGTTTGACAGGGAACATTGAACGATTGGCAAGCTTTGAGAAGATTTGTAGCTCAGGTTGAAGTTATGAATGCAAGTTTGCTTGTTGAGCTGGAAGGTTAGTTTTCAGATGTTTCATCACCATACTACGTAACATCTTCAGTGAGCCTCCGAATGAAGCACTGGTGGTCTAGCCTGCTTTTTATTTACACGTTTAATTTTCCTAGGGTTGGTGATATCATTTTCTGTGGTGACATCATTTTCTATGGTGATGTCATTTCCTGTTCTTTTTCTCAGAGTGGTAAATGGGAGCCAAGTCAGTGTTTGTTGATAGAGTTTTGGTTGGAATGCCATGCTTCTAGAAATTCTCATATGTGGCTCTGTTGGCTTGTCATAGGATGGATATGTTGTCCCAGTCGAAGTGGTATCCTTCCTCATCCATATGCAAGGATACTAATGAGAGTGGGTCATATAGTTTTGTGGCTAGTTGATGTTCATATATCATGGTGGCTAGTTTTCTGCCTGTTTGTCCATGGTAGCCCACAAACCCAACAGCACACTAAAACAGCATCTAATGAACTTGAAAAACTCTATACAGATAACAAGCAAAACTAATGTCATTTACAAAATACCTCGCAAGAGCTGTAACAAACACACTACATTGGACGAGCAGGTAGGAGACTCACTGAAGATGTTGGCTAGTGTGGTGACGAAACTTATGAAAACTAACCTTCCAGCTCAGCGAGCAAACCTACATCTAGCATTTTACAATATCAAATACTGTGGTTTAATATTGTCCTACGTTTTGTAAAGATTCTTTTGCAGTGTTATATAATAAAATGATTGCAAGTCTGCACAGACATTGGTGCTTGGTTTATATCTGAACAAACATCAAACCTGATGACATCGTAAATTTTAAGATTTTCTTTCGCATATATGCTTGTCATAGCTAAAAGATTAAAAGTTGAATCTTCAGAAACAAAATCTTTATATTTCTCAAAACTGACCAAATTTGAACATATTAAGATGATTTGGTGCATGTCATAGAGTCATAGAAATGTACAGCATGGAAACAGACCCTTCGGTCCAACTCTTCCATGCCAACCAGATATCCCAATCCAATCTAGTCCCACCTGCCAGCACCTGGCCCATATCTCTCCAAACCCTTTCTATTCATATACCCATCCAGGTGCCTTTTAAATGTTGCATTTGTACTAAGCTCCACCACTTCCTCTTGCAGTTCATTCCATGCACGCACCACCCTCTGTGTGAAACACTTGCCCCTTAGGTTTCTTTTATATCTTTCTCATCTCACCCTAAACCTATGCCCTGTAGTTCTGGACCCCCCACCAGGGAAAAGACTTCGTCTATTTATCCTATCCATGCCCCTCATGATTTTGTGAACCTCTATAAGGTCACCGCTCAGCCTCCAACGCTCGAAAGAAAATAGCACCGCCTATTCAATGTCTTCCTCTGGCTCAGATCCTTCAACCCTGGCAACATCCTTGTAAATCTTTTCTGAACCCTTTCACGTTTCACAACTTCTTTCTGATAGGAAGGAGACCAGAATTGCACACAGTATTGGTCTAACTAATGTCTTGTACAGCTGCAACATGACCTCACAACTCCTATACTCAATGCTGTGACCAATAAAGGAAAGCATACCAAATGCCGTCTTCACAATCCTAACTACGTGCAAGTCCACGTTCAAGGGGCTATGAACCTGCACTCCAAGGTCTCTTTGTTCAACAACACTCCCTAGGACCTTGCCATTAAGTGTATAAGTCCTGCACTGATTTGCTTTCCCAAAATGCAGCACCTTGCATTTATCTGAATTAAACTTCATCTGCCACTTCTCAATCCATTGGCCCATCTGGTCCAGATCCTGTTGTAATCTGAGGTACCACCTTCGCTGTCCACTACACCTCCAATTTTGGTGATATGTACAAGTTTGCTAACTATACCTCTTTGGCTCACAATTAGCTTAGAAAAGCTGCTGATTCTTAACTGTTGGTATGATCTTTTATCAGGGCATGACCAATGGTTTCCTGGTGGTAAATACAGTCAGAGTCGTAGAGGTCTGCAGCATGGAAACAGGCCCTTCTGCCTAACTTGCCCATGTTGCTTAGTTTTGACAACTTCTTATTTACCTACATTCGGTCTACGTCCCTCCATTATGTACCTGTCTAAATGTTTGTTAAATGACAAAATTGTACTCTCCTCCACCAGTACCTCTAGCAACCCATTCCAGCCACTCACCACCACCTGTGCAGAAAAAAATTGCCACTCTGGGCCCCAACCAGAACTGCATGCTGTATTCCACATGTGACCTCACAACTGTCATGTACAGCTGCAATAAGATGTCCCTGCTCCTAAAGTAGGTGCTCTGATGAATGAAAGCAAGCATACCAAAAGCTTTCTTTCTTCCTGTTTTGTTTAAGATCTTTTTAAAATATTTTTACAAAAGTTGGATGCTGTATTGGTGCAGCTTCTGAATCTCTTTGCAATTAATTGGTCCATCAAGATGTTTCAACATGTCATGTAATAGTATTTGTAAACATTTTTATTCAAAGCATGTGAGATCTATTTGTGGCTTAAGAAAAGTTTCTGTAGGTATCTTCTATAAACTTTTGCTTCTTCTGTTTTGAAGGCTGATAGAACAGACACCTGTTCAGATGGGAGAAAATGCTGTTCGTTGGGCCAAGCTAATACTTCCCCTCGTAGTTCATTCAGCCCCCAAAGTGCGGTTACGGGCAGCAACAGCTCTTGAAATGGGCCTACCACTTCTCCTTCAAAAACAGCAGGAGGTTGCAGGCATAATTGAGCCCTTAATGATCTCAGTAAGTATGAGAGTAAGAATCCTTGCCATTTTCACTTTTGCTTTTTAATCAAAATTTCTTTAGCTAAGTGATTAACATTGGAATGTCAAAGCATTTTTAATTTTAAGTTTTCTTTGGTGATTGCCAAGTAAATGTCCACTTTGGGTGTCAATCCAGAGGAAATACATGTGAATGTCCATTTTATCTTCATTACTATTTGCATGTCTGTTTGATGTGCCTGTGTGTCTTTATCAGCTTTGACTTGGTGGTGGCACTCTTGCCTCTTGAATTAGAAAGTTGTGGGTTCAGAGACTTGAGCACAGATACAGGTAGATAATGAGGAGTGTGGTCCCTGACATTTCTGTAGTCTTGGGTACTGTATTTCAGGTGAGCTATTAGGTTGAGGCTTTTCCGTGCCCTCTTGTGGGTGAATAAAATTCATGGCAATATTTCAAAGGACCTTGAGAATTTTGTTTTGGTGTCGTAATTGATCATTTGTCTCTTATCTGTCTTTAAAAATAAAAGCCTGCTGTGGCTGAGTCAGATTTACTAAAGAGGATCCTGTCTACTGAACTATTGGACTTGCCGTTTTGGAAGGCAAAGTGCAAGCCTAAGCCTTAGCCTCATTCTGTGGGGCAACAAGTTGGTGCAACAAATGTGTCTCCTTGTTTCTTCATACTTGCCTTTTAAAAAGATGAAGGCTGTAGTCACGACTTAAAAATCTTTTATACCATTTCAGAAAATGATTCCAGAGCTCCAGAAACTTTTCACAACAAAAAATGAAACTTATGTGTTGAAATTATGGCCTCTCTTTGTGAAACTTTTGGGAAAGGTAAGATTATTCTGGACATTGCCTCTAAATACATAGATGATAATCAGCCATATAATTGAAAAAATAACAAATTTATGTTGCTTAAAGCTGTTAAGTATTGAAATCCAAATGTATTTCTCTAGAATATTGAAAGTCGTGAGAAAGGACTTGACCGTGGAATCCCCCACCCTATCCTCTCAATTCCATGTGTGTCCTGTCTGGTTCCTTTTATCCATTCATTCTTCAACTTGGAACATTTTCACAATGACCAGCCAGTAGGGTAGATAATTGCAGAGAATCCTAAATCTGAGTGAAGAAATTTCTCTGTCCTCATTGTACAGCCCATACTCTGATACTCTGCCTAGATGTTCTTGTTCCTGCAACCAGAGTAACATCCTGTACCTATCCTGTCATGCCCGTTGAAATGGAGGAGCCAGTTTTGGACTGGGGTGGACAAAGTTAAAAATCTCACAACACTAGGCTATAGTCTAACAGGTTTATTTGGAAGCACTAGCTTTCAGAGCACTGCTCCTTCATCAGGCAGTTGTGGAGCAGGACCATGAGACACCAAATTTGTAGCAAAAGGACACAGTGCCATGCAACTGAAATGATATATTGAGCAAAATCATTGTTCAATATATCATTTCAGTTGCATGACACTGTTCTTTTGCTATAAGTTCTATGTCATATGGTCCTGCTCCACAGCTGCCTAATGAAGGAGTAGTGCTCTGAAAGCCAGTACTTCCAAATATACCTGTTGGACTAAACCTGATGTTTTGATTTTTAACTAAGCACATTGAAAGAATTGAGCGCTTCAATGAGATCATTCCTTCTTCTTAAATCTAGAATCATCACAAAGTAATGCCCTAACCTCAGGATCCAATCTAATGAACATTTGTGGCACTGTATATCTCTCTTAAATATGAAACTAAAACTACACCCAAAACTCCAGGTGTGTCTCTCAAAAGCCCTCTACAACAGTAGCAAGATGTCCTTATTCCTGCACTGCAATCCCTTTGAACTGAAGACCAAGAAGCTAAAGAAGAGTATTGAGCCAATCACAGTTAAAAACATCTTTTTTTAAACCCCCAAAGGTAGTTAATTTTTATTCTTCTCGTGATGTGAGCTTCTGAAGTAAGTGGTACCTTTTTTCTGAAGAGGTTTGATACAGCGCAGCACAGTTTCAGAAGTCAGTTGAGAGTCAGCAACATAATGCTATAAATCTGGAGTCACAGTAGGGATGGTAGATTTTCTCCCTGATAAACAGACAGTAGTGAACAAGTTGGGTTTCTACAACAATCTGGTAGTTGATAGTCATTATTGAGCATAGCATTTTATTCCAGAATTATTTATTAGGTTTAAATTCTTCTCAACTGCTATTGAATTTTAGACTCTTGCCTTCAGACCTTTTTTTTGGTTTTGACAACTGAATTACTTAGTCAGTGACGTTACCCATGTTCACTTAAGTGAGGAAGAAGAGCCATGAACCACTTCATCTCTGAGCTATTAACCATTAAGCTTTAATTGCATGTCCTTTTCTTCATCTGCAGCTTTGAAATCCATATCTAGAATGGGTATGAAGGCAAGAACTGTCCTCTTCCATTCCTTTCCCTTCAATTATTATGGTCAATTAATTTTTTTAAAGTTATAGATTGTGTTTGTATGTTTAGCATAATGGGGATTACAAAATGTCATCCATTTTGTTTTGTAAGTTGTCAAACCTGCAACACAGATTAACCCACAGTTGCATTTTATTTTCTCTTAATTTACCAAATTAATCTCTTTCCTGTACAAGTCATTGCACCGTGGAGGAAGTTTCATTAATTCTCTACTGCATTTGGAAGAATTGGGTTTTCGTAGTGGCTCTCCAGTTGTCAAGAAAATAGCTTTTATTGCTTGGAAAAGCTTGATCGATAATTTTGCATTGAATCCTGGTATGTGAAGACATGCTTAATCTATTACTTTGAGAAATAGAACAGTACTAATATTTTTAAAATGTTTTGCTGTATGATGTTTTTGATAAATTAACTAACTGTTTTAGAATATGAAGTGTTGGGGGATTTGCTAGCAATTGTTTCTTCTGACTTGCCTCACCCCCTAACTACCATCACAACAAACTATTCCTGAGCTAATACTGTTTTTATTTGAGGGCTATGAAGAAGTAATGAGCAAGTGCAAAGTCTGAGTCTTGAATTTATGATAGTAAAAGGTGCTCTCAGTGCATTTGGATACCCGATTTCTCTTTTTCAATGTGGTTGATCTCTGTTCCCTGTGCACAACTACTTAAAAGGCAATGTAGTGCTCTTTTAATATTGTGAAACATCTTCAAGTGCTTCAGTGCAAGAGCATTGTAAGACAAAATAACACTGAGCCACAGAAGGTGATAATATTTATTGTTCAGAAGCCTGGTCAAAGAGGTAATTTCCAGAAACATATTCAAGGGAAAAGCTAGGTAACGAGCATGCAGATGGCATTCTGGAGTTTTGAGTGCAGGAATCAAAACAATAGAGCAATTAAAAATGATCATGCATGAGAGCAGAATCAAAGGAGTGCAGATATCTCTCTCTCAATTGTTGGAATGGAGTAGGATTCAGAGGGCTGAGGACATTGAGCATTTCTAACCATGAATGAAAACTGTAAAATTAAGATCATGCATTTGAGTAGTTGAACTAGATGTAACAAACGAAATGAGAATTTTCACAGGTGAGCTAAAATGGGTGAAATGGATTTGGTAGTGAAAAAGTCGCACTCAAATTCCACAAATGTGAAGTCAGAAGTTTATCTTTGAATTCAACGTGACATTTACTGTTATGAATGAGCTAGCATAATCTCAGCTGTTGGTGTTGAGAAGGATGAGATTGATAGCCAAGAATGGAGTTTAGTTTAAGGGCTGATAACAATGATTTAAGTCTTTCCAATATTCAATTGCAAAGAGGTTCTGTAAATCCTGGTTGTCTGATAACTTAATAACAGTGAAGCAATCTAGAGAGCTGGTCATGAGAGAGAACTTGAAGTAATTGGTTAACATGAAACCAACGACAGCACATTCGAAAGAAATGTCCACTGACAGTGAGACAAATCAATATGATAACATACTCTCCCATCAGTCTATTCTAAAGCATAAAAAAAATGGTGGGAGGATTCATCAATAGTTATATCATGTGATGGTTAGCCAGTGATACCCCTCAGTACTTGCTTTGGGTTCTACTCATTCTGCTGTTCCCCTTGTTACAGCCTTGATTCACATATGAGTGAAAGAGATTAACCCCAGAGGTGAGGTTCCATGGAGACAACATTTGACTGGAGTGGATTGTTCGCTGAGCTGAAAGGCTCATTTCCAGACGTTTCATTACCTTACTAGATAACATCTTCAGTGGACCTCACGCGAAGCAATGCTGAAACTTCCTGCTTTCTATGTATATGTTTGGGTTTCTTTGGATTGGTGATGTTATTTCCTGTGGTGAGGTCACTTCCTGTTCCTTTTTTCTCAGGGTGGTAGATGGGGTCTAACTCGATGTGTTTCTTGAAAGAATTCTGGTCGGAATGCCATGCTTCTAGGAATTCTCGTGCATGTCTGTCTTTGGCTTCTCCTCGGATGGATGTATTGTCTCAGTCGAAGTGGTGTTCTTCCTCATCACCTAGCTTGATGATATTCTAGTGGACCTGTGCCTTACAACCCACTTGACCTTCAACAACAAAACTTACAGACAAACCAATGGAACACTCATGGGATCTCCGATATCAGGGTTCATAGCAGAGGCAGTAAGTTAGAGGAAACCCTCAAGACTATCAATAATACTCTTATTGGCATAAAATTCACTGAAGAGGAGGAAAACAACAACAAACTGCCATTCCTAGATGTCTCAGTAGAGCAAACAGCCAATGGCTAACTTCGAACCAGCGTCTACAGAAAAGCAACACATACAGACCGAAAACAACACATACAGAACTACAGAAGCAATCATCCCAACACCCACAAATGAAGCTGCATCAGAACATTATTTCAACGAGCTAACACACACTGCAGCCCAAAGGAACTACGCAGAACAGAGGAAAATCACCTATACAGTGTGTTCAAAAAGAATGGGTACCCAATGAACAAGCAACAAACCCAAACAAGCAGACAAAACACGTCCAGAAACCCTAGCCACACTCCCCTACATCAAAGATATCTTGGAAATGACTACCAGACTACTCAAACCCCTTGGCATCATGGTAGCCCACAAACCCACCAACACACTAAAACAGCAGTTAATGAACTTGAAATACCCTATACAGACAATGAGCAAAACTAATGTCATTTACAAAATACCATGCAAGGATTGTAACAAACAATACATTGGACAAACAGGCAGAAGACTAGCCACCAGGCTACATGAACACTAACTAGCCACAAAAAGACATGACCCTCTCTCACTAGTATCCTTACATACGGATGAGGAAGGACACCACTTCGACTGGGACAATACATCCATTCGAGAAGAAGCCAAACAAAGACGTGCGTGAGAATTCCTAGAAGCGTGGCATTCCAACCAGAACTCTATCAACAAACACATCGAGTTAGACCCCATGTACCACCCTCTGAGAAAATGAACAGGAAGTGACTTCACCGGAAATAACATTACCAACCCAAACATATAAATAGAAAGCAGGAAGTTTCAGCATTGTTTCGCATGAGGTCCACTGAAGATGTTACCTAGTAAGGTAATGAACCTTTCAGCTCAGTGAGCAAACCTACATCCAAAACCTCAACCTGAGCTACAAATCTTCTCAAAACTTGCATTTGACTGAATGTGACATCAAGTTGTCGTAGCAAAACTGAAGTCCGCTTTTTAACCTTTAAGTAGCTTCCGATTAATCAGGCTTTGGGGTTGGAAGCAATTCTGCATTTCTTGAAGTCAGACCTAGGGCAAAGGAAGATGTTTTGGGTTAGTTGGAGGTCAGTCATCTCTATTCAGGGCTTCACTGCAACAGTTGTTTTGGTTAGATATCATCTTAATTGACCTGTTCCAAGATGTTATGACAGCTCTCTGAAGCGGGTGAGACAAGAAGCCAGACCTTCTGGTATAGAGGTAGAGACTCTGATTGGCTTGTGATTTGAGGACTCTAGAGACCATCTGCTAGTTGTTTGGTAGATTTGAACTACAGACCTCAGAACATTATCTCGGTTTCTGGATTAAAAAGACTAGCAATAATACCACTAGGCTCAACTACCTTAAGCTACTTCAGCAATGACCCTCCCACCAGAAAAGTACACTTACATAGACATGACAGTTGTTTAGCCCCATTTATGGCTCCTTTGATTCTGAAGTGCACCATTTCCATATGCTGCATGGCTTAGTCAGCTTCTGTGCTTTTGCTACTGAAGGCAATTGTGTAACCATATCAGGATGGTGTGTGCTTGTGGGGGAGTTTTTTGCTTTTGTAGCCACAATATTTTAAGGCTGATCCAGTTAAGTTTCTGGTCAAAAGTAAACAGTTTGTTGACATTAGGGCTTCAATGGTAATGTCTTATAACGTCAAGTGGAGATGATTAATTATCTCTTGTTAGAGAAGATCATTGCCTGACATTGATGTGCATGTAACTTTGTATGAAGGTTTCTTGGCATCATGCCTTTTTACCTGCACTCTGATTTTGACTTGGCAATATTCCTCCCTTGTTAGAAACAGTATTAACACAGTGCTTGTACAGAAATTTTTGTTGATAAAAAAAATTATTTCAAATATTTTAGTCATCCATTCTTTCAGTGATTTATGTATATATATTAAATTTTCTTTTATTGTGCAGATATACTTTGCAGTGCAAAACGGCTCCGGCTGCTCATGCAGCCACTGAGTTCCATTCATGTAAGAACAGAGATTTTGGGCCTGGCCAAACTAGAGGTTTGGTGGTACTTGGCTCTTCGGCTAGGACCACAGCTTTCTGCTAACTTTGATCAGGTAAGAAAAGTCAACAGTCTGAGGAGTGCAGCTATGTTTGCATGTCCTATTCGCTGACCGGTTTGTTTGTCTCCTGTATGGTGCTGTAAATAGGAAAGAAATATCGCTTACTGTTAATTTACTGAGGTGAGAAAGTTTGTGGATTAATAATATCTAGAGATTTTTAAACTTTATCAGTCTTGACTTTGAAAACATTTACTCAAGGTTTGTGAAAATTTGACCAAGTCTGAGTTTGTTCACAGCTACTTTGTGATGGAAACGGTCAGTAATAAAGGGAACCTTGTAATCTTTTGATAGGCTAGCCAAGATCTTCTGGGCTATTGCTACATCTTTGTCCAGTTTGCTACATCTTTGCTGCATCATGTACACTAGTAGCATTATTTCTATATTTTGGTTTCAAGTACTAGGATTACAAGAAAGGTTCCATTGCACTCTTAGAACCCATTTACCTTTGAAGCAGATGCAGTTGGTTAAAAACTATACATAACTGCATTCTGAAACTAAATTGTCTTCATTCCTTTATTGTTTCCTTTATATTTTAAAAAGTTTTTTTAAAAAATGTCTCCAGATTGGAGCTGCCCTCAAATGTAAAAAGGGTTCCCACTTGTTCAAAGTTGTTTGTTTGAACTGCTTTCAGTCTTTTGACTAAAACTTACTTGAATAGAATATTATCCAGGTATTTTGATGCTAAACAGGTTTTATAATGTTTATGAAATAACATCATTGAAAATAAGTTATGTCTGATATTATTAACTATATTTTCTCAACATTAAATATTTGATGCAATCTTCTAATATTATGGTAGGTTTGTGTCCCGCTGCTACAGAATGCATTTGGCATTGATGGAACTGTGCAACCATCAGGAACACCTTGCAGAACTGCAATGGTCTCTCCTAATACAACCCCGGCTTCTGCTCAGAAACCAGGTAAAATTTGATAAATATTTCAGGCAGTGTGTATGATGCTGCAATAAAACACAATAAAATATTATCTTTCATTGTCCGTGGACACTTTCTTTCAGCAGGTTTTCCTTCACCAAGTCCAACAGTGCCAAGGTTTCAGCTGAATTCTAGCCTTTCCGCGTTGCCTGTAATGCAAGCGGTGCAGCTTGTAGGAGTCGAAGTATTACTTCATTTCCTGGTGGGTCCTGTGGTCACTGACCTGGTTAAACAGAACAAGCTGCAGCTTAGTTTAGGTATGCTTAATTGGTTTATTTTACAGTGCTTTGTTCACCTGTACTGTAATGCATTAGTAACACATCTGGAGCTGTAGTTTCTATGGATTTCACTGGATGTCTGCTTGGAACAGTGAATTTCACTTTTCTTTAGAGATGTGTTGAGCCTAGTCTGTTATTGTATGATTCTCGGGCAGAGAATACTCTGTTGTCTCAGTCGAAATTGGGCTTCTGACTTAACATTCAGAGGACGGACAGATTGATCTCATTTAGTAATTGACTGTGGGTGTCTCAGCTGATCTTGATCCAAATGTCAACATTGTTGCCTCTGAAGGTCTCAATTTGAACTTGTTTAGATACATTGAAAGTTCCATTACCCAAAAGGTAATGCCAATTGAGTGTAGAATGTGTGTAGAATGTGAGCAAAGCAAATTTATAAATGTGCTCAATAAATCACTTAATTCAGCAAGACAGTTGTTTCAAAGTGGGCGCAGCTAAAGCTAATTTCTGCTTTAGTTAAAGAAACTAAAACTGAAGCAAATAATGAAATATAACCATAGCCAAGGCACCATTTTGAAACTGGCTGATTTAGATATTTATCCGAAATTAACCAATGAATTATCTTGTAAGGAGTTTTCTCTGCACTAATTAACATGTTAAACTTTGCTTAATGAACACATTTTTTGTGTCTTTGTATATTTAAACAGTTGCACTGCTTTTTTTCCTTGCTTTCTCTGAAATGTGCCATTCTTGTCTCCTACAGATCCTCTGCAGCACCCATTAATTAATAGCTCGTCATTCTTTTGCAAAAATGCTGGAACCCTTATAACAGCAGTTAGAGATGCATTTCTTTCTGTTGGCAAGCTGGGTGAAGGTAAGTCATTTTTTAGCAAAGGAGTTTTGATGTACTGTACTTACCCTCATTTCATATAATAGTGTAGCACTTGTCAATCACAAAATTAATTGAAGTTAGGTCCTGTCCTTTTATCTCTAGAAAGTTAACTTGGGCTCTTCAGTGTTTACATTTTGTTTTGGGGGGGTGGGGGCTGTGTTTGAGATAAATATTGGAATAATAAATTGATCGAATTAAATATATTATATAAATGGAAAACACTGGGGACACACCACCGCTCATGCACTATCACTGACGAGAGGGAGAGTTAATGTTTCGGTTCATGAACTCTTAATTTAAAAAATCATTCATTGAAATCTTACTGCCTTCAGATGATGCTGAACTTAAGTGGAGCTAATGGGTTTTCTTTCAGATTTCCATTGTTCATAATTTATGCCTGTGTTAATGTTAGTTCCTTTTCTTATCTTCAGTAGATGCCATGCTTAATCTTATTTGGAAGCATCTGATCAGCTATGTGAAAAATGCCATTGAGTCAGGTCAGTAAATTCTGAAAATAGTGCACCCTGTAAGGAAGGATGAAGTTGTGATGGAAGTAGAGAGAAGATTTACTAGACTAATACCTGGAACCCGCTTTCTGAAAAGATAGTGAAATCAGAGTCTTTGAATATAGAAGTAAAGGTAGATTCTTCACAGGCAGTGGTTGAAATGTCATTGGAGTGAGTGGGAATGTGGATGGTATTGAATGTGAGAAAAGGCCCACAAGAAGCAACCGAGCAGCCTGCTTCTGCTAATTTGCATGGTTGTGTGTAAGCATCTTGTTGCCCTGATATTGCCATGTGAGAAAAGGCACTGTTATTGTTCTAAACTGTTATATAATATCTTAAACTGCTGTAAATAGTTAAGCAAAACTGTCAAGAACTTTGAATTATGCAGAACAATGTGAAAGCATTTCTTTATAATCTTAAGACTTAGTTTTTTAACTTAAGGCTCAAAGAAGGAGCGACAGCCATCAGAAGTATTGACACTCCTGTTGCAAGCATTGCAACAAATAGTGAATTCAAATGCAATCTCCGCACAGAAAGCTTTGGTAAGTACATTAAATTATTTGTTTTTGAAATACTTAGCCAATTGTGTCTTTTAAAAAATTTTTTTATTCATTTTACTTTAGGAAAAAAGGGTAGTCTACATTACATTTTTTAAATAAGTATCTTTTAAGTTCTAACTGTATCAAAATTAAAATCTTGCTTTGGAGGCATGTTGTAATATTTTATCATTGTTCAAGTCCTAATGTACCAGTTACCTGGAATGCATTTTCATTTCAATTGACACTTCATGAACAAAGTGTTCAGTTTACCTTGGGTATAATTGTGTGGCTGAATTCTTACTTTTTACTTTTTATTTTAAAGTAATAAAAGCTGAGTTTCTCCATCATCTTGTTTGTTTTGAATTCCTAAACACTTTTGTGTTTGAATCCAGCTGTTTTCTCCAAACATCACTTGCTTCAATCTTTATATTAGACAGTGAAAAGTTACATTTTCCAATTGTTTTTATTTCCTCTGACCCTGACCTTGGCTCTTGACAATACGAATTGCACCAGTTGGACTGTAATGACTATTATTTTGAAATAAACTTATACATTCAGTGTAGTGTGGTGCATCCAAATAGTAAAGCTGTTTTTTTTTGTTAAAAAGTCAACACTGAAATTTGTACTAATGCAAGCAGTTTTTTTAAAAGAAACTACAAATCTCGACTTGAAATAAAATGCTGCTAAATGAAGAATATACAATTTTAATTTATTTTCCCCAGGATTTTAAAACTCCTTTTCTTTGTCCTCTTCATCTCCCTTTGTTTTCTTACACCTGTTTTCCTCTGGTACCTTATTCAGGATTGTTCATGCTTGATCATAGACAGTGTTAACATTCAACTGTTGATGCTCATTTCTCATTAAATCCTTGTGTACGCTTGTAGTGTTGAGACCTGACACGCAGCCCTTGCTGTCTTCCTCATTTGATGCGTATTTGAAATTTATATCTTAAATCTTGTATTCTGTTTGGTTTGGTCATATACTTTCACCAATACAGGTAGAGCGATTTATAGATGAATAATGCTATTATTTTGCTTGCTTTTCTTTCTAGGCTCTTATAGAGGCAACTGTCAGAGGACTCCCTCAAAAGATTTTGGGATCACCAGCATACCAGGTCGCCAACATGGACCTTCTGAACGTATGCATGTACCTTGTGTTAAGTTGTTATGTGAAAAAAGATGCGCCTAGAGCGTTGAGTAAAGTTCCATTACTCTTTGTCAACCCCTAATCAATGCAAGTACCCTTCCTTGAGTAGATCTGTTTGGGTCAACTTAAGTATTCTTTGAATAAGTCTTGAATCATAGAATACCTGACAATGCAGAAAAAAGCCATTTGACCGATTTGAGTCTGCACTGATTATTCATCAGGACTTGAAACATTAATTCTAATTTCTCCCTGCAGATGCTGCCCAACGTACTGAGTTTCTACAATAATTCCTGTTTTTGTCTTAAATCTCCAGCATTTGCAGTTCTTTGACTTCTCTTATCCTTAATATCACCCCCATCAAGTCTTCTCTTCATTATGCACTGTTCCAAAGGGATCGAACCCAGTCAATCCAGTGTTATGACAGGTTCTCATTTCTGTCTGTATTCTTGTTATTCTGGGATGTGCCCTTTCTAATGAGATCACATCATTCGTATAGTAGTGACCAGAACTGTGCACAGTACTATAGCTGCAGTCTAACTAGCATAGTTCTTAAAATCTGATTGAAGATTTGTAGCTCGGGTATCCATTGTTGTGGTTCTGCTCGCCGAGCTGGAAGTTTTTGCTGCAAACGTTTCGTTCCCTGGCTAGGGAACATCATCAGTGCTGTTGGAACCTCAACAGCACTGATGATGTTCCCTAGCCAGGGAACGAAACGTTTGCAGCAAAAACTTCCAGCTCAGCGAGCAGAACCACAACAATAGCATAGTTCTAGCATGATCTCCCTGTTGTTAAACTCTAGATCTTGTCAAATAAAGTTCAGTATACCATCTAAATCATTTTTATTTCTTGTCCTACCATCTTCAAATCTATAGATGTACACTGCATGTATTTGCAATTGTTCATCAAATCTTAGAATTCCTTTTCCCAATAAATTACTCTGTACTTTTCTAATTTGCATTGTATTTGATTATTTTTGGTCCATGTGATTCTTTCATTGCTATTTTCAAAAATATCTTGCTTTCATCCTTTATTATCAACTGCATGTCAATTTTTTTTGATTACGAAATTTTCCAGACGACGATATTCCTACATTTAAATCCACATCCTTGTCAAATCCCATAAAGAGCAAGGAGCCAAGTACCGAGCCCTCCAGTTGCACAAATGTCTCTTTGCTTCCAGCCACTGAGTCAATTTTGGATCTAATTTGACAATTTCCTTTGGATCTCAGGTGTCGTCAAGCCTATAATATGGAGCCTTGTCAAATTGTGCCAAAGCCTCTGTAGGCCACATCAAATGTGCTACCCTCATTGACCAAACTTGTAATGAGCATTTTTAAAAAAATTAATCCTCTCCGTAAGGTACAATCCTTCTTTTAAAATAAACCATGCTGACTGCCCTTGAATAGTCTGTGCTTCTCTACTAATTTGTATCATCACAGAAATGCTTCCACTCACTTGCCCAATATTGAGATTAGACTGAGCGGCCTGCAATAACTTGTACTATCCATTCTGCCCTCTTTTATACGACATTAATTAGAGCACTGGAGTATTCCTATAGCCAGCAAAGATTGAAAAGATTGGTGAAAAATTCCTTATTTGTTCCCTTGCTTAGACCGTAAGAAATGGAGCAGAATTAGGTCATTCAGCCCATCGTGTCTGCTCCACCATTTCAATTGTAATTGATATGTTTTTCATCCCCATTCTCCTGCCTTTTATTCATTACCCAATTCCCTTTACTAATCAAGAAGCTATCCATCTGTCTTAAATATGCTCAGTGACTTTGCAGTCACAACCCTCTTTGGCAATGAATTTCACAAATTCACCACCCTGCTAGCTAAAGAAAGTTTTTATTTTAATTCAAAAGGGTCTTCCCTTCACTGAGGATGTGCCCTCTGGTTTTAGTCTCTCTTCCTTCTATTGGAAAATCATCCCCATGTCTACTCTTTCCAGTCCTCTCTGTAGGCTGGAAGTTACAATGGTTTTATTGGTGAACATGTTTTCATGGCCTCTTTTTGCTTTCCTTATTGCTGTACGGTTTCACTGCTTTTTCTATAATCGTCCTGCTTTGTGCACCTGTAATATCTGACAGAATTTCTTTCCTTTCCCTTATTCCATTCTATTTTTTTATGTTCTTTGGCAGCAAGGATGGTCGAGATTTGAGTCCCATAATTTTTTACTTTGTGGAAGTGACACTGAAAACAACAACTTGAAAGATCAGTCCATTATTTTGTTGCACCAACTTTCAGCTTAGTAAAATTCAGAACTGTCACCTCCCTTGTACTTGCTGCAAGCACTACCAAAAAAGCTCTTCTGAATGCATTTTAGAAATTCTGCGTTCTCTTATCTTTTCAATGAAATTGTTCCAATTTATTTTGAGGTATTTGATATTCCCTAATGCTGCCTTTTCTGCAATTTGCCACATTTGTTCTTCCACCTGAGTCTCTGGTGCTCTACAGTATATTTGGAACAATTTGAATATCTTTTTCTTTTTTAGTTCAACCTACATGATTTCATTTCATTTAATTCTCCTTCTACTCTATAATCCCTCTTCACAACCTGAATTGATTTGTTGCTCATGACCGGTATAGTCCAGTTTTTAATTGCCTTTTTTTGTAGAAAATCCTCTTAATGGAAATGTTGAGCAGCCATTCCTGCTACTTGTTTAAGTATTTCATTTTCATTAACATCTTAATAATAGCAGCCCTCCAAGTATTTACCTGTAACCAAATTCACTTCTTTTATTCATGGACTCCTTGAATGGCATTTGTGCCACTACTCATTAACTTGCAGCCTCTGATTCCTGAATCTGTACTTTGACTCCCATTCAACTACTAAACTGGTTTCAGCATATTCCAACACTCTTGCAAATGTGGCTCAGAGGTTGGTTCTAGTTCCATACAGGTTGTACCTACCCTAAAACCAGCACTGATATATCAGGAATCTCAGGTTCTGTCCAGACAAACAGTTACCTGTACTATCTTAACCCAAATGTTGTTGAGTTGAGAGCAATCGGGAGATGGTTAGCTTTATAACATGTTTTTTTTTAAAAAAAACAAGAACAGTCCATTTTTGATCCATGGGGCCTGCTCTGCCATTCAGTACAATCAAAGCTGATCTGGTTACAGCCATAACTATTTTTCTATCTGCCCCCATAATCTTTTTGACAATCAGAAATCTCTAACTCGGTCTTGAGTGTTCATTGACTCAGTACTTACTGATTTCAGGAGGAATTCTTATTATTTCTATCTTAAATGGGCAACTCCTTTATTAATCTGCCCCCAATTCTAGATTCCCAATGAAGGGAACAATTTCTTTCAACATCTGCTCCATCAAAGTCCCTTCAACATCTTACCTTCCAGTAAGACCACCTCTTATTCTTATAAATCGTAATGGGTATGGCTTTAACTATCTCACCTTTTACTTCATAAGCTGACCCCTTCATCTCAGAAATCAGCCTGGTGGATCTTCTCTGAACTGTATCCAATGCAATTGTACTCTTGAATCAAAAACTGTATACTATAAACCCTGATTCTTGTACAGTTGTTGCAAGACTTTCCAACCATCCATTTCCCTTGCAGTAAAGAACAATATTCCCTTACTAGCTAGACTGGCAAGTTAACTTTATGGTTTGTCAGGTCCCTGTATACCGTGACACTCTTCACTGTTTTGCCATTATATACTGTGGAGGAATGAATGTTGGACTCTGGTGGACAAAGTTAGAAATTACACATAAGCAGGTTATTTCAAAACCAGGCAGCTGATGAAGGAGCAACACTCCGAAAGCTAGTGCTTTCAAATAAACCTGTTGGACTATAATCTGGAGTTGTGATTTTTAACTTTGTCGCTATATGTTTTTAATTTTGCTGTCCTCCTTGTCAAAGTAATTTCATCTGCCAGATTTTTTTCCTCCTTTTTTAATTTGATCACACAATGTGGGCGTCACTGACCAGGGTGGAATTTATTGCTGATTTCTAATTGCCCTGAAAGTAATGGTGAGCTGTCCTCTCTCCACTGTGTGGTGCCAGGAGTAGGTGCACCAATAGTACTGTTCCAGGATCTTGACCCATTGCCAGCAAAGGGTCAGTAAAATATTTCAAAATATGGATGATATGTATCCATTGTGATTTTTGAGAAGATTTGTGGCTCAGGTTGATGTTCAGATTGTCAGTTTGCTCGCTGAGCTGGAAGGTTTGCATCCATTTGCAAACTCTATCATTTACAGAAAGGTCCTATGTTTGTATTGTAAATTTGGTATATCAGTCAGTCCCTTCTTCCAAAGCTTAAAGATGAATCATAATGACTAAACCCCCTCCGCATTATCACTCCATTAGCAATTGTTCTGCCAAACTGAAAATGATCTATTTACCGCTGTTTTCCTATTAGTTAATTCTGTATCCATGTTAATATGTCCCCTTCAACCCTGATCTTCGATTTGCACCTTCTTGAATACCTTCTGGAAATCTAAATTATTACATTTACTAATAGTTTGTACCCTGCTTGTTGCATTTTCAAAGAACACTGAAAATTTGTCAAGTATAATTGCTCTTTCTAACAATTGTGTGGATTCGGCCTGATTATATTATGATTTTACAAATACATGTCGTTCTGCCATAATGTGTGTTTCGTTAGCATATTTACTGTAATGCGATTGACAAATTAGGACCATTGTTTCTAAAGCGATAAATTTTAACACGTGTTGGCTGTAATGCGATTACATTGTCAACACTTGAAGTGCTGTTCTAAAGCATGACTTTTCTATTAACCTGGGGTTGCATAAAAATGCAACCATTAAATAATAGAAGAATGACCTGTATCCTCCTATATTAGTAATGTATTCTAGCACTTTCCCAATGACCAATTTTAGGCCAAATGGACCACAGTTTTGTCTTGTGACAAAAAAGCAATTCTTTTTGAAAAAATAATTATCTGTCAAGAATTGTTGGGTTTTCTTTTCTTAAAAAAAGAAATCGGAACAGGAATAGTCTACTCAGCTCCTAGGCCTGTTGTGCTGTTCAATTGAATCATGACTGTTCTGCCGTTTTGACTTTGCGACCTCCTCTACGTAAACCCCTGATTCCCCTACTAATCAATAATCTGTGTATCTTGTCCTTTAAATATCCACAAGGACTCTCTGCTACAACTCTGTGGCAAGGAGTTCCACAGACACTCAACCCTCTGAAAGAAGAAACTCTTCACCTCAGCCTTAAATTGGCACACCTTTATTCTGACACTCTACCCTCTCAATCTTGACTCTTCCCTGAGAGGCAGCATTCTCACAGCATTTTCCCTATTAAGCCCCTGAGGAATCCTAATATGTTTTCACACCTCATTCTTCTAAACCACAGTGAGTAGGTTCCCAACCTATTTAGCCTTTGCTCATAAGAGAGTTCCTTCACACTGGGAACAGTTAGTCTTCAATAACATAAATAGCAGTTTCAGTTACAAATCATTCAATAATAAAACCCTAGTCTGCTTCAGCCTCCAGTCTAATGTTGTGAATGGCATCTGTTATTTTCTATTTCTGCCTCTTTGTTATAGCACTAAAAATATTGGCTAGTAAAGATAAATATGTGTTCATCATTAACAACATAAAAACCAGCATTTTACACCCTCCTTCAAATCTGAAAGAAAATCACTCAACTTGAAGAGTGTTGCTCTCCATTGATGCCAGAACTTGTGTGTTTGTTCAGCAGTTGCTGTTTTTGTTTCAGATTTCTAGCATCTATGGTTCTTGGTTTCATTGTTTTAACGTTTTTTGTCTTGCATTCATCAGGGCAGTTTGCAAGAATGTTAATTCGAGTTGATGGCTAACAACATTACTGCATGAGGGGAGAGTGCTCATTATTTGGCGAGTAGACTTGGTAGAGGCATTGCTAGGTGGTTCTATCAATTAATGACTTGTTTAAACTTCAAACCTAACCTGACAGTTTACTGCCTGACAGTTTAACACTAGTCAAGAAACTGCCCTGAGAAATTAGCTACCTGTCTGATGTTTTGTTGAGTTGAAACAGGAATAATGCATGTTAGTGTTCTCCCTGTTGGCCAAGAACAGGGACCTGAATGTTAATGTAATAAACTTGCCATTCTGTGAGCCTGACAGTCCTAATTGGTGCCGCAAAATCAGTCTCTCATAAATAGTGCCTGAACCATTCCTGTAAACATAGTGCTGAAATAGATCACATCAAAGCCATCATGTTGGGATATTGGCTTCCAGATCAGATCATTCTTTCATATATACGCAATTCCTAAAAGACACTCGCATTCCGTTTTGATCTTGAAAAGTTCCCGTTTATCTCCAATTGGTAAGATATCTTAAACAGTGGTAGTACTAGTGAAACTCAGTAGATCTGGCAACATCTGCAGAGAGAGTGAAACAAAGTACACTATTCCAAGCCAATGTGACTGTTCCTCAGAGCTATTCAGGACTCTGGTTCTGATATTGAGTCTGATCAGACTCAAATTTGGAGAGATTATGGAGGTACATGCAGTGGAAGAAAAAGTAGAGGGAATGCAGGCTGCCACCTAAACAAAAAGATGTTCTATTTATCGAGCAAATTAATAACGTGATGTATGAATTTCAGTGTCAGTGTGATGCCAGATATGTAGGCCATTATCCCAAAAACTTGATTGCATAAAGCAGCATATCCCTTCAAGGATGGTACTTGCTATACCCCAATCAGCTTGCGTTCGAAAAAAAATTGTACGTGTTTCCATTATTAGATGTGATTCTGCAATTGGGCGACATTTGTTGGATAATCCTGTCAAGAATGATGTTGCAACCGATTTAGGCTTGTCAGTCAGGCTTTTAAGTGGTGCACCTGCATGTAGTAGAAGTTGCATATATTAATACACAAAGCGCTTTCCTAACAGAATATACTTATACTTATGCCTGTTCCATTTCAGCGACATAGTTGACAGCTTTTTGCTGGATCATCTCTCTTCTTTGCCCTGATCAGTCAGTCAGTCTGGCTGGTTTTAAATAGTTAACTGATGGTCATTATTTAATTGGTAGGTGGCATTGCCATGGTGCATGCACCAATTGATAAACTCCTCATACAGTATGAATGCTATTATTTGTTTGCCTTTCCTCTCATTCATCCCCCTTGAATTGTTCTTGCAAATTGTCCTGATGAGTGTAAAACATGCAGCTTCAACAGTGCCTTTTTTAAGGAATACATTCGAATTGAATTAACAATAACTCTAGTTGTACAGAGCTTGGTCTACAGTATTGCCCTAACAAGGCACTTTATTTTGAAGTAAAATCAGGTGTTCAGGTCTGGCAGCACCTACAGAGAGAACAATAAAGTTAATGTTTGCAGTCCAATATGAACTTCTTTGGAATTCCCATTTCAAAGCTTAAAATTTTGTTGAAGTCCTTTATCTTGCATTTGGAACAACTGGCAAGAAATACCAGTGTTAAACAAAATCAAGGTTTATTCTGGACAAGGAGAGTGCTGGCTAGTTGGTGAGTAGACTTTGGTAAAAGGTGCACTTGTTATGAAGATGTGGATGTACTGTACCTTTTTTAAGAGTGTTAAAAGCTAGCAAGTGTTTTCCGTAAGATACAATGTAACGTGTTCCAGCTACTGGGGCAGCTAGGTTAGCTGGTTGCCTGGAAATGACAAAACGGATATAATTTTACCAATCAGTTTAAATTATATCCCGAAAAATACCAAACTCCAATCTAGTTTGAATTAAGTATATTGACAGTCTTTTTAAAAGCCAGACACAATCCGATGCTTTTGGGGAATAAGACTTGGGGAAAATTGAACGGTTGGGAGGAGAACTGCCAAGCTATTGGCATGTAAAGACTGACTGAAAAATAGCTTTCTTAAAGGTACCTTTTTATCGATAAGTAACCTGTGAAGCAGAATCCAGAAGAAGAAGAAAAGAAGACAGGAATACAGAGAAAACTGAAAGTTACCTGGTTTTGAGATAAAAAGTTTTGTTTTGTAAATTTTAATTGAGAGTTTTATTGGACTAGTACTGTAGAAGGAGAAGGTAAAAGATGGGAGAGGAGGGGGTTGTAAAACTTGTTAATTATTCTGTTAGACCGTAAAAAATAAAGTTGTTAATTTTTAACTTCAAATAGTTCTTGGCAGCTCGAATTTCAGAGATTACTGCACGGATAAAGTTTATCTGTGTTGCTGTTTTAAATTAAGCAGGAGGGCTTCCCTCGTGTTGTAACAGTTTGGGGGATTGGGCTTGGGTCTAATTTGAACTGGTTTAGACAGATTTGAATAGATTTGGGGGTGTGAAAAATCCCAGCAGACTTAATCACTTGGAGGTTAGTGTCCTAAGTCTTTCAATAAAACATCGACAATTTTTTTAATTTCGGTGACTTGTGGTTGATTAAATTAAAAGTGAGAGAAATGGCTCTTAAAATTGCTAAAGAGGTTCTGAGATTTGAAGATGATTCCCAAATTTGCCAGCAAAGCTTAGAAGGAAAGAAAAAGGCCATGTCTTTAGAATTAGCAAAAAAAATTAGATTTGGGTTTAATCAAGGACAAAAGCAAAGCTGAAATTATATGGGGGTTACTCAAATACTTAGGTGTGTAGAGAAACAGATAAGTGCAGTTGAGGTAGAAAAACTTTCTCTTTTTTTTCTCTCTCTCTTTCTCTTTCTCTCTCTCTCTTAGTTTATCTTCAAATTACAATTGAGGAAGATAGAGTTAAAGCTCTTAGTTGAGCAAAAAGAGAGAAGAAAAGGAGAGAGACAGAGAATTTGAATTTGAGAATTTGCGACTTAGCAAAGTCAAGTTAACAAGATGGAGATTTAAAAGAGAATGGAAGTGCTTTATGTCAAAACTCTGCCACATTTTGAGAAAGATGTTGAAGCCGCCTTTTATTTCATTTGAAAAATTGTCTAGGCAGATGGAGTGGTAATGCTAGTTTAGACTAAACTGGGAAACAGAATTAGTGAGGTATTTGCTGAACTGTCAGATGAGGGATCAAGAGATTGTGGAGGTTAAACGGGCTATTTTAAAGTGCTTAAAAATTGGTACCAGAAGCGCATAGACAGCAGTTCAGAAACTCGAAGGAGGAACCAGGTTAGGTTTAGTTTGAGTTCGAAAGAATTAATCAGTCATTTTGATCGATGGGTGCATGCTATGAAAATAGATCAGACCTTTGAGGCTGTGGGAGATTATTCTGCTGGAAGAGTTTTTTAAAAATTCATTTCCAGATATGATAAGAATTCACAGAGGAACAAAAAATTCAGAAAGTGAGAAGGGCAGCAGAACTAGCAGATGAGTACATGTTGGTGCATAAGATGAGCTTCCAGCCAGCATTTCGTCCTGTGAGGGATAGAAACTGGGAGAAGGGGAGATGGGACACTATGAAATCAAGAGTAGAGAACACTGGTAAGAGTTTACCACAGGATGAAATAAAAGCCCAAGAAGGTGGAAAGGAGGTGAAAGGCGTCAGGTGTTTCCACTGTGGTAAAGTGGGACATGTCAAGTCACAGTGCTGGTCATTTAAATAAAGGCGCTGTGGGAAAACATGGTAAAAGAAGCTAAGCCAGTGTCATTAGTGAAGATAGTAGAAGAGACACCAAGAAGAGCAGAGGAGAGTGCACAACCTAGGCAGGGACTGGGTATGGAGTTAGTAGCTTTCTTCACATGATATAGGCTACCCAGAGATTCAGTAAGATCAAGGGTCAAATTTTTTTGTTTGGCTCTTTAAAGAAGTTATGGATAGCTTTGGTATACAACACTTCAAATCCAGTGCATGTCATCCTGAATCCTAGGGAGCTTTAGAAAGGTCGCCTCAGACTTTGAAAACCATGTTGAGATCATACTGTCAGGACTACCCAAATGATTGGGATAAAGGTATCGTATTTGTATTGTTTGCCGTTCAAGATGTTCCAAATGAATCTACTCAGTTCATTCCCTTTGAGTTAATATTCGATCATGAAGTGAGAGACCCTTTGAAATTAAAGAATTGACAAGACCAAACTCAGCGATTTCACACTTTGATGATGTATTAGAGGTGAGGGTGAGTAGGAGAATTAGCTAAACAGCACTTAGAGGGCACGGTGTAGAATGAAGCAAATGGCAGATGGCTCAGAGACTGACATTTTCCCGAGGGAATGACGTGTGATAGGAGATCCCTTCAAAGCTAGATTTATTTATCCCTATCAGATTGAGAAAAAGTCGAGTCAGGTGAACTATCTAGTAAAGATGCCAAATAGAGAAAAAAGGTATCTGCTAAGTCATGTGAACAAGTTGAAACCGAATTATACTGGAGAGAAGGAACTGGAGAAACCAGTATTAGTTACTGCCCCGCAGAGTGAGGAATCAAATCCAGATGATGTGGCTTTTGATGTGCCTCAAAATAGATTTAAAAATGAAGTCCTTGAGTGGGATAGGTTACTTAACTATCTGTTTCAGGAGTATAGAATGCAGTTGAAAGATTTACTACTGCAGTGTAAGGACATATGTAAGAAGAGATTGGGAGGACTAATGCTTTTGTACATGAAATGGGTGTAAGGAATACTGTTCTGATAAAACAACACCCCTATCGGCTGAATCCTGTCATAGCTTGACAGGTCCAAAAGGAGGTAGAGGACATCATTGAACCAAACCAGAGCGAGTGGAGTACGCTCGTCATCTTAGTTCCCAAAGTGGATGGGTCTCAACGATTCTGGCTAGATTATCGGATGGTCAACGCTGTTACGAAATCGGACGTGTATCCTCTTCCTAGATTGGAGTACTGTACTTAGAAAGTCAGACAAGCCAGTTACATCACGAGTTAGACTTAATACGTGGTTACTGCCAGGTGCCTTTGTCAGAGATGGCAAAACACATTTGTGTTTGTTACATCAAATAGGCTATATCAGTTTAAAGTGATGCACTTGGAATGAAGAGCGCACCCGCTACATTCCAAAGACATATGAACAAGAGTTGTGGCTGGGTTGACAAACTGCAGTCTATTTGGACAATGTAGTGATCTTTAAGTCTTGGAAGGATCACCTGGTACAATTAGTAAAGCTCTTTGACTGAGACGCAAAACTGGTGATAAACTTAAAATAGAATTTTCGAAAGCAAAGGTGATGTTCTTGAGACATAGTATTGGTCATGGGAGGTTGACCCCACGGAACACAAAGACGAAGGCCATTGAGGAATTTCTACTCCCAACCTTGAAGAAAGAGTTGTTTCAATTCTTTGGACTTGGTGGATTCTATCGGAAGTTTGTTCCAAACTTCAGCAGTGCAGCGGCACCGTTAATCAATTTGCTGAAGAAGAACACATAGTTTTGGTGGACAGAACCATGCCAGGAGGCATTCGACCACTTGAAAGCCATATTAACCACTAAACCAGTTTTAGCTGCAACCAACCTTTCAAAACCGTTTAAAGTATCCAGTGACATTGGAGTTGGAGCTGTACTCCTGCAGGAAGATGAGGATGGGATTGAATTGCCAGTTGGTTACTAATCAAAGAAGATCAATGTCCGCCAGAGGAAATATTCCGCAATCGAAAAGGAACTACTGAGTTTGGTACTGGCTTTACAACATTTTAATAAGCATGTCATAAAGAATGTGTTGGAGAATGTTGTGTACACAAGTCACAAACCGCTTATATTCTTAGAATGCTTTAAAGATAATGAGATTATTTTGCTGGAATTTTATGTTACAGACTTTAAATTTAAAAATCATAAATCTTGCAGTTCGTAAGAATGTAATGGCAGATGCGATATTGTGGATTTCACTGAAAGTTAAGGTGAACTTGTATTAAAAGTCATCTGTATGCTAGGGTAATGTGTCTGGAAAAAAAAGAATGTTTTTTTTCTTAAGGGGTGAGGTTGTGAAAATCTGGATGTACTGTACCTTTTTTGAGAATTAAAAGCTAGCAGTGATAGCACCAGGTATTCTCTCTAAGATACAATGTCACTTGTGCTCCAGCTGCTTGGAGTAGCTAGGGTAGCTGGTTGCGAGGAAACAACGCAACCAATTCAAATTAGGTCAGTTTAAATTATATCCCAAAAAAATCTCCAATGCACTTGGAATTTAATATATTGACCATCTTAAAAGACAGTGTCACAATCCAATGTTTTGGGGGTGTAAGACCGGGGAAAATTGAACAGTTGGGAGGAGAACTGCCAAGCTACCAGCATATAGAGATTGTCTGAAAAATAGCTCTCTTAAAAGTACCTTTATCAATCAGTAACCTGTGAAACAAAATCTCCACGAAGAAAAGACAGGAATACAAAGAAAACTGAAAGCTGCCTGGTTTTAATAGATTTTTAAATTAGATTCACTACAGTGAGGCAACAAGCCCTTTGGCCCAACAAGTCCACACCGACACTCTGAAGAGTAACCCATCCAGACCCATTCCCCTACATTTATCCCTGACTTGCCAAATCTACACATCCCTGAACATTCTGGGTAATCCGCCTAACCTTCACATCTTTTGGAATTGGGAGGAAACTGGAGCACCCGGAGGAAACCTACGCAGACACTGGGAGTGTGTGCAAACCCCACACAGACAGTCACCTGAGGAATTGAACCCTGGTCCTTGGCCCTGTGAGGCAGCAGTGCTAATCACTGAGCCACCGTGATTTTGTGATAACAAGTTTTATACTCTAAATTCTAATTGAGTTTCATTGATCTAGTATTGTGGAACGGGTAGGTAAAAGATAGGAAAGGAAAGAGTTGTAAGTGGTTGTTACTTTATTATTCTGACATACTTTTAAAAAAAAATAAAGTTAATTTTTTACTTTAAATAGTTCTCGGCCTTTGAATTTTTACAGATTATTGCATGGGACAAATCTGCTGCTTTAAATTAAGCAGGAGTGTTTACCCCATGTCGTGTAACACTTCTTGGCAGGTAACTTTCAGTCATTCTCCATGTCATTCCTCTCTATATGTCACATCGTTTGTTTTACTAATCAGTGTACTCCTCATACAGTCTAAATGTTATTTCTTGAGTTGTCAGGTGAGTGCAAACAAACCTTTCAGCAGCAATATTTGTAGTTGACTTGCCTGTATGTGGGCATGGTGATTGGCATGAAATATACAGCAAGTATAACTTTATCACCACCGTTGCAGTTTTGTGTCAATGGTCTTATAATTTATTTTGTTTAACACTATTAGAAATTAAGGAATCAAATGTTACTGTTCCAATCTCTTAGGCACTTAATTTAATCAAAATTGTATTGTAATTTCAGGGTACTCCTGCCCTCTTCTTGATCATCCTGCTGTTTCACAACGGTTTGCTGGAAGATTGTGTGGTTGAAGAAAGGTGTGTCTTTGCACTTTACTACCAATACCTAAAGGATTTATCTCTCACCTGTTTCCTAAATATGTTTGAAGTACCATGTACCTTTTTTATCTTGACTTTCATTTAATACATGAGGATTTTTATTTTCTAGGTATCATGTTCAGTAGCTGCCTTTTCTTTCCCCACTTTTCAAAAGAAACTGAATTGTTGGTTCTTGTTCATAATCTGAATATACATTTGCTTGATTCTTAGTATTTAGTCAACCATTACTCAATATCTGATTTGGAGATGCCGGTGTTGGACTGCGGTGTACAAAGTTAAAAATCCCACAACACCAGGTTATAATCCAACAGGTTTATTTGGCAGCACTTGCTTTCAGAGCACGGCTCCTTCATCTGGTGGTTGAAGGAGCAGCACTTCAAAAGCTAATGCTTCCAAATAAATAAGTTGAACTATAACCTGGTGTTGTGGAATTTCTAATTTTGAGAGAATCTGCTCTTGATCTCAAGGCAATTTGGCATCAAGGAGCCCTTGCAAAACTAAGTCAGTTAGAATCAGGAGGAAACTTCTCAACTGATTGGAATGTATCCCGCAAAAGAGGAAGATGGTTGTGGTCGTCAGAAGTTGATTATCTCAGTCTCCAGAAGTCATTGCAGGAGTCAGTCAGGGTAGTCTCCTGGAATCCAAACGCCCTATTGTTCGAACAAATTGGAATCCGAACAATTATTTTGAGAAACTTTTGCCCTAAAATCCGAACACATTTTCAGAATCCAAACACCACGTACCGTTCAGGTCGCACGTTGTTTGTTCAGTTCGTCCCGGGAAGTAGTTGTGAAAGCATCTCTCGTGTGTTCATCACTACTTTACCTCCTGTTTTCGTCTTGATTTGTGCTGGGTTTTATTTTAATTATCACCCTTGTGCATTCACCATGGCACCCAAGAAGAGCAGTGAAGCAAATAAGAGTAAGAGTAAGTCAGTGAGAACGACAGTTGAGTTAAAAGTGTCTTGAAAATGTTTTTTTTTTTGGGTCCAGAAACTGATTAATTCACTTTCCATTATTTCTTGTTGGGAAGATAGTTTTGGAATCCGAACTTTTCGCAATCTGAACAGCCTCCTGGAACGAGTTAAAGTCTGATTCCGAGGCACCACTGTATATCAAAATTAAGTTACGGAAATTCTGTCTCTTATTGCAAAGAGAGTAGAATATGCCAGTCAGGAAATCTCACCGCAATTGTACTGGAGGATTGTTGAGACTGCACTGTGTATATTTTTGGTCCTTTTTTTGTAGAAGCAATACTTAACACTGCAAGCATTTCAAGCAATGTTCGTTAGACTGATTCCTGGAATTAGGAGTTGCCTTATAGGGTAATGCACTTAATTCACTGGAGTTTAGAAATGGTGATGTGGGCTTTTTAGACTGAATTTATCTAATGCCCTATTTTGCTAAACACTACATGTGACTTTTCTCGTGGATTTTTCAAAACTGTTTTGGGAGACAGTGCTGGAGTTATGTATCTAGTATGGAAGCTCAGGTTGTAGCAAGATTACAAATAATTTCTCAATGAATTGCAATTGGTTGCTGGGAAATTTGAATCATTGGAATGTTTCTACAAGTACCTATGCTGACTGATTTTTATTTTTAATCTTTAATTCAGGTTTTTTATGATACTCGAGACACTTGTTGAATATGGACTATCTGGTCCCACATGTTCATTAGCATTCAGTGAGTCCGTTTTAAATGTTATTAACCAATCTGCAACACTGGTCATAAACAAGGAGCACCTTTGGCGAATGTGGAGCATCGTTGTTAATCCATTGATTGATCGGGTAACCCAGGTATGATGATTATAAACTAGAATCTTTCTTCCCATTCCATTCTTGTTTTTTGTGATTTACAAAATTACTATTCTCTAGGCTGTTCTAATGTACATAGGACATTCATCAATCTCTACACTCTTAAACTTAAGATATTGTGTCAATGTTTAATTGCAAAATTGAGATTTTTGTTGTTCTTTGTTTCTTTAGACCAATGAAGTAAATCAAGGGGATGCACTTGAGCATAATTTCAGTGCTTTATACATTGCATTGATGCTACCCATAACTCATTTGTTCTCAATCCAGAATTTTCCACAGGTAACTATAATCTAGACAAAAGCATGTAATTTAGTTTGGTAATGTACACTACTTCTGGTCTTCAATGATGAAATATGTCGAGGGACTGACAAAAACATTGTACAAGATTAAAACCAGAGCCAAGCACTTCTATCACTCAATAAATGCTTAGAAAAGAGGACACTATGGTTTAAGAGGTAGTATGTATTAAACTGTTTAAATTTAATAAGACATGATCATTTGTCTTTGCATCATCTGCAACTTTAGTTTTTTTCAAAAGTTATCTTGTGAGCAGGATCAGAGTATGGTGACGGATATAGTTTAGGTGAGTCTGTACATGGTACATAATGTAGGAAAATATGAAATTGTTCACGTTTTGGCAGGAGAAGTAAAAGTAGAGTATTTACATGAATTGAGAATGACTGCACAATTCTGATGTGTAAAAGGATTTAAGTATCTAAGTGCATAAGTCACTAATGATTAGTGTCAATTACAGCAAATAATTAAGCAGTCTAATAGAATATGATCTTGACCAGTTGGGCTGAGTGGTAGATGGAATTTAAATTGCATTTTGGTAAACAAACAAGGACAGGACTTATACAATTAATAGTGCAGCCCTGGGTAGTGTCATAGAACAGAGATCTAGGAGTTCAGGTACATAGTTTTTTGAAATATGCGTCACCGGTAGACAGGATGCTTAAGAAGGTGTTTAGCACGCTTGACTTCATTGCTCAGACCTTTGAATAAAAGAGTTCAGATGTCATTTTGAGTTGTACTGACCTCTTCTGGAGTAATGTGTGCAGTTCTAGTCACCCTGTTATAGGAAGAATATTATTAAACCAAAGCGGGTTCAGAAAAGATTTACCAGAATGTTCGAGTTGCCAGGAGAGATGACACCAAAATTGGAAGTGTAGTGGACAGCAAAGAAGGTTACCTCCGATTACAACAGGATCTTGATCAGATGGGCCGAGAAATGGCAGATGGAGTTTAATTCAGATAAATGAGAGGTGCTGCATTTTGGGAAAGCAAATCTTAGCAGGACTTAGACACTTAATGGTAAGGTCCTTGGGAGTGTTGATGAACAAAGAGACCTTGGAGTACAGGTTCATGGCTCCTTGAAAGTGGAGTTGCAGGTAGATAGGATAATGAAGAAGGCGTTTGGTATGCTTTCCTTTATTGGTCGAAGTACTGAGTGCAGGAGTTGTGAGGTCATGTTGCGGCTGTACAAGACATTGTTAGACCAGTGTTGGAATATTGCATCCAATTCTGGTTTCCTTCCTATTGGAAAGATGTTGTGAAACTTGAAAGGGTTCAGAAAAGATTTACAAGGATGTTGCCAGGGTTGGAGGATTTGAGCTATAGGGAGAGGCTGAACAGGCTTGGGCTGTTTTCCCTAGAGTGTCGGAGGCTGAGAGGTTTACAAAATTATGAAGGGCATGGATAGAATAAATAGACAAAGTCTTTTCCCTGGGGTTGGGGAATCCAGAACTAGAGGGCATAGGTTTAGGGTGAGAGGGGAAAGAGACCTAAGGGGCAACTTTTTCACGCGCAACATGGTACGTGTATGGAATGAGCTGCCAGAGGAAGTGGTGGAGGCTAGTACAATTGCAACATTTAAAAGGCATTTGGATGGGTATATGAATAGGAAGGGCTTGGAGGGATATGGGTCAAGTGCTGGCAAGTGGGACGAGACTGGGTTGGGATATCTGGTCAGCATAGACTGGTCGGACCGAAGGGTCTGTTTCCCTGCTGTACATCTCGGACTCTGAGAGGCCGGGGCTGGAGCATAGGAGATTGAGGGTTGACCTTCTGGATATTTTTAAGGCGAGAGGAGAAAGATTTGAAAAGGCAGTGAGAATTATAGAATGGTATATGTAGCCCTCTTGTGTCTGGCCAGTTAAGCAGAAATAGTTGCAACTATAATCACTATGGAACTGGTGACTTCTATAAGCTGTACAGATGCGCTTTAAGAATTGTTTAATGGTTAAAGCCACCATATGAAAAAATGTCATGGGTGTAATTTTTATGGAATGAATTTTATAGTTATAGAATTGTTTTTTGTTTCTCTTTCTGTCCTTCAGTCTACAATGAAGTCACTACTGAGAACGTGGGCTGAGTTGTATAAAACATTTGCACGCTGTGCAGCTCTTGTGGCAACAGCAGAAGCCAACATTTGCTGTGAGGAATTAAGTGCCAAAATCTTATCAGCATTGGATGATGCTACCTTATCTGTAAGTAGTTATTTATACAACAGGTAGGACTGATTTGTCTATGATCATTGAATGCTATCTTCGGTCTGGAAACAATTACTCTTTTCATTTGTTGTCTGCAGTCCAACTTCTCAGCTTCTTATCTGGTTTTAAATTGCTCTGAAATAAAATCTAGGAAACGGCTCTTTTAAGGGGAGATGTCAGGGGTGGGTTCTTTACCCAGAGAGTGGTGGGGCATGGAATGCACTGCCCGTGGGAGTGGTAGAGTCAGAATCATTGGCGACCTTTAAGCGGCAATTGGATAGGTACATGGATGGGTGCTTAATCTAGGATAGATGTTCGGCACAACATCGTGGGCCGAAGGGCCTGTTCTGTGCTGTATTGTTCTATGTTCTATAACCCTAACCAACTTCCAGGTTAGCTGTAATTAATAGCTTGGAAGCATGAATCCCAAGATGAAGATATACCAAATGTGCAGGAGTAATATACCTTTTTAATCATCGAATTTAAGATAATTGAGTAATTTACTGTAATAATAAGAAGATTGAAATTAGGGATAAATGTAGGAAAATTAATGCATCTTTCTTCAATCACCTCTATCAGCTCCATCAGGCAAACAGCAAAACAGTCTACATAACCTAAATATTCTACCTTTTTGGGAAATGTCATGCTTTGACTCCATATAGTTTGCAGTCAGGCAACAATGCTAATTTCAGTATACTTTCTCATGATCCAGTGGAAATGCGTTCAAGGTAGTTTGGACAGAATCTATAACTTCAAACTATTACATAATTTATGAAGGAAAGTTGGGAAAAATTAGACTTTTCAATCTTTGAAGACAGCTGAGGGGAAGCAAAGTGGCAAACAGTGTAAAAATAGTAAATCTATATTACTACTGCTATGAAAGGGTTCAGAAAAATTTACAAGGATGTTGTTTGAGAGGATTTGATTTGAGCTACAGGGAGAGGCTGAATAGGCTGGGCTGTGGTAATCTTAGATTTATCAAATCATGAGGAGCATGGATAGGGTAAATAGACGAGGTATTTTTCCCTGGGCTGGGGGAGTCCAGAACTAGAGGGCATAAGTTTAGAGTGAGAGGGGAAAATTTTAAAAGAGACTTGTGTGGTGCGTGTATGGAATGAGCTGTCAGCATGAAAAAGGCACCTGAATGGGTACATGAATAGGAAGGGTTTGGAGGGATATGGGACTAGATTAGGTGAGGATATCTGGTTGGCATGGGCGAGTTGGACTAAAGGGTCTGTTTCCATGCTGTACATCTCTATGACTCTATAATCGATGACCGAGGGATGTGAATAGTGGCTGATTGTTGAGTATAATCAGCTAATAAGATGTACTATTTGCTAATTATGGAAGTTCAAGTAGCATGGTGGGAGGCTAGTAAATTTCTGGATGGATAATTGAAGTCTTGAGCATTCTTATGCAAACAATATATTACAACTAAGTGAAGAATAGTTTAATTGAGGATTTTTCTCTCTCCTTTCTTCAGAGCTTATCCACATTGGATGCCATCGTTCATGTTCTGAATGTGATGATTGACTCTGTTGATTTCTCTCAGTTCTCAAAGTTTCAGCAAAAATCAAACTGTAAGTATCCTACTTTCTTACCTTTAACTGCACTGCCATATGCATTGTTGTAAATGGAGAGAATTGTGGTGTAATATATTTGGAAATTAGATGTAATCCAAGCAAGTTTCCCTGTGCTTCAGGAGGTCAAGCTAAGGTGAATCCCTGAAGAATTTTACTTACCCATTTATTCCAAAGGCAACTAATATGTGAAACTAGAAGAGGCAATACATTAGGATAACTCATCTTTGTGCCTATTAACAATTCTAATAAATCTAATTTTCTGTTCATTTTCAATCTAGGTACTTCACTTCAGATTTCAGGATAATTTTGATTAATCTCAAGCTTAACATATGAGGAACGTTTGTGGACTCTGGGTCTATACTTGATGGGGTTTAGAAGGATGAGGGGGATCTAACTGAAACTTTCAGAGTACTGAATGGTCTGGACCGAGTGGATGTTGGGAAGATGTTTCCATTGGTAGGGGAGACTAGGACCTGAGGGTGCAGCCCAAGAGTAAAGGGAATATCCTTTAGAGTGGAGGTAAAGACAAATTTCTTCAGCTAGAGTGTGGTGAATCTGTGGAATTCATTGCCTCAAAGGCCGTGGAGGCTAGGTCATTTAGTGTATTTAGGACTGAGAAGTTCTTGATTGTCAAAGGGATCAACGGTTACAAGGACAAAATGGGAGAATGGTTCAGAAACTTCTCAGCCATGATTAAATGGTGGAGCAGACTTGATGGGCAGAATGGCCTAATTTCTGCTCTTGTCTTATGGTCTTATACTTGCTGTAAAATTATTTATTTGTTTTTCAATAATGGCTAAGATATTTGTCTCATAAAGCATTTTATATTTACTTTGACACTGCTGGAAAGGGTTAGCATGCTGTCATTTGTCCCAGGGCATTGAATCCAGGTCAAAACTGGCTTTCAGACAGTCACATTCAAATTTTAGCCAACATAGATTCAGAATAAGATGCTGTCCTAACTAGATGCTAAATTCACAGTAGAAATAATAGTTTGATCTTTAACAGCATGTCTCTGGTGAATTACCATTGATCTTGTTAATTTGAGGTCTCAGTAATATTGTTGGCCAATATGGTTTTACTATTTAACTAGGGGCCCTGACCTGTGAAAAACACTTTTTCAGTTTTTATTTTCTAGGGCTGACGTTTTTCTGCTTGATTGGAAAGGTTCCCCACAATATTTTCAAACAGTTTAAGAATACTAAATTTGGAAGGCCACTTGTATTTTTTGCATTTGTTATTACCATGAATAGCTCAACCTATCAATTGTGTTCTCTCTTAGCACCTCACACCCCTACCCACTGGCTAACGAAGAAACAGGAACCTCTAGGAAATCTAACTTCACTGCTCAAACTTTTAGTGAAAATCACAGATGCTTTTCATGAACTAAGTTCCAACGAATTTCAATTTGAAACACCAACAGCATGCTTGGTATCCATTGGAGTTGGTATTGTCAACATTCTGTCCAGTATCTTCAATCACTTATCCCTGGCTTCAGCAATTAAAGCAGTTTTAGCCCACTTGACGGGCTCTATATCAACCTTCTACGAAAGGACTTCAAGGTATGTATTACAATTTTGTGTTTTAAGTTCACCATTGACAGTTTCACTTTAATGAGTTAAAAGATAGTTAGTGAGTGATGTCTAAGACCAAGCAGTGTTTTTTATCACTCAATGGACTGTTAATCTGCTGCATAGTGTATGTTTGTAACCCTGTTTTGCCACAAAGCCTAATTGCTATACCCAAATTCAATTGGCTAGGTTAATTGCTCTTTCTTTCAGTTCATTCGGAAAGGTTCTTTTGTCTTTTGGGAAGCTTCTCTTTTTTTGGAAATGTTCCCATTTACTTTGATATCATGAATCTACAAAAGGTTGCATGTGGCACAGTGGTTAGCACTGCTGCCTCACAGCGCCAGAGACCCGGGTTCAATTCCCGACTCAGGCGGCTGACTGTGTGGAATTTGCACATTCTCCCTGTGTCTGTGTGGGTTTCCTCCGGGTGCTCCGGTTTCCTCCCACAGTCCAAAGATGTGCAGGTTAGGTGAATTGGCCATGCTAAATTGCCCGTAGTGTTAGGTAAAGGGGTAAATGTAGGGGAATGGGTGGGTTGCGCTTCACCTGGTCGGTGTGGACTTGTTGGGCCGAAGGGCCTGTTTCCACACTATAAGTAATCTAATTATTCAATAAGTAATTATCTGAAAACTTTAGAAGGAGTCATGAGAAAAAGTTGAACTCATTTGGTTGGGTTGTGGGGTTGGGTCTTGAATGAAAGAGCAAGTATCTTGTATAATTATTTTCTCTTCATCTAAGTGTAAGCAGTCAGCAAGATTAGGATAGTTGAATAGATGACATTTCTAGTTGAAGTGTGTTGTATATTCTGCAAGAGCTTCAGAAAGCCTAAAATAGACTGAACTATTCATGGTAACGGGCAGTGATGGCCTAGTGGTATTGTCGCCCAACTATTAATGCAGAAACCCAGAATAATGTTCTGGAGGCCTGGGTTTGAATCCTGCCATGGCAGATGGTGGAATTTCAGTTCCATAAAAGTAATCTGGAATTGAGGGTCGACTGATGACCATGAAACCATTGTCAATTGTCAAAAAAAGCCATCTGGTTCACTAATGTTATTTAGGGATGGAAATCTGCCATCGTAGTCTGGCCGACATGTGACTCCACAGCCACAGCAATGTCATTGGCTCTCAACTGCCCTCTGAAATGGCTGAGCAACCCACTCAGTTTTGTCAATCACTAGAAAGTCACAACAAAGAAATTAAATCAGACAGGCTACCTGGTATTGACCTTGGAACTGGAAAAGACAATGGCAGAAACACAAATAGCCCTATCGACCATGCAAAGTCCTCCTTACCAACTTCTAGGGTCTAGTGCTGAAATTTGGAGAGCTGTCTCTCAGAATAGTCAAGCAACAGCCTGACATAGCCATTCTTTCTGAATTATACCTTACATAACACACCAGACACATCATTACCATCCCTGGATATGTCCTGGCCTACCAACAGGACAGTCCCAGCAGGAGGCACGGTGGTATACAATCTGGAAGGAGCTGTCTTGGGAATCCTTGACATCTATTCCGAACCCCATGAAGTCTCATGGCTTCAGGTTAAACACTGACAAGGAAACCTTACTGGTTACCATGTACTGTCCTCCTTCGGCTAATGAATTAGTACTCCTCCATGTTCCATGTGGAGGAGGCAGTGAGGGTGACAAGGGTGCAAAATGTACTCTGGATGGAGGATTTCAATGTCCACCACCAAGAGTGGCTTGGCAACAGTATTACTGATTTAACTGGTCGGGATTTAAGGATATAACTGCTAGACTGGGTCTGTGGCAGGTGGTGATGGAGCCAACAAGAGGAAAAAACATACTTTACCTCATCCTTACTAATCTGCTGGCTACAGAAGCATCTGTCCATGATAGTATAGGTAAAAGTGACTACTGCACTGTCCTTGTGGAGACCAAATCCTGCCTTCACATTGAGCATAATCTCCATTGTGTTGTGTGGCACTAACACCGTGCTAAATGGGACAAACTTTGAACTGATCTAGCAGCTCAAGATTGGGCATCCATAAGCTGCTGTGGGCCATCAACAGCAGAATTGTACTCCAGCACAATCTGCAACCTCATGGCCTGGCATATCCCCCATTCAACCATTACCATCAAGCCAGAGGATCAACCCGAGTTCAATGGAGAGTGCAGAAGGGCATGACAAGGGCAGCATCAGGCACACCTAAAAATGAGCTTTCAACCTGGTGAAGCTACCAAATAGAACTACTTGCATGCCAAACAGCGTAAACAGCAGGCAATAGATAGAGCTAAGCAATCCCATAACTAACAGATCATATCTAAGCTCTGCGGTCATTCCACATCCAGTCACGAATGGTGGTGGATAATTAACATCTCGCAGAAGGAGGTGGCTCCACAAATATCCCCATTCTCAATGATGGAGGACTGCAGCACATCATTGCAAAAGATAAGGCTGATGCATTCACAAAAATCTTCAGTCAGAAGTGCCAAGTGAATGATCTCTTTCTGGCACTTCTAGTGGTCCCCAGCATCACAGACACCAGCCTCCAGCCAATTTGATTCATTCCACTTGATATCAAGAAACTGCTGGAGGCACTGGATACTCTAAAGGCAATGGGCCCTCAATGACATTCCAGCAATAGTACTGAAGATGTGTGCTCCAGAACTTGCTTCCCTAGCCAAGCTCTTCCAATAGTTACAACACCTGGCATCTATCCGACCATATGGAAAATTGTCCAGGTATGTCCGTACACAAACCAGTACAAATCCAACCCAGCCAATTACTGCCCAGTCAGTCTACTCTCCATCAGTAAATTGATGGAGGGGGTCATTAGCAGTGCTATCAAGCAGCCCCTGCTGAGTGACGCCCAGTTTAGGTTTCACCAGGGTCAGTCAGCTCCTGATCTTATTTCAGCCTTGGTTCAAGCATGGACAAAAGAACTGAATTCCAGAGGTGAGGTGAGAGTGAAAGCCCTTGACATCAAGGGTGTGTTTCAACAAGTATGGCATCAAGGAGGCTGCAGTTTCTAGCAAAACTGGAAATTGGGCATCAGGAGCAAACATTCCACTGGTTAGAGACATACCTGGCACAAAGGAAGATGGCTGTGAAGGGTCAGTCATTTCATCTCCAGGACATCACCTCAGGGTAGTGTTCTCGACCCAACAATTTTCAGCTGCTTCATCAATGACCTTCCTTCTGTCAGAAGGTCAGAAGTGCAGATGTTCGATTGATTGATTTGCAGTATTCAGCACCATTTGCGACGATTCAAATGCTGAAGCAGTCAGTGCTCGAATGCAGCAAGATCTGGACATCCCCGCTCAAGCCTGGATAAATGGCAAGTAAGATTTGTGCCACATAAATGCCAGATGATGATCATCACCAATAAGAGACACTCTAACCACAGCCACTGTCATTCAATGGTATTACCATCACTGAATCCTGCACTGTCAACATCCTTGGGGTTACCATTGACCAGCAACTACAACTGGACTCGCCACATAAACACAATGGCTCCAGGAGCAGATCAGAGACTAGGAAACTGTGACGAGTAACTCCCCTCCTGACACCCCAAAGTCTATCCACCACCTATGAGGCACATGTCAGGAACGTGATGGAATACTCCCCACTTGCCTGAATGGGTGCAGCTCAAATAACACTCAAGAAGCTTGCCACCATCCAGGATAAAGCAACCCGCTTGATTGGCACCACACGTGCGAACATGCAGTCCCTCCACCACTCTCACTCGGTAGCATTAGTGTGTGGCCTTCAGACATTCATCAAATGTCCTTAGGCAGCACTTTTCAAACCCACAACCATTTCCATCTGGAAGGACAAGAGCAATAGGTACTTGGGGACAGACTACCTGCAAGTTCCCCTCCAAGCCACCCAGCACCCTGACTTGGAAATATACCACTGTTCTTTCAGTCGTTAGTTCAAAATTCTGGAATTCCCTCCCTCCTGGCATTGTGGGTCAACTCACAGCAAGTGGACTGCAGTGATTCAAGAAAGCAGTTCGCCACCACTTTATGAAAGGCAATAGGGATGGGCTATCAATACCGGTCAGCCAGCGATGCCAGGTCCCACAGATGAATTAAAAAAAATTGTTGCACAGCTTGGGGAAACATCTGCAGTTTATAAAATCCTAGATGTGTAGTGATTTTAGGAGATTGAGTAGGCACATTTGGGGTCATTGGAGTTCTGATTGAGAGATTACTTTTATTGAATCTCAGTCATTGGGGGTTTGACAGTGTAGATGATTGTTTTCACTTGTGGGAGAATCTAGTTCCAGAGCACATTAATGTCAGTAAGGATTTGCCCACTTAAAACAGATGAAGAATTCCTTATGATGGTAATGAATCTGTGGAATTTAAAAACAAAGGAATATGGTTTGCCAAAGGTACATTGTATAAGAATTGAGCATCACTCATGAATACATCAGTTCTGGATTTCACACCAAAGGGAGTTGAAACAAGCATGGATTTATTAAGAAATTGTATGGTGAAAATGCAGGTCATTCTATAACGTGTTTCATTGCTGCTGTTGGTGAATTGGGGAACTTTTTTTTTCTGTAAATTCGCTATTACATGATTCTATCCCTGGCACTAGCTGTTGCAGTGTGTGGAGGACTGGACTCTGTGCTGACGTCATGTGGTCAGTCAGCCCATGCACTTTCTGGTGAAAAGCTTTGTGAACGGCACAGTGCTGTACTCAGTAATTTAGGAGAAAGTGAGGACTGCAGATGCTGGAGACCAGAGTTGAAACACACAGCAGGCCAGGCGGCATCTGAGGAGCAGGAGAATCGAAGTTTCGGGCATAAGCCCTTCTTCAGGAAAAAGAACTTATGCCCAAAACGTCAATTCTCCTGTTCCTCGGATGCTTCCTGGCCTGCTGTGTTTTTCCAGTACCACATTTTTCAACTCAGTAATTTAGGTCTGTTTTTTGCAAATCCCGCTGTGTTTCCCATGAATATGGAAGGACAGAGTTGCAAGAATGTCGACAAGAAGCATCCAGGTGAAAAAATTGTGGGTGGTGACCATAACAATGCTATAACATTTGAATAGAGGCTAGTTAAAAAGCGTTTTGAGCATAATGAAAGAGCATGTGATGTTGTTCACGTAACAGAAATAAAGAAGTCTATGTTACGCACCATTAGAGACGATGCGAAAAGAGTTAAAGCAGGCTGCATTGCTGGAACAAATCTGAGTGCTAGTATGTTTGCAAGATCTTCAAAAAGGAACTTGAGTTGGAACAGCTTTTAAGTGTATGGATAGAAAGTCAATTGAAAAAGTGATCTGAGACCACCATTCTTCCCATAAAACAGAAAGCCTTATCAATTTATGAGCACCTATGGAAAAAGGGTGAAAATTCTGCAGATATATCTGCCTTCAGTGCTGGTAGTGACTTGTTTGCTGGGTTTAAGAACCGCCATGCTTATTACGTAAAGTTTTATGTGGCAAAGCTGCTAGTGGAGACAAGAAATGTATGCTGTCATTTACTCCCATGGTGAAAAAAATTGAGGAAGGTGGCTACTTCTTAGATCAAATCTTCAATTTGGATGAGATGGGCTTATACTGGAAGCAAATGCCTTCCAGAACTTTATATTTCTAAGAATAGAGCACACCCTCCAGGTTTTAAGGTCGCAAAGGATCGTATGGCTGTGTTGTTGGATGCCAGTGCTAGTGGAGAATTAAAGCTTAAGCCTGTTTTGGTTGTACCACTCTGCGAGCCTTGAAAGGTTGAATTAAGTCCTTTAGGTGTTGACTTCTGGTCAAGCAAAAAATGGTTGGATGACGGGGCAAATTTTTTCTGACCTTGTTGATGTATTTGCAAGAGAGCAAATTTTGGATTTCAAGATTCTCCTCATTCTGTACAATGCACTAAACCATCCTCCCACAATTGGTGAGCTTTCTGAAAACATCAAAGTGCTATTTCTACTACTGAACACAACCTGTCATTCAACCCATGGATCAGAGTGCAATAGCAGCTTTTAAAGGTTATTATTCAAAGCGCACATTCAAGGAATTGATTGCAGCTACTGAGGGTAATGATAAGGACAGTGTTCTTCAAGTTTGGAAGAGCTTTACCTTTACAAATGCTGTTGACATTATCGTGGAAGGCTGGGGTGACATCAAGTAAGGGCTGCTTGCATGTAGTTTGGTGGAAACTGTTTCCAGATTTTCTTAATAATTTTAAAGGCATTGAACAGTCAGAAGCTTCCAGCAATCAAAGAACACTGTGTTGCTCTTGCAAAGCAAGTTAGATTTCAAGAAGTAGAGACCTGAGGATGTTGAGGAGCTGCTTGAGTCCCATTGTGCATGCTTCTCCACAGCTGATATACAGCAACTTGTTGCTGTGGGGGAAATTTGAAGTTCGTGATGAAGGCTATGAAGTCCAGGATAGAACGCCAAGAGAACCTTCCACTTCCCTTTTGTCTTCTATCCTAAGAGAAATTGAGAAGCAGTTGCAGCTCTTAGACAGTGACTACAATGCAGAATGCAGCAGTATAGCAGTGGGGTGTCTTATCTGGCACCTATGAACAGCCTCCTCGTGAAAGCAGGAAAATGACAAAGCAGCTAAAACTAGGTGCCTTTTTTTTTAAAAAAGCCAACACCCAAGAAACAGGTGAGGCCAATCAACCACCAAGCTATCCACTTCTGGACTAAATATTTTCTGTCGTCATAACCTGCACCCAAGAACTGCACCTGGAAGTAAGACACTAAACCATCCTCCCATGATTGGTGAGCTTTCTGAAAACATCAAAGTGCTATTTCTACTACCGATGATCCTCAGCCCCTATCTTAATACAATGCTAAACTTAGCAAACTCAGAAACCCATGAAGTGTTAAATTTATTGTATTATTTCATTAAAATATGACTTTAACATTTACTTTGTGCTACTGTTTGCCTTAGGTTAACTACTGTTTTGTTTTGATTTTTACTGATTCGGACCAGCCCTGTTTTTCCCATAGGCGCCATTATTTCTATTGTGCAATTTTCTACAACTGGGAACGCAACTATCGCAATTTAGAAGAATCAAATGCAAATATGCAGGCATCAGGAATTGAGGATACTTTTGTAAGAATAGGTGATGGGTAATTTGATATAACCTGCTTAAAATTGATTGAATGAATAAATGAGGCAGGAAAAACACTGACCGTTAAGGCTATTATACAAAGGGGTCAAAGTATATAACTAATTTTAACCAGGTTTATGACGGTGGAGAAGAAGCTGCTGTACATATAACTATATGACTGGAAGCATCAATGGATTTAAGGCTTGAAGAGAGAACTGACATTTCAAAATAAATCAGATAAATGATTTGAAGGAAGAGATGATAAAACTGTTCCACTGGTATAATTTTTGTGTAGCTGCTTTATTTTGTTCCAGTGGGGCTTATGTAGCTATGTTTATTAAAATGAAAAGTGTTTGATATCATTGGCTAGTGCTATATTTTGTCAGTTTGCTTATGTCACTGCATTTTGTTTCTCACCTGTTTCTATTTTTTGCAGTCCAGTTAATGGGACTTCAAAAGTGTACAACGCTCAACTGTGTAACAAGGTAAGTAATTTTGAAAAAGACTGCATGGAGCTGTTGAAGAAAGGAGTAAAGTAGTATGAAATGGAACGCTATTTAATGTGTCCTGGGACATTGTGATATATGTTTAATTTGCAGAATGATCACTGTTGGTATGATCAGCAAATTTGCAGATGACACAAAGATGGGTAGAGTAGCAGAAAGCATAAGAGACTGTCAGAATATAGGAGGATATAGATAGACTGGAGAGTTGGGCGGAAACGTGGCAGATGGCATTCAATCCAGGCAAATGTGAGGTGATGTATTTAGGCAAGACTAATTCTAGAGCAAATTATACAATGAATGGAAGAGGTTTGGGAAACGTTGATGGGCAGAAAGATCTGGGAGCGCAGGTCCATTGTACCCTGAAGTTGCTGCACAGGTGGATAGAGTGGTCAAGAAGGCACATCATATGCTTGCCTTCGTTGGACGGGGTACTGAGTATAAGAGCTGGCAAGTCATGGTAAAATTGTACAAGACATTAGTTTGGCTGCATTTAGAATACTGTGTACAGTTCCGGTCGCCACATTACCAAAAGGGTAATGCAGAGAAGGTTTACAAGGATGTTGCCTGGTATGGAAGGTGCTAGCTATGAAGAGAGGTTGAGTAGGTTAGGTTTATTTTCACTAGATAAAAGGAGATTGAGGGGGGACCTGATTGAGGTTTACAAAATCATGAAGGGTGTAGACAGGGTGGATAGAGACCACCTTTTTCCCTGGGTGAAGGATTCAATAGCGAGGTCATGCTTTTGAGGTGAGAGGTAGAAAGTTTCAGAGGGATACACGCAGCAAGTACTTCACAAAGAGGGGGTAGGCGTTTGGAATGCGTTGCCAGCAGAGGTGGTAGAGGCAGGCAGGATAGATTCATTTAAGATGCGTTTGGACAGATGCAAGCATAGGTGGGGAGCAGAGGGATACAAATGCTTAGGAATTGACTGACTGGTTTAGCCAGTACATTTGGATTGGCTCAGGCTTGGAGGGCCGAAGGGCCTGTTCCTGGGCTGTAAATTTTAGTTTGTTCTTTGTTCTTGATGCCAATTTAAATTACAGTCATGATTTGGAGTTGCTGGTATTGTACTGGGATGGACAAAGTTAAAAATCACAACACCAGGTTACAGTCCAACTGATTTAATGGAATAAACCTGTTGGACGATAACCTGGTATTGTGATTTTTAATATTTTAAATTGCACTTGTTTCCGGTTTTCCTGGTTTTCTACGTGGTGCTGATGCTGAAGCAATCCCATGTTCAAATATAACAAGATCTGGATAATATCCAGGCTTTGGCTGACGAGTGGCAAGCAACATTTGCACCACGCAATTGCTAGACAATGACCATATCAAATAAGAGACGATCTAACTGCGGCCCTTTTGACATTCAGTGCTGTTACTACCATTGAATCCCCCCACTATCAGCATTGTTAGGTTTCCCATTGACCAGAAGCTCATCTGGATCTGCCACATAACTGGCTAGAAGAGCAGGTCGGAGGACTTGAATACTGCAGCAAATAACTCACCACTTGATTCCCCAAAGCTTGTCTACAATTTACAAGGCAAAAATTAGGAATGTGATGGCATTCTCCCTATTTGTCTGGATGGGTGAGGCTTGAACAACACTTAAGAAACTTGACACCATACAGTACAAAGCAGCCACATGATTGGCGCCACATCCATAAATGTTTACTCCCTCCACCACCAATACACAGCAGTAATAGTAGTGTGTGCTATCAACAAGATGCACTGCAGAAAGTCATTAAAGATCTTTAAGATAGTATCTTCCAAACTCATGACCATTTCTACCGAGAAGGACAAGGGCAGCAGAGAAAAAGGGACACTATCACTTCCAAGTTCCCCTCCATTTTGCCTTGAAATATGTTGCTGTTCCTTCACTAATGCAGGGTAAAAATTCTGAAATGTCCTCCTTAAGGGTATAGTGAGCCAACCTACATCATGTGGACTGCAGCAGTTCACTCTCCTGTCTCTTCACTGTGCCAGATGAGAGTCAAGTTGAACATTGTCTTTCCTTGCTGATTCTGCCAAGCCTGTTCCCTTGGCTGTGGTTTCACTAGAATCTTTAACCTGCCAGAGGCTCACCACCCTCTTGAGTGCAATAAATATTGGTCAGCCAGATATGTCAATGTCCCACAAGTGAATTTTTAAAGTATAAAAATTGCATGGAATTACTTGGTTTACCATAACCCCAAAAGTAATATTAATTTTTCTGACATTTTGAAGTTTGGGGTTTACCCAATTGCTTCACCACTGAGTGTTTATAATCGGTTCAGGTACTGTCTGTCTTTTGCGATTTTTTTCTTTCGTCAAGTCACGTTGAACCAGTAATTTTGCCAATTTCACTAGGGGATACACACTATTGACAGTTACATTGAAGCAATCTTCCTGAACTCCCATCAGAGGTCTGTATCCTACATTTTGTGACACCCATCACCACTTCTGAAACTTCTTCAAAAGGATTCTCAAAATTACCTTTTTCCATATTGACACTTCCAGTTGCTCTCCCAAGTAATAAATTGCTTGGCTATCATTTGTTCCTTCTGAACTGTGCAGATTTTTCAACTTGTTAGGCTTTGGATGCTTACTCTTTAAAAAGAGCTAGGTGGAACAACAGTTGGTTGTTAACACATTAACTGATTTCTGATTGGGCGGCACAGTGGTTATCACTGCTGCCTCACGGCGCCAGAGACCCGGGTTCATTTCCCACCTCAGTCTGTGTGGAGTTTTCACATTCTCCCCATGTCTGTGTGGGTTTCCTCCGGGTGCTCCAGTTTCCTCCCATAGTCCAAAAATGTGCAGATGAGGTGAATTGGCCTTGCTAAATTGCTTGTGATGTTAGGTGAATGGGGTGAATATAGGGGAATGGGTCTAGCAGGGTTGCTCTTCAGAGGGTCGATGTGGACTTGTTGGGCCGAAGGGCCTGTTTCCACACTAAGTAATTTAATTAATTCCTAACATGGCATTGACAAATTGCACCTGACTTTGTTTTACTGTGACAATAGGATACAAAATGTTTACATCGTTGGTGTAAATCGCCATGCTAGCTATCATTAGGGAAACCAGATGTGACCATTTGCTTGTGTGGTTCCAAATTAGAAGTTTCCTCTAGAATATAAAACAATGGCTGATCTTCCTATTTTTTTTCTGCATGTGCTGTCTGTTCCAGAATGCAGTAGTGGAGTCATTTTAATAATGAGCATTGTGTATTTTGGTTTGAACTGATCCATTTTTTTTAAAAAAACAATTTATTGTGGATTAACATTTTCTTTCTAGTGGCAGACCTGTTTAAATTCTAGTCTTCAATATATCAAGTGTCTGACTGGTTTTATGGTCAAATTCTTTGTTTCCTGTAGTTGGAAAAACTGTATGCAGATATTCTCCTTTGCTTGCAATCCCGTTACACATCGTCCTTTGATAGTGACGTCTTGGAACAACTGTCATCTCTGCTCAGTATCACTTTCCTACATAAGAACCGGCAGATCAGGAACCAGACCGCACAGTTTTGGAATGCTACGTTTGCCAAAAGTACATTGTTACACTATCCACAGCAAATTAAGTGAGCATGACTTTGTTTTAAACATGTTTTTGGATATAACCTTATCAGTTGCTTTTGAGTTGAAAGCCATTTTGTTCAAGCTTTGTCAAACGTTATTTTTAACGTGCTTCAAGATATTGGTCAGACCTCCATTGTATTACGTACTATTTCAGCTTATTTGTTCTTATAAAATGACTATACAATAAGTGCAAGAGGGCATGCCTAAGAATAAGGGGTTAAGTTGATGAAACTACAAAACAGCATAAGCAGGAAGAAATAGACAAATCTAAATGATCCTACAACCAACTGTTCCACTCTAAGTTCTACAGTCCTGTTACATCCAGTTATAGATAGTGTGGACTATTAAACAACTCACTGGAGGAGGAAGCTCCATTCCTGCACCCATCCTCAATAATGCAAGAGCCCAACTCATAAGTACAAAAGATGAGGCTGAAGCATTCGCAGTAGTCTTCAGCCTGAAGCCCTTAAGCTTGAATGGATGATTCATCTCTGCCTCCTCCAGAGGTCTCCAGCATCGTAGGTGCCAGTTTTCAGCCAATTTGATTCAATCAATATGATGATATCAAGAAACAGTTTGAGGCACTGAGATGCTGCAAAGTATATGAACCCTGACTGTACTTTAGTAATAGTTCTGAAGATTTGTGTTCCAGAACTTGACTCACTCTTAGCCAGGCTGTTCTGGTACAGCTACGATGCTGGCATCTACCTCCAATTGGAGAAATTGCGCAAGTATGTCCTGTATGCAAAAGGTAGGCCAAGTCCAACCAAGCCAGTTACTGCCCTATCAGTCTACTTTCAATCATCTTTGTAGTGATGGAAGCTATTAACAATGCTATCAGACAGCAACTTCTCAGCAATAATCTGCTCACTGACCTAATTGCCAGGGACAATCAACTCCTGATCTTATTACAGACCTGGTTCAAACACTGGACAATTCCTGTGATGATAGTGGCACCTGTAGACCAAGGCCATATTTGACTGATTTGCGGTTTCAAGGAGCTCCAGCAAAACATAAGAGTTGGGGCAAACTTTTTGGCTGGAGGCATCCCAGGCAAGTGGAAAGGTGTGTGTGGTTGTTCAGTCAGTTCAGCTCTAGGATGTCTCTGGAAGAGTTCTCAGGGTACTGTCCTAGGCCCAATCACTACCTTCAGTGGTTTTCCCTCCATTGTAAGGTCAGAAATTGTGATGTTGGCTGATTGCAAAGTATTCAGCACCATTCACAACTTGGATATTAAAGCAGCGCATGTTGAAAAGCAACACGAACTGGGCTATATCCAGCTTGGGGTGACGAGTGATATTCATGTCACACAAATGCCAGGCCATAGTCATCTCTAATAAAAAAAACCAATCTATCCACTGTCCCTTGACATTCAGCGTAATGACATTACCATCATTGAATCTCTCACCAATCAATATCCTTGGGGTTGCCACAGACAAGAACCTGAATTGACTTGCCAAATAAAGGCAAGAGCAGGTTGGAGGCTAGGAATACTGTCGAGTAACTCACCACCTGACTTCAAAAAACCTGTCCAGCAACAACATGAGTCAAGTCAGTTGTGTGATAATACTCTCCACTTGTCAGATGAGTGCAGCTCTAGCAAAACACTATAGAGCTGGACCCCATCTAGAGCAAGAATGTGGTACTGGAAAAGCACAGCAGGTCAGGCAGCATCCGAGGAGCGGGCAGTAGATGTTTTTGGCAAAAGCCCTTCATCAGGAATGCTCAGATGCTGCCTGACCTGCTGTGCTTTTCCAGCGCCACACTCAACTGTAATCTCCAGCATCTGCAGTCCTCACTTTCACCATCTCGAGCAAAACAGGCCACTTGTTTATCACTATATCCACAATCTTCTACTCCTACTCCTTCCACCTGCACTCGGTAGCAGTGTGTCCTATCTACATGATGCGCTGTAGCATTTCACCAAAGATCCTTGTACAGCAGCTTCTAAACCTACAACTACATCTATCTAGAAGAACAACACCTGCAAATTCCCCTCCAAGGCACTCGCCATCCAAATTTGGAAATACCTTGCCATTCCTTCACTGTCACTGGTCAAAAGTCATGGAATTCCCGCCCTTAATGGCATTATGGATCTATCTAGAGCACATGCACTGCAGCTGTTCGCTAAAGCAGCTCACCATCGTCTCGAGGACATTTAGAGATGAGGGGAAAAAAGCTGGCACAACCCGATTATGTCCATGTCTGATGATTTTTGATTTTAAAAAGGCACCATCTTGGGTAAAAGTACCTAGGTACAGAATTTTAAAACAAGGTAGAAAGAACAAAGTTAAAAGTTAAACATTGCAGTAACTATAGTACAGTAACACCTGCTCAGTTTTAAATAAAAAGAGTTTAAAGTTCAAACATTACAGCATAGCCACGGTAGGACCACAATTCAAGGAATTTCCCTGAGATTGGAAGTCCACGCTGAGGCCGTGCTGTGCCTAGATACCTCCACACTAGGCCACTGGGGTTTGCCTAGTCCGAGTCTGGGAGTCCATGGTCAGGAGAAGAAAGAAGAGAGGAGGAGGGGAAAAGAAACGCCAGTGTTTTTAAAAAAAAGAGGGGGAAAGAAAGGAAACTAGTTGAGCGGGTGAGCTCAGTCTGAAGCCATGTTGGATTGCATAGGGTGTGTCATGCCAGCCCATGTCAGATATGATGTGCAAAGATAATTCCATTTAGTTTTGAGAATTTTATGTGTTCATTAACTAATAATGCAGTATCACTTAAGACAGGATCTTGCTCTTCCTGTTGCATCGATCTAGTTAAAGGCAGTTGCTGTTTTTATTTGAAATTTTGAAAGATGTTCTAATTTTTAACTCTTTTTCATTGATATTCTTTTGGTAAATTTATTTCTCTTAGAGACATATTCCTCCTCATCCTTTGGACTGTGTCTCCAGGGTTATTTGTAAAGTGTATATGATATGACATATTAAGTTTTTGCTTTACTATAGGTCAGTCTTAAGTCGGGTCAAGCAGAAGACACCCATAATATTGCCTGGTTTTGAGACCTTGGAATTGACAGAAGAGTCAAGTGGGCCTTATTCTGATTTGGTACATTTATTAAGCACAGTTTATCTTTCTGCTGTAACAGCATAGTCTGATTTTTTTTTAAAATCCAAAATACTTATTCTAAGTTTAAGATTTGTATATCTTTATAAGATTTCAGTATTTCATTTGTTTTTGAGAATATTTTTATTAACTTCATAAGCAAATTAACGTTCCTAACTGCCAGCATACTAAATTGTTCACCCTTAATGTGTCTATATCCTACAAAGCACAAAAAATATTGGAGCAGAATATTTAATACTTCTGCACATTCAACCCATTTGCATGGCTTAAACTTTTCCTTTGTTGGATTAGAATACCAGTTTTAATTGTCAACATGGTAGTTTGAAATTGACTTTTTTTTTACAATAAAAAAGTAAAATACTGCATTCTACAGCTGGATGTTGTGAAAACAAAGCTGCTTCACTAATACATTTTTTTTATGATTTGGAGATGCTGATGTTGGACTGGGGTGTACAATGTTAAAAATCACACAACACCAGGTTATAGTCCAACAGGTTTAATTGGAAGCACACTAGCTTTCGGAGTGACGCTCCTTCATCAGGTGATTGTGGAGGGCTCGATCGTGACACAGAATTTATAGCAAAAATTTGCAGTGTGATGTAACTGAAATTATACATTGAAAAATTGATTGTCTGTTAAGCCTTTCATCTGTTAGAATACAGTGATAGTTTCACTTATTTCATGTGTAAATCACAAAACCCTTCTTTTTAAAGTTGCATTCTCGGATTAATTGCACTTCGGGACAGGCAGCAGAGGAAAGTGGCCGAGCAGAGGCTGATAGCTAAGTTCGGTACCCATAGGGAGGGCCTCAACCAGGACCTTGGGTTCATGTCACATTACAGGTGATCACCATTGCATTACACACACACACACTCTGACATACACACAGACACCCACACACACTCTTATAGAGACACACTCCTACACTCACATATGCACCCTCTCGCAAACACTCTGCACCCACCACACACACACACACACACACACACACACACACACACACACTTTCTTACACTCACAACCCCCACCCCAGACAGACAAACACACACAGACAAAGACCTGCATGCGCGCACACATTTTGTGTGGTGAACTTGTATTGCACAGTTACATTGCACGTTGCTCAAAAACTGAATGCATTCATGTAGAACTCTGAACTCAAAAACTGCAGGAATTTATGTAAAACACTGTTATCTCACTTATTAGATTAGAATCAATCTAAACATCAGGTCATAGAGAACACAGGGGGCTAACACCTTCAACATATTGTCTAGCTATCACCATTGTTGGCAGCTAACCTGAGAATGCAACTTTAAAAAGAAGGGTTTTGTGATGTACACATGAAATAAGTGAAACTATCACTGTATTCTAACAGATGAAAGGCTTAACAGACAATCAATTTTTCAATGTATAATTTCAGTTACATCACTGCAAATTTTTGCTATAAATTCTGTGTTATGATCGAGCCCTCCACAATCACCTGATGGAGCGTCGCTCCGAAAGTTAGTGTGCTTCCAATTAAACCTGTTGGACTATAACCTGGTGTTGTGATTTTTAACATTTTTTTTATCGAGCAAGATCCTTTGGATTGACAAGACCTGGCACCCCACATTTGATGGTCTTCAAAGTGACTTTTCAGTTATAGCATTGCTGTAGCATTTTTGGGACATCTTCGACGTTCAGTTTGCAGTGGCAAAGAATCAAAATAGCAACATAAAAGTGACAGTGTGAAATATGAAATGATGTTTTGGCTTTAATGCTGCTATTTTGATTCTTTGCCATAGGTCGAGAATGCGTGCTAACTTAAATATCCTACAGAAAATAAGTGTTCAGCTGCATCAGTTGCACTTTTTCATGTGACAAAGCATGTGCTGGAGAAAAACAACTGGTCTGGCAGTCTCTTTAGAGTGAAATCACAATTAACATTTTCAAATCCAGTAACCCTTTGCACATGAAGGCTGAAACGTCACTAGGCTTGAAATGTTAGCTCTGTTTTCTCTTCACAAATGCTGTCAGACCTGTGTGTTTCTCCAGCACACTTTTTTTATTTCCGATTTCCAGCATGTGTTTACTCTTTATGTATTCTTTCTCGCAGTCTGAACATTCCCAGTTAGACACTAAAGTCAGTGGTGTGCAAGTTAATTCATTTGGAAAAAGAGAGTCATTGCTTGCTAGAGCTGAAGATCTGAAAGAAAAGTGTGTGCCTCAAACTCCAGCAAAAGTAAGTTGAGTGCAAATATTTTGAATGAGGTTGTGTTTATAGAACATTGAGTCTGGAGTATATCGGACGATAAACTCAAATGGTTGTTTGAGGTTATGGCTTCAAAGATTGTGAGGAGAAAGAAATTGAGTATTTGTAACTTAAATGAGTCAAGGGGATTGCAGCTTTTTTTTTCCTGAGAAGTATCATCTTGGAGAGCTAATGCAGATTTCTTCAAAAATGCTTCTATTGGTGAGCTGCTCAATGCAGTAGATATGATTGATGTATGACTGTCTGTCTGTAATTGCTTACACTTATGTTTGGAAGCCCAATTTTATGTTTTGGTATTTTGCAGTGAAAATATTTTTAAACCAAGTTTGTTGATACTGCTCTTCTTTTGTAAGCTCTAAGGCTGAGACCAATCAAACCTCTTTACCTTTTACTACTTGCGCATTCTCCCCCTTTCTAGTTGAAGCTAGATTTTTCTTCTCCCAAAATGCCACGACAAGAGCGACTGCTGGAGGAGGAGAAATCAATAGATTTTGTGTTTATACCACCTGAACCTAAGGAGCGGATTTTGACAGAGCATCAGAAAGAGGTGTTATGGACAAAGAGGTAGGTTGAAGGAAGAAAGTCATTATCTGCTTATTTCTCATGGGCTATGGAAAGAAAAACTGATCCAGTGTATATCAGATCTTCACCCTCTTTAGACTTGTAGACAAGCTGTTTGTGTGGGAATGAGGTGAGACAGTGTGTTGCCCTCTTGTGTCTGTAGCTGTATCTGAGTTCTTATTCAGCCTAGCATTATCAGAACAAGAATGGCTGTCTCTTTATTTGTGCATGAAAACTGTTTGTGTTTTACCATTATTTATAAATGTTTATTTTAAGAATGCAATTTGATTGCTAGTTTAAAAAAAATCAGGCTTTTATACATTATTTTGTGAAAATGTTGGAACAGTATCTATTCACTTCTGCAGATCAGATAATTGTAAAATTACTTTAATTTTAATGATTTACCTTCACTTGTAACACATTCAACATTTGAATGCCAAAATAAGCATTTTGAAGGGCTTCTCCATTTTAACATTCATTTTCTCCAAAACAGGACTGACCTTCCTGCCATGTACAATAATTTGGATGCATCTCAGGATTCTCATTTGTTTTCCCAGTATACACAATCTCAGGAGGACAATTTGTAAGTAAATCATTTCACTTGGTATCCACAAGCTCATTTAGTTTGCACGCTAATAAAATGCTTTAACACCCAAGCACTATTTGTTCTGTCTGTATGGCATCTGAATTGTATAATACTGTTCTATTTTGAGTAACCCAGCTTGAAAATACATATCGCAATTTGAAGCAACTCTCAGCAGCTCTTTTTTTTTTGGGTTATTTTAAAAAAAGCTTACTGCAATTAGCAAACTTGACCATTTGCTGAAATCTGACTTAGATAGGGCTGCATTTTTGATATTAGATTTACTGATAAATATTTACTTTACAGTCTAGCAGAATTTTCAGAATTCTTTGCCTCACCAGAGTTGTTCTTTTATGCAAGATTAGAATTTGCAACACCAGCAAAACACAGGGCGAATTCCAAAAATGTGCTGGTCATGTGGATTGACCATGCTAAGTTACCCTATTGTATCCAGGAACATGCAAGCTACTTGGATTAGCCATGGTAAATGAAGGTTCGTGGAGACAAGATGGTGCCGTGGGTCTGGTTGGGAGCTCTTTGGAGGATCAGTGTAGACTCGATGGGCTTTATGGCCTCTCTCTGCATCGTAGGAATTCTATGATTCAAAATCATTCAATCAACTGGTTTATGGTTTACTTTAATTACCTCATTTTAATAGTGATGTGAGCATCACTAGCTGGGCCAGCATTTATTCATCCCAGAGGGCAGTTGAGTCGATTTTACATTATTATGGATCTGGAGTCACATGTAGGCCAGACCAAATTAGGATGACAGATTTTGTTCCTACAGGACATTAGTGAGCCATCTGTGTTTTAACAGCCATTGACACTGGTTATATGACTGTCATTAGGCTAGTTTTCCTATTCTAAATTTACTAAAAACCTGGATTTCACTCATGGTGATTTGAGTCTAAGTCCTCCAGAATATTGCTTGGGGTTCTGGATTGCTGGTTCAGTGACCTTACCGTTATGTCATCACAATCCAAATGCCCACAAATTCAACTTCGGAGTATCTCCAGCAGTTTGGTTTTCTTTTAATATTTGATCTAAACTGGCTATAGAGGCACCTCGCTTAGCCAAATATCAATTATCCGAATTTCAGTGTCCCGCAAAAACATTGCATCAAAGAAGTAAGTGTATTTGATTTATCTCTACTGAAGAACATGCAAAAACACTGACAAAAACACAAGCAGCTCAAGCATCACCGATGGGATACTTTTTAGGTAAGGATTGTTATACAGCCCTATATAAAAAATAAATGTTTACAGTATTCCCGGCACTTAATCAAGAACGTACACTAATGCGTGAGACATGCTTCTGTCTTTCTATCACGAGACTGAGTTCCTAGAAACTGACAAATGCTCTTGCAATCGTAGAAGCTGCTTGGGACCTTGATTAATGCAGTCTTCACCACTCTTTGCCAAATGCTAACTACTGCATTTTTAAAAAAAGTTTTCTTGTGTTATTGCTTTATTTTGTACATTGTGTGAAATCTGTGACCTTTCGTGCTCAGTACATTAAAATTAGATATTTAATCAAACTCTCTGGTAGAGCACACTGTTGGATCAGTGTGGCTTCCCTTGTTTAAGGTAAAATCGATTATCCAAATAATCAGTTATCCGTGCAGTTATCTTGCCCATTTCGTTCAGATGATCGAGGTTCCTGTCTACTTGCATCTTGAACATGGAGCTTGGTTTGGTGATAATTTGGAGATTTTGGGAATAATACAGATTTCAAGGTGCCTATGTGCTCACTGCCTCATTGTGTATTTTTTCCTTTTTCCTTCACCTCATTTTGCATGAAGGAATAGTGAGCTTAATAAACAAATGCAAAGTACTGTAGGTGCAAGGGAACTGAAAAAGTGTTGGAGAAATACAATGTCTTGGCAGTATGTTGCTGAACAAAGAGACCTTGAGTGCAGGTTAAGAGTGGAGTCACAAGTAGGTAGGATAATGAAGAAGGCGTTTGGTTTGCTTTCCTTTATTGGCCTGAGCATTTGAGTTGGGAGGTCATGTTGTGGCTGTACAGAACATTGGTTAGGCCACTTTTGGCATACTGTGTACAATTCTAGTCTCCCTCCTTTTGGATGTTGTGAAACTTGGAAGGGTTAAGAAAAGATTTACAAGAATGTTGCCAGAGTTGGAAGATTTAAGCTTTAGGGAGAGGCTGAATAGACTAGGATTGTTTTCCCTCGAATGTCGGATGCTGAGGGGTGACCTTAGAGGTTTATAAAATCATGAGGGGCATGGAAAGGGTAAATGGACAGACAAGGTCTTTTCTCTGGGCTGGAGAGACCAGAACAAGTGGGTGTTGATTTATGGTGAGGGGGGGAAAAAGGGGCAGATTTTTCACGCAGAAGGTGGTGCTTGTGTGGAATGAACTGCCAGAGGAAGTGGTGGAGACTGGTATAATTACAGCATTTCAAAAAGCATCTGGATGGGTATGTGAATAAGAAGGGTTTAGAGGATATGAGCCAAGTGCTAGCAAATGGGACTAGATTAATTTAGGATATCTGGTCAGCATGGACGAGTTGGGCGAAGGGGTCTGTTTCTGTGCTATACATCTGTATGATTCTATCTGAGCAGAGAGAAACACAATTACAGTTTTGAGTTCAATGGCTCTTTGAAACCTTTTTTAAACTGTCATGTTAAGCCCAGACTTCAGGCAAGGTCCCCAAATTATTGAACCCCCCAAGTGTGGAAAGGTGAATTTGCTCTTTATCATCATGTTCCCTCTGTTAGACAGGCTTTCTTCATTTAACTAAAATTGATTTATTATAATTGATTTATTATAGATTTATAATAATTGTGAGAAGAATTAATGTGTCTCACACATAAATTAGAAACATTTAAGTCCATAAAAGTTAAGATGTACAGATATATACATCACCTCTGGATTATTAGTGACGTCTGTGTAGTAGAACATAGTTGTGGAAAGTATTTGGGATTTTTGTCTGTTAGTGTGATTTTACTTTTTTATCCCCCCTGTTTCCTTTTGGTTAGCGGATGGCACTAAGAGTGAAAGAGTTAGTTTACGTGCAGTACTGACGTAAAACAATTGATTGTTATTCAGTTGAGACCTTCACAATATAGTGGTGCTCAGACCCAGGCCAGCACATAAGAGTGTCTGTGTGCTAGAGCACACCAGAGTTGCTGTCTGCTTTTTAACACCAGTTTTTAAAATATTTCTGGAAGGGCAAAATGCAAGAAGGAAGATAGTCAGTTCATTGTCTCTTGCAGCTGCATCTCTGCTTTCCTGACACTTTTTATAGATGTGACATGCACAACAAACAGGACTTTGTCTGACCATACTGAATTTGCATCTGCATTATTTTTTGGTTGCCTGTTTCAGTCCTCTTTGTTTACCAAATGTATTTTGGAATGAAATTTTAAAATGTTTAAAATACTTCAAGGTTTTGATCCATCATCCTGACAAAGTAGCACCAAAAGAGCAGAAAAGGAAATGACTTATTTGGGCAGAATTATAATGAATTAGGCCATTTCAGATGTGTTCTGGTTTGACTTGAGCCTCATTCTTTGCATTTGGAAAAACAGCTTTTATTTTCCATCCCATAACCCTGTGCCTCAAAAGCAAAATTTGATTTAATTATTTTCAAATTAAGTTCAGGCTAACGAGACTTGAAATGTAACCAAGATCCCTTCGTTATACAGTGATCTAATTTTGTTACCAGATTTGTGCTTTTTTTTTTCTCTCCCCCCCCCCCCCCCCCCCCCCCCCCCCCCCAGAGATAATCCTGCAAAAAAACTTGGAGAAGCAGCGGAAGCCTCTGAAAACCTACCACAGGTGAATGATAGCTTTTTAGCAAAATTGTTCTTTGAAGTGATTAGGTGCAAATGTAACCTAGTCACAAGGAAACAAAAGATTGAACGTTAATTATAAGAACTGCAGTCCTAATGGATAATTTGAGTTGATTCTATTTTGTCTAGAGATGGATGTATCCCTGAAAGATTCCTCCGTATGTTATAGTCTAATTAGGCCATATTATTATTTTTTAATTAGTCTTTATCACATCTGGGCTCAAATCTTGATATTCAACTGATGAAACAACTGAGATTAAAATTGGTTGCTAAGAGATAATCCATGAAGGATTTAAAGAGATCTCTTTGTCCTTAGATACTCTTGTTATACAGATATGCGTCCAATTGCTTGAGTGTTTGACTAATTAATGGCCTATTCAACTTACCCACAAATTATTATTGGAATCCAGTATAAATTGATTGTTCCAAACCCATGGCATTTGTGAATTATAAATTTAAGTAAGTTTGTATATGGCCCCTTTCAACTTATTTCAATTTAAAGTCTGGTTGAAGATTTGTAGCTCGGGTGTCCGTTGTTGTGGTTCTGTTCGCCGAGCTGGAAGTATTTGCTGCAAACGTTTCGTTCCCTGGCTAGGGAACATCATCAGTGCTATTGGAGCCTCCTGTGAAGCGCTGCTTTGATGTTTCTTCCGGTATTCTGGTATACCGGAAGAAACATCAAAGCAGCGCTTCACAGGAGGCTCCAATAGCACTGATGATGTTCCCTAGCCAGGGAACGAAACGTTTGCAGCAAAAATTATTTCAATTTAAAAGCAACCAGAAGCAAGAATTTGTTTAAATAAAGGTTAGTTTATTGCTAAATCACTGCTGTAGTTAATCAAGTGAAAGTGACCGATATTAACCGAAAATACAAATGCAAAAGTTAAAAATTAGAATAAAAGATAGTTATGAAGGTGAAAGTGTGTCCAGTATCTAAGATTGTTGAAGATTCTCTTTCCAAAGTGAAAGTTTGAAGAGTTTAATTCAGCAACTATCATGATTTCTGTGGTCAAATAGTTGAAGACTGTTCCCATAGATGGATAGAGCAGAACAGGTCCTGGGATTGAGTGATTTTATGGCAGTTAGTTGATGGCCCATGGTAGCTTGGTTTAGTACACAGACCTGAAATCATTCTCTTGTCGCCCTGTTGTGAAACAGTGATTCTGTCAAGATGTCTGCACAAAATGGTTGCTCACAGGACTTTTAGACAGTTCGAAACTTAAAGCTGTTGCTATCCCAAAACTGTTAAACCATGCTTCATGTTTGGTACTAGGCCAGTGTAAGTTTGAGATGCAGATACATAATTGTCTTTTAGTTGAGGCAATTACTTTTTTTTAACTTTTCAGTCATTAGCTTGACTTGCGATTGTTGTCAAGTTGGTGATATAAGAATGGCTATTCACACCATCACCTTGAGGTAATTGCGATCTGATCCCAGTACCAACTGAATCCACAAAGTTTGTCATTGATTATTAGGGACCTTTCTTAAGATTCATTGTTTTTTTAAAAAATCTAAATGAATACAAGATATGCAGTGTACCTTTACATTTTTCCACAACTGTGATCAATGAATTGGATTGTGAAGGTTTACTTGTGCATTCTTTCCAAAAGGTTATTTCACAGGCCAGATCATGGTTTAATGTTGAACCCAATTAATACACTTGTAAGGATGAGTCTTGGAGTTAAATTCATGAATTGGTCTGCTTAAGTACAAATATGTTAACCTTGACAAACAGGTATTTCTTAGTAGAATACTATTGCAATAGGGGGCATTCTTCGTAATTCATTGTATTCAGCAAAGAAGTAGAATGTCTGTATTTGGTGCTGCTAAACTTGTCGTGGTCAATGCTGCTAATGGACTGTAAGATTTCAAAGCCAGTCTGTAGTGATATGCTACACTTTGAAGATGGCTTCTTTTCTGAAGAGCAAGGATTTGATTAATTATGCCTTATTGCATCTGTTAAACATTCAAAATGATTTTGTTTTCCCCAGGATGAAAATATGGAAACCGAAAATGAGCTTGATACCCAGATTGCCATTGAGGCAAATAAGGAAAATGAATTGCCTCATCAAGGAACTGACCAAGAAGGTGCTGACCACGAGGGAAGTAGAATGAACGTTGAAGATTCCGTAGATTGTGTTTGCAGTGGCAAACAGGAGGAAATGAGAAACATGGTGGCTCAATCTAAATCAAACTGCACTGGTTGTGCTTCTGAATCAGGGGTTAGCAGTGCTGATGTCAGTGGTAGCTCTACCTCTTCTGACATCATCTCTGGAACGCCACAGAAAACTAGCAGCAGAAGGCAGTCATTTATTACTCTGGAGAAGTTTGATCCCTCCACTACATGTTGCTTCAGTAACTCGCCTTTGGTTAAAATGGCACAAGCAGCTGCTGAAGTTTTCATTCCTCAGCGGGCTGAAGCAATGGAGGTGGAAGTTGCATCACAGCATGAGAAGAGCAAAGTTTGCCAGGAAGTCAATTTGAGTACAACAAAAACTAGCAAACATGGTAGACGTAGGCAAAGGTCAACTGTAGAAAATTCAACCAAGTACACTAAGGCACCAAAAAGTATTAAGACTTCTACAATTGAATCATTGGATGCAAAAGAAAATTCTTCAACTAATAATCGGGACCATCTTAATAAAAGCGAAGCTGTATGTCGCCAGGATTCTGAGAGCCAGACAAGTAACAAAGGGACAAAAAATAGTGTTTCTAATGAAGAAAATTCTGAAATTACTCCTGTAGAGACAGCCTCGTCTGAAAATGTTTCGAGCGTACAAGAAAAGAATGATTCTTCTAAAGTACTAACAAAAAAAATGCTAAGGCGTTCTTCTAGGAAGCACTTGGATGTGGCAATAACAAATCAGAATGACAGCAAGGAAAAAAGAGACGATAAACTAGGAAAAAAATCACAAAATGAGGGAGAGGAACATCTTCAAAATTCTCTCCAGCATAATGAGCTTTTCAAAGCAAATGATTCTAAATCTTTATCTGATAAGTCAGCAACTGAGAAAAGCAGGACTTCAAAAAATGTTTCTCAGGAGTCTGATTCCACCAAAAATACGCCAGATGCTGGTGACAAAGTCCGCCCTCGCTACCAGACTCGTAGAGCATCCCAAGGCTTGACTGAAGCAGAGAACAGTTGCTGTAGCATTACTGAATCGGAGGGTTCTGAAGGCAACCCAAAACTTCAGGATGGTCAGAAGAAAAGGAGAATGTCCAAGGGAAGAACAAAGACCAAAGAGTTATCCCTCAAGAACAGCAAGACCAAAGGTCTGATGGAAGATGAAACAACTGTAGACAGTCAGGTGTGCTCAAAAAATGAAAATGTAGAGGTGAAAGATTCAGAAAGAGAGTTGGAGGTTGAAAGTCAGCATGATGTTGAAGTGATGACCCAAGTGGAAGGTGCAGAAAATCTTGGTGAAATGCATAGTTCACAGATGTCTCCAGTGCTTCATGCTTCAGTCGAAGAGTCAAACACAGAAAAGGATCTTAAAGCACACAACACAGCACAAAACCCAAGAGAACAATCTGAAAATATTGAAAGTGTAAAAACTGAGCTTTATTTAGAACCAGACAAAACTGAAGAAGCCTTCACAGTTGTCCATGTTCACCATTTACCTTATGACACAGGGGTTTTATCAGCTGATTGTTCAAATCTTTCAGATAGACAGCTTTCAGTCAAGAAGAGCCAGAAGTCGGATGAGTGCCATGTGAGAAGTAAAAGGACTCGAAAAACTAAAAATTGTGATTGCTGCAAAGGCTCTTCACAGCATGGGAAATTGCAATTAGAAAATAAAAAGAGTTCCACCAAACAAGAGCCAGAATCTGATCAAAAAGAAGATACTTTGCTCCTAAGCTCTTCAGTTAATTATTCTTCGACAGAGAGGCTATTAGAGAGCCCCAGGTTTAACAACACTGTAAATGATGGACCTTGTGCATTCAGCACACCTCTGTCTGGAGATAGCAAAATTCAGTTTTTTGGTGGTTCTCTTAGTACTGTTACATCAGAGGTGGATTTGACAGAAGAAAGAAAGGTCATCCCAAGGACTGAAACCTCCGCGGGGCGGCAGGAGGCGGAGGAGCCCCCCGCGGGGCGGCAGGAGGCGGAGGAGCCCCCCGCGGGGCGGCAGGAGGCGGAGGAGCCCCCCGCGGGGCGGCAGGAGGCGGAGGAGCCCCCCGCGGGGCGGCAGGAGGCGGAGGAGCCCCCCGCGGGGCGGCAGGAGGCGGAGGAGCCCCCCGCGGGGCGGCAGGAGGCGGAGGAGCCCCCCGCGGGGCGGCAGGAGGCGGAGGAGCCCCCCGCGGGGCAGCAGGAGCTCTCTAGGAAAGAGAAGGCAGTGAATGATTCTTCCATGGAACAGAAAGTGTTGGAGTCTTCCACTGGTGCACAGGTGACAGATGGCTCTTCAGTGGAGCAAACTGCAGTACCAGAGTCATCCTCTACAGAGCAGGAAATGATCAATTCCTCTTTCACAGAGCAGAAAGTGGTGCAAGAGTCCTCAACAGAGCAAAAAGCAGAGGAATATTTCAATAATGGAGGAAATGAACAAGTAAAATCAGTGAAGGAAGATGTTGGCACTGTTGAATTGTCAATGTCAGAAGGAGAACCAGTTTCCAACGATGTTGCTTTGATAAAGGATGAACCATTAAAAAGCAAAGAATCACTAGCTGCCTATGAGTTGGATCAAGATCAACCTAGCACGACAGGTGTAACTATCCCAAGTGATGGAGTGACCACTGTACAAGCTGAAACTGATCAAATGGGCAGGCCAAGTGTTCCAATCCCACTTGACCAAAAAAATGTACAAGATGAGCCAGTGACTGCAGAGCATTTTAAAGATGCAGAGACCATTGGCACTGAAGAGTCTCCTCCTGAGGTGGAGTTAACCACACAAGTTGATGTCTCCAAACCCATATCAGCGCATCTCATGGAATCACCACAAAAGACTAAAAATGATGCCTCATTTCTGGTTGGATCAATGCACAGTCCTTCTGAAATGCAGGCATGTTGTGTATGGTCACCAACAGCATCACCTTCTACAAGTATTCTCAAGAAGGGAATTAAACGACCATCTGAAAATGATTCTCCATCTCCAATGACTAAGGTTTGTAAAATAAATCAAATACTTATGACTTTCAGTTTGGATAAGTTTACAGCTACTCTTTTTTTTGTTTTGGTCCACTGAATAACAGACCCATATTGGCTAATGCTGAATTGGCTAACCTTGAGCATGATGTAGGTAATGTTATATTTAATGTCAGTCCTTAGTTTGGAGTGAAACATAAGCTAAGATACAATCCCAATCAGTTCTGCGTGAAGTATATTGAAGCAAGTTTAGCTGCATGACTGTCAAAGTCAAGTAACTTACTCGCGCGTTTTAAGGTTTGCTTGTAACAATTGATGAAAGCCTGTTACTATTGGGAATTACATAGACCAGTGCTTTACCTTTTGAGTTTTCATGCTGAATCACCAAACTATGCTATAGAAAACTGTACACCTGTAAAACCTTGAGTTTAAGTCTCAACATGTTGGAATTTAACTAGCTAAACTCACCAAGCATTGAACCCTGTGGTGATTCTACAGCTATACTGCAAACTAGCATGATGGTAGGTGTTCACTAGAACAGATTTGAAGGGTAAAATGTCAGCTTCCAGTGACTGATCTACCTCTCCAGTATCCAGTTGCAGCGCAGCCTGGTTCGTCAGCCAGTGCCTGTACCCTGCAGTTCAAACATTGACTGTTGAGACTCTGCTAATCGGGTCAGTATTGCTATTGAACTCCTATTTCCTACATGCCTTGGAAACCCCAATTGGGGAATTAAATTTCTCCTTCCTTGTTTCAGCCATGACCATGGCTGCCCAAAAAAGCAGAGTAAAAGTTCAATCGTAAAAACAAATTTTGAGTTTTCTAGCCCTTCTAAGGAGTGACTGATTTTATTTCCATTTTCCAAACAATTTATGTGAATCCTGTGGATTGATTGAAGAAACCAGAATTGGAATCCTACTTTACAAAATGACTAAACAATAGTCACTTTCACTAAATCAATAGGGTTGATTACCATTTGGAATAGATAACACTGTACTGCTGCTAGGGTATGGACATATATGGAAGATGAATGAATTTAGCAAGGATTAAGTATGTCATTCCTCACTCAGGTGGTGTGCTGGAAATCAAGCCTCATCATTCTGATAGTGGCTACAAAAGTTAAATGTTTACAAGTTCACCAAGTTTCCTCAACTTAGTTGTGTAAAACTTTGGATAAAAATAGTGATTTGTTCACTGGTGTAAGGATTCATTTCTGCCCAGTGTGGGGAACCTTTTTTGGTATGTTTTAACTGGGTTTGCATAGTGGGGGAGAAATTTATATAAAAGATATTTTGATGGGCAGTACTACCTACAGACTAATTCAAAGATTGTTGAATCTGGATTCCAAAATAAGGTGCTATGTAATTTCTAGGGTCTTGCCTATCAGGTGACTCCTTTTCTTGTGCTAGATTAGCGTATTCATTGACCAAAGCTTCATACTTCTGCAAGTTTTGCTCCAATCAAAACCCGAGGTTGAATGGCACTGTTTAATCTAAAATAATTGGACATGTGTTTTTTTTGGAAAGAATTCACTTTCTCAGTCTTTGGAAAAGTGGGTGACACAGTGGTTAGCACTGCTGCCTCACAGCGCCAGAGACCCGGGTTCAATTCCCGCCTCAGGCGACTGACTGTGTATAGTTTGCACGTTCTCCCCGTGTGTGCGTGGGTTTCCTCCGGTTTCCTCCCACTGTCCAAAAATGTGCTGATCAGGTGAATTGGCCATGCTAAATTGCCCATAGTGTTAGGTAAGGGGTAAATGTAGGGGTATGGGTGGGTTGTGCTTCGGCAGGTCGGTGTGGACTTGTTGTGCCGAAGGGCCTGTTTCCACACTGTAAATAATCTAATCTTAAAAAAAAACCTGGGTTCCATTTGATGTGGGAACAACTTTGTGATGAGTATAATATATCCGTTTTGTCAACTACCTGAGTGGACAATGAGACTCCTGCTTTGTTTTTCTTAAAAGTTTTTGAACTTTTACAGTATTAGTAAGTACCATTTGTCAAGGCTTTTTCCAATAAAGTTTTGCGGTTAGTTAAATTTAAGTTCCAAAGCCATCACCTTAAGCTGATTTGGCTTCCTTTTGTTTAAGTTTCCCTTTGTAGTCAGAATTTTTAAAGTGTGACAATAACAGTTTCAGTGAAAGGGTCCTAGAGGAATTGTAGCTTGGAAAGAGGTTCACTGATATCCTGTGAGGAAGAAAACTACCATCTTTACCTACCTGACCTACATATTACTCCAGACTTGTAGCAATTGGTTGACTTAACTGCCCTTTTGAAATGACCGAGCAAGCCATTCAGCTGTAACAGTCTCACAGGTATCCCGCAAGAAATGAGACCAGTCGTGGTGACCCTGCAAAGTCCTCTTTCCTTACTTCTGAGGGGTAGTGCCAAAATTGGGAGTGCTACTTGCAAACTAGTCAAGCAAAAGGATGATACAGTCAAACACTCAAAATCATACCTTACACACAATGTGCCAGGCAACACATCGCTATCTCTAGGTATGTCCATTCTCATCAACAGGACAGGCCCAGCAGAGGTAGCATCACTGTGGTATATAGTGGAAGAAGGATGTTGGCCTGGGAGTTCTCAACGTTGACTTTGAATACCATGAAGTCTCGTGGCACCAGATCAAATATGGGTAGGGAAACCTCCTGATTTACCACATACCACCTCCCCCAAACCTTGGAAGAAGCACTGAGATAGCAAGGTTGCAAAATGTATTTTGGGCGATTTCAGTGCCCATAACTGTTTGACTTGGTGGCAGAACTACTGATTGAGTCCCAAATGACATTGCTATGTCAGTCAGCACCTACTTAGTAATAATCTGCTAACTGTCAGTAGTTTTGGTTGTACCAGGTCCACTGAACTCATGACTTTAATATGCTGGTTGGAGTCCAACCTTGCACAAAGGATGATGCTTGTGGTTTTTGGATGTCTATTTATCTCCGCTCCAGGATATCTTTAGGAATTCCTCAATAGTATTCCAGGCTCATCCGTCTTCAGCTGCTTCATCAATGATCTTCCCGCCATCATAGGATCAGATGTGGGGATCTGTAATAATCAGTGAACAATATTCAGCACCATTTGTGACTTTACACATACTGAAGCAGTCCACATCATAATGCAACAAGATCTGAATAATATCTAGGCTAGGGCCGAAAAGCAGCCAATGAGTCGTTATACAAATGCCAGGTAATGACCATCTTCAAACACCCCTTGACATTCAGTGGTGTTGCTATCCTGAATCCTTCGCTACCAACATCCTGGGGGTTAATCAGAAACTGAACTTGCCTAGCTATGTAAATACTGTGGCTGTAATAGCACATTAGCAGCTAGGAATACTGCAACAAATGAATCACCACCTGACTCCTGAGAGCCTGTCCAACTTCTACAGGGCACAAGTCAGGAGAATGATGGAAAACTCACCATTTGTTTAGATGAGTGCAGCTCCACCAATATCCAGGACAAAGTAGACATCTTGATTGGCATCAGATCAATAAACATCCACTCCCTCCACTACTAACGCAGTAGCAGCAATGTCTACGATCTCCAACAATTTCACCAAAGTCCCTGGCAGCTTCCAAGTCTCAGCCACTTCCTTCTCGAAACACAGGCAGCTAATATTTGGGAAAGCCACTATCTCCAAGTCCCATACCATCCTGACTGAAAATATATCACTGTAGTTTCAGTATCATTACATGATCATACAAGTTATTCAAGTTTTCCTTGTACCTCTTGTATTTTCACTAAAAATGTTAAACCTGTATCATAAGCTTATGAGAACAGTTGTGCTAAACCTTTTCTAAACCTTCAAATCCCACCTCAATCTCCTTTGCTGTTGGTGGGGCAAACGCGGCATCTCCAACCTCACCTTGTAACTAAATTCCCTTATCCCTGAAACTGTTCTGGTAAATCTTCTCTATGTCCTCTCAGGAAACTTCGTACACTAAAAGTATGGTGATCAGCACTACATGCAATATTGTAGTTGTGGCCCACCTAGACCTTTTTGAAAGTGAAACATAGCTGTTCTCCTTATTCATTCAGTTGCTTTGTTTGAGTTGGAGGTGTCTGTGTTGGACTGGGGTGGACAAAGTTAAAAATCACATTCCCTCATTCCCTTTCTCACTCACATACACACGTACACACAAGTCTGTAGAGTGAATTTACATTTACAGGTACAATCTATTTTGTTCAAAAAGCACACAATCTCTCAGCAGTCAGTCCATGTAAAATTTTATAAATTTCTACTTTGGAAATAGAACTGGTTCTACTCAAGATTGGAATACAGACAGACACTAATCTCGCATCTTTAATGCATTGTCTGAGCTGAGATGTCACCTTTTTATAAAACTTCAAGTTCTCTGGAATGTGACTGGAAAGCAGTTCTGGGATTTACATTTTAATCAATCGAAACCTGCATCCCATTCTAAGTGATTAAAGATTTAACAGCAATCTGTTTGTTCAATGCATTGCATCAGTTGTATGACACATTGATCTTTTACTATAAATTCTGTGTCCTGTGATCCCCCCACTAGCTACGTGGCAAAGGAGCTGTGCTCCAAAAGCTTATACTTTCAAATAAACCTATTGGGATATAACCTGATGTGTTTGATTTTTAACTTTATGAAGCTTGTGATTCTGTGATTTGCTAACTATTTGCTCAAATGTACCTTGTCTTACGCAGTAATGTATGCACATGAACTCCCCAGTGGCACCTGCCTCTGTGCACTTTTTAGAATTGTGTGATTAAGTCTATATTTTCCATTCCCTCTGCCACTTCACATCAGCTCACACTTCTGTGTATTGAATTTACATGTTCGACTTGCCTGTTCGTTTTCTATTGCAGTTGATTGTTGTCATCGCTTTGTCGCTCTTTCCAAGTTTAGTTTGACCCTCCAATTTAATGAGCTTCAATTTGTCAGCCAACTTTCTTAATCTGTATAGACAACATCCTCTGCGTAACTTCACTCTAACGTCATTTAGATTAACTATTTAGACTTACTGGTTTTCTTTGCTTCCTCGTGTGCCTGTTAATTTCTTTCTTGCTGAATTATTGTGTTTTTTAAGCCTTACTGCTGATATTAAGTTTATCACACCTGAGGAACAAGGAATTTTTCTTTGTACTTTTTTGTTTTCTCGTTTGCATGTCACATTTGCTCTTCTCCAATCCTATAGGTCTAATGAGGAAGATTGTAATCCTTTTGCTGTTTCTGCAACCACTTTGTTTATTACCCTAGCATGTAAGCCTTCCAAAACAGCAACTTGTCTTGAGCATAGTTAGCCTTTACTGGACATCTTGGCTACCAATTTTCATCCTATCCATTTCCTCTACCATCTCCACTCCTATTACTGCTCGATCAGTAATCTAATAAATATCAAAATAAAGCAGTGTAACTAGCCTTACCCTATACCTCCTTTAAAAAAAACATTCTTTGTACTTAAGTAAGCTTGTTCGACTTCTCCCTTGTCTTAGCTCATCTCTTGTTGAAACTGTTGTCATTGCCTTAATTACCATTAGATTCAACTATTCCAATGTAAACTTGAAGTCATCGAAAACTCTGCTTGCATCATAACTCAGCAGTGAATCCTGTTCTCCAGTCACCTCTATGCTCACTTATCTAGCTACTGGTCACTATTTTGGATTCCTTTTTGACTGCAACTGCATTCTCATCCTCTTTCAAAGAGGACAATGAGACTGGCAATCCTTATCAATTATTTGTTTTTTACCTGTCTCTCTCTGTCTGTCTGTCTGTCTCGAAGAATTCACCATCACGTGATCTAATTCTTTTTCTTAAAAGAAGATATTTCATCGTATTCTTTCTCTTGTCATTTTGAAGAATCATGCTTTCCCTATCTGTTGCCATTTTCCTGTAAATATTTGGTCCCATTCTATTTGGCCATGTCCCCCTCATCCCATTGAAATCTACCATCTTCAAGATTGCACATTGATCTCCATTTGATTACTGTTCTACTTTTTCATTCTTCCGTCAAAGTAAATAATTCAATTTTCTCGCATTACATTCCACCTGCCTGACCAATCCCTGTCATCCTGAAGCTTTATCTTTGTCATGGCTGTCAGGTTATGTTTGTTTACTTCAGTGTGCACTATCATTTCATTTACTTAGTTGCAACTGCTACAAATACATTCAGCTACAGAGCTTTTGCTTCCACTTTGTAACATCTAGTATTGATTGTTGGCATATTCCTAGGATTTTCCTCTGCCCCTTTGTTATTCAGTGACCCTTGTTTCTTGTCTTGTGACTTTCTTCTCTTAACTGTGATCCTACTCTTTCTTCCACATATTTGTATATGTGATCTCTTGTCCCCACCATTTAGTTTAAAATCTGCTCTACTTCCTTGGTTATGTAGTTTACAAAAAGATTGGCCATGAGGAGATTCCAGGTGAGGTGATTTCCCTCTGAGGGGTGGCCCCTTGAACCAGAATCTATTTCTCCCACACCAATTAAAGACAAAAGTTAATTGTGTGACTGAATATGCAATACTTTGTTTTTGAATTGTTTGAATATTCCCAATCTGACTATATTTATCAGAAGTTACAAGCATTCTTATTCAACATTCTATGCAAGGTTGCATAAACTAGTTTTAAAAACCCAGAACAATGTTTGTTTTAAGATAGTCCTGCAGTTTAGAATCTTGTGAGAAGGTGCCCTGTCGTTTACATCTTCATGAGAGTTCAAATTTTCCTGTGTTCTGCGTTCTCTGTAGATTCGTCGTGTTTCGTTTGCAGATCCAATTCAGCGGGAAGGATTAGCAGATGACATTGATCGTCGTAGCCCGGTAGTGCGATCTCATGCCTCTTCTGGAAGTTTTCCTGGATTAAATTATGCTGTCACAAATGGTTGCAGCCAGCCTAATAATCAATCCAAGGTAAGGTTCATTCTTCTCATTCACATCTCCGTTCTACCAAATAGTTATAGATGGTGAATTAGGTTTTTTTGGATGAATAAATTAAGTCTCTTGCATCCAGTTACTTGCTGTGCTAGAAAGTTGTTAAATGAAAAAGACATGAGAATTTTCTTACATATTGCCATTTCTGAACTGGCTCACCCAATTCCATATTCTCATAATTATTTGCACAATGAGTTTTTGAATTCAAGCCGTTTGTATAAGAAAGACAGTAAATTGAGCCAGTATGTTTTCAATTTACCCGAGATTAGTTTGACTTAGTGGTTAACTTTTTTAAATCACTCATTCAAGTTCTACTTTAAGCTGGTTCTTCAGTATAGGGCTGAGGAAGTTCAAATAACACAATTGCCATGTTTGGAATGAGAAGGTAAACTAAGGCATTTCTGTTATTCAAGTTGGCATGCAAGATGCATGAAACTGTTTGAAGAAGACCAGAAGCATTCTGGTATCCTGGCTGACATCTAGCCCACTAGCAATATCACTACAAAATAATTCAGAAACATATTGTCTGCTGGTAATCTGTCACATTTTGTGATTTTTTTTCACCTTTAAATAGAAATAATCATTGTAAATTCCAATTATTATCTTTGTGAAGCTGGGAGTTGTTGATTAAAGTCCCACTCTAAATATTGTCATGCAATGTAAGTTAGCATTTCAGTGTAGTACTGAGGGAATTTTGCACTGAGGCATCATCTTTCAGATAACATATACCCAGGTGGCTTGTACTCTGAAAACTCATGATTTCTTTAGTCACCGGAGTGGACCAGGGTTTTCTCCCTGTATCTAGCTAATATTTATTTCTTGCCAGTGAAAAGAAATTCAAAATTCCTGCAACATTGCCGATGTTATAAGAATTGTTGTTGCTGTTCAAAAGTATTTACTTAGTTTTAAAAATCTTTGATCTGTTTTAAGGCCGTCAACAGCACTATATACATGCACTCCTTTGTTTTGTTTTGTGCTGCCTTTTTCGATTTTACAAATGTATGATCTTTATGGTATTAGCTCATTTTGTTTTTAGTCGGTGTATATTGAAACATTGGGGTTGCTATATTTATGTTGACTTTCAATTTTGTATTTTTAATTCATTCAGTACAATACCACTCCAACAAAAGGCTTCCTGTCTCCAAGTGCTCGCAGCTCTGGCTATAAAAGTTCAAAGAAATGTTTGGTAAGTTGAAGGCAATTTAGTTATCATGTGATTAAGTTACACTATGTACTACTTTGTATTCTCCATTTCTTATTTGAAATGCAAAACATTGAACAGTACCGGCAGCATATCCAGAGAGAGATGAACAGTTAATGCTTAAGGTCGATGATTTTTTTCTTAAGAATGGGGTAGAGTTAGTGGTTTTCTCTATAAGCAAGTGAAAGGGGAAGTGGAGAAAGAGCAGCCGAACAGGATTAGTACTAGAGTATAAATTGGGAGAGATTAAATAAGAGCTGGTGTGCAGCTCCAAAGGATGATGGGTCAAGACCTGTAGTTTAAATTAATAAACACAACAGAGGAGGAGCTTTGAATGGCATTTTGCAGCTGTTATCTGAAAGCTTGCATGAGAGTAAAACTGAAATCTGCAAAGCTGAAGGAAACAAAATGGGGAAGAGGTTCAAGTCTGGAATTGGTGAACTTGTGTTGAGTCCTCAATGGGCAAGTAAGGTGACAAGTTAAAATGACAGGCAACAAAATGGCCAGAATTGTTGTTATGGACTGAACCAAGGTGTTTCATAAAGTTGAGTAAAAAATGAGGTCTGCAGATGCTGGAGATCACAGCTGAAAATGTGTTGCTGGTCGAAGCACAGCAGGCCAGGCAGCATCTCAGGAATAAGGAATTCGACGTTTCGAGCATAAGCCCTTCATCAGGAATCTGTTTCATAAAGTTGTCATGTAGTGGTAAGACTGCTGGACTAATAATCCAAAACCCCAAGCTGAATATCCTTGGGACATTTGAGGTTGAACCCAACCACAGCAATCTGAATTCAATTTTTCAAAAAAAAATCTGAAAATAAAAAACACTAGTCTAATGACAAATATAATCATTAATGATCCTTACCAATTTACCTGCATATGACTCCAGACCCATAGCAAAGTGGTTGACTCTTTACTGCCCTCAACAATTCACTCAGTTCATGGGCAATTATGATAGGCCAGAAATGTTAACCTTTCTTGTGACTCCCATAGCTGACTTTTGTAGAAATAAGATAAAGATCCTTGATGTTTGATCTCTACAATATAGAGCAGCCTGTATTGTTCGCAGTGTATGCATTATACTAAAGTGAAAGAAATACGTATGTAAGTTACAATTTCTGCTGATGTGTGTTTCAAAGCCAAAGACACAAAAGCACTGGTGTGACTAATACCTGGAAACAGCAATTTTAGATTTGACTCCAACTTGTTTTAATAAAAAGCTTTTTTTTTCTGAATAGAACAATTGTACCTTTCAGGATGGCGTAGAGGACGATGAGGCCATTTAAACAGAATAATACCATTTACAAAATATTGAATTAAAGTATGGTACTTAAAACATAAAACTACTTTTTTTATTCTCAAGATCTCTGAGATGAGCAAAGAGCCAACGGGCTTGTCGACAGCTGGTGTGTATCCAGCTCTGATCAGCTGCTCTTTACCAGTAGAAACCATTCTACCCCAGCTTGCTTCTAACATGTGGTAAGTAAACTTTGATGCACTTAGTTGTCCTGCATTTCAAGAGCTGAAAATGTGTTGCTGGAAAAGCGCAGCAGGTCAGGCAGCATCCAAGGAGCAGAAGAATCGACGTTTCGGGCATGAGCCCTTCTTCAGGAGCCCTGAAGAAGGGCGCATGCCTGCAACGTCGATTCTCCTGCGCCTTGGATGCTGCCTGACCTGCGCTTTTCCAGAACACATTTTCAGCTCTGATCTCCAGCATCTGCAGTCCTCACTTTCTTCTGCATTTCAAGACCCATGTTTTAAAATGTTGCTCTTGAATTCCAGTTTTAAACTTGCAGTTTTACTTTTTAAAAAAAAAATCATGCAACCAAACTTCTAGTCGGTGTCAGTCAAGATGTTGCCAAGCAATCTGTCTCTTATTTATACCTAAACATTTTTTTTCCCTCCTACTAGGGCCCGAGGTCTGGGGCAGCTTGTAAGAGCTAAAAATATCAAGACAATCGGTGACCTGAGCTCGCTTACAGCAGCTGAAATTAAGTTGCTTCCAATTCGTTCTCCAAAAGTCTTTGTTGTAAAAAAGGCTCTCAAATCCTTCTACGAACAGCAAGTGAGCTATTTCCTGTAAATCGATAAGTCCTATCTGAACTTCAACTTTGCTAAAGATCAGCTATTTATGCATGATATACTGATGCAAGTCGTCAGGTTGTGTTCATAAACTTAGTCCAGAATATTTCAAAAAGTATTTGCCAATAGTACTGTGTCCATGATTAATATCTAATTTTATTCGAAGTACTTTTCCATGTTGGAATGATGGTGTGGTTATGGTATACATAAAAGGTCATTTGGCCTGTTGAATTCATGTTAGTTCTCTGCGAAATCAATATGACCGTCCCATCCTCCTGCCCTTTGCCAGTGTCATAGCATTTTCTTTTCCTTCCAGGTACCTACTCCAATTCCCATTTGAATGTTATGATTGAAATTACACGCAGTTTTATTTTTAATTTAAGGGATTTGTTTGCTCCTATTTCATCGATTCTTTTCTTTTACCAGGCACCTTAAATTAGTGGTTTCTCATTCTTGCCACTTGAACCATTGGGAGCAGTTCTAGAATAGGGAAATGTGATTCTTGTTTCTTTTATTGGCTGATTGTGATACCAAGTCTTGGTTAGCAACTCAAGGGCTCTGAGGAGGCATGAATACCAAGGTTTGGCAATTGTGGCATCATGGTAATAGTAAAAGACTTGTAATTCAAAAGTCATCATGAATGCTCTGGGGACGTGTTCACATCCTCCATGGCAGCTGGTGAAATTTGAATTCAGTTAATAAATCTGAAATTAAAAACAAGTCACCATAATGATGACTATGACAATGGTCATGGGATTTTACAAAAAAACCCAATTGCTTCACTCATGCACTTAAGGGAGGGCAATCTGCCACCTTTACCTCGTCTGCGCTCAATGTGATTGCAGATCCATAGCACTCTTAACTGCCGTCTGAAGTGGCCTAGCAAGTCAATAAGTTCAAGACCATTTAGGGATGGGCTGCACATGTTGGCCTTACACAATGCCCAATCCATGATTGATTTTAAAAAATGTGTTTTTAATTTTTCTGGTTTTCTGTAATTACATGTCTATCTTCCTGACATCCCTACTGCTGAATGCCAAGGCATCCCCTTGACTTGATGCCTGATTTTAAACACTCCTCCGTAATGAAGAAAGCAGCAGCACAGGGATGACTTGATCTCTCTGAACAACTTTCTTTGGATATTGTGGTTGTCAGCAAAGCAAACAGTGGGTAAAGGATGCTTAAAGGTGGGACGGAAGGGAAACTGTTTATAGCTGAGACCTGAAGAAGGATTACACCTGAAACATCGACTTTTGTGCCACCTGATGCTGCTGGCTTGCTGTGTTCTTCCAGCCTTCTGCCTGTCTGCAATAGCTGAAAGCAAACAGGCATAAGGCTGAATTCGGAGAAATGTTTACTTATGGAGGATTTGTGAGATTAGAGGAGTGAATGTTGCGGTAATTGGCAGGCCTGAAGAAATTAAAAGTGAATGTCGAGTATTCCTAATTTTGAGGCCTTCAACTAGGAACCAATCTACTTTGGAAAAGAATGAGTTGATAGACAGTTGAGAGTTTGTACAGGTAACAGAAGTCTCGGTACATTAATACTTATCCAGTGAACCTCTGGTTTAAACAGGGCTTTTAAATGGCTTCAATTTTTTTTAACTTGATTAGTTCATCTTCATGGCTTATAAATAGTTCCAGAATAAAACAATATTACTATTTTTGAATTCATTATTTTTCAGCTCTGATTTGCATTTTTGATTAGAAGAATGGTTTGTAGTTCTGTACTAAGTGCTTTCTTTTTCTGTTTCAGAAGAAATCCCTTGGTTTAGATGAAGATAATGTGTTTGAAAATGAGAAGATAGTAAATGGGATGGAGGACAGCAGTTACTCCAATGCCGATGATGAGAAATTAGCAACAGGTAAAATTAAAGCTGTCTCAATTGGATCTCTTCGTTAAATTAATTTTTAAAAATGTTTAAAATCCACTTTAAAGCTCATACTTATTTATGCTTTTAAACTGAAGTGAAGAGTTAAGAATCTGTATCCCAGAGCCATTCAGAATAAGACTGGGTGAGACCATGGGATTTCACTTTCAGGATCTAGATTTGGGTCAGCCATGCTGAATGAATTATCTGAAATCAACAGTCTTAAGGGAGAACAATCTCAACCCCATTACTTATCTAGCATGACCAACTGACCATGTTTTCAAAACAACTTAGCAGTCGCTGAAAAGCCAGAAAAGAAATTCCATTCAGGTTTACATGGGAAAAATGGGGAGGTGGTGATTTAATGGTATTATCGCTCGACTGTAAGTCTGGAGACTAGGATAATATTCTGGGGACCCAGGTTCAAATGCATCACAGCAGATGGTGGAATTTGAATTCAATAAAAATCTGGAATTAAGAGTCTAATGATGACCATGAATTGACTGTTGGAAAAACCCATCTGGTTCACTAATTTCCTTTGGGGAAGGAAATGGACATCCTTACCTGGTCTGGCCTACATGTGACTCCAGACCCACAGCAATGTGTTAATTGCCCTCAATTAGCGATGGGCAGTAAATACTGGCCTTGCCAACAATGTCTTCATCCCATTAATATTTCTTTTTAAATTAAATCTTTTTATAAAGAAGGGCGTTGAGAGTTTTTCATAGGGTAATTGGTGAAACTCATTGTGACTAGGATTAAGTCCAGTCCCACTGCCGAGATTCAAACTTTAAACTTCTACAAAAGGAATGCTCAAAGCTCACATTAGTTAGTGACAGCAATTATTCATGATTTTAACATCTTTATCAAAGGTCTTTTTTAACTTCTGTTGTAAGCAGAGTAATTCCGGCTTGTCCAGTCTCTCTCACTGAAGTCCCTCTATCCTTCGTGCCATTCCAGTAGATCTCCCACTCCAATCCTTTGACAACTGTCCAGTATGAATAATGGTCATTTAAAAGCATATCCGCTTTTTGCCCATACCTTAATTATGTGTTGCGTGTTTTAAATATGAAAGCTGTATTGACCTGGCCTTTTGTATTCTTTCAGATTTAGTTGAACCTGGGCCATCTGCCACTACTCCTTCTACAGCTCTGGTTACTGAGGTTAATGCCCTTTCTGCTCGGTTTTTCTCTGAGAACTTGAATGAACACTCTGGGAGTCAACTCTTTGCAATGCATCAACAACTGAGCAGCATGATGAACTGTATCATGGGAAATTTACGGTCTCGCTGGAGGTCACCTCCACATGAAGCTGCTGACTGATATTTCTAAGTCACTTGGACTGGGAAAGTACAACCAAAAGAATAGAGATCATTGACTCCCTCGCACTATTTTCTCTTCACAATGGACTTAATCTCTCCTTACTTTTTGATAATTTGCCACATTCTTTCAGATTGGTGTAATTTTCCCCTTCGTTAACATCCAGCTGCTCTAACCTGAGCCTTTCCCTCTACCTTAAAGGATTAAGAATTTGAATTGCAGTCTTGTCTGCTGCTCAAACCCATCTGTCCTCCTCTTGTGGAGGTGTCCTGGTAAAATACAGCAATAAGTGGCCTGGTCAGAATGGGAGTAACAATTCAGCAATGTGCACTACCTGTTCTAGAGAACTCATTCCTTCTGGCTGATCCAGAGTGAATGTCACCAGCTATGCCAAAATCATGGGAGACTGGCTTCCATGAAGGACATATGGAGGGATGTTTTATATTTAAAGAATGAGGTTGAAAGGAATTTTGTGCAGAGATTAAGAATTAATTTTCTAAAACAAAAATGTAAACCAAAACTTCTAGTCTTATTTTGGTGGATCTCTTTACATAAAAGCAAATAAAGTGCTGGTAACTGGAGAGGGTCTCACTCGGTGAAAATGATTGTTTCTTAAAAACAGGATGGCAGAATCTATGCAGGAAGAGGACCACACATGGAGCTTTCATTTGAGAGACTCATTCGTGCTATGTAAATTGGTAAAACTAGTTTTTAAAAAAATAAAATTTCCTGTAAGGAAAATAATTTTGTGATAAATTATAACGTTTTACCAAATGGAGTTTTTTGTCAATGGAATTTGCAGTGAAATATTGCTGCTAATTCTGTATCTCTGGCCATTACTTGACCTTGTTTATAGATGCCAGAGTAAATCAGTGCACAGAAATGGAATCAGAGCTGCACTTTTTTTATTATTATTAAAGCTGTGTTTGAGCTCACCATGATACTCATTCTTGTACAAATAAAAGGAATTGAAATCTTGTGTTTAGTTGGCTTACTTTGCTCAATGCTCAGTTTTAGTTTGTTTTGCTAGGACTGCTTGGTTCAAGACTTTTTCACAAATTTGAATTGTAACCTTGTGTTTTTTTTTTGGTGAAAAAAGTAGCCTTGGAGTTGTGTTCCAGAGGTACACGTGATGGCAATAATATTAACGATGTATTTGACCGTCCAGTGTCAAAGCTGAAATCTCTGCAATGGTTTTGAATATTGGAGGGCACTGGTCTGAGCCTGGATATCGGTGCAAAAATATTTTTGACAGCTTTCTAGTTCCAAATTTGCCACAACTTGCCATTACTCTGAAAGCACCATCAAAATTTTCTTTTATTTTTTTAAAGACTTTTGTGAGAACATCTCCTTCATGTCTCTTTCTGCCCTGACTTGGACTAATAATGCAGTTCCTACATCATAGCTGGGAATGAGTCCTGAGAGCTCTGTATGAATACCTTCATTACAGGCTACGGTAGTTCAATAAAGATTACCATTAGCTTGAAAGCAGTCAGAGATGGGCAATAAATTCTATTTGATTGGCACCAACATCTATGTTGAAAACAAATGATAAGCAATATGGGGAAAATGTATCCACACTTGTCTAGAATATAATAAATAACTAGAATCCAGGTTTGTTAGTGATCACTATCCTACCTCCAGTATTAGAAAGTTATGAATTCAAAAACCATTCCAATATCAATGTGGGCTCATTCTGGTAATTTTGCTGCGCTGTTAGTGATGGTGTCTTTTGGATGAACTGTTATTATGGATTCTCCATCTTCTAAGTGGATGTACTGTGGCACTATTTTAAAACTTTTAGCCACATTTTTTATAGTTTACAGTTACCTGGTTAAAAGCTAAACTGAATTGGTAATGATGTATTTTATGGGACATCAGTCATTGATGTAGTTAATGAAATGCGAGCTCCTTCCCATCCATCTTGTACAATGGGTGTTTAATTTTTATAAGACGAATTCAGATTTTGTTGAGAAAACTCCACCATGAGAATCTATTGAAGTGGATATGTAGCAAGTGGAATTAAATTTGTTTTCTATGGAAATCAATGATTTTTAGTTTTCACTATAACTTGAACAACAGATGTAATCTGAATAGTTCAGTTGCCTTTAACTTTTTTCTAAGCAAAATGTGCCCATCTTTGTATAAAAAGCATGGTCTGACCTTATTAGGAATTTCTGGGAAATTGATGTTCTCCAGCACTTACAATGCTACTAAAAGCAAAGCATGCTGGAAATATGCAACTCGTAGATCAATATTTAAAAAGGTTAATGTTTCTATCAAAGACTTCAGTATTGGGTAACTTCATCATATTAGCCTACAAATTCTATTTGTATGACTGCAGGATAGGGGAAGCCTAGTTGTAGAACTTCATCTGTCTGCTTGGTTTAGTATGAATTATGGCATTTCAGGATACAGAAAGAAGGGAGTTGGGTATGTAGTTAGGATATCTGTTGAGGTTTGAGAAAAGAATGGCATACTTCACTATTTTTAGCATGTATTGAGTGCCTTGAGCCATACTTTACAGATGGCAAGCATGGTGTGTGGGCTCTGAATTAACCCAAATGTAAACTGAAGATCCATTCCTAGAACGGTGGCACAGTGGTTAGCACTGCTGTCTCACAGCGCCAGAGACCCGGGTTCGATTCCCGCCTCTAAGCGACTGTGTGGAGTTTGCACATTCTCCCCGTGTCTGCGTGGGTTTCCTCCGGGTGCTTCGGTTTCCTCCCACAGTCCAAAGATGTGCAGGTCAGGTGAATTGGCCATGCTAAATTGCCTGTAGTGTTAGGTGTAGGGGTATGGGTGGGTTGCGCTTCAGTGGGTCAGTGTGGACTTGTTGGACCGAAGGGCCTGTTTCCACGCTGTAAGTGATCTCATCTGATCCAAAAAAAATCTGTCAAAAGTATTGCCAAATATTCTTCTAAGAATATAAGATGCAGGAGTAGGCTTTCTGACCCCTAAAGCCGCTTCCATATATTAAGATAATAGCTGATCTTACTGTGGCCTAGTTTCTGCTGTCCCTGTTTTTATTTTATTATTCATGAGATGTGGGGAATATTCCATTACACTCCTGTTTTGTTCCTTTAGATAGTAGGCAGGCTTTGAGTGGTCGGAAAGCATGTTGCTTGCTTGCTTTGCCTCTGACATGCCCTTTATAGTTGCTACTTATACGGCTAGCCCAATTTTAGTTTCTGGTCAACAGCAACCCCAAGATATTGATAGTGGAGGATTAAGTTATAGTAATGCCACTGAATGTCAAAGTAAAGTGGTTCTGTCTTATTAGAGATGGTCATTACCTTGCATTTATGCAACATAAGTGTTAGTTATTTGGATATTGGGTTGTGGAGGTGCCGGTGTTGGACTCAGGTGGGCAAAGTTAAAAATCACAACACCAGCTTTATTTGGAAGTACTACCTTTCAGAGCGCAGCACCTTCATCAGGTAGTCGTGGAGCAGGATCACAAAACAGAATTTGTAGCATTGGATTACAGTGTAATGCAACTGAAACGAAATATTGAACAAATCTAGTTTGGTGTTAAGTCTTTCATCTTTTAGAACGGGTTGCAGGTTTGGTTTATTCATCTGTAAATCCCAGAACTATTTTTAAGTCACATTCTTAAGATAAATTAAGGTTTTATTTTTAAAAAAAGTTTCATCTCCGTTCAGACAATATATTAAAGATGTAAGGTTAGAGTCTGTATCCCAATCTCGAGTCAGACTGGGGGATGCTGGAGAAGTCAGTCAATAAAGTGTGATGATGGAAAGGCAGATTCAGAAGAAAGAGAGTCTGAATATTGTCCAGCTGTTGCTGCATTCGAACTTGGACTGTTTTAGTATCTAGGACTGGTTAGCAAGGTTAGATCTCATGGAATATGGGGAGAACTAGCTATTTGGTTACAGAACTGGCTCAAGGGTAGAAGACATGGTGGTGATGGAGGGTTGCCTTTTAGACTGGAGGCCTGTGACCAGTGGTGTGCCTCAAGTCAGTGCTCAGTCCATTGCTTTTTGTCATTTATATAAAGGATTTGGAAGTGAACATAGAAAGTATAGTTACTAAGTTTGCAGATGACACCAAATTGAAAGTGCAGTGGACTGCGAAGAAGGTTACCTCTGAGTACAATGGGATCTTGATCACATGGGCCAGTGGGCTGAGAAGTGGCAGATGGAGTTTACTTTAGATAACTGTGAGGGGCTGCATTTTGGAAAGGCAAATCAGAGAAGGACTTGTACACTTGATGGTAAGGTCCTAGGGAGTGTTGCTGAACAAAGAGACCTTGGAGTGCAGGTTCTTAGTTCCCTGAAAGTGGAGTTACAGTTGATAGGATAGTGAAGGAGGCATTTAGCATGCTTTCTTTATTAGAGCATTGAGTATAGGAGTTGGGAGATAATTTTGCGGCTTTACAGGACATTGTTTAGGCCATATTCAGAATAGTGTGCAATCCTCATCTCCAATCGAAAGGCTGTTGTGAAACTTGAAAGGGTTCAGGAAAGATTTACAAGGATGCTGTCAAGGTTGGAAGATTTGAGCTGTAGGGAGAGGCTGGATAAGCTGGGGTGTTTACCCTGGGCTGTCAGAGGCTGAGGGGTGACCTTATAGCGGCTGAGAAAATCATGAGGGGCATGAATAGGGTAAATAACGTCTTTTCCCTGGGGTGCAGGAGTCCAGAACTAGAAGGCAGGCATGGGTTCATGGTGAGAGGGGAAAGATTTAAAAGGGACCTAAGCAGCAACATTTTCATACAAAGGGTGGTGTATGTGTAGAATGAGCTGCCAGAGGAAGTGGTGATGGCTAGTACCAGTACAACATTTAAAAGGCATCTGTATGGGTGTGTAAATAGGAAAGGTTAAGAGGGATATGGGACTAGATTAGGTTCGGATATCTGGTCAGCATGGATGAGTTAGACCAAAGGGTCTGGTTCTGTGCTATACATCTGACTCCATCGTGAATGGTGGGGACATTTGCTGATGAATGAAGAATGTTCAACATTTCTGACTTTATATTGAAGGAATTGTTGATGAAGCCGTCAAAGAAGTTTGTGCTGAGCTCGTGCAGAGATGTCCTGGAGCTTAGCTAACTGACCTCCAACAACCTGCTCATCTTCCTTGTCCGAGGAGGTCATTGACTGCAGTTTTGCTGGGACACCTTGATGCTAAGTGTCTGTGATAAGGTCACGAGCTGGTTGGCTTCGGTGTAGCTTAAGCTAAACTCTGCACAGGTTATTGCTAAGCAAATGCTGCTTGATAGCATTGTTAATAATGCACTCCTCAATTTGTGATTGAGTAGACTGATGGAGTGGTGACTGTTTTGGTTTTGCCCTGCTTTTTGTATAGAAGACATATCAATAATTTTCCATATGTTTGGGTAAATTGCCTGTGTTGTAGCTGTATTGGAACAGCCTGGTCATGAGTGTGCTAAGCTCTGGATGTTGCATTTTTAATGCTATTGCTGGTATGTTGTCAGGATCCATAGCCTTTGTGGTATTCCGTGCCTCCAACCATTTACTGAGATGTGCAGTGAATTGAATTGGCCGAAGACTGGCATCTCTTGATATTGGAAATCTCTAGAGGCGTAGAGGTGAATTATTGGCTTGGCAGTTCAGGCTGAAGATTGTTGCAAATGCTTCAGTCTTCTCTCTTGCACCATCATTAAGGGGGATATTTGTGGAGCTGTCTCTTCTGGTGTGTTGTTTTATTGTCAAATACCACTTGCAACTAGGTGCAGCCGAACTGTGGAACTTAGCTGAGCAATTCCACAACTATCTTATCTCAGATGAAGAGTTGCTATTCAGCACACAAGTCCTGCTGCTTTGTAGCTTCACTGCATTAATGCTTTATTTTTAGATATGCCAGGTGCTATTCCTGGCATGCCCTCCTGCACACACGCTGTTGAACCAAGGTTGATACCGTGACTTAATGGTAAAGTGGGAAAAATGCTAGACCATGAGGTTGCAGATTGTGGTTAAGCACAATTCTATTGCTGATGATGGCCCACAATGCCTTGGATACCAATCTTGAGTTCCTAATTCTGTTCAATGTATATTCCATTTAGCACTGAGATCCAATGATGGAGGATATCCTCAATGTGACAACTGTCATCCCCGTACAGACCATGTTACCAATACTATTAGACAGATACACCTGTACATGCAGAGTGGTAAGAATGAAGTAAAGTTTGTTTTTTGCTTTCCTCAGGAGCTGTCACAGACCCAGCCTAACAGTTAGATCCTTGAGGACTTGACCATTTCAGTCAATAGTGTTGTTGAGACACTCATTGGGTCGATGACTTCAATGTCCACTGGAATATATTATGCACCCTTTCCACTTTCAGTATTGCTCAATATGGAGGAACATTGATCCATAAATGAGAAATGGGTTATGTGATCATCAGGAGATCTCATGTTTTACCTGATGCCACAAGACTATTTGGGGTCCAATGTTGAACTCCTAGTGCAACTCCCTTGTAATGTGTATAACCACTCTGCTGCCACCTCTGCCTTTGGGATAGGCCAGACCCCACAATAAGGATTATATAGTCTGGGACATTGTGTGTAAGGTATAATTGAGAGTATGAAAGACAGGTTGGTGTTTGACTTATCAGTGAGATTGCAATGATAGCCCTCAGATAGAACATAGAAAAATACAGCGCAGTACAGGCCCTTCGGCCCTCAATGTTGCGCCGACCGAATCCTACCTAACCTACACTAGCCCAATAACTTCCAAATGCCTATCCAATGCCCGCTTAAATGACCATAAAGAGGGAGAGTTCACCACTGCTACTGGCAGGGCATTCCATGAACTCACAACCCGCTGTGTAAAGAATCTACCCCTAACATCTGTCCTATACCTTCCACCCCTTAATTTAAAGCTGTGTCCCCTTGTAACAGCTGACTCCATGAGCGGTAAAAGGTTCTCAGTGTCTACCCTATCTAAACCCCTAATCATCTTGTACACCTCCATCAAATCTCCCCTAAAACCTTCTTTTCTCCAATGAGAACAGCCCCAAGTGCCTCAGTCTTTCCTCATACGATTTTCCTACCATACCAGGCAACATCCTGGTAAGCCTCCTCTGCACTCGTTCCAATGCCTCCACATCCTTCCTATAGTATGGTGACCAAAACTGCACACAATACTCCAGATGAGGCCGCACCAGAGTCTTATACAACTGCAACATGACCTCAGGACTCCGGAACTCAATTCCTCTGCCAATAAAGCCCAGTACACCATATGCCTTCCTCACAGCACTATTTACCTGGGTGGCAACTTTCAGAGATCTGTGTACATGGACACCAAGATCCCTCTGCTCATCCACACTACCAAGTAGCCTACCATTAGCCCAGTAATCCATCTTCTTGTTACTCCTACCAAAGTGAATGACTTCACGCTTAGCTACATTGAATTCCATTTGCCACCTTTCTGCCCAGCTTTGCAACTTGTCTATATCCCACTGTAACCTGCCACATCCTTCCTCACTATCCACAACTCCACCGACTTTTGTGTCATCCGCAAACTTACTCACCCAGCTTTCAAGCCCCCCCTCTAGATCATTTATAAAGATAACAAAAAGCAATGGTCCCAAAACAGATCCTTGAGGTACACCGCTAGTAACTGCACTCCAAGATGAACCTATACCATCAACTACTACCCTCTGTCTCCTTCCAGCCAGCCAATTTCTAATCCAAACCTCTAATGCACCCTCAATGCCATACCTCCGTAGTTTTTGCATTAGCCTACCATGGGGTACCTTATCGAACGCCTTACTAAAATCCATATACACAACATCTACTGCTTTACCCTCGTCCACCTCCTTAGTCACCTGCTCAAAGAACTCAATAAGGTTTGTGAGGCACGACCTGCCCTTCACAAAACCATACTGACTATCCTTGATCACGTTATTCCTATCCAGATGTTCATAAATCTTATCCCTTACAATTCTCTCTAAGACTTTGCCCACCACAGAAGTCAGACTCACTGGCCTATAGTTACTCGGGCTATCCCTACTCCCCTTCTTGAACAAGGGGACCACATTCGCCATCCTCCAGTCTTCTGGTACTATTCCCGTTCACAATGACAACATAAAAATCCAGGCCAATGGCTCTGCTATCTCCTCCCTAGCTTCCCAGAGGATCCTAGGATAAATGCCATCAGGCTCAGGAGACTTATCTATTTTCATCCTTTCCAGTATTTATTTGTTTTTTTTTTCTTTTTTTTTGACCTCTCGTTACCAAATCCCTCAAGGTGGAAAAAAGCTTATCTCTATCCACCTTGTCTACAACCTACATGATTTTGCAGACCTCAATCAGGTCCCCCCTCAATCTCCTTTTTTCTAATGAAAACAATCCTAACCTACTCAACCTCTCTGCATAGCTAGTGCCTTCCATACCAGATAACATCCTCGTAAACCTTCTCTGCACCCTCTCCAAAGCATCCACATCCTTTGGTAATGTTGGGAAGAGCCAATTTTGCACAATCAACAGAGCTAAGTTTACCATTGTCGTTTAATCAGAATCCCTACACTGGGAGGGGGAAACCATTCAGCCCAACAAGTCCACACTGGCTCTCTGGAGAAAGCATCCGACCCAGACTCACTGCCCTACCTTAATCCCTGTAATCTTGCATTTCCCATGGCCCATCTATCTAACCTACACATCCTTGGACACCGAGCAATTTAGCATGGCCAATCCTCCTAACCTGCATGTCTTTGGGCTGCAGGAGGAAACCCACACAGACATTGTGCTAGGATGGAATTGAACCTGGGTCCCTGGTGCTATGAGGCAGCAGTGCTAACCGTTGAGCCACTGTGCTTCAGTTGTTGACAAATGATTTGTGTGGTTTAATTTTTGTTTTAACAGTTGATGCAACTGGGTGGTTGTCAGGTCAATTTGAGTGCTAGTTAAGAGTCAACAACACTGCGGTGGGTCTGGAGTCCCAGATTGGGCAGACCAAGTAAGGACACTGAAGGCATTTGTCAACCACATGGATTCTCATGACAATTGACAATGGATTCATGGTCATTAAGTGAATGAATCTAATTCCAAATTTTTATTGAATACAAATTCCATCTGTGGATTCCTAGAACATTACCTGGGTTACTAAATTACTAATCCTGTGACAACATTATTGCACCATCACCTCACCCTTGTTAGTATCAGATCTCAAGAGAGAAATGAAAACTAAAAATTTCAGATAAAACTGATTCCAATACTGCAATGTATTCATTTTTAAAATGACCACAATTGGAAATGTTTTGCAGAAACTGAGCTTTATTTGACCCCACAGCTAGTAATCTGGTGTTGAGAAAACAGACAATACATGTACAAGTTCACCTTGAGCAGTGAAGTAGGGAGGCTATCAAGTTCCTTAATAACTTCCATCAAAAGGGTCTCCAGTTATGAAAATCAAGTCTTTCAGTGGCAACCTGTTTTTTTTAAAAGCTCTTGTAATGAATTTGCATACTAACTACACATTTGTCAGGATACAGAAACAATATTATAGTTGATTAAGTAGAGTTGTACTGATATCACATTTGTCATGAGCAAGTTATGCTAGATAATACATTTTCCTACATCAGATGAGACCAAATGGTTTAGTTTGGATATAACATTATGGAGTACATCTCTGAATACAAGTTAAATGGTCTGTAGAGTTAAATGTTGGTGAAAAGAATCGGAACACTATTTACTAGTTTCAATACAGCAGAAGTACCAGTTATACCAGTGAACAACTTAGGCACCACTTTTTCTTTGTATGTGCCTAGGATTTATCATGTCTTGTAACATAGGTTAATAAGAGTTGGATGGATAATGGGAGAATGTTTTTGTCCTGTAAGAAATTAAATTCCATTTGAAAACATCAAATGATGGTTTTATGGTTTTACTTGTAAATTGTGTTTTTGTTTTAGGAGGGGACTGTGGGAAGTCTCTACGGAAGAATTGATGTAACTTAGATAGCATCCACATAGTTGGCTGGCAACATGCCTGTCAGCCCAGTCCTTTGCACAGTACCGTACATCCATCCTTCATCAATGGACTGCACATTCATAAGGACGTCACCATCTTTGAAAGAGACTTCATCTGCATCAGCTGCTGAATAATCATATATGGCACGGTAGGTTTTCTGTGGAAAAATAAATGAATTCAGATAATCTGCTCTGTAGTTGCGACTGAGCTGCACAAATTGTTGATATAACCACGTTATAGTAAAAAAATGTGTTGAAGTATAGTAAGTCAGTAGCAGAAGCTGACAATAAGATCCTGGCATCATGACTACTAAGGAAATATTGTTTCAGGTGGGAGTTAGAGACAAAGTATGTGATATTATATAATCAAGGAGATAATACATCTGTCACTGCTCAACAACTTTGAAGGTGGTGGTGTTGTGCAGAGCTCCATGACTTTGAGAAAATTGCATGATCCCTGTACTGATCTTTTTTGATCAGTACATTGCTAGAACAGCTCTTAAAATTGGGGTTTATATTCTTGGGCTGGAAAGAAAAGCATTGTCAAAGTTCTCATTTTACTATGCCATTAACCTCTCTGGATTGGACATGAATCATAGGAGGGGCAAGATTCAACTGTGATTCTAAGAAATGTTTTAAACTCACATTTGGTTTCCAATGAATAGTACTGCTTTTTGGTCAATTCTGAAAGGAATCTGCAAATTTGATGACAGATGGCAGAAAAGATAATCCTCCTGTAATTTGGGAATGATGACTGGTCTATCACCTCAATCATGAAAGAGCAAATCCCATGATGATAAATTGCTTAAGATAATAGGTGGTTTGTACAGTAATGTACTTATGTGCATTTATTCTCAACACAGTTTACCACATTTATGGAAAAGCACAGCCGAACACTAATGTATTTTCATAGCAAAGAGTGTGTACAAGCAGAGCATCCATTCTCTTTGGCGATAGAAAACATCTCTTGGTTGATTTAGGAAACACGTAGGAATAGTATGCCATACTCTCGTAAGAACAGCACAATTGCATCATGACTGACCAGAAAACCACATGTAACTTCTAAGACTGGATGTTGCAAGAGTTGAAAGTACTTAAGTTTGCATCCACACTACTTCCACCACTACCATATTATTTGCTGTGCAATATAAATTTAGGTTTGATGCATCAGCCACTTACGCCAGTTGTTGAAGGGTGAGAGGGAATGGATGACACTGTGGTCTGCTGTGTAGCAACAGAGGATGATCTCTGCTGTGGCAGGACAGTGGTTTTGGTGTGTTGGTAGCCTAGAATAAACCAGAGAAAAAAAAAAAATCGGTGTTAGAAAGCTGATGCCAATTAATGCACAAATAGTTTCTTCGATAGGCAGCTTTTAAATAATTATTTCAGCTGCAGTTCAAGATGTACCATTCTGTATTTTCTTTTTAGAAAAGAGATTTACAATTGCAAACCTTTCCAGTTACCAGGAAACATTTCAATTGCAAAGGTCTAGTCTACACCTAAGTGTAGTGAACTAACTGATTCTATAAATCTAGATTTTAGTTGTCAGTTAAACAATGCAGAAACAGATGCTTCAGTCTAACTCATCCAAACTGACTAGATATTCTAAATTAATCTAGTCCCATTTGTCAGCATTTGGCCCCTATCCCTCCAATCCCTTCCTATTTATTTATCTATCCAAGTGACTTTAAAATGTTGTAATTGTGCCAGCTTCCACCACTTCCTCTGGCAACTCATTACATTCACACACCACCCTCTGTGTGAAAAAGTGCCCCTCAGCTCCCTTTTTAAATCTTTGCCCTCTCACCTAAACCTCTGCCCTCTACTTTTGGACTCCCCTACTTTGGTAAAAAGACCTTGGCTATTCACCCTATCCATGCCCCTCATGATTTTATAAACCTCTATAAGGTCACCCCTCAGCCTCCAGGGAAAACAGGCCCAGCCTATTCAGCCTCTCGCTTTGGCTCAAACCCTCCAATTCTTGTAAATCTTTCCTGAACCCTTTCAAGTCACATCTTTCTTATAACAGGGAGACCAGAACTGAACACAGTATTCTAAAAGTAGCCTAACCAATGTCCTGCACAGCCCTAGCATGCTATCCCAACTCCTATAGGAGTTGACTAATAAAGGCAACGAGCCAAACACTACCTTCACCACCTTGTCTACCTGCAACTGAACTTTCAAGGGACTATGCACTTACACTTACATTCCTAGGTCTCTTTCTTTGGCAGCACTCTCCAAGACCATACCATAGTGGTGCCTTGGTTTGCCTTATCAAAATGCAACATCTCATGGTTGTCTAAATTAAATTCCATTTGCCACTTCCTTGCTCATTGGCTCATCTGGTCAAGGTCCCATTGTACTGAGGTAACCACCTTTGCTATCCACTATACCATCAATTTTGGTGTCATCTGCAAACCTACTAACCATACCTCCTATGGTCAAATCCAAACTTCATGCATTTCATCTCCATTAGAACAAAGAACAGTATAGAATAGGAACCAGCCCTTTGGTCCATCAAGACTGCGCTGACACATAGTGCCTTAAACTAAAAATGTTTTGCCTGTACGTGGTCATTATCCTTCCATTCCCTGCTTATTCATGTCTGGCAAGATGCCTCATAAATGTTGCTACTGTAAGCACATCCACCATTACCTGACAGTGAATTACAGGCACTTACCACCTGTGTGAGAAAATCCTGCCTCTCACACCACCTTCAAACTTAACCACCTTTTATCCTAAACCTATATCCCCTAGTAATTGACATTTCTACCCTGGGAAGAAGACTCCGACTGTCCATTCTATCCATGACTCCCATAATTTGTAAACTTCTGTCAATATATTTGCCACTGAAACCTAAATATCTCTGATGTTTAGATGCTCGGAAGCTTCCAAGATACAATCTCATTCTTGACATTGGTTAAGAAGTGAATTATCACTGTCATCAAGGAGTGTATGGGGAAAACTGTCGTTCACAGGATTGTCTGTCAAGTTGCCAAATTTTCTGTCAAATGATATACAAGTACACCCAAGAGCCCAAGGTTTCCCCAAATGGGGGTCATGATTTAGAGATGCCGGTGTTGGACTGGGGTTTACAAAGTTAAAAATCACACAACACAAGGTTATAGTCCAACAGGTTTAGTTGGAAACACTAGCTTTTGGAGCACCGCTCCTTCATCAGGTGGTTATGGAGGACACAATTGCTATAAATTGCTACAAATTCTGTGCCTTACAACTGTGTCCTCCACAACCACCTGATGAAGGAGCACACTTTGAAAGCTAGTGCGCTTCCAATTAAACTTGTTGGACTATAACCTGGTGCTGTGTGATTTTTAACCAAATGGGAGTGAGTACCTCAAATTAGGTCAATTTTCAAGACATGAATTGAAGTTACAGAATAAAAAAAGGAAGCACTAATCTAACCAGACCAATCTTCCCTCTTAGGTGTTTCATAGATTCATACAGAGCAGAAAGGTGCCTTTGAGTCTACACTGATGTAACTACCAGTAAAAGGTGCGATAATCCCAATTTCCTGCACTTGTCCCAAATTCTTGAATGTTGTGATATCTTGAAGTAGTCACCCAAATTTTTTTTAATGTTTTCAGCCTCCACCACCTTCCCAGGCAGTGCATTATAGATATTCCACCACTCACTGAGTGAAAACTTTTCTTTCCCCACATCTCTTCTGAGTCTCCTGTCCCTTCTCCCAGCCTTCAGTCTAATGAGTTATGTCGTATGTTTAATATGGAAACCTTTCTTCTGGTTCGTAACACATGAAACTCTTAAAACCTGGTGATGAGTTATAAACTAAAAGAAGAGCATTAAACAAGGGAATAAATGGCTTGCAACATTTTCCAAATACTGTGGTACTAAAATCAAGTAAATTGGTCACAAACTAGTGGTGGTTGTCTGGAAGAAGTTGTTTCCATTGTAGTAAGTAATGGTCTGGTCAGGTTCGGAGAGTTCTGATTTCTCATCTCCGCCACTCAGGCTCAGAGCGCTAGCAGAGCGTGAGTGCTCCCGGCTGCGACGCTGGGCTTGAACTGGAAGCAAGAACATTGGAGTAAGTGAATAAATAGCTGCAAAAGATACATAGACATTTTAGTCTCTTAAAACACAAACAAATTGTTTTGTTTCTCTCCAGATTTTCTTTTAAATTGGCCTGCTCAGATGGGTCTGAAGCAAATAAGATGTGAGGCCAAGCTTTCTGGTCCAGAGGTAGGGAAACTACCACTAGATATCTAAGATTTACTTCCCATTTCTATTTCCAATTTCTTCAATTCTATTATAATCAGACTTCTGAAATTTCATCAAATTTGACTGGCTGATATTTGCTTTAAGATTTATGGTAAATCTGGGCTAGTTGCTTTATTATCGAATAAAAAATGAGGTCTGCAGATGCTGGAGATCACAGCTGAAAATGTGTTGCTGGTTAAAGCACAGCAGGTTATTCCTGAGATGCTACCTAACCTGCTGTGCTTTAACCAGCAACACATTTTCAGCTAGTTGCTTTATTCCAAACAAATCATCAGTCTTTGAGTAACAAAGTCCTGCTTCATAACACATCCTACAAAGTAGTTGGTTATAAAGAATAGAACTAACAGGGACTTACTGCTTAGCATGTGCAAACTCCTGGACTGAATGTTGTCTTCAGCTGGATCATAATCAAACACTGAGCCAGGGTTGGTGCGCCACACACGCAGATCTGTCGAAGATTTAGAGGGTTAGATGGACAATAAGTTTTTACTTTACATTATTTCATTATTCCTGCTGTAATCATAGAGCTGTACAACTGGACAACAGACCCTTCACTCCAACCACTCCATGCCAACAATAATCTCAAACTAAGCTAGTCCCACCTGCCATGCTCCTGCCCCATATCCCTCCAAACTTTTCCCAATTCGTGTACTCATCCATGTGTCTTTTAAGCATTGTAATTGTATCCATATCCACCATCTCCTCAGGAAGTTCATTCCACTCATTGAATCATGTCTGGCAAAATTTAGTAAGTTTAATTTTTTTTATTCAATCACGGGATGTGGATGTTACTGGCCAGGCCTGCATTTATTGCCCATCCCCAATTGCCCAGAGGGCAGTTAAGTGTCAATCACATTGCTGTGGATCTGGAGTCACATGAAGGCCTGACCAGGTGAGGACAACAGATTCCTTTCTTAAAGGACAGGAGTGAAGCAGACTCTTTTTTTTCTGACAGTCAACTGCAGTTTCATGGTTATCATTAGGCTCTTATTAATTCCAGACTTGGATTGAATTCAGCTTCCACCATTTGCCAAGGCAGGATTCGAACCTGGGTCCATAGAACTTTATCAGAGTAAGGAAAAGATTGAAATCAGAAATACACATGAAACAAATGAATGGATGGCTGATTCCTGTGCAAATAAGTGGTGTTGAAATTGCAACAGGAGAAATAGATTGTCAGGACAATGTTGATCCTCCATGCATTTGCTCTGTTTCCAAATCCCTACCTCCCATTTTCTCAATCATGGACTAAATTTATTTCTAACCATTAACATGTTTAGTCACTGTGCGTGTGTGTGAGGGTGTGGGGTACAAGATTATCATACAAGAGAGACTGGTCAAAGTGTAGGTGAAAACTACAATTAGGTGTTCAATAAACGTATAGCCACACAAGAAGATACAGACCCAATGGTCTGTATCATGACCATATCTCATTAACATTCCAGTTTCCTTAATTTTCTAAATGTTTTGGTTTTACAGATACTCCCAACTTTCAACTAGTGAAGCTGCAGGTTAGTTGGTTGAAATGTAAAACAAATCTAATGCAGGTGCACACTGATTTTTCAAAGAGATCACATTATAATTTCCTCCCTTTTAATCCACAATATGAATTGCATAGATAAATAGAAACATCTTAACTTTAAATTAACTTTTATAAATGGAAGAAAAATATATCTGAATATTTGAAAGAAATAAGATTCATTATTTATTTATAATTACACCTGGCATTGTGCAAGATCAAAGATAAATGGACTTATCTACAATATAACACATTATTCAATTTCCACATCAGGAAGAAACAAAGATTTGTATACCTTGTGTCTTTCACTGTGTCTCACACCTGCACACACACACAATATGGGTGCTGGGAAAAATAAGCACTACCACAGTTAGGCAGTAGCATAGGGGTAAAGGAGAGAAAATATATATAACCAGGAGATTTAAAGTCCCCTCAGTTTCGGGCACTGACTCTGAGCTGGCTGGTGCCACAGTGTGCTTCTGCTATATGAAAATATATAACACATTGTTTTTGGACACCATTTGTAGTGATTGAAAAAATAAAATTACTTCATTGAATTATATGGTATGTCATTAAGGTCTTGGATTTGAATTGTGCAATTTGAATTGTAAAATTCTCCACATATTTCAATTTAAAAGATTAAAACAGTAATGGGTATTGTCTAATAAATACTCAGATTGTTAAGTGGTTGCAATATTCTGCTGCAAAATGCATTTGAGCGCTGCAAGTCTGACAATATCTATTAATAAAGGGTCTGAATTGGTTGCATGGAGCTGTAACAGAATCATAAATAGTAAGAGACCCATCATGCTAATACTGGAGCAAGCTCTTCCCTTAGTCATAATATCCCTGTCCCTGAGTCAGAAGATGCAGAGTGTTTGATCCCTACACCAGACAGTTCTAGTGCCTGGAGACCAGAGCATGGTTGAGAATTGATGTGTCCAAATTGTACGGTTACTGGGAGATCAGACATCTCTTCTGTCATATGGAACTAGTTACCTTATTGGCTGATAAGAAGATCGTTATGACCCTGGAGAGAGAGTATTCATGGGTTCACCTTTCTTAATTTGAATCAATCTCTAAATCTTCTCATTACTGAAGACTGAGAAATGTAAAAATTGTAAAATCCAAATACCCAGTACTTTTTAAAAATCATGAGCCAGCCTGCAATTCCTATATGAACCACTGGGTGACAGTGAAGGAATCAGTTTGGGCTACATGTACAGTACAAAGTGGTGGAGGAAAGTGAGTGTTTTAAACATATAGTATGGATGCAATCCTAATGTTCCTGGAAAGAGCCAAAGTATTTGAGATATTTAACTGTCTTGTCCACCCAACAGGCCTGAGAACCTGAGTTTTGGAAGGTAGCCAGTGTCTTCAGCAGAACCCCCGAATCCCTTTTCTAAGACGACAAGATTGTGTTCACAAACCTGCCTTACCTTGGTCCAATAATTCTCAGTTCACCTCACTCATTAAGACTGACTTTTACTCGGTTGAAACACCCGGTCACTGCAAATAACTACTTCTTCCATCCCCTATCCCCTGCTCTCATCTCCTAACCTATCAGAATACCTCAAGACCTTCTTCATTCAGAAATCTTACCAGTCCTCCCCAAAGTGGCCATTTGCTGTCCTCCTTCCACCCCCTCCTCACTACTCTAATGCCATCTTTCCCTGAATGTTTCCCAGTCCAGTCTCACTCTCAAATCTATCATTCCCTCCCACTCCTCTTTTTTCCCACTCCCAGCCTTTATCTCCTGTCATTTACTCCTGCATCTGTCCTCTTCCTTTACCTCGCCCTGCATTTGATATTCTTCTTGGAGCTGATGTAGCTCACGGTGACTTATTAAAATATGAAGGAGCAGAATGAATTAATCATCTACACATCTGTATCGGGCAAAACGTATGAATTATTTACTAGTCAGGAGAATTCATTTATTATTTGTCAACCAAGGTGAGGGCAATTCATTATTTATACCTCAATAATCTATAGTTACTACAGTAACGTTGGAATGAAGTACATTTGTAGAATTAAGGAATAGGAACGTATTCAATCGTCACTACAGCTGTACAGTGCTACATATTGAATTCATATTTTTCTTGCAGAACGTATATCTCAGAAGTATCTTCCGAGATATGTAGTAGTCAGCAGTGGAATCAAATATGTACAATACCTGCAATATCCAGAAGAATAGTCAGGAAAAATATGAGAGTAATATTATTAATAAAGGTATGGAAATTAAATAACATTGTTTATGGTGAAAACATCACATGGGAAATGTAAGTCACCCAAATCAGAGATAGCTGTAAAATCCTGTGTTGAAAAGATAGCAATTTTTGTGTGCCAGATAAGGTAATGTGGCAAAGGCAATGTTCTTAAATGCATTACTTGCTTCGAAAACATTAAACATCAACTTTATTTATTCATTTGTGCGACACTGGCTGGACAGTATGGCGGCACTGAGGCCTCACTGTGGAGTTTGCACGTTCTCCTGTGTCTGTGTGGGTTTCCTCTGGGTGCTCCAGTTTCGTCCCACAGTCCAAAGATGTGCAGGTCAGGTGAATTAGCCATGCTAAATTGCCCAGTGTTAGGTGAATTAGTCAGAGGGAGATGGGTCCAGGTGGGTTACTCTTCAGAGGGTTGGTATGGACTTGTTGGGCAAAAGGGCTTGTTTCCACACTGTAGGGGAATCTTGAATTAGTGCTAATCCCTAATTGCCCTTGAGAAGGTGGTGGTGTGCTGCCTTCTTGAACTTATATGGCTTTATTAACAGCTCCACCATTCAATTAGATCACAGCTGATCTGAATCTCAACTCCATTTATTTGCTTTACTTCCATGTCCCTTGATACCATCAACTGATAAAACTCCATTGAGTACACCTTGAAAGCTCCAGCCCTCACACAGATATATGGAGAGAGAATTTGATTTCAACCACCTTTTTTGTGGAACAAGTGATTTTCCTAATTCGCCTCGTGTATAATCCAGCTGTAATTTTAAGATGTTGTGCCTTTGTTTTTGGCTCCCCATCAGAGGGGAAGAGTTTCTCACATCTACCCTTATCAACTCCTTTTAACATTTTAAACATTTTGATAAGATGGCACCCACAATCACCTGAAGCCAAAGCTAGTTTACACAGTGCTTTGATTTTTTAGGTCATGGTTGTAATAGAAGCTACAGAGGTGTTCAAAGCAGTCACCAACCTGTGAGGCTCTCTGCTTCATTTTCCACACGTCGCCTCTGCATCTCTACAACCCGTCTTTGGATGCCGCGGTAGCTGATGTCACTGAAGTCTTGCATGTTTTTCTTTACGCGCTCAGTAATGGGATCAGTGACTACAGACGTGAAGCTTCCCTTGGTCTTCTCAAAGTCTTCATGGTATTTTACCTTTGAAGTTGGAAAATACTTAGCAAACGAAGTAATTCCTACCTTCTTAAAATAGGTCAGTCAATGGAACAAGCAACAAAAGCCAGCATCTCCTACAAGGTACACTGTTCCCTCTGCAAGGCAAGAGAGACTGCAAGAGAAGATGTCAGTCTCCAATATGCTCTCATGTTCTGAAGTGGGGCAATCAAATGCATGTAAATGTAGCCTTATATGTGTGAGAGATGTCTTTGCTTCATTGATATGCTACTGTACAGAAATGAACTGCATTTTTGACTATGTATATATACAAAGATTTTTTATGAATAAAGTACATTTTAAAATTTAAAAAAGGCTGCTATTGAGGTGCAGTGGGAAAGACCACCGTCTTCCTACTGAAGTGGGAGTCCATTCAAATATCAGACCCTCCTAATGCCTCAAATACATGTAAATATAGTCTACTTCAAGAGATGCCTTTGGTTTGTTTGGATAGAGATGATATGCTACTGTGTAGAACTGAACTGTGTTTGTGACTATGATATTTTTTATGAATACACTATATTTTTGACATAACAAAGTTAGACTCCACAAAATGATGACAGTGGTAGAATATGACCAATTAAGATGAAGTGGCAAGTAAAAAGAAATTACATGTCAATTGCAAAATGTTATTGCAACTAGGTTCAAAGCAGTGGAGTAGGGACTGTTCCAAGTCCATTCCAAATGGTTCCTGATCTGAACCATAACAAGTACAGAGGAATCTCGGTTATCTGAATATCAGTTATCCGAATTTCAGATTATCTGAAGAAAGTCTTGAAGTCCTGATAGAAACATTACATCAAAGAGGTGTTTCAACACTGATTACATCTTTTGTTTACAGTGATTAAATATGAACCCGGATTACTGAAATACTGCCGAGAGCACTTTCCCTGGAGTTCTTCACAGGGGTGTATCCTAAACTCCCCTTCCCCAGATAATCTCTCCAACATTGTCCTGTACAGGGCAAAGGTGGAACTTGTCAAAAGGTTGCAATAAGAAGGTGTGGATACATGTGTGCTTTTTGAGACTCTTCCCCCCCACCAAAAAAGCAGCAGCAGTCTTGTTGTTGTAAGTGTTCAGTCCAGCGGCCTTGGGGGGAGGGGGTAGCCAGGGCGGATGGGGGCAAGGTTGGATGGGGTTGGGGGGCAGACGGAGGGTGGGGGTGGGAGCGGATAGGGGATGGGAGCTCACGTGTGGTGTGCTGCTGCCTAGTGTTCTGAACTCGAGCAGACGTAGCAAGTGCTCACGGTGTCAATCCCATTGAACTGATGGGGGGGGAGGGGGGGTTTGCAGGGGTAGGATTCGGCAATGCTGCAGGTCCCTTACACACAAAAGTGTGTGTCTGCTCAGAAACAAACCCTGAGACAGAGGGGGAGCAAGGCAGGCAGAGTGAGGAAAAAGGAAACTTCAGAAATCTCTGGGCCCCAGAGAAGAGGCATTGAATCAATTAACTGAATTATCGATTATCCAAACGAAATACTGCCCATTATCTCATTCGGATAATCGGGGTTCCTCTGTATAGAGTATGGGAGATCATTAGCATTACTGATTACTGGGCAATCAGTAGTAACGGCCTACCATCAGTAATATGGCAACTAGTGTTGAAGTCTTTGTTTTTAAATTAAAAGCTATGTGACCACATGGAAAAGGAAAAAAGGAGAATTTTAAAACACATCCACTACAAAACATAAGGAAAACAAAGTTGTAAATTAATACATTAATATTCTTTACTATAATTCCTTTATCAACTATGTTTTTTTAAACACACACTTCCTATTATTCTACAACTCAAATATCCGACTCCATAATTCACGTGTTTCCACGGAATTAGTTTTAGGATGTAAAATGTTAACTGTAGATGAATGGAAACATTAGGCTGAGGAATTGGTAAACAGAGCTGAGTTAATTATAGTTCAAAGGGTCATCCATGTTTATTTAATGAAGTTAAAATTTAATAAGATAAACCAATTGACTTTCTTTTGAGTTTCTTGATAGAAACAAGACTTTGATAATTGTCTTTGTAAGGAATTTAAATTATTCATGCTGTTCCCAGCGCAGACTGGCTAAGAACATCTTTGAAAATAAGAGAACCTCTTGGAAGAATCAAGGAGTCTGAAGACAGGGCAATTATGCCCATTAAAGATATAATCATGTGCCTCACAAAGTATGGATTGCTTTGAAAAGGAAAGATATGTAATTCACATTTCTGTTTTGAATATTCCTCATATGCCACATTGCCATGAATGTCGACTCTGGGGAGACAACATTTCTTAGATGTAATTTATCAGTGGAAGAGTTTGCACCCAGAAGCAGGCAGTTAGCAGGAGTGGAGGATATCAACTAACATGAGTTGTGGGAATGAAAGAGATAAATGTTAGCAAGACCTACAGTGTAAACAGAGAAAATACATCAATTATTTGAGATATGTATAGTAGCTGGTGTTCAACTTAGAGACAAAGTTTGAGGGAAAAAGAGGCTGGAAGATTTTCCTAGGTTAATAGAAGAGGAAAATATCTACAGTAACCCTCAAAATGAAAATAATCTTGGAGAATGTAGTGAAACCTAAGCATGAGTTGAGAAGTCCATAGTTGTGAGTTTTGAAGAAAAGTTGGCAGATTGTTTAATCAAATGCCAATAAAAAGATCCCATGAAATTTTGTACTTCAGAGAAAAGCTAGAAGAGGGGACAAACTGAAATGAATTTCAGAGAGCTGTGGATACTTGGATTTGTCCTTAGGCCTGAACTGAAAATGTGTTGCTGGAAAAGCGCAGCAGGTCAGGCGGCATCCAAGGAGCAGGAGAATCAATGTTTCGGGCATGAGCCCTTCTTTCCTGAAGAAGGGCTCATGCCCAGAACGGTGATTCTCCTGCTCCTTGGATGCTGCCTGACCTGCTGCGCTTTTCCAGCAACACATTTTCAGCTCTGGTCTCCATCATCTGCAGTCCTGACTTTCTCCTTAGGCCTGAACAAAACTATCTTGTTAGAAATATTTGCTTTGCTTGTGGAATGGACCAATACATCTGATAAGCAAATAAATTCTAATGGGAGTTATTGGATTATGAGCATAAAATTCATTCAAATTTGTATAACTTCTTGCAGGCTGTTAACTGCAATGGAAATATTAAGTATTTCACATTCATTTTGTTTTAACTTGAAGTGTGATAGGAACAATAGTAGATAAGGTGACTTTGTGTTGCTTTATTACTTTATTGAAGTGAACTTGGTTTATATCTGGATTGTTGTTCACTGACAGGTCTAAAACTACAAGTTTGTTTGCTTGCCTTTACTGGTCAGTGCATTGAGTATAGGAGTTGATAGGTCATGTTGTGTCTGTACAGCACATTGGTTTGGCCATTTTTGGAGTATTGCGTACAATTCTGGATTCCCTCCTATAGGAAGGATGTGAAACTTGAAAAGGTTCAGAAAAGATTAACAAGGATGTTGTCAGGGTTGGAGGGTTTGAGCTATAGGAAGAGGTTGGGACTATTTTGCATGGAGTGTCGGAGGCTGAGTGGCGACCTTACAGAGGTTTATAAAATCATGAGGGGCATGTATAAGATAAACAGACATGGTCTTTTCTCTGGGGTGGGGGAATCCAAAACTAGAGGGCATAGGTTTACGGTGAGAGGGGGAAGATTTAAAAAGGGACATGAAGGGCACCTTTTTCACACAGAGGATGGTGCATGTTTGGAATGAGCTGCCAGAGGAAGTGGCAGCTGGTACAATTACAACATTTAAAAGGAATCTGGAAGAGTATATGAATAGGAAACATTTAGAGGGATACGGTTTAAATGCTGGCAAATGGGACTAGATTTATTTAGGATGTCTGATCAGCATGGATGAGCTGGACCAAAGGATCATTTTCTATGCTGTACATCTCTATGACTCTATTAAAGTCCACAAAATCCTTGGTCTATGCTATAATAGTTAACTCTGGCATAAGTAGAGCAAGACACCAACCATTATAATCACAAAGCAGAGAACCCAACTGGAAAATGTGAGGGCAATGTATAAGGAAAGACTATGTTTGGACTTGAGATGTTGGACTCTGACCACCCTCCTTTGCCAAATCGCCTGTCACCCATTATTAGGCTTGTGTTTTGGAGAATGGAAGCTTTAGCAAGGTACTGAAGCATTAACCCTCATGAATGATCACTTTCTGAAGGTATAAAGTAGAAAAAGGAGAGAAAATTGAAGAATAGTTTTCAGACAAATTTAGTTTCTACTTTATCTTTGATTTATGATATAAAGGTGCTGGAGTTGAACTGGGATGTGCAAAGTTAAAAATCAACTAGGTAAAAAAAATGACTGCAGATGCTGGAAACCAGATTCTGGAGATAGAGTGGTGCTGGAGAAGCACAGCAGTTCAGGCAGCATCTGAGGAGCAGGAAAATCAGACAACACCAGGTTAAAGTCCAACAGGTTTATTTGGAAGTACTAGGTTTTGGAGCACTGCTCCTTCATCAGGCAGCTGTGGAGCAGGATCATGAGACACAGAATTTATAGCAAATGATCAGTGTCATGCACCTAGCTGAAGCAATATATTGAACAAACGTTGATTGCCGTTAAGTCTTTCATCTTTTAGAATGGATTGCAGGTTTTGGTTTATTAATATGTAAATCCCAGAACTTCTTTCAAATCACATTCTCGTGATTGGTTAGATTAGATTACTTACAGTGTGGAAACAGGCCCTTCGGCCCAATAAGTCCACACCGACCCGCCGAAGCGCAACCCACCCATTCCCCTACATTTACTCCTTTGCCTGACACTACAGGCAATTTAGGAGAAAGTGAGGACTGCAGATGTTGGAGACCAGAGTTGAAAAATGTGGTGCTGGAAAAACACAGCAGACCAGGCAGCATCCGATGAGCAGGAGAATCGACATTTCGGGCACACATTCCTGAAGAAGGGCTTATGCCCGAAATGTCGATTCTCCTGCTCCTCAGATGCTGCCTGGTCTGCTGTGTTTTTCCAGCACCACATTTTTCAACTACAGGCAATTTAGCATGGCCAATTCCCTAAACCTGCACATTTTTGGACTGTGGGAGGAAACCGGAGCACCTGGAGGGAACCCACGCAGACACAGGGAGAATGTACAAACTCCACACAGTCAGTCACCTGAGGCGGGAATTGAACCCGGGTCTCTGGCGCTGTGAGGCAGCATTGCTAACCACTGTACCACCATGCTGCCCAAAATAAGTTAAGGTTTTAAAAAAAACAAAAGTGACATCTCAGCTCAGACAATGCATTAAAGGTCTGAAGATAGTGTCTGTCTGTATCCCAATCTTAAGTCAGACTGGTTCTATTCTCAAAGTAGGAATTTATGAGATGTTAAACAGATTGACTGCCTGCAGATTATGTAGTTTTTGAACAAAATAGAATGTATCTGGAATTACAATTCTGCCAATGCACATTCACTCCATAGACTTATTTTGTGTGTGCATGTATATAAAGGAGAGGGAAGCAGAGAGAGAGTATGTGTGTGTTTGTGTGTGGGAGAGAGTGTGAGAGTGGAGTGTGTGTTGTGTGTGTATGGGGGTTGTATATGTGTGTCTGAGAGAGAGTTTGTGCGAGTGTGAGAGTGTCTCACACTTTAGGTGATTCCGCTACACTATACACTCACACATATACATAGTCACACACACACACACAGACCCTATCTCACACACAAGTTCTCTTTCAGACTCATACACACACACACACACACGTCTGCGGGGTGAATCAGCATTTGCAATTCTGAAATTGGAATTGGAGAACCATTCTATTTTGTTCAAAAAGCACACAATCTGCAGGCAATCAATCCACATAACATTTTATAAATTCCTACTTTGGGAATAGAACCTATCTGAATCAAGATTGGGATACAGACAGACTCTAACCTCACACCTTGAATGCATTGTCTGAGCTGAGATGTCACTTTTTTTTATATAAAACCTTAACTTAGCTTGAGAATGTGATTTGAAAGAAGTTTTGGGATTTACATATTAATGAACCAAAACCTGCAACCCATTCTAAAACATGAAAAACTTAACAGCAATCTAGGATTGGCAGCATCCAAGGAGCAGCAGAGTCAACGTTTCAAGTATAAGCTCTACACTGTTTAACTCTGATCTTCAGTATCTGCAGTCCTCACTTTCTCCTAGCAATCCAGGTTTGTTCAACATATTGTATCAGCTGCATGCATGACACGGTGATCTTTTGCTATAAATTCTGTGTCTTATAATTCTTCTCCACAGCCACCTGATGGAGCAGCGCTCAGAAAGTTAGTGCTTCCAAATTAACCTGTTGGACTATAACCTTGTTTTGTGTGAGTTTTAACTTTGATTTATGGAGCACACTGAATATGCTTATGTAATTTTTATTGAGTGTATGCTGCACTTAATACGTAGCTTAATTGGAAGGATAACAAAAAAGTTTTTGGAACATTTTAATAACAACTGAAAAAAACACATGAAGGAGGCAGGCACTGATATTAACTTACCGTTGATATATTGCGCTGAGAATCCCGGACACGTCTCATCTCTGGTGTGTCCAACACATAAGCTGCTCGACCTTGTATTTGCTTCCGGAAGCTGTCAGAGTATAGTATCTGTAAGAGGAAGGGGGAAATTGCTGAACTAGGGTATCTCATTTCTCCATATTTACTTTACCTAGGTGCAGAGTTGTGGTGATGATAGGGTTAGCTGTTTTGTTAGGAATAAGACTTAAGCAAGTTAATGAGATTAATTTTCAATCTTTGGTTTTGAGGTATAAGAGGGAAAAAAAACTTTGCTTCTGACTTATATTATAATGCTATGGGCCTCCTCAGCATGAATGATCTCCAAAAACAATTCGTATTAACAGTGGAGATGAATTTTTAAAGAATTATTTTGTCTATTACACAATATTTTTGCATTTTTACGGGTACTTTTATGTAAAATAAATTTTAAAAATAGCCAATCAAACTAGGACCGTGATTTCATTTATTCACTTATCAAACATGGAAAAGATTTTGCTGCTTAAATTAAAAACATGTTACATAGAAACATAGAAAAATACAGCGCAGTACAGGCCCTTTGGCCCTCGATGTTGCGCCAACCCAAGCCCACCTAACCTACACTAGCCCACTATCCTCCATATGCCTATCCAATGCCCGTTTAAATTCCCATAAAGAGGGAGAGTCCACCACTGCTACTGGCAGGGCATTCCATGAACTCATGACTCACTGTTTCTGGTCTCTGCTGCCAACATTCTTAGCCATAAATTATTTGATTATCCCTCTGTGGTTTACAGAAGGCACCTTGTCCCAGTTTGGTGCTGCCATTGTTTATGAGGTTGGCATTGCAAACTACAAGGACCCTGCACCAAAGAAGGGTGACCTCAGAGGTTTATAAAATCATGAGGGGCATGGATAGGATAAATAGACAAAGCCTTTTCCCTGGGGTGGGGGAGTCCTGAACTAGAGAGCATAGGTTCAGGGTGAGAGGGGAAAGATTTAAAAAGGGATCTAAGGAACAACTTTTTCACACAGAGGGTGGTGTGTGAAGGAATGAGCTGCCCGAGGAAGTAGTGGTGGCTGGTACAATTGCAACATTTAAAAGGCATCTGGATGGGTATATGAATAGGAAGGGTTTTGAGGAATATGGGCCAAATGCTGGCAAAATGGGACTAGATTAGGTTAGGATATCTGGTCGGCACAGACGAGTTGGACCAAAGGTCTGTTTCTATGCTGTACGTCTCTATAACAGGTAAGCATGATAGCAAACAATTTTGTTAAGTTATTCGTCACGAGAATTCTGCTTCCAAAGGATTTGTAGGACATGAAAGCCATAAGATGACATTAAAACAGAGAACATACTATTTATTAGGAATTAGAAAACTAAAAAGAAATGAAAAAGGCACATTCCAAAAGGTAAAAGTGCAAGGAAATGGGGTTGGATTAAGCAGGACCAATTGTTGGACTAGAATGGAATGTCCTTCTGACAAACCGATTTTAGGTGCATTCAAGTCACAATTTAATAGTAAACTGAGTGTTAGAACATAATAAAGATACACATTGGTGGGCACTATGTTTTGTTTTTCTCATCCCTCCCTTTCCTTGTAATCAACTGGCCTGCACACAGATGTAAGGACAAGATTGGGAGAGAGCTCCCAGCTAGCAAGAAAACTAAACACTTCAAGAGTGGGGTCATGAACCAACCACAAAGTTTCATGGGTATTATTTTGTTTCCCATGTTTTTTATAGTGTCTAATTTTCCATGATGTTTTATTTTATTTTGAAAAGCTAAGTAAATGACAGACAACTAAGTAATAACACCTCAATTAAAGATGTCTTTATGTGTTTTCCCTCTCACATTAACAAAATGAGCTGAATTTGAGAGGCACCAATTAAACATCGCATCGCTCTTATGTATAATCTTAGTTTTTTTTTGTCAGTGGGCCTTTGGAGTACCAGTAGTTATAGTAAAAATGCCACGGTCATTATGGTATTAAGAATGAGAAAGGAGGAAAGAAGCATTAGCAAAAAAATAGGGAAAAGTTAGAATGCAAAAGGAAAACAGTGAATATGGTTTTAACTTAAATACCGAGCTAATATTTTCTTGATTGCGTTTAACGCGCTGCATCTCTGGGGTGTACACCACAGCGATTCCTTTACCCAAGTTCTCTTTGTATAAGACCTGCAGAAGCAAAGCACCCAAAATGAAGATTGTGTTCAATACTCACCAGAAATAAAACTCGACGAGGTTAAAAATGAAGGTTGAGAAGTTTAAAAAAATAAGATGTTAACAAAAATTAGTTTCTATTAAAGTAAAAATGAAACAGCTTTAGCGAAAATGTAGTGGATGAGAAAAAGTGGTCAGGACTATGCCAAAACTTGGTTTCAGAGAATGGAATTACCCATTCCTGATTACAAATACTACCCAAGGAGGCAGTCAGAAATTCAAATGCAAGCACTTGCAGTACACTATCTGTACTTTCAATTAGTCTGAATCAAAAATATCTTAGATGGTGTTTATTCTGGAGGTAAAAACAACAATTACATTGCCCAGATAGCAGATAGAACAATCATACACAGATATTTTTAATGAATGAGAATTTATGTTGTTCTGAACATAGGTAGATTAAAGACAAAGTGAATTTGTATTCTGATGTTGGCAAATTTGTTTGCTGCTTTCCTAGTATGCTTTTCTCATGCATGCCCAAGAATATTTGGAATTCAAACTGATATGTGAACTAGGATCATTTCAGATTTCACAGAAGATTATTGTAGCTAGAACCTGTTTGTGCTGATGAAGCAGCAAAGGGCTAATACTGTGTTATAAATAGTTGATTAAAAAAATTGGAACTGAAGATATGGCTTGGCATATCAAGCATTGAGCACTGAATGCAACAGAGAATTGAATTCATCAAATCTCTGAATCCCGAGGAATGCCGATTTCAAAATAGCCTGAATCCAGTGAACAGCTAGTTCGAAAGATGTCAAGTCCAGTGAAGTACTGATTCTGAAAGGGCAACAATATTTTGTGCTACCTTTGATCTTTGGATAACGTTACAGATTGATTTTCTAAAAGTTATTTGAAAAAACAGATTCTGAAAACTGCCTTCTTTCTCTTTAGAGAATCCCTTAAAGTTGGCACAGCCCTGATTTAAACTCCACAAAAAATACTCATTAGAAAAATGTAAATATAAACACACAGGATATTAAGCAAGTGAAAACAATTGAAATGGTGTGACTTGTGTTTAGTGCTGTGGGAAGCTGAAATTACAGGTTAGCACAGAGAATTAAAACCAACAGCTACCGAGCTGATGTTCTTCTGTGTCTCTTTTACACGCTTCACCTCAGGCAGGTCAGAGATTGCAGTTCCTTTCCCAATACCTTCCTTGTATTTGATCTACAGAGTGTGTAGATCAGAAAAGAAAAGGACAACCTGTCAGCACATGACAAACAGGAACACACAGACCCACATAAACTGCAACAAGTTACACAAGTTCAAGTAGTAAGGAGTTGAACTGATGAATTGGTACATTACTGAAACATCAATTAACTAGAGCCAAAGAAATCACAAACTATCAAAGGAAAATGCAGTTCTGAAGTTCAATGTGATGTCCATATGAAATGAAGCAAATTAACAATAAAAAGTTCATTAGTTGGAAAATTAGTTAGTTAAAATCAAACTTGTGAACATGTTTTGCAGAAAGATCACTTTAAAAAGGAGACAACCAGTCACGGTGAAATTCCTGATATTTCCATCACTGAAAGAAATCTCACAATTATGCCCCACAATGCCCTCCAGCATAATTGGCATAATTTCACTGACAACTTGACTCCTACATAACCATAAATACTGAAGCTGGAATGCAATAAATTTACTGTTGAGGATTTTATTGATAAGGTCCAAGAGTACATGTAGAGAGGCCATGAAATCTCTGCTTACTTGGTATACCAGCTGCCACAAATACACACAAACACCCCCTCCAGGCTCAGAGGAATTGTGGCAGTGGTATTGTCCTTGCTCCTGGACCCGAAGGCCTGAGTTTAAGTCCCATCTGCTCCAGAGGTGTGCAATAACATCTCTGAACAGGTTTATTAGAAAAATATGTCCTCCAGGCTCAGGAGCAGAAATTCTCATGCCCTCTGTTTGGCCCCAGTCCCTACTTGCTTTATAAAATGATAAGAAATGTAGCCTTTATTTTCATCTGGTTTTGCTGCAGATACAGAAGGAGGTTGTCAAAATTGATGTGGAGAATTCCCCTTGGCCATTCCTTAGATATATTGCTTTCAATGCCAAAACTAATTGCAGGAAATTGAGGCAACTTCTTGCAATTCAAGTTGATGGTTAATTGCTACGGTCAAAATAGTTTTGAAAGAATGTCAAACCAAACTTCAATGTGAACAATTCAAAAGCAGAACTTTAATTCCAAGGAGTTCTGCATCTGAAATTCAAATTTAGATTACAAACATGCTCCGACTGATTTTGTATTTAAAAGCCTTTTCAGTTAATTGACAGGTGTACTCTAGATGTAATGTGCAATAAAGCTGCATTGCTGTTTACTGTAACTCTAGCATGTTATGAAGAAGATCAGGCCAACCAACATACCCCTATCACAACCAGCATTCTTAGTTGTCTCTCAGTGAAACTGTCTTCACAGAGACACACAAACTTCAGTTAGTTCCACAAAAATCTCAACAAGTTAGAACATCATTACCTTGACAAAAACAAAGTTGATAATAATTTCAAAAATTCTGTTTCAGCAATCAGGGGAAATCTGTTAAAATGACAGTGAGAAGGAAACTGCAGAAAAGGAGAACATTGTATGAGTGATGTTTTAGTGCTTTGAATAGTTGGGTGACAAAGAGGGAAGATCATGGGTTAACACAGGGATCAAACCAACAGCTACCGAGCTGATGTTCTTCTGTGTTTCCTTCACACGCTGCACCTCAGGCAGGTCAGAGATTGCTGTTCCTTGACCAACATTTTCCTTGTATTTGATCTACAAAGTGTGCAGATCGGGGAAGAAAGGACAAACAATAAGCATGTGACAAACAACAACAATGTGCATTTACATAGAACCTGAACAATAAAAATGTCCCATGGTGCTTCAGATAAGCAAATATTGTACAAAATTTGACATGGATCTACATAAGTGGCAAAAAAATAGAGAAGGTAAATTTTAATGAGTTTCTTAGCATTGGAAAGAGAGATAGACAGAAAGATTTGAAGAGGAATTCTGAACTATAATAACAGAAATTTCAAATGAACAATGTCAAGTCACAATCTGTACGACACTGTAGATTGGATTCTCTATCCAGTGCTGAACAATAACTAGTTTGCCATCAATTATCATTAACCAGAAAGCAGTCTCTATTTCATTCTCACTCTGAGGTGTGTTCATGCCATGGCAACAAGGAAGGAGCTACAATTGTGCTTCTGAAAGTCAAGGTGAAGCTTGATGGTACGTTTGCACAGTTGAATGGCAATCCTAAAATCTAAGCACACAGCCTTGTCTAACATGGCGGATAGCTGCCAGAGCATGAATATATAATGCAAATTGGTACATTTCAAAAATCAATATGGATTCAAAAATCTTTAAAACATCTTTTAACTTCTGATCTGCAGATAAGACGACTTAAATGTTAGCTTTGAGGTTCTAATTCAAATTCCATCAGCGTTCAAAAGCCTGCTTTCCAGCCACTTTCTTGAAACCTATATAATTCACATTTTAGATGCTGCACTGATATTGCAATTGTGGCTTTTTTTTTACTGCTGCTTTTTAGTTTATTTTCTCTCTCCACAGCTTTGTAAGCTCTTGAAAAAATATTGCTTACACATTAAGATTTCACCCCACAATGAAATATACATCTCAAAATTGATAAAGCGTATATTTCACAAAAATAGTTTCACAGATTTTGCAAAAAGTTACATAAATTTCAAAAGCCATTGCTGTTTGCTAGTAGGAATTTTGGATAGGGGGAAATCATGAGTTTAAAAAAAAGGGAATCAAACTAGCAACTACCGAGCTGATGTTCTTCTGTGTCTCCTTCACACGCTGCACCTCAGGCAGGTCAGAGATTGCAGTTCCTTGACCAACATTTTCCTTGTATTTGATCTACAAAGTGTGCAGATCAGGGAGGAAAGGACAAACAGTAAGCACATAACAAACAAGAAACAAAACAACCAGCATTTACATCTGGCCTTTAATGTCCCAATGTACCCCTCATTGGACCTATTACCAATTAACAAACTTTGACAACAAACCAACATTAGGGCAGAAGGGACAGCTTAGGAAAACTCGTAGGAGGAAAGAGAGGAGAAAGGTATGCAATTCCTGGCACAGTAACAGCTTGACTTTTTACTCAAATGAACTCAAGTCACAGACTGCACCAAACGACGTGTGGAATTCTTCTCCCTTGGCCAGGTGGATAAGGTCATCAAGCATTTTTACATTGACTCACACGTGCTTTAAATCCCGATCTATATTACCACAACAACAAATATCCTGTGCAGGGATGGTCTTAGCATCCCTGAGGCTACAGGAGAAAATCTACATCAGCATTACCAATGATGGAGTTAATCCAGCAATGTCTGCTTCCACAAAGTTGGAATGAAGATTCATAGTGATATTCACAGTATTGAATGGTCTACTTATCAAGGAAAGCTATTTGATAAACTACCGTGATGAACTGGTACAGAAGCATGAATCCATACCACAATGTCAGCAATTCAGCAAAGGAGGACAGCAGAAAGAAAAGGAATAAAATATGCACTGCATCAATTTGCACTCTCTAGGCCAGAAGGGGAATTGTAGCTTTTGCTAATGAAAATATGATTTGTTTGGGCCAAAATTAATCTGTATTCAAAAATCTTAAATGTTAAAATTGTGATTCAGCAGTAAAAAAGGATTAAATGAAAACTTTGAGCTTCGGATTCAATCCCATCAAAATGGAATGATTTACTTGTTTTCCTACTGTTTCTTTCAGAGCTGCATAATTCACACTTTAGCTGCTACTTTCACATTCTACTCATAGGTTTGTTATGTTATTTTTGGTGTACTTTCTGAATGCAATCTGCAACTTAAAATCTGACAAAAATGCGTTATTTATTTTTCAATTTTGAAAATGTATAAGTTTCAAAACTGAAAGGAACATTGAAAAAAAATCCATCAAAACGTTCAAAAAAGTTTTTTCAAATGGTAAGAGGAAAAGCAATGGGTGGGAGATGGGTTAAAAGGGAGATCATATCAACAGCTACCGAGCTGATGTTCTTCTGTGTCTCCTTCACACGCTGCACCTCAGGCAGATCAGAGATTGCTGTTCCTTGACCAACATTTTCCTTGTATTTGATCTACAAAGTGTGCAGATCGTGGAAGAAAGGACAAACTGTAAGCACATGACAAACAAACAACAACTAGCATTTATATAGCTAAAGTGCAGCATAGTAAACTGCAGCAACACATTTCACAGGATACAATATCAAACAGAAAGAAACACACAAGTAATTAGAGTAGAAATGGGAGAGCTTGAATATCGGATTAAAGGAGGAAAGACAGAGGTTATGGGGTATTTTCAGAGCTATAGTAACATGTAAATGTCAATCACAGACTGCAACACACCACACATTGGAATCTCCCTCATTGGCCTGATAGGTAAAAGCATCATTCAGTCTAGCACCAACAGAGTTAAGTAGCTTGAACACCTACTATCTGAACTTATTACCCATTATGTAAGATTATGGATGCAAGGTGACCTGGGGTTCCTGATGGGCGGTTGGCAGAATGTATGAGTATGAGTCAGCCCCTTCAGCAAAGGGAGGCAGAAAGAGGGAAATAACATCTATGTAACATCATACTATACATGCCTAGTCATATAAAAGGGACTGCAAGTCAAGTTTGCAATTAATATTTTCAGTATGTAGTTGCAAATTGCTGAGTACCTTCAGCACTAATAATTTAACTTTTAAAAATCGTCTAGCTCTTTCATTAAAATGAATTGCATTGTTTGTTTACTAATTTGCCTTCATATAACTCATAGACCTAACACAGGTTTGAAATTGATCATTTGAATTTTAGTAGAAAAACAAAATACAAAATGTTGTATTTAAGATGAAGAAAACAACATGATAAAACAGTGCAACCTTATCATAAAAGAAATAATAACAATTTCAAACAGATTTCTTTGTTAAGAACTTGTGGCTTGATATGGATTATTTAAAATTCTTGAGATGCTAAAAGTGAAGGTCTGGAGTTCTGTATCTCTGAGTGAATTCTGATTGATAGATCTCAAAAATTCATCAGCATTTAATGAACTAAACTCTGATGTAGAGATTATAAAAGTTAGGGGCTAAATTAGTATTTCCTACAAGATCAGTCATCCCCTTTAGCAAAGGAGAGGAGAAAGGGTGGATTAAAGTGGATCTTAGCATACTACAAACAGAGGTTCAGTTTCAAATTTCAATATGTTAAAGTCTGTTTTCCCTACTGATTGCTGGAAACTGTGTAATATATCCAATAATTACTGTATTACTATTAAGATCACCATTTGTGATATTGAATTTTCCTTACTTTCTTAATGCAGTGTATTGGAATTCTGATCAAAGCTGACACATTAACTCTTTCTCCTTCAAATATATATAAAGAAGTTCAAAAATTGAAGTAAGCTTTGCAAAAACGTTTGCAAAATTAGAAAAGGTTAAAATAAACTTGAAGAAAGGCTAAAAAATTAATTGATGCTCATTGCGTTTAGTGGTAAGAAATATTGCATAGTAAAAAAAGCAAGGGTAAATCTTAGGTTAAAAAAGGGGGAAATCAAATTGGCAGCTACCGAGCTGATGTTTTTCTGTGTCTCCTTCACACGCTGCACCTCAGGCAGCTCAGAGATTGCAGTTCCTTGGCCAACATTTTCCTTGTATTTGATCTACATGGTGTGCAGATCAGGGAGGAGAAGACAAACTGTAAGCATATGACAAACAACAACAACTGGCACTTACATAGCACCTTCAACATTGTACATTCACATTGACCTACATAACAGAAACCATTAAGGAAATGTGACACTAAAGCACATTAAACAATCAAGGACAGAGGAGGGAGGTTTTTTATAATCATATAAAAGAGATTGAGAGGTTTAGGGTGGGAATTCCAGATTTAGAGTAACATGTGGACATTATATACAAATGAGGTCAGGCATACAACCTGCATCATGTGACATATTGAAATCTATTTCATTAGCTTCACGGGTAAAGGGATCAGTCAGTCTAGCATGAACAGACACAAACCAATAAACAGCCTTCGTTCAATTGCAGATCAGTTTTGAACAATTAGTGATAGCAAAATATGATGCACTTTAATGGGAAACGCCAGTGCAGATATCTGTCCAGCAATTTCTGCTTCTTCAAAGCCAGGATGAAGCCTTGAATTGATGTTTCTGCATTTTAATAGTCCACCCATGATTCAAGCTCACAAAAAGAAGTGCTATTTGAGTGAGATGATGTTGGTCACTGGAGTGTGATTCCACCCCAAAATATCAGGCAGCCCCTTTAACAAAGGACATCAGGAGGATGAGCATTTAAGCATATATTACTTTACGTCAAATTATTCTGTGCAGGTGTATTAGGGAACAGTAGGTTTCACCAATTAAATTCTGAACTGTAGTTCTCGAAGTTAATGTCGATTTAAAACCATAAAAATCAAATTCTGATGTGGAAATAATAAAATTAATAGAATAAGCATTAACTTTGAGATTATAATATAAATTGGTTAAAAAATCTTTTTTGTAAGCTGTATAAATCTATGTTGTAGTTATTGTATTCATATTACAATCAGGTTTTTGTTATGTAGATATTAATTTCCTTTCAATGCATTGCATTTAATGGCAAAAGAAATTTCTTTCACTCCAATAATATAGAAATGTCAAAACTGATTAATAAAAAATCTTTTTGAGTAAGTTCCACAAAATGTTTCAAGAATTAGAAAAAGTTAAATTGAAAGTGAAAAAAATTGACTTGAAAAACATTTACATTAATTGTGCTTATTGATAGGAAATGTTGGGTAGTAAAATGTGAGGTAAATCTTAGGTTAAAAAAAGGGGGAAAATTGGCAGCTACCGAGCTAATGTTCTTCTGTATCTCCTTCACACGCTGCACCTCAGGCAAGTCAGAGATTGCAGTTCCTTGACCAACATTTTCCTTGTATTTGATCTACAAAATGTGTCGTTTGGGGAGGAAAGGACAGACTGTAAGTACATGACAAACAAACAATGACAGCTATTATGCAACACCATAAAATGTCTCAAGGTATTTCACAGGAGACTTTATCAAACAAGATTAGACAGTGGAAAAACATAATGCAACATTAAGTCAGACAAGATAGGTTTTAAGGAGTGTTTTAAATAGGGCAGAAAAGTGGAGAGGTGGAGAAGTTTAGGGAGAGAATCTAGAGCTGCAGTAACATGTAAACATTTTACAAACAAGATTAAGTCATATACTGAACTAACCAACACAGAATTCTCCCCTTTTACCAAGTGAGTAAAGGTAACAGCCAGTCTCGAACTAATTCATACAAACTAGCAAGTGCCATTACGTTAATTCCCAAGTGGTTTTGTGAGATTAATTTGAGACACATGATGAGCTATACCAGCTTTAGTATATCAAAGGCTGGAAGGGAATCTCAATGGTGGATGATTAACCAGAAACTTCCACTTCTGCAAAGCCAGAATGAAACTTTATACTGATACTCCCACTGTTGCATAGCCTACCCATATTGAAAGAGCCACTTGGGTGACATGGGTGTTAGGCTGTTGATTCATGTGTCTATATTACAATATCAGTTAGCCTCTTCACCAAAGGAGGAAAGAAAGTACATGTTATAACAAACCATGCATTATAGACACAACAAAAATGATGGGTTTCTTCAGTAAAATTCTGATTGCATATCCTGTAATATACTGAAAATGGCATTGTGCATTTTGTCCACTTGATACTACCACACACATGTATCAGCAGAGGGAGTCTACTAGAAAGAAATAAAAAAAGGTTATGTTTAACAGCTCATGCAGTTCTAATTCCAGACATCCCTAGCTGCACAGATAACACTTTCAATTCCTAAAGCTTCATGATATTTCAAAATTGATCCCGATTCACGAACCTCAATTTATAAGTTCTCACTCTGAGATGACAAGAAGTACAGAACTGGACTTCAATTTTGTGGTTCTGATACAAAATCTATAAAGATGCTCAAGTCTGTTTACTTGCTGATTTCTGGAAACTACAATTTTAGAACCTATAGATGCTGTACTCACTTTATGATCATGGTTTGGTTACTTTGCTTATTGTACAGTAAAGCATGGCAAAGCATTTCTTAATCAATTATTTTTCACCTTGAGTAAGATATAAATCTTAAAATTAAAAAAAAGCCTGCATATGCCAAAAAAAAATCAACTGATGAATGTTAAAATAGTATTGAAAGCAGGTGGTAAAAATGTAATTAATAAGAAGAAAACATTGGATCAAAAATCACGAGAGTTGGTGGGAAGATAATGGGTTTATATAAAAAGGGAATCAAACTGTCAACTACCAAACTGATGTTCTTCTGTGTTTCCTTCACACGCTGCACCTCAGGCAGGTCAGAAATTGCTGTTCCTTGACCAATATTTTCCTTGTATTTGATCTACAAAGTGTGGCGATTAGGGAGGAAAGGACAGACTGTAAGCACATGACAAACAAACAACAAAAATACCAGTATTTATATAGCACCTTTATTGTAGTAAAATCTGCCGAAGGTGCATCAGAGGAACTATTATAAAACAAAACTCAACATTGAAGCACATAATGCAACAGGGAACTGAAGTGAAGTGAGTTTTAAGGGTGCTTCAAAGGACAAAAGAACATATAAGAACAGAGAGAGGAGGGAATTCCAGTTCTACAATAACACGTATACTTTATATGAACAATTACAAGTCACAGACTGACACTGTACATTACATTCTCCCAAATAACATTGCACATTGGAATCTTCCTCAGTGACCAAGTGGACAGAATTACTCTGGTAAATCATAGCAATTTTAGTTTAGTTACAGCAACATATAGAGAAACCATAACCAGCTTCAGACACTCTGTGATAGGGATTGAAAACTCATTCCAAAAGGCCAGTGTTGATGCCTATTCATCAATTTCCATTCCTGCAAATTCTGCACTGGCAGCTTAGGGATGGTTCCACAGTTGAATAGCCCATTATCTAATCTAGAAGAGGAGGGCCATTTGCTTGAGAGGGTGAGGGTCGGCTGGAGCAGGAACCTAATCCACAAATACCATTTGGCTTTGACAACTAAGGGCAGAGAAAGAGAAATAAAGTATACCTTACACCAGACTGCAGGCCAAAAAGGTCAACTACAAGTTTTTAAATTGAAATTTGGAAGTCTCAACAACCAATCTGGCCTTAAAACATCAGATTTTTAAGAGAATCAAAGTATGTTGCTAAGTGTTAATTTTGGGATTCTGATCAAGATTCCATCATATTATAAAACTTGCTTATCTGTTGTTTTGCTGGAAGTGGTGTGAATTATCCAAAAAGTGATGCATTCAAACCACAATCATGGTTTCAATACTACCTTTTTTGCTGTCTTTAATGCTGCACAGCTCTACAAGTTGTTTGCAGTACTCCATTCCCACCATAAATGATATAAAAATGTCAACATTGACAAAAGAAGTGTTTCCAGGATTAGAAAAATATTAAAATCAAACTTAAATAAAAAAGGAAAAAAGTCGAAACACCATTAATTATGTTTAGTGGTAGAAAATGTAGGGTAGTAAGGCGTTGGGGCTGTGGGTTAAAAAAAAGGGGGAAATAAATTGGCAACTACCGAGCTGATGTTCTTCTGTGTCTCTTTCACACGCTGCACCTCAGGCAGGTCGGAGATTGCAGTTCCATGACCAATATTTTCCTTGTATTTGATCTACAAAAAGTGTGCAGATCAGGGAGGAAAGGACAAACTGTAAGCACATGACAAACAAACAGCACACATACTTTCTGCAAACAACACACATTGTACTGACTTGAGTTATCCTCCACTGGCCATCCACCTGTGCACTGTACACAAAGTAGTAGTTCCCTCACCGAGATATTAATTCAGCTCCCACATTGCTAATGTAAGGGAGTGGGAGGCCATGATTAAAATGGGATAGAAAAATTGGAGTTCTCTTTCAGTGTGCAAGTCACGTATCTCAAGGTAATCTAAAACTGAGTTCCTTCAAGTAATGTGCCACAAGCTGAAATGGAAACAACTCCCAGTAAGGCTAGAGGTCACAATTTAACTATGGCAAGCCAGCTAGTTCACAAGGTACAATTGCAGTTCATCAGATAGGGGTGAGGGCTTCCCCATGCGGCTGAACCTGCCAGGGAGCATCAGCAAGGACTGAAAGAGACAACCTTTGCTTATTCTCTCTTTGTGTATCAACAGGAAGCAACAAGCTATTCCCTGCTCGTCTTCACCCTCCTTGAGCTCGATCGTCCCCTGCCCACCAATGGGGATGCATTGTATTGAGAACATTCCCATTGATCTCTGGCAGTAGCTGGTCACTCATCTCCGCAGTTCTTACTCTCCCCACTACTGGTCAGTGATATCTGACAAGTTCAGAGCATACATAAGTACAGTGCTCGGCTTAACATTTCTCTGGGCCTTAGCAGGTGAGTTTGTAGTTTGCTATGGGCCTATGCCCACACATCAGTCCCACTCTAAGTTGAAAGTAAAGCCCCATCTTCATTCTTAATTAAATGCTTCTGGCAGATTAGAAACAAGCGTCAGGTTCCTCAAGTGAGCAAAGGAAAGAAATACCCCCGATCTTTAGCAACCTGTTCCAATCGGTGAAGAACTAAGTTTGATTCCACTTATGGATAATGAGGATGTGAGGAATGTACTGAAGGAATGTGCTCATGTCTCCCTATCCGACAGCAAACTTGCTCATCTTCAGTGGAGGACAGTGAAGGGAATGAAAGAAAAAACACTACATTCACACTACACACTGCAAACAACAAAAAGGCAACTGCAGGTTAAATAAGTCATCTAATTGTTTTTGTTTCTTTTTTTGTTAGGGTTTGTGAATAGGTTTTACTTATTTTTCTTTGAACTTGAAAACCTTTTGGTTAATTTCATAAAAATCAGAATTGCAATTCTAACAATCGTTAGAACACTAGAATAAGTTCTAGTTAAGTCAAAATAAATTAGATGACAGAAATCGTGAAGTGTGTTTTGTGCCAGGGAGACAAAGGGGTAAAAAAAAAAGGGATTATGGCATAACACGAGGGTGGGGGGGGGAATAAAATTGACAGCTACCGAGCTGATGTTCTTCTGTGTCTCTTTTACACGCTGTACCTCGGGTGGGTCAGAGATTGCAGTTCCTTGACCAACACTTTCCTTATATTTGATCTACAAAGTATGCAGATCAGAGAGGAAAGGACAAAAATGTGTGACAAACAATGACAAGTAGACTGTGAGAACAACATATCACAACATAATAAACACTGCCATAACAAACTACACAGAGCAACCTGTGTCACGCAGGCTAATAATGCATCAGCTAACAATCAAATCTAATCTATTTTAATCCAATTGGATATTTTAAAGTTGCAATTAAATTAATTTGCTATGTGCAATATTAAGGAATACCAACATATGTAATCTGATTTTCTTACATAAATGGGTAATTAGTTTGAACCTCAGAACCAATATGATATATATCTTAGTCCAGCACATGAACTGCAATGGTTGAAAAAGACAGCTCACCACCACTTTCTCTCGGGCAACTAGGGGTGGGCAATAAATGCTGGCCCAGCCAGCAATACCCAGGTCCCACAATAGGAACTAAACTGTTAACAAGAATAATGGCAGTCTGCTTGCTTCATTGCAATATGTAAGGTATGAATTCAAAATTCATAACTATTTTATTATAGTGGTCCTTACAAATATGGTTAAATGTTGGAGACATGTTAATGGTCAGTTCATGTAAATTAAAATTGCTTGCAATCAATTTTTTTTATAAAAAAAACCTGATGAAGCAAAGCTAAATCCTGAAATTGTGTTTAAGTTTGATATGATGATGGGCTGATGCCGAGTGCTAAATCCGCACATATTTTATCTGACTTAAAAATTCCAAAACAGCATTTTTCCAAATAATTATAATTCATTTTTGGAAAATTTCAAAGTGAAGCTAAATTCATAAAACTGAAAATGAATCTTGATTTTAAGATTCAAAAAGTGGTGATCTAAATTTGTATCATTAAATACCGATCCAGAGTCTCCCAATACAGTCAAAAGCATTACTCTGGGTTGGTCTTTTAAATCTTGACTGTTTGACTATCTCCCTCTGATGATAATAACTTACCACAACCATGTGTATGCGTGTATTTATAATAAAGCTCTTTTCCCCAGGTGACTCGCTACCACGTCAACGGTTTTCTTCCGAAACTTATTTTAAAAATAAATCTTAAAAAATGTCCTCACAAAGATGTCCATGTTTCAAAGATAAAAGCAAATGAATTTGAATGATTAGAAAAATGAAACAGAAATGAGTGAGAAACCGTACGAATGAACTTTAGTTTAGTGACAGAATGGGTTAGGTGGTCCAGATGGGTCATGAGGTGACATAAAGGAATGTAACCAGCAACTACCGAGCTGATGTTCTTCTGTGTTTCCTTCACACGCTTCACCTCGGGCAGGTCAGAGATTGCTGTTCCTTGACCAACATTTTCCTTGTATTTGATCTACAAAGCGTGCAGATCGGGGAGGAAAGGACAAACTGTCAGTGGGTATTCTGGACAAACTGCAAACCAAATTGAAATCACACACTGCACCAGATCATAGCTTACAAAAAAACTGCACTTCAGGACGTGAAATAAATCAGATACGCTACCAATTGTGTGCCAGTCGTTAACGAGTTGGGTAACGAGATCCGTGCAGCCAAAGCATTTGTGAGTAATATTTGTTTTAACTCATTTCATTTAATATGTATTAACACTTATTATTTCATAAGAATTATTTAGTTAAATGTTGTTGGTGAATTAGAATATAGTTTGAATAGCTGAAGGAAAAGAACATAACCAAAAGATTAAAGATTTTAGTGGGAAGCTCTGGATAAGGTTAGATAGATTAAACCTTGTGTTACCACTGACTTTGTTGCATTTGTTTTAAAGGAAAGAATGAATTTCCACAGATCCTCCTGCACATCCAGTGTGAGTGGTTGAAGAGTGTCGACGCAATTGTTTTCATTTTTCACAGTTCTTCTGGAACAATTACAATGGATGAGCAGGGGGATTTTGTTGAAACTCACATTCAAGGTTTATTTCAAATATAACTGTCTTTAAACTTGATAAACATAAGATAAATTATGTTAAAACTTGAAAGAAAACCAGAATAGTGTAATGACTTTCATCATTGCTAGAGTAACCCAGGCTATGCTTTAGCATGATGCAGGTTTGAGAGTTCAGGATGTCTTGAATCCACCTTGCTGACGATAATAACATTCCATCACTATATGGCTGGCACGTGTTTTCAGACTGCAACACTTAGCTATCAAAAGCATTTTATGAGCTCTGGGCATCAGTAAAGATCAATACGTTCCTGATCTCAATGATATAGGATCTTCTATTGGTTAAGATCAAAACAGTAGCTGCAAAAACTTCCAGTAAATTATTTTTCATCATTTGTTCCACGTTTTAGATTTTGAAAAAAGGCAAGCTATTTTTCAGCTGGCACAATCCATCAAAATATTTAAATGCAACTACTTAGAGCTTTATAATACTGGATTATAAGTAATAAATTGTCTGCCTTTCTCAGAGGATTGGAGTAGTAAAGCATTTCTGACTGAGTTATAACATGCCTTCGTTTTATATGTACAGCATCCAGTACATTCTGTCTTAGCTGTATTTGCACCTGAGTAGTTTTGTAACATGTCAGGAACACTGGGTACAGTGAATTTACCCCATTGATTCCTGAGACGTGGAACTCGGAACCTGGTAACAATACTAATATTACTCGAACGTTATATCGAAGAATAAAATCTGCGGTTGTGACTATAAAAGCGAGTAGGGATTCAGAGTAGTTCTCAAGTAACCTTAGATTTCTTGGACGACGTACAAATCTATAGCGGTTCAAGTCACTAATGTCATCTGGGATGCCCATTGACATTTGTCACCATTGTAGAAACCAGCAGAGGGTATCCAAATGCCTCAGAGCAACTTGTGTTAATCAGATATCCTTAATGTTGGTCACAATGTGACAATACAAATGCAGCACTCAGTAATCATTACCTCTGGAGTCTTTTATCCCTCTGAATAGTTTTAGACCAAAATAACTGTTTATCCTAAAAATCAACAATAGTTAAACATAACTGAGTGACCAAGGCTGATTAATTTCAATGATCATTCTCAGGATCAGGTTTACACTGACAAATCCAGTATTTTGGCATTCCTTAATTCCATATAACATGTAGAAACAAGTTATTGTGTCCAACCAGTCCTTGCTGTTGTTATGCTTTACTGGAGCCTGTCTTCTCCCATCCAACTTCAGCTAATGTATCATCATAACACTCAAGTCCCTTCTTTCTCGAACAACTACCTGGCTTCCCCCTAACTGCGATAATTCTGTTTGCCTCAACATTTTCTGGTGGTACTAATTTCCATATTCTCACCAACCTCATATCAACCAGTGTACAGTTGCCCTAAGGAAATAATGGTGGCTTCCCCTTGTGGATCACTTCAGGGGTAAGAGTCACAAAGACCAGACCAATAAGGACCCCAGGTTTGTTTCCATAAAGACCACTTGGGCTTCACAGTCATTTCTACTGACATCAGCTATTATTTCCACAGTTTTTTGCTTGCTAAATCCAAAGTCCAAATTCCCTTGGTGGAATTTGAATGCATGCTAAAATAAAAACAAAATACTGCAGATGCTGGAAATCTGAAATAAAAACAGGAAATGCTGGAGAAACACATCGGGGATGGTTCTGGAGAAGAGTCATATTGGACTCTAAATGCTAACTGTTTCTCTCTTGCTGCCAGATCTGCTGAGATTCTCCAACACTTTGTTTTTATTTTTGAACCCACTTTTCTCGGATTGATAATCAAGAACCTCTGGTTGAGAGCCACGTACCATAGCCACTACCTTACTGTGCCCACATTGTGAACACAGTCCTCAGTACAGTTAATTGGAAATACAGACATTTGGAAATAATTTTTCAGGGTGTTTTCTATTGCATTGCAAATCCCAGCTGCATCATAACCTGGGTTATCTGTGAATATAACGGATTATGTAACTATTGTTATTAAGGAGAACAAATTTCACACAGGTGAAAGATTAAAAGTTTGAGAATAGTGTAAATAAAAGGATTAGCATGAATTAGGAAGAGGAGGATTGGTGCTGTCAAGGATTATACCGAACTAATGGCCTCCTGTGTTTTTTTGATTCTCTCCATCTCTGGTGTTTCTTTTATTGATGTCCCTGTACCAACCTCTTCTTTATATGCGATCTTTACACACACAGAAGCAAGATATTAGAATGAAGGGCAGGGCAGAGATGGCCTTGATTTGGCAATGGAACTCAGAAACCATAGATCCAAACCAGGCAAAAATTCAATAACAAATTGACAGAAGTTACAAGTAACAAACCAATTAAATCAGAAACCTGTAAGAGGTTGATATATAGTAATAAACCTAGTAGAGTTAATTTTAACCAAAAGACAAGTAAGGGCATGAAAAACCTTTAAAAGACATCATATGCAATAAATATACAAGTCTATTATTGGAAAATATCTGCACTACTGAGGTATCAAATGGAAATTGTTATATTACTGTAATTGCTGAATTTTGTTAGAAATAAAATGTGTAGATAAAAGGGTAAGGAGAAAAGTAGAAAATGGCTTTAAAAATTACAAATGGTGAGTAGGTTAGCATTGGAAAAATATTTAGGTAAAAGTAGTACCAAGCTGAAATTCTTTTGGTTTTCCTTAGCTCGCAGGATTTCAGGTGTGTCTTTTACTGTGGTAACCTTTCCTTTAATGTGTTTAAGTTCTGAAGTGTACTGAAGCTATAAAACAGAGTGAAAATCAGCAGTAAGAAAACAGAAACAACAAGTAAAGGAACATTGATAAGACCAGGCCAAGCTGATGAATTCCAGGGCTCTAACAAAAGGTTTCCATGGGATTATCTCTACATTCATATGCTTGGTCTAAATACTTAGATGATTCTTACTTTTTTTTGCCTCTCCAACTCTCATTCTCTGAGGCTACAAGGTGTCAAACAGCTGGAATAACATTCGTTCAAAGTTCATTATGAACAAAAAGCATGTCAGGATCCGGCTTTGAAAGCAGACAAAGCCCATGGTTACATTTGTTTAGGAACAGCCTGAAGCTGAGGGACACTATGGTATATCAAACATGACTGACCAAGACTGTCTCCCATTCTTCACATTGGTGCATTGGCAGGGTTACAAGTTGGCAATTAACCCATTTGACTGCACCATGAAGACACCTTCCATGGCCATTAGGTCCTAGAGTTGGATGGGAACTTGTTGGCTCAGAGGTAGGGGCACTACTCATTGCACCACTACACCTTCAGGTGAGTTTTTGCATGCAAGGTTTAAAGGAGGAGGGAAGATTGAGTTCACATGATCCCTGAATCAGGCAGTGCCCCAGGAGAATCTACAGTACAGAGGCACTACTGATTTAAATGGCTGAACCCCAATTAAATGGATTTTCTCAGTGACATTATTGATTATGTCTTTGGATTCAGACTCTCACATTTAAATTAGGCCTGTACCGGTCTGCACTGGGGGGCCTCAACTGGTTTCGAATCGGTGAAACTCAGAAGTCACCAGGTGTAAATAGTGTGAACAGGAATGTCCTTAGACCATTCAGTGGACTCTGCCTGATTTTAAATCTTCTCCTATGCAGTCTTCTCTGTAGGAAGGGGGTTAAAATCTAAGACCTTTTAGAACGGTGCATGGTGGCACAGTGGTTAGCACTGCTGCCTCACAGCGCCTGAGACCCGGGTTCAATTCCCGACTCAGGCGACTGACTGTGTGGAGTTTGCACGTTCTCCCCGTGTCTGCGTGGGTTTCCTCCGGGTGCTCCGGTTTCCTCCCACAGTCCAAAGATGTGCAGGTCAGGTGAATTGGCCATGCTAAATTGCCCGTAGTGTTAGGTTAGGGGTATGGGTGGGTTGCGCTTCGGCGGGTCGGTGTGGACTTGTTGGGCCGAAGGGCCTGTTTCCACACTGTAAATCTAATCTAAACAGAGATAAGGAGAAACTTCGTCAGCCAGAAAGTGGTGAATCTATGGAATCCATTGCCACAAAGAACTGTGGAGGCCAGGTCATTGAGTATATTGAAGACAGAGATAGACAGGTTCTTGATTGTCAAGGGGATCAAGGGTCACGGGGAGAAAGTGGGAAAATGGGGTTGAGAAACTTAACAGCCATGACTGAATGGTGGAGCAGACTTGATTGGCAGAATGGACTAATTTCTGCTCCTATGTCTTATGGTCTCATGATCACTCCAAAAATCTCCCCATCACTGTCTCTGATATGCCATCCAGTCCCAAAAGGTTGGAGAGTCAACCTCAGACCTGAGAGCTCACCAAGCAGTATTGGGCACTGACCTGGGAATTGGCTTCACTCACAGTCATGGAACAGAGAGGAAGAGGGGACTAAAAGAGACAAATAGCAATAATATATTATAAAATATGTGGGATTTGGAAGAAGGGAAATAACTATCACTCTGCTAGAATGTTAATAATATTTTGTTACAGCCCTGTTGAATTCCATAAAGAACATATAAAGCAAATAAAGTACACAAACAATTTTGATGTTTACTGTTCCCAGTAAACATGTTGGACACTGATTGTCCAGACAGGCAACAGTGACACAGTACTTAACCCCTTTGAAGACAACATCAGCATTTCTGCAGTGTGTCCAAAAATAGGGTTGAATCTTTTTAGCTTTTGCTAAACATGGATTACATTGAATGGAGAACATGTTGGCGGTGAACTGTTCTTTGTTCTTTTGGCATGTATTATGGTTTTGCTGCAGAACAACCATGGAGCACAGAAAACGTTGACTGAAAACTTGGTCAACACTTCAAATCAGAAAGCAAAGGCCTTGGGTTCCCACATGATCGAACTGAGTGCCAGATATGGTGAAACTTATTGACTTACTGTACTGATGTTCTTCTGGTTTTCACGGACTCTATGCATCTCAGGTGTATCCGTTACTGAGACATATTGAGACATGGTCTTCACAGCATCTGCCTTATATTGGTTCTACATAAGCAATTCAGAACAACATTAATAGATGGCAATGGAAAGGCATATTACACTGCACCAGAATCGGCTACAGTTCAGACATTTCATAACAATAAAGGATGTCAAGTGGCTAAGCCCAGGCTAAAACTCATCAGGGTCTAAATTGGACTATGTAAAAAACACAGCAGTGTACTTAAATTAAACTATTTACTTTTCATTGTCTTCTTTAGAATAGAAACTCCATAGTGTGGAAACAGGCCCTTTGGCCCAACAAGACCACACCAACCCTCCAAGGAGTAAACCCCCACCCCAGACCCATTCCCCTATATTTAACCTCTGACTAATGCACCCAACCTACAAATCCCTGAACATTATGGACAATTCTGCATGGCCAATTCATCTAACCTGCACATATTTAGACAGTGGGAGGAAACCAGAGCAACTGGAGAAAACACACACAGACACGGAGAATGTGCAAGCTCCATACAGACAATTGCCCGAGGCTGGAATTGGACCCGGGTCCCTGGCGCTGAGAGGCAGCAGTGCTAACCACTGTGCCACCATGCCACCCTTTAATTATATATAAATTTGGAGGAGACAGGAATGTACTGCATTACTGGAAGTGAACATAAGAATTTATTGTATTAAATCTTAATTGCACTCGTTTCAACCTACTCTGTTACATGAATTCATTGATAGTTTTACATTGGGGATTTTGCTAATCACTTGTGATGGAAACCTGAAGTACTTGAAACAAATTTGAAGAACACGATAATTTCAAATGCATAAATTCCCCAGCCAAGTACTACAATATCAAAGTGGAGCTGTACATATAGTGAACAAAAGCTGGAGGAATAATGGCATTTGCCCTCTTTAATGCAGGTATAGCATACTAGATATTCACAAATGGCTGAGTAAACATGACCTTACATGTTAAATTAGAGAAAACTGAATGGGAAAGAATTTATTTTTTAATTAAGAAAAATGTCTCAGACAATATGAGGCAGGCAGTGGTATTTACTAAATATCAGAACTACTGGTGCATGTTCCCCAACCTCTCTAATGTATCCTTGTAACAGAGGTTTCTCATTCTTGGGATTGCTGATGAACATTTGAGAGTATTTTTAAAGTGCTTAATTGCAATTGACATATTCAACAAAAGGAATGTTGGATGAAATGATTTATACTGTAATATCACTGAGAAGACATGGCAACTGCTAGCCAACAGATTTGGAAAAACAAGTTCTGTCAAAAAGAAAGCTTTTGGAATTATTTGGGGCTGGAGAAGGCAGAAATCCCAGTTTGCCTTCATGGGGTGAGGACTGGGACACCTTGCAATTATGTGCATCTTATGTCCATTACATTTAAATATCAGCAAGGGGGTGTTCCATTGTCCAGCTCCTGGCCGTCCCCAGGAAGTTAGCTTGGTGTACATTGATGAGAAGTGAAAGATTGTTCTCATCCCAATATAGACTTCAAATTGTTACTAAGACATACAACGTAATTAGAAGATACTGAAGACCAAAAGGTTAGAAGTGGAGAAGTTTCCCTGATTCCTACCAGGTCACGGATTACTGCTGGAGGACACTTGTTGCTAATGTAGGCAAAAGTGAGGAATGCAGGTGCTGGAGATTAGAGTCGAGAATGTAGTGCTAGAAAAGCACAGCAGGTTAGGCAACGTCCGAGGAGCGGCAGAGTCGACATTTCAGGCAAGAGCCCTTCATCAGGACACTTGTTACAAGGATACATTAGAGAAGTTGGGGAACATTCACCAGCAGTTCCAATATTTAGTAAATACCACTGCCTGCCTCGTATTGCCTGAGACATTTTTCTTAATTAAAAAATAAATTCTTTCCCATTCAGTTTTCTATAATTTAACATGTAAGATCATGTTTACTCAGCCATTTGTGAATATCTAGTATGTTATACCTGCATTAAAGAGGGCAAATGTACCTATCCATTCCTAAAGTGGCCCCGCCACCAACAAAGTTCAGGAATTGATGGCTTGGGGTGAGGGCAGTTGTGGTTCTGCTCTGTTACATCTGCATCAACATTGCAGACATCCTCCACCTGGCCAGCAAAGGTCAGATCTGTTGTGAAAATGGGCAGAACTGAAAATAGCTGGAGAAAGAAATGCTTTACCTGGCTGCTCAAATACTTCACATTATGAGCATGAATTATATCAGGTGTATCTACAACTGTCGTGTAATTTGGCCTGTCCATTTCAGCCAACTGCTTGTATTTTACCTAAAAAGAATGAGAGGTCAATGTTAACCACACTGATACCATTTCAGCCATTTGATTAATCAATGAACATCACTGAGTTGGGATGGAGTTATAATTTACAGATTTGAAAGGTTATGAGAGAGAACTGGATCAGTCATTTGTTTCCAGAGCTCTCAACCTACTACATCAAGCCACACGTGGCAACAGAGAACGAACGGGAGCAGCCCCCAGAGGCAGACCCCATTGTCAATGATGATAGAGCACAGGCAACAAATGCAAAAGACGAGGCTGAAGTATCTGCTGTCATCTACAGCCACAAGTGCAAAGTGAATGATCTGCCTGAGTCGCTTTCTGAAGCACCAACCACTACAATGAATGCTTTCAGTCAGTCTGATTCATTCTAAGTGATATCAAGAAATGGCCAAACATGCTAAAGGCTGTAAATATTACAGGCCACAACAACATTTTTTTAATGCTAAAGACTTGTATTCCCGAAGTAACTGTAACTGTACACAAGAAATTACAATACAGTTACAACATTTGAATGACCCAAAGTGAAAGGTTGATCAGGTATGTCCTCTCCACAAAAAGCAGGACAAATCTCTCGGCAGAGCAGGTAACGGCTGTCTGGTGGTGTTTTTTTTAAGTCGCAGGTATAGTCCAGTTTCTGGTTTTTTTAACGGCTAAAATTTAAATTTTTTTTAAGCGCCTAGCGGACCCGGAAGCTGGTGTCGAGCTAGCTTACCTGGGAAGGTTTTTTTTTCTTATAAAAGCGCGCAGGCGAGGAACCCAAGGCACTACAGGGGTAGAGCCTCCCACCCGCCCTCCTCCTCTAACCTGATAACAAGACCTGTTGTGGTAAGCAGGTAAGTGCTGCATTTTGCTTGTTTGTTTCTTTAGATCTAGTTTTTAAAATTTACCTTTTAGAGGGATGGCAGCGAAGGCAGTGCAATGTCCCTCTTGCAACATGTATGAGGTGAGGGAAGCCATTAGCGTCCCTGCTGATTACACTTGCAAGAAGTGCATCCATCTCCAGCTCCTCCAAGACCGTGTTAGGGAACTGGAGCTGGAGTTGGATGAACAGCGGATCATTCAGGAGGCAGAGGTGGTCATAGATCAGAGCTTTAGGGAAGTAGTTACTCCGAAAGTTATAGAGAGATGGGTGACAGTGAGGGGGAGTGGGAGGAAGCAACCAGTGCAGGGATCTCCTGCGGTCATTCCCCTCAAGAACAAGTATACCGTTTTGGATACTTGTGGGGGGGATGACTTACCAGGAGTAAGCAACGAGGTTCAGGCCTCTGGCACGGAGCCTGTCCCCGTTGCTCAGAAGGGAAGGGTGGAGAAAGGTAGAGCGATTGTTATTGGGGACTCAATAGTGAGGGGCACAGATAGGCGGTTTTGTGGGGGCGACAGAGACTCACGATTGGTATGTTGCCTCCCAGGTGCAAGGGTACGTGATGTCTCTGATCGTGTTTTCCGGGTCCTTAAGGGGGAGGGGGAGCAGCCCCAGGTCATGGTCCACATTGGCACCAACGACATAGGTAGGAAGAGGGGTGAGCATGTTAGGCAGGCTTTCAGGGAGCTCAGAGCTAGAACGAACAGAGTTATTGTCTCTGGTTTGTTACCCGTGCCACGTGATTGAGAGTCGAGGAATAGGGAGAGAGAACAGTTAAATGCGTGGCTACAGGGATGGTGCAGGAGGGAGGAATTCCGGTTTCTGGACAACTGGGGTTCTTTCTGGGGAAGGTGGGACCTCTATAAACAGGATGGTCTACACTTGAACCTGAGGGGCACCAGTATCCTTGGGGGGGGGGGGGGGGGGGGGGGGGGGTTTGCTAGTGCTCTTTGGGAGGGTTTAAACTAACTCTGCAGGGGCATGGGAACCTGTAGCTTTAGGGTACAGGACCTTGAGTGTAGGGAGGTTAGGAACATGGCATCGATCTCGAAGGAGGGTGCCTGTAAACAGGAAGGTGGCTTGAAGTGTGTATACTTCAATGCCAGAAGTATAAGAAATAAGGTAGGTGAGCTTGCAGCGTGGGTTGGTACCTGGGACTTCGATATTGTGGCCTTTACAGAGACGTGGGTAGAACAGGGACAGGAATGGCTGTTGTAGGTTACAGGGTTTAAATGTTTTAGTAGGGTCAGAGATGGGGGTAAAAGAGGGGGAGGTGTGGCATTGCTTGTCAAGGATAGTATTACAGCGGTGGAAAGGGTGATGGAGGAAGACTTGTCATCTGAGGTAGTTTGGGCAGAGGTTAGAAATAGGAAAGGTGAGGTCACCCTGTTGGGAGTTTTCTACAGGGCTCCTAATAGTCCGAGAGAAGTAGAGGAAAGTATTGCGAGGATGATTCAGGAGAAGAGTGAAAGTAGCAGGGTGGTTGTTATGGGGGACTTTAACCTCCCAGATATTGACTGGGAAAGCTATAGCTCGAGTTCGTTAGATGGGTCGGTGTTTGTCCAATGTGTGCAGGAGGGTTTCCTGACACAATATGTAGACAGGCCAACAAGAGGTGAGGCTATATTGGATTTGGTTCTAGGTAATGAACCAGGCCAGGTGTTAGACTTGGAGGTAGGTGAGCACTTCGGGAACAGTGACCACAACTCGGTGACTTTTACTCTAGTGATGGAGAAGGATAAGTGTGCACTGCAGGGCAACAGTTATAGCTGGGGGCAGGAAAATTATGATGCGATGAGGCATGACTTAGGATGCGTGGATTGGAAAAATAGGCTTCAAGGGAAGAACACAAATGATATGTGGAGATTGTTCAAGGAACAGCTCATGGTTGTCCTTGATAAGTATGTACCAGTCAGGCAGGGAGTAAAGGGTCTTGTGAGGGAGCCGCGGTTTAATAAGGAATTGGAATCCCTTGTGAAAGGGAAGAGGGCGGCCTATGTAAAGATGAGGCGTGAAGGTTCAGTTGGGGCGATTGAGAGTTATAAGGTAGCCAGGAAGGATCTAAAGAGAGAGAGCTAAGAGCAGCGAGAAGGGGACATGAAAAGTCCTTAGTTGGTAGGATTAGGGAAAACCCAAAGGCTTTCTATAGGTATGTCAGGAATAAAAGGATGACTAGGGTAGGTATCGGTCCAGTCAAGGATAGTAGTGGGAAGTTGTGCGTGGAGGCGGAGGAGATTGGAGAGACACTAAATCAATACTTTTAGTCAGTATTCACTCAGGAACAGGACACTGTTGCTGATGTGAATATTGAGTCACAAGTGATTAGAATGGATGGCCTTGAGGTATGTAGGAAAGAGGTCTGGGGAATACTGGAAAGGATTAAAATAGATAAGTCCCCTGGGCCTGATGGCATTTATCCTAGGATCCTCTGGGAAGCTAGGGAGGAGATAGCAGAGCCATTGGCCTTGATTTTTATGTCGTTGTTGTCTACGGGAACAGTGCCAGGAGACTGGAGGATAGCGAATGTGGTCCACTTGTTCAAGAAGGGGAGTTGGGATAGCCCTAGTAACTATAGGCCAGTGAGTCTCACTTCTGTTGTGGGCAAAGTCTTAGAGAATTGTAAGGGATAGGATTTATGAACATCTGGATAGGAATAATGTGATCAAGGATAGTCAGTATGGTTTTGTGAAGGGCAGGTCGTGCCCACAAACCTTATTGAGTTCTTTGAGAAGGTGTCCAAGGAAGTGGACGAGGGTAAAGCAGTAGATGTGGTGTATATGGATTTTAGCAAGGCATTCGATAAGGTACCCCATGGCAGGCTATTGCAAAAACTACGGAGGTATGGCATTGAGGGTGCATTAGAGGTTTGGATTAGGAATTGGCTGGCTGGAAGGAGACAGAGGGTAGTAGTTGATGGTACAGGTTCATCTTGGAGCGCAGTTACTAGCGGTGTTCCACAAGGATCTGTTTTGGGACCATTGCTGTTTGTCATTTTTATAAATGACCTGGAAGAGGGGCTTGAAGGCTGAGTGAGCAAGTTTGCGGATGACACGAAAGTCGGTGGAGTTGTGGACAGCGAAGGAGGATGTGGCAGGTTACAACGGGATATAGATAAGTTACAGAGCTGGGCAGAAAGGTGGCAAATGGAGTTCAATGTAGCTAAGTGTGAAGTCATTCACTTTGGTAGGAGTAACAAGATGATGGATTACTGGGCTAATGGTAGACTACTTGGTAGTGTGGATGAGCAGAGGGATCTTGGTGTCCATGTACACAGATCTCTGAAAGTTGCCACCCAGGTAAATAGTGCTGTGAAGAAGGCATATGGTGTACTGGGCTTTATTGGTAGAGGAATTGAGTTCCGGAGTCCTGAGGTCATGTTGCAGTTGTATAAGACTCTGGTGCAGCCTCATCTGGAGTATTGTGTGCAGTTTTGGTCGCCATACTATAGGAAGGATGTGGAGGCATTGGAACGAGTGCAGAGGAGGTTTACCAGGATGTTGCCTGGCATGGTAGGAAGATCGTATGAGGAAAGGCTGAGGCACTTGGGGCTGTTCTCATTGGAGAAAAGAAGGTTTAGGTGAGATTTGATAGAGGTGTACAAGATGATTAGGGGTTTAGATAGGGTTGACAGTGAGAACCTTTTTTCCGCTAATGGAGTCAGCTGTTACTAGGGGACACAGCTTTAAATTAAGGGGTGGTAGGTATAGGACAGATGTTAGGGGTAGATTTTTTACTCAGCGGGTTGAGAGTTCATGGAATGCCCTGCCAGTAGCAGTGGTGGACTCTCCCTCTTTATGGTCATTTAAGCGGGCATTGGACAAGCATATGGAGGTTATTGGGCTAGTGTAGGTTAGGTAGCTTCGGTTGGCGCAACATCGAGGGCCGAAGGGCCTGTGCTGCGCTGTATTTTTCTATGTTCTATGTTCTAGCAGCCATTAGTAAAATAACAATATATTCTTGAGATGGCCAAATACTCACTAATGCTCAGTTTTGCTTTCATTTGGATCATTTGGCCATGTTCTTTATTACAGCCTTTGTTCACCAGTTATGAAACTGAAAAGATTGTGGGCCCTGATAATTCTCCAGCAATAGAACTCAACACATTCCAGAACTTGCTCCCTGACCAGCCAGGATGTTTCAGTACAGCTACAAAACTAGCAATTTTATAAATTATTATTTATTCATGGGATATGTGTGTTGCTGGCTGGCCCACATTTATTGCCTGAATCCAGTTGCCCTTGAGAAGGTAATGGTGGGCTGCCTTCTTGAACGTAGCAATGTGCAAATTTGCGCAGGTAGTCCCTTTACACTAAAGCAGGATAATCCAATTGGGCCAGTTATTGCCCTATCAGTCCACTCTTAGACATCAGGAAACAATGGAAAATGCCATCAGCAATGTATTGAGCAGCACTAAGCTACTCACTGATCCTCAGTTTCAGTTCTTCCAGGGCCACTCAGCTCCTTCCCTCAACATGCCTTAGTCCAAAAACGGACAAACCAAAGAGTTGACTTCCAGAAATAAGGTGAAAGTAACTGCCCGTGACATCAAAGCATTTGACTGAGACATCAAGGACGCTAGCAAAACTGGAATGGAAGGAAATCAGGGGGAAACTCTCTACTGGTTAGAATTAGATCTGGCACAAGGGGAGATGGTTGTGTTTGCTGGAGGTCAGTCATCTCAGTTACTGGACATCTCTGCACGTGTTCCTACAGTTAGTGTCCTCAGCTCAAACAGCTTCAACAGCCTTATCAATAATATTGCTCCATCACAAGGTCAGAATGCTTGCTGATGCTATGCAAGCCTGAATTTTTGTCATGTTGCAGAGGGTTTCTGGCTGAGCCAAAATGGCACCTAATTCTGGAAGTTCCATCTCTGAACCTAATAATGGCATTTTTCACCATATGATGGGAAGGGAATAGGCACGGGATATAGTTTGTATGTGAGTGATTTACAGAGGCAATAGCACATCTGAAAGCATTGCTGCCTTTGGTCAGGTGCAAATTTCAATAGTTGGATGTAAAAGAAGTGAATAAATGCATTTGAACAGTCAAACACATTGTAAAAATGCTGTCGAGCATTTAAAACTGTCTACAGTTTTGAAAAAAAGAATCAGTGCTTGCTATTTCACTCTGTTCATTGACATAAGCATGAGGATTATGGATGAGTTGGCATAGAGGCTGTAAGGGCTAAGGTTTGTAAGAGGCATGAGAATGGTATGACTTGGCACTGTTGGCATGGAGATGCAAAGGGCAATGGGAGTGGGTAGGTAGTACAGGTTGGGTGGGGGCATGAAGTGGTATGGATTGGCAAAGATGTAAGTTATAGAAGCTTGATACCTGTGAGTGATGAAGTTTGGAAGACTGTATTGTTGTTGTCTGTTATAGCAATCAACTCTTTGTGGGGTGATGACCATGACTTCTATTGCCTTAGATGACTCTCCCCTAACCACCAACCCCCAAATGAAAATGGAAATATTTAAGGCGATTTATCTCTGGTTGCTTTTACGCAGCCAACAAGTCTCCTAACTCAGTACTTGCAACCCAGGATCAAAAGTTCAGACTCTAGTTCTCAATACGATTTGTGAATTCTGGGATACAGAAACTGTCTATCCTTGCATGGACAACACTGAGGCTAAGATTGTGAAAGGGCAAATAACATACATTCCATATGAGTATTGCGCAAGGACTATCTCCAGCAAGAGAGACCTATCCATCTCCTCATAATATTGAATAATACTATCATTGCATCCCCCAGTAACATCATGCAGGATGTTACCACTGACAGAGCATAACTGGACCAACCATAAAAACACTGTGGCTATTAATGCAAGCTAAAGTTGGGAATTCTGCTAAGAGTAATTCACCTTTTTTTAAAACCAGAGTATGTCCACTATTTAGAGGTCAGGATGGTGATGGAATATTCCCCACTTGTCTGGGTGAATACAGCTCCAACAATATTCTAAAAGCTCGATTCCATCCAGGACAAATCAGCTTTGATTGATCCCCATCCATCACCTTAAACATTCACTTCTTCCACCATTAATGCATAGTTCTTGTTTACTGCCTACAGGATGACTGCAGCAATTCATCAAGGCTGACTCAATAGCATCTTCCAAATCCATTACATTTACCAGCCAGAAGAACAAGTACAGCTGGAAAATGGGATGACCACATTCTGCAAATTTCCCTCAAAATCACATAGATCCTGACTTGGAAATACATCCACATTCCTTCATTATCACGGGTCAAATATCTTGGAATTCATCAAAGGGGGATATGCATTCACCAGATGGTTCAAGAAGGCAACTCACCACCATTTTCTCAAATGCAATTAAGTAATTTCAGAATTTGTCAGCTATAACCCTGTAACCCATGAGCCATAGAATCAGAGTCATGCAGAACAGAAACAGACCCTTCGGTCCAAACAATCCAAGCTGACCATGTTCCCAAACTAAACTAGTCCCATCTGCCTGCACTTGACTCATATGCTTCTAAACCTTTCCTAATCATGAACCTATCTATGTGGCTTTTAAATATTATAACTGAACCTGCATTCACACTTTCTCTGGCAGTTGTTTCCGTTCTCTGTAAAAAGGTTGTCCCCATGTCCTTTTTAAATCTTTCTCCTCTCACACAAATGAACAAAGACATGAAAAACAAACTTACTGTTGTCAAGGGCAAGGCCAATAGGATATCTTTAATTATGTGGAAGAATTAATCTATTGTGCCCATACCCACTCACCTCGCTTAAAATTTCTGTAGCGTTCTTGGCTCTGGCAAAGTCTGGTGTTTCATTAGCAAGTGCCACGAGCCCTTTACCCTTGATTTCTTCGTCCAATGATCTCTTGTACTCTTTCTGAGTTAGACAAAAAAAGGCCACTCATCAATAGTTTTGTAACTAATATGTGGGAATAGCCCTACTGAAAATCTAATTGCAATATAGTCAAGAATTGTCTCTACCACACTATGGGATGGCAACATGCACTTTTTTTGGCATGCCTTACTCTAGAGCAATGGGTAGTGTTAATAAAGGATCCAACATTCTTTCTTCACATGGTTGACCAGGGATCTCTTGCACTCTTATCCCCTGTCACTGGCCGGTGTTGAAAGGATTTGATCATCTGTTTGGAATATATATGCCTTGGCTAGCAAGTGCTGGGCAGGTTTCAATCTGGAGGGTTTGATTCAGAGACAGGTTCTATGGCCCAATGTGCTACCTGAACTCTATTGTTCTGTTCGGAAAACCAGATCCACAGCCAAGACCACCAGTTCACCTTGGTATGTTGGCAACTGCAAAGCCTCTGGAGGAAGAACGCCTCATCTTCCACCCGGCGACCTTCAACCCAATGGCATCAATGTGGACTTCACCAGTTACCTCATTTCCCCTCGCCCCACTTTACCCCAATTCCAACCTCCCAGCTCAGCACTGCCCTCATGACCTATCCCACCTGTCCACCTTACTTTCCACCTATCCACTCCACCCTCCTCTCCGATCTATCACCTTCACCTCCACCTCTATCCACCGATTGCATATTCAGCTACCTTCCCCCCAGCCCAACTCTCCCATTTATCTCTCCACCCCCGAGGCTCCCAGTCTCATTCCTGATGAAGGGCTTTTGCCAAAATATTGATTTTCCTGCTCCTCGGATGCTGCCTGATCTGCTGTGCTTTTCCAGCACCATTCTAATTTTAACTGCAAAGGATTATTGATCTAAATAGAGGAGCTCATCTGGCTATTTACATATATTATTGATTTGTTCAATCTGGTTGATTCTCGGTCTGGGTGATTGGAGATAAACAGACTGAAAGAAAAGTCTTATGCCTGTGAACATTGTAGTTAGTGATAGCTCTATCTATCTGCTTAAACACCATTTGTTTGCTCTGTCCCAAGAAAGGCTTCCCATATTCGTAATTTTATATGGATTGTTTTTACAGTGAACTTTCTGAAAAAGAAATAATATCAAAAAAGTGTGACTAACGTGGTTTCTGCAAATCAGGTGAGTTTTTAAAATTATTTTACACAGACTATCTCTAGTCTCCAGAAATTTCCTAATTGATTAACTATGGGCAGCAGTCTCCCTCTTCTATGGGCATACTAAGACAAAATTCTTCTGTGGAATTTACTCAAATGACAGAACCTCAAGATTCTGTATCAGTGGGTTTGATTCTTAACAAAGAAAGGAAAAAAGAAGTCAGTTTATCATAAGTAGGTGTAACCAGAGCTCCTTCCATTCATTAAGGCTTTGAACTTTAAAACAATCTGGTTGGACAATAGAAGCATTTGATTTGGTGGTCACCTGATCAAAACTCTCTTTGATAACAAATCTTTTAGATTAGATTAGGTAGATTGGGCCAACCTCCAGAAGGAAATTAGACATCAGAGTTAGAACCAATCTCCACTCACCAGAACTGTCTTCAGTAAGATTTAATTCCTGCACCTTTGGATTCATTGGTGGAAATAGTACCAAGCAGCTAAAGGCGCTCTCTCTCTTGTTCTCATTTGGTTCCGTAAGCCCTAAAAGTTCACAAGTGGCTTAAACTGCAGCTGAGCCAACCCTGTGGACTAAATGACCTCCTCTTTATTCTCATGCACCTTGTCATGGTTCCATTCCAAGGAGATAAATACTTGCAATAACTCTCAGAGTCATAGAGATGTACAGCACGGAAACGGGCCCTTCTGTCCAACTCGTCTATGTTGACCAGATATCTCAACCAATCTAGTCTAACCGGCCAGCACCCGGCCCATATCCCTCCAAATGCCTCTTAAATGTTGCAATTGTACTAGCTTCCACCACTTCCTCTAGGAGAAAGTGAGGACTGCAGATGCTGGCGATCAGAGCTGAAAAATGTGTTGCTGGAAAAGCGCAGCAGGTCAGGCAGCATCCAAGGAACAGAAGGACTTATGCCCGAAACATCGATTCTCCTGCTCCTTGGATGCTGCCTGACCTGCTGCGCTTTTCCAGCAACACATTTTTCAGCCCCACCACTTCCTCTGGCAGCTCATTCCATACATGTACTACTCTGCATGAAAATGTTGCCCCTTAGGTCCTTTTTATATCTTTTCCCTCTCACCCTAAACCTATGGCCTCTAGTTCTGGACTCCTCGACCCCAGGGAAAAGACTTTGTCTATTTATCCTATCCATGCCCCTCATAATTTTGTAAACCTCTATAAAGTTCCCCCTCAGCCTCTGATGTTCCAGAGAAAACAGCCCCAGTCTGCTCAGCCTCTCCCTATAGCTCGAATCGTCCAACTCTGGGAACATCCTTGTAAATCATTTCTGAATCCTTTCAAGTCTCACAACATCTTTCTGATAGGAAGGAGACCAGAATTGTACGCAATATTCCAACAATGGTCCAACCAACATCCTGTACAGCCACAACATGACCTCCCAACTCCTATACTCAATACTCTAACCGATAAGGGAAAGCATATCAAATGCCTTCTTCATTATCCTATCCACCTGCGACTCCACTTTCAAGGAGCTATGAATCTGCACTCCAAGGTCTCTTTGTTCAGCAACACTCCCGAGGACCTTACCATTAACTGTATAAGTCCTGCTAAGAATTGCTTTCCCAAAATGCAGCACCTCACATTTATCTAAATTAAACAACATCTGCCACTTCCCATTGGCCCGTCTGATCAAGATCCTGTTGTAATCTGAGGTAACTTTCTTCGCTGTCCACTACACCCCAATTTTGGTGTCATCTGCAAACTTACTAACTGTACCTCTTATACTCACATCCAAATCATTTATGTAAATAACAAAAAGTAGAGCACCCAGCACCGATCCTTCTTGCACTCCACTGGTCACAGGCCTCCAGTCTGAAAAACAACCCTCCACCACCACCCTCGGTCTCCTACCTTTAAGCCAGTTCTGTATCCAAATAGCTAGTTCTCCCTTTATTCCATGAGATCTAACCTTGCTAACCAGTCTCTCCATGTTGAATGCTTTACTGAAGTCCATATAGATCACATCTACCGCTCTGCCCTTATCAATCCTCTTTGTTACTTCTTCAAAAAACTCAAACAAGTTTGTGAGACATGATTTCCCATGCACAAAGCCATGTTGACTATCCATAATCAGTCCTTGCCTTTCCAAATACATGTACATCCTGTCCCTCAGGATTCCCTCCAACAACTTGCCCACCACCGACTTCAGGCTCACTGGTCTATACTTCCTTGGCTTATCCTTACTACCCTTCTTAAAGAGTGGCACCATGTTAGCCAACCTCCAGCCTTCCAGCACCTCACCTATGACTATCGATGATATAAATATTTCAGCAAGAGGCCCAGCAATCACTTCTCTAGATTCTCACAGAATTCTAGGGTACACCTGATCAGGTCCTGGGGATTTATCCACGTTTATGCATTTTAAAACATCCAGCACTTCCTCCTCTGTAATATTGACATTTTGCAAGGTGTCACCATTTATTTCGCTTCTTTCAATATCTTCCATATCCTTTTCCACAGAACATACTCATTTACTATATGCCCCATCTCCTGGGGCTCCACACAAAGGCTGCCTGGCTGATCTTTGAGGGGCCCTATTCTCTCCCTAGTTATCCTTTTGTCCTTAATATATTTGTAAAAACCCTTTGGATTCTCCTTAATTTTTTGCCAAAGCTATTTCATGTCCCCTTTTTGCCCTCCTGATCTCCCTCTTTAGTATACTCCTACTGCCTTTATACTCTAAGGATTCATTCGATCTATCCTGCCTGTACCTTACATATGCTTCCTTCTTTTTCTTAACCAAACCCTCTATTCCTTTAGTCATCCAGCATTTCCTCTACCTATCAGCCTTTCCCTTCACCCTAACAGGAATATACTTTCTCTGGATTCTCATTATCTCCTTTCTGAAGGCTTCCCATTTTCCAGCCATTCCTTTACCTGTGAACATCTGCCCCAATCAGCTTTTGAAAGTTCTTGCCTAATACCATCAAAATTGGCCTTTCTCCAATTTAGAACTTCAATTTTTGGATCTGGTCTATCCTTTTCCATCACTATTTTAAATTTAATAGAATTATGGTCGCTGGGCCCAAAGTGCTCCCCCACTGACACACCAGTCGCCTGCACTGCCTTATTTCCCAAGATTAGGTCAGGTTTTGCACCTTGTCTATTAATTACATCCACATACTGAATCAGGAAATTGTCTTGTACGCACTTAAGAAATTCCTCTCAATCTAAACCTTTAACACTATGGCATTCCCAGTCTATGTTTGGAAAGTTAAAATCCCCTCCCTTAACCACCCTATTATTCTTACAGATAGCGGAGATCTCCTTAGAAGTTTGTTTCTCAATTTACCTCTGACTATTAGGGGGTCTATAATACAATCCCAATAAGGTTATCATCCCTTTCTTATTTCTCAGTTCCACCCAAATAACTTCCCTGGATGTATTTCCAGGAATATCCTCCCTCAGTACAGCTGTAATGCTATCCCTTATCAAAAACGCCATTCCCCTCCGCTCTTGCCTCCCTTTCTATCCTTCCTGGAGCATTTGTATCCTGGAACATTAAGCTGCCAGTCCTGCTCATTCCTGAGCCATGTTTCTGAACCTTGCCGAATGTCTTACTGAAGCCCATATTGGTCACATCTACTGCTCTGCCCTCATCAATTCTCTTTGTTACTTCTTCAAAAAACTCAATCAATGTCAACAATTCCTTTGAGACAGTCAAATTAATGTTTAAATCTGACCAAAACTGTACGCAAAATTGGTCTAATTTCTCAAGGACTCTAAACTACTGAGAGAAAAGGGTATCATCACTTTTTAAAATCTAAAAGAGGCAGATAAATATCCATGAATTATTGTAGGAAGCAGTGCTACCTCTACAATTGGCTTCAACAATCCTCGGGCATGGGACAGAAAGAAAAGTCAAACATACTTCCTGTCAATTCCGATATCCATTTCCAAATTATGGAAAGAAACAGAAATATAAGCACATGTAGATATAAAGGATATGATCGTGCATTTAGATAGTTCAATCATACTAGGCCATTCTGAGAAATCTGCTAATATATTCTGCAATGATCAACTTTCTAACAGGTAAAGTGTATGAGCTAAAGGTATGAGCTTAACATCAAAAGTTCTTTAGGCCGAGGGTAGTGGGTGCCTGGAATGAGCTCCCAGAGGAGGTGGTAGAGGTGGGCACGATAACATTATTTAAGATGTATCTAGACAGATACATGAATGGGCAGGGAGCAGTGGGATACAGATCCTTACAAAATAGGCAACAAATTTAGATAGACGATTTGGAATGGCACAAGCTTCCACGGCTTGCAGGGCCTGTTGCTGTGCTGTACTTTTTTTAGATTAGATTAGATTACTTACAGTGTAGAAACAGGCCCTTTGGCCCAACAAGTCCACACCGACCCTCCGAAGAGCAACCCACCCAGACCCATTCCCCTACATTTACCCCTTCACCTAACACTACGGGCAATTTAGCATGGCCAGTTTACCTAACCTGCACATCCTTGGACTGTGGGAGGGCACCAGAGCAGCCGGAGGATACCCATGCAGACATGGGGACAATGTACAAACTCCACGCAGAGAGTTGCCCGAGGCAGGAATTGAACCCAGGTCTCTGGCACTGTGAGGCAGCGGTGCTAACCACAGTGTTCTTTTGTTCTTTGTTAGTTCAGTTGGCTGGATGGAAGGTTTGCTGTATACAATGATGCCAACAGCATGGTGTCAATTCCCATACCAGCTGAGATAACCATTAAGTCCCACCTTCTTAATTTCACCCCTCACCTGAGGCATGGTGACCTTCAATAAATGATAGAGTAGCCCTATGGTCCTCTGCTATTATGACAAATTTGACTTATCTGCTACAGTAGGAAAGTGTGCCCTACAGTATTTTTATAACTCAATAGAATGTAACATTTCGTTATCTTGAGCACAGGACACACATTGCTGACACTGGGTTATATTTACCTCATTGAGAATGTACGTGGCATTCCTTGCTCGCATCATCTCAGGAGTCTCCTCAACCACCGTTAAGCCCTTACCCTTCACACCTTCCTCAAGATCCTTCCTGTACTCTTTCTAAAGAAATGGAAAAAATAGCTACAGAAATACTGACTATATGACATCTCTGCCCAGACAGTAAACTGAGACTAGACAACAGAATGACACACGCATCTTTCATTGTGTTAAGATAGATAAAACACTTCAAGCACAATTAATTGACTGAAATGCAAGTTTCTTTACATTACCATTACAAGAAATTAGCATGACAATGCTCTGAATGAACATGATGCATAATTGCCAAATACCGAGCGAGACACCAGCAAAAAGATAGAGTACAAGCCAATGAATAACTAAATTATTCTACAAATTATAAACAAAATGCTTAAAAATATGCAGAAAATTTCTTTCATGATTAGTGAAAACACGGTTGTGCATGAACTTACTCATGACATATTCCAAATTTTATTTGTTTCAACACAAAGCAATAATTACTTTTCAAATTGTTAAACAACAAAGAAATAGACTGGATACCTCACAGCCTATTTTAGTTGCATATTTGACATGCAACATTGCGGGCGTAATCTCCAAACCAGAAAGATTCCTGCCTTTTATGTGGTCTTCCAAATCCTTCTTATATTTTTTCTATTGGTGATAGGGAGAAGAAATAAAGTAGACAAGAAATTTGCAGCAGAATTAAAAATAAGTGGTCAGCATGTATAAAAGTATATAACAGACAATCTAAAATTCTTAAAACATTCTTGGTGGATATAGTCATTTTTATACAGTTCAACATTTTTATGGAACACCAAATGTACTATTGCAAAGTTAAGCTCTTTGGCAGCTGAATATTAGTTAAATGGAGAAAGACTGTGGAAAGCTGTAGAGAAAGGGATTTGGGAGCCCTTATTTCTAAATCACAAAAAGCTGGCATCCAACTTAGTTGGCTTCTATTTCATAGTGAATGGAGTATAAAAGTGGGAGCCTTTGCTAAAACTATGCAGGACACAAGACATGCTCCACGTGCAATACTGCAAACAGTTTTGCACATATCAATCTAAGAAATATATATTGGCGTTGGAGGCAATCCAGAGAAGGTTCACTAGGCAGATCCCATGGATGGAGGATTGATTTTTGAGGAGAGGTTGAATAGATTGTGCCTGTATTCACTGGAATTTAGAAGAATAGGAGGTGACCTTATTGAAACATACAATATTCTTAGTGAACTGGTCTGGGTGAAGATGTTGTATATCTTTATGGAAGTGTGTAGGATCAAAGGATATAATCTCAGAACAAGGAAAACCACATTTAATGCTGAGATAAGAAGGCTGTCAAGGCTGCATTGTATATTATGTATATTCAAGCCTGAGATAGTTAGATTTTTAATCAGTAAGGGAATTAAGAGCTCTGGGGAAAAGAGAGGAAGGTACAGTTAAGGATTATCAGATCAGCTGTGATCACATTGAATGGCAGAGCAGGCTTTATGGGCTGAATGGCCTATTTCTGATCCTAAGTCTTATGGTCAGAACATTATTTATAAGTTAACTAACAAGACAACATTACAAGAAAGAACATGGACAAATCAAGCTAACATTGCGTTCAATAGGGATTGCATTCAGAAAGGATGGATGGAATCTTGCTGAGGTAACGAGGATCTCAGCTGCTCTTTATTGGGAAGACTCCCCGACTGTGTCATTCAGGCATTTGACAGGGGAGGCTGCTCCACTGAATAGCATTGTCAATAATGGATGATGGCAATTGCTGGTACAATACCAACCTGAGGCACAGAACCACTGAGGTATCCAAGCCACAAGTGAGTGATGGCAGGAAGAAGTTTGCCTTCAATTATGGCAATCTTTAGTAGATTGCAGGTAAAGTAGTGGATATTAAGGAAGGAACACATTGTTATGTCTAGCATCTCATTGTAACTATGCTGCTTGCTGACTAACTGATAGACTGTGAAAATGCTGAACTGAACATTTCTCAATAGCCTGGCTGGACAATGTTGTGTTGTTTCCCAGTGCACAAGGAGCAAGGGATTAAGATAGCTGAAGAGCAGATGAAATATTTTGGGAGACAAATCAACTTTAAGTATTTGCCAATGTGACAACATACAGTTATATAACTTAATACAAGTCTGGCACAACCTGTATATAAGTTTCCTTTTCACCTCCAAATAAACATGACATTTTCCAAGGCCACATGAATTGATTGAAGAACCCAAACACAGGCGTTCATAAATCCTATTCTCTTCAAAAACACATGCTATTCAACAATAAAACCAACAACAGGGCCCTCATGAAGTTATTCCTTGACCGTACCTCACTCTGCATATGCTGCGTTTCCAAAGCAGTAACATAAACAGGTGTTTCAAAGTCCAGCATTGCCTTGCCTCTTTCTTTCTCATACAGTTCCTTGTATTTTATCTGAAATGTACAACATGGTTACTCTACATAACAGAATAAGCTTTACATAATTGATATTATTTTTCATTGTAGAATATGGCATTTCTAATAATAGAACTTCTGCAAATCAACACTCGCTATTGTATAAATGAACTGAAAAAGTTGTTTGGAACTGCTCAGATTATAGTTGTGTGTTAAAACCACCCCTTTCATTAACATATGATGATATAATCCTATAGTTCCCTATCAATTTGTAACATCATTTAAGAACTTTTGGAATCGCTATATTGGCTCATGTGGCATTTATCCATTTCAACCAAATTATCTGGAAGCAGTGTCAAATAGAAGCTAAACATTTTCTTCGAATAACCATGATAAAGCCAAAATAAACTGACATGAAACATTGTCTGACAATTGCCTTAGCTCATTGTACTTCAGTAAGGGAGCTTTTAATGGCACAAAGGAACCAAGTTAATATTGTAAATAAAATCGGAGTGGGACAAGAAACCACAGTTTAAAAAAACAGTAAGTAAGTAAACTCACAGGCTCAACAAAGGAAGAAAGGATGCTTTGACCTTCATTTTCACCATTTTAACATTTTAAAATATAGGCTATAGAAAAATATGCCTTCTTGCTTTATGTTAGAACATTGCTATAGGTCACGTCTTCATTAAACTGTAGAACTTGCTGCACATTAGTACTGGATGAGTTTGAATCCTGGAGACAAAGTTAAATGTGCATATGAACATACATTCACTTTTCCTCAGCTGACTTACTTGGCTCTGTAACTCAGTTGCTTCCTTTAGATGAATTTGTTCAGGTGAATCGGATACCAAATGGTAGTGACCTTTACTCTTCTCAAACTCCTTCTTGTACTGGTACTATGAGAGGGTCAAAAACCACCTCAATAACAGAGAGACTACAGAGTCTGAATATTGTGACCCATCTACAAAAAGGTGCTCACAAAAAATATTCCGTTAAACAATAAAATGGAAAAGCAAGAAAAGAAATCCAATCAAAAAATGGGATGTGGTGGATGGATTGTGGCTGTGGGATTACACACAAAGGTATGGACATTTCTAATGAAAACAGAAAAAGCCACTGAGAAATGTTATTGACACTGAAGAGCTAATAAAACAACCATTAACAAGCTGGTTTCATTTGAATGGATTATCCTTTGATGTTAACTATCATGATTTGTTAAGAACCACAAAAGAAGAGGTTTTAAAAATAAAATAACAATTACAAAACGTAATACTGTGTGAAAAGCAAAAAATAATATATTTGAAAATAATCCAAGAAAGATTTCTATTGTAGAGAAAAGATTTTAATGGACAATCCTATAAGTTCCCTATGATTACTCTTCCATTTTACGTAATTTTATTTGTGAAGATATTTGATGAGGATGAAAAAATATTTCAATCTGACAGACTTTTAAAGTAACTATAGTTGAGAAAGTCTTATGGAGTTTTCATAAAAGAGAAAAAAAGGCTTGCATTTATTCAGTGCTTTACATGATTCAGGATGCCTCAAAGTGCTTTTGCAGCCAATTATGTACTTTTGAAGTGCTTACTGTCCCAAACCCACAACCTCCAACACCTGGAAGGACAAGGGCTGCAGATATACGAGAACACCACATCCAAGGGTTTCCCTCCAAGCCACAAATCATCCTGACTTGGAACTATATCATCGCTCCTTCAGTGTCACATCTCAAAAGTGAATAAAAAGAGGATAGTCCATATTGTAATATGTGAAATATAGCAGACATTTTGCATAAATCAAGCACTCACAGACAGCAATATGATCATAACCAGGTAATCTGTTTAAGTATTATTAATTGAGGAATAAAAATTGGACAGGACAAAAAAAAATGCAATGGGATCTTTTTTATCAACCTGAGTGTGTGAAAAGGATCTTATTTTAACATCTCATCCAATAGATGGCACCTTAGTGCACACTTTAGTACTGCACAGGAGTATCAAATACAATGTTCTTGTCTTGGAATGGGACTTGAATCCACAATTTCAAGTGTGCTAACACGTGCACCATAGCTGACACCATACTAAGTGGACAACTTATTTTTCCATGTTAGATTACATCTGTCCCTTTTCACCCTGCTCATCACTTATACTCCCAAAGTGTCATTAGCAAATTTGGAAATATTACACTTACCTTCCTCATCAAAATCATTGACATATATTTGTTGAATTTGTATAATATCATTGGTACTTTTGAAATGTCCCTTTATTGCATCCTTCCATTTCACTTGATAATGCTCCTATGAAGCAACCTGAATTATTTTACTACATTAAAAGCACTACACAAATGCAAGACTTTGTGATTGTTGACTTATTCTACAGGTAAACTGATACTAAGAACTGCATTGAGATAGTATGAGCACCAATATTGATTTCTTTCATCCTCAAATGATATTTTATTATCCAGCATCACCTGAGTGGGTGATCACATGATGGCTAATGAAAACCATTTATAACCTCTAAATTTCTTGAGCATCTCTTTGCGTCTGATTCATGGGGAAACTCTGGTTTGTTAATGGTTGGCCCACCAATAGGCAGAGTGCCATTTTGGCTTCAGTCAATGTGTGCTTTCCCTTACAAAAGCATAAGTATTCAACCATCTGAAGATGTTAATGTTCACGCACATGAAAAAGGATTTCATTCATTTCCTGAAGTAGTATGAGAATAATGAAATGGACTTATTTAAAAAAAAACATTTGTTAGTGTTAAAAAAAGCCTAACGACAAGATGAAAACCAACAAATTTTCAGTGAAGTGGCTAATTAGTAACTTGATAAAAATACAAGAAGTTTTAATTAGAAAAAATTATGACACAATGTTCAAAATGGTCATTGAGGCTGATGAGAACAACTATGGGTAAGAGATGAGTAGGTCACAACCAGTGATATCCCCTCAGTGATGAGAAGAGGAGAAAAGTGTTAATCCTTAACTCATTCAGATTATAATGAGACAGGACAAGTTATGAAAGTGGATGTGAGTTTGTCAGTTCAACTGCTTACTTGACTCGATAGCTTGCTAGTGGAAAGATTATGCTGCATTTGTAAGGATTCAGACATATCTGTTACAGGTTTGTGCATCTTCTTCAGGTCCTGCTTGTATATAACCTGAAATGTGAAGCAAAACAGTAACACTATTATTCTTCTGACAGGTATCAAAGTATTTTAGCTGCAGAATTTAGACTGCAGGACAACACTGGTGAGATTCAATTCAAGTTTCTCCTGTTCTCCACAACATTTCACTCTAATGTCTGACATACTTAATCTTCAATTAATGTATGCTAAAAACCTAAACATTCATAAGTATCTAAGTTAGCTCACTGAGCTGGAAGGTTTGTTTCGTCACCACAACTAGGTAACATCATTAGTGAGAGTCACAAGCACGAAACTAGCCACTAGGATACTTGAACACCAACTAGCCACCAAAAGACATGACCCACTATCACTGGTTTCCATACATGCAGACAAAGAAGGACACCACTTTGACTGGGACACACCCTAGGACAGGCAAAACAAAGACATGCATGGGAATTCTTAGAGATATGGCATTCTAACCAGAACTCCATCAATAAGCACATTGACTTAGATCCCATCTACCTTCCCTTGAAAAAAAAGCAGAAAAGACATCACCAACTTTAGGAAACCAAGACCTATAAATAGAGAGGTGAGACATACCACTAGTGCTTCACTAGAGACATTCACTGATGATGTTACCTAGTATGGTGACAAAACATCTGAAAACAAACCTTCCAGCTCAGCAAGCTAACTTACATACTTATCAACCTGAGCAACAAATCTTCTCAAAAATCTCTAAACATTCATGTTATATACCATTATTTCCTGCCTTAGATGCTTTGACCATCTTAGAAATTTTGGGTCATGTGGGCCATTGGGAGAAGGGGCTGGTGTTAAGAAGTTTAAAGGTAAGAGCAGGCCCCTACATTGCTTGTTAATAGGTGCATGGTAGACAGACAGGAGCCTGGAAGAACACAACAAGTCAGGCAGCATCAGGAAGTGGAGAAGTTGATGTTTTGGCTGTAACCTTTCTTCAGGACTAAGGGTTGGTGTAAGGGGAGCTGCAGGTAAAGGAAGTGGTGGGGGCAAGGTGATGAAGTGGGGATAGGTGAAGACAGGTAGAAGGTATGACCTGGTTGTCAATGGGAGGAATGAATCCAGCTGGAGGCAGGGAAGAGCAGAAGGAGGGGGAGGGGCTGGCAAGGGAGTCACGGGATGGAAAGGGAGTTTATTTCAAATTGGAGAACTCAATGTTGAGTCCCCCAGGCTGTAGGTTGCCCAGGTGGAAGATGAGGTGTTACTCCTCTAATTTGCAGTTTGGTTCGTTGTGGCAATGGAGGAGGCCAAAGACAGTCATGTCGAAAAGGGAGTGGGAAGAGGAATTGAAATGGGTAGTGACTAGAAGATTTTTCCAGTGTCCTCTAACTCCTTATTGTGTTCTTCCAGCCTTCTGCCTGTCTATTTTTGATTCCAGCATCTGCAGTTTTTTTCTTTCTAACTGCTTAATAGAGTCATGGCTGTTTTAAGTGGCCCAAACTCAATTGTCCTGTCTGTTCTAGTCAATGTCCCTTTCCCTTTCAAACCATAGTAAGTCTGCAAAGCCCACTTGGATAGGTGAAAAAGGATTGGGTAATGTAGGCCTTCAGAAGATGAAATTACTAGAATTTTGAATTAATGTTTGCTCACATTCTCTGTCTTGGAAATTCTGAAAAGTATAAGCCTGTTATTTGTTTTGGTGGATGCCAGCAGCTGTTGTTCCCCAGCGATAACCCTGCTGGGGTCTGCAGTGTGAGCTGGAGGTCACTTAAGTTGAAGGGCAGAAAAATGTGCTGTTGTGGTTGCTGCCCACCTGGTAATGTAGATTGCTGAGACCCTCCCTTAGTCATGGTGTCCTCCTCAACTCAGTCCCCATCTCCTCCTCATGTAAAATAGGTCTGATACAAGTCATGCATCTTTTTATTAGGGCTCCAGGCCATTTTTCCTGAAGGTGTGTCACCCTAAAGTCACATAACATTTCAGTTTTCTGATGGACAATGAGTCCTAATTCAGCCGGGAAATGGAGAATTCTGGTGTAGAGACGTTCTACTCCATATCCAGGATAGATAGACAGACAGACAAAGAGATGGATGGTTGGTCTGCATCACTTTGAAATGTGAGAAACCTCCAGACACTGAGGACTATTGCAATAGAGTCCCCACCATGGCTTTGGGTGTTCTCCAGTCTCCTAATTATTGCATTTTCAGATCCTGTAATTTTTTAAAATCAAAAGTTAACATGTACCTGGGTGAATACGCAATGGAAATATATTTTAAATTTCAGAAGCTCACAGACAGGTGGTTCTTATCTAATATTTCTATAACCATACAGCTTTCGTTTGTCTTGAAGTACTGGCATCATCAACCAACCTCAAATAGTTTAGTAATTGTAGTTGGAAGTGTCTTGATACTCACTTCACTAGCAAAAATAGTTGCATCTTTCATTGACTTGTATCCTGAGCTTTCCTTCAAATCAAACTTCGGCCTCTGTCCTTTAAACTCTTTCTCAAACTTCTCTTTGTACTTAAGCTGTGCATGAATTAAAAACAATATTACTTAATTATCCCAACATGAATACAATCAGCTCTGTAACTCAGAGTAACAATAAAGAAACAATAAACAATAAACAAATCAGTTGAACAGTTTGGACAAATGACATTGATTAAGAAGGATGACGAAAACTACCTTAAAACTCACAATGACAAAGATGGGGCGCACAATTGTCCAGTAACATACAACAAACAGGGATAGACATAAGAAGGTGTAGGCTGGGGAGGTGGTATATAATAGGAATGACAGAGTGGTGAGCCAAAAAAAGTTGGCAATGTTTAACAAATGAACAATCAAAATAAAATAAAAACTGATAATAGGGCTATTCCAGTGATCAGATCCTGAAAACAACTTGATGTACAAAATATCAGTTTCTTGAATGCAGTGTTAGCTTAACAATTGCTCACAGACCTGAGTTACTTTCATACTCATATCAATTTGTTTATATTTAACTCTATCTTTGAAATATTAATATGTGCACAGATTATATTTTAAAAGGTGAAACTGTTAGATTGTCTACTTCCACATCCAGATACCAGGCCTGGAACACAGATGGCAAAGTTCACCATTTCAAAAGCCTGGGTTCCTACAAAAAATGGGTGTAAAATTTCAAGAGTAAAAGATAATCAAACAAAAGAAAAATACAAAATGCAGTTGGGTGGAAACTTTTTTCTCTCTTATCAAAGAAAGTAGACAACACCATAGTTCAAAAAGAATTCCAGAGTCAGAGATACATATGCACAACCTTTCTAAGCACAGAACTTTAAGAAAAAGCATATCATTCAAGTATGATCTTGAGCTGAAGCAGAATGAATCATTAAGAAGAAGAAAGCTGAAGATGTAATGAGAAATGGATTAGCATTACTGACAACTTGAGGGGCGGTGGGGGGTGCGGTTCAAGAAGGCTCGGAAGCTTTGACCATTCTTGGAGAATTAAAAAATGTTCATGGTTGATAAGCAATTCGGAGGAAGACACATTTTTGTAGCTCTAGGCTCAAAACGTGGAAATTGCTGAATCTTAGAACTCTGTTTTCCCTTTGGTAGAGACTGGGGGAAATAGAAGACTGAATTGAAAACTTGGAATCCAATACAGTGAATTGTGCCAGAAACATGAATGCAAAACAACCCAGTCATGATGGCTTGGTTTAGGACCAATCCTATTCAGTCCTTTGATTTCATCTTAATCTTCAATTGGATTGACTTCTGCGTATTAATATATTTGGTACTAGAATACCATTTACACTGGAAGGCACACCCACTCCCCCCTGACAACAAAAAGGTAATTTGCACAAAGGGCAAGGGCAGAATATAAAACGCAGATACACTGTACAGGGATTTCTGGTATTTATGGTTGTCTTACGTTGCTTGAGAGGATGTTTGCTTTCTTTGCAAGCCTCATCGTGGGAGTGTCATATGAAGCAGCTCCATGACCTCTGAGTTTCTGTTTGGTATATTCCACCTATGAAGCGTAGCAAGATGGTATGGTCAGAGCAACATTAATTAGCAAGTAATGGGTAGCCTGGATGGAATTGCAAGCATGAGATAGAAGAGCTTGGAACAAACAAATTAATACGTAGACAGCAGCAGATATGTATTTAACTCCACTCAGCAAATGACTAGTTAGAAGCAGGATTCAGCTCAGTTTTACCATACAATGATAGATTATATATATTTCACAATTTAATGGATTTTGGCTATTATCATATACCAGAGATTGCAATGCACAAATCAACATTGAAGCTTCCCAAAATCCTTCTTTGAATGGGACTCACATATTCGCAGAATATAAAACGTGAACTGTGCATGTTGGTGTAGACGGCTAACTTCTGTTCATTGTTCACTATGCTCTCTATGGACATCTTAAACCCCTGTACATTTTCTTGGCAACATAATCCATCACCTGCTTGATCCCATGCACCAACTCATTGGGTGGAGATTAACCATAAATATTCACCTCTGAGCTGAAATATTGAAGTCTCTTGCCAGTATTTCCCTAAACATGTATTTATTAGATGAAAAATGGTGATGGTGGGTAATTGATACACTAAGTGTATCATGTATAATAAATGTTTAAGTGCTTACTTGTCTAAACATGCATCTTGGTGCTGAAAAAATGGAATCATCTTAAACACCAGGTTGAATTATGCATTACAATATATGGTATTATGAAATAAAACGTGTATTTTCTTGAAGCACTCTTTGAGCCCTTTGAGTAGTAATTTGCTCGAGACATATTTTACAACAGCATCAGGTGAACATGTTAGAGGTGATGTGTTGTCACAAAGTTGAACCAGAAGAAAATTAGATTGACGCAATACCCCAAATAAAGCAATAATATCTTGGGCCATGGATATGTCGTTTTAAGCAGTTCATCAAACTTTCCATCACAGAAGGAATCTAGTTATCCTAGCTGCCCTGGTTTATTGCAAGAGCTACCTAAATTAGTGTTACATTCCCACCTTATCCCTCTAGCTCACATTTTTCCTTTGCAAATATCTAACCAATTCTCCTTGGAAAGTTTGCACTTTTATGGTCACATCTAAGGGCAGCACAGTGACTCAGTGGTTAGCACTGCTGCCTCACAGCAGCAGGGTCCCAGGTTCAATTCCAGCCTTGGGTGACTGCCTGTGTAAGTTTGCACATTCTCCCTGTGTCTGTGTGGGTTTCCTCTGGGTGCTCTGGCTTCTTCCCGCTGTCCAAAGATGTGCAGGTTAGGTGAATTGGCCATGATAAATTGCCCATAGTGTTAGGTGCATTAGTCAGAGGGAAATGGGACTGGGTGGGTTGGTGTGGACTTGTTGGGCCAAAGGGCCTGTTTCCACACTGTAGGGAATCTAATTTAATCTCATTTCCCTCCAAAATGTTACCATAATATAAAATGGAAATTGCAGGGAAAGATGTATGATGCTGCACAATTTTTTTCATGGTTTAAACCAACATTTCACTCTTGACCCTGAAGCTGTGGGGTACATAAGTGAATTTTTTTTGTGTGAAAACAATTTTTTGCCTAATTACCTGTGACCATTGTGTTTCTGACCTATATTGGCTCCCCATTCAACTGCAATTTTGTATTTAAAGTTCTCCTCCTTGTTTGCACATTCCTCCATGTTCTCATCCTCCCCCATCTCAGAAACAATCTCTGGTTTGACCATCCTCGGAAATCTCTGCAAAATCTTTACAATTTGACCGTTTGCACATGACCATTGCTCCTCCATTCCTGGTTGGATATTTAGATGCGTGAAGCCCAAGTTCTGGAATTCCTTCCCTAAACCTTGTACCCTCTCTTGGTCACCTGTTCCCCTTTTAAATTGCTACTCGAAACTTCCCTCTTTATCAAACTTTGGTCACCCATTGTATATCTATTTATGTGACATAATAGAATAAATGTCCGAAAGTCCTCTCAACAATTTGCTCTAAGTTAGTAGGCACATTCTTGAAATATACAGCTTTATGTTGAAAAGTCGTCCTGAAAACTAGGCAAGTTGGTCTTCCGTGTTCAAGCTGTTCATAAATAACTGAACTCATCACAAACAAGGAGCAATACCTTTTCCTGTAGGCTCTGAAACTCACTGTTAGGCTGAAATGGGGATTAAATAACTGCACTATGCAGGCTACAGAATTCAATGTGATTTTCCCTGGAAAATCCAATGTGGTGTCAAAGCACAGTTGGTCTTCATTTTCAATCAGTAACAGGCTTTTAATTAGCTCTATCATCTTATCCTGCCCCCAATCAAACCTCCCTCTGGAAAATGACCTGGGATTCAAGGTGCAGCCAAGGAACTGGCGAAAGGCCAAGGGGTCCTCCTTCCCATACCCAGTGGGGCCCAGCACAATGTGTCAGAACATATAAAGGAATGGTCCCTTGATAATACTTAATCCCCAATCATATTATGTATAGAATAAAAATGCAATCTTTGAAAAAATGTACAAAGTTGTTTGAACCCTTGCTGAGTCAGAGAGTTTGGGTCACAATATGTACAGTCATCTCTGTACACTTGATTGAGTATCTTCCTGAACTGACCAGGAATGTCAAAAGCATTACCTGGAAGTGTGGTGGAGAGAGAATTAATTGAGGCATTCAAGAGGGAATTGGATGATTATTTGTGTAGAAACAATGTACAATGGTATGTGGGAAAAGTCAGGCGAAAGAACTAAATTAGAATGCTCATTTGGAAAGTCATTGCAACAATGAGTCAAATGGCCCCTTTTGTACTCCTATGATTCTTTAATGAAGGTCTGTTGCATCTAAACCAAGGAAGGGAGGAAAGTGAACATAAGATTCTGTGAGGATGGAGGATATTTGCCAATATTGAGAAAGAATAGTGCCAACTTTAATGGGAAATAAATAATGAGTATCTTTTAATAACAGGGCATTGAGACAGAGAAACCACAAGACAGAGGAAAAAGCCAAGCAAGAAGAACATGAATTGTGGGATGTTGGAGGGCAAGTTAAGATAAGGGGGTAGCAAATTAAAACAGAGTTGAGAGAAACTACTCCCAAAGCATTGTGAATCTGTGGAATTCGCTACCACAGAGTGCAGTGGATGATGGGACAGTGAGTAAATTTAAGGAGGAGTTAGACAGATTTGTAATTGGTAATGGGTTGAAGGGATATGGAGAGATGGCAGGGAAATTGGGGTGAGCAGCATGTCAGTCATCATCGAATTACAGAGCAGACTCGAAGGACCGAATGGCCTAATTCTGCTCCTGTAATCTTATACCTTGGGGTCACAATGGGTATAGTTATCTCTGTACACTTGATTGAGTGTCTTTGGAATGATACATGTTGGATTCGGAAGAATGACCCTTGAGGTGGCATTTAGGAAATGACAATTGCTTTACCAGTTGAAAGCCCAAAAATATTAGTTTGAATGACTTTTTCTTGAAACCAAGAATCAGCTGAGTCTGATTAACAGAGGCATTTAAAATCAAACAGAAAGCACCACTCAACTGAAAACATTAAATACAGAGCAGCACAGTGGCTCAGTGGTTAGCACTGCTGCCTCACAGCACCAGGGACTCAGGTTGATTCCCACCTCGGGTGGTGACTGTCTGTGGATTTTGCACATTCTCCCCATGTCTGCGTGGGTTTCCTCCCACAACCCAAAGATGTGCAGATCTGGTGAATTGGCCATGCTAAATTCCCCATAGTGTTTGGTACATTAGTCAGTGGTAAATATAGGGTAGGGAATAAGTCTGGTTGGGCTACTCTTCAGAAGGTCAGTGTAGACTTGTTGGGCAGAAGGGCCTGTTTCCATACTGTAGGGAATCTAATCTAATCATGAGTCTATAATTCATTCTTCTTCTGTTCTTACTTTCTCTCTCTTCTTTAAATCTGGGAGTTTGCAGATTCAGACCAGGTCTTGGTTCTTGTTTTGCATTTTTAAGATTTTAACTTCTTACCTGACCATGATCCACCCATTTTTAGGGAGAGAGAAGTGTTTAAAATTACCTACAAAGCCATCACTTGCCTCTTCTCTATCGCTGGGCTTTCTATCGCCTAAAGGACAGTTTATTAGGCAGGGTGCTGTTGCGACTGATTGACTACCTTTCCTGTGTAAATTGCTCCTATTATTTGCTTTCATGCTACAAAATTTTCATAGAACATACAGCACAAACACAGACAACTAGCCCAATTTGTCCATGCCAGTGTTTTATGCTCCATTGCCTTTCCCATCAACTTCCATGAGCCGAAACCTCTATCTCCCTCTTTCTCAGAGAATTGTCTAGCCCCACTTAGTTGCATCATCATTATATGCCTCAACTACACTCTGTGGTAGAGAATTCCATACTCTCTCACTCTCTGGATAAGTAGCTTCTTTATAATTCTCTGTTTGAATTCTTAGGGACTATCTTATGTTGATTAAGTCAACATTCTCTACCAAAAAAAGTCATAATTTTAAACACGTCCATTTTGACACCCATCACCCTTATCTTTTCAGGAAAGAAAAGGGACCAATGCCTTTATAGAGTTGATTGTGCTACCACTAAGACACATGACAAGTTGAGAGTAACAACTTGGACACAGCATCAAAATTAACCTTAAGATAAATGCATAAAATCACAACAAACAACTTGCAAAATAAACAGTAAAGCAGAAAGGAGATAGAAATCAACGTGCATGAATGAACACAAGAAAGAAGTTATTGATTTAAAATGACATTGAAATTCTTAAGGAGAACAAATATTGAAACTTCTAGAATAGTTGCATCTTGCATGATTCATCAGACTTTCTCCAGTCAGTCAGCTTAACCATTTCTCTCAGTTTCATTGGTTTGATTTTCTCCTTTCTGATAGTTTATGACACTATTACAATGTAATGTTGGATACAGTCTAACGCAACATAGCACAATTTAACATGTTTGCTACAATCTTATGTGACTTAGTATAGGCCGATACAGTATGACACAATCTGGAGTCTCAAACAATTTTACAATCCTGTTTTCTTTGTGAGGTTATTCAGATATCTACTTCAGCTTTTCACAAATTCCCTTATCTGTTTTACCTGGCTGGTGAGTTTGGAAACCTCTTTGGCAAGTTCAATGTCTGGACGTCCAAGGCTGATTATACCGCGACTAGCCTCCTCACGTGCTTTTGTCCTGTATCCAATCTGAAAAAAAAAACACCAGACAAAACTCATGTGATGGGCTGTACCTGAGCCCAGATAATATCTTGAGGAATACTGCTTAAATGAAAGAAACATACTCACATCACTTATTAACTTGGCAGCTTCAGTGGCTTTAAGAATATCTGGTCGATCTGCCACAGATGTGTAAGCCAATTTGGATTTAGCATCTTTCTTGTAATCGATCTGCAGAACAGAAAACGTTTTATCATCATTGATATGCTGCTTCGCTAAAGATTGAAATTTGAGAAATACATTCCAAATAAATTGCTCATTCCATATGTTCTAAAGTTTCTATTTCCCAATTTGATATGGCAAGCTTGGAATTATATAATACCTCGAATGCAGACAATATATCATGGTCCTATGCAGTATGGAGGCTGTGTGGATTGGGGTAGTGGTGATGTGGAGAGAGACCAAAGATATGTTGTGATAGGTAAAGGAACAGACACGGAGTGGTAGAGGGCGATACAAGAGAGACCAACTGAAATCATAGTGGAAAAGATCAGTTTGGAAATTAGGGAAGGATCACAAGGCCTGAATTGAATCAACTGCAAGAGGATGTGCTGACCAATCTCAAATCATTATCTGATCTTGAAGATTGCAAGTTAGACAGTGGAGGCACTTTCATTTCAAGCTGGCCTCATCCTCTCCACACACACCAGGCAAGTGGCTCTGAAAGTATTAGTGGGAAAATAACCTGCATCTGATTATTAACCTTCCTGTGCATCATGTAGGTTCACATAGCCTAATAGAAACATCTTGGAGATCCTCCTCTGTAATGGCAGCTTAATTTGTAAGGCCCAGTAGAATGCAGAACACAAAAGATCACAGGAGGTTGCGTTTCTGGCTGGCATGCTAATTTTCTGGCTCCATTCTGCTTCTGGGACATCTTCCTGAAGGTTGGATGGGGTTTGCTGCTGCCCTTAAGTGGCAGAGAGCCAATTGGGCATGCTAAAGGCCTGGAGAATGAGACCTATTTTCATCAGCTGACCAAAATTCTCTGGTTAGTCTCTAGGATCCTGGAGTTGTGTGGGAACAGTTGAGCTGCCTGTAGGTCGGCTTGAGCAGCAGACTGGGAGTTAGCTCTCCTGCCAGGCTTTGAGGAGATCCCCCTGCCTGGATAAAACTGCATTCACAAGATACTCTGCAGAGAGACTCCTCGCACCTCTAAACAGCCACAAAATTTGGCTGCTGATGGGGAATGTTTATTTTAAAGTTAAAAGGTTTGAAGAGATTGTGGGCTAAATTGTGGAACATCTAGTTTTTTAAAAACTCTCCCTACCATCCATATTTTCCTTCTAGCCAAGCTGGGAGCTGGGTGGAGAGGGGAGTGGAGGATGAAGGCATTTGAGAGTAGCCATGGAGCTGGGCACATGCTAAGGTGAGGTTATTAAAAGGCCTACTTTGGTTCTCTGAGACTTTGACCCAGTTGTTGAAAGGCCTTAAGGATCTGAAACCCTGATCCTTCACCTCCATTCCACCACATGTGTCCCTCACTCATATACCCTGTTCCATTCTCTCTCATATCTTCCATAACCACTCATCCAGTTTACCCAAAGAGAGCTCCCACTACTATACACCCAATTTTGATAAGAGATCTCTATTTCATGAAAAGAATTAAATCTCAAGTTGTCAATCTGCTGTAAAAACAAAAATTTTATTCATTAACACAAAGATAGCTAATCCTGTATTGGCCTCTCAAATGCAAATTTTGAGTTATAGCTTATAAATTTCAACTCAGACAAATGATTTTTGAGCTTTTGAAACTCAACAAAGCATTCATAGCAGGCACAGCTGCAATCATACCCTTGGGGAAAAATTAACAATGACATCCATTGAAACCGCAGGAGCAGATAGCTAATGATTTTCTTTCTGAGCCAGTCGACCATTAATTGGTCAGTTTTGAATAAAGCAGAGCTGGATTGTTTTCTGCTCATTGTAGCGGTACAAAAGTTTAGTTAACATTAAAAATGGAGTCCAGGCCTCGTGGGAAAAGAAATTGACCAACATTTAATTCAATACAGAGATTAAGAAAACATGCAACTGAAAGAAAAGATGCAAAATGATTAGCATACTTACGTTACTCTGACATTTGGCCACATTCATTGCATGTTTTACTTCTGGAGGCTCCATCATAATGGAATATGAGGACTTGCCTTTATCTTTCTCAAATTGCTTCTTGTACAGTTTCTGTGGGCAAAGAAATTCATATTAACAATCAGATAATACTTTGAGTCCCCATTACATTTTTAAAAACTCCATAATACATCCAAGAATAATACAGAAGTTTAGACTGTAAATGAAGCCAGTCAGCGTGGCCTACAGTTGGGAGGTCCTTTCATGCTACAGTATAACTGAGGTGGGGTAGCTTAAAATAAACAAGTCTGTTGTACCTACTACTTAGATGCATGACCCTCATTTTCTGCCTCTAAAGTCCTCAATTTTAATTGAGATATAATAAGTGCAAGGGTGGAAACTCAATAGCTGGGAAAATAGAACAGCATTGTAGAATCCAGCAAAGGATACTGAAGAAATCTTAATGACAGAGAACCAAAACCAGTGAAGACATTGGCAGAGATGGGATTTCTTGATGGAGACAGAATGGAGAGCGAGGCACTTGCCTGCCATAGAGGCACATCCAGCACTAACCTCCATTTCCTGAGGCCCAGCACTACAGTAACTTGCTTGTTGGAATATTGAGAAGTGGAACCGGAACCGACAAGGAGGGAAGAATAAATCTACAACTTGCAAGAAATGGGTGAGGAACGTTCAGTCACTGATGGTCATGGCAGAAGAAAACTTCTGGTTGGCATATCATTGGGGTAATTAGGTCTAAACTTATCTCTCTGCCTAATTTTAACTGGGTCACAGACTTGTTTAAACAGAGACCACAAGGCAATTTTGTGCGGCCACATATAGAAAGATAATTGATGATCTAAGCTTCTCACATAAAATATGATAATGTGTGAATACTCACCCCACTCAGTAACTTAGACACCTCTTTAACGTGTGAAGTCCCACGGGTCTCAGGCAACTTCATGTAAGCAGCTTTGGGAAGTTCCTTCTTCACAGCTTCTTTGTATTTTTTCTGCAAAGCAGAATGAGGAAGGAATGAATGAGTAACTTAAGAGCAGTTGAAACAAAAACTGTTAAAGAAATTCTTGCATTCAATGAAAATGAGAATAATCATTCCAAAGCCACAAATAGACAGTAAACAATCCCTCCATTGTTTGATCAAACTGCAATACCAAAATTTACTAAGTTTATTTTAAAAAATTCTTTCACATGTGGATGTTGCTGGCTAGGCCCGAAATTATTGCCCATCCCTGATTGCCCAGAGAGCTGTACAGTCAACCGCAATGCTGTGGTTCTGGAGCCATGTGTAGGCCAGACCAGATAAAAATAGCAGATTTCCTTTGCTCAAGGACATGAGTGAACTAAATGGACTTTTACAATAATTGGCAGTGGTTATTTCATTTTTGTGGTGTTTTTCTCTTTGACAGGAAATTGTACATCCCTGGCCTTTTTTTCACTCAGGCTCTTTTGTCCTCATGACACATGGATCTATCAGTACAGAGCATATCCTCAATCTTCAACATCAGACACAAAGGATGTAATATGTTACCAATGAGTTAAACTTAAGATCTAGCACAGAATGAGAAAAGATAACAATCCCAGAAGCATGTACAGAGGAACCTCAATTATCCAGCATTCGATTATTTGAAGTTTGGATTATCTGGCAAGATTGCAAGGTCTAGATGCTTGGCTAAACTATGTTATCCGGCATTCGATTATCCGGAACTGGATTACCTGAACAAAGTACTTCCCGCCCATGTCCTTAGGATAATCAAGGTTCCTCTGTGCACTCTATTCTAATTAATGGACCCCGAAAGGCCTAAATTAGGATGTCAAGTTAAAGTGATAGTGGATTAACCTCCCAGTCATACATGATGCATGAAATTGCAATTTTTAATTACATCATGGGATGGAATGCTGGCAAGGGCATCATTGTTACCATCCCGAAACACCCATGAACTGAGCAGCTTGCTAGACCATTAATCATAAACTTGGTAAGGACAGCTAATTTCTTGCCATAATGGGCATCAGTAAATCAAATGGGTTTTTACAATAATTGATAATGGTTTCATGGTCACTATTACAGAAATTAGCTTTTAGTTTCACGTTTTATTTATTAAATTTAAGTTCCAGATAATGTTATTCTGAATTGCTGATGTAATGTCCTGACTTCCAAGCCATCATGAGCAATAACATAGTAAATTCATCGGTAGATTAAATGGAGTTTTATGGAACGACATTTCTGCAACCTTGGTTAATTCAACAGTTAGCAACACTTGATGGAAAATGACTGCAGTACCTCAGACATTAGGTGAGCAACAGATTTGGCATGGAGCATCTGTGGTGTGTCTGGAACTGCTTGGAAAATGCCTTTTTCTTTCTTGTGTTTCAGCTGGTATTTTATCTGTGAATGGCACAAAATGATTAGTATCTTGCGATAAAAAGGGCCCCTCGTGCCTCTGCAAAATCTGTAAGAACTATCTGATAAGTTCTCCTCTTCTGCTTTCCCCACCAGAACCCTGCAAATGTTTTCTTTCTTCTATTAAACTCAGGTAAAAGGTAAAGTCACTGTGGTCTTACCAAATCATAGGACTCTGTCATTAGAGAGAGAAGACTGGAAGTGACTTGATCTGAGAGTGTACAAAGTGAAAAATCACACAACACCAGGTTATAGTCCAACAGGTTTATTTGGAAGCACTAGCTTTCGGAGCGCTGCTCCTTCATTAGATGGTTGTGGAGTATAAGATTGTAAGACTCAGAATTTCTAGCAAAGGTTTACAGTGTGATGTAAATGAAATTATATAACTGAAAAATAAAAGACCTGGATTGTTTGTTAAGTCTCTCATCTGTTAGAATGGCCATGTTGGTTTCAGTTCTTTCATAGGTAAATCGCAAAACTTTTTTAAAAGTTACATTCTTAAGTGAACTTTAACAATCGGCCCAGATAATGTATTGAAGATATGACATGCCCTGTGTGAGATTGTCTGTGCCATTATGTTCAGACTGATTCTAATCTAAAAAACGGGTTTACAGAATCTTACATGGATTAATGCAGTTTTACAGCAAAGTAAGCTGTAATTCTGCAAGTACAAATTCACCCCACAAACTTATGTGTGTGTGTGCATGTGGTGGAGAGGGGTTTCGGGTGACCATCCTCCAAGGCAGACTTCGGGACCAGCAACAATGAAAAGTGGCCAAACAGAGGCTGATAGTCAAATTCAGTACCCATGGGAATGGCCTCAACGGGGACCTTAGGTTCATGTCACATTACAGGTGACCCCACCCCACACACACACACACATCCCTTTACATTCACACTCACACACATACACATTCTCAGAGACTCATAGCCTCCCCCTCCACACACACATACATATATGCACACACAAACCACCACATGCACATATACACATGTAAGTTTGTGGGGTGAATTTGTACTTGCAGAATTACAGTTTACTTTGCTCAAAAACAGCATGAATCCATGTAAGATTCTGTAAATCTGTTTTTTAAATTAGAATCAATCTGACCATTGTGGCACAGGCAGTCAGTCTCACACAGGGAAACTAACACCTTCAATACATTATCTGGACCGACATGACACGAATTGTTAAGGTTCACTTGAGAATGTAATTTTTAAAAAATGTTTTGCAATTTACCCATGAAAGAACTGAAACAACATGGTCATTCTAACAGATGAGAGACTTAAACAATCCAGGTCATTTTTCGATACATAATTTCAGTTACCTCACACTGTAAATTTTTGCTATAAATTCTGTGTCTTACAATCTTATTCTCCACAAATACCTGATGAAGGAGCAGCGCTTCTAAAGCTAGTGCTTCCAAATAAACCTGTAGGACTATAACCTGTTGTGTGGTTTTTAACTTTGTACACCCCAGTCCAACACCAGCACCTCAGGCAAGGGGAAACGTTGAGTAGGAGGTTCCTTCATGACAATGTAAGCCTGTGCGGGTTTTGAACCCAAACTGTTGGCATTGCCTTGCATTTCAAACCAGCCAACTGAGCTAACGGCTCCCCTAAACTTTGGTAGGAATTCCCCCAATGTAATTCTACAAATGGATTATTGAACATTTTCTTAATCATGCTTTACATTCTGTTACACTTGAAAAAGTAACTCTCCCGTCCCACCACAAACCCAGCGCCCCCTCCCAACATACACCTTGCCTGACAATAAGAAAAAGCAGTAGCCTATCAAATTTTGCTTAATCTATAACTTCTACAGAAAAATCTTTCTTCTAAATTTGTCTGTGTAGCAGATTGGAGTTGGAGAGATGGGCACTACCTGACAAGAAAATAAAAACGTTGTTGCTTTGAATTCCTGACTGGTAATTGAAAACCAAACAGCAAATTTTGGAAACAATACTAGAGCAATGAGTTAAACTTTGTTAAGCAGAGTACATTGCACTGATTCTAATTGTGATCTTGTTTTTCCCATTTTTACATACCAGGAATGAAAAACAATGAAAATGCCAAGATTTTCCTTCATCGTGCTTTATTCCGGTTTATAAAATAAGAGAGACAGGATGGTAAGCGTTCCCAATTTTGGCAATCGCTATCAACATTAGACATTACTTTGTCAGGAATGAATGAGTTTTACATGGTGTCAAGCTTTTGCTGCTGTCTTCCACTAACGTGCCTTGTTGAAAATATCAGCTGATCATCTTTGATGCATAAGTGTGCTTTTAACCCAATCCTTACATTCATCTCTGGGATTGAAACGTTAATTTGTGTTAAATCATCATAATGCTGTATTACAGACCCACATCTATTAGAGACTACTTTGAGATAGCTACAGACTCATCCCACTAATGTATCAAAGTTACCCATCTGAGATTGGCAATAAACCACGTTATTGGAAGAGAACAGGTAGAGCTTGACGTCAGATATAACATGTACTTTCATGACCAAGAAATGCTAAATGGGGATAGTCAGCAGAAAAGAGATAGTAATCCTGTCAGTAAAAGGCTGAATTGTGCTCAGGTCTCAACAATGATAGAAATCAAGTGCCAAATTGATAAACCTTAGTACTTACCCCACTAGCCAATTCTGTATTTTCTACAGCTAGTATCATGTTCTTATCTCCATAGACAGGCACTGAAATCTTGCAACCTTTCAAATATTCTCTGTCCAACTTGTAATCCACCTATTAGTCATGACAAAGAGATGGAGTTAGTAACAGTAAGTAAACATCCGCATCATGCAGTAACTCAATATAGGGTGTTTGAATCTAACAAACAAATGTTCCTCTCCTATATCTTTACAATTCAAACTATTTGAACATTACTTTCATTTTCATTTCATTGATTCCATCTAAAAATTTGTGTTTCCTATAGCATTATTAATAACAATTAATTTTCTGGACTAGTCACAACTCCACTGTCATTGATTTGCAGAATAACAAAGGCAAATGAGGTGGCATTTGATCTTGTATTACCCAGTGGCTCCGATGTGCACATAGGCAGTTTGCAAGTCATAAAACCAATCCTTTATGGTAAATATTGTATTTGTTGGTTCTCTTTCCCTGTCTTAGCACATTTCTTCCAGTTTTGAGCTTTAAGTTATTATTACAGAGTCATAGAGATGTGCAGCATGGAAGCAGACCTTTCTGTCCAACTCATCCATGCTAACTTATTCTAATCCTATTTGCCAGCATTTGGCCTCAGTCTTATCTTCTTGTTTTACACATTCTGTCAACGATTAGTACAGCTCGATATTGGCCAGAATTAATCTGAATATTATGTGACTTAATTGCTCTATTTTTGCTGGATCATGTGTAAAGTTACTAAGCTATTTCACACATCATTGAACAAAGTGAATATTCAGTAATATGTAGCATATGAGTATCATTCCTCAGAAAGGCTAGAAATTAATTGCTGCATTACTAGTTACTTCTGTGATGCAGAGTGAAACTAACAGTGCAGGTTCAATTCCTGTACAAGCATGATGGTCCTACCTCCTCAATCTCACCCCTCTCTTCAAGCATTGTGACCTCCAGGTTAAACCCACTACCAGTCATCTCTCTTCAATGAGAGATTAGCCCTATGGTCCTCTGGGACTATAGCAATGTTATCAACTAGGGAGGAAAGAGGATGATATACTGGAAATGTCATTGGATTACTAATTCAGTATGCCTAGCCTCACGTTCTGTGGACATGTGTTCAAATCTCCCACAACAGCTCGTGAAACTTAAAACTCAATTAATAAAACTGAGATATAACGCTAATTGGAATAATTGTGATCATGACAATTACCGTCCATTTTCATAAAGACCCATATGATTCACTAACATGATCTGATCTACATGCAACACCAGACCCACAGGAATGCGGTCAGCACTTCACCTCCCTCTGAAATGGCCTTGCATGACATTCAGTTCAAATACCACGGGGATGTTTAATAAATGCTGACCTCTGCATTGACACCCAGATCCCACGTCAGAATAATGAAAAAAATATCTGCTTGGCTGTGTTTAAGCCGGAGTAACAAAAATTTTAAAATGAGATACCAGTATTGTATATTACCATGATTTAATATGATGTATGTATACACCTACAGGTACAGCTTGTTGTCAAAGAATCATTGGAATAAGTTAGCTAGTCCCCAGAATAATTTCCTAATTTGAAATCCAATCTGTGCTATTGACTAATCATAGTTTCCACCTGGTTTTAACTTAATCTTATAGTGAATTTGAGGTTAGTTTGACAAGAATTGATTGTATATTATAGAAATACATTATATCAATGCACACAGAGGATTGAGTTATTTGCACCACCACAGTAATTTTTGTTCCTCTTACCTCACTCTGCTGCTGTGAGGCCTTGTGAGCCTGCACAAAGTCAGGTCTGTCAACAGTCCACATCCATTTGGCTTTGGTGGCCTCATACTTCTTCTTGTAATCAAGCTACAAATCAAGTAATGGAAATATCATTGAAACCAGAGAACCAAGTCCCAATACGATAATTTGGATGAAAAATTTCAGTGAGTTATCTGTTTCAACTTTATTCCGAAAATTCTGAAAATTTCTCCAGAATTATTATTTTTTTTTCCACCAAGCTGACCTAAAATTTATTTCCTTTTTTCCTTCTATCACTTATCATGACAGCAACTTGCGATGGTACTGCTAAATGGGCACTGGCAGACGTGTTATACAATGTACCAGTGATTGCTCGTTCATAAAAGTCATAGAGATATACATTACGGAAACAGACTCTTCTGTCCAACCAGATGTCCTAAATTAATCTAGGTCCATTTGCCAGCATTTGACACATACCTCTCAAAACCCTTCCTATTCATATACCCATCCAGATGCCTTTGAAATTTTTTTTTAGATTAGACTTACATTGTGGAAACAGGCCCTTCGGCCCAACAAGTCCACACCGACCCGCCGAAGCGCAACCCACCCATACCCCTACATTTACCCCTTACCTAACACTACGGGCAATTTAGCATGGCCAATTCACCTGACCCGCACATCTTTGGACTGTGAGAGGAAACCGGAGCACCCGGAGGAAACCCACGCAGACACGGGGAGAATGTGCAAACTCCACACAGTCAGTCGCCTGAGTCGGGAATTGAACCCGGGTCTACAGGCGCTGTGAGGCAGCAGTGCTAACCACTGTGCCACCGTGCCGCCCACAAATATTATAATTGTACCAGCCTCTACCACTTCCTCTGGCTCATTCAATACACACTCTGCATGAAGAAGTTGCCCCTCAGATCCCTTCTAAATCTTTCCCCTCTCACCCTATGCCTAGAGACTCTCAACCCCAAGGAAATGTCCTTGTCTATTTACCTATCCATGCCCTCATGATATTATAAACCTCGATAACTTCACCCCTAAGCCTCCGGTGCTCCAGGAATAACAGCCCCAGTCTATTCAGCCTCTTCCTTTAGCTCAAACCCTCCAATCGTAACAACATCCTTGTAAATATTTTCTGAACCCTTTCAAGTTTCACAACATCGTTCCTCTAGCAGACAGATCAGAATTGCATGTAATGTTCCAAAGGTGGCTTAACCAATGTCCTATATAGCTGCAACATCACCTCCCAACTCCTATACTCGAGGCACTGACCAATAAAGGAAAGCATACCAAAGGCCTTCGTCACTATCATATTTACTTGTGGTTCCACTTTCAAGGAACTCTGTACCTGCACCCCCTACCCCATCCCAACATTTCCCATGGCTAATCCACCTAACCACATATCACTGGACACTGTGGGAAATTTAGCATGGCCAATCCACTTAACCTGCCCAACTTTGGACTGTGGGAGGAAATCGGAGCACCTAGAGGAAACCACACAGACACAGAGAGAATATGCAAACTCCACACAGACAGCCATCTGAAGCTGTAATAGAACCGGAGTCCCTGCTGGTGAAACTAACCAGTGTGAAACTATCAGAAAATTTACAAAGGGCTATAGAAACTGTGAGACAATAAGGATAGGGACTTTATACTGTAGAAAATATCACGACGTTCTTTTGATAAGTCAATTACCTTGTAAAATATTTCTCCAAGCAACAGTATGTCTTTAGTGCAAGTGACTGCAAGTGGCTGGTGTAACTTAGCAAAATATCTAGTTGAGCAGCTGGACTAGCACCAAAGCCACATTCGTAATCTTTCTCACACGTGAAGCATTATGATCATGATGTAATTGCACCTGAACAACTTGTAGACAATTCAGACCTGCATGAAAAGACCTTTTCACTTCAAGATACAACAATGACACTGGGGCAACTTTAGCTTAAACCACCGTTTTTCCAGTGTAGGAAGCGTGTGTATGTGCGTACGTGTGTGTGTGTGGCGGTGTGGTTGAATGGGCAGGTGGAGTGGGCATCAATTTGAACAGAAAGGAAGAAGGAGCAAGTTAGAGGGTAAGGGATTAAAAGACACACAGATAGGAGTAGGGGAAACAAAACGGAGAACAAAGTTCTTGGTATAAAGTTGTTGAATTCAATGTTGAATCCAAAAGATGTAAAGTGCCTAAAGAGAAAATGGGGTGCTGTTCCCTCAGCTTGTATTGTGCTTAGGATCAGGTACAATGCTGATATCAGGTCAATTTTCTGTTCCAGTGAAGTCAGGGAACAGTAATATTATGGGGATGAGGTAAGGTAAAGGTGATAGAAGGTAGGATTGGGCTGTGAATCCAGCATTCCATTTAATTTGATGCCAAGTGAGTTAGATTAAAAATTGACCTTGATACATCAATTTCCTTAAACCTAGGTATCCAAGCAATACTGCTCGAGTATATTGACATTGCCCGATATTTAAAGAACACAAGTGTTCCTAAATTATAACAATATCACTGTCAAATATCACAATGACTATGACTTGTCAGCTGATGTGGGGATCTCATCTGCTGGTTAGTGAACAGAGTGGCTGATAGTGAGGCATCCTTTCAAGGGAACCTGTTTTTCTGGATGATATTGCTATTTGCAAGACAGCCGTGTGGCCCCATTTAATCCCTCAGCCGCCATTAATTGACATTTTACGATAGCGGTCATGAATCCCTCCTCAGCAACTTCCACTCTGAAACGTATTGGGTAGAGTGATGGATGGGGTGTGGGAGGGTTTCTTGCTTTTGCGAGATTGGGGTGAGGCCTCTCCTTCAATCAAAGTAGCACAGCCACCATATTTCCCCTCATGACAAGCTGCATTAAATCTAGCCCTATCTGTTTGAAAATGGAGAAATCTTTGCAACATTTGTTCACCTTTGTAGAACATGCTTTTCAAATGAAACAGTGAAAAATACATGAGAGAAATGTATTTTTCACAGCCTTGATGCACTCTATATTTTAAAAGTACTTATATTGATAATAAAACACATTGCTGAGGTTGTGGAAGATGCTGTGTCTTTCATAATTTCAGATCAAAACACACCAAAAGACACTTACGTTGGTTGTGTTCTTGTACGCACTCTTGGCAGCCCTGATTGAAAATGCATCACCGTGAATGTTGCAATCAGATTTGTTGCGTTCATAATTCTCCTTGTATTTCAACTGTCAACAAAAGAGCAATATTTGAAATCCTGCCAATCACGTAAGAGTCATTCCATCAGGTAAAGTTTCGTGTTTAGTGCACTTTGAGAGTTACTTATTTAGATGGCATGAGTGGGTTACAATGCAAGTTTTATTTTTGTATAACTAATTAGCAACTGATGGTGAAGGTTACTATCTTGACATTCCTAGAGAGGCGAAACATAAAGCAGAATTTCCCCTTACCCGGAGGTAACAAGAAGGGGAAGGAATTGAATTAATTGGTCCTCGCACCTCCTTCTCACCATCTTCTGCAATTTAGTTGCGAGTTTGTAAGAAGGTCTATTGGAGACTCTCTAGATCTATCATCAAATAAGGCCCTGAAGTGGTCATAAGTTGATTAAATCTCTGCCTCGCCATTTAATTTCCTTCCCAGCATGCAAGGAAAACAACTGGTTACCCAACTAGGAACTAAGGTGACCTGCCTGCTAGGTTAGGGGGATGTCCAGTTGCCCTAACCTGGGACATTTGGAGTTGCTGATGTTGAGCAAGGGGCTGATATCTGAAAACTACCTACCTGCTCCTGGCTTTCATAACTCTGACCTATTTCTCCCCACAGTGCTCTACAAAACGCCCAGTATTGGTAGGAGATTGCAAAGTTGAAATTGCTTTAAAGCAAAAGGCAACCTTATTTCTATTATTGGGTGTGGTGAATACTTACATCACTAATTTTGTCTTTCACACTTCGCATGTGTAGCAGCATTGGTGTGTCATGGATAGTAGTGTAGCCCTTAGCTTTGTCCCGGTTATGCTCCAGTTTATATTTAATCTGCAAAAACACAAAAAAGGAAGGTTCTCATATAAAAATGTGATTATTATGCAAGTTGTTTTCTCTGAATTATGTGAAGATCCATCTTTACATTGCTCCATTCTATAGATGTGCAATTAAATATCATGAATATTTCCCTAATGCCAAAACTAATGTAGATAATTGTCATGACAAATGTCTCATGATTATTTTGTACTGGCATTAATTGTAGTTAACTGAGTTCAAACATTTGAAGTTAGAAACCATGCAGCAGATCAAGAACGGAAAATGTGGAACCATTTGTAACTTTAACAAAATATGGATTCAACCAATAGTACTAAAATGCTAACATGTCATGCTAGCTGTTGTTTTAAAGGCAAGTATGACAAAGAGACCTAGGGGTACAGATGCGTAGTTCCTTGAAAGTGGAGTTGCAGGTAGAGGAATTTCTCACTCAGTGCTGGATGCCATCCAGCAAGCCAGATAAAAAGGGAATAGAACAAAAGAATTTCAGCTAAACTGCAAACCCAAGTATCTTGAAATTAACTACTCAACAATCATTATTACACTATTTAGTCTTCACACATAACCAGAGACTGATTCACATGTCATTTAACTTTTCTCTTTTTTTGGACTCTTTTCTCACTTCTTTAATCTGTATCTATATGAGTTATCATTTCTTCTCTGTATTAATATGCTCATTCTTTGTTTACTCAAGGATGCCAGGTTAATTAGCTCCTTTTAAATCACAAATTCATTTTTTTCTGGGAGAAAAGTATTGACAAGGATGGATCTTTTTTAATTAACCTCGTTGTGGCCAATTGGTGGGGGATTGGGGGGTGGGGTGCGGCGGAGGAGGGTGAATAGGGGGACAGCTTGGAGTACCCTGTCTGGGAGAAAGTGAGGACTGCAGATGCTGGAATTGAAAAAGCACAGCGGGTCAGGCAGCATCTGAAGAGCAGAAGAGTTGACATTTCAGGCATAAGCCCTTCATCCTGTCTGGAACTATAATAAATTGGGGAATTTTACCAGTGGTTTCACTGTAACTCTGCTCTTTTTATCCAGGTAATAGGAAAGGAACACAAAGTTCTGAATATACCCAGTTGTAGCTGATTGTAATAGCTGTATTTATCTCTCTACAGTGTGGAAAGCTTTAGATTCTCTACAGTGTGGAAACAGGCCATTCGGCCCACCAACCCTCCGAAGAGTAACCCACCCAGACCCATTTCCTTCTGACCAATGCACCTTACACTATGGGCAATTTAGCATGGTCAATTCACCTAATCTGCACATCTTTGGACTGTGGGAGGAAACCGGAGTACCCGGAGGAAACCCACGCAGACATGGGGAGAATGTGCAAACTCCACACAGACAGTCGCCTGAGACTAGAATCAAACCTGGGACCCTGATGCTGTGACGCAGCAGTGCTAACCACTGAGCCAATGTGCTGCCCCTAACTAAAGATCAGTAATCTGAACAACTCTGTATATGCATAACAGGTATAGCTAGTTTCTGTGCTCAGTCACGGTAACTACTATTTAAACAGATTTAATTTAAACACATATGCATTGCATTAAAAAAACTTAACTTACATCACTGATGAACTTCGTCACTTTCTTAGTTCGGAGATTGTCAGGGGTCTCAAAAATTGAAGTGTATTTGTCTTTCACCTTTTCGTAGTCCTTCCGATAAATCCACTGTATACAGCGAGCAAATAATTAATGTAGAGCAATCAATGTCAACCCAATGGGCCAGATCTTGCTGAAAAGCTGTATTCCATCTAACGACCTCGAGCTATAGCTTTCCCAGTCAATATCTGGGAAGTTAAAGTCCCCCATAACAACCACCCTGCTACTTTCACTCTTCTCCTGAATCATCCTCGCAATACTATCCTCTACTTCTCTCGGACTATTAGGAGGCCTGTAGAAAACACCTAACAGGGTGACCTCACCTTTCCTATTTCTAACCTCAGCCCAAACTACCTCAGATGGCAAGTCTTCCTCCATCGTCCTTTCCACCGCTGTAATACTATCCTTGACAAGTAATGCCACACCTCCCCCTCTTTTACCCCCATGTCTGACCCTACTAAAACATTTAAACCCTGGAACCTGCAACAGCCATTCTTGCCCCTGTTCTACCCACGTCTCTGTAAAGCCCAAAACTAAAATTTTGCATCTAAGAAGGTGAAACAAAATGCCACATTTTATCAAAATCTGGCCCAATATCAATAGAATATCAATCAAAAAACATGCAGTAAGTGTTATTAAAGAAGACAGTGCCACACATGCACACAGCAAAATTACTTGTGCTTGAATTAGTAGGGAACATTTTAGAAATTAATCTCAACTTGGTTTGCAACTGAAATTCACCAAAATATTGATTAATCTATTTCCAAATGAACTTTTAAAATGATTAATGCTTAGTGTTCAATGCTTTAGTTTAAGACAATCCAAAAAATATAAAGAAGATACAATAGTGCACAACACCAAGCGCTTTTACCTGGCTCCCTAAGATTGAGTTGTATATGGCAGTCAGCATATCAGGCCGTAGAAGTTCATTGCATCCTCGCCTTAATTTGAATTTGGCTTCAGACTTATATGATTGCTGTCAATAAAAATGCACATGCATGCAAAGGATGATGGAACGTAAGCTAAGCCAGTAAAGGACACCAGTGTTCATCATCCTCGAACTCAGTCACTCTACAAGTGAAAAGGTTCTTATAAGCTGCAGCAGGCCTACCCAATAAAACATTTATTTGGGTAGATGACATCCACATAAAGCATACCAGCAGATGACTGCTGGTTATGTTGTAGATGGCTAGCATTCTAGTGCAAGCTCCACAGAATTACCTGGCTACTTAGTCGCCCCGACCTTTTGGCTAGAAGGTTTCTAGGATCATCCAAAACCAAGGTATACTTGCTCTTCTGCTTCTCATAGAAAGCTTTGTATGACTTCTGCTCAGAATATGAGATGTAGTTAAAATAATGCATTCTATTCAATGATTTAATGTTTTTGTAAAGGAAGTGTGAGGTGAGGGAATTAACTGATTTAACTGTTGCATGGGGATGAAATATTTCAATATCTGGCTCTAGGACAAGTCAGTGCAGTCAGATTTTCTCAATCTTCTAAGCCTTGTCTGAAAATCTGACTCTGACCACCTGAAGTCAGAGTCAAAATGTTGTTCCCATTTCCAACAACCAGTCATTTGCAAGTAAAGAGAGTGAATGACAAATATGCTGCTTAACAAGAGCTACATCCATGTCCTGAAATTCTTGGCAACAGGCCCTACAAAAGTGAGCATTTGTTAGTACTTTGCTTGCATTCATTGGAGTTACTGCAAAGATGTATCTCAAAATAGAATGGAAGTAAATATATAATGCTGACAATATTCAGGATTGAGAATCAAAATGATATTACTTTAACTGACAAATTGTAATGATGGAAATCCTAATCATAAAAATAATCAACATGTTTTCTCTTTGCCTGAGACTAGAGTGTTTTTGAATTTTACTTGTGTTGCTTTTAGCCTTAAGCAGCTTGGAAGTGAGGATTGTAACAATTAATGAACTGCCTAGTAACTCAGATAAAGCAAATGATAGATATTAAAATTCTTTTTTGCATCTGTCAAAAAATGTTTAGGTAATGTTTGGTCAGATAAGTTGTAAAATATGTACTTTCATTATCTTCATGGATATCTACAGCCTTATGATACATTTTATCTTTGTTCGTAATTATTCGCTCAAGCACAGTATAGATCAAAGAGGTTTTAATTCCATCACTCATTTCAGTTTTTGAAATGAACAGTTTCAACATTCTGGAAGAAGTGATTTAATTAAAAGTTGAACAACTGTTTTAGGGAAGCAGATTTATTTATACTTGTGGTAATGGGAAAATCTTACCTTTGTTTTTACCTTATAATAATTTCTAGGCTCCTCTAGGTAGCAGTTAAGAAAATCGCAAAGAAAAATGAGTGGTAAGGGAATAATGTAATACATGCCTCTGTAAAAGCTAAAAGTCATCTCTTATCCTTTGGATTTTGAGTCATTTTATCCTAAAAAGACTTTTTTTTTTAAACACAATACAGTTCAGTGAAGAGTTCAAGCTCTACATTATCAAAGAAAATCCCAAGTTGCCACAAAGTACCAGATCGAATAAGAAAACCTAATGGTACATTAAAGGAATGTTAATACCCATTCACAGAATTTACTCAGTCTAATATTTATATTTTCTATTTTTTTTCCTTGAAAGCAAATTCAAAAAGAGATGATGTTATTAACAGATTTAGTATTTTTATATATTTTGAGACAAAAATATAGATCAAGAATGTCCAGGTTTTACGTTGGAAGGTTTGCACCAGAGAGCCTTGAGAGCAGTGTATAAAGTTGAAACCCATGTCCCTATATTCAGTTACTGATACAAGCACATCTTAGTGCTCTGACTAAGGATTCGTCCACTATTCAGGCAACAGTGCTAAAAGCAGTACTTTCAAACTCTTCAGAGTCACTAAATACAAAATGGGAGCCATTAACAAGTACGAGATGCAATGTGAACAGGACTGAATTGCCTGGGCTTTCAAGGTTGGGTCGCAAGGGCTTGAAGGCTCCAACATAGGTTGGATATTTGTAATATTGTCTTATTAACTCTATCCCAATTGCACAAACCTCATCTAACATTGCTGTTGCCGCCCTAGCGTGCCGGATGTGTGGAGTATCGGCCGTATACTTGAAGTTGTTTCTTAGTTTTGCAACTGATTCTCGGTACTTGTACTGCAAAAGAAAATTTGACAGATAAGTAAGATGGACAGCAAACCTTCTCTAAAAGCTGAACAACAGAATGAAACATCCACTTTATTTTCACTAAGTAGTTTATGTTTGGAATTATTGAACATAGTGTGCTCCTTCTAAGGTTTTGTTAAATTTATAGTTTCAGAACATGCAGCTTAGGCCACTGTTCACAACATTTAATCATATTTTGCTTTCCTTTATTGGTCAGAGTATTGAGTACAGGAGTTGGGAGGTCATGTTGCGGCTGTACAGGACATTGGTTAGGCCACGATTGGAAATATTGCGTGCAATTCTGGTCTCCTTCCTATCGGAAAGATGTTGTGAACCTTGAAAGGGTTCAGAAAAGATTTACAAGGATATTGTCAGGGTTGGAGGATTTGAGCTATAGGGAGAGGGTGGATAGGCTAGGGCTGTTTTCTCTGGAGCGTCAGAGGCTGAGGGGTGACCTTATAGAGGTTTGTAAAATCACGAGGGGCATGGATAGGATAAATAGACAAAGTCTTTACCCTGGGGTGGTGGAGTCGAGAACTAGAGGGCATAAGTTTAGGGTGGGGGGGGGGAAGATATAAAAAAAAAGAGACCTAAGGAGCAACTTTTTCACACAGAGGTTGGTACATGTATGGAATTAGCTGCCAGAGGAAGTAGTGGAGGCTGGTACAATTGCAACATTTAAAAGGCATCTGGATGGGTATGTGAATAGAAAGGGTTTGGAGGGATGTGGGCCAGATGCTGGCAGGTGGGACTAGATTGGATTGGGATATCTGGTCAGCATGGACAGGTTGGACCGAAGGGTCTGTTTCCATGCTGTACATCTTTATGACTTTATGACTCTATGTATCAGATGGCAAACCAAACAGACGATAGGACCTGACCAGTGAAATGGTGGTGGTTGTAACATAGTACATGTTTAGAGTGTTACTCTACTTTTCCTGATACCTCATTGTCAATTTCTGCATTATAGTCATAGAGTTGTACAGCATGGAAACAAACCTGTTGGTCCAACTCGTCCATGCCGACTAAATATCCCAACCCTGCCAGCACCCGGCCCATATCTCTCCAAACCCTTCCTATTCTGTAGAATGGAGAATAGATCAAGAAATAATTGGCACTTGTAATAAAGGTACTGAATTAACTATGGGAGATTTAGCAATCGTATGGATTGGATGAATCAAAAAATTAGCCTGATAGATGAGTTTAGAGAGTGTTTGGGACAGTTACATCGAATAATACATTCTGAAACCAAACATAGAATAGACTATTTTAAACTTGGTAATGTATAATGAGGCAGGGTTAATTATTTTCCTCATACTAAAGGTTCCCTCTGGGTAACATGATAGAATTTCATATTCAGACTGAGGGTGAGAAATGTGAGCCTTAACCTATTATCGTAAACACAATTAAAGACAATTACAGGGGTATGAAGATTAAGATGGCTAGTGTGGATCAGGTTAATAGATTAAATGGTAGAGAAGCAGTAGCAGACACTTAAGTAGTGATCTCATAACTCTCAGAAAGGAGACAGTTCATTGAAAAAATAAAGATCCTTTGGGAAGAATACACTATCTGTGGTGTGAAGAATTCTTCTTTACATAAGTATTTTGAGATCCCAGAAACAAGCAACCAAAGAAATGTGACATTTCTACCCACCAGTAGGAGTGGGGCTTATTGCCAGGTTTTCAATTGGTAACTCAAATAGTTTTGGTCACTGAAGAAAAGTTCTGGGTCACATTTAGTTGAAGAAGGATATGAGGGTCGGCAAATGAGTATGTGACAGTAGACAAAGGGATGTAGACTGTCTAGATGTGCTGCAGTTAGTATTGCTAGAGAGGCAGCTGAATTACACAGATTCTGTGAAGGGCATTCAGTCAGAAGTCAAGAGCAGTTGGATGTTTCCATGCTATTTAGAAATTTGAGACGTTCTGGAAACCAATAGGCAGATAAGTGTAAGAGTCAAAGCTCAGAAGAAGAACTGCAGAGATGACAAAGTAGGAAGCTCACTGGCTGTGCGTTGGAGGATGCTGTCAGGTGATCAGAAGAGGCTTGCAAGTTATAAAACCACATGCAGCTGGGATAGTAGTATTTGCAGAGCAGTATTTGCTTCGACCATAAGACTCAGAAGTGACAAGAACAGAATTTGGTGATTCAGATCTGCTCTGCTTTTCAACAAGATCATGGTTGATCTAATAATCTGCAACTCCACTTTCCTGCCATTTTCCCATGAGCCTCAATTCCTTTAATGATTAAAAATGTGTATATGAATATGCTTAACAGGCTTGAGTATAGTTAACACCCCAGCCTCAACACCCCTTTGCAATAAAGAATTCTTCAGATTCATCACACTCTGAAAGAAAAAAGTTCCTCCTTATATCTAACTTAAAAGACCAGTCAGTCTTCGTCAGTGATGGACAAATTATTGGAGAGGATTCTGAGAAAGAGGACTTAAAGATAATTTGGAAAAGCATAGCTTGAATAGAGGTAGTCCATGGCTTTATGAGAGACAGAGTCAAAGAGTGTAATGCTGGAAAAGCACAGCCGGTCAGGCAGCATCCGAGGAGCAGGAGAGTCGACATTTCAAGTACAAGCTCTTCATCAGGAAATGTCGATCCTCCTGCCCCTTGGATGTTGGCTGACCTACTGTACTTTTCCAACACCACACTCTTCAACTCTGATCTCCAGCATCTGCAGTCCTCACTTTGTCCTTTGGGGGGGGGGGGGGGGCAGGTCTTACGAGGGCCTCACAAATCTTTTTGAATTCTTTGAGGATGTGACAAAACACATTGATGAAGGTAGAGTAGTGGGTGTGGTGTACATGAATTTTAGCAAGGCTTTTTATAAGGATCCCAAGATAGGCTCATTCAGAAGTAAGGAGACATTGGACACAGAGAAACTGGACTGTCTGGATACAGAATTGGCTGGCCCATAGAAGACAGAGGGTGGTGGTAGTTGGAAAGTATTCAGCCTGAAGCTCGGTGATCAGTGGTGCTCCGCAGGGATCTGTTCTGGGACGTCTGCTCTTTGTGATTTTTATAAGTGACCAGGATGAGGAAGTGGAAAGGTGAGTTAGTAAGTTTGCCGATGATATGAAGGTTAGTGGAGTTTTGGATAGTGTGGAGGGCTGTTGTAGGTTGCAACGGGAAATTAACAGGATGCAAACATGGGCTGAGAAGTGGCAGATAGATCTCAATCTGGAAAAGTGTGAAGTGATTCATTTTGGAAGGTCAAATTTGAATGCAGAGTACAGGGTTAAAAGGTGGGATTCTTGGCAGTGTGGAGGAACAGAGGGAACTTAGGGACCATGTTCATAGATCCCTCAGAATTGCACCCAAGTTGATCAGGTTATTAAGAAGGCATCTGTTGTGTTGTTTTTTCTTAGCAGGGGGGGATTGAGTTTAAGAGCCTTGAGGTTATGCTGCAGCTCTATAGAGCCCAGGTTAGACCACACTTGGAATATTGTGTTCAGTTCTGGTCACCTCATTATCAGAAGGATTCGTCTCTTCAAGAAAGGAAATAGGGAAATCCCCAGCAATTACAGATCAGTCAGTCTCACATCTGTCATCTGCAAGGTGTTAGAAAGTCTTCTGAGGGATAGGATTTATGACCATCTGGAAGAGCATGGCTTGATTAAATGCAGTCAGCACGGCTTTGTGAGGGGCAGGTCATGCCTCACGAATCTTATTGAGTTCGTTGAGGATGTTACTAGATAAGTTGATGAGGGTCGAGCTGTGGATGTGGTGTATATGGACTTCAGCAAGGCATTTGATAAGGTTCCCCATGGTAGGCTCCTTCAGAACGTCAGGAGAAATGGGATACAGGGAAATTTAGCTGTCTGGATACAGAATTGACTGGTCGACAGAAGACAGCAAGTGGTAGTGGAAGGAAAGTATTCTGCCTGGAAGTCAGAGGTGAGTGATGTTCCACAGGGCTCTGTTCTTGGGCCTCTACTGTTTGTAATTTTTATTAATGACTTGGATGAAGAGATTGAGGGATGGGTTAGCAAGTTTGCAGATGACACAAAGGTTGGAGGTGTCGTTGACAGTATAGAGGGCTATTGTAGGCTGCAGCGGGATATTGACAGGATGCAGAGATGGGCTGAGAGGTGGCAGATGGAGTTCAACCTGGAAAAATACGAAGTGATGCATTTTGGAAGGTTGAACTTGAAGGTTGAGTACAGGATTAAAGACAGGATTCTTGGTAGTGTGGAGGAACAGTGGGATCTTGGTGTGCAGGTACATAGATCCCCTAAATCTGTCACCCAGGTGGACAGAGTTGTTAAGAAAGTATATGGTGTTTTGGCTTTCATTAACGGGAGATTGACTTTAAGAGCCATGAATTCTTGTTGCAGCTCTATAAAACTTTGGTTAGACCGCACTTGGAATACTGTGTCCAGTTCTAGTCACCCTATTATAGGAAAGATGTGGATGCTTTGGAGAGGGTTCAGAGGAGGTGCCTGGATGTCAGTTCCAGGATGCTGCCTGGAAATGAGGGCTTATCTTATGAAGAGAGGTTGACTGAGCTCAGATTTTTATCATTGGAAAAAAGAAGAGAGAGAGGGGACCTAATTGAGGTGTATAAGATAATGAGAGGCATAGATAGAGTTGATAGCCAGAGACTATTTCCCAGGACAGAAATTGTTAACACGAGGGGTCATAGTTTTAAGCTGTTTGGTGGAAAGTATAGAGGGGATGTCAGAGGCGGATTCTTTATGCAGAGTTGTGAGAGCATGGAATGCATTGCCAGCAGCAGTTCTGGAAGCGAGGACATTGGCGATATTTAAGAGACTGCTGGACATGGATATGGTCACAGAAATTTGAGGGTTCGTACATTAGGTTTACCTTACATGAGGATCAATGGTCGGCACAACATTGTGGGCTGAAGGGCCTGTTCTGTGCTGTACTGTTCTATGTTCTATGTTCTATGATATGGAAGCTTTAGAGAGGGTGCAAGGAGATTTACTAGGATGCCGCCTGGACTGGAGGGCGTGTCATAGGAAGAAAGCTGAGGGAGCTAGGGCTTTTCTCATTGGAACAAAGATAGATAAGAGGTGACTTGATAGAGGTGTACAAGATGATAGGAAGCATAGATAGAGTGGATACCCAGAGACTTGTTTTCCAGGGCAGGAATAGCTGTCATGCTGGGGCATAATTTTAAGGTGACTGGAGGAAGGTTTAGGGGAGATGTCAGAAGTAGGTTCTTTACACAGAGGTTTTTGGGTGCATGGAATGCACTGCCAGCAGTGGTAGTAGAGTCAGATACATTAGGGACATTTCAGTGACTCTTGGATAGCCATATACACGATAATAAAACACAGGGTAGAAAGGTTAGTTTGATCTTAGGATTAGATAAAGGATTGGCACAACATCAAGGGCTGAAAGGCCTGTAATGTGCTGCATTCTTCTATGTTCTATAACTCCTTATTCTGAGATTCTGCCCTTCAAGCCTTAATCCTTTGATCCAAATGAGTGAATCCTGATGAAATTAAATAGCAAACAGAGCACAGAGATAGGCCATTCAACCCAAGTCACTGACGTTCCAGAGGACCTTGCTTGCACCACTCTTCATCTCACCCTTTCAGCATTCTATTCCTGTCTACATCTTATGTTCAAATTGTATTCCCTTAAATTAGATACGTGTGTGAGATGAGAAACTATTAGGTAAAGGCAGAATCAGGCTCATCTCTGTAATCCCACAGTTGAGTAGCTTGCTTTCTACACAAGGCCATATGACACTGGAACAGGAGTGAGGCAGGTATATGCGGAATGAGATAAATTAACATGAATACCTTCGGAGAGAAGAGAAAATGAAAGTGAAGTTGAAATAAAGGATTTTTACCAAAATAAAAAGGATCCCTAATGGTCAATAAGAGTGTGAAGACTGACAAATATACTTCATACAGCAGCAAATGTTGAGATGTGTGGCCCTAAATAAAGATGAAGAGATGTCTGGTTCTGTTAGGTGTCCAACTCACTCACATAAGCATGTCAGGTCATACAGTGAAGCTGCTCATCCCTACCTGGCTGTAGAGCTCCTTGTTCTTTCCAGCCAATGTCAAGTCAGGTGTGTCCCATGCATAGCAACCAATTCCTCTCAGCCATCCCAAGTCTTCTTTGTATTTAACCTAGTTAGAAAATAATCATTTTCATTTCAGGCATCAGATCTGAAAATGACAAAACGAACTTTCAAACAGTTAATTTCAGTACTTTAAATACTAAACACAAAGAATACACTATTGCAAAGGACCAGAGAGAAAAAAATCAAGGTAATCCGACTGGTCCCTGAAACTATGAAGCTTTCTTGAGAGGCTGTGAAATTTGATGAAACACTTATTTCCTAGCCTTGGGTGGTTGTATGCAAATGTGAGACCCAGACAGACAAAAAGCATGTCCATGCTCACACCTGACTATCTGTCTTTTTTTAACATTCATTCTCAGGATGTGGGTGTCACAGGCTAGGTCAGCATTTATCACCCATCCTTAATTGCCCAGAGGACAGTTAAGAGTCAAACACATTGTTGTGGGGCCAGAGTCACATGTAGGCTAGGCCTGGTAGGAAAGGCAGATTTCCATCCCAAAGTACATTAGTGAAATAGATAGGTTTTTTCCTGACAATTGGCAATGGCTTTATGGTCATCATTAAACTCTGATTTCCAGACTTTTTATTGAATTGAAATTCCACTGTCTGCATGGCAGGGTTTGAAACAAGGGCCCCAGAATGTTACCTGGGTTTCTGGATTAATAGTCTAGCAATAACACCACCAGGCTATCACCCACCCCATCGTCTTTTGGATGTGGTACCAAAAGGTCACCAGGCACCTAAGTATTTACCAGCCCAGCAGGGGAGGAAGAAGAGAAGAGATATGGCATGGATTTTACAGTAAAAATTCAAAAATAGCATGTCTAATTATGACAAGCTACAGGACAAAATCACCTTCTAGCATTAAGAATCTGTAAAATGTCACTTACAGTCCCGATCTATTAGTCAGAAAGTCAAAAATAGTATCTCATTAAGTGAGACATCCTGTGTGTGGGCACATCTTAAAGTTGCATACATTGTCTTGTTCAATTTTGAATTTAGATTATCATTGAAAGCATTATGCGTTTATATGTTTAACAGTCAACAACAGCAACAAATTTAAGATTGTAGTGGTACTATATTTGCACTATATTTCTAAACAAAAATACAAAGTTAAAGAGGACAAAGTTAAAGACTCACAGTGCTGATGGCATCGGTTACCATACGGTGGTGCATGTGTTCAGGTGGGTCAGGGATTGATCTCCACACACCCAACTGTTGGATGTACTTCTCCTTGTATTTGACCTAGGACCACAATGTTAATGAAAAGTCACTAACCAGAAATGAGGAAACTGATAGAAAGCAGGACTGCACTGGGACGAAGAAGGTTTCCAAATATTCCTAAATGGACCTGGTTTCCCTTGCCTGTGAATGCTTAGCTGAACCTGAAGCTGTGTCAGTTGAGAATGCCATGCAATATTTGAGAATTTTCATCCCATCAGTGTATGCAGAACAAAGATGAAGGAACACAGTATGGGTACAATTACTGGATTCTTCATTCTAATTGACCCTGCTTACAATAATAACCCTGTTTTAATAATTTCTCCTTGGAAAGGTCTGGGATTTGATTTTATGGGCTTGGTGTGTTTTTGGCAGGGCCTCATGTAAATACATCAATTGTTTAACCATCTTCCTTTGTGCACACTCCAAACCAGTCCCATAACACACGAGGTGGGCAAAGTGACCACTAACGTGCCAACATTAAGGTCTATACACCTTCAGCATTATATTCTGGACAGTAGACAAAGGGCATGAGGGAGAAGGTTGGCCTTTTACCCAAGTTCATTTGAAGGTGGAAAAAAAAAGGGGTAAATATTTTGGGGGGATTTTTTAAAAAATGTAATTGCAGAATGTGGCTTTTACTAGTTGGGCCAGTAATCACTGCCTATCCCTGATTTCCCAGAGGGCAGTTGAGAGTCAACTACATTGTTGCGGGTCTGGAGTCACATGTAGGCCAGACCAGGTGAGGATGGCAGATTTTGTTCTCTGAAGGACATTTGTGAACCGGATGGGTTTTAAGTCCAGATTTTATTTTTTTTTTATTGAAGTCAAGTTCCACCATCTGCGTTGACAGGATCCAAACTCAGATCCAGAACATTATGTGGTTGGTAATGCACAAAGTAAAAAGGGGCACTCCATTTAAGATGATGGGCCCCTTTTGTATTGGGATTGCAACAGGTCCTGGGAATGGTGAGGAGACCTGGAGAAATGGTGAATGGGGATGATTAATTAGCAACTTAAAGGCCTTCACTGGTCTTTGGGGCCAGAGAGTTACCCAACATCTCTGTTGCTGATGGTAACATCCCAGCAGAAGTGGGAAGACAATGGGCAAGAAAACACATCATTCCACACAACTGTAAAGCCTTCCACACCATCACCCACAACATATTCACAAGACATTAGAATGGCTGGGGGGATCTGGGCCATAGCTGAAAGCCTGATCATGGTCTCTGTCTTATTGTCAGAGAGTGATAACAAGTTAAAGATACCCATATTTCTGTAGAAAAGAGGCAAGTCCAAAAGGTCGCCATGCATTACAATGTTAGTCTCATTACTCTATGTAACATGCTCACACAATATGAATAGCTTTTAAATACTTCAAAGATTTCAGTTACTTAAATATAAACATCATGTACCTCACTGATATCATCTGTGACTTTGCGATGGTAGACAATGTTCAGGGCATCTTTCACTGTACGGTAATGACCTTTTGCATGTTCAAAGGCTTCTTTATATCGTAACTATTAAAAGCAAAAAGAGTGTCCTCAAAATGTGAAAAAATCACAGATGGTTATGAAATCTCTTTATATACCAGTAAGAAGGAATTATTCAATACATACATCACTGGCAATTATGTATGCTTTCTTAGAAATCAACAATGTTGGAGTATCTGGGATTGTAGTGTATTTACTCTTGAACTTCTCATATTGTTCCTTGTATTTTTTCTAACATTGGAAAGAAAAAAAGATAGATTAGAATCATGAACTTAATTGAATAAAAGCAGGTCTTTCTATCTTAACTTTTCACACATTTAGTATGTTGCACCCTGGAATCCATGTCACATTGAGAAGTGATATGTATTGCACATGAATCATTGAAAAGCCATGAACGACTATTTGTATGAAGGTGTAGACTGCTATAGTACTCTTTTCAATTTGTTAACTGCCCTGTTTAAATGGCAGCAAAATAATTTCATACTCATTATGTTTTTTAATTAATCCTGTGCATTTTCTTGACTTGCAAATGTAAGCAACTTATTTCCTCGAAATTGAGTGCATTTAAAAATAAGTTGAAACAACATATTTATATATGTATTACTTGTGTAAGAGGTTTTCCAAATAACTGCTTATTTGTGTCTTACCTCACTGGCAAAATCTTTGACATGCTTGGCATGATTCAGGGATGTAGTATGCTCATGAGGAATGTAATGCGGTCTATCTTTTCTAGCTAATTCAACATACAGGTACTGCAGAAGGAAAAAGAAAACATCTTTAATAAGATGTGTGATAATAGACAGTACTTGGCAGGTTTCACAATACTTGCAAACTAGCACAGAAATTTTGTCATATCTTTCCACACTGAAGAATATAACGGTTCCTGAATTTTCTATCATGTTACTCACTGATACAACACTTCCTTTGAAGTGATAATAAAAAAAATTTTACTGTGGTCAGTAATTTTCAACTACATTCAATACATATCTTGCTTTGATACCATACTTAAAAGCCTCCTTTTAGTTTCTACTCAGAAGCTTTTCACTATAAGAACCATCATTTCCATTTAACAGCTTGTCTGGCCTCACCTGACTCTGTATCTTCTGACCGTGTTTGGCTCGGTTTAGATCCACAGTGTCAAGCCTTGTTGTGTACTTCGTCTTTGCTTTATTTCCCTGAGCACGGTATACCAGCTAAAATTGACAAGAGGCAAATGAAAGATCAATTATCTCACTAAAATGTGGCACATGTTCTGTTTTGTTCTTGCTTAGATCTATGATAGGTTTGGGTGTCCCCGTTTACCAAATCTGTCATGATGCTTGAAGAGTCTCCAGAACCTTAATCCTGTCAGTGTCCACATTTTGCTCAATTTGGAATGTTTATCTGTATCATTGCTGTGACAAGCGAACCTTTCAAAACTGATCTTTATCGATTTTTGTTGGAAAACAGAATGTAGAGATATGGAGTTACGGCATTATTAAGATTGGCTATGGACTTCCTTGGTCAGGCATTGGATTGTCAATTGTGTCATAGAAATTTGATTGAGTCCCAATCTTGCATTAGCAAGCAAGTCAAATTAGAACGAAATGAACCCTGAGATAAATGCTCTTATCTTCCTGCTTTATAAAGAACAAGCTGATCAATGCAAAGTTCATAATTAAGGACTAAAGCTCATGATCAAGCATGTAGGATAATAGAGGTCCCTCAAAAGCAACACGACTGGCTAAACAGAGGGGAGTATGTATTTTGGCATAAAAAATTTAGTGCCTTAACTTGGATGTGTACAGATGCAAAAATAAATTCTTAGCTTGGAGAAATCTCAGGATGTGTGATCACAAAGTTTTATACATAACATCAAACAAATCACAAAACCTTCAGCAACCATCTTGATGTTCCCTGCATTAAATTCAATACTGAGTGCAATGATTACACATCAACTGCTGAATAATTCAGATCTTTTTATTGTGATCTTGGCAGAAAAGGGGATGAGAGTCAAAAAAATTGCAGATGCTGGAATCCAAGGTAGACAAGCAGGAGGCTGGAAGAACACAGCAAATCAGGCAGCATCAGGAGGTGGAGAAGCCAACATTTTGGATGCAACCCATCTTCAGGACTGGGGGTGGGTCTAAGAGGAGCTGTAAAAAAGAGGATGAGGTGGGGCATGCGGTGGTGAAGTAGGAATAGGTGAACACAGGTAGAGGGTACGAACTGGTTGGTTGATGGGAGGAATGAATCTCTTTGGTAGCTGAAAGGAAGGGTCAATCAGAGGAATAGAAGGGAGGGGGCAGGGCTGGGAAGGAAGTTGGGGATGGAAAGAGAGGTGTGCCCATTATGAGGTAGATCACCTTTCTTGAGTTCTGAGGTGTAATTGGTATACTCTACAGCTCTGTCTCCCTGCAGTTTTCCTCTTTGTCAAAAATTCCCATCAGAGGTTGATTATAGACTGAAGAAATATTTCCTTTACATTGCTTAATTTCAAATAACAGCATAGAACGCTAGATCATTTTCCTGAAGTCACTTAACATTTTCATAGAATCTTGATAGTGTGGAAGCAGGTCACTTGGCAAATCGAGTCCACAAGTAGAAAGGGAGGACTGCAGATGCTGGAGATCAGAGTTGAGACTGTGATGTTGGAAAAGCACAGCAGATCAGGCAGCACCCAAGTAGCAGGAGAGTCAGCATTTCAGGCATAAGCTCTTCATCAGGAATTAGGGTTGTGGGTCTGGGGGCCCGAGAGATAAATGGGAGGGGGTGGGGCTAGATGGAAGATAGCAGAGAATGCAACAGATAGGTGAAGGTGAGGGAGAAGGTCGGAGAGGAGGGTGGAGTTGACAGATGGGAAAGGTGATGGACAGGTCAGGAGGGAGGTGCAGAGTTGAAGGCTTGGGAAAATGTGAAGGGAGGGGAAAATGAGGAAAATGTTGAAATCCACATTGATCCCATTTGGTTGTAGGGTCCCAAGGCAGAATATTTTTGATTTTTGGTGGGATGTTACTCATGCCTCCCTACACCTTAACAGCACAGAGGTGGAACAAATGGAGAGTGTCAAGCTCCTGGGAATATGATCAACAAAGAGCTTTCTTGGACTCTTCGTGTGGACGCACTGGTTACAAAGGCCCAACAACAACTCTTCTTCCTCAGACAGCTGAGAAAATTTGGCATGATGGTAAATACCCTTGCCAATTTTTATAGGTTCGCCATCGAGAGCATTCTGGCTGGATGTATCACCACCTGGTATGGCAACTGTACCATTCAAGATCGGAGATGGTTACAGAGAGTGGTGAACTCGGCCCAGACAATCACAAAGGCCAACTTCCCATCTGTAGAATCCATCTACCAGGTCTGCTGTCAAGGAAAGGCTGCCAGCATTCTCAAAGATCCATCCCACCCTGGCAATGCTTTTCTACAACCTCTACCATCGGGGAGAAGGTACGGAAGCCTGAACACACGCATCAGCCAGTTTCTATCCTACTGTTGTTAGGATACTGAATGGACTCTCAAACTCTTAGCATTCACCTGTACCTGTGTTTTGGTTTTTGCCGCTGTTTACCTATTATTTACTTATCTATGCTACTTAACTTTGTGATATGCTTATATTGATCACAAGACAAAGCTTTTCACTGTGCCTTGGTACATGTGACTATAAATTCAATTCAATTCCATTCAATTCAAATTCCTCCAGACCTCGGGTGGTTAGGATCTGGCAATGAAGGAGACCATTTGAGGTTGGGGTGAAAGGTGTTGGTGAGGTTGCTGAATCTGTTCGACCTCCTCTTGGGAGCACGAGGTAGCGCCAATACATTCATCAATGTAGTGGAGGAAAGGTGGGGGTGGTGCCAGTGTAACTACAGAAGGTGGACTGTTCCATGTACTTGACAAAGAGGCAGGCATAGCTGAGGGCCATGCAGGTGCCATGCCCTTTGGTTTGGAGAAAGTGGGAGGATTGGGAGGAGAAATTGTTAAGGGTGAGCACCAGTTCAGCCAGGTGAATGAGGGAGTTGGTGTAAGAGTACTGGTTGGGACGATGTGAGAGAAAGAAACAAAGGGCTTGGAGGCCTTCATCATGGCGAATGATGTGTACAAGGACTGGATGCCCATGGTGAAGATGAGATTTTGGGGGCTGGAAAAACAAACATCTTGGAGTATGTCAAATGCGTGGGTGGTGTCCTGAACGTAGGTAGAGAGTTCCTAGACTAAAGGGGTCAGGACAGTGTCAAGGTATGCAGAGATGAGTTCAGTGGGACAGGAGCAGGCTGAGCCAATGAGTCGAATGGGGCAGTCAGGTTTGTGACTCTTCGGTAGGAGGTAAAATTGGGTGGTGCAGGGTTCACAGACGATCAGGTTGAAGGCTGTGGATGGGAGATCCCCAGAGGTGATGAGTTTGTGGATGGTCTGCGAGATGATGGTTTGGTGATGGGTGATGAGGTTATGGTTAAGGGGCAGTGGGGGGCCTGGCTAAATTGGTCCTCACCCAAAATAACCTCTCCTCCCACATCCTCCAAACGCAGGGGTAGCCTTGAGCACCTGCATGGGACCCAGCTATGCTGCCTCTTTGTCGGATACATGGAACAATCCATCTTCCACAGTTACGCTGGCACCACCCCCCCACATGTTCCTGCGCTACATCGATGATCATATCGGTGCTACCTAATTCTTCCACTAGGAGGTTGAACAGTTCATCAACTTTACCAACACCTTCCACCCTGACCTCAAATTCACCTGAACCATCTCGGTAACCTCCCTTCCTGCACCTCTCCATCTCCGACGACTGACTGACCATGGACATCTACTACAAGCCCAGCAACCTCCACAGCTACCTAGATTTCACCTCCTCCCATCCTACCTCCTGTAAAAATGCCATCCCTTATTCCCAATTCCTCCGCTCCCAACACATCTGTTCCCAGGATGACCAATTTTACCTTAGAAAATCCCAGATGGGCCTCCTTCTTCCAAGATCGCAATTTCCTTTCCCACGTGGTCAATGATGCCCTCCAGCACATTTCCTCCACTTCCCACATCACTGCCCTTGAGCCCCACCCCTCCCAATGCAACAAGGACAGAACATCCCCCTGCTTCTCACCTTCCACCCCACCAACCTCTGCATACATCGCATCATTCTCTGCCACTAGGTCCACCTACAAACGGACCCCACCACCAGAGCGATATTTCCCACTCCACCCCTATCAATGTTCTGGAGAGACGATTCCCTCCACGACTGCCTAGTCAGGTCTAAATCCCCCACCAGCCCACACCCCATTGCTGGCACCTTCCCCTGCCACCACAGGAAGTGCAAAACCTCACCTCCATCCAAGGCCCCAAAGAAGCCTTCCACATCCAACAGAGATTTACCTGTACCTCCACCAATGTCATCTATTGCATCCATTGCACGCAATGTGATCTCCTCTACATCAGGGAGTCAGGATGCCTCCTTGCTGATCGTTTCAGAGAACATCTCTGGGACACCTGCACCAACCAACCCCACCGACCCATGGCTGAACACTTCAACTCCCCCTTCCACTTGGTCAAGGACATGCAGGTCCTGGGCCTCCTCCTTCGCCAAACCCTAATCACCCAACGCCTGGAGGAAGAACACCTCATATTGTACCTTGAGACCCTGCAACCACACGGGATCAATGTGAATTTCAACAGTTTCCTCAATCCCCCTCCCTCCCACATTATCCCAGTCCCAAGCCTCCAACTGGGCACCGCCCTCCTGACCTGTCCATCACCTTTCCCATCTATCCATCCACCCTCCACTCCAATCTATCACTTTCACCCAAAACCTTCATCTACCTATTACATTCCCAGCTACCTTCCCTTTAGCCCCTACACCCCTCCCCATTTATCTCTCAGCCCCCCAGTCCACAAGCCTCACTCCTGATGAAGGGCTTATACCCGAAATGCTGATTCTCCTGCTCCTCAGATGCTGCCTGACCTACTGTGCTTTTCCAGCACAACACCATCGAGCCAACATTAACTCTCTGAAGGGCATCCTACCCAGACCCAACCTCTTACCTTTTCCTTGTAACCCTACATTTCTCATAACTGATTCACCTAAACTACACATCTCTGGACTGTGGGAGGAAACCCACGCAGACAATGGGAGAACGTGCAAACTCCACAAAGACAGCTGCCCGAGGGTGGAATCGAACCCAGATCCCTGGCATTGGGAGGCAGCAGTGCTAACCACTGAGCCACCATGTCCTCCCTTATTCATGCATAATAAAAGTGTACAATCCATTTGAGATTAAAGGTGGAGTTACAATTCCATTCTTATTTGCATTCCATGAAGTGGTTGGATACTTACATTGCTCAAGTGAGTTTTCAGTTCCGTCACACGCCTGTATTCAGGAGTATCAAGAACTGAAGTGTGCTTGTCACGTAATTTTTTGGCAGCTTTGTCATAGCCAGTCTGAAAGAAAGACACAAAAAAGAAGTTTAAAGTATTTTCAAATAAATTTTACTAGATCGGGAAGATAAATATTTTCAGAAATACTACTTACTATCTCAAGAGTTACAATGTTTACCCTCAGTAAGCTAGGCTGCCAAACTGAAAGATTAACTTCATTTTTCTCACTCTAGAGATGTTGCTAGATCAAATGAGCATATCCAGCATTGTTAGTTTTATTTCAGAATTTCAACATTCATGGAGTTTTCCTGTCATTTACGTATACATAAGGCAAAGGTATCGCTGTCCCAGGGAACCATAGGCCAGCTCGCTCATTAGAGAGGAACGACTGGTGGTTGTTTAGCCTGAGGGTCACTATGTCTCAGGCAAGGGGTAGAGTGAGAAGGTGGGACCTTCATGGTGATCTCAGCCATTGCAGGAACTGAACTCGTACTGTTGGCGTTACTGTGCATCCCAAACAGCCATCCTGCTAACAGACTGCTTCGGACACAGTAAGGACTGCAGATGCTGTAAGTCAGAGTCAATAGATGTGGAGCACCCAAGGGCAGGAAAGTCCTTAGGGCTGAAGACCTTCAGCATCATTCATGATCTTAGACCAACTTTTTTGGCTAAATTAAAACTCACATTTATGGCATAATTTTAGATCATAACAATTGGTATATCTGGATTACAAAAAATGGAAAGCATACCCAGAATTTGTGGAAGTCACGCACTCGTATCATTTCAGGAGTTCCATACAGGAAGCATCCAATGCCCCTCAGCCACTGAAGCTCTTCCTTGTACTTATTCTATAGAAGGAATAGTCACAAACTTAGTACTATTCAGAAAACATTAAGGAAAAATTTAAACAAAATGAATGAATAAGCAAAGACAGATTTAATAATTACATCACTCGTGATAACACCAACATATCGGTGATGGAGCAGCTCAGGAGTGACGGGAAGGGAAATCTTCTGACCTTTCAACCGGAAGTAGTCCGACTTATATATCAGCTAAAGGAAGACAAAAAGTAAAATCGTTGAATTCTGTTCAGCCAATAGAGTATGCTTAGTTAATTTACTGAGACAAGTTCACTCAATTCTTAAACTTACATCACTGATCGCCTCCTGTGTAGCTTTGACTTGACGAATTTCTGGAGTGTCATGCGTTGGGTGAATCTTGTCTTTGTTAGTGTCATAAAGTAAACGATATAGACGCTGCATCAGAGAAAGGAATTAAATGCATCAAATATTCACCTTTCCCACGGTAATCTTTTATGATCAATGTGTTCATGCTAACAGTGTGCCTACATTACCTGATTCAAAATAAGATCTGCTTTCTTGGCTGCAGTAATGCTAATGGTTTCTGGGATCAATTTGTAGCCTCTTGCTTTCATATGTTCATAAGCTTCCTTATACTTCAGCTATAAAAGAAAATGAGAAATGTTTTTGACAATCAAGCCCATCTAAAAGAACAAAATCTTATAGTTATAGTGTTTGAACAGAAGGCACAAACAAACATAAGTATTTGTGCCATATAAATCCTTTGATTCCATGTTTTTGTATTTAGTCTAGTGACCTCTCTGAGTTACAGTGAATATTGTTCTAATGCCACTACCTGCATTCACCATTTGGGTTTGTGAGACTATTATCCTAAGAAAAAGTGAGGTCTGCAGATGCTGGAGATCAGAGCTGAAAATGTGTTGCTGGAAAAGCGCAGCAGGTCAGGCAGCATCCAAGGAACAGGAGAATCGACGTTTCGGGCATGAGCCCTTCTTCAGGAATCTGAAGAAGGGCTCATGCCCGAAACGTCGATTCTCCTGCTCCTTGGATGCTGCCTGACCTGCTGCGCCTTTCCAACAACACATTTTCAGCTATTATCCTAAGAAACAATGGATGATTAGCATTCACCCTGGAGGAACAGTACAAGCAATACTTCCCTTCATTACAGTGACATTTCAAAGGATTGACTATGAAGTAATTAAGGGCAGGAATAATACCATAGCAGATAATATATTTCAGTTATACTGTTTGATGGATATGTACTACCCATGACACCAAAGATAACATTTCCTGAAATTATACAATGCGATTTTCATGTCCATCCAATCGAGCAGGTGAGGCTGCATATAATATTCCATCCAATAGATGGTGCCTGTCACTGGTACTCACATGGTACTTCCAGCTGGATTTTGTGCTACTATCTCCAGACTGGGACTTGAATCTACAACATTCTGATATAAGTGCTACTACAGAACTGTTAGCAAAGGGCAGGAAAGAAAAATAGCTATAATTTTTTAAAGGCTAAAAAGTTAAAAACTGGTCTTTAATGATTGCTGATGGAATATTGTCAGAAAGAGAACAGGATGCTTTGTGGAAAAGTTATGCAGCAAAGCAAATGGGGATGTTGACAACTAAACACAAATGGCACAGCAGTTGGAAAAACTGCATTTACAGAACTTTGAGGAAGTTAATAAGGTGCATTGTCTGCCTCAAGTCCCGGAGCAGTGAGGGGAAACGGGTCCTGGAGCAGAGAGGGGAAGCGAATGTTGGTGCAGCACAATAGGTATGAGCCCTAGAACTGTGCAAGCTGAAACAAGTAGTGGAGATTCGTGAGAGGAAAAGCGAGTCTTGGAGCAGCGCAACTTACCTTGGTGCAGCTGAGTGCCAGTTTGAAACGGACTGGATGCTTGGAATAGAGCGGGACAGTTATTCGGTTGGGGCTTTGCAAGGGGGAGTCAGACCATGTGTTCAATGTGCTGCTGCAATGTAATGTCGATCTGAAATACTTTACCAGACTGTAATGTCAATCCATCAAGTTTGTTATAACAATCTTACCTCTAACTTATTTTTTAAGACACTAAGTAATGATACTACTTTTCATTGATCTTTTGTATCCTAGATTTGTACCTAGGTACTGGTGCCAGTACCAATAAGTAAAATTTTTTCACTGTACTCCAGTACTTCTGTACAGAGTACACATGACAATAAAGGATATTATATTTAATTTCGCTCTACTCAAGACATTTTGCTGTCAAGAATCCATTTAAACAAAAACAGCCTTAATTAAGTATGTTAGGCTAAAAATGGCTAAAACAATTTAAAAGGGCTTTTTTAAAGACAATGACTTTTACAGATTTCGTGGTAAGAAATCCACACCCAAAAAAACTGTACACTTGCATATTTTTTACACATTGTCAGGTAACAAAAGTGCAATGTAGGTAAATTTGGTAAAATGTGCTGATAATCCACACTCAATTGGAATTTAAACGATCTAGAAGCACATCATAATCCAAAAACTAATGGAAGTTAAGCACCACAGCCCTCGCAAGCTAAGCATTTTTAGAATCAATAATACTGAGATATTGTTTTGTAAATTTTAGTTATATAAATTTTCATAGAATCAGAAAATGTTGTTCTTAAGTTGGAAGTAAGTGATTAAAACCAAATTCTTATGATAAATGGGCTGAAATTAATTACAATTAAGAAACCATCCTATGCATAAGAAATTATTTTCCATCTTCAAACAACATTAAACAGGTTGAAATCGATGTATTTTTCAGATTAACTTCCCTCACTTGAGTCTCATCTTAAGATAAAGGTTTAACTGTTGAGATTCAGCAAAAATGATTTCCTCCCAAACTGAGACAGGTACATTTCACTTAGAGTCATGGAGTCATAGAGATGTACAACATGGAAACAAACCCTTCAGTCCAACCCGTCCATGCCAACCAGATATCCCAACCCAATCTAGTCCCACCTGCCAGCACCCGGCCCTTATCCCTCCAAACCCTTCCTATTCATATACTCATACCTCTTAAATGTTGCAATTGTATCAACCTCCACCACATCCTCTGGCAGCTCACTCCATACATGTACCACCCTCTGCATGAAAAAGTTGCTCCTTAATTCTCTTTTATATCTTTCCCCTCTCACCCTAAACCTATGCCCTCTAGTTCTGGACTCCCCGAACCCAGGGAAAAGACTTTGTCTATTTATCCTATGCATGTCCCTCATAATTTTGTAAACCTCTATAAGGTCACCCCTCAGCCTCCGAAGCTCTAGGGAAAACAGCCCCAGCCTGTTCAGCCTCTCCCTGTATCTCAGATCCTCCAACCCTGGCAACATCCTTGTAAATCTTTTCTGAACCCTTTCATGTTTCACAACATCTTTCCTATAGGAAGGAGACCAGAATTGCATGCAATATTTCCAACCATGGCCTAACCAATGTCCTGTACAGCCGCAACATGACCTCCCAACTCCTGTACTCAATACTCTGACCAATAAAGGAAAGCATACCAAACGCCTTCTTCACTACCCTATCTACCTGCGACTCCACTTTCAAGGAGCTATGAACCTGCAATCCAAGGTCTCTTTGTTCAACAACACTCCCTTGGACCTTACCATTAAGTGTATAAGTCCTGCTAAGATTTGCTTTACCAAAATGCAGCACCTCGCATTTATCTGAATTAAGCTCCATCTGCCACTCCTCAGCCTAGTGGCCCATCTGGTCCAGATCCTGTTGTAATCTGAGGTAACCCTCTTGCTGTCCACCACACCTCCAATTTTGATGTCATCTGCAAACATACTAACTGTACCTCTTATGCTCGCATCCAAATCATTTATGTAAATGACAATTACACTGAGGCAATTAAAGTAAATGTTACTTTAAGAATTGATAGATACCATAGTTGATAGTTTTAAGACTTGCTGGACACTGTAGTTGATATGTTTTATTGTCACATTATCCGTTATGTGAACCAGGATTCTGCCCTTGAAATAAAGTTATATTTTCTCTTTTTTTTGAAACAGTTTAACATTCCAATTATACTTGAATTGCTTATTGAGTTCATTCATAAGTTTCTATCTATGTTATAATTTATATAATCTCACACAATCTTCTGTTTGGCCATTTCAGAAACTGGGGTGAAAGGGAGGTCTGCAGATGCTGGAGATCAGAGCTGAAAATGTGTTGCTGGAAAAGCGCAGCAGGTCAGGCAGCATCCAAGGAACAGGAGATTCGACGTTTCGGGCATAAGCCCTTCTTCAGGAATCTGAAATTGAATTTCAGAAACCTGACTTTGTATCTCTGGTGGGGGCGTATGTCACTGAGAAGTCGTTCTCAGACCCTAATATTATCTGGGTTATTATCAACAATTCATGCTATGGGTGTCATTTCAATATTAGGTTAAATGGCCAAAAACTTGGTTACAGAAATAGTTAAGGAGTGTCTTCAAGAGACAGAGAGCTGAAGGGTGAGTTGCGGCCTAGGTAATTAAAAGCATGACCAGTAGTGGAGTTGCAATTGAAATTGGAGATGCACACTCAGTATTGGTGAAGCACAGAAATCTGGGAAGAGACCCCAGAAACAGAAAGGGGCAAAGTCATAGACATGAAAACAAGAATTGGGATTTTTAAATCCTGATGGAGCCAATGTATGTTGCGAGTACAGGGATAAAGGAGCAACACTTGCTGTGTTAAGTTACAGGCAGCAGAGTTTTGAAACTTTATGAAGGATAGAATATAGGAGACCAACCAAGAGTGTTTTGAAATGGTCAGGCCTAGAGGAAACAAAGGCATGAAAGAGTAGCTGATGAGTTAAGAGCTGATGTTCTGAAATGGAAATAAGTGATCTTATTAATGGTGAAAATCTGACTTGAGATCAAAATTAACACAAAGAAAGTAGACTGGCTGAATATTAAACCATTGCTAGAGACCAGGATGGTGATGGTGACTGGGGAATGAAATTCTGGAGTACTGACTGAAAACATTGGCTTCAGCCTTTTCATTATTTAATTGGAGAAAATTTCTGTTCATCCAGTACTGAATGAGAGATAAACAGTTGAATAATTTACTAACAGTGGAGGAATTGAGAGAGATGGTGGTGAGAGAGAGCAAAGTGCGGTACATGGAAAAATGAACTCTGCATCTTTGAATGATGTAGCTGGAGGGCAGCATGTAGATGAGAAATAGTAGGATGGCCAAGGATAGGTCCTGGAGATCCAGTGATTGACTGAAGTTTCATAAATAAGAATGGAATTATGTGACCTCAGTCCTGCCTGCCTGATAGCAGTGGAGAAGCATTGGATAAAAACAGCATTGAGAACCATGTCAAAGGCTGAAGACCTGGAGAGACCTGAAGACAGAACATGATTTGTAACTTCGCGAACAGTTCATTTAGTGCAGCAGCAAGTGTGGAAATCTGATTCGAGAGATTCAAAAGTGGGTTTCAGGGTAATACTTACATCGCTGCGGTTATGGTCAACATTTCTGGCATGCTTTAAGAATGGGATATCTGCCGGAATGGTATATCCAGTGGGGAGAAGGCTTCGGCCTGTATCACGATAAAGATTCTACAAAAGGAATGTTACAAAGTCCAGTTAGTTGGAGAGGCTTCTCGCAATTTATTTTAAAAATCTAGACGCACACTTACCTCACTCTGTAACTTATAGGCATGCCTAGCTCTATCCAGATCCACAGTCTTTGTGGTTGGAGCAACTGTACCTCTAATATTTGTCACATAAGCATTGTGATACACAAACTGAAAAACAGAAGGAAGAGAATAAATAGAATATTTCACTTTCAAACATACTATATTCTCAAAATATTGAAAGCAAAATAATTGAATTACACATCAAGCGTACATATATATCTCTCTTGAAATGCTTTTATGTCAGTACAATGTGTATCTGTAAAAGTATATATCTTCTAATATGAATACACAATGTAAATAGACATATATGTAAATATTCAAAAGTCAGAAAACATATGACAGATCAGGTTGAGCTTTGATGACATTTTATTAGATGAGATTAGATTCCCTACAGTATGGAAACAGGCCCTTCGGCCCAACAAGTCCACACTGACCCTCTGAAGAGCAACCCACCCAGACCCATTCCCCTACACCAAACACCATGGGCAATTTAACATGGCCAATTCACCTAACTTGCACATCTTTGGACTGTGGGAGGAAATCGGAGCAAACCCACGCAGACACGGGGAGAATGTGCAAACTCCACACAGACATTTGCCCAAGGCAGGAACTGAACCCGGGTCCATGATGCTGTGAGGCAGCAGTGCTAACCACTGAGCCACCATGCTGCCCATACACTTATTATTAAAGTGTAATAAAACAGTACCTGTTTTGTATGGAAGCGGCACTATCTAGAATTTATCATTCGGTTTTAACCTGTAGCTGATAGTAGATTTCTAAGTCTATGTTATTAACGTCTCTTTTTATAAATTGGCTCAAAAAATACTTACATCACTCAACTGTTTAGCGTTGGTGACAGACTGCCGGTAAGTGGGAGTATCCATGACTGGCGTGAACTGGTCCCTTGATGCCTCAGCCTTCGCCTTGTATTGAATCTGCGGAGATAAATAAAAGTGGAAAAGAAATTAAATGATCAGTGGCAGTTAAAAGGCAAGTAACAAGAAGGAAAGAGAGAATCAATGCCAATAACACATTGCAGTGACAAATCCCTCCAACATACAGCACTTTGGAGATCATAGGATTTCTTAGCATGAAGTATCTGAGGAGTGTCCCAGACATTGCAACCAATTCCTTTAAGCCAGTTGAGATCATCTTTGTACAGAACCTGAAAAGATAGAACGAAAAACATAATTAGCACTGTGATGCTTGTTATCTGTCATCTAACTCAAATCTGACCAAAAGATAGGAAAATGGCAGTAGAAATACAAGAGAAGGGAACTTCAACTGTAATTTCTAACCTTCAGCCTTTCCAACAAGTAGGAAGCAGTCTAATTATCACATTGATAGGAATTGATAGAGACCACTATATAAAGAGCATGAAATTTATTAGGCCTTCTTCTTAGCATCTCCAAAGATTGCTTAATCTTAGATGCTGATGTAATTGCTTGCTTCCAGCATAAGACCATAATACCATGCGAGATAGTAGCAGAATTAGTTCATTCAGCCCACCATTCAGTCATGCTTGACATTATTCTCAACCCATTCTCCTGCCTTCTATACTTATTCATCAAGAACCTAGCTATCTCTGTATTAAATATAATACATGATTTGGTCTCCACAGCCTTCTAAGGCAATGGGTTCCACAGACTCACCACCCACTAGCTGAAGAAACTCCTCCTCATCTCAGTTCTGAAGATTCATCCCTTCACTCTGAGGCTGTGCTCTCAGGTCCTAGTCTCTCTTACTAGTGGAAATATTTTCTCCTCATCCACTCTATCCAGACCTCTCAGTATTTAGTAAGCTTCATTGAGTGTGCTTTGTGGTTTTCTACATGCCCATGTAGCAAACTGTACAAACAGTAGGGTCATATTCATTCTGATACTACTCTGCTTATCCTACCTTCTAGCTTCCAATCTAACTCCCTATTTTCTCTTTGTCCTCCTCTCTTTCCCTACGGATGTCATTGATACCGATATGTACCATGACTTTATGGATCAGTAGTTGATGGTACATTGCCTTTATCCATTGAACCAGGAAATTGCATAGAAGGTGGACGTTTGGTGCCTGTGATAGCAATTTGGGAGAGCTAGCCATCCCGCTGCTCTCCCCGCATTGCTCCAGAACTTCCTACAATTATGTACCTATAAAAGTGCACATCCAATTTATGTTTTCCATTCAAATGTTGCTACTGAATCTGCTTCCCAATATGTTTTGCCAAGATTCCAGTGAGATGTCTTTCATTCTCTCATGATTCCATTTTCATTGAATCTTTGTACTTCAGTACTGGACAGCTACTACAACTAGGAGAAAGTGAGGACTGCAGATGCTGGAGATCAGAGCTGAAAATGTGTTGTTGGAAAAGTGCAGCAGGTCATTTGAAGGGCTTATGCCTGAAACGTCGATTCTCCTGCTCCTTGGATGCTGCCTGACCTGCTGCCCTTTTCCAGCAACACATTTTCAGCTCCTACAACTGCCTATTTGGTCTAAAATTAATATGAAACGAAAACTAACACTTACATCACTCAGTTGCTCGCAGACCTTCTTGGCATGTATGTTAATCTGCAGATCTGGCAGGCATGTCCATTCGTGGAGATACTTGCGATAGTCAATGTAGCTGACTTTGCCTTGGGTGTCTTTGGCAGTAACCACTTCCAGCATGTCAGGCATGATGTGCACCTTCATTTTGTTATTTTCGTAATTTTGTCTGTACAAACGCTGCACAAAGCACAGGCCAAGTAGATTAATCCCAGCGAATTTTCACCCCAATAGTCAACTCTCATTAAATGAAATAGCAACAAATAAAATTCAGCAAAAAGAATAAGGCTCAACAATGATTCTCCTACTGTCATGGCCTGATACAAAGTAGACAACTGGTATTTGTAAAATGTACAAACGTTTGGCAAAGAATACGTTTAATATTGTAAGAATAGAAAAAAATATACAAGTTTAAACAAGTCAATGCAAAATAATTAATTGAGGCGGTTCCTTATGATTTATACAGGACTTTGCATGAAGCGCGAGTATACTGCACCCTGGGTGATACTTGATCTGTCTGTAATTATCAAACGTTTCTGGTTTAATAACAGACCACTGGGGAGAATTTAACCCCTACCCCCAGATCAAAATCATTCTTCCTGTTGTTTCTTAAAAACGTGCTCCGATCAACTCAATTCTTGGAATACCTGAGGATACTTTGGCTGTAACAGAGTTACAGTGGCCACAGAATGAAGTGCAGTGGTAATTAGGGAGGGTTGTAAATTATTTAGGCCTACGCACTTGAGATTCATGGTCCAACTTGAGCACTACTTACATCAAGGTTCAACTTGCCAGCTTTAAGACATTGCATGGTATGTGGGTCATCCTCCACAGAACGTGGCAATGTGTAGAGAGCCTTGAACTTCTCATACTCTTCACGATACTTTATCTGAAAGATTGAGTGCACACAGTTTGATAAACTTGCATGAGAGGAAAAAAACAAATTGCAAAAAATCATTCTTCTTGCCACTGCCAGGGAAGGTAGGGATGTACCCTCAGCAACTTGGCCTTAATTACATTTGATGACAATTTTCTACTTACTGGACTAAGAATGTCTTTCTGATTCTTGGCCAGAGCTATCGAAAACGCATCTCCTGGCATTGTATAACTTGTTGCTTTCACCTTATCCCAGGCCAGTTTATAAGCATTCTAGAGAAACAATACATGGCTGATTATGTAGAAATCGAAGAAGCATTGTTTTAACATTAAACAACATTGTCAGAAACAGCATATAAAACAATGATGGTGATTCAAGTTAACATATATACTAAAACAGATAAGCAATTCAACAAGTTGGCAAGAATGCATGTTACTAGGACAAACATTGCACATTGTTCCAGAATGTTGATGTGTTTGATACCACAAAGATGCAAACACGAACAGTCAATTAAATAAATGACGAGAGATGGGGAGCACGTCACTTGACTGCCCAAGAAAAGACACAATCATACACCAAAGTCTTGGATGATGCCATGAAATACAAGAGCATAACAGCATTATTTTATCAAAGTTAATGAGCTGTTGCATAAAATTTGTCATCCTTACACATTTCTAATCCATCCTACTCCTCGCTGCATTGAAACCTTTCCCTTCTAATTAGTACATAGAACATTACAGCGCAGTACAGGCCCTTCGGCCCTTGATGTTGCGCCGCCCTGTCATACTAATCTGAAGCCCATCCCACCTACACTATTCCATGTACATCCACTTGCCTGTCCAACGACGACTTAAATGCACTTAAACTTGCTACTACTGATGCAGGCAAAGCATTCCATACCCTTATTACTCTGAGTAAAGAAACTACCTCTGACATCTGTCTTATACCTATCTCCCCTCACTTTAAAGTTGTGTCCCCTCGTGTTTGCCGTCCCCATACTTGGAAAAAGGCTCTCCCTGTCCACCCTATCTAACCCTCTGATTATCTTGTATGTCTCTATAAAGTCACCTCTCAACCTTCTTCTCTCTAACGAAAACAGCCTCAAGGCCCTCAGCCTTTCTTCGTAAGACATTCCTTCCATACCAGGCAGCATCTTAGTAAATCTCCTCTGCACCCTTTCCAAAGCTTTTACTTCCTTCTTATAATGCAGTGACCAGAACTGTATACAATACTCCAAGTGTGGCCGTACCAGACCTTTGTACAGCTGCAGCATAACTTCCTGGTTCCGGAACTCAATCCTTCTATTAATAAAGGCCAAAACACTGTATGCCTTCTTAACAACCCTGTCAATCTGAGTGGCAACTTTCAGGGATCTGTGTACATGGACAACGAGATCTCTCTGCTCATCTGCACTCCCAAGAATCCTACCATTAGCCCAGTACTTTGCATTCCGATTACTCCGGCCAAAGTGCATCACCTCACACTTGCCCACATTAAACTCCATTTGCCACCTCTCAGCCCAGCTCTGCATCCTATCTATGTGTCTCTGCAACCTACTACATCTTTCGTCATTATCCACAACTCCACCGACCTTCGTGTCGTCCGAAAATTTATTAACCCGCCCTTCTAAGCCCTATCCAGGTCATTTATAAAAATAACGAACAGAAGTGGACCCAACACCGACCCTTGCGGTACGCCGCTAGTAACTGGTTCTCCTCCAGGAACTTCAACCTGTGGGATTTTTCACCTTTCTCTGATTTCCTTTTCTCCATTAATCTACAAATTTGCAAATCGCAAGTTTGGAATCATCTGATTGCTGCATCCTAGTATATTTTGTTTTTTCTTTACCATATCCCACTTTGGATGTGTCTAATTCTGAGTGTTCTGGCCCTTGACTCAAGTTTCTCAAAATACATGAAAAGTTCATACTACTTTTACAAAAGAAACCCGATTTTTTTTTTAAGTTATCTGCCTCATCCCAGTCCTGCAGTTTAAGTTTTTGACTACCATCTGAAAAACTATCCCAATCAAATCTTATGAAGGGAAGAGTGACAAACTGGAAAGAGCACATTGGAAAGGAATGTCTAGTGACTACAGGTGAACTGATGGGATGACTAACACCTTACAATTTTGATAAGTAAGTAGGTTTAAAATATCATCAATAGTAACATGTATGAGTAGACAAGGGCATTGGACAATCATGTCTTCATACTTGTCTTCATTGGGAGATGTCTTCATATCCATCTCATATAGTTGGCAGTTATTGTTAACAGAGACTTTTGCAATGGTATCACTAACACAGCAATAATATAATTCCAATCATCTCACATATTAAGGATAGGTTAAAGAGATTTTTCCATTTCTTCTCCTTTCTTCCTCAACTTGCCTAAAGATGGCAATTAATTTTAGATTGCAACTTCAGCGGAACTCTGACACCAGGTTACCATTCACTCAAGCTCATCTGACCAAAGAATATTTTGCTAAATGCATCATCATGTAGTGCACTTATTCACTGAACCTCCATGTGTATTTCTGAAATATATCGGTTTATTCCCTTGTAAAGAAAATCCATTTACTACTTTTTCAAAATATCCATGCTGTAAAACTTACACTGCTAAACATAGTTTTGAGGTCATTGGTCCTGTTGTAGTCCACTGTGTTTAAAACAGTTGTGTATTTGTCCTTGTTTTTCTCATACTCCTCTTTGTATCTAACCTGCAAGAACAAAAACAATCCACCTGTTAGTTGTAGGTTACGTAACTTGACATATTGTGACCTAAAACATGGAAATCTTCCCAATAAAAATTAGTACAGAGAAAGGACAATAATTGCCATCCATCAGGTGAAACAAAGGATGCAAAACTGCAGATAGAGGCCTTCCTCCTCTTGCCTTCAAAGAACATAAACATAAAAATGTTTGCACCCTCTTTTTGTGAATAGACTCCAACAGTTCCTTCAAGTTCTGCTGATTAGGTCATGATAGTTCTGGACCAGTTGTGTACAGGGCAAGTTCGATTTAGTTAATGCAAAATTGGGAGTTGGTCCTCAGCCAAATGCTGTGAGCATAATTTACATATGTAAGGCATCGGTCTGAATAGGTGGTAGAGTCAAAAATCCTCATCATATACCGTATAGACTAGAGTAATAGTCGATCTCATACAAAAATAGGGAGTTGATTTTTAGTCAAATAACCCAAAATTTTCCATATATCTCATGTAAAAGTTGACTCTCGTTCTTCACAGATGGCAGATCAATGTTTCTGAATCAGTGTGCCAGCCGTCACATCCCGCTCCAGTTTTCCGGTCTGCCGGTTGTTCCGCTCCATTCCCGGTCTTCCAGTCCGCTGGCTGTTTTGTTCTGCTCTGGGTTTTCAGAATTACCATAATTTACTTTTTTTCTTCTTCATTTGTTTAGAGATCAACTGGGCTTCTGCTAATGATATGATATGAAATTCAGCCCCTCAAAAGTAGCATCCATGTAATAGTCAACCCCATAAATTTAACCTTAAAAAGTAGTCCAAAGAATTTGACGATTACTCGAGTATATATGGTACTTGGATACACACTTAAATTGCATAACATAAAGGGAGCTGAAAAATGGGATAAGGCTTCATAACTCTTTTTTGGTTGGCATAGACATGATAGACTGAATGACCTCTTTCTGTGGCATAAATGTTCTGGGTTTTTCACATTTCTCTCAGTGAAGCCAGCAGACATGAGGAAATTACCCTCTTCCAATTTTGCAGCCATCAGTTTCTTGAGGCCAATTTGACATGAAAGATTGTGCAGCAGCACTGCTGCGCCATTCTACTTTTTCACCCAAATAACAAACATGATGATTGAAAGTTTCTAACCCAATATAGTTGGGGCACAACACCTGGAGGCCTTTGAGAAAGTGAGGACTGCAGGAGAATCGACGTTTCGGGCACAAGCCCTTCTTCAAGAATGAGGGAGGAGGAGAGCTTCTTCAAGGTAAGCATCCTTGCGAGAGGATTCACAGTAGGTTAAAATCAACTAGGAGAAAGTGAGGACTGCAGATGCTGGAGACCAGAGTTGAGAAGTGTGGTGCTGGAAAAATACAGCAGGCCAGACAGCATCCGAGCAGGAGAATCAACGTTTCAGGCATAAGCCCTTCTTCAGAAGCTCCTCGGATTCTGCCTGGCCTGCTGTGTTTTTCCAGCACCACACTTCTCAACTAGAGGACTTTGTCAATGAAGGTTTAATCTAAACTCTTTTATTTTAACCAGAGCTAAAATGTCAGGGAGAGGAATGCAAATGAAATACATTAATCTACCAGTCAGACCAACCATAACCTCCAGGCCCTGCTACATAAAGGAGTTTAAAAGACAGAAGAGCTCACACAGGAGTATACATGGAAAGACCTCTCAGAAAATGAAGAACCTGCAGACTAAACTCAAGCTATTTAATGCTATTGGAGTGAAAGCAGACAAATACTTACATCACTTAACTGAAGGCCACTCTGAACAGCTGTCACATAGACTGGTGTATCTGTGATCACAGTATAGTTCTCAAAATTTTTCTTTCCATCAGTTCTGTATTTGATCTGCAATAAATCAAGTGTACAAATTTATCAAATGTTGTTTTCCTGCCAACAAGATATATCATCTCAAACAGTTGTTTGATGACTCAGAAATTGAGTATTCCTGAAATAAGATATTTGTCAAACTTTTCATCTTGCATTCTTACAAAATTGTCCTGATGAATGCCAATCCAAGATGAAGATCGACAGTTAGACTGTTGTGTGTACTCTCTACAGTAAACACTACAAAAATTCAACAATGATCATTATAGAACACCTTCTGAACCCATGACCAGATCCATCTAGAAGGACAAAGCCAGCAGATACATGGGGAGACTACAACCAGCAAGTGCCTCTCCTAGCCACTCACTGTTCTTACTTGGAAATATATTGCTGTTCTTTCACTGTCACTGGGTCATAATTCTGTAATTCTCTCTCTAATGGCATGTGGATTAACCTGTAGCATATAGACTACAACAGGACAAGGAGGTAATAAATGCTGGCATGTCCCACTAGTGAATGAAACAAAAGAGAGGAAAGTGCTGATTAATTGGCAGGTAGACTGATATGTAGAGACATTGCTATGGAGAATGCACTCATTTATGATAATTAACAATTAACTGCTAGATTTAACTGCAAGTCCTCATGAATGGATGCATTCTCCGTGGCAACACCTCTACCAATCAGAGATGATTTGCCAACGAATCAGTATTCTGCTCTCACGAAATACACGTGTTGGTTTTCTCATTGAATGCAAGATAAAGATTATATCAAGAAGAATGTGTCCTTTAGTAGCTCTATTTTATTTCAGACAATAGGCAGAAACTTGTCTGGTCAGACAGCTGGAAAGAATGTGATATATGCCATTGACTCCTTAAGACAAGGACCAGATCTAATGCTAGTCAAGCAGTGGTGAGGCAACAGACAGCAGGTTGCCTAGTTTCTGTGCAGGAGGAGGCCATATGGCCCATCATACCTGCACTAGCTCTCCAAACAAGTTTCATTTCTTAGTGCCAATCTTTTGCTTTCTCCACATACCCGTGTACACTTTTTTCTATCCCAATAATCATTAGCAGTCTCTTGAATATCTCAATTGAACCTGCTTCCACTATACTTCCAATGCATTCCATACTCTAACCAATCACCGAATGTTGTGAAATGAGAAAGAGTTCAGTAAAGATTTACAAGGAAAATGCCAGGTTGGAGGTTTTCAGCTATAGGCAGAGGCTGAATAGGCTGGGGCTGTTTTCCCTGGAACATGAGGGGTACGGACAGGGTAAATAGTCAAGGTCTTTTGGATTGGGGAATCCAAAACTAGAGGGAGTAGGTTTAAAGGTGAGAGGGGAAAAAAATTGAGAGAGACCTAATGGGCAACATTTTCATGCAGAGGGTGTTGAAATGAATTGCCAGAGGTGGTGGTGGAGGCTGGTATGATTACATTTTAAAGGCATCGGGATGGATACATAAAAGAAAGGGTTTAGAGGGATTTAGGCTGAATGCTGGCAAATGGGACTAGATTAATATAGGATATCTGATCAGCATAGAAGAGGTGGGCTGAGGGATCTGTTTCCATGTTGTGCATCCCTATGACTATATGACTTTTGCTTTCTTTGTACATCACTTTCAACTTCAAGGACCGAGTTGAAAAATAAGTAAATTACTCGTTGGCCTGGGATGGTGGGAGGGTGGGGGTGCTTGGTTGAGAACATGTGGTTGGGAGCTTTCTGAATCGAGGAATGGGACGGGAATGGTGATCAAAAGTGAGAGGAAGGGTAGCGTTCAGTGGACTCCCTGTTGGCTCTCCAATTGCCTGTGATTAAGGGACTCCTGTCTCCTCCTCCCCCACCTCCCACCCCCCCACCCCCCCTCCAAAGAGCTGACAGGTTTACTTAACCAAGTTTACCTGTCATTCACACTACATTGTTACAGAACTGCCTACACCTTGGTCAATTCAAGCTGCTGTGGGGTGGTGCCCTTTCCTGGCACTTAATTGGCCTTTGAAGGGCCTCCAGATCAAGCATGTCTGTAGCTCCAAGCCTAATTACAGTGGAGAGCGGGTAGAAGGCATAGGAATTCAGGGATACAACAAGAGCACCTGGTTACGTGGCCATACTGTCTATAAGCTGAGCACAAGATTCCATTCAGCTTCCAGTAGTCATATTTTGTTAAACTGAGGATCGTTGGTCTAACTGTACACTGCAAATATCACTAATTTGCAGCATTGCATCATATTTAACTTTTTAAAATGCTTTTTAGTTATTTTTCATGATAATGTTGTGTTGTGCTTTGCTAATGCTCATTTCTTGTCATGTTAATCTACAAGCTATATATAACTGCAATTTATTGGAAAGAAAAGTAGCTGCTTCCAGTCTTCTACATGCACTATCCTATAGCAAGGTAGCACAAAGCTTCAAAGACTTGCTGCTATTTTTCCTGACATTTCCCTTTTGGTTCCACTGAGCACTTTCTTGTGATAGCCTTGGTTGAGATTAGAAACTCAGCATTTGAAAAAATCACTGAGTAGAGCTTGAATTTAATGGCACTGTATTTTTGTACACTGACCTATCTTCCCACTAGTCACCAAAGTATGGATTCAACAAACTGTTTTACCACGTGAAACAATGTGATCTTTTATAAATAATTGCTTAGTAGTACAGAACTTAAATATTACTAAAAAGAGATATAAAATCAAAGATTTAAGTTTTGCATTCATCAGGGCTGGGATGCAAGAAACCAAACTTTGAAAGGGAACATCAATTTATACAGCATGGGAATGGGGCTTTAATTAGTTTGGTCACCCTTTTTCAGTGGCAAAGGGTTATGGGGACTGTCAGTCAGTGCTGCATATCCTATGGCAATGGCCTGAGCAGTGACAGTTGACCTGCCTGATCTAAGGTTAATCAGTTAACTCAGTTTGAGAGTCAACAGGCTCGATTACATCAACAATGAGAGCCACAGTCTAATCTCAATCCTGATGAATATAAAACAAAAACAAAATTGAGTTCCTATCCTTCTTTCGCAATATTTAACATATTTTACAAATTTTTATGTAAGTAAGTTCTAATGTATGGCCTAATGGATTCTTTCAAGTCCCAAAACCCAATGCAAAAAACTAACAGCAATAAGATGTTGCAAAATTTTATCTGAAGTGTTTTAATAACATGCAAAGTGATAGCACAGACTAACTTGGCATTCATTATTTTTTATATATATCTTGGTGAACTGAACTTGATTCCAGGTTCCACAGGTTTACTTCATCAAACTTAAAAGAACACAGCTAAGAATATCTTACTTCACTCTGCAGGTCATAGGAATGTTTGGCTAGTAGAATTTCTGGAGTGTCCCAGGCATAACAGCCCATGCCCTTCAGCCAGTTCAGGTCATCCTTGTACACAAACTGCAACATTGAAAACCAAAGTTAGCAAATGTTGACATCTCCTTCTGTCAGCTATTTTGAAATCAGTCATTCGAGAAATCACAGATCAGCAAAGAGAACTTCCAAGAAAGTTAAATTCCTCTGAAAATTTCTGTTCTACAAACACCAAGATCAAACTGTAGCAAGTGTTCTCTGTTACATGGAGATGAAGATGAATGATAGGAACAAAGCAACCTCATAGGCATTTTCATTTTATGTAAGAAATATATTGATTAACTGTTTAAACTGTTTCATTATTTTAATAGGAAGGCCCAACTTTAAACAGCAGACCGATGAAAGCTACAAAGGCAAAGCTTCCAAGCTGGCAAAACCAGCTTGTTTGCCATTTCCATGGTTGCTCCACTCACTTCACCAACATGACAAGTACTGACTAAATTCTACCATGATTGAGAGACTATGGAATTATTTCTTGCAGCTCTATAATCCATATTGGTCAAAGCCAAATATAAAATTACTTTGATCAGTCTAATCTCCTTATAGGATGTAGTTTGTAGTTAGTGGATATATACTCATGAACTGTGCTCCTCCTATTGACTAAACCCTGCATGTTTACCCCTTCATGGATTCCATTTATATGACTTCTCTTGGTCGTTGGGTCTTTGCACTGGACAGTGAAAGCTGCTGTATCTAGTTAGATTGCTGCGTTGGCTGCATTTTTACCTTATCCTTAACTCAGAGTACCTCTCCTTCATTCTCAGTAAATCCTGTAAACTCTTTATTTGCACTAGAATATACACTGAATGAAGCTTTCTCATTTAATATTTCTCTCCTGCTCCATTAGAGTTTCAATCACTTGTCAACGTATTAATTCCCATTACATTACAGTCTCCAGCACAGACTGTCCATGGGTACCTAATAAATCACGTCTCTCCCGAGTGCTACACCATTTATGGTTAAGACCCATGAATATATTAAATTGTTACGTACATCGCTTAAGATCTCTTGTGCTCTCTTAGCATGAATTACATCATGCTCGTCAGGCAGGCAGGTCCAATGATGAAGATAGGTGCGGTATTCAAGGTCGCTGAGAATATGTTGGCATCTCTTTGCCACAATGTTGCTAATCATGTCATTGGGGATGTGAACTGCAGCCTTAGTATCTTCATAACTCCTCCTATAATCCAGCTAAAAAAGTAAACAATAACTATGTAAAGTACAGGAAATGTAATATGAGGTTAAATACCAAAAGTAATCACAAGCACCTCTCCTGAAATAGAATCTGAAGTGACAATTTACAAAATGTTGAACAAACTCTTGGTTCACAGAGTGTGTTGAAATGAAATTCTAATGTCTGCTTGTGCATACTTGAAGTTGGGTTAGTTGAATAAGAATCAACAACAAGCATCTTGGTTGCATTTCCTCATCCGAACCAGAATGGATTAATCCTAACTGTATCACCCCAACTTTAACTAAAGTTACTGAGTTGAGCTTTTTGGTTTCAACTCTACCCAGAGGTACGGAGATGACCTGCATGATTCCAACTGTAAAGTGTGTGGGGCTTTCTTGGTCTTTGTAGATCAAGATGTGGAGGAGCTGGTGTTGGACTGGGGTGGACGAAGTTAAAAATCACACAACACCAAGTTAAATTCCAACAATTCTATGTCTTATGGTCCTGTTCCACAGCTACCTGATGAAGAAGCAGCGCTCCGAAAACTAGTGTATCAAGCAAAGTTGCAATGAAAGGACTATGCAGCCTATAGTCACTGTTTGTGCTTTTTGTTGCTCAGAAGTTGTTCTCATTGTGCCTGTGCTTTATAAATGGAACTACATTTAGCCTATTCCAGTCACTTTGTCATTAAAATAAAGTCATATGCAGGTCATAGAATCTCTACAGTGCAAGAAAGGCCACTCAACCTGTTGAGTTTTCAACAACCCTCCCACCCGGACCCACACTGCCCCACATGCTTTCCCTGTAACCCCACATATACTATGGCTAACCTTACTAGACTGCACATCCTGGATACGATAGGGAAATTTACCATGGCCAACCCACCTGACCTGCAAACCTTTGTACTGTGGGAGGAAACTGCAGCGCCTGGAGAAAACCCACGCAGATGGAGGGAGAATTTGGAAACTCTACACAAACAGTTACCCAAGGCTGGTATCAAACCTGGATCCCTGGTACTGTGAGGCAGCAGTGCTAACCACTGAGCCACTGTGCCACCTTAAGTGAAAAGACAAGTTCTAAATATACAAGATATTACTTGGATGTGCATCTCTTCCAACTGTTATACAATCTACTCACTTAGCTTGATAATATGTGAAGATCTCAACTCAATTCATATTGTGCAGATTCTATGAAAACGTTATGGAGGATACTTGTAATGTAGGATTTCATTCATTTCTGCACAATGTGATGATATTTTGGTCAAGTTATTCTCCTGAGTATTCAATCCAGACTATACACAATACCTACCAAGAAGGAGGGATCATAAGCTTACAAGCAGATCACTTTCCAAGTCTGCAGCTGATACAACGCATACAAGGCTGGAGGCAAGGCCCAATGAAAACTTTCTATTTGAAAGTGCTTGTATTTCTCAAAGTTCTTTCTAAACAGCCATTCCCAGCCCGTTGGCTCCCTTCACCACTGTAATTGAAATTCAAAACTTAGCAAGATGTGGTTCAGGATAACTATGAGAACACTATTGCATGTCAGTAAGTGTTCATAAAGTTAGATATGGCTCCAGAAATTATGAGGAGGACCTGTTATTGGATTTTAGTCCTTTCAGGTCCAAATTTGTTCTTCCACCATGCCCTAATGATATCATCATAGTGTGTGGTACTTAAGGCTCTCTCAGTTTTAATGCCTTCAGACACGTTTGCACTCACCTGCCACCACACACATCTACCACTTTAATCCACTTGCTACCTTTTCCACTTCATGGCCTACCTCACTACCATCTTATTCATGTGCACTTCTACCCACATACCACATTATCCACGTGCCATCCTACCTATTGTCACCTTAAGCACTATTTTTAAAAAAATATTATTCATGCTATGTGAGCAGAATTGGCTTGGCAAGCAGTCTCACTCATCTAATCCCACTACCCATCTAACTCAAAGCTTGTTCCCACCCATTTATACACTCAATAATGTTTAAACAAAACCTCTAAAGTTACCATGGGGACTCTAGTGTCAAAAAGAAACGAGTGTCTGTCTTTCCCTATATTCTGCTCTGCTTCACTTTCAGATGGATGCTATTGTCTACATTTCTGGTAAAGTCAGAGTCAAGGGTTCCGGAAAAAATGCAGGGAAACTTCAAGTTGGGGAAATGTTTGAGTGGAATGACAATGATTGCTGATCTCCAGAAAAATCATTATGTCTCGTCTTGACTCCCTTTCCTAACACCATTCACCAGGCTGGAGATCATGTCCCCTGTTATGCTGTCTGGGCAAACATCAGGAGTGTTGCAGTAGCAAAGCTTGCAAGGAAGGTATGCATTTGTGTTTTGCAATAATGACACACTAGATGACATAATATTACTAAATGGTAATACTTGTGTTTATCTAACAGGTTTACAATGTTCAAATGGTACATACCATGTTCCTCAATTTATCCATGGCCATGGCATGGATTATACCAGGGAAGTCCTTAATATCTCCTCCAGCCAAATAATGTCCCCTGAGTTTTTCATACAGTTCCTTGTACTTCAACTGGGAAACCAAATTTATTTTTGTTAGTAAGCATACCAAATAAATGAATGCCACAATAACAAAAATTTACCAAGTAATTGAGAATTAGACTCTACTTACATTGCTGCTTACGTTATCAGCATGCTTAGCAACAACCAGAGGCAGATAGTCCGGAGGCAAGGTGTATCCTAAGGCTTTATGGCTATCCCAGTCATTTTTATAAACGTTCTGCAGAATATAAATGTATTATAATATAAAAAGATAAAGTCAAAAACAGTACAACCGGATAACTGAGTCAGTCTGCATGGCATCTTCCAATAAATGAGGTTCATTACATGATAGCATTAATTATACAGTGTAAAAAAAATTAAAAACAGCAACTTTAAGATTTTTGATAATTGTTATTTTGACATAATCAAGCAGGTGATTTAGTTTGATTGTTGTCAGTTGTTAAGTGGTTTCTATAGGGAAAATGTCATAGTGCCCAAGTCGAAAGAAAGGACATTGGCTTATGACTTAACTCACAGGATGTGGCCAACATTTTGGTCCATTCCTGGTTGCCCTTGAGAAAATGATGGTAAGCTTCCTTTTTGAACTAATAGGCATAGGTGGACTCAAAAAGCCATTAGGGAGGGAGCGAAACTGAAGGAACAGTTATATATTTCCAAGTCAAGAAGCAGAGTTGTCCAGAGGAACTTGCAGCTGGTTGTTCCCATGTATCTGCTGCCCTGGATAATGATTGTGAGTTTAGAACATGCACTCAAGGAGCCTTAATGAATTTCTGCAGTGTATAGATAGTACACATTATTGCTACAGTGTGCCAGTGGTGATGGAATGAATGTTCAGGTATGGTTGTAATCAAATGGGTTGCTTTTCCAGGATGGTGTCAAGCTTCTAGAGCATTGTTGGAGCTACACTAATCCAGGCAGGTAGAGGCATTCGATTACATTTCTGAAGGTGCTTTGCAGACAGCAGGTAGGTTCTGACGGGTAAGGATTTGAGTTAGTCACTGCTTGATTCTTATCTTTTGACCCGCTCTTGTAGCCACAGTATTTATATGGCTAGTCCAGAACAGTTCATAGTCAATGATAACCCCCAAGATGTAGATTGTGAGCGATTAAGTATTGGTAATGCCATTTATTGTCAAGAAGCAATGGTTATGACAAACTTAATAAATTCTGTAAAAATTGTATAAACAGTTCTGTAATGATGCGTTTTCATAAACTTTACATTATTCTTTCAAACTTGATCTACAATTGGAACTGAAATAAATCTGAATGTGTAAAATTGTACAACATGATTTTCAATTATTAAGTTACATTTTCAGCACAAAACATATCAACACTCACCTGACTAACATGCTTTGCCATTTCCCTTGAATGAGCCAAATGGGGATAGTCAGCGGCACCAATATACTTGCCCTTTTCCAGGTTAAATGTCTCTTTGTACTTCAACTGATAAAAACAACATCAGCAACCTTATTAAAATCAAATCATTGTAGCAATGGCTTCAGCATTCAATGAACATTGAGACAGATGTGAGGAATTTGACATCCTGTGATAAAATTGTCACGGCAAAAAACCTAAACTGGGGCTCAGGATGTAACCAATATCACTCATTCACTCACCTGTTACTGGTACCATTCTTGTAGTTAATAGATATCAACAATAACCTGCAGGTGATTCTCAACACAGTCAAGACTTCTACTCAGCTTGAGAATGTCAAAAGCTTTACAAGCCAAAATTGACTAATCAAATTTGTTACTTGACTCAAAATGTTAATTCTGTTTCCGTTATTACAGATGCTACCAGGCCTGCTGAGACATTTCCAGATCTTTATTTTTATTTCATATTTCCAGAGCCACAATAATTTGTTACTATATTATTTGACAATAAGGTTTAATAGAATCCGATGACTATAACTAAGCTATTCAGTCAATGGAATTTGCTCCTCCATTCAATCATGGCTGACTGTTACGTCAAAGTCCATTTTCACATCTTTTCACCATATCTCCTGATAACCTTACAAAATTAAAATCTCTATCTTTATCTTGACATAGCTAATTGTTGCATATGTAGAGAAGATTATATAATCTTACAATCAGAGTCATAGCGTATTATAGCACAGAAAGGACCACTGAGTCTGCTCCAGGCATCAAGCACCCATTCCATTTCCCAGCACTTGGCTCACAGCTTTGTACTCTATGGCATTTCAAGTATTCAAATTACTTCTTAAATATTGTGGTGCTTCCCACCTCAACCACTGTTTCATGCTGTGAATGCCCGATATGCACCACCTTCTGATCTTAAGTCAGCTCTAATCATCTGCTCCTTACCAATAATTTTGCAGACCTTCAGTCACCCATCAATCTTCCCTGCTCCAAGGAAAACAACCCCAGCCTATCTGGTCTCTCTTCACAGTAACTTGTGAAATGTTCCAGCCCTGGAAACATCCTGGTGAATCTCCTATGCACTCCCTCCTATGCAATCACATTTTTCCAATAGTGTGGTGACTAGAACCACATACAGTTTTCCAGTCTTCATACAGTAACTTATATATTTTCATCACAACCTTGATGCTCCTGTATTCACTGTCTCAACTAATAAGTGCCTCAACTAATATAGGCTAGATTCACATAAGCCTTCTTATATCACCTATCCATCTGCCATGTTGCCTACAAGGATTTATAGATATAAATACCAAGGTCCCCTTGATCCTCTATACTCCCCAGGGTCCTATCATTCATTCTGTATTTTCTTGCTTTGTTAGTCTTCCCAAAATGCATCACTTCACACCTCAGAACCATAGAACTATAGAAATGATACAGCATAGAAGGGGACCATTTGGCCCATCTGGTGCATGCTGATGCCCTTTTGTATCCCAGCTTTCTGTAAATGGCCCATTGCCCTACAACTTACAGCTTTCAGGAATGAACTCTGTCTGCCCATCTGACCAACCATTGACTTCCTCCTACTGTTTAAGGCTTTTCTCCTCGCTATTTCCTACACTGTCAAATTTTGTGTTCTGAGTAAACTTGCTTGCTAAACCTCCTACATTCATGTCCAGGTCATTAACGTTCATTACAAACGGGAATGGATCCTGCACCGAACTCGGTGATATGCCACTAGACACAGTTTTCCAAACACACTTTAGACCAGTATCCTCTGTATCCTGCCAACTTTGGAGTCAACTTGCCAATTGCCTTGGAACCTGTGGACTTTTACCTTCTTGATCAGCTTCCCATCCAACACTTGTCAAAAGCTTTACTGAAGTCCAGGCAGATTATATAAACAACATTACCCTCATCTGCACAAACTGCAATCAAATCGTCAGAAATTATCTTCTTCTGAGTCGAAAAGTGTGGCGCTGGAAAGGCACAGTAAGTCGGGCAGCATCCAAGGAGTAGGGAAGTCGATGTTTCAGGTACAAGCCCTTCATCCAGATATGTTGGGGTGGGTGGGGGGTTGCTGAGAGATAAATAGGAGGGTGGGGGTGGGTCTGGGGGAAGGTAGCTGGGAAGGCAATAGGTAGATGCAGGTGGGAAGTGATTGTGATAGGTCAGTCGAGATGGGGCGAATTGATGGGAAGGAAGATGGACAGGTAAGACAAGGCAACAGAGTGGTGTTTAGTTAAAGGGCTGAATCTAGGAGGAGGTGGGGGGAGGGGAGATTCGGAAATTAGTGAAGTCGATGTTGATGACGTGTGATTAAAAAGTCCAAAGATAGAAGGTGAGGTGTTCTTCCTCCAGTCATAGGATGGCTTGGATTTGGTGGTGGAGGGAGCCCAGGGCTTGCATATTCTTGAGAGAGTGGAAGGGGGAGTTGCAGTGGTCCGTCACAGGACAATGGGGTTGTTTGGTGTGTGTGTGTGTGTGTGTGTGTGTGTGTGTGTGTGTGTGTGTGTGTGTGTGTGTGTGTGTGTGTATACGCGCGTGCGCCCCAGAGACGTCCCCTGAAATGCTTCTTCTGACAAACCAATGCTGACTATCCTTGCAAAATCCTTGTCTCTCCAAATGGAGAGTTTCCCTATCACTGATGTTATTGTCCCTGGTTGACCACTGCCATCATTCTTGAACAAGAATGGTAACCTCATCATTTGCCTTGCAGTCTTCTGGCAATTGCAGCCAGAGAGAATTTGACAATTAATTTGCTTCCAGAGTGAAAAAGTATATCCTGATTTCCTCCTAAAGAACTAGCCACATTGCTTGAATAAGATCAGCTTAAGCTATTTACTTAATAAAATCAGTGAACAAAGGACTCACAATTTTTTTAATTTTCATCATGAAATTATTGTATTTAGTCATGAATTTGACTTTCAGTACAACTATGTTAAAATATAAAGGTGACAGTCAGTCAAAGACAAACTGGATACATAAGCCTGTATCAAACGATAAAACATGTTGACATTACTGCTATTGCAACATTGAAATTACTGTTTGGAAGAACAGTGCAAAGTGTTTTAAGTATTCATTACAAAACACTGAAGGACACTTACATCACTCAAGTTGTTTGTATTTATCTTGGCCTGTACCACCTCTGGCGGGTCAGTAATTGGTGTAAACTTGGCAAAATTAGCAACAGCATTTTCTTTATATGCTTTCTGAAAATGAACAAAGAAGTAGAATGCATTCAAATGTTTTATGTCAATGTAGAGTGAAAATCTCTGAAAGAACAGTGGGCCACCAATAGGAAAAATCTTCACTCACTTCATTTAACATCGCCTGTGCATTTTTCACCTTTTTATGTTCAACTGAATCCAAGGGAATCCAACCACAACCACGTACCCATTCAAGGTCTGACTTGTACAGAAACTAAAAGCAAAAGAATAGCATATGAAAACAATGGCAAAAGTTCAAAATGGCAAAAAAAATGAAGTGAGATACACCTTGGCTTTGAATCTTCCTTAATTTTATTCAGTATGTTCTCTGTATGGTCCTTTAGATGAATCACACAATAACTGATGGTGACAAGATGATGTTAATATATCAGAGTGGGTCAATATTTGCTGCACCACTCCCAAAAAAACACGCTTCGCAAACGCGCAGGGTTAACAGAGGCTACCTATGTTCAGGGTCAAGACTGTGGTGTGGGAAAAACACAGCAGGACAGGCAGCATCGGAGGAGCAGCAGTATTGACATTTTGGGCATAAACCCTTCATCAGGAATGAGGTTTGTGGGTTGGGGTTGAGAGATAAATTGGAGGGTAGTGGATTTGGGGGGAGGTAGCTGGTAAAGCGATAGGTGAGGGAGAAGGTGATAGGTCAGAGGAGGCAGTGATGGACGGCAACGAATTGGAGGCTTGGGTCTGGGATATTGTGGGGGAGGGCCAAATGGACAAGGGACCAGAAGGATGCTAGTGTGCAGGATGAATCATTAAAATTGGTAGGGTAAAAGACTAAATAGAAATAAGCTAATACTCACATCACTCTGCAAATCATAAGCCTTCTTTGCTTGGATCACATCATTCTGGTCTGGCAGACAGGTCCATTCATGTAGGTAATGTCTGTAGTCAATCTCACTGACCCGTCCTTGACATATCTTAGACATCACGATGTCCAACATGTCAACTGGCACGTTTATATTTGCCTTAGTTTTTTCAAATTCCTTCCTGTACTCCTTGTTACTCAGCATCTTACCCACATGCATACACCAAACCATTTTGGGGTCATCCTGAAGGTCATGGCATCCTATAAGATGGCCACGTTGCTTGACATAATCAGCTTTATACTTAAGCTGTAATACAAAAAAATAAGGTACAACCAGTTAGTTACAGAATGATTAGCAGTAAACAAGGGATATTGAAGTCAACCTGCATGAATGGAAAGTGTTTTCATTCATAAAGCTGGTTTTATCTATCTTTAGCTAATATTCACTTAGCGACACAGATTCCCAGCGTGGGAATTCCACTAACAAACAAATTCAATTTTATTGACTAGGTCTGTCAATGATCTGAGCAACATTGTAACCTTGTTCGGAAATTATCATTCCATGGTGGAATATGTTGACTGTCTCAGTGTTACACTTAAACGGTTATTATACAAATAGTCGCTGAAATACCTCTGTAGTCAGGCAATTAACTGTTAGTGACATTGTTCTGAACAGGACCCACCTCACTCTGTTTGTCTTGTGATGCTTTGGCATGGCAGATTGACACAGCATCAACTGGCATTTTGTAACCAGTTGCTTTCAGCTTTTCCCAACCACCTTTGTACAATTTCTAAAAAGAGGGAAACACAATCAAGTATTAGACAAAGAATGATACAAATCAATCTTGGTACAGGTAAATATATAATTAACATGTCTTCTGGAGAAGGGGAATGAATCAGAGCAATGAAAGAATGGAAAACATCATTATCTCCTTTGTTCTATTATTTAACTCTTTTTTTTGTTTTGTTTTACTTTAGGTGAAACATTTGAGTTAATTAATAAAAATGTTTTGGTATTATTATCACAGGGTGACAACTATTGGATATCTTGCTGAGTACAAGTAAGAAAGCAGGACGATAGGTTCTTGGTTAAGCTGGAACTTGATTCTGATCAGCAAGAATGTTTTGAATAGCAATTGTGGTGTTCCCTACTGATTTGCTAGCTAAAGTCTGGCATTGCAGCATACTTTTTAAAAACACATTCATTAGGCCATCAACAAGAACAAGCAATTTAGTCCGAAACTAGAAATGTAAATCTTGAGAGCTATTGCACTCTCCACTCTGATTCTAAGCTGATGGTGTGATTTACATAATTCCTAAGAGTGACATCTTTTTAATGGGAAAGTGAGGAAAACAAACTCATCGTACTTCTCCGTCAAAAGTGAGTCAGCAACATGTTTCATTGGTTCATGATGTGCCAAGACATACAGATGAAATAGAAATCAGTCAATTTTAACTGAATGTAGTTTGCAAAAACAAAAAAAAGATGTTGGATGATTTTCAGTATTAATGCAGGTTAGGGATTGGGATTTGCATGATGTGGGAAAACCAAAATTGTGCCTTAAATAAAATATCATGAACTGAATATCACTGATGCATTTAAAGGTAAAACTGGTGAATTATATGAAGAAGAAAAAAATGGAATGCTGTGTGGATAGGGCAATATGGAGTAGGTTGAGGGGAATCTTGTGTAAACATATGTGCTGATATGGATTTCTTGAGCTAAATTGCTGTCTTTCACTATAAATTTTATGAAAAATGAATGGCTGGTTTGAATAGTTTCTAATAATCCTAATTACAATACAGTTCCTAATTAAATTCTCAATAATATTTCCAAGACAAAATAGATATTCCTCCTGCAAAGAAAAATATATCCTTTTTTAAAGACAATTGAGCAGAATTCCAAAGCATGTGAATTTCAATTTCCTTCTGAATTGGAACTAAATCTGTAACTCTTCATTTCTCTAGACTGGAAGCCTCCTAGGACTGTACATGTCACATGCCTGTTGTTAGTTAAAACCTACCCGATAAGTTTTACATGCTAAGTGTTTACATCTTAAAGTAACATTTAATTCATGACTTCCTCAGGTGTTAATATGTTATTTTGATTGATGGGTTCTGTATTAACACAAAACTTTTTGGAAGATAACTTTGATTTAGAAAATTCTGAAAGAGTTCTATTTGACTGTCATATTGTTATCAACCTACATTGAAACCAGGATTTATTGACGCTGGTAATGTGGATGCTTTTAAAAAATCTGGGAACCAAGCAAGTAGCTCAGTCTACTTGGCTGGTGAAGACAATGGGGTCCAAAACAAAGCTTCCATATTTCTTTGTGGCACTTACTTCATTAAGGTTTCGAGCTGCATCCCGTGCTGCAACCATTGTTGGTGAATCCACCAGCGTGTACTTGGTCTTACAGGCGTGCCAGGCTTCACGGTACTTGATCTAATCATTAAAGGGGAGCACTTATGAGACATAACAGCAACAAGATTTTACCATAGTGGAAACTAGCATAATTAGAGGCAGCAGGACAGGCACTCACATCATTCAGAATGTCCCCACTCTGTTTAGCTGTAACGTAATCAACTCTGTCTGTCACTGGTGTAAAATGGAGAGTATCCGCTTTTGTCTTGTAATTTCTCTGTTGAAAACAACAGAAAATGATTAACTGAAAGAATAAAAGGTTCCTTCTGTTGTGCAAAACCAGCGCAAGCATGATGGACTGAAACATTTTCTAAATGTTTCAAGTATCATTCCAAATTCAAAGCTTCTCTCCATGAAATTTATTTCAATTAGTTGCATGGACGATGAGATTGCCATATCTATCACGTCCTCATCTGAAGTCTCTCTCTACTATCCGCCAGCAGGGGCTGGGAATGCTTTCATCTGTTTCCAGTCTTATCAATCTACCATAACCAGTTCATTGCTTGTAAAGGCTTCCCTTATTGTTCCTGTTATTTTGACTGGCATCTCCCATCTAATCCTTGGACCCGTGTATTTCTCATCTATGTGCTGTCACTTGTCAACATTAGCTGACAGTATAGACTCCGTACATTGTGAAAGCAGGCCCCTTGGCCCATCGAGTCTATGTTGACCTTCTGAAGAGCATCCCACCCAGACCACCCCATCCTTGCAATTCCTTGGCTAACCCACTTGCCTATATATCCCTGGTCACTATGGGCAATTTAGCATGGCCAATCTACCTAACATGCACATCTTTGGACTGTGGGAGCAAATCAGACCACCCAGTAGAAACTCACGCAGACATGGGGAGATCATGCCAACTCCACACAGACAGTTGCCCAAGGTTGGAATCAAATCCAGGTCCCTGGGGCTCTGAGGCAGCAGTGCTAACCACAGTGCTGCCCTAGAATGTTAGTTTTCATGTGGATCCTGATGAGATACAGCTCTATCTTATCAAAAACCCTTTTGCTTCCTCCACTGTTGTTAAGTTGTCAAACTACATGGTTTCACAATCAATAAGCAGAAATTTTTTCCAATTAAACATTGGCAAAATTGAAGCCTTTACTTTTGGCCCATTCCATTCACTGCTACTGGCTCCATTCTTTGCTTTGGCAGTAGTGTAAGACTTAAATCAGTCTGTTTTCAAACTTAGTATCATATTTGACCCCAAGGTAAGCTACTGATCACATATCCATGCCATCAGATTCTCACTTCTGCAACAACTTTTTTAGTCATTCATGGGAATGGTTTTTGCCCAACCCTATGTTCAAGCTGTTTTCTTGAAACTTTGCAGTCCATTTGGCATAGATATGTCGCAGGGTGATGAGGGAGAGAATTCCAGGATTTCAATCCAGTGACAATGTAAGAGTGGCAGAACAGTTAGTTCCAGGTCAGGATTATGTGTGGCTTGAAGACTTTCTGCTAAATCTTGTCTTTCTACATTGTAGAAGTCATGAATTTGGAAAGTCTGTCAAAGGAGGCTTAGTGTGTTGCTATGATGCATCCTATATACAGTAGACACCACTACCACTGTGTGTCAGTGGTAGGGAGAATTGAATATTTAAGCTGGAGGATAAGATGCTGGTCAAAGGGCTGCTCTGTCCTAGATGGAGTTGAAATTCTTGAGCATTGTTAGAACATTACTCATTCTAGTGAAGCTGACCTTGTTTCAGTTCAGCTGCTGTTGAAGACCTCCTTTGTACCATTTTAATACAAGACTAAATTTGAATAAATGAATTCTATCTGTGGCACATTTTAATATTTAAACTCTTAGAAGATTATGCAGCAGAGGATTTTCAGCTCAATTTGATAAAATCTAGTGGTGACAATTAGATGAAGAGTGAATGTAATAGGAACACTTGGAATTAATTTCTATGTTTGCAACTTGCGTGCTATTCTGGCAGATTGTGCCTTACAAAAATAAAATCACTATTGATTTCAACCGTAATGTAAATTTGTGGGTCTGTAATGGCCATGTAAGTTAACTCTGCCAGTTTACCAAAGAAGCAGTGAGGCTGAAGATTATGTCTGTGCATTATTATATATCCATGGCAGATCAGTGCAAAATATACTCAAAAATATCAAAATAAATCATAGGCATAGCTGTCAGTGACCATTTTACCAAAGTGAGAGTCATTATGCACTATCTTATGCTGCTGATCATATGATGTTCGGGATTTCTTATACTTACATCACTTAAGATGTCCTGGGCATGCTTTACTTTCTTAACATCTATAGAGTCTGTTGGAATCCATCCAATTCCACGCATCCATTCCATATCTGCTTTGTAATTGACCTAATGAGAAGAAAATCGATTATTCTTAGTTTTTTTTCCATTTCTGAATTACTCAGTTATGATTATTGTTATTGGTGAATTATTAATACTCTGTATCACTTCAACTCTTTCCATTTCTCCCTCAAACTATATGTTGCACTCCATTTTCAATACGAGGAGAAATGAATGCCAGAAGGAATTTTAACAAAGATGTCTCTATGAGATCTTAAGTATTGGGGTGGATACGTGAGGAAGAGATTCAGATGGGAAACCTCAAAGTTGGGATTTAATTCTGCAAGTTCCCTATCTGGTGGTCAGCTGGATTGATGTATTTGGCTTCCAATTAAAAGGGAGGACTCACAACTAGGCATATCTGTGGTGTCATCTGCAAACGTACTAACAATACCTCCTATATTCACATCTAAATCACTTATATAAAATGTCAAAAAAAGTTGACCCAGCATCAGTCCTTGTGGCACACCACTGGTCACAGGCCTTCAGTCCAAAACGCAACCCTCTACCATCCTGTGTCCCCTATTTTCAAGCTAACTTTGTAACCATTTAGCTAACTCACCCAGTCCCATGTGATTTAACCTTGCTAACCAGTCTACCAATTTTGTATCCAGTTAGCTAACTCTCCATGATCCCATGTAATTTAACATTGCTAATCAGTCTATCAATTTTGTATTCAGTTGGCTAACTCCCCCGATTCCTATGTAAGTTAACCTTGCTAACCATTCTCCCAATTTGTAACCAGTTGGCTAAGTTCCCTGGATCCCTTACAATTTAACCTTGCTAATCAGTCTACCAAGTGGAACCCTGTTGGATGCTTTGCTGAAATCCACACAGATAACATATACTGCTCTGACTTCATCAATCTTTGTCACATCTTCAAAAACCTCAATGGTTTTATATAGCTGGTCCAATTCAGTCAGTATTCAATGGGAACCTCCAGGATGTTGATAGTGGGGGATTCAATGATGGTGACACCATCGAAAGTCATGGGGATATGATTAGATTGCCTCTTATGGAGGATGGTCATTGACTGGCATTTGTGAGGCATGAATGCTACATGCCACCTTTCAGCACAAGTCTGCATATTGTCCGTGTCTTGCTGCACTTGGACATGGAATGCATTCAGGTACATATGATTCAAGGTGAAATTTCATGGCAAAAAACAAACATCATTATTTATTTTTACTCACATCACTTTGCAAACTGTATGCTTTCTTTGCCTGGATGACATCATTCTGATCTGGCAGGCAGGTCCATTCATGTAGGTAATGTCTGTAGTCAATCTCACTGACCCGAGTCTGACATAACTTGCCCATTACAATGTCCATCATGTCAGCTGGCACGTTAATATTGGCTTTAGTTTTTTCAAATTCCTTCCTGTACTCCTTGTCGCTCTGCATCTTGCCGACATGCATACACCAAACCATTTTGGGATCATCATACATGTCACGGTATCCGATGTGGTGACCAAGTTGCTTGCGATAGATTTCTTTGTATTGGTACTGAGGGAAAATGCAGAAGGATATCAATTTCGCTTGGTGTTTTAACTTATTGTAGGAACATAAATGTGTCTTGGAGTTTAGCTGTGAGATGAATTCCATGCACAACAGTGCATTATTGTAAAATGAGGTAATCCAGAAGAATGGATTCCTGAATATCTTGCTCTTTCTAATTATCAGTTTGGAAGTTTATCTTCACAAGGCCACAGCTGACAAGACCAGATACATAGACTGGGGCAATTTGAGAGATTGTTAGAATGGTGAGGGACATGATTGGGTAGGCAGGGATAGTGGCAGAGGAGTTGCGGGAAGACTGATGATATGGATTGTGTGCGAGGTTGGGGAAGGGGAATAAAGCTGGAGGTAAGGTCTTGATTTTATCTAGGTGTTAATCTGAAGGTAACTGAGGATACCCACTTACCAGTAGGGAAATCCTACTCCTAATTAAGAAAATGTTGGTGTGGTCCAATCATTTTGCATGGGTGAGAGAATTCTAGTAATGGTTGGGAGAGGTCTTGAGCAGTTAGGGAGGAGGAGATGGTCATTGGAAAGGGGTGGGAGAAGATGACCAGGAAGCATCAATTAAAGTCAATGGGGGCAGACAAATTGCAGAGAGAAGTTTAATAGGTAGCTTCTTGTGACATTACAGAGAATTGTGCTCTTCCTTGCCCATGAGCAGTGCTGGAAAGGCACTTACATCATGGCTTCAGCTCTTTGCACTTCCTCCTTGCTGTTAGGTTTGGGAAGCCAACATAGCTCAGCCAAAACATTTAGAAGATAGAATAGGCGAAAAAATGTAGCCTCATTATAATAAAACAGAGATAAAAAATCACACAATACCAGGTCATAGTCCAACAGGTTTAATTGGAAGCACACTAGCTTTCGGAGTGACGCTCCTTCATCAGGTGATTGTCACCTGATGAAGGAGCGTTGCTCCAAAAGCTAGTGTGTTTCCAATTAAACCTGTTGGACTATAACCTGGTATTGTGTGATTTTTAAACTTTGTACACCCCAGTCCAACACCGGCATCTCCATATAATAAAACAAATGCACTGATAATCACCTTTCATCTCATCTCCAATATTATTCCAAGTATTGCAATGGCTTGGGATCCTTTTCTACTTTTTGTTATTTAACTTCTGATGTGACACTGACCCACCCTGTTTTGATGTTAAGAATCAATCCTATAGCTTTTCATTAATTTCATATTAAATAAATAATTTTATGCTGGAATTGAAATTGAGAAAAGTTATTTTTAAAACAATATATCAATTATTTTCAGATTAAATGTTTGAATTAAGCAATGGCAGTACAGGCTAAAATATAAAACTTAACTGATTACAAAAATATTTGTTTCGTTCCTTCCTCTGCACTTGTTTCTTATTCACAGGCTAGATATTTATGATATTTTTACACAGTTTTCCCTCATTTAATGCAATGTTTCTTCACATTTTTTTCCCCCAAATGTGATCAGCCCATTGTTAGGCTTGAACTTCTGTTTATAATTATGGACTCAGTAAATTCTGGATCAATATCTTGTCATTCAGATACATTTGTCTACTTTAGTGCTACCTTACTATCTGCTTTTGTGAAGTTTCTCAAAATTGCAGAAGCAATCATACATGACTCAGAGAAACCAATAGAAACTAGCATGCTGTTAAAGCTAATGGAAGTGACATTTATATCTTGTTACATTGCAAATACAACAGTTTTGAATGATGATCTACTTAATTTATTCTTACATCTAATCTGATAATAGTCAATTTTAATATCAGTGAGGATAAATTTTTGAAGTTAATAGTGTTGAAGGACACATGATTCATTTACCAGCCTAAGGGCAAAATACATCAACATGTGTTATTAGTTTGATCTAATTTATTGTGACACAGGCTAAAGTAAAACAACAAACTCTTATGACAAACTTCTGTCTTAACATGACATGCATTTTATTTAAATCTCACTACTAATCCCTATGAAATTCTGGTATCCGCATTTAAGAAAAGATGTACTTGCACTGGAGGCAGTACAATGACGTTTCACTAAATTAGTACCTGGTGTGAAAGGATTGTCCTACGATGAGAGCTTAAGCAAATAGGGTCAATATTCTCAGGATCATTTAGAAGAGGGAGGCCATCATATTGGAATGTTCAAGGTTCTGAAGGGCTTAATAAGGTGGATGATGAGAGATTGTTTTCGTTGGTGAGGGAAACCAAAATAGAGGACACTTCCTTGGGATAATGGGCTGAGGATGAAATGAGGAGATAGTTATTCACACAAAGCTTTCTGAAACTTTGGAATTCTCTGCCCCAAATGGTTGTGAAGGCTCCATTTTTGAATACATTTATGACTGGGATAGACAGTTTTTTTGGTCTGCCGGAGGAACAAAGGATATGGGGAGTGGGCAGAAAATGGAGCTGAAAGCCAAGGTTAGCTTTGATTGATTGGACAGCATGTTGCAGTAGGTGCAATGCCCATATTGCCTCCACCTGCTCTGATTTCTTTTGATCTTGGATATTCTAGAATTTGAGTACTTACGCAACTTGTTGTTGTGAGCAGATAACATTATAAATGCATGGCTTTAAGTTCAGTTGGTATTTTTTTCAGCTCTCTAGTGGATCTACTGTCAGTTCTTTTATATCGTTCTTGTGCAACCCTATGTTCTATAAAAATCACACTTTAGTAACAACACTTAAAACAGCATATTTTAAAAGTTTGCACTGTAGAAACAGCATCTCCAATTTATCAATTGCGTTACAGCAAATTCGCTTTTATGAAATGCGTGTTATGACAGAACAACCTATATTAAAAATAGCTGATGCCATTTTATGAGCTGTCCACATGATACACTCAGGACTTCCAAAAACGTCAATGTTCATTCAAAGATTCATACTTACATCGCTTGCAACGTTTCGAGAAGCTTTTGCATGTTTGATATCAATGGCATCAGCACGATAATCAACACTTTTTTTTGCATCTTCCCAGCCCTCCTTGTAAAGTTTCTGTAAAGGAGAATCATCACCATTCATTTCACAATCTAAATACTGCAGTTTGTTTTAAATAGTCTGGCTAAATTGGAATAAACTTGCTTCCAGTAAGGCTACAACATTTTTTAAAAAGCCAATGACTGATTTTTGGGGTCAAGTAGTGTTATTTAGGATGACCGTACAAACACATTCTGGATTAGTGGTGCTGGAAGAGCACAGCAGTTCAGGCAGCATCCAAGGAGCAGCGAAATCGACGTTTCGGGCAAAAGTCCTTCATCCTGATGAAGAGCTTTTGCCCGAAACGTCGATTTCGCTGCTCCTTGGATGCTGCCTGAACTGTTATGCTCTTCCAGCACCACTAATCCCGAATCTGGTTTCTAGCATCTGCAGTCATAGTGTTTGTATGAGGTTAAAACAGTTAATTTGTATGCATGACCTTTGTCTGAAAATGTAACACATTTAAAATAAAAGAAAATACTTCCATTAATATAGGAAGTATGTGCCATACCAATGTTGAGACTTTAAAAAAATGTACGTACAGCCATTAAATGGACCCATTTTTATTCATTCACAATATGTGGGAATAGCAACCTAGCCATCATTTATTGCCTGTCCCTAATTGCCCAGAGGGCAGATACGAGATAACCACATTGCTGTGGGTCTCAAGTCACATGAAGCCAGACCAGGTAAGGCTGGCAGTTTCCTTCCCTAAATAACATTAATAGAACTAGATGGATTTTTTTTCTAACAATCATTTTGAGACCATCATTAGATTCTTAATTTTAAATTGTTATGGAATTCAAGTTCCACTATCTGTGATGGCAGGATTTGAACCCAGGTCTCCAGAACATTACCTGGATCCCTTGAATGATAGACTATCATAATGCCACTCTACTACTGCCTCTCCTTAACAATAAAAATACATTACCAGTCAATTTAGTAGTTAATTGAGTTGTGTTTGTGGCAATTAGTTATTTGACACTTACCTGACTAATGTTAGCAGCATTGGATTTAGCCAACAAAATCTCTGGTGTGTCAGGAAGGACGTGAATCTGTGTCTTGTCTTTTTCCCAGGCTTCTTTGTATTTTCCCTAGACAATTACAAGAATTTTTTTTAAAAATCAACATATGCTTAGTATACAGTTAATTTAAAATAAAATGAAGAGGAAAGCATAGGATCATTACGAGAATTGAAGTGTTCTTACAGCACTCAGTTGGTTTGCATTGATTTTAGCCTGCACTATGTTGGGATCATCAACAATGCTGGTGAAACTGAACCTTTCTGGAGGCTGACGGTAGTGTCGTTCACTCAGAATCTCCTGAGCCCTTTGCACTCTCTTAACATCAAGAGATTCATTTGGCATCCAGCCACAGCCTCGGATCCATTCCATATCAGATTTGTACAGCAACTAGAGGAAAAGTCAGAGAAACATAGGTCACAGACAATAAATTGGGTGTCAGATTAATCTTATTACTTAATATGTACAATTAAGAACAGGATCAATTAGCACAGCCAATTACATTTATTCAGTAAAATATATAAATGTCCAACACTGGAACTCCTCCAGCCGTACACCTGCCATGTTCTCTGTGATCTTCTAACTCCGGTCTCTTGCACATGGATGTCTTGAAATGCATAAAGGTGGATAAATCCCTAGGACCTGATCAGGGGTACCCTATAACTCTGTGGGAAGCTAGAGAAGTGATTGTTGGGCCTCTTGCAGAGACATTTGTATCATTGATAGTCACAGGTGAGGTGCCAGAAGACTGGAGGTTGGCTAACATGGTGCCACTGTTTAAGAAGGGTGGTAAGGACAAGATTTACAAGATTGTTGCCAGGATTGGAGGATTTGAGCCAAAGGGAGAGGCTGAACAGGCTGGGACTGTTTTCCCTGGAGCATCGGAGGCTGAGAGGTGACCTTATAGAGATTTACAAATTTATGAGGGGCTGGATAGGATAAATAGACAAAGCCTTTTCCCTGGGGTGGGGGAGTCCAGAACTAGAGGGCATAGGTTTAGGGTGAGAGGAGAAAAATATAAAAGAGATTTAAGGGGCAACTTTTTCACACAGAGAGTGGTATGGAATGAGATGCTAGAGGAAGTGGTGGAGGCTGGTACAATTGCAACATTTAAAAGGCATTTGGATGGGTATTAGAATAAGAAGGGTTTGCACGGATTTGGGCCAGCTGCTGGCAGGTGGGACTAGATTGGGTTGGGATATCTGGTCAGCAGGGAGGGGTTGGTCCAAAGGGTGTGTTTCCATCCTGTACATCTCTATGACTCTAAGACTCTATGACATGCTCAGATATGAATCACTTCATTGATGCTGGCTATGCATTCAGTTGGCAAGCCTCCAAGATCTGGACTAATGCATAATATGCAGATGCTGCAGATCTGAAATAAACGTGGAAAATGCTGGAGAAACTCAGAGTTAATGTTTCAAGTTCAACACAACCCCTTTTTGGAACAATTCCAAAGCAGAACATTGGATTCAAAACATTAACTCTTTTCTCTCTTGGCTCATTCTACCAGACATACTGAGTATTTCCAGGACTTTGTCTTCATTTTCCAAATGGTGGAACTCCCCCCAAACCCCTCCCCAGAACCCTCTTCCTCTCTTCAAAAAACTGTAAGAACTGTGAATGCTGGAAATCAGAAACAGAAATTGCTGAAAAACTCAGCAGGCCTGTTAGCATCTGTGGAGAGAAATCAGAGTTAACATTCGGGTCCGGTGACCCTTCTTCAGAATTGACGTTCTAAACTCAAAAGAAGGGTCACTCAACCAGAGCTGTTAACTCTGCCTTCTCTCCACAGATGCTGTAAGATCTGCTGAGTTTTTCCAACAATTTCTATTTTTTGCTTCTACCTCCCTCTGTCACTTTCTTACTCTCCTTTCAAACCTGTTTAACTTCTTATGCAGGTCAATGTCCAACTTTGTGTCATAAGGCATGTGAAATTATACTTTTTGGAACAGAAAATGGAATAGGTAATATAAAATCAAGGCGGCAAGTCCAAAAGGGTGCAGGACAGAGAGACCCGAGACTATAGTATATACACAAATCCGATGGTAGTGTAATTGAGTGTGAAGTGTTGCATTGCTAGAGTTTATAAATAGTGGCATATACCAAAACGATGAAGTTAAAATGATATTTTATAAAACACTGGTTTGGCCTGAACTGTGGAACTAAAGACTAATTCTGGAGATAATACTTAGGAGAAAGGGTGAAGGCAACATATGAAAATGGATCTGTGGTGAGGGGCTTCAGTAAAATGGATAGATGGGAGAAGCTCCTTACAGAAGTGAAGATTGGTAGAAGATTGATAAAAGTGTTTAAAGTTGTGAATGATTCACACAGATTAATTATGGGAGCGGGGGAGGCGCTTTGGGTGCAGCAGGGTGGAAGGTGTGTGAGGATACAATTCTCATTGACAGGAGCTTGAAGAACTAGAGGCCAGCAATATACGGTGAACAGCAAAAGAACAAATGATGATGTGAGTAAAAACCTTTTCACTCAGCCAGGGGTTAGGTGCATGCAGGAGTGTGACTGAGCTAGATTCAAGTATAATTCTCAAAAGGGAATTGGGTAAGTACTTGAAGAATAATCAGTTACAGGATTCTGGGAAAAGGGCAGAGGAATTCACCTTTGTAGGGACCTGTCACAGACAAGAAAGATTGAATGTAACCACACAATGATAAGGCTCTTGTGAAATATCTTGTGACATGTTAAAGATGTTGTTGTGGTTCTGTTCGCTGAGCTGGGAATTTGTATTGCAGACGTTTTGTCCCCTGTCTAGGTGAAATCCTCAGTGCTTGGGAGCCTCCTGTGAAGTGCTTCTGTGATCTTTCCTCCAGCATTTGTAGTGGTTTGAATCTGCCGCTTCCGGTTGTCAGTTCCAGCTGTCCGCTGCAGTGGTTGGTATATTGGGTCCAGGTCGATGTGCTTATTGATTGAATCGGTGGATGAGTGCCATGTCCCTAGGAATTCCCTGGCTGTTCTGTTTGGCTTGTCCTATAATGGTAGTGTTGTCCTACTACACCCAAGCTACAAATCTTCTCACAAACTTTGAATGTTAAAGATGTATATAAATGCAAGCAGATCTTAATTCATGGCTGGTCATTCGAAAACCACACATGTATTCTGATGACTTGTAGCCATCATCCTGCACTGTTAGTTGCTGGTGGCTTAGCTTCAAAAATCTCAATAGCTTTAAAATTAATAATACAAGAAACTGCTTCTGTTCTTTGTCTGCAATTCCCTTCCATTACAATGTAGGGAATTTACAAGGTTGATATCTCTGCTAAAACATCACTAAGAGGGAAATGCATGAAACATTTGTGTGCCAGAGATTGTTGATTAGTCTTCAGATGCATTTCCTTCCCTTAGCTCAACTGGAAAATAAATGAAGTAATGCTAATATCTCATCACGTGGTTGGAAAACACTGTTCTAAGATTATTCTTTTTTTTAATAATTATTATCCAAATAAATATTTTTACTGAGGTGGAAATATATAATAATACTCACATCACTCTGCAAATCGTAGGCCTTCCTTGCCTGGATCACATCGTTCTGGTCTGGCAGACAGGTCCATTCATGTAGGTAATGTCTGTAGTCAATGTCGCTGACCAGAGTCTGGCACTTCTTGGCCAACAGGATGTCCAGCATGTCGACTGGCATGTTGAACTTGGTCTTTGTTTTTTCAAAGTCCTTCTTGTATTCCAGGTCACTCTGGATTTTGGCCACGTGCATGGACCAAACCATCTTGGGATCATCATGAACGTTACGGCATCCAATGTGGTGGCCAAGCTGCTGGCGATAGGCTTCTTTGTATTTGTACTGGTTATACGAAAGAATAACAACTTTAGTGCACATTATTATTCTTAATATCATAAATATTAAAGTGAGACACTGGCAAGGTTGCATACTTAACATTATCTTCATTCAATTTCAGTACTAAGAATTGCATGAGATGCAGAATCTGATTTCTGTGCTTTTCTAACTCCTTTTTCTTCAATTATCAAATTATGACTTGTCACCTCCTTCTGATGTCCATCAAAATTAGCCTCTGTACATCTATTTATTTTTGAACAGACATATTCACAAAAATAATGTTTGAAACTCTTATTTTTAAGTAAAATAGATATGCAGCATTAAGTCCAAATTTGCTGCCAATATAATGGTAAGGCTAATCACACCAGTCGGGGTAAACGGTGCAATATCTTCTGGCCAGGATCAAATGCATGGTTAAATATGAACATCCAGCAGCATTCTGGCCTTAGTTTCTCTAATTCTTTCAGCAATATACTATACCTACCCATTAATTAAGAATTAAATTTGTCAGAGAAGGTTATATCTTGGCATTATGATTGTAAGTAGCTGTTTAACAACATAATAAGGGTGATTCTTGCCTTCAATGTTTCTCTGGTATCTCAAATTAACCTTTGCCATAGTGGAGTCCTTTGAAATATCAACTTATTATTTTGACAATTTGTCTTTCTTTCTTTTCCTGGCTGCTCATTTTTAAATTTCTCTTGATCCAATCTTAATTTATTTTGCGTGATTTCTCTTTCTGTATCTGTTTGGAAACTGAATTTGCCCAGTCTAATTTATCATCTTTCTCAGTCCTTTCTTTATTTATCTCCCCATTTTTTTTCATGTTGGTTAAGGAGATGCCCTTTTGATTGTACTGGTCCCTTGGGCCTTTGATGCCCTGTTTTGCTCACCGCCCTGTTTTCAGCTTCTGGTTTCAGTTAATTTCTGTGCACAGAAAGCTGAAGCATCTGGAGCAAGTCTAACTAACCAACTGGGCTTTTGGATGCTGCTATTATATGAACTTGCCTTTAATTTGCAAATAGTAAAAAAAAAGTACTTCAAATCAAAACGTGACTTAAGCAATACCTTCAGAATTTAATAATGTCTGCTCACTGTGTGAACTCACTTACATCACTAGCAATTTCTCTGGAAGCTTTTGCAGCCTTGATCGAGATGGCATCACTCCTTAGATCATACCCAGCCTTCTTCGATTCTTCCCAACTGAGTTTATATAGTTTCTACACAGCAGAAAAAAGGAGGAATGAGATGTCATTCAAAGTGAGAGCAGAGATAGCAAGCCATTATGAACTCCAAAAGCACCCATTCCACCTCATTCTCACTGATCCAATATACCCAGCCCCCAACCATGCCATTGTGAACACCTTCAGTCCCCAGGAGAAAGTGAGGACTGCAGATGCTGGAGATCAGAGCTGAAAATGTGTTGCTGGAAAAGCGCAGCAGGTCAGGCAGCATCCAAGGAGCAGGAGAGTCGACGTTTCGGGCATGAGCCCTTCTTCAGGAATGGGGCCCCATTCCTGAAGAAGGGCTCATGCCCGAAACATTGACTCTCCTGCTCCTTGGATGCTGCCTGACCTGCTGCACTTTTCCAGCAACACATTTTAAGCACCTTCAGTCCCCAGACCCATGTCCCTCTGCGCTTCCCACACCACATTGGCCTCATGTTCACTGCTCACCCAGAGTTAAAATTAGCATTTGTATCTATTCAAAAGCTTTCTTTTTATTCTCAAGTTTTATTAACTCCCTGTTAAAACTAATAAAGCAACATTAAGTAGAATTATTGTGGCAATTACAAAACTTTGCTGTTGACTAGAAAATTCCATCCTTATTCTGTGCACTATAAGTTGACTGACAAATCAATCTACCAAACAGTTCACCTTAACGTGAATGGAGATTATTATACACCAAGTTGCCAGAAACAAATCTCAATATTATTGTGCGTACTTTCAGTAGAGATGATCTGATCTTGACTTTTTTGGTAAGATGAAGCGGGACCAGGATGGCATAGAAATTAAATCAAAGATAGCTGTGGAAGCTCTCGTTCTCCCAGATCCTTATGATTACTTTGCTCAAGTCTTTCATTTGACAAAAGGCACACTCAAAAGGACTGAGTGGCCTATTCCTGTTCCTTTTTCTTACGTATGTACAGATCAAACATTTTCCACAATCAGCTTGAATGGGAGAGAGAGTGAACTGAATGCTTATTTATGCTCCTATTTTTAATGCATATGTTTTAATCAATGTCTGAGTGATACAAACCAGAAAGTACCAGCTCTTGATCTCTGGTTCATATTAGGTTAAATATTCTCAGATGTGATTTATATAGGAAGGCCTCAAAATATCTCCAGACGGGGGAATTTAAGCCGGTTTTCCCTTCTTGATTATTAATTGGTGACCAGGTAAAAACTCTCCACCCTGCAGGCACTCTGCCTCTATTCCTGATGAAGGGCTTTTGCCTGAAACGTCGATTTTCTTGCTCCTCAGACGCTGCCTGAACTGTTGTGCTTTTCCAGCACCACTATCTATTAACTAGTGACCCCATAGGGAATGGAATCACTGCCTAATTAATAGCCTCTGTGTCACAACTTTTGAAATATACATTTCCATTTCTCTAGAAACTAACAAGGAGCTCCTAATATTCTACTTGCTGAGACCTGACCACCTTGCAGGGGGTTCCTTAAAATGATTAGATATATTCATTGGACATCACTCTTCATAATTAAACAGAAAACTTTCATGGCTTTTAAAGAGTTACAATTCACAACAAAGGTAATTGTCTAATGAAGGTGAAGACAAAAAGTGGAAATATGATCGCAATGTGCTTCTCACTAATTAACAAACAGACACAGAATATTTCTTACTGAACTGATGTTGGCAGAGTTCTGTTTAGACAACACCATCTCAGGTGTATCATTAGGAAGATGAATTATGAGCTTGTCATTCTCCCAGGCACTATGGTACAGGCGCTAAAGACAAGAGAAAGTATCATTGAATTTTACTTCCAATAATAATCTGACAAAATTAAAGTTTAATCTACACAATAAACTCTTTTATACTTCTCGTAGCATAGAATACAGAGAAATATGAAGTTAATACGTGCTCAAACCTCTGCAACTTTCTGATGGGAGGAATGAGCATGCTGACAACTAAATGCAATTCTAAGGGCCTGAATTCCAATCTGCAGAATGTAGGAGAATTGAGTGCAGCCTATTCTTGTGTCTGGAAAATAAAATATTGTATTCTCTAAAAGACTAATTCATGACTTTTGAAAGGATTGGATCACGCATTTGGAGAGGCAAGGACTGATTAGGGATAGTCAACATGACTTTTTGTGCAGCAAATAGTGTTTTGAGGATGTGACCAAGATGATAGATGAGGGCAGAGTTGTAGCATTGTCTACATTGACTTTAGTAAGGTCTTTGACAAGGTTTTGTATGGCAGACTGGTTAGTAAATTTGGATCACAAGGGATTCAGGGTGAGCTTGCCAATTGGATACAAAATTGGTTTGACGGTAGGAGACAAAGGGATACTTTTCAAACTGGAGGCCTGTAAGCAGCACTGTTCTGCAGGGATTGGTGCTGGGTCCACTGTTGCTTGTCATTTATATAACCTGTTTGGGAAGCATGGTTAGTATTTATTTACGTAAATCATCATACCATGGTAGGGGTTCAAGGTTAGTTCGAATGGTCAATTAATGTGTCAGTATTCATTTATGAAAACTCTATTGTCTTCTTATCTTAGAATTTCAGCTTAATTCTGCAAATCAGCTGTACAAGTTCACAGGGTTCAATCACTATTCTCAGCCATTTTATAGGATTCTTTTAAATTGAAAAAACATTTTGTGGTTAATAAAAATCTACATATACTTGTTGCCTAAATTCAAATTTTAAATCCTCAGTATTGTCAACAGAAAAGATTGTCTAAGAGTACCATGGGATTTGATTAGCTGGGCCAATGGGCTGAAGATTAGCAGATGGAGTTCAATTTAGATAAATGTGTGGTGTTGCATTTTGGTAAGATCAACAAGAGCAGAACTCACACAGTTAATGGTAGGACTGTAGTGAGTGTTGCCAAACAATGAGACCTAGGGGTTCTTTGAAAGTGGCATCACAGACAGACAGACTGTTGAAGGCGGCATTTAGCATGCTTGCCTTCATTGGTCAGAGCACTGAGTATAGGAATTGGGACGTCATGTTGCAGCTGTACAGGACATTGATGAGGCCACTTTTGAAATAATGTATACAATTCTGGTTGCCCTGCAATAGGAAGGATATTGTTAAATTGGAAAGGTTGCAGATTTACAAGAATGTTATTGGGATTGGAGAGCTTAGGTTATAAAGATAGGTTGGATATGCTGGGACATTTTTCCCTGAAGCGTAGGAGGTTGAAGGGTGACATTATAGAGGTTTGTAAAATCATGAGGGGCATCGATAAGGTTAAAAGCAAAGGTATTTTTCCTGGGTTAAGGGGGTTCAAAGCTAGATGGCATAGGTTTAAGGTGAGAGAGGAAAAAAATTAAAAGGGACCTGAGAAGCAACTTTTTCACACAGAGGGAGGTACATATGTGAAATGAACTGCCAGAAGTAGTAGTAGATACAGGGAGAGTTACAACATTTAAAATATATTTGCACAGATGCATGAATAAGAAAGGTTTGGAGGGAAATAGGCCAAAGACAAGCAAATAGGATGAGTTTACTTTCAGAAACCTGGTTAGCATGGATGAGTTGGACCGAAGGGTCTGTTTCTGTAATATTTGACTTAATGCCTCTATGACTCTGTGACTCTATTACACTGATAAGTTGTGCAGTCCTAGGTCCTGTAATTGCAAAAGGATGGTCTACTTTAAGAATTTGTTAACTAGTGGTGAACAACTTTGCAATAAATATTTCAATGTCCAGAAGTAAAATACTCTACAATGTTCTTAATTAAAATAAATACTCTTAAAATATCCAATTGAATCATTATAAGTAGCATGCAGAACTAATGGCAAACACATCTGTGAACAGAGTGTTAGGGTCATGTGCATTTTTTCAGTGCACATTGAGGAGAAAGCTACAGCAATGCTTACATCACTCAGTAGGTCAGAGTTGATTTTAGCCTGGATTATGCTGGGATCATCAACAATGCTGGTGAAGCTGAACTTATGTGGGGGCTGGCGGTAGTTACGCTCACTGAGAATCTCCTGAGCCCTTTGTACTTTCTTAACATCGAGAGAATCATTTGGCATCCAGCCACAGCCACGGATCCATTCCATATCAGACTTGTACTGCAACTGTAAAGGGAGAAGAGCAAATCTCAAATCACAATGTATAAAACTTTTCCTATTAATAATTATCGATTAATCTCATCAAACCAGATGTCCTTTAATATTAACCAATGTAAGATAGAATAGAATATAGAACACTACAGCACAGTACAGGCTCTTCGACACTCGATGTTGCGCTGACCTGTGAAACCAATCTAGAATAGAATAGAACAAAGAGAGAATATTGTTGTAAAGTTCAGTATTTCAGTAGAAAAAGGTACTGGAAACATTGTATGAAAAATGTGAAGATCTTAGAGTACAAAAATGATTTATTAGAATTGTTCCAGGATAAGGAACATTCATTCTTAAATGGATTGGATGAGTTTGGACAGCTTTCCTGGAAGACGAGAAGGTTGGGAAAAGATTTAATAGAAGTATTCAAAAGCATAAAGGGTCTGGATAGAGAGGCCCTTTGAGGGAAACAGATCATTATCTTTAAAGGGAGGGTATACAAGTATACAGGAAAAAGGCAAGGGGATTGTTTATTCCAACAGTTGGTATTGACATGATAGGCTAATTGGTGTGGTTCTGTGTTATTGAACTTCTGTGATTCTCTGAAAAGTCAAAGATGAGGGTCCTGATCAAAATAAGCTCAAGTATTCCTGATGAAGGGCTTATGCTCGAAACGTCGAATTCTCCATTCCTGAGATGCTGCCTGGCCTGCTGTGCTTTGACCAGCAACACATTTGCAGCTGTGATCTCCAGCATCTGCAGACCTCATTTTTTACTCAAGTATTTAGAGTCAACTGATCTAACTCAAACTTGAAAAGAAGACAACAATACAGCCATGATAATTTGTTTGATCACGAGGAAATAAAATTAGCATATTCCTAGTAGGCAAAAAAGAGGATGTGTTTTAAAGCTAAGGAAGATATTTTTTGAACAGTAAAGGAATTACAGATTTTGGTAAAAGAGTGGGTAAATGGAGCAGAGGCCACAAAAACATTGAATGGCAAAGCAGGCTCGAAGGGTCAGATAGCCTACTCCTGCTCCAGGTTTTATGTTCTATCTAAGAAAGATGTTCTGCAGATAAAGCAATTATATTAAACCTAAAACAAAAAAATGATATAAAGAAAAAAAATCTCTCCTAGAATCAGAGAATTTAAGGAAATAAGTTACCTCATTGAAAGACTGCAGTTCACGGAAATAAATCCACACCACGAGTGTTTGGTTAGAAACCTGTGTTGATTATTTGAATCTGAGAAAGTCTAAGCTTTCAGTAATGTCAGTCAAAAAACAATTTACAGCTCACAGAAATGATAAAAAAAAACCTATATCAAGCCTACAGATTTGATGGGGAAGGAAAATATCCCTGCTTTTTAAGTGACTATGAAATGATGGCATTGGAGAGTGTATGAGATTTTGTTTCAGTAAAAGACTGCCATTATAGATAGAAAAATAACAAAATATGGCTTATCAAGTCTATTTCATTCTGACATCAGACTTGTCCAGGAGTTACATCAACTGAGATTGTAACAGAATCGAAAGTGATGCTTAAGACTTCCCTCCTATCATAACCTCCCTCGTTCCTGGCATGATCCCATAGACATATCCCATGAGTTAAAGTGTCTTAGTTCTGAAATTTCAAAATCATTTTACCAAAAACTGGGCCACAGTCGTGGAAGTAAGAACATTCAGACAGGGATGGAAATGAATTATTGAATTGAAGTATAGAAAATGAATTAATTCTGAAATATTGAGAAAGTTCTGCTGAAAATTTTGCTTAGAGATTAAAATAGTTCTGTTAGTCTGGACAATAGTCAATGTTACTAATCTGTTCACCAATAAACAGAAGGATAAATTAGATAACCATGGGCCAATTACTTTGATGACACCTGTAAGCAAATTCTCATAATCCATCATAATTTGATAGTCAACTAACAAATATTTAGAAATATCTGGTCAGTTATGGACTTGGATTGATTAAAGGCCAGCTGTCAGACCATGGACCATGATCACGGGCAGAGATTAAGTTCTGATGGAGAGTTACTGGACTCAAAACATTGACTCTGTTTTCTCTCCACAGATGCTACCAGACCTGTTGAGTTTCTCCAGCAAATTCTATTTTTGTTTCTGAGCTCCAGCATGTGCAGTTCTTTAGACCAGAAGACCATAAGATATAGGAGCAGAATTGGACCATTTGGCCCATCGATTCTGCTCTGCTATTCGATCATAGTTGATCTGTTTCTCAACCCCATTCACCAGTCTTCTCTTTGCAAACCTTGACTCCCTTACCAAACAAAAACATATTTATCTCTGTCTTAAATACACTCATTGACTCAGCCTTCTTGTTTTATTTGATTAAAAGCAAGTTACATCTGACAACTTTAATAGTGTTCAATTTTTAAAGCACCAATCAAATGTAAATGTCATGTAAATAAATTTATAATATATTTTGTGCAACACTTGATCTAAAGTTTAGGCATATGGTATAAATAGAAATGTAACAGTGCAAAAGGAAACGGAGTTGACGAACACAAAATCAAGGATTAAGGTAAACGGGTATTGGTTGTACTCGGGAAGGAATGATATTACCCAGAGTCAGCATTGGAATACTTTTACTGCAACATATACAAATTATTTAAACTTCAGCATAAAGTACATGTCACAGAAAATTTCTAGTAGTGAAGTAAATGTAGTGGATTTGGCAAACATGATTTCAAGAGGAACCAGAATGTCTAATCAGATGGGCAGATAGGTAGCAGATGTATTTTCATTGTGGCCCATGAGGCAGCACACAGATTCATAAAATATACATCAAACATTCAACAGTATATTGACAGGGACTGGAAATTATCGGTAAAAGGGCAGATGCAGGATGTTGAGATGTGGAGCAAAGAAGGTAAAGAGGAGATTATGAGGATAGACTATTTCCTCTGTTTGGAATGGTGATTGCTCAAATTAAGATTGCTGCTATGAAAGTGAGGAGATACAGGAGGAAAATGGGTTTACTCAAAGGGTTGTTCAACATGGGCATCTCTGCCACAACAGACAGTTAGGGTAAAAGCAAATATATCTTTTAGGGGCAATAAGAAAAATACTTAAAGCTGCAAAAGGCATGAAACAGGAGAGAGATGGATGTATTTTTGGATTGATCTAGCAAGGAGCCACAATCAAGAAGGTGAGTCAAGTTTAATCCTTTTGTACTGTGAGCTTCTGTGATTGTAAAGCATCAGAAATTTTAGAGATCTTGACACACAATAAAGTGAATTATGGCAATTTTTATTTTCAAACAATGAGTGATAGCTCATTCTTTTAATTTGATGTTCTCATTCAGTCAATTTCAAAGCTCCTCTTTTATATATATTTCTGCATTTTCAAGCTACTGTTTCATCTTTAATCAAATGCTGTTTGATTTTCTTATTTAGTCATAAAGAGAAAAATGAATGAGAAGTACTCACATCACTCTGTAAATCGTAGGCCTTCCTTGCCTGGATCACATCGTTCTGGTCTGGCAGACAGGTCCATTCATGTAGGTAATGTCTGTAGTCAATGTCGCTGACCAGAGTCTGGCACTTCTTGGCCAACAGGATGTCCAGCATGTCGACTGGCATGTTGAACTTGGTTTTTGTCTTCTCAAAGTCCTTCTTGTATTCCCGGTCACTCTGGATCTTGGCCACATGCATGGACCAAACCATCTTGGGATCATCTTGAATGTCACGGCATCCAATGTGGTGGCCAAGCTGCTGGCGATAGGCTTCTTTGTATTTGTACTGATTGTGAAGAAAGAATGTAACTTTATCTTTATCCATTGTTCAGTCACCAGCAATGATTTTGATATTTGGTTTACAAATAAAATTCTCAGTGGTTAATGCTAGCTGACAAACAATTCTCACCATGCTTGCAATATCTCTGGAGGCCTTTGCTGCTCTGATTGGAATGGCATCAGCTCGCAAATCATAACCATCTAGCTTAGAATCCTCCCATGCTTGACGGTATAGTTTCTAAATGGACAAAGGTACATGATTTAACTTGGGGCATTTTGCTTCTGATCATTTAGTAAACTCAAATCTCAGTTTAGTCTCAAGGATTCATACCTGGCTGATGTTGGCTGAGTTGCTTTTGGCCAGATTAATTTCAGGGGTGTCTGGCATGACATGAATCGTGGTTTTATCATTATCCCAAGCTTCTGTGTATAAGCGCTGTAAGAAAAGAAAATCAAGGAATGAGACAGATAACAACAATCTTATAATATATATTATATCAAAATACATGGTGAGCATAGCTCTTGTCATACTGATTTACTATGTATTAAGTAACACATCAAATAACATCTATTTGACTTATTTTGCAAATCTTGGATTATTAATCTGCATTGCATTATAGACCTCCCAATAATAAGTAGCATTGTTCACCTTGTTTCCCTATCAAACCTTTGTCCAATTTCCAAGATCCTTTACAACTTTCAGTCCCATTGCCTTTGCTACTGCAGCCTCCAACTTACCTTGATGTGACGGTCTCTCTTTCTGTTCCTACCCTGCTCTGTTCTGCCTAATCAGCAGCTCATCATTGTTCCTGGATCAAGACTTTCCTTGTATTAATCCCCCATTTAAAAACCATAAAGCCTTTTAGGTTATCTTCGAGGATAAAATGAGGTCTGCAGATGCTGGAGATCAGAGCTGAAAATGTGTTGCTGGAAAAGCGCAGCAGGTCAGGCAGCATCTAAGGAATATGAAATTCGACGTTTCGGGCATAAGCCCTTCATCAGAAATAAGGAAAGTGTGTCCAGCAGGCTAAGATAAAAGGTAGGGAGGAGGGACTTGGGGGAGGGGCGATGGAAATGTGATAGGTGGAAGGAGGTCAAGGTGAGGGTGATCGGCCGGAGTGGGGTGGGGGCGGAGAGGTCAGGAAGAAGATTGCAGGTTAGGAGGGCGGTGCTGAGTTCGAGGGAATCGACTGAGACCGAAAAGACCACTCCCTCCGTGACTCCCTTGTCAGGTGCACACCCCCCACCAACCCAACCTCCACTCCCGGCACCTTCCCCTGCAACCGCAAGAAATGCAAAACTTGCGCCCACACCGCCTCCCTTACTTCTCTCCAAGGCCCCAAGGGATCCTTCCATATCTGCCACAAATTCACCTGCACCTCCACACACATCATCTATTGCATCTGCTGCATCCGATGTGGCCTCCTCTATATTGGGGAGACGGGCTGCCTACTTGCGGAACGCTTCAGGGAACACCTCTGGGACACCCGGACCAACCAACCCAACCACTCCGTGGCTCAACACCTTAACTCCCCCTCCCACTCCACCAAGGACATGCAGGTCCTTGGACTCCTCCAGCACCAGAACATAACACAACGGTTGGAGGAAGAGCTCCTCATCTTCTGCCTGGAAACCCTCCAACCACAAGGGATGAACTCAGATTTCTCCAGTTTTATTTCCTCTCCCCCACCTTGTCTCAGTCGAATCCCTCGAACTCAGCACCGCCCTCCTAACCTGCAATCTTCATCCTGACTTCTCCGCCCCCACCCCACTCCGGCCTATCACCCTCACCTTGACCTCCTTCCATCTATCATATCTCCATCGCCCCTCCCCCAAGTCCCTCCTCCCTACCTTTTATCTTAGCCTGCTGGACACACTTCCCTCATTCCTGATGAAGGGCTTATGCCCGAAACGTCGAATCTCCTGTTCCTTAGATGCTGCCTGACCTGCTGCGCTTTTCCAGCAACACATTTTCAGCTTTTAGGTTATCTTCTCTGATCTACCAAAATCCAAGTTCTGTGCCTCTGCCTCCTGAATATTTTACAATTATATTTCATCTAATCAGTCACTTTGGACCCAGATCTGCTGAAATCCAGTCCTGAATTTCCTCTTGTATTTAAACCTACCAACCAATTTTCCTCTTCTCAGTCCCTCCCGCTTCTCCTCTGCTCATTTGGTTACTGCAGCCACTTCAAATTATTTCCTTCCCTTGATCAGCTGTCCTGACCCTTGATTTAGACATTGTTGCAAATTAATTTATTTTGAGGCAAAAATGATCATGCTGCATCACTGTGGGACCTCTGCCTCGACTAATGCTTTCATGGCTGACAACGTAATGCACAGAAGGTTGGGGAGCATCTGTACAGTTCATGTGCTCTCGGCACTTGTCCATTAAGGAGCATGCACTCTGCAGTTGTGATTGCTTCCTGTGGATTTTCTTTTTTCAGTCCTCCTTGGCCCCTGACTAAAAGGGGCTAATATTCGACCAGATCTCCTCCCATGGAGTCTCCCAGTTCTGCCAACTTTGGAACTAACATGTCCAGTTTCACTGGTCATAGATGCTGCTGAGGAATACACTAAGTTATCGTGAGGCTCGGAATATGGAACTTAAATTGAAATCACTTCCAAAATCACTTCCTTTCAAGAGGCAGATGAGGGTACTTTTTTTTAAGCTGGGACCATTGTTATTTCATTAATTTATATTTAATTTACACCACCTGTCACCCAACTGACCTTATTCCTAACCTTATTCATCTAATTCTATTCTCATATTCTATTGCTTTCTCCCTGATGCACATATACTTTAACTTGATTGTCACCTAAGGCAAGAGCCCACATTGTGTGGGTCCTTACTTTGCAGTCATTCTGGTGTATTCTCATGACAGAAGAGCCACTGATTTTTGACGACTCCTGCTGACAAATATTGCTGCTACATTTCTGAAGTCCCCCAGTCATTGAAATGACACTGATGAATAGCAGTCTAGGAAATTATGTTAAAATTGCCTAATAGATAAATGTACTGATTAAAACAATACTAACATGATTTCAAAATAATGCACTGAACCTTTAGTGTATTTTCTGCTACAAAGACTTCATATTAAAATGAAAAGTCATTTTGTCTTTGCCATAAGTTTCAAAATCAATGCATCTTGAGGAAAAAAAAAATCACCCTGGAAAAATATTTGCTTCTATCAGTAAGTTAAGGTGGTACTTACTTTGTTGAGATTTTTAGCATTGTTCTTGGCTAATTCCAGTTCAAGAGAATCAAGAATGCTTGAGAACTTAAGTGTGCTCGGCGGTTGCCGATAATTCTTTTCGCTCAGAATCTCTCCAGCTTTCTTAACTTTCTGCATGTCCAATGAATCAACAGGACTCCATCCAATACCACGAAGCCATTCCAAATCTGACTTGTACGACAGCTGAAGTCACAAGAGTTATTTTGTTTAACATGGAGAAGAGGAACATAAAAATAGCCATTGATGAAGTACATAGCACAGATTTAAAGTTGAACATCTTCAAACTGCATCTGCTGAGGACTCAGTCTAAAGTAACCTCAACTACATTAGTATCTTGTGTCAGTCTAACAATCAGAGCATCTTGCATCGAACATTACACACAATTATTTATCTTGTATTTTCACACTGATGCATTACAAAACAACTAAAACTTACTCCTGGAACTGTTAGTTTGATGGAGTGTAGGATTACTTAATCAAAATCTGATAAAACAAAGTTTGTAACTCAGTCCCTTTTGTGTATTTAGTCCACGTCTTCAATGCATAAATACCCCCCGGCTCTTTGTAGATGGGCTGGGAAGTGAAAGGGCAGGTCGTGTGGTTGGAAGTGGAGCTTAATGTTTTTTTGTTGTACTAGTGAGCTACTTTGGACAGCCAATGGAACCAACCACAAGCCCAATTAAGACCAAGGACCCACTCCCATTTTTTCACCATCAAAAGAGCTTACTGCTGCATGGGACACTAGTAAATAAATACTAGCACCTCCCAAGAATATTCCCAAAGTTGAGGAGGCAGACTGTGGAGCATCCTTCCTTTACAATGGGAGTACCACATGAAATAGCCATTCCTCTGTTTAACTGACTGAACCCACCACACATTTCTCTCCACAGGGGGCGTCTGCCTGTCCCCAACTTCCATGGGAGAACTTAGCTGCCTTCTAGGACACCTGAGCATTGTGGTGTTTTCTCCCTCATGTTGCAGGCTGACAGTGAGCTGTAATGAAGAGAGAACTGGTGGTGGTACTGCCAAAGCTACCATGCTAATGGTTCTACACCCACCATCTTCTCAAGAGGAATCAGTGATAGGAACAAATTCTGGACTTTCCGGCAACATTCATATCCAACAATAGAACAAAAAAATGTAAAATTTATTAATCCAAAGATACACAATAAATATTAAATACTTTAATGTTATAGAAGTAATAACTAGCATTACTAAACTAGTGTTGATATTTTAAAATTTAATTCAAATCTTCACATTTTGGTCAGCTCATGCAATGGTCTATTTAATCACAACTATGCATATATTTGAATCTTTGAATATTAAAATGATATTTACCAAAATTAACAGGTTCTCAGAAATCCTAAATGGAATTTTCACATTTATACCGAAGTACTCACATCACTCTGCAAATCATATGCCTTCTTTGCCTGGATCACATCGTTTTGGTCTGGCAGACAAGTCCACTGGTGAAGGTAATGTCTGTAGTCAATGTCACTGACCAGAGTTTGGCATTTCTTGGCCAACAGGATGTCCAGCATGTCGACTGGCATGTTGAACTTGGTCTTTGTTTTCTCAAAGTCCTTCTTGTATTCCAGGTCACTCTGGATTTTGGCCACATGCATGGACCAAACCATCTTGGGATCATCATGAATGTCACGGCATCCAACATGGTGGCCAAGCTGCTGGCGATAGGCTGTTTTATATTTGTACTGGAACAGAGGTCAAACAAATAAGGTTCAATTGAATTAAAGAAGTTCAAAGAAATGGTACAGATATGGCATTTTTTAATATAGAATTCTTGGAGTCAAAATAAACAAGTTCACTTACATCACTAGCGATATCGCGGGATGCTTTTGCTGCTTTGATGGAAATGGCATCAGGGCGCAAATCATAGCCCTTCTTCTTATCCTCCTCCATAGCGAGTCTGTACAGTTTCTGAGAAGAGGAAATAATAGTTATAGCATCATGTTCAAAATAAGAGTGGTTTCCTTCTGTGTTGTTGACTTCGACAAAACCACAGAGGAGAGATGGCTATAGGTGGAGATCCCATTTCAATTTACAGTTAAGGAGGCATTGTCAGGGTTGGGCTGAGCACTGTTGGCTCCTATGCAATGGCACCCAATTTGATTTTCCCTTCAAAAGACTGTCATCATGCATCCTTATGCATGATCATCACTGACTGACAGCCAGGTTTATATTGTTTCTATGGCAGAGAAGTGATGCTCAAAGTATCACTTTCAAAGACAGAGAAGATTTTATCTATCTTTACAATTTATACAAATGACTTGGATGAATGGATAAAAAATATGGTTACTAAATATGCTTGGCAACACAAAGGTAGGTACAAAAGTAGGTTGTGAAGATGACCCAAGGAGGTTACAAAAAAAGTGTGGTCAGGTTAAGTGAGTAGACAAATGATGTGGTAAAGGGTAAAAAATGAGAAAATGTGAATTTGTCTATTTGGCAGGAAGAATAAAAGAGTAGCATATTTTCTAAATGGTAAGAGATTACAGAACTCAGATTTAGGGGGATTTGGATGTCCTCGTGCACAAATTTAAAAACGTTATTATGCACAACAGCAAGTGATTAGAATTGAATACAATCCCCTCTACCATGAAGGTGGAGTCGCAGGTAGATAGGCTAGAGAAGGTGGTGAAGGGCTTATGCTCGAAACGTCGAATTCTCTATTCCTGAGATGCTGCCTAACCTGCTGTGCTTTGACCAGCAACACATTTGCAGTAGAGAAGGTGGTGTTTGGTATGCTTTCCTTTATTGGTCAGAGCATTGAGTTTAGGACTTGGGAGGTCATGTTGCGGCTGTATGGGACATTGGTTAAGCCACAGTTGGAATATTGCATGCAATTCTGGTCTCCTTCCTATCAGAAAGATGTTGTGAAACTTGAAAGGGTTCAGAAAAGATTTACAAGGATGTTGCCAGGGTTGGAGGATTTGAGCTATACGGAGAGGCTGTTTTCCCTGGAGCATCGGAGCTGAGGCGTGACCTTCTAGAGGTTTATAATATCACGAAGAACATGGATAGGATAAATAGACAAGATCTTTTGCCGAGGATGGGGGAGTCCAGAACTAGAGGGTATAGACTTAGGGCGAGAGGGGAAAGATATAAAAGAGACCTAAGCAGCAACTTTTTCACACAGAATGTGTGGAAAGAGCTGCTAGAGGAAGTGGTGGAGGCTGGTACAATAACAGTATTTAAAAGGTATCTGGATGGGTATATGAATAAGAAGGGTTTTGAGGGATATGGGCCTAGTGCAAGCAAATGGGACTAGATTAGGTTAGGATATTTGGTCAGCATGGACGAGTTGGACAGGAGAATCTGTTTCCATGCTTGCATGTCCCTATGATTCTAAAATGGGACTTAGCCTCCCACTGCTCCTTGTCTTCATTACTCACTGTGTAGCCAGCACTGTGCTTCACACGGTGTCTGCTGGTCTCTCGTTGGTTAGCAACTTCAGGGATGTTTGATCATTGTTACCTCAGGGACTAATTGGCTGGGAAGCCCACTGAGTCATGCTTAAGTACCGGATCAGTTTTCAATCTAGCGGGATTTCACGTTGGTGCAGATAATCGCCACTTAGAATAAAAATGGGAAAAAAAAATCCAGAATGCCAAATTCTGGGCATTGCACTTTTAGGAAACTAAAGCTCTGAAAGCTTCAGACAGGGTTCAAAAATGATTTCCAAGAATGAATCTAAGGATAGCTGGCTTCAGTCACATGGATTAATGGAAAACTATGGTTGTTCGATGGATATAGATTTATAGCAGGCAACTACACTGAACAAATTTTGTCTTCATTTCCCAACAGAACAAAGAGGGGAACAGAGGGGCAGTGGTCCTATATATTGTATATAGGAATCCATTTCCTCAGGATTTGGATCATGGCATTCCCGTCATCAGTAGAGATCATTGAAGGTGATTAACGGTGGAGAGAGCAGTAAAAGAAAGTATACAGTTTTCTCAGCTTCATTAACAGGGGCATAGCAGCAAGGAGATGATGCTGATTTTATACAAAACACTGTTAGACTTCAGCTGGAGTTTTATGTATAGTTGTAAATGCCACATTATAGGAAAGGTGCAAATACATTGGAGAGAGTGCAGAAATGATTTATGAGAATAGTCCCTGGAATGAGAAACTTTATCTATGAGAACAGATTGAAGTAGTTGGGACTGATCTCTTCAGAGAGAAGAAGGGTGAGAGGAGATCTGACTGAGGTTTTCAAAATCATGAGCAGGCTGGACAGAGTAAGGGGATTGGAATGATATGGGGAAAAGGCAGGCGATTGGCATTAGGTAATAGAGCCAATGCAGGTGTGTTGGACTGAATGGCCATCCGCAGCGCAGTAATAATTCCATGATTCTGTGATCAGATCGAGCTTCTTTAGCTAAACCTTCCAGCATTTTCAGCAGCCCCATCCCCAAGCCCACCAGATAGACTTCAGATATGTCAAACCTTCCAACCTTAAGGTCTTTCGCGCTGAGGTACTGACACATAGATTTCAAGAGCCAATTTTTAAAAAAATTTCCAGTAACTATCTCTGCTATTGACCTCTATTTTGCTTAAGCGGATGCCAAATGAATGTGTGTAATATTTGTATTAGTTTAGGTTGGAGACCTGATACGGATTGCAGTTGAATTCTAAACTCTTTGGTTAAGACTCTTGTGGTGATTCTGAGGTGGGCAATCCATATCAAATGGAGTGGGAATGTGCAAACTATATCCACGCTTATGAAACCATCCTTTGTGAGCAATTGTGTATTTCAAATGATAATGGATGGGGAAGTAAGGAAAAGTAATTTGCAAATTGTGTATGCCTGTCAAAGTTCCCAACTTTAATAACTCATTTACACCCAAATTCAAAAATACTATCCCAGAACAGGTGGCTAGCATTCCTGAAGTGTTGGAAATGTCATAGGATTTAATAGCCCAAAAATCCTCTGCATCTGTCAATGAAAGTAGAATCAAGAAATATCAATTATTTTGTTTCATGTCTTCAGCATCTGCACATCTTTGTCTTGATATCAACTGAATATTGAGCTTCCTAAGTAAAATAGGTATTCCTTTTGCCTACAGGGAACAGAGTTCTGTGTGTCCGTATATGGAATATCTAACACACACAAATGAAACTCATTGTAAACCCAACTGATCATCTTAGATTGGTTTCTGGAATAACTCCTAGCATAATCACTATTATCTAGTAAATATTGGCCAACTGCAGAATCACGCCTAATATTGAATACAGCATTCTGAGGTTTGCAAGCCTTGGTTATTTGAGTGTTATAAGTACATTGCTCACTCTGAGTGGTCAAAGGCACATATTGTTTGATGCAGTCTGACAGTTATTGAGATGGTGAATGATCTACATGCCTAATATCACACACATACTGAAACTCACTTATCATATGATTGTGGCACGTCATGGAGACTGCCAATCCTTGCTACACTTCCCATGACAATACCCTGATTAATCCAAGTCCTGATGACTCCTGATGCAGCCATGAAAACAATCAGCAATCCAATGAGAAATCCAGTCAGAAAATTACTACAATGGCTTTTTGAGCCAGTGCAGAGACTTGATGCATTGGCAGCAAGCCCACTCCAACACACGGGTCAAAGGGCTTCTTCTGTATTGTACGACTCTATGATAGTTTGGCAGCAGAGCTCTTACCAACATTTGTGTGTTTCCTATTTGTGATTATATGGTAGAGACTGCTAATGAGCGACTCAGCAAAAATACGTCTTGTTTGTCACCACTTCTTTCACACATTTCAGCTCTTTAATGCCCCATGATGTTAATTATACATTAACTGGGTGTTATTTAGGTGGCATGGTAGCAGTGCTGCCTCATTGTGCCAGGGAACCAGGTTGAATTCCAGCCTAGGGCGACTATCTGTGCGGAGGTTCCTGCCTATATGGGTTTCTGCTGCATGCTCTGGTCTGCTCCAAAAGTTCAAGATGTTCAGGTTTGTTGGATTAGCTGTGCTAAACTGTATGTAAGCTTGTTCGTTGAGTTGGAAGTATCATTTTCAGATGTTTCATTACCATACTTGGTAACATCATCAGTGAGCCTCTGATGGTGCACTGGTGTTAGTGACCTACTTTCTGGTTATGTGCTTAGGTTTCCTTGGATTGGTGATGTCATTTCCTGTGGTGATGACACCACCACAAGGAAACCGAAACATATAAATAGAATGCAGGTCACTAACACCAGTGCTTCACCGTAGGCTCACTGATGTTACCCAATATGGTGACGAAACGGTCTGAAAACAAACTTTCCAGCTCAGTGAGCTAACTTATATCCAGATCTTCAACATAAGCTACAAATCTTCTCAAAACCCACTGTATGTAATGCATGTGAGGTCGATTAGCCATTCTAAATGCAGAGTTATGGGGATAGGATAGGGGGCAGGATTGGATGGACTGCTTTTTGGAAGGCAGTGCAGAATTGATGAGCTGAAAGGCCTCTTTCTGCACTGCAAGGATTCTATGCTTTACATATGCTGGGTACCTTAGGGGTTAAGCACTGCTCATTGATATATGCATCTAAGAGCAGATTCAAGGAAAGCTTTTTTGCCATATGTTTATGACATGCAATGTGGGTCAAAATAAATGATAGTCTCAAAATAACTTAATATCAATATCCAAGACTCTAACTCCATGACCTGGCTGTGTGCTGTTTCAGCCCTATTTCCCTAAACAGGATGGTCCTCTATGTGCAACAATGACAAAAACAACAAGGAAATGTCATTAAAAATGGTTTCAGAGACTTACATTACTGCAGATGATCTGGTTCTCTCTCGCTAATGTTATCTCTGGAGTATCTGGCATGACATGAATGTTAGTCTTGTCTGCTTCCCAGGCTTCGATGTATGCACGCTAGGGAAAAGGAATGACAGGTACAAAGATTGGTGATTTAATGGTTAACATTTAAAGTACATTTGTCAATTAATCAAAAAATTATTCTAACCTTATTCATAATCTGTGCATTATTTTTTGCCAGGGTCATGTCCATGGAGTCAGATAAACTGCTGAACTTCAACTTGGAAGGGTGCTGGCGGTAATTGGTCTCACTCAGAATCTCTCCAGCTCTTTTGACTTTGGCCACATCTAGTGATTCCAGAGGAGACCATCCGATACCCTTTAGCCACCCAAGGTCTGCTTTGTACAAATTCTGGAAGACAATGAAAAGGCATTAGTGCCACGAACAACTGCCTACTAGATGCTTGAAATTGATAAAACAGATGTCATGAAGTAGGTTTTGGTCATCCAGTAACATCAGTGCAACTAAGATCATTAATAATCTGGCTGTAGGACAAATCATTATTAAAAATAAACTATTATAAACTTCATTGATGTGTTAATGAAAGGCTTGAATTTGTAAAACATTTTATCGAGTTTCTGAAAAAAAAAACAGGTTAACGTGACATTTGAAATGTAATGACTGTTGTTTTCTAAGACAATTTTTTTTTTTAAAAAAGCATTAAGCCAAATGGTCATTTGAAATGTTTTGATAGTGATGCTTGAGGAAGCAAAGTTTGGCAGGTCATTTTCTGAATTTCCTGTCATTCTTTCACTAAACCCACGAGTTCACTGACAGGCATGTTGGATCTCAGATTAATAGCTTATTAAAATGGGAACACTCCTTCAGTCCTCTACTGAATTGACAGCACAAGTTAATTACTCAGATCGTGAAGTGTTGCTGAAAGAACATTAGTTTCTGATTTACACAGGATGACACAACTGAGTCCATGAAGCATTTGTCTATACTTTCCAAGCCATTTCTCTACTATTATAACAGCTTACACAACAAAGCTACATTTCCTGATTCATCCTTTTTCTCCTTAGTCTAAAAATAAAATCAGAACGATCAGAATTAATCTCATTTATCCTGGCAGTGAAATAATTTTTAAGCAAAAGTTCAAAAGGTGGCTCTCCGTTCAATTAAATTAAATATAGAATAGAGTAGCATTTTAATTAAGGAATCCAAGTTCATTTATAACAGTTGCTTTCATTTATATAGAAGGAAATATGCTCACTCGGAAAACGGTGACAGGATTGGACAAAATCAGCACAGATTTACAAACTTATTAAATTCTAACAGGACTTGACAAGGAAAACACAGGAAGCATGACCCAATGGCTGGGGAGTCCAAACCAGGGGTCACATTCTAAGGGTACAGGGAAATCCATTTAGGACTGTGATGAGGAGATACATCTTCACTCAGACAGTGGTGAACCTGTGGAATTCTCTGTCACGGAAAGCAATTGAAACCAAAGTAATGAATGTTTTCTTAAGTAGTTAGATATAGTTCTTGGGGCTTGTCACCGCAATCACTGTGTAAATACTGTCAAATATTTTTGACTCACTTTTAGATCTCTGATAAAACAGCAAACTGACTCAATTCTGCACCCTTGTAAATTCATAATTAAAAAAACAGAATTCCTCAAGTTTTCCCATAAAGTTTGCAATAATTTTCAACGGTATTTCACAATTTTAGCAAGGTACTCACATCACTCTGCAAATCGTAGGCCTTCCTTGCCTGGATCACATCGTTCTGGTCTGGCAGACAGGTCCACTGGTGCAGGTAATGCCTGTAGTCAATGTCACTGACCAGAGTCTGGCATTTCTTGGCCAACAGGATGTCCAGCATGTCGACTGGCATGTTGAAATTGGTCTTTGTTTTCTCAAAGTCCTTCTTGTATTCCCGGTCACTCTGAATCTTGGCCACATGCATGGACCAAACCATCTTGGGGTCATCTTGAACATTACGGCAGCCAACGTGGTGGCCAAGTTGCTGGCGATAGGCTGTTTTGTATTTGTACTGAAACACAGAGGTCAAACAATGTTTAATTAAATCATTGACTATAAGTTCATAGATAGGGTATAGACTGAAGTTTTTAATATAGAACTCCATGAGTCAAAATAAGCAGGCTCACTTACATCACTAGCAATATCACGGGATGCTTTTGCTGCTTTGATGGAAATGGCATCAGGGCGCAAATCATAGCCCTTCTTCTTATCCTCCTCCATAGCGAGTCTGTACAGTTTCTGAGAAGAAGAAATAATAGTTTCAGTATCAGGATCACACCAACAGTGGTTTTCTTTTATATTCCTGATTTCAGCCGAACTATATTGAAGAGATTCATAAGTTTGCTGATGGCCTTAGATGGAGACTGCATTTCAACTTGCAGTTAAAAAGGCATTATCAAGGTTGGGATGGGCACTGTTGGCTCCCACACAATGGCATCTAATTTGATCTGCAAGCAAAACAAATAAAAGCCATAGCCCTTATATATGTGCATCCCAGCCAAATATAGTGAAAGGAATCAACAAATCATTCACTGAGATGGAAAGAATGAGGTGAAACAGGGAAATAGTCAGGATACATGGAGATCTGATTAAAATATATTTCTAGGTTTTAGCACTGCTGGCCAAAGCAATCTATTTATTCATCGGCAAGTACTCAGTGCCCTTATCACCACGTAGTAAAAAGTGAGGTCTGCAGATGCTGGAGATCAGAGCTGAAAATGTGTTGCTGGTTAAAGCGCAGCAGGTCAGGCAGCATCCAAGGAACAGGAAATTCGACGTTTCGGGCAGAAGCCCTTCATCCCTGCTGCGCTTTAACCAGCAACATATTTTCAGCCCTTATCAGCACCTTTGACTTGACCACCCAAAACAGGACGAAGGTGGGTTTGATTCAGATCTGACCCCATGCCCATCAACAAGACTTAGGAAACTTAACAGTCACCCAATGCCCTTGTACTGGAATATACTGCCTGCACATTTCTAGGATCACCATCTCTTTCTCTACTTGTCACACATCAGTTGATGGCATGCTCCCACAATGTTCAGAACTTGATTTAGAATCCCAATAAACATGGGTCTTATTTCAAGTAGACAACTGCAATGAGACTGGATGAGAATATACAATGCCAAATCCCTGCCCAAGAATCTTTCTAATTGAATGATTCAAATGATAGTGGCAGCCTAGAGGTCCTGCCAATATATGGGTGGGGAAGGAAGATAACTGAAGATAATGTCAGATGATCCAAATTTACTCATAAAAGCAACTGACTCCAGATGGTGGGTATCTGAAACAAACACAATGTTGGAGAAACTCAGCAAGTATGGCAACAACTGGAGCAGAAATAGAGTTAACATTTTGAGTCCAATATGAATTTTCAGTTCAATCATACCAGACTGGAAATGTTGTGTTCCTCTCTACAGATGCTCCCAGATCTGCTGAGAGTTTCTCCAGCATTCTCTGCATATGATTCAACTTTACAACCCAAGACAAACAATACTGGCCTAAACCCAATGGTCAGCTTATAGTGTTGTAAATATTATATGATTTAATTATTCTGCCTTTCTCACACCCCACTAAATGGAGTCCAATCAATAAAGATTAATTAATTCACTCCCTCAATTGATGTATTTTAGAAGGTTCTGGTATTGCCCAAGACACTGGACGGTAGCTGATGCTTACAGCCTCCACTTTTCCACATCTCCAAACTATATAAACAAGGCTGGCTCCTGATGCAAGCAGGAAAACTTCCAGAAACCCATCTTAGAATTGCAGAAGAGATTGTTCAATCAGTTCCAGCAAGTTGGTAGGTAGAAAACCCACTTCACCACATCCTGGAGGCAGAAATCCCACTGAACCTCACGTAGTTATGCTTAGCAACAGAGGTAAACAAATTGTTACCAATGTAGAGACATACAAGATAATAGAGGGTTAGATAGGGTGGACAGGGAGAGCCTTTTTCCAAATATGTTGAAAACAAACACGAGGGGACACAACTTTAAAGTGAGGAGAGATAGGTATAAGACAGAAGTCAGAGGTAGTTTCTTTACTCAGAGTAATAAGGGTATGGAATGCTTTGCCTGAAACGGTAGTAGATTCGTCAAGTTTAAGTGCATTTAAGTCGTCATTGGACTGGCATATGGACGTACATGGAATAGTGTAGGTGGGATGGGCTTCAGATTAGTAAGACAGGGCGGTGCAACATCGAGGGCCGAAGGGCCTGTATTGCGCTGTAATATTCCATGTAAGGGAAGGCAAAAATCACCAATGTTATCACATTTCAGGTTTGGTATCCCTCCTGTTAATTGGTCATCCATTGGGTGTTGCTCCTATATATGTATACAGGAACAGGATGAATGAGAGGTTCTGTGTTGTTTCATGTTGATGCTAAATGATAGACATCAGCGTAATTAAATGATATTAAGTAGCTAGAGAGAGGTTCTACCATTTTACCTTTATCATCTGGCTGTCTGCATTTTCAGCACAATTTGCATAAACAGGATTATATTTGCAACAAAGATTAACACAGCAAGAAAGTGTCATGAAAAATTGATTGAGAGACTTACATTACTGCAGTTAATCTGGTTCTCTCTCGCTAATGTTATCTCTGGTGTATCTGGCATGACATGAATTTTAGTCTTGTCTGCTTCCCAGGCTTCGATGTATGCACGCTAGGGAAAAGGAATGACAGGTACAAAGATTGGTGATTTAATGGTTGACATTTAAAGTATATTTGTCAATTAATCAAAAAATAAATCTAACCTTATTCATAATCTGTGCATTATTCTTTGCCAGGGTCATGTCCATGGAGTCAGACAAACTGCTGAACTTCAACTTGGAAGGGTGCTGGCGGTAATTGGTCTCATTCAGAATCTCTCCAGCTCTTTTGACTTTGGCCACATCTAGTGATTCCAGAGGAGACCATCCGATACCCTTTAGCCAATCAAGGTCTGCTTTGTACAAATTCTGGAAGGTAATGAAAAGTATAACTGCTAACTTGGTATTCACAACTGGTATCACACATATAAAGCATGAAGATAACTTGAGTTCATCCAGTAACATCCATGCAACCAGTGCCTTGGCTATAAAAGCAAAATACTGTGGCAAGTTGAAACTGGGAAATGGAAACAGAAAATGCTGGAGAAAGTTAGAAGTTCTATTGATAGACAGAGATAGATGGCTCACATTTTGAATATGATATAACTCTGTTTCAGATCTAAAGAATACTTTTGTTCTATCCAAAGGAATGACCCTGATATCCCAGTTACATGTCATTTCAATTTTGTCCTAGGCCTGGTACAATGTTCTAATGAAACACAAATGCAAGATCAAGGAACATTATCTCATTTTCCGCTTAGGCATTTTATAGGTGCCAGGTCGCAATATTGAAGTCAATAACTTCAGAGCCTTACTGCATTATGCTTGTTCTCCGTTCTTCTTACATTCTGTCACCCTGCCCCAACAGCCTTGTCATGCTTGTTGTCAAGAAGGGTTACTGGATCCAAAACATTATCTTTGCTTTCTCTCCACAGATGCTGCCAGACCTGTTGAGTTCTTCTATCTGAAAAACTTTTGCTTTTGTTTCTGATTACCAGCATTTGCAGTTCTTTAGTTTTCTTATGTTTGTACAATGTTTGTTTTGCCTCAGTAGCAAGGACTAATTCTCTCCCCTTCACATCTTAATTTACATCCTTTTGACATCTATTTGCTCTGCTTCCAAACATTAATAATCCCTTTGTCTTTTGAAACAAAAACAGAAGTCACACAACATCAGGTTATAGTCCAACATGTTTGTTCAAAATCACAAGCTTTCGGAGCGCTGCTCTTTCATCAGGTGAAGAAAAGCATACAGACACAGAATTTATAGGCAGAGTGATCAATCAGCAGGGAGATCAAAATATCATACAAATGGTGTGAGTGGAGTGTCAATAGGTGGAATAATAGGTTACTGCAGGCAATTTTAAGTGTCAGATGGTGTGAGTAATATCAATACCTGAAAGCAAGAGAAGGGATTAAATTGGTTTGCACAGTTTTGGATTACCTGTTACTTTGGTTAGACCCTTGGTATGTGACTCTTATACCTATTATTCCAGCCATTTGGTTTGTCTCCAGCACCACTTTATTTTTATTTTTTTGTAATTATCTCCCTGCCCCAATAAATCAGATGATAAGTCATCCCTTCACTTGCTATTCAGCTATTGATTCTTTACTCACACTGCCTGACACTTATGATCACCTGCAAAGACTTATTATTCAGTCTAGATTAGCGCGATGCTGGAAAAGCACAGCAGCATAGGCAGCATCCGAGAAGCAGGAAAATCGATGTTTCGGGTAAAAGCCCTTCATCAGGAATAAAGGACTTATTACTCAGTCTATTGACACTCCACTCACACCACTTGTATGATCTTTTGATCTCTCTGGCTATAAATTCCGTGTGTGTATGCTTTTCTTCACTTCACCTGATGAAGGAAAAGTGCTCCGAAAGCTTGAGATTTTAAATAAACCTGTGGGACCATGATCTGGTGATGTGTGACTTCTAACCTTGTCCATCCCAGTCAACCACTGGCACCTGCACCTCATGGAAACAAAAATGGAAATTGCTGGAAAAAGTCAACAGGACTGGCAGCATCTGTGGAGAAAAAAAACAGTTCATGTTTCAGGTCCAGTGACCCTTCTTCAGCAATTTCTGAAATAGTTTTTTTTTGTATGTTCAAAATGGAATATAGGCCCAATTAACAGTTTAATAGTATTTCTTACTGTGTGTATATCTCCCACTGGTCACTTTGTAACTATTCAAGAACAAACTTCAATTCTTTTCTTAAATTCTGTCCCCAACTTTATATTTAATATAATTTGAAGGAGAACATTTTGAACTTCATTTGAAAATACACAGGCTCAGATCTATATTATTTGTAAGTTGCCATACAAATACAAAAGCAAATGATGATCCAGCAATACCAATCAAAAGTTTGAATTCACTACCAATGAAAATCCAATTTGGCCTGTCTTTAAACTTGCCTTCAATACAATGATCAATTGGATATTGGTTGAAAGGAAATATATTGCCCACCATTGCTGGTAATCATCTGCAGATACTCAAATTATTTTTGTACTATTAGGAAGTACTTCAATCAATTGTGTCACCTTTCTATATCAGGATTCCATCACTGACTCTACCAGCTGACATTTCTTCAGAAACTGGACTCCATTGGCCATAAGACCACACAGTGTAGGAGCAGGAATAAGCCATTCAGTCCACTGAGCCTACTCCACTATTCAATCATGAGATGTGGAAACAGGCCCTTCGACCCAACCAGTCCACACCGACACTCCGAAGAGTAACACACCCAGACCCATTTCCCTCTGACTAATTGGCCTAAGACTATGGGGCAATTTAGCATCACCAATTCACCTGGCTTGCACGAGGAAACCGAAGCACCGCAGACACAGGGAGAATATGCAAACTCCACACAGACAGTCGCCCAAGGCTGGAATTGAACCTGGGACCCTGGTGCTGTGAGGCAGCAGTGCTATCCACTGAGCCACCATGCCTCCCATATATCATGGCTGATTTATTTCTCAATCCCATTCTCCAGCCTTCTCTCCATAATCCTTGATCCTCTTAACAATCAAGAACCTATCTCTGCCTTAAATGCATTTGATAGCTTAGCCTTATGAGATAATGAGTTACATAAACTAATCACCCTCTGGCTGAAGAAACTCCCCCTCATCTCAGTTTCAAAGGGTCATCCTTTCACTCTGATGCTCTGTCCTCACATCCTCGTTCTCCTACTAGTGGATACATCTTTTCCATGTCTATTTTATCCAGTATCTTAGTGTTATGTAAGTTTCAGTGAGAGTCCACACCGCCGCCATCCCGGCCCACCCACCCTCATCCTCAAACTCCATCAAGTTCAGACTCAGAGTCCTGAATTGTTACTTATATGACATGTTCTTTATCCCTGGGATCATCCTTGCAAACTTCTTCTGGACCCTCTCCAATACCAGCAATTCCTTCCTTAGATATGGGCCCAATAAGAACATCAATTTAATGAAATATTCACCACTCTCCTTTAATTGTAAGTTGGTCAACAGAGCAGGATCAATACCCTATTATGTTCATGATTCTTCAGATTTCCTGACCAGCCTCTCAAGAATTTTCAAAGATATTTTCACAGTTTCAACAAGGTACTCACATCACTCTGCAAATCATATGCCTTCTTTGCCTGGATCACATCATTCTGGTCAGGCAGACAGGTCCACTGGTGCAGGTAATGTCTGTAGTCAATGTCGCTGACCAGAGTCTGGCATTTCTTGGCCAACAGGATGTCCAGCATGTCGACTGGCATGTTGAAATTGGTCTTTGTTTTCTCAAAGTCCTTCTTGTATTCCCGGTCACTCTGAATCTTGGCCACGTGCATGGACCAAACCATCTTAGGGTCATCTTGAATGTTACGGCATCCAACATGGTGGCCAAGCTGCTGGCGATAGGCTGTTTTATATTTGTACTGTTAAAAAGAAAATTATTAATATACTTAAAAATGACAAAAATAGAAATGAAGGAAAATCTGAAATAACATCCCAAAAATTAATCAAATCAATTTAAAATAAAATTATCACAAATAGACTTACATCACTGGCAATGTCTCTTGAAGCCTTGGCTGCCTTAATAGAAATGGCATCAGGGCGTAGATCATATCCTTTTTTCTTTGATTCTTCCAGTGCAAGTCGATATTGTTTCTAGGCATAGAAATTGTAAATAAGTGTAACATTACATTGGAATAGGTGGAGTAGTTAGGCTTTCTAAACAAAAAACACAATTTATTTACTCACATCGCTATAATTTATCTTGTTCTGACTTGCCAGCAATATCTCTGGTGTATCTGGCATAATATGGATTTGCAGCTTATCCTTTTCCCATGCTTCAGTGTACAAACGCTGCAAAGAGATTAAATTATTAGGTAAAAAAATTAATGCAGTGACCTAGATAAAACATTCATAAATGAATTTTTCAATTAAATATATCCCACATATACATGCTGAATGATACTTCTTATTCTCCACAGATTAAAGTGAGGGAATAATCCTGTATGTTGTAACTTACTTTTTCACTGTTCACAGCTGCTTATTATTTGTCAGTACCATGTGTTATTTGTAAAGTAATCTGGTTGCGAGGTAAAAAACAAAGTCACCATTTTTCTACTGGACCATACGGGTGCTCTCTCATTAATGGGAGATGACTGATGGTGAGGCCTAACCTGAGGAACATGTGCCTCAGGCAAGGGGTAGGGTTGAGAAGGTGGGACCTTCAGGAAAACCATGGCTAGTGCAGGAATTGAACCTACAAAGTTGACATCACAAACACAAACAGACCAATCAGCCAACTGTGCTCACCAACACCCACACATATCAAGGATAGGAAAGACTTGAAGGTGCAATAAGGAAGGCAATTTCTTGCATTAAGAAGCACATTACCTGGTTAAGAGTTTTTGAATTATGCTTTGCCAGGACTAAAGCCATGGAATCAAGCAAACTGCTGAACTTGAAAGTGCTTGGGGGTTGACGGTAATTTCTCTCACTAAGAATTTCGCTGGCTTTTTTAGCCTTTTCAACATCCAGAGATCCAGTTGGGATCCAACCAATGCCTTTTAGCCACTGAAGATCAGCCTTGTATTGGAGCTGTGTCACACAAATAAAACAATCTTAGATTATATTGTCAAACATTTTCCAATAGTCATTGCAATCAAATACCACTTTTGCCCAGTCTACCCAACACAATTTACTTGAATTATTGCCAAAATGATCTAAAATTTAATGCAACACTGATTATGCAATCTATCATTGAAGGTGAGCATAATAATGGAGAAACATAGCCCATTACAAACACAACAAGCTGTTGTTGTAGTATCTTAACTCAGACTTATTGGTTTCAAGTAGCTCTGCTGTAAACTACTGAAATATTTAACTCTATAGGGAGAGGCTGAACAGGATGAGGCGGTTTTCCCTGGAGCATCGGAGGCTGAGGGGTGACCTTATACAAAATTATGAGGGGCATGGATAGGGTAAATAGACAAAGTCTTTTCCCTGGGGTGGGGGAGTCCACAACTAGAGGGCATAGGTTCAGGGTGAAAGGGGAAAGATATAAAAGAGACCTAAGGGGCAACTTTTTCACACAGAAGGTGGTACATGTATGGAATGAGCTGTCAGTGGAAGTGGTGGAGGCTGGTACAATTGCAACATTTAAGGAGGCATTTGGATGGATATATGGATAGGAAGGGTTTGAGGGGATATGGGCCGGGTGCTGGCAGGTGGGACTAGATTGGGTTGGATTAGATTAGATTAGACTTAGTGTGGAAACAGGCCCTTCGGCCCAACAAGTCCACACCGACCCGCCGAAGCGCAACCCACCCATACCCCTACATTTACCCCTTACCTAACACTACGGGCAATTTAGCTTGGCCAATTCACCTGACCCGCACATCTTTGTGACTGTGGGAGGAAACCGGAGCACCCGGAGGAAACCCACGCAGACACGGGGAGAACGTGCAAACTCCACACAGTCAGTTGCCTGAGTCGGAATATCTGGTTGGCATGGAAGGGTTGGACCGAAGGGTCTGTTTCCATGCTGTACATCTCTGACTCAATATCTCATTACTGATAACTTAGGTAAATCATCAAAAAGGTGATGGTTCTATAGCATACTCCATGAATTTTGTCCCTGAAGCACATTTGATTTTTTTTCAAGTCAATGCAATTTTCCACTACTAAGGGTTCAGTCTGCAAGATCTGCTCTTGCCACAACATGGGAGCAGGGAGGTGCTTAAAATGCCAAAGCTGATCAGGAGAGCAATGATCCTACTTAAAGTGTTTCTGTGCTTCAGGCCTTACTTCAGAAAATGTACAGGATCAAAAACCTCAAAAGCAGGCGTGAAAATGAGTCAATTCATGGAAAACACACTTTGCTCCAGAAGGGAATATCGTAAGTCTAAGAGCAGAGAGAATTACCCTCTGGTTTCGAAAAGGACAAGGATTTTGCTGCTGAATTATCATCAGTTTTATGTTGTGAAACTGGGATAAAACTATTTAGTGGCTTTTTAAAATTTGTTCTTAATGGAGAAAACTAGCAATACAATCAGAACAATTTCATTGCTATGTATTTAATTACATACCACGCAGTCTCATGCATTCACTTCAATGCATGAAAAATTCAATAACAGTGACTGAGGTTCCAATTTCTCAGCTGTCGCAAAAGAGGAAGAAGTTTTGAATCTCCAGTTCGACACCCCCTACCACCACCTCTAATCCTACCATCACTCTTTATCATGAGGCCAGGACTGGGGGCAAATTGTTTGCACAAGTGTAGCGTCTGGAGATGGCTGGGCTTGACACTGAAATGACCAAATGACTCCAAAGAAATTGGATTTTGGACCCCGACTACGGAACCCTGATTGTGCAGGTTAAACCAGTTAACAGCGAGTCTATTCTCAATGTGATTCTTTTGAATGGCTAAGATATCCTCTTGGAAAGGTAAGACCCTTTGGATCTCATTCTAGGACACTTTTAAAAGAGCGAAAGTATTTTTTGGTGGAGGTGAGACACCTTTTGGGATTGTAAAATATTAGATATGCTTATGTGTAAGAAGTGTATAAACTCTTTTTTAGTCATTCATGGAATATGACTTTTACAGTTATTGACCAATCTAATTGCCCTCGGGAGGAGTGGTAAGGTGCCTTATGAACCACGGTAGTTTTTGGATGTAGAGACACCCACAGTGTTGTTGGGAAGGGAGCTCCAGGATTTTGACCCAGTAACACTGCAGGAATAGCAATGTAGTTTCAAGCTGAGATGGTGTGAGGCTTGAGGGGAATGTTAGAGGTGCTGGTGTTCCCATGCATCTGCTGCCCTTGTCCTTCTTAGTAGAAGAGGTTGCAGATCAGGAAGATGTTGTCTTAGGATCTTTGGTGAACAGTTCATCAACTTTACTAACACCTTCCATCCCGACCTTAAATTCACCTGGACTGTCTCAGACTCCTCCCTCCCCTTCCTAGACCTTTCCATCTCTATCTCGGGCGACCGACTCAACACAGACATCTACTATAAACCGACTGACTTCCACAGCTACCTGGACTACACCTCCTCCCACCCTGCCCCCTGCAAAAACTCCATCCCATATTGCCAATTCCTTCGTCTCCGCCGCATCTGCTCCCAGGAGGACCAGTTCCAACACCGCACAGCCCAGATGGCCTCCTTCTTCAAGGACCACAGATTCCCCCCAGACGTGATCGACGATGCCCTCCACCGCATCTCCTCCACTTCCCACTCCTCCGCCCTTGAGCCCCGCTCCTCCAACCGCCACCAAGACAGAACCCCACTGGTTCTCAACTACCACCCCACCAACCTCCGCATACAACGTATCATCCGCCATCATTTCCGCCACCTCCAAACGGACCCCACCACCAAGGATATATTTCCCTCCCCTCCCCTATCAGCGTTCCGCAAGGACCACTCCCTTCGTGACTCCCTAGTCAGATCCACACCCCCCACCCCCGGCACTTTCCCCTGCAACCGCAGGAAATGTAAAACTTGCGCCCACACCTCCACACTCACTTCCCTCCAAGGCCCCAAGGGATCCTTCCATATCCGCCACAAGTTCACCTGTACCTCCACACACATCATCTATTGCATCCGCTGCACCCGATGTGGCCTCCTTTATACTGGGGAGACAGGCCGCTTACTTGCGGAACGCTTCAGAGAACACCTCTGGGCCGCCCGGACCAACCAACCCAACCACCCCGTGGCTCAACACTTTAACTCTCCCTCCCACTCCACCGAGGACATGCAGGTCCTTGGACTCCTCCACCGGCAGAACATAACAACACGACGGCTGGAGGAGGAGCGCCTCATCTTCCGCCTGGGAACCCTCCAACCACAAGGTATGAATTCAGATTTCTCCAGTTTTCTCATTTGCCCTCCCCCCACCTTGTCTCAGTCGGTTCCCTCAACTCAGCACCGCCCTCCTAACCTGCAATCTCCTTCCTGACCTCTCCGCCCCCCACCCCACTCCGGCCTATCACCCTCACCTTGACCTCCTTCCACCTATCCCACCTCCATCGCCCCTCCCCCAAAGTCCCTCCTCCCTACCTTTTATCTTAGCCTGCTTGGCTACACTCTCTCATTCCTGATGAAGGGCTTATGCTCGAAACGTCGAATTCCCTATTCCTGAGATGCTGCCTGGCCTGCTGTGTTTTGACCAGCAACACATTTTCAATTACTACAGTGAATCTTGCAAATGGTACACACTGCTGCTGCTGTGCATTGGTGGTGAAGGAAGTGAATGTTTAAAGAGGCAGAATCAATCTAAACATCAGGTCATAGACAGAGAACACAGGGGGCTAACACCTTCAACATATTGTCTAGCTATCACCATTGTTAACAGCTAACCCGAGAATGCAACTTTTTTAAAAAAAGGGTTTTGTGATTTACACATGAAAGAAGTGAAACTATCACTGTATTCTAACAGATGAAAGGCTTAACAGACAATCAATTTTTCAATGTATAATTTCAGTTATATCACACTGCAAATTTTTTTGCATAAATTCTGTGTTACGATCGAGCCCTCCACAATCACCTGGTGAAGGAGCGTCGCTCCGAAAGCTAGTGTGTTTCCAATTAAACTTGTTGGACTATAACCTGGTGTTGTGTGATTTTTAACTTTGTCTCACATAGACATGGAATGCTTCAGTCTCAGGCTGCTAATGGCACTGACCATGGTGTAATCATCTGACCCTATGATGAAGGAAAGGATATTAATAAAGCAGCTGAAGATCGTTTAGCCTTGGACACTGCACTGAGGAACTCCAGCAATAAAGTCTTGGGTTTAAAAAGATTGATCTCCGACAACCTCAACCACCTTCCTTTGTGCCAGGCATGACTCCAAATTATTCCCGTCAAATTTTATTGATTCTAGTCTCTGTCAAAATATTAAATCAAAACTTGATGTCAAGGGCAGCCGCTCTCACTTCACCTCTGACATTCCACTCTTTTGTCCATGTTTAGACCTAGTTTGTAATTAGGCTAGGAGCTAAGTAGCCCTGGCAGAACCCAAACTGAGTATCGCTGAGCAGGTTATTGCTGAGCAAGTATTGTTTTACATTACTGTGAGCGACCCTTTTCATCATTTTGCTGATAACTGCGATTATGATTGACAAAGGCAAAACTGAAGGGGCTGTCCTTAAAGAGCATGAAGAACATTAATGTTTTGTGTTGACATCAGCCATTCTAGGATTACGTTGGTTGATTTTGCAAGCTGTCATTTTCAAACTGGGAAGCATATTAAATGAACGTTTTGATGGATAGCTCTGACTGCTTATAGAATATAAATACGTGTTTACCAATGCAGATAAGTGAACACTTAACTGAAATATCTGTTTGCATAAGGGATTAGTTAAATTGATTTTGATACATTTAATTTTTTTATGTTATAAGGATTTTTTTTCAGTGGCGATATAATATTTTTATTTTCTTTTAGCATGACTTCGGATGTACAGGCGAACGTGAGGACTGCAAATGCTAGAGATTGGAGTCGAGAGTGTGGTGCTGGAAAAGCACAGCAGGTGAGGCAGCATCCGAAGAGCAGGAAAATCGAAGTTTCGGGCAAAAGTCCTTCATCGGGCCAAAACATAAATTTTCCTGTTCTTCGGATGATGCCTGACCTGCTGTGCTTTTCCAGCACCACACCCTCGGCTGCCTTCTGGTGTATGTCCACAATAGACAACAGGTGATTTGGAATGGAGAGAGAAGGGCAAGGAGGGATATCTGTGAGAGATATGAGTTTCCATCAGTTATCCTGGACTCTGGGATGACTTGGAGCCCATGCATGAGAGGCCATGGGATATGGGTAGATGGGTCCAGATTGGTGTGGGGTGTAAAAGGCCTTGGAGAATAGTTACAGGAGCCATGAAGAATGGAGACTAGAGCTAAGGTTGTCAGAAGGGCATGATGAGCCATGGAACATGTATGGGCATTAGGTGGCACAAGTTGAAGTTGACCGGGTAGGGTGAGTGAGATAAAAAAAGAGGATAGACACATAGAAGAATAGAAAATAGCGGCAGTAACGGGCTATTTGAGGCGAGGGTTGGGGTGGGGTTTGCCGTTCATAATGATCATGGCTAATCATCTAAATGAATAGCCTGTTCCCCATATCCTTTGATTCTTTTAGCCACAAGTGCTATATCCAACTCTTTCTTGAAATCATATAATATTTGGTCTTGACTGCTTTCTGTGGTAATGAATTCAATAGGCTCATCATTCACTGGGTGAAGAAATTTCTACTCATCTCAGTCCTAAATGGTTTACACCATATCCTTAGAGTGTGACCCTGGTTCTAGACTCTCTCATCAATGGGAACATCCTTCCTACATCTAGTCCTGTTTGAACTTTATGGAGTTCAATGATATCCCCTCTCATTCTTTGAGAGTGGAAGAGATTTTTCATGTTTAATCTTCATTTAAACTTTCACAGTGCTCGAGTCCCCAGTCTTCCCACACAGCTTGCCTTGGGAATCAGGCAGTTTCACCTGCTTTTTGCTGGTCACCTCTCCTGATTCCCAATCCAGCCCATCTTCTCAGTCTGAAATTAGGAAGCATACATGTTCACTTCTACAGATTTGAGTTGTAGAGATAGAATTTGCTACAATATACCAACTGCTCAGAAAACCACCTAATTTTCTGTTAACAATAGGCAAGTACAATGCATATCACTAAGAATTTATATACTCACATCACTTTGCAGGTCATAAGCCTTCTTGGCTTGGATCACGTCATTCTGGTCAGGCAGACAGGTCCACTGGTGCAGATATCGTCTGTAGTCAATGTCGCTGACCAGAGTTTGGCATTTCTTGGCCAACAGGATGTCCAGCATGTCGACTGGCATGTTGAACTTGGTCTTTGTTTTCTCAAAGTCCTTCTTGTATTCCCGGTCACTCTGAATCTTAGCCACATGCATGGACCAAACCATCTTAGGGTCATCTTGAATGTTACGGCATCCAACATGGTGGCCGAGTTGCTTGCGATAGGCTGTTTTATACTTGTACTGAATAAGAAGTCAAGCAATAATAATCTCAATCATTTACTAAATTTAATTTGATGTAAATGCAATTGGAAAATGCTTAGTATTGCCAGTTCTAATTTAGCATTCCATAACCAGATAAATGTTTCAACTCACATCACTCGCAATATCTCGGGATGCTTTTGCTGCCTTAATTGGAATGGCGTCAGCATTCAAGTTATGACCTTTCTTCTTTGACTCCTCCATACCGAGTCTGTACAGTTTCTGTGGGGATAATAGTAACACGTTCAGTGAAAGTCCAAAATTGTCAATCTGCCAACAACTTTCTAAACCTGACTTTTTGGAGCTGGGTTGGAGTGGGCTCTGTCTTTCAACATCAGACGTTCCCTTCACACTGTATTGACTTCTTCCTCTTTTTGTATTGTGTTTCTTCAGGTTGTTAAATTTTCATCCAAAAGTGAACTGATTTATTATGTACACAAAACATCAGAAGACCATAAGACACAGAAGCAGAAGCAGGCCATTCAGGCCATCAAATCTGCTCTGCTATTCAGAGATATAATTGTTCTGATCATTGTCAACTCCACTTTCTTACCCTTGTCCCATGAGCTTGATTCCTTTGCTGATTAAAAATCTGTCTATCTCAACCTTGAATATACTTAATTACCTAACCTCTATAGCCCTCAGTGGTAAGAAATTCCACAGATTTACTACAGTCTGAGAGAAAAAAATCTCATCCCTGTCCTAAATGGCGAACCCCTATTCTGAGATTATGCCCTCTGTTCCTAGATTCTCCCACAAGGAGAAACAACCTTTCCATATTGACTCTGTGAAATCCCTTCAGAAACTTTCATGTTTTAATAATGTCACCTCTCATTCTTCAAAACTCCAATGATTACAGGGCTAACCTACTTGAATTCTTTTCATAAGCCAATCCCTCCATACTTGGTATCAACCTAGTCATCTTTCTCTGGACTGCCTCCAATGCCAATATATCTTTCTTCAGCAAAGGGGACCAAAACCTTTACAGTATTCTAACTGTAGTCTGACTTGTGCCTTGCAAAGTTTCAGCAATTCCCTACTTTTCCTTATTTTCATACTTCATTCCCTTTGAAATAAACACCAACATTCCATTTGCCTTCCTTGTTACCTGTTAAACTTTGGTATTAGATTTTTGTAATTAATGCACATTGATTCCCAAATCACTCTTTCCTTTTGCTTTTGGCAGTCTATCTCCACTCAAATAAGACCATAAGACCACAAGACATAGGAATAAAAGTAAGACCATTTGGCCCAATGAGTCTACCCCACCATTCAATGATGGCTGATGGGCATTTCAAAGCCTCTCACTTGCACTCTCTCTGAAGCTCTTAATTCCTTGCAAGGTCAAGAATTTGTCAATCTCTGCCCTGAAGACATTTAACGTCCTGGCCTCCACTATGCTCTGTAGCAATGAATTCCACAGGCCCACCACTCTCTAGCTGAAGAAATGTCTCCTCATTTCCATTCTAAATTGACCCCCTCTAATTCTAAGGCTGTGCCCACGGTTCCTAGTGTCCCTGCCTGATGGAAACAAATTCCTAGTATCCACCCTTTCTAAGCCATGCATTATCTTCTAAGTTTCTTTTAGATCTCCCCTCAACCTTCTAAACTCCAATGAATGCAATCCCAGGATCCTCAGCCATTCCTCGTATGTTAGACCTACCATTCCAGGGATCATCCATGTGAATCTCCGTTGGACACGCTCCAGTGCCAGTATGTCCTTGCTGAGGTGTGGGAACCAAAACTGGACACAGTACGCCAAATGGGCCGAACCAGTGCTTTATAAAGTCTCAGTAGCAGATCACTGATTTTACATTCCAACCCTCTTGAGATAAATGACAACATTACATTTGCTTTCTTAACCATGGACTCAACCTGCAAGTCAACCTTTAGAGAATCCTGGACGAGCACTATCAGGTCCCTTTCACTTTGGCTATATGAATTTTCTCACCATTTATAAATTATTCCATGCCTGCAGTATTTTTTCCAAAGTGCAAGACCCCACATTTGCTCACATTGAATTTCATCAGCCATTTCTTGGACAATTCTCCTGAACTGTGTAAATCTTCCTTCAGCCTCCCCACCTCCTCAGAACTACCTACCTGTCCACCTAACTGTGTATCATCGGTGAACTTTGCCAGAATGCCCTCAGTCTTTTCATCCAGATTATTATTATATAAAGTGAATGGCTATGATCCCAACACTGAACCCTGCAGGACCCCACTTGTGACCAGCTGCCATTCTGAAAAAGAGCCTTTTATCCAAACTCTCTGCCTTCTGTCAAACACCCAATCTTCAATCCATGCCTGTAGCTCACCTTGAACACTATGGGCCCTCACCTTACTCAGCAGCCTCCCAATAGGCACCTTATCAAAGGCCTTTTGGAAGTCTAGGTAGATAACATCCACTGGGTTTCCCTGATCTAATCTACTTGTTACCTCTTCAAAGAATTCTAACAGGTTTGTCAGGCATGACCTCTCCTTACTAAGTCTATGCCGACTTGTTCTAATCCAAACCTGCACTTCCAAGAATTTAGAAATCTCATCCTTAATGATGGATTCTCGAATTTTACCTGCAACCGAGGTTAGGCTAATCAGCTTACAATTTTCCGTCTTTTGTCTTGATCCTTCCTTGAACAAGGGGGTTACAATAGTGATTTTCCAATCATCTGGGACTTTCCCTGACTCCAGTGATTTTTGAAAGATTACAGCCAACACCTCCACTATTTCGTCAGCCACCTCTCTCAGACCTCAAGGATGTAACCCATCCGGGCTAGATTTATCAATTTTTAGACCTTTTAGCTTTTCTAGCACTTTCTCTTTTGTAATGTCTACCATACTCAACCCTATCTCTTGACTCTCCTTAATTGTTGGGATATTACTCATGTCTTCCACTGTGAAGACTGAGAGTATTAAGTTCTTCAGCTCTTTCCTTATCTCCCATCATTAACCTTCTTGCATCAATTTGGAGCGGCCCAATCTCTACTTTTGCCTCTCATTTGTTTATTATGTATTGAAAGAAACTTTTACTATTATTTCTAATATTACTGGCTAGTTTACCTTCATATTTGATCTTCTCCTTCCTTATTTCTCTCTTTGCTATCTTCTGTTTATTTTTGTCATCTTCCCAATCTTCTGATTTCTCTTGGCTACTTTATAGATTCTCTCTTTTTCTTTGATACATTTCCTGACTTCCTTTGTTAGCCATGGCTGTCCAACCCCTCCACGGATAATCTTTCTTTTCTTTGGGATGAATCTCTGTATTCAATTACACACAGAAACTCCTGCCATTGGTGCTCTACTGTCTTCCCCACCAGGCTCTGCTTCCAGTCGATTTTTGTCAGTTTCTCTCTCATGCCCATGTAATTATCTTTATTTAACTGTAACACCATTACATGCGATTTTGCCTTTTCTCTTTCAACTGCAGACTGACCTCTACCATATTATTATCTCTGCCTTCTAAGTGTTTCCTTACTTTAAGATATTTTATAAAGTCTGACTCATTACATAGGCTCGTCCCTTGTGGGCTCCATCACAAATTGTTCCAAAAAACCATCCTGTAAGCATTCCATGAATTCCCTTTCTTTGGATCCACTGGCAACACTATTCACGCAGTCCATTTGCATATTGAAGTCCCCCATGATCACCATGACCTTGTCTTTTTGACATGCCCAATCTATTTTTGATAAATCTTGCACCCCTGATCCTGACCACTGCTGGGAGATCTATACATAACTCCCATTACAGTTTTTTGCTATTGTGGTTTCTCAACTCCACCCACACAGACTCCACATCAGCTGACCCTATGTCATTCAGTGCCACAGATTTAATTTCATGCTGCACACTCCCTGTCTTTTTGATAAGTTGTAAATCCTTGGATGTTTAACTGCGAGTCCTGAAAGCCTTGCAACCATGTCTCTGTGATGCCTACCACCTCATAATCATTCACCATGATTTGTGCTGTTAATTTTGTTACAAACACTATGAGCATTCAGGTAAAGTACCTTAATGCAAATTTTCTTATCCTTATGATTTCCACCATCTCCAGTAATATGTCCTAAGTTCTCCTTCCTTTTTGCTTCATTTCTAGTCTGCCTCGAACTTAAACCCTGCACACATGTTAACCTGCTGCTTATCTTTGTATTTGTCTCCATACTTCCTGTTGCTTTCCCTTTCAGCTCCTCTGTTCTTCTGGCCACACAGCACAACCTCACATTTTACCACATTACATTCAGCTCTGATCCATGTCACTCGACTAGCTTCAAGTTATCATCCTGAAAATGTCCCCCTTAGCCCAAAGCTCTGTCTTGTATTAGCTTAAAAACATCCCTTAATCGTGCTAACATATGACCTCCAATACAAATGGCTGTTATCTTATTAAGTAGCCCACTGTGTGGTAACTTATCAAATGCTTTTTAGAAATCCAATTATATTATGTCCTTTTGCTTACCCCTTTATCCTACTTGTTAGCTCCTCAAAGAATTCTCATGAATTTGTTTCCGCTCCATTAATTCATACTGACTCTGCTGGAAGTTTATCTATATTTTTAAATGCTCTTCTATTACATTCTTTATAATAGGCTGATAACTTCCCAAAGCAGATGGAAAGCTAAACTGGCCTATAGTTGCTTGTTTTATGCCTCTTTCCTTTTTTAAATATAGGTATTAAATTGGCAGTTTTCCAATTCCTGAGACTTTTCCAGAATGTTGGAAGATGACTAGCAGTATGTCTACTATCACTTTAGCTACTTCTTTTAACGTCCTAGGATATATCCCATCAGGTTTTGGATCAGTGGTGCTGGAAGAGCACAGCAGTTCAGGCAGCATCCGAGGAGCAGCAAAATCGACATTTCAGGCAAAAGCCCTTCATCAGGAATAAAGGCAGAGAGCCTGAAGTGTGCAGAGATAAGCTAGAGGAGGGTGAGGGTGGGAAGAAAGTAGCATGGAGTACAATAGGTGAGTGGGGGAGGGGATGAAGGTGATAGGTCAGGGAGGAGGGTGGAGTGGATAGGTGGAAAAGAAGATAGGCAGGTAGGACAAGTCATGGAGACAGTGCTGAGCTGGAAGTTTGGAACTAGGGTGAGGTGGGGGGGAAGGGGAAAAAAGAGGAAACTGTTGAAGTCCACATTGATGCCCTGGGGTTGAAGTGTTCTGAGGCAGAAGATGAGGCATTCTTCCTCCAGGTGTCTGGTGGTGAGGGAGTGGCAGTGAAGGAGGCCCAGAACCTCCATGTCCTCGGCAGAGTGGGAGGGGGAGTTGAAATGTTGGGCCACAGGGTGGTGTGGTTGATTGGTGCAAGTGTCCCGGAGATGTTCCCTAAAGCGCTCTGCTAGGAGGCATCCAGTGTCCTCAATGTAGAGGAGACTGCATTGGTAGCAACGGATGCAATGAGTGATATTAGTGGATGTGCAGGTAAAACTTTGATGGATGTGGAAGGCTCCTTTCGGAGGAGGCCATTTGGGCCATTGTATCTGTACCAGTCCTTTTTTTTTTAAGTATTTTCCAATTGTTCTTTCCAAAGAGCCTGATCAGTATTTTCATCCTTCATGCGTTTATCTAGTTCTCTTATGAATGCTACTGTTTGATTTTCTTTCACCAGGCTTTCTGGCCATGTATTTCAGATCACAACTCAATGTGTTATATAAAAAAAACCTAAAGGATGCAGTGCACTATCAATCCAGAACCGCAGGCTAATTTCTCAGGGTATAAGTTCAAACTGCTTCATTTGAAATTTAAATTCAATGAAAAAAAGGAATTACAAAGCAATCACCTAATGATAGCAAATTATTGTTAAGAACTCGGGTCCTTTCGGGAAGGAAATCTGCCATCCTTACCTGGTCTGGCTTCCATGTGACTCCAGACCTGCAGGAATATGGATGACTCTGAGCTGCATTCTGGGCAATTGGGGAAAGGGTAATAAATGCTGCCTAGCCAACAATGTCCAGATCCTATAAACAAGTTGCTTTTTAAAATTGATTTCTCTTGTGGCCATTCATGCTTTTCCTAATCAGTGGCCTCTTACCTGCGGCCATTTTGCACTGGAAACAGTTTCTCCCTCTCCCACTCTGTCAAAGTTAGTCGTGGAATTGAAGAACTCTATCAAACCTCCTCTCATGTGTTTCTGCTCTGAGGAGACCAATTCCAGCTATTCCTGTTTCTTCACATAAGTTCCTCATTCCATCTACCATTCTAGGAAATTTCTTTCGCAATTTCTAAAGTGTAGTACTCAGAGCGTAACAGTACTTAGTTGAGGCTGAACTAGCATTGATAAAGGTTTAACATAACTTCTATTCTTTATTCAATAATAAAGCTAGCAATATTAAAAGAGCATTTTTAACTTGTCCTGCCACCTTCAAGGAATTATGTACTTCCCAGTCTCCCTGTTCTTGCATGCCTCTTTAATTTCATATTGCTTGTTCTCGGTCTTCTACAAAGTCATATCCCTTCTCAATAATCAATATTTAATTTGTGATGTGTCTGCTCAGATCACCTGTTTCCAAGTCCTCCTGAGATCTATTACCACCTCCTCATATTTTGCTACATTTTGAATTTTGGATCCTCTGCCAGTTTATTATCTAAATCCAGGTCATTTAACTTAGCTCAAAATAAGAATGTCCCAACACTGAAACTTGGGGAATTCGACTGTACGATTATTCCCAGACTAGATAACAACTATTCACCATTCCTCTCTGCTTCCCATCCCTTATGTAACATCCCTGAGATTTGAACACATGGAAGGCTCAAAGACCAAAAAGCAATGATTCGTTATTTCATCAGCATCAGGTCATTCCAAACAGGAAGGGGCATTAAGGATAAGCAGGGAACTATTTACACTATGTACATGTAACAAGGTCGGAGGATTACACTGGGCTGAATAAGCCCTTCTGCTCCTCCTTCCTATCAGTCCTGCTTTCATCAACAACACATTTTTATTCCCAAAAAGAGTCACTTCAACTGTTCCATCTGCCTCCCGCACCATCACCATCTGCTGGTGGAGGTCTCAGTGAACTGCTCAGTATACTCTATTACCCTTGCCACCTCCAAACCATATTTGTATCTATGCAGCTACTGCCTTTTTAATTCTATTAATGTTACATTTAACAGTTGACTATTAACTGTACCAATAATGTACATTCATAGACATCTGCATTGTGCTGCTTCTCCAGGGCTCTCACTTTGAAGGAAACATTACAAATAGTGCTGTTTGAATCCAAAGAGAATAACCTAGCATTTCCCAACATTGAACTTTACATGCTACAGTTGTGCCCTCTCACGAATTCTATCTTAACTTCCTTCTTCTACACACAGAGGTTTATGTGCCTCCAAGCCCAGTAATGACTTGTATTCATGCATATACAACTCAGTATGGTGAACTAGATTACATTCATGGCTAATTTTCCCAGCACTACCCAACAAATTAGCAGATTATTAAATTTGCAACATCAGTGTTGAAACACTGGCTTCTGAAAACATGATTTGCACAATTCTGGTCCAACCCCATGCATGTAAAGTGACTAGATCTTTGTTAATCAATGAACGTAAAACCAGTCTGAGCTCCTGAATCTCCATTCCTTTTCTATAGAGAAACATACAGAATTACTTCTTCAAAATAGTTGCACGCACTTACATCACTGCAGCTGATCTGATTCTGTTTTGCTAATATTATTTCTGGAGTATCTGGCATGACATGAATTTTAGTCTTGTCTGCTTCCCAGGCTTCAAGGTACGCACGCTGAAAAATATACACATGTGTTAGTATACAAAGAAGTCAATTGAAAAATGAGTATTTTCAAAGAAATTTTAAAAAGCAAAGTGATCCAACCTTGTTCATTATACGTGCATTATTCTTTGCCAGGGTCATGTCCATGGAGTCAGACAAACTGCTGAATTTCAACTTGGAAGGGTGCTGGCGGTAATTGGTCTCACTCAGAATCTCTCCAGCTCTTTTGACTTTGGCCACATCTAGGGATTCCAGAGGAGACCATCCGATACCCTTTAGCCACCCAAGGTCTGCTTTGTATAGATTCTGGAAAGCAATGAAAAGTTATTTACTGTTTTCACATCAACTTAAGTGTTAGTGAGGTTACATCTAAATAACGACAAGTGAAATGGTTAAAGGTTGAAGGGATGGTTGAGGGCAAAGGCATACTATTTAAATTGTAAGATTTTCTCATCAACGATTTGATTTCGATTGCAGTCCCGAACCACGCTTTATTTGTGTAACAGAAAATACATTTATAAATAAGTTTATGCTTTCTTCAGAGTTTGCTAGGATTTGTAATGAGTCAATTTCTTTGGGCTATAAGGAGTACCAATAGGAAATGAAAAGGGTGGCCTGATGTTTTAAAACTACTTTCCACATTCAAAGGGAATTTTCCTGAACTTGAATTCTGGCAACATTGCACAGCAGTGCTGTTAATAAAAGCTTACAAAAATACTGATAAAGGAGGAGCAGGCCACAGTTAGTGTTTAGTCTGTGCTATCAGTAATGGTCCTGTGGTGACATACAGAAAAAAAACTCATGATTTTCATAAACCAAATAACTTTTTCATATTTGAAATAATCAACAATTCATTCCAACATCCTGATGCAAGGATGAATCCACCTCTGCAGCATCAAAAATAACCAAGTTGTGCGTTAGGAATTTTAGTAAAAATTGTAGAGAATAAAGTCTACCTTCAAAGGTTAGTCAAGCATATTTATAACTTATTGACATATTGATGTCAAGAGATATTTTTAAATTTAATGGGTCATCTTTGGAAAATTTGAACTCTGCATGTTATATTATATATTATTGTTCACATTTTAACATCAAAACAGATGATTCTGAAAGACCAAATTTACATTCATTTGGAGAGGCAAGGGATGATTAGGGATAGTCAGCATAGTTTTCTATGAGAGAAATCATATCTCACAAATTTGATTGAGTATTTTGAGGAAGTAACCTAAAAGATTGATGAAGGCAGAGCAGTAAACATTGTTGAGTTGGACTTTAGTAAAGCCTTTGACAAGTTCCTGCATGGCCAACTAATTAGTAACATTAGATCACATGGGATTCAGGGTGAACTGGCCAATTGGATACAAAATTGGCTTTATGGTGGGAAACACAAGGTGGAGGGTTCTTTGTCGGAACAGCGGTGTTCCACAGGAATTCGTACTGGGTCCATTTTTATTTGCTATATAAACAAATGAAATGGATGAGAACGTAGGAAGAATATTTAATAAGTTTGTGGGTGACACCAAAATTGGTGGTATAGCGGACAGCGAAGAATGTTATCTAAGGTTACAAAGAGATCTTGGCCAATTGGGTCAATTGGCTGAGGATTGCCAGATGGAGTTTAATTTTGACAAATGAGATTGCGTTTAGGTAAATAACCATGCAGGATCTATACAATTAATGGCAAGACCATGGGTAGTTTTGTAGAACTGAGAAGACTAGGGGCTCAGGTACACAATTATTTGAAATTTTTGCCACAGGTAGACAGGATGGTTGAGAAGGCATTAGCATGCTTGCCTTCATTGTTCAGACCTTTAAATATAGGAGCTGAGACAACATGTTGAGGTTGTATAGGACATTGGTGAGGCCTCTTCTGGAATACTGTGTGCAGTTCTGGATGCACTGTTATCAGATGGATAATATTAAACTGGAAAGGGTTCAGAAAAGATTTACTTGAATGTTGCTAGGAATGGAGTGTTTTGAGTTATAAAAATATGCTGGATAGATTGGAACTTCTTTCAGCAGAGTGTAGGAGGTTGAAGGGTGATCTTGTAGATGTTTGCAAAATTATGAGGGGCATACATAAGGTGAACAGCAAAGATCTTTTCCTTAAGGTGGCAGAATTTAAAATAGGGGTCATATTCTGAAGGTGAGAGGAGAAGGATTTAAAAAGGGCATGAGGGGGCGACTTTTTTAACACTGTATGGTTAGTGTGTGGAATGAACAGTCAAAGGAAGTGGTGGATCTAGGTGCAGTTACAACATTTAAAAGACATTTGGATAAGTACACGATAAGGAAAGGTTTGGAGGTATATGGGCTAACTGCAGGCAGATGGGATGTGTAAGTTTGGGAACACTGCAGGTGTGGACTGGTTGGACCAAAGGTCTGCTTCCATACTGTACGGCACTGTGACTCTATCTCCGTTTCAACATATGATTGAATTTAGAAAATAAGGACTCATGGAATAAATAAAGCAAAGCTCTAACTATTTTTTTCAATACAGGATTACCTTGAAGATGTTCCTAATAATAACCATGTAAAAGCTGCATATATTTCTAACGTTTGTTACAGTGGGATAGTATTATCACACAAATAATTGTTCCTCTTGATCTCCAATACATACATCACTTTGCAAATCATAGGCTTTCTTTGCCTGGATCACATCAGTCTGGTCTGGCAGACATGTCCACTGATGCAGGTACCGTCTGTAATCAATGTCGCTGACCAGAGTCTGGCACTTCTTGGCCAACAGGATGTCCAGCATGTCGACTGGCATGTTGAACTTGGTCTTTGTTTTTTCAAAGTCCTTCTTGTATTCCCGGTCACTCTGGATCTTGGCCACGTGCATGGACCAAACCATCTTGGGGTCATCTTGAAGGTTTCGGCATCCAATATGGTGGCCAAGTTGCTGGCGATAGGCTGTTTTGTATTTGTACTGAAACAGAGGTCAAACAAATAATGGTTAATTGAATCACTAACTTTAAATTCAAAGAACAGGAATGGGCATCTCTGTTTTTAATACTGAACTCCATGAGTCAAAATAGCAGGTTCACTTACATCACTAGCAATATCACGGGATGCTTTTGCTGCTTTGATGGAAATGGCATCAGGGCGCAAATCATAGCCCTTCTTCTTATCCTCCTCCATAGCGAGTCTGTACAGTTTCTGAGAAGAAGAAATAATAGTTTCAGCATCAGGATCACACCAACAGTGGTTTTCTTTTATGTTCCTGATTTTAGCCGAACTGTGTGGAAGATATTTGTAAGCTGTAGGTGGAGACCCCATTTCACTTTACAGTTAAAAAGGCATAACCAAGGTTGGGACAGGCACTGTTGGTTCCCACACAATGACAAAACAAACATAAACCTTAGCTCTAATACATGCTCATCCCAGCCAAGTATCATTGAAGGAATCAACAAATTGTTCATTGAGGTGGGAAGAGCAAGGTTAAAAAAGGGGAAGTAATCTAGATACTTGAAAATCTGGTTAAAATATATTTCTACGTTTTAACACTGCTGGCTAAAACACTTTACCCACAACCAAAGGAAGGCTCACTGGTCTATAATTATCAGGGTTGTCTCTACTGCCCTTCTTGAATAGGGGAACAACATTTGCTATCCTCCAGTTCTTGGAATGAGTTATGAATCTCAAAAACATTTGGACTTCCACAAAAAAAAAATCTACTGTTGCATTCACTCAAATGATTTTGGTCCAGACAAAAACTTATTTGTCAAATGGTCTCACAACTACTCGTGAGGCAGTATGAACTTCGAAAAATAAAACAGGTAAATAGGCTGGACATCCTGTGGTTAGACACCTATGGGAAAACTGACAATATTTTGGAATGAAGTAGAGCTCAAACTGAAAGAATTACAAACCAATCATGCATTTCATAAACCAAAGAATGCAGAATGGTCAACATGAGATCCGTCGGGCAGGCAAAAGTGAGGACTGCTGAAGGGCTTTTGCCTGAAATGTTGATATTCCTGCTCCTCGGATGCTGCCTAATTTGCTGTGCTTTTCCAGCACCACTCTGATCTAAACAGGAGGTCAGTCACTTTGTCATCAACATATGGAAAGAAAAACTCATTTAGGCAAGTTGTATTTGGAGCAAGACCATGAAGGGAGCCTTGTTTGGAAGCAGAACAATGCTAGTCAGGTCAGATCCAATAAATTCAAGTCAACCTCAGCTGACTATCTGGCAAACAACTGTTTGTTTATACAATTGCTTTGTAATGCTTTAAGTTTTAAACATTTTTCTCATTACAAAATGGATGGATTTGCAGTAAGATTATGTCAGTTGTTATTCCCTATCCCCTGCATATTATAGACAATCAAAGCATTTTAACTCAGAAACATCCACTCACCAAGAACTCTGTGTTCCTCTAATTCTATTACTTTTGCACTTAGCTCCCTTACCCCCAAACCTGGCTGATGTCCCTTCAGCCATCTATAGTATAAGCTCTGGAATTCCCTCTCCACGACCTGTAATTTCATTGTCAAGGTTGGTCATGGCAGGTGACTTCATATACCTGTCTTTCGAGAAAGCGTTTGGAAAGGTGGCACGTTACTGCCAAGGGTGTAGGAGGGTTATGCAATGGACTGAAATTCGACCAGCTAACTTGAGAAAGTTCTGCGCAGAACTACATGGGTTACAAGGTGTTGATCTGGGCTGCGTAAAATGCTGGTCTCTTCTCAGTGGAACTTCTTTCACTTTATAATGAAAATCATCACACCCCCTAGCCCTCATTCAATACACTTCCTCAATACCCTCATTCATTTCACATGCATGTCACATGCCAGACAGTGCAACCCCACCACATCCAATGGCACCTCATCCGACCCAACATGAGGGTTGGCTGAGAGATCAAACATCCATTACTCTGATGGAACACCTGAATCTCTGATCGGTAGGTAGCTCTGGCTCCCTGATCTCTGCAGTCCATTTCATAATCTTTATTTCCACAACAGTTCACATTTTCCAAGCTCCTAAATTTCAGCTATTGATAATGGATCGTTGACATTTTTAAAGTTTTGTGGTCATAAAAAAACAACAATTTGTTTCAAAGTATTAGAAAGTGATACAAGAACTACTGATTTTTAAAGAATTTTTAGTAACACATTCTATTGTCATTATCGAGTTTATTGGTAGCCTACGATTAATAGTCAGTCAGTATTTTGTGCAAGTGTCAACGGGAAGTTCTATAATTTGGCATGGGGTTGGAAGAGGCCATGGTAAAGGGATAGCTTTGTGGAAGTGGGAAGAAGGCTGCAAATGGATTGGGGGGTTCTGGATGGAGGACATGGAGACTGAAAGAAAGATGTGGGGAGAAGGAGGCTCCAAAGAATATGGGGGATGGTTAGGGAAGGAAGTTGTGGTAACAGGCATGGGCTAGCAGGCTGTGACATGAATATTGAGAAAAGGGGCTTGTACACTAGGAAGAATGTGGCTGCAGGAAGAGAGAAAGAGAGAAAAGGGTTGAGGAGAGGAAGTCTACAAGGTTGAAAAGAGGAAACGTCATTTCAAACCCATTAACAAAGGAATTCTCAACTCACCAGAACAAACTCAATTTACTGAGGTAATGAATTTCTTAAAAAGGAATGTGGAACCTTATGTTAAGGCTCCATAAGTTCTTGATCCTTTCTAATGGAAAAATGTTTATTAGATTCCATGATGATGAACACTGTTAATTGTTAAATTTAAATCTGAGATTGAGATTGGAGATGTAAATAAAAGCATACTAATTGCCTAATTAAAACATTTCAGCTTTGTGGATCTATAATGGAAATTAGCTTGGGCTTCACTCGTCTATAAAGAGCATATTTAGGGTCACTTTTGTTTATGTGTAGATGTGTATGTCGGTTATTTTGAAAAAGTGTTTGTACAATATGTGCATTTGTCTCATGTCAATTGAAACACTGGAGTCTGGAAAATTAACGCTTTTGTTGATGCTGCAGTTTTAAGTTGAATGAAGGATTAATAATTATTTATGATATTAATTAATTCTTCTCCTTCCATTTCTGTGTAAAGTATATATCCCATATATCAGCACAAATACAGGTGGCATTTTCAAAAATGTAACAGAATAACCTAATAAATGGGTTTGTGAAAATGAAAAATATATCGTAGAAAATCTAAGCATAACTCTCGAGAAAAATCAAGGAAAGCCAACTCAGCGAGTCGTGAGTTCATGGAATGCCCTGCCAGTAGCAGTGGTGGACTCTCCCTCTTTATGGGCATTTAAACGGGCATTGGATAGACATATGAAGGATAGTGGGCTAGTGTAGGTTAGGTGGGCTTGGATCGGCACAACATCGAGGGCCAAAGGGCCTGTACTGCGCTGTATTTTTCTATGTTCTATGTTCTAAAGAAAATTATATTGACCCCTGGAGAAATCAGCAAGTCAGTGGTCTAACACCTTGAGTGAAATGCATTAATATTCCCCTTGTTATATGCAATATTGATTATTATGCAGATGAGTGAAAAGTTAATGAAATTTGCACATCAGAAAGGACACTTACATTACTAAAGTTCAGTGTGTTTGTTTTGGCCTGTTCAATCTCAGGAGTGTCAGGCATGACATGAATCTTCACCTTGTCCTTCTCCCAGGCTTCTGTGTAAAGTCGCTGTTATAAATATAAGAAATGTAATTAGAGTAACAAGGGCATGGGATTATGTTTACCACATCAACTAAACCATTTATGTGTAAAATACTCTTGCCTTGTTCATTATATGTGCATTATTCTTCGCCAGGGTCATGTCCATGGAATCAGATAAACTGTTGAATTTCAACTTGGAAGGATGCTGGCGGTATTTGATCTCACTCAGGATCTCTCCAGCTCTTTTGACTTTGCCCACATCTAGTGATTCCAGAGGAGACCATCCAATACCTTTTAGCCACCCAAGGTCTGCTTTGTATAGAAGCTGGAAGGTAATGAAAAATCATTGATTACTTGCACCACTGTGCAAATATATAGTGAACTAAAATGTCTGCCATCCCCCTTATTCTTTCTCAGACAATTACAAAGGAGAAGGTTGGACTTCACTCTGCCATCTCAAATTTTAGTTCACCACCCTTACTCACAGGTTTTTGCAACATAATATTGATGCCAATGTGCAATAATACTAATAATGGTAAGTGAGTGAACAATGCATTGCCTCTAAAAACTGAAAGAACTGCTGATGCTGTAAATCAGAAACAAAAACAGAAGTTGCTGGAAAAACTCAGCAGGTCTGGCAGCAACTGTGCAGAGAAATCAAAGTTAACATCTTAGGTCCGGTGACTCTTTCTCAGAAGGATCTGAGGAAGGGTGACTGAACTCGAAATGTTAACTTAGATTTATCTTCACAATTGCTGCCAGATCTGTTGAGCTTTTCCAGCAACTTTGGCTTTTGACACATTGCCTCTGCTGTGTTTCCCAAATGTGCATTATTTAATTTCAGGATGCAGTGGCAAGGAGGAGGATGATGGAGTAGGTTCTTTTTGGATCCAAGACCTAACTTGACAGTCAGAAAGCACTGCCTTGCAGAGGTCCAAGTAACAAAGTAGAGAGTCGGGGTCAAAATATTCCTCATTTGCAACAAACAAAATTCCCTGTTTTTTTGTGAAACTCTTGGCTGGAGTGTCATGAGTTGAGTTAGATAGGTATCTGTTGAAACAAAAGCCTAAGGAGGTTGATAGAACAAAATATGTTTCCAGTTGGGGAAATCCCAAACAAGGAGAAAGTGAGGTCTGCAGATGCTGGGGATCAGACTTGAAGAGTTTGGTGCTGGAAAAGCACAGCAGGTCAGGCAGTATCTGGGGAGCAGGAGAATTGATGTTTCAGGCTTGTGCTTGACATTCGATTTTCCTGCTCCTTGGATGTTGCCTGACCTGCTGTGCTTTTCCAGCACCACATTTTTCAATTCAAATCCAAAACAAGGGCAATTAAGCATAAAAATAAAAGTGGGGAATACAGAGGTGATATCGCAGAACATGTATTGACACAAGTGAACAGCAGTGAGAATTGAGAAGTTCAGCCCCCATAAATGCTATTGAAGTAGATCAATTGAAATGTAATAATTGAGAAAGATGGTCTTTTTATGATTTTCAAAGCTACTCATGGAATTAAGAATAGCCCAGATTGAATGAGACTGCAGATCAGGCATGATTTTACTGAATCTTTTTCAAACTCACAGGATGAGGGCATCACAGTCTAAGCCAGCATTTATTGCCAATAACCACATGACTATGGCATAATTGAATGGCTATTCTGATGTCCCCGCATTCATGTATCAACTTATCTGAGCTAAAATTAAGGAAAAAGGTTGAAGAGTGAATATGAGGTTCTTAGGTGCCAAGACTTGATTGTATAGAATTTTCAAATTTGGAATGACTTCATTATAATTTAGAGTGATCAACATTGGGGAAAAGTTTTGAACAGAATGACTAACTCCATTATACCATTGATGAGATACTCACATCACTTTGCAGATCATAGGCCTTCTTCGCCTGGATCACATCAGTCTGGTCAGGCAAACAGGTCCATTGGTGCAGGTACCGTCTGTAATCAATGTCACTGACCAGAGTCTGACACTTCTTGGCCAACAGGATGTCCAGCATGTCGACTGGCATGTTGAACTTGGTCTTTGTCTTCTCAAAGTTCTTCTTGTATTCCCGGTCGCTCTGGATCTTGGCCACGTGCATGGACCAAACCATCTTGGGGTCATCTTGAATGTTACGGCATCCAATATGGTGGCCAAGCTGCTGGCGATAGGCTGTTTTGTATTTGTACTGAAAAATAGTTATGAACATTTAGTGGTATTTCCCACAGTGAAATGAAAACAATTTTGCAATCTCAAAACGGTCGCATTTCTCAGAAGAGTTACATTCATGGTGACAAATGTGCATACTTGTGGCAACTTGGGTTATACACCAGTATCATCTTATTCTAATTGTAGAAAATAGTTTCTCAGAGTGCATTACAAGAAAATCAGGTCTACCACCTCAGCACAAAAGGCCTGGTTAGATAGATGTAGTATAAAACTCAGCTGGAATACAGATATTTGCCCATGATGGCAACATAACTAAAGCAGAAGCAGAAAAGTCACGAGTATGAGGAAAACTAGGTTGGTAATGATGGCAAAACAGAGAATGAGTTGAAAAAAATTGATAGCACTTTTTAAGAGATGGTAAAGGAGAGAGCTTTTAGAAGGAAGCTCCTAAGGAAGACAGGCATTGAATTTTTTTTTAATTTTAAATACATCTAGGAGTTATGTGCAAACAGCAGAAAAGTGGCATTGAAATAAAGGATTAACTATGGTTCTGCTGAATGACAGAGAAAGTTTGAAAGGCCAAATAACGTAGGCCATGCTATTGTTTCTATGTTTCTATTATGTTACTATGATAGGAATGTTGATATAACAGACAATAAGGCCTGATCCTACCAAGTTCTTTAGTTCAAAAGTGAAGAATTTTACCAAGTTGGAATAGTTGATCAGCACAATTGGTAGCAACTGCATTTAAAGGGTTGAATCTGTCCACTTGTACTCCATTGGTAAAGGATTGTTACAGGTGGAAAAACTCAGGACAATGCAGGAATACTGCAATGGATGGAGACTAATGGATTGCATTGGTATAGATTTCACGAGATCCATTTCCTTCAAATGGCAGTCCTCAATAGGGGCACATGATCACAAATAACCTCTGTAGAGCTAAGCAAAAATCCATATTAACGCAAAAGAAGTTCTTTGCTGGAAAGCCAGATTTAAGAGATGGAGTTGAAGGAGCAACAAGGATATTCAAAATCATAGGCACTCCGGCCACTTGTGTAAGTTTCAAATGGGGGATAAACATTTGAGTAGAGAAGAGTCAATAATAAAACAAGAAGGACAAGGTACCTGAGGCAACAGAATCACCAGTTTAAATAAGCTGATGAAGCATTTAAGTAGAAATGAAAAAGTAAAGGATTAGGTGCAGAGCATGTTGGACTGAGTTCAGTTTGCACATGCTACACTTAACGTCCACCTTCTGTTGAAGAAAAACTTTAAAGGCCTTCAGCAAAGAGAATTAATGTTGAAAACCACATTTATTATTGTTAGAGATGGATCTAAACATCTTTAATGAATTTACATTGGTCTCTGGGCATCAGCCTATAATGGTATATGGTTGAGGTAGTTCTTTTTCCTGCTTACTTTTTTTAAAAACAGCAAGCCATCAAATGGTTAAACATCCCCTGATGGGACAATGTAATAAACACATAATCAAATGGTTAACATTTGCTTATATAAAAAAAAAATTAACTTATTAAATCAAAACATCATTGTCCAGGGTGATGATGCACCTTAGCCCCTGCAGAGTCCACCGGGCACTCACTTAACTCAATTCATCTTTCTAGACAGTTGCTAATCAATGTGTTCACAGATCTTATTATAAACTCTGCAGCAATGAAACTTGACCCCCGGCCTCCTGGCTCAAAGGCAGGGACATTGTTATTGTGCCACATTGACCGAAAAATGAATCAGTTAGAATTTGCTACAACACACCTGTGGGACAGATGGAACTTGAATCCAAGTCTTCTGGCCCAGAGGTAAGAACACTACCACTACACCACAAGAACACTAAATTGTCCTTATTAGATATTTTTAACCAATATTTTCAAAGATACTATTTCACACTTCTGGGACCTGACCTCAACGAACTTAGTTTATTGCTCTTAGCAATTAACTCATTAAGCAAAATGACAAACTACCAGGAGTCAGATTTGACCTATCTGCCTCCATTACAACCTTATACCAGACTGCTTGGTTCACCACCCTAACATCACCAGATTGAATCGAGCTTATTGTGATTTTAATAATAATTCATTCAAAACTAATACTTTATATAAATTATTTAGAAGTTGTACATTATAAACTTGCAAAATTGTTCTTACTTACATCACTTGCAATATTTGTAGATGCCTTTGCAGCCTTTATTGATATAGCATCAGGTCGGAGGTCATAACCTTTCTTCTTGGATTGTTCCCAGCCCAATTTATATATGTTCTACAAAGAGAGAAGACATTTAGTGCTTACAATCCTGGACTTAAATCTTTATTTTCTTTAAATTAGAATCATTTTAAAATGTCTTACATTACTGAACATATGAGCATTGGCCTTAGCTTGTAAGATATCTGGATGATCCAGTGTCACGTGGACCTTAGTTTTGTCTTTCTCCCAGGCATCTGTATACAGATTCTGTGAAAATAAAAAGGAATGTACATCTGAGTTTCTTTAGAAATTGTTGTAAGAGCTCTGAAAAGAGATACTGCAGACTCAGGATTGATTTAGCAATTGTGAAATTACTGCAATTATATCTAATCCTCCTTCAACATTCACTTCATCCACCACTGGTACACAGTGGCCACAGAGTGTAGTTCTGACAAGATACACTGCAGCAGCAAAGTCAGATTAGATGTCTGGTCAGTGTGGACAGGTTGAACCGAAAGGTCTGTTTCTGTGCTGTATGACTCTACGACTATAAACTTTAACTCAATAAGACACCTTTGACAGTTGCTTTCAAGACCACGATCATTACTGCCGAGAAGGACAAGAACAGCAAATGCAGGAAAACACTACACCTTCCCTTCTAATCCACAAGCTATCCTGATTTAGAAATATACCTCAGTTTCTTCATTATCACTAGTTCTAAATTCTGGATCTCGCTGCCTAACTGGATGGAGGGTGTATCTATACCAATGCACTCTAGTAGTTCAAAAAGGTAGGTTACCTTCTCAAGAACAATTTGGGATGGGCAATAAGTGTTGGCCTAGTCAGCAATACCCACACCTCATGACTAATGGTGTTTCTTTGTTTCCATCTTAAACCATTTGACACATTGTATAATTTGCTGAAACTATCAATGCACTTCTCGACATCTTGCAGAAAGCTCTAAAGGAATCATTATGGCTCCTGCACGTATCAAACACCAAACCCCCAGCCAAAGTCCGCCACGTGATTTGTTTGCTTAATATCTAGATGTTAAGCATGGGAAGCTTCCATCTCTAATCTTAGTGATGAAATATTTAAGAATATTACAATTAGAACAGGGTGGGAAAGAAAGCTCCGAATTCCTATTCCTGATTGCAGTCTAGGTGAATGTCAGGTAAAGACATAATTGGCATCGTCTAGAATGATTCCTCACCGTTCCCCAGCTCTCACCCAGATGTAATGGGCACTGAGAGGAGACTTAAACTTGTAATTATGGAACAATGTATAAATGAGGAGTGAATATCTTCAGGAGAATTGGGAAGCGTATTGTTAAAAAAAAGGGATTGAAAGATGACTATGACACTGAAATATTTATTTTCCAAATACCTACCTTTTTCATTATTTGTGTGTTAGTCTTAGCCAAGACCATCTCAATAGAGTCTAGCGGGCTTGTGAACTGGAAGGCCTCTGGATGCTGGCGGTACTTCTTCTCACTTGCAATCTCTGTTGCTTTCTTAGCCTTCTCAACGTCTAATGACCCAATTGGACTCCAACCAATCCCCCTCAGCCATTGAAGGTCGGCTTTATAATTGTTCTAGCAATTCAGAGACAGCAACACTTCAATTGTTATAAATTCTACACTGGTTCCATAAAATTAAGACAAAACAATGTTATATAAAGTATCAAGTTTAACCTGAACATATATTGTATATTAATTACAATACAGAGATGTAGATGGATTTCTCATGTGCGACGATAAAAGTTGATCCTACAATACTGTAGAGTTCATTCCATTTTTGAAATATAGCCTAATTTTGTTTAGCGTCTAATATAACCTTTATTACCATGCACTATAATATAACCTTAATTTATAACACGTTTACTATTTCTTACTATTATACTTTTAAAATAGTGTACAATTTATTCTGATGAAGAGCAATGCAGATATATTCATTCTATTTAACAGTTTGAGGATATAAAAGCAGAACAATAATGTAGCAACCTATTATAGATTGTTGTGGGTATAAGTGGATTTGACAACAAGCACGTATTATAAGTGGAAAATAAATAACACTGGTCATTAAATGCACTGAAGTTGTATTTTATTTTGCTGAAGTTACAATGAGGATGATGTTAAGAGTCCCACAAAAGACTGGACAGGCTAGGTTTAAAAAATAAGCATCACAGACGTGAATTGTCAGTGAAGATATTAAATTCAGTTCAGAATTGTAAAATAGTGTCGACAAAAAAAAAAGTGAGCTTACATCACTCTGTATGTTCATCATCTTTCTGGAAAGTTCCAAGTTCATGGCATCAGGTAGATATGTGAAATTGCGGAATTCTTGCTTGTAGTTCACATTAGTGGCTACCCCCTGGGACTTCTTAGCAGTCATAAGACTGAGCATATCCAATGGCATGTGGTACTTGGTCTTGGTCTTTTCATAATCCTTCTTATATTCACGTTCAGACTGCAGCTTGGCTACACGCATGGAATGGACCAGCTTAGGGTCATCCTGCAAATTCTGGAAACCAATCTGCCTCCCTCTATCTTTCTCGTAAGCTTGTTTATATTTATACTGTAAGAAAGTGAAGGTCAAAAACAATTACACTTGCAAGTTTTAAAAAAAGCCATCCAAATTATGACAAATCTCATTTTCCCCTGATTGGGCCAAAAAACAGCACTTTGAAACTATTTTCCTCCAGTTTTGAACAGAAAACAAACCTTGAATGTTTCACTCAAAAATAATGTCAGCTCACTATGGCGAAAGTTATGAAGTTGACAAGCTTTGTAAAGCTTGGTTGATTCATATCCAAACTTTGCACACTCAAACAGTCGGTTATATCATAGTGATGTTTGTTAAAGAGATACCTTTAAAATGCTTTAGAAAAATAAGGAACAGTAGAATATGTGGGCCAATTGTCTCTCCTTGCCTGCTTCATCATTTAAGATGATCATGGATCAACCTCTGCCTCAACTATATCTTCCCACATTATCACCATGTCCCTTTGCATCCAAAATCTGGTGATGCCTGTCTTGATTTTACTCAATTGGTGACCATCTACAGCTCTCTGAACTGGAGAATTTTAAACTTAGGAGGTGCTTTCAAGAATAGCAACATAATATATTGTTTATTGCACTGGTGGCCAGGTTCTTAACCTGTTACCCTATCCATACCTACATTATAAAATTGAAACAGAACAATTCCCTCAATTTAAACTGGTTCAAACAGAACAAAATTCAGGCAAAATCTTTAATCACTGTTGATTTTGCTCTTAACCAGTGTAATGGTTACTGTTTGGCCTGGGACCGTTGGTTTCAGGGTGGGAAAGATGACCACACCTTTTGTAATTTGAAGCAATTGAATAATAAAGTCCATATGATTAATTCACTTGCACATTACGCTAACTAGCAAAGTGCAACTGTATGTAAAATGTTAAGGGGGCAGAAGAAAGAATTCTCAACATCATGCAGGTAGTCACTTGCACAAGACCATTTTTATAGAGGAGGAGCTGGTACAAAATAAGACAAAGGGAGGTCATGGATTTCATGACCACTGCAAAACACTTACATCACTAGCAATAATAGTTGAGGCTTTGGCAGCTTTGATCGGAATGGCATCAGCACGGAGATCATGTCCCTTCTTCTTATCTTCTTCCATGCTCTGCCTGTACATTTTCTATAAAAGGAGGACAATATAAACTAAAATTATTGGATTTTTCTAGACAAAATAAACTAAATCAAGCAAGTCAAGGAAGTGTACAAAAAGGTGAGACAAAGCATCTTTACTAAATAGAACTAAACATACTGCACTGTCATTCATTATTGTGTCAGTTTTTAAGTGAAATTTTCAGAAAATCATACATATCTGCAGCACCAAAACAAGGCCATTTGACCCATTGTATTAGTGCTAACTTTTTTGAACATTTGCTCTCATGTTTCGTCCATAACCCGGTTAGTTCTTCATCTTCAAATACCTGTCTAAATCACCTCTAAATTAAATTCAGGACTCAGTTTCCACCTTTTCAGAAAGAGCCCAACAAATTTAAGTGAAGAAAATTTCTCTTCTCTTATAGATGTTTTGCCAAGAATTGTATTATTGGTTCACTGGTCCGAGGTAACAGGTTTTCTCCAACCCTTCTATTAAAATCGCTCACTATCTCTTTGGTTATGTCAGAATCTCCAATGTTCGTAGGATGGGTGTCCTAACATTTTGAAAATCTTAACAACTGAGGCCCTCCTCCATTTTAACAACATGATAAACATCATCCTCTGATCTGCTGATTCACAATGTTCCAGCTGAGAACCAGTTTGCAACTCAAAGTATTAGCATAACCTCTTTGTTTTTAGATTCTATGTCTCTACTACATACTCAGGTTTTAGTCATTTTATCAAGTTGTCCTACCATCTTTAAGGATTTGTGTATATGCACACCAAGATATTTTCACTTTATTTTTAGAAGAATGGCATACAATTTAAATCCAGACAGTGACTGAACAGTTCATCAGACAGGGCAAAAATGTCTGACAGGTACAGTACAACAACGTAATTTCAGGCCCTTTACATGTCACTATTTTTTCATTTTGTTTCAAACTCAAATATTGTTGTTTCAGGTTCTCCAGAGGATAGGGGCAGTGACTCTTTCTACTTTTTCTTTATTTGCTGGAATCTGAAAGAGAATAATTAAATTGTTGCTTCATCCTCTGTAGCTGGTCCAATTTTGGCTTTTCAGTGACACTCAGTACAAATTGTCTTCTATTGATATTTGATTTCACAGTGGATCTTTGAATCAGAAAGTTAATGACTCTTGTGTCTACTCAGGTATATTATTTCTGAGTATTCAAGGGGACTATTAATGTGAAGTACTTTTATTGGCTACCATCTTACAGACAAATACTCCTGGATCTATTTTAAAGTACACACTTGCTTGACTTTCCCTGTAATAACTTAAATTGGAGTAACTTACATTGCTAAATCAGACTTTCAATCCACTTGTATGTAGCCAATATATAAGACAATAGGGAGGAATTCAGGTTAATGCACTCTGCTTACCTCACTGATGTTGTACTGGTTTACTTTAGCTAGAGCAATTTCTGGTGTGTCTGGCATCACATGGACTTGTGTCTTGTCTTTTTCCCAGGCTTCCTTGTACAAATGCTGCAGGATAATAATTGTTGATAAGTAATGAGTGCTCTCAATGATAATGAAGTGCCCTCCACAATCAATGTTTTTTAAGAAAAGATCTTCTTACCCTATTCATGATTTTGGCATTGACCTTTGCCAACTCCATAGGCATGGATTCCATGTCAATGGTGTATTTTAAAGTCTCTGGGTGTTGACGATATCTTTTCTCACACAGGATATTTGAAGCTCGCTTGTTCTTTTCATCCTCCAGTGAGCCAATGGACATCCAGCCCATACCTCTCAAAAAGCCAGTGTACTCTGACTTATAGAGAAGCTGAAATAACAGACAGAAAAGGTTACAAGAATGCCACAAGGCCAAAAATATGTAAATGAATCATCTTGTGTAAAAGTATTACTCATTACTATAAAGAGTAAGAAGGTCAGACAGAAGAGTTGAGACACCAAAGCAAATGCAAGGATGAAAGTTGACATAAGAGAGGCTGGCACGATGTCGACAATTATAAATATGCCGCAAACTCTGTATTATTGACAAGTTTGTTGGGTAACTGAGGTCTTCTTCTTAATCTTTGCTTCCTTGACTGTCATTTTTCATCACAGCACCTTGGAAAATATCTGGCCCTATTCCACCATGACTCAGAATGAAACAGAAGTTTTCTGAAATCATAGATGCTGCCCGTCATTGGGTTAAGGGAGGACCACTTCACTTCTCAATTTTAGTCATTAAAGGTACACGCACTGTGTGAATAAAATTCCCACTTTGTTATTACTGTGTCCTGTAGTGCATTACAGCAAAGATTGTTGTGCCAATGTAGTGACACCACATAAATGCTAGATTCATGTTTTCTACTATGATTAGCTGCAATTAAACCATCCTGTCCAGGTCTATATCTTAAGCAAATCTAATAGCCACGATTTACATCTGTAGAATTTTTAAAGCCAACAGGACAGGTAGATAAACAGGTTAAGATGACATGTAGGATGCTTATCTTTATTAGGAGGAGAAAGTGAGGACTGCAGATGCTGCTTATCTTTATTAATCAAGAATTGAATACAAGAGTAGAGAGATTATATTAGGGCTATAGAGAATGTTGGTGAGGCCACAGCTGGAATACTGTGTGTTCTGATAGCCACACCATAGGAAGGATGTGATTGCACTAGAGAGGTTGCAAAAAAGATTCACCAAGATGTTGCTTGGGCGGAGTGATTCAGCTATGAAAAGAGACTAGACAGGCTGGGGTTATTTTTCTTAGAGCAGAGAAGGCTGGAAGGGGTGTACAAAGTTCTGAGGGAAGATTAAGACGACAGGAAGAAAGCTTTCCTTTTAGTAAAGGGATCATTAACTAGAGGCACAGTTTTAAGGTAAGGAGCAGGAGGTTTAGAAGGAATCTAAAGAAAAACCTTTTACCCAGAAAGTGTAGGTATCTGAAATTCAAAGGCTAAAAGCACAGTAGAAACAGGAACCCTCAAGTTATTTTAAAACTATTTAGGTGAGCACTTGAAATCCATAACATTCAAGGTTACAGGTCATGTGCTGGAAAACGGGATTAGAATGGATAGATGTTTGATTGCCAGTACGGACACAATGGGCCAAAGGACCTTTTTTTCCATGCTGTAAAAACTCTGACTCTCTATGACTCTAAAAAACAGATACGATTACATCAGGCAGTTGGGGTTATCATATGGAAATCATTAGTCCAAACTCAGCAAGAAGGACAAAACCCTTCATCTAAAACTAAAGTTATAATTTAATGATTGCAAAAAAATTGCTTATTTGTTCAGTTATTTTCTAGTATTAGTAGTCACAATGGCATGGGAATCCTAGGGATGTGTACGTTTAGAACAATAGAACAATACAGCGCAGAACAGATCCTTTGGCCCCAACATATCGTTTGAGTACTATATGCAGAGCCTTACCCTTACTAATTTCACACAGTGATATAAGTAGCAACTGTAAATGGAGCTTGCCCTTAGATCCATTTTAACCTTTCCTCATTTTACTTTAACAATTTCATAACAGATATATTTGAAAGATCTACAACAACTCTGCGTAACTCCACAAAGCACTGACAGAATGAAGAAAATAGACATATTTGTTCTATCAGAAAAACAACCAATGTACTTCAAGTTTGTCTAATATAGAAACTATTCTTTAACCATTTCTACATTTAGTTAAATCTTTGACATCTATTCGAGCAAGCAGACAGGATGTCCATTTATTATCTCTATAGTAATTTTTAGTCATAGTGCTTGAGGGATAAATGTCACTTAGGAACTTGGGGAAACTTCTTACTTTTCTTCAAATAATTAGTGGGATCCTGCATAGACTTTGAAAGACACAGACTTCATCAAGTAACATAAAAATGACCACACTACTACTTCTTGCACGTCAGCAGTGACTTTACATCAAATAAAAGCATATGGTTTTTATTTTGCAAAGTGCTTCAGAACATCCTGAGCAGATGAAAGGCACAGTATGAATGCAAGTCCTTTCTCTGCTGATTACTGCACTGAAATGTTTAGAGTCATAGTGATGTACAGCATGGAAACAGACCCTTCGGTCCAACGCGCCCATGCCGACCAGATATCCCAACCCAATCTAGTCCCACCTGCCAAGACCCAGCCCATACTCTTTACATTATGTGCACAGGCAAGAAAAGAATTTGAACCCACAATTACTTGACTCCGAAGAAAGAAGACAATCACTCAGTGGAATTCCCTAAACCAGTTGTTGAGTCCAAATATCCTCTCTGTTGCTCAGCAACTCACTATCTTAACTAACTGATCTAATGGGAAAGAGGGAACCGAGCTGATAGTGCATATTAAGCATTCATTGCCTTGCTAACAGAGTCATTCCCTCTTCTGCACATGAAACATTGATATAAAATGTACAACACGAATTGATAAATGTCTAATAATTTCACTTTAATCACTTACATCACTCTGTATGTTCATCATGTTCCTGGCCAGTTCCATGTTCATTGCATCAGGAGGAATTACATAGTGATGGATGAGACGCTTGTAGTTGATGTTGCTGGCTACGTCCTGAGACTGTTTAGCAGCTGTAATACTGACCATGTCCATCGGTGTATTGTACTTTGTCTTAGACTTCTGATAATCTTTTTTGTACTCACGATCCGATTGAAGTTTGGCAACATTCATGAAGTGGACGAGCTTGGGGTCATCCTGCAGGCTACGGAAACCAATATGTTTTCCCTTTGCCTTTTCGTAGGCAAGCTTGTATTTATACTAACAAAAAACACAGCACAAGTATTACTTGAGACAGCTCTTATTGTGCACAATAGGTTTGTTACATTTAACTTGTGTCTGCATAATTGTTTCCTCATATTGTTCTCAGCTAACCATAATGCTGTTTTCTGATGTGAAATTTGCTATACGTGATGTAATGGCCACGTTCATTTCAAAGGCTTTTGGATCTTTAGGGATTACTACCTCAGTATCTGGGATTATGTTGAGTTCAAGAGAGAAAAAAAAACATTATTTATGATGTTAAAAATCACACAACACCAGGTTATAGTCCAACAGATTTAATTGGAAGCACACTAGCTTTCAGAGTGACACTCCTTCATCAGCTGATTGTCATCAGGAGCGTCGCTCCAAAAGCTAGTGTGCTTCCAATTAAACCTGTTGGACTATAACCTGGTGTTGTGTGATTTTTAACTTTGTACACCCCAGTCCAATACCAGCATCTCTAAATCATTATTTATGAGGTATGCATTGGGAAAGGGTACTATGATACCATAGAATTCTAATCCATTAATATTTAAAACTAAAAGATCCCAGGCAGTATACTGATTTCCAATACTGGCTTCCAGATCTGCAGAGCAGATGTAGGGTGAGGTTCATCAGCAGTAATGGAAAGTAGGGAAATCTCTTATCTATTTAAGCTTTTTTTTGTTGTTGACTTATTAAGCAAGCATACATTTCTGTTCACAAACTTTAATTCTGCCATTTCAATTGGTAACACCAATAAAAATCAAGAACTTCTGTGCAAAGCAAATAAGAAATAAGAATGCTGGGATTAAGTTTATATGCTATAATTCAATCAAATGCAAAGAATATACGTATTGCAATTTCTACCATATGTACTTGTGTAAAAGCCCAATTTACTTGAGACCAATGGATTAGCCTAAATGTCATGGGGTGAAAATGAACATGGGTAAACTGCAATGGAATAAACTAAAATCTAATAAAATTCTAATTATGATTCAAAACCTGATTAATTTAATAATCCGATAGGTAAAAACCAAAGGTAAACACTGAAATGCTCGGATTTTAGCACTCACTTTCATAAATATCACTTTCATAATCAAAAGATTACAATCGTCAAGAATATACCTTGGTTCTGAAATTCTGGGGCTTCTGAACCCCAAAGAATTGAAACTGAAAAATTAATTATAATAAAACTAAGGAAAAATATTTTTCAGTTTTTGCAAGCAGTCATCATTCAACTTCAAACGAAGGTCAATTTAAAACAAATAAGATACAGTCGGTTTTGCAATAACGTGGTAGTTCCGTTCTTGTGCAACCATGTGTTATAAAAAAATCTTGTAACAGTAGCACCATTTAAAATAATGGAACTGGAATCGCATATAAGAAGTATACACTTAAAAGTTTAAACTTTAGAAATAGAGTTCCCAATTTGTCAATCATTATAGTGAACACACATTAATGAAATGTGTGTTATAGCAGAGCGACCTGTAATCCAAACGATCTATTATCCTCTGTACAATGACTGTAATTGTATCTGCTGCATGGGAACATGTCATATAAACCATATACAACACTGAAACTTAGCTGTCCTAGGGCGTAATTGTATATCAGATGATATCTGGTAACAATATCAGAGAAAATAAACTTACATCACTGGCTATATCCCTATTGGCCTTTGCTGCTTTTATTGAAATGGCATCAGGCATCAGGTTATAGCCTTTCTTCTTTGCATTTTCCCAGCCAGATCTGTATAATTTCTGAAAAAAAGGAGCAGGAATATAGGAAATCAATATTAACGTTCGTTATTTGATGGACTGGATCCCGTAATCTGCTTTATCCTAAAATACTTGTGAATCCTTCAAGAATTACGTTCGCTTTCCAATTTCACATCTAACTGGCTTAGAGTTAATTTTTAACATTATATTCTTTCATAGAACATAGAACATAGAGAAGAACAGCACAGAACAGGCCCTTTGGCCCATGATGTTGTGCCGAGACTTAATCCTAATGTAAAATATAGTAACAACCTACGCACCCCTCAACTCACTGCTATCCATGTGCATGTCCAGCAGTCGCTTAAATGTCCCCAATTTCTCTGCTTCCATCACCACCACTGGCAATGCATTCCATGTATTCACAACTCTGTGCATAAAACCTACCTCTGATATCTCCTTTATACCTTCCTCCTAATATCTTCAAACTATGACTTCTCGTACCTGTCAATCCTGCCCTGGGGTAATGTCTCTGGCTATTGACTCTATCTATCCTCTCATTATTTTGTACACCTCTATCAGGTCTCCTCTCTTCCTCCTTCTCTCCAGAGAGAAAAGTCCAAGCTTATTCAACCTTTCTTCATAAGGCAAGCACTCCAGTCCAGGCAGCATCCTAGTAAATCTTCTTTGCACCCTCTCCAAAGCCTCTGCACCTTTCCTATAGTAGGGTGACCAGGATTGGATACAATATTCCAAATGTGGTCTAACCAGGGACTTGTAGAGCTGCAGCAAAATCTCATGGCTCTTAAACTCTATCCCCCTGTTGATGAAAGCCCAAACACCATATACTTTCTTAACAACCCTTTCCACTTGAGTGGCAACTTTGAGGGATCTATGTACTTGCACGCTCAGATCCCTATGTTCCTCCATACTGCCAAGAATCCTGCCTTTAAATCAGATTTTCAGCATTCAAGTTTGACCTTCCAAATTGCATCACTTCACATTTATCCAGGTTGAACTCCATCTGCCATTTCTCAGCCCAGCTCTGCATCCTGTCTATGTCGCACTGCAGCCTGCAGTAGCCCTCCATACTATCGACAATACCTCCAACCTTTGTGTCATCTGCAAAATTACTAACCTACCCCTCAACCTCCTCATCCAAGTCATTTATAAAAACTACAAAGAGCAGAGGCCCAAGTACAGAGTCCCACTCAACACTGTAGAATACTTTCCATCTACAATCACTCTCTGCCTTCTGTCAGCCAGCCAATTCTGAATCCAGATAGCCAAATCTCCCTGTATCCCATACTTCCTGACTTTATGAATGAGCCTACCATGCCTTGCTGAAATCCATATACACCACATCCACTGCTTGACCGTCATCGACCTATCTTGACACCTCCTCAAAGAACTCAATAACATACGTGAGGCATGACCTGCCCCTCACAAAGCCATGCTGACTACCGTTAATCACACTATGCTTTGCCAAATAGTCATAAATCCTATCCCTCAGAATTCTTTCCAAAACTTTGCTGACCACAGACGTAAGACTGACTGATCTGAAATTGCCAGGGATTTCCCTATTACTCTTCTTGAAAAGAGGAACAACATTCGCCTCCTTCCAATCCTCCGGTACGACTCCCATGGAGAGTGAGAAGGCAAATATCCTCGCCAGAGGCTTAGTAACCTCCTTTCTCACTTCCCAGAGCAGCCTTGGATAAATCTGGTCTGGCTCTGGGGACTTATCAATCTTAATGTTTTCCAAAATTTCTAGCATATCAACTTCATCAATCTTGATCTGGTCAAGACTGTATCCCAGCTCCTCCAAGTTTTCATTTATAACAAGTTCCCTTTCCTTGGTGAAAACCTAAGCAAAAAACCCATTTAGGGCTTCCCCTATCTGCTCAGACTCCACGCACAAGTTCCCTCCGCTATCCCTGATCGGCCATTCCTTCGCCTCTTATTCCTCACGTATGCTGGGTATTCCTCCACCAAAGGAAAAATAACTATATCTGTCTTATTAAATCTCTTCATGCTATTAGAGAACTAGAACTGATCGCCCTCTAAACCCAAGGGAATAGAAGGCAATTGATCCTCATTGATCAACCTTGGTGTCATTCCAGTGAATCTGCTGTTCAAGGCAAATAAATATTACCTGCCATTTAATTCTAAAACGTAAAAGCACTCCCTCATTTTTAGATTTCATCTCTCCTGGTAAAGGTCTCATTCTTGTGACCCACTTTATCACCTTTTGGTTTCGTAATGAGTCATGCATCTCTTTGCTCCTCTACAGATTCCCAGCATCTCACTACTAAGACTATTTTCCAATTTATCTTTTCCAAATGGATGACTTCAAACCTCGCGACATGCAACTTTACCTGGTATTGTTTATCCCATTCATGCTAAGCTATGAATTTTACAATTTCAACACCAGTGTTCGCTAAGTTAGCTTTCAAAGTTTGAAAAATAATCCCTCAGCAGCTGGATTCATCAGCAATCACAGTTTGATCACAGACACAGGAGAAGTCATGGATTATTTTCATTTTTTGTCACAATTCAGTGATGACTTACCTCACTCATATTCATTTGATTGACTTTGGATAACACAATTTCTGGTGTATCAGGCATAACATGGACTTTGTTCTTGTCTTCATCCCAAGCTTGAGTGTATAATTTCTGTCAAAAAGTAGAAGAACGGTTCCCATGATATTAAAAGAAAGTTGAATGAATCGGACTCAAGATAGCAGCAATTGTGAATGCTTTACCAAGGAGAACCTTCCAGCTCAGCCTATGGTAGAGCATAATTCCCTGCCACAGTTAGATCTCTAGATAAGTTCTCAGCTCAAACATGTCATTCTGTGGAGTGGTGGGAATTGGAAGGTTGTGTAGGTAGCGCAGGAATCCTTCCAACATCAGGAGAGCACTCATCTTCAGTCAGGCATTTCTTAGTATTTCATGTAACAACAACTGTGTCATTCACCATGGATAATTTGTTGTAATATCAGAAGGAGAAAGTGAGGTCTGCAGATGCTGAAGATCAGAGCTGAAAATGTGTTGCTGGAGAAGTGCAACAGGTCAGGCAGCATCCAAGGAACAGGAAATTCTGTTTCCTGAAGAAGGGCTTATGCCTGAAACGTCGAATTTCCTGTTCCTTGGATGCTGCCTGACCTGCTGCGCTTTTCCAGCAACACATTTTCAGCTGTAATATCAGAAGAACAGACTCAGTCTCTCCCAATTTCACTCCTTCCACCTCTGCCATGAGTGATCCAATTGATAAAGCCAGAAAAGACACCAACCCAAGCGTACCATTAGGCTCCAGAATTGTCTCGGTGTCTGTCTGTGTCAGCTATAAGTCAAAAACTCTCATTTGAGTGTTTGGCTCAAATTCACCTTGAGGACAAAAATCAAGGCTGGAACTTCAGTGCAGTTCTGAAGCTGCACTCTTTAATGTATCATAGAATCCATACAATGTGGAAGCAAGACATTTGGCCTACACTGACCCTCTGAAGAGAGCCCCACCTAGACCTATCCCCTACCCTCTCCCAGTAACCCTACATTTCTCATAGCTCATCCACATAACCTACACATCCCTGGACACTATGGGGCAATTTAGCATGGCCAATCCAATTAGCATGAACATCTTTGGACTGTGAGAGGAAATCGGAGTACTCAGAGGAAACAATGTAAACTCAGGGAGAATGTACAAACTCTACACAGACAGACAGTCAAATCAAACCCAGGTCGAATCAAACCCAGGTCCCTGGAGCTGCGAGGCAACAATGCTAACCACTGAGTCACAGTGCCACCCCAGATGAAATTGATATAAGACTGATATTTTCATCTGTCTGAAGATGGAATTGGAAACTTCTGTGCAGTACTCTGATAGAGCAGGGGTGTTATCCCCGGTGTGTGCCCTGGACAATATATAACTTACGATCAATATTACAAATGAAGCAGATTGTTTGGTCAGTATCAATTGTTGTTTGTGAAGGTTGTTGTGGTGTGCAAATTAAATGCCCTATTTCCTACATTTCAACAAGGACTGGAGCCAGTAGCATAGATGACTAGGATGTGATGCAAAGTAAAGCCAATAATGTGGACTCAATTCTGTAGATTGTTATGGTCTTTCATGAAGATTGCCTACTCACATTTCCCCATGCTTGCGGAATGGTTTCCCTTAGGTAACACATAACTAGATTTAATTGACTATGGCTCCCTACCTTAAAATGGTGACTACATTTCAAAAAGTACTTTGTTGAACATAAAGTGCTTTGGATGTCTGATGATCATGAAGGTGGTGTTATATAAATTCAAGACTTGTTTTTGTACTAGGAAGAGTTACAGTTGCAGCTATACGGTTGGCTTAGCTGCCTAGAGCTAGGAATGAATCACCAGAGTTATTGTATGCTACTCAATATATTCAGAAGATGCAGAAACTGCACGAGAAGAACAAATGACTTAGCTGAGTTGCACCTGAGGACCTATGTCCTTCAGAGGAAAGAGGAAATTCATAATTCAAATCTTTAAAAATTGATGCAGAGGAGGATTATGTCCAGGGTAACCTTTACCTTGTTCATTATCTGTGCATTAGTCTTGGCCAAAACCATTTCAAGAGAATCAGGGATGCTTGTGAATGCAAATTTTTCTGGATGCTGGCGGTATTTCTTCTCACTTGCTATGTCTGTTGCTTTCTTTGCCTTCTCTACATCCAAGGAGCCAATAGGAACCCAGCCAAGACCTTTAAACCAGGTATTATAATCCAATTTGTAATTATTCTGCAAAGAGAAATCAGAACAAAGCACTTTGAGTGAAATAGTACAAACATGCAGATTTAACAGATTCTTTTATTTGTATTTTAAAATCCTCACAGACAAATGCCCAGTATCCAAAACAAAAAGCCATAACAGTTGGCTGCATGATGAAAATTATGCCACATTAAGAATTAATTGGCTTTCAGACCAGAGTCCCATTAGTGTTAGTCCCATTAGAGGATAGTTGATGAAGTATAGAACAAAATACTCATTAACAAAGCAACTTGGAAATGTTGGGCTGAATCTTACATCTTCCATGACAAACTATTGGTTTTATCAGGTCTCAAGGAGAGTATCTCTCCACAGGCCCAGTGAGCTTTCTTATCGTATTTTATAAAACTGACCATATTAACTACCTAACCCATTACTATGGTTCCTCTCCTGCAATTTCTGCCCCATCCTACCACCTTACAAGAGCAACTCACCACTGCCGCAATGGGCTGGCTCTATTGTGAAAAGGTGTTGCACCTATGGCCAAACCATTATTAGTCCAGAGCTGTCCTTCATTGTTCCTGATATTTGGCCCAATCTTGACAAAGAGGGAAAGTTGATGCCTCATTTAATGGACAGGGACCGCATGGTCCTGGTGAATGGGGTGATACAGATAAAGAATGTTCCTTTCTACCAGGACCAGAGGAAACCATGGCACCTGGTCTGAGGTTGCTACCTGGATTAGTGCACACTCAGACATGTAGAGATTGCTCAGCAATGCCCTTCTCCACTCTGCCAGGCTAAGTGTCACCATCTTCCTTCCAATGCTTAATTCTCACTTTATCTCTGCTACTCTATCCATCTCCCACCAAGGCCAATACTCTTATCACTCGTACTGTTGCCTGCAACATCTTCTCTCACTTGCTGTTGTCCATTCCAAACTACCACGTCATTAACTCTGCATTCCCACAGCACTGAGAGAAAGTGAGGACTGCAGATACTGGAGATCAGAGCTTAAAAATTCCTGAAGAAGGGCTTATGCCCAAAACATCGATTCTTCTGCTCCTTTGATGCTGCCTGACCTGCTGCGCTTTTCCAGCAACACATTTTTAAGCTCTGATCTCCAGCATCTGCAGTCCTCACTTTCTCCTAGTTGATTTTAACCTACTGCGAATCCTCTTGCAAGGATGTCTTCGTAGAAGAAGCTTTCCCATTCCCACAGCACTGCCAACTCACTTAATTGAGACCCTCCCCAGTTGCATCAAAAGTTACAAGTGTGTCTTGCATTTTCATCTCCATTAATAGCTGCCTCTTTCTCACTCTAGGAGAATATAGCCCACTACAGGGCTGAAAGACTCAAAACATGCTATTAAATCAACCAGCTTGCTTTAAGCCATTAAATTCCAGAACATAACTTGTCAGGTGAAGACGTTTCTCCTCATCTTCCATCTGGTTCTTTTGTTGATTATCTTAAAACTGTCTCCTCTGGTTATGGTCCTTCTTAATTAACCTGTTAAAACCCTTTAAAATTTTGAACGCCTGTATTAAATCTCTCCATATCACTCTTTGCTTTGAGGATAAAACCATAAGACCATAGGACCATAAGACACAGGAGTGGAAGTAAAGTCATTCGGCCCATCGAGTCTACTCCGCCATTCAATCCTGGCTGATGGGCATTTCAACTCCACTTACCCGCATTCTCCCCGTAGCCCTTAATTCCTCGAGACATCAAGAATCTATTAATCTCTGCCTTGAAGACATTCAGCGTCCCGGCCTCCACTGCACTCTGCGACAATGAATTCCACAGGCCCACCACTCTCTCACTGAAGAAATGTCTCCGCATTTCTGTTCTGAATTGACCCCTCTAGTTCTCAGGCTGTGTCCACGGGTCCTAGTCTCCTCGCCTAACGGAAAAAATTTCCTAGCGTCCACCCTTTCCAAGCCATGTATTATCTTGTAAGCTTCTATTAAGTCTCCCCTTAATCTTCTAAACTCCAATGAATACAATCCTAGGATCCACAGCCGTTCCTCATATGTTAGACCAACCATTCCAGGGATCATCTGTGTGAATCTCCGCTGGACACATTCCAGTGCCAGTATGTCCTTCCTGAGGTGTGGGGACCAAAACTGGACACAGTACTCCAAATGGGGCCTAACCAGAGCTTTATAAAGTCTCAGTAGCACAACGGTGCTTTTATATTCCAACCCTCTTGAGATAAGAGACAACATTGCATTCGCTTTCTTAATCACGGACTCAACTTGCATGTTTACCTTTAGAGAATCCTTGACTAGCACTCCCAGATCCCTTTGTACTTTGGCTTTTTCTCACCGTTTAGAAAGTAGTCTATGCTTTTATTCTTTTTACCAAAGTGCAAGACCTCACATTTGCTCACGTTGAATTCCATCAGCCATTTCCTGGACCACTCTCCCAAAACTGTCTAGATCCTTCAGTAGCGTCCGCACTTCCTCTGTACTACCTGCCTGTCCACCCAACTTCATATCATCTGCAAACTTCGCGAGGATGCCCCCAGTCCCTTCATCCAGATCATTAATATATAATGCGAACAGCTGTGGCCCCAACACTAAACCCTTCGGGACACCGCTTGTCACCGGCTGCCACTCCGAAAAAGAACCTTTTATCCCAACTCTCTGCCTTCTGTCAGACAGCCAAGGATAAGAAACCTGGCCTCCCAAATCTCCACACGGAAATAAAATTCCACATCTTTACTTGAATTCTAAAATCTCCTCTTTTCTGCACATCCTTAATTAAGTACTTAGAGATTAATGAGACAGCATTTCATCCTCAGAGACAGATGATATCCTGGATTTCAATGATATTACAGATTTATTTCATGTGGTAAAGTGGGTTTGCTTACATCACTCTGAATGTCCATCATGTTCCTGGACAGTGCCACACTCATGGCATCTGGCAAATAGGTGTAGTTGTGGATTAAATTCCTGTAGTTGCTGTTACTGGCCACTTCCTGGGACTTCTTGGCAGAGGTAATATTGAGCATATCAGGTGGAGTGTGATACTTGGTTTTGCTCTTCTCGTAGTCTTTCTTGTATTCACGTTCAGACTGAATCTTGGCGACGTGCATGGAATGGACCAGTTTAGGGTCATCTTGGAGGCTGCGGAAACCAACTTGTTTACCTTTTTCCTTCTCGTAGGCTGCTTTGTATCGATACTATAAAGAGAAAGTAGAAAGTTAATATGATCAAGAATAATTGTGCTATACAATTCACAGTTATATCTGTGCTTAAGCGTTATTGTGAATTGTCCTAATGTGTACAAGATGAAAAGTTTCAACAAAATGCATTTTTTGCAATATTACCTCTAATGATAACCTAAATGCATGCTAGTGAGCTCTTATTGTTTAATTTTTTCTTAATTATACATTTTCTACAGTGGAGAGATGTACAATGCATCTTGTTTTCTGCCTATTTAAGTTATGATTCAAACAGGTTTTATGGGCATTTTTTTTGTTTATTCACTCTCAAGACGCACTATATGAATTGCTTCGTGTATCATCTGTGCTATGAAACTAATTTGTGATTAACATTTGCATCAAAACTGAAATTTAAATAATTCACTAGGAATGACATCATGAGTATAGAGCTATTAAAATGAAACAGGAAGCCATTCCACATTGCAGCTTGGAAACATTTCATTCAATTGCTTTTTTCCCTAAATAAGCCCTTCTCTAAATCACAAGATCTTAGTTGTTCCCCATTTTATTTAATATCTTTATATTATTTGAAGCAGCTATTTGAATTGAATGGAAAAAAAAATCATCAACTTTTCTTTAGCAATATTTCATTGCAAAGAAGTAGAAATGACAACTGCCTTCCATGCAAACTAATCTTTCTAATCTCCCTTTTCATTGCTTTTATTTTGATTTCAAATGTTTTCCTCTCATTACCACCTTGTTAAATGCTGTCTGGATCTCCTGATGGCAATAACGGTGGAAGTGTTACCCTACATTGTCATTACTCCACTGAACATGACAATGGCTTCAGGATTCCAGACGTGAAGCAATACAGAAGTGCAGACATTGCTGTTGGTGATTCAGCTCTCCACCACAGATTGTGCTTTTGGGACCCCACCCAAATTGCTTGGCTTAGGCTCATAGTTAAATGGGCATCAGAGAAAAGTAAGATCCATGCCACAGATACTGTTGGATCTTTGTAGGCTTTTATCAATGTCAATAGTAAGTATTATTATTCCACTGTTTAATATAACATCTGGCCTAGCTTTTATCTGCTTTGCCTCATGTGAGAAAAGAACATCATCCAATTAAACATTTTGGCAGCTTCTTTGGACCTTAAGCTAACTTCTATTCAGTGTAGGTTTTATATATATATTCTACACTATATTTGTATGCCCACCTCCCATTCCTATGTTTAAAACTGTAGGACCAAATTATATAAACTGGATTTGCTGTCAATAGTCCCACCTGTTAACTATGTCTTTATAATTTTTCTTCTTTGCTTCACAATTCATTACAGCAAAAACTGCAAATTCGCTATCATTTTGACTATACCCAATTCCAGATCACCTCGCCAGCACCAATCAATGCCAAATATCACTTGTTGATATCTGATAAATGAAATATTCTTTTTAACTGATGTTTGCTTCCTATTACCTTTTTTTAATCAATGTCATTGCATGGTCTTAAATTCCATGTGTCAAAATTCTAGCTGCCTTTTGAAAATCTATTTCACAGACTATGATAAGGCAGAGAAGAAGGCCATTCAGTCTATCGCATCTATGCTAGCAGTTCAAATTGCAATCCATTTAGTCCCATTCTTCTTCACTATCCCAAATTCATCTCCTTGACATTACCACACAATTTTGTTTTGAAATCATTGACCATTTCTCATTAGCAGTAAGTTCCAGATGATGACTGTTGGCTACATAAAAAAGTATTTCTTTATATCAGCCCTGCATCTGTTACTCAAAACCTTAAATCTGAGACCCATGTTCCTTATTTCAGAAGCCAATGGGAACAGTCTTATTTTGTATAGGACACTAATAGATTCTCTTACCCATGTCATTGAGTTGAGGAAAGGACTGTCCTAAGTGAATTAGATGGTCTAAATTATACTAAACAATGAATTTACTCACATCACTTGCAATGTTTCTTGAAGCTTTGGCTGCAACAATTGGAATGGCATCTTCCCGGATATCATGGCCTTGAGCTATTGTCTTCAGCCAGGCTTGCTTATAGCGTTGCTTGAAAAGACAACAAGAAGAATAATTTTAGGCTAGCTTGGTTAAATAATTATGGAACATAATGAATTATAAGCTCATTTATGTGACATTCTTATCAAGTCATACACAAAATGGTCACACACCATGGAGTTTGAAGAGCTTGAGAATTAGTTACCATTGTATTTCATGCTGAATTGTAAATTGTACTAAATAGTTGTCAGATGGTTTATGCTGAAGTCTCTGTGCCACATCTAGCTGTGTTTGATTAGATTACCTACAGTGTGGAACAGGCCATTTGGCTCAACAGGTCCACACTGACCCTCCGAAGAGTAACCCACGCAGACCCATTCCTATATCCTATATTTTTCCCTGACTAGGACGGCATGGTGGCTCAGTGGTTAGCACTGCTGCCTCACAGCATCAGGTTCCCAAGTTTGATTCCAGCCTTGGGCGACTGTCTGTGTGGAGTTTGCACATTCTCCCACTGTCTGCGTGGGTTTCCTCTGGGTGCTCCAGTTTTCTCCCATAGTCCAAAGATGTGCAGGTCAGGTGAATTGGCCAAGCTAAATTACCCATAGCTTTCCATAGGCTGCAACCAAACCTGGTCCCTGGCGTTGTGAGGCCGGGTTGCTAACCACTGAGCCACCATGCCGCCCATTGTCTTGTTATCATGGGTAGAGAACAGTACGGTGATGTAAAGCAGCCAGAAAAACTCTAGTTATTGCAGAGGGAAAAATGTAATTTGATAAAACAAGTCTTTCTCTCCAACAGCACAGGACTAAGGGTCATAATATTCCCTGATATGACGGAAATATATGAGCGTTACTCATCTATTACAAATATAGGTGCAATTATCGCAAGCTGGAAAATTAGAGATTTAGAAAATCAGATATGTCTTGCACTTAATTTTCTAATAATTTGTTCACTGCATACAAGGCATGACACAGAGATAGATTAGATTCTCTACAGTGTGGAAACAGGCCCTTTGTTCCTGAGATGCTGCCTGACCTGCTGTGCTTTGACCAGCAACACATTTGCAGCTGTGATCTCCAGCATCTGCAGACCTCATTTTTTACCCTTTGGCCCAACAAGTCCACACTGCCCCTCTGAAGAGAAACCCACCCAAACCTATTCCCCTACCCTATATTTACCCCTGACAAACGCACCTAACACTGTGGGCAATTTAGTATGGCCATTTCACCTGACCTGCACATCTTTGGATTGTGGGAGGAAACCGGAGCACCCGGAGGAAACCCACGCAGACACAGGGAGAATGTGCAAACTCCATACAGACGGGCAGGAATTGAACCCAGGACTCTGGTGCTGGGAGCGGCAGTGCTAACCACTGAGCCACCGTGCTGCCCATAGGTGGAGGAATAGGTAGTGTTGAGGAAACGGAGAAGCTACAGAAGTGGAGAGGCTAGAAGAAAGGCCAAAGAAGTGTCAGATGGAATACAATGTAGGAACATGTGAGGTTATGTACTTTGGTAAGAAGAGCAGACACGTAGACTATTTTCCAATTGGAAAAGCCTTTAGAAATCTTAAGTACAAAAGGACTTACGAGTCTTAGTTCAGGATCCTCTTAAGATTGACATGCAGGTTCAGTTGATAGTTTGGAGGCAAATGTTAGCATTCATTTCAAAGGGGTTAGAATACTAGAGCAGAGGTACACTGCTGAGGTTGTATAATGCTCTGGTCAGACCATGGAATATTATGAGTAGTTTTGAAATATGTATCTAAAGGAAGATGGGCTAGCTTTGGAGGGGGTCCAGAGGAGGTTTACATAAATGATCCTGGGAATGAAGCACTTGCTATTTGAGGAATGGTTGAAGACACTGGTCGATACTCAATGGACTTTAGGACAATGAGAGGAATTTCATTCAAACATATAGAATACTGACAGGCCTTGATAGAATGAATTTGGAGAATATGTTTCCACAAGTGTGAGAAACTAGGACCAGAAGGCCCAGGCTCAGAGTGAAGTGACAATTTTTTTACAAATGAGAAGATAGGGAATTTCTTCAGCCAGAGGGTGGTGAATCTGTGGAACTCACTGCCACAGGAGACTGTGGAGGCTAAATAACTCAGTGTATATAAGACAGAGATAATTAGAATCTTGATTCTTAAGGAGATCAGGGGTTACTGGGAGAAGGCAGGAGAATGGGTTGAGAAACATATCAGCCATGATTGAATGGCAAAGCAGATGATGGGCTGGGTGTTTTCATTTTTAATTTCCAGCTTCCACAGTTCTATGGTTTCTTGGTTTAGTGTTTAACTCACTGCCACATCTCCCAGACCTGTTGGTAATCTTCAGTAATTGCTGGCCATATTAAAGAAGTTCTGCTCCTCTCTCTGACAGGATTTTGTTCTAAAGAAGGGCCAGTGAACCTGAAATGTTCACTGTGCTTTCTCTCCACAGATGTTGCCAGACCTGCTGAGTTTTTCCAGGGGTTTCTATTTTTGTTACCTCTGGTTCTAGGTTTTTCCACAGGAGGAAATATCCTTTCCATTCTGCCAACTCCCCTCAGGATCTTATATGTTTGAATCAGGACACCTTTTATTCTTCAAAACTCCAGAGAATACAAGCCAAGCCTGTCCAACTTTTCCCCTTAAGACAACACATTCCTCCAGGTACTAGTCTATGGGCACCACAGTGGTTAGCACTGCTGCCTCACAGCGCCAGAAACCCGGATTCAATTCCCACCTCAGGCGACTGTGTGGAGTTTGCACATTCTCCCCGTGTCTGTGTGGGCTTCCTCCGGGTGCTCCGGTTTCTTCCCAAGTCCAAAAATGTGCAGGTTAGGTGAATTGGCCATGCTAAATTGCCCGTAGTGTTAGGTGAAGAGGTAAATATAGGGGTATGGGTCTGGGTGGGTTGCGCGTCGGTGTGGACTTGTTGGGCCAAAGGGCCTGTTTCCACACTAAGTAGTCTAAACATTCTGTACTTCCTTCCTTAAATAAGTTGATCAATATTGCATATATTACTTCAGCTGTGGTTTCAATAGTCTTGTGTACAACTGAAGCACACAGTCTCCAAACTATTGTATCCAATTTTTACCACAATAATTAATAACATTCAGGTGGAAATCCTGAGGGACAGGATTTACATGTATTTGGAAAGGCAAGGACTGATTAGGAATAATCAACATGGCTTTGTGCATGGGCAATTATGTCTCACTAACTTAATTGAGTACATTGAAGAAGTAAAGAGGAGGATTGATGAGGACAGGACAGTAGATGTCATCTATAAGAACTTCAATAAGGCGTTCAAACACGTTCCTCGTGGTAGACTGGTTAGCAAGGTTAGTTCACATGGAATACAAGGAGAACTAGCCATTTGGATATAGAAATGGCTCAAAGGTAGAAGACAGAGGATGGTGGTAGAGGGCTGCTTTTCTAACTGAAGGCCCGTGATCAGTGGTGTGCTACAAGGATCAGTGCTGGGTCTATTGCTTTTTGTCATCTATATAAATGATTTGGATGTGAACATAGGAGGTATGATTGGTAAGTAACATCAAAATTGGAGGTGCAACGAATAGTGAAGGTGGTTACCTCAGAGTACAACAAGATCTTGATCAGATGGGCCAAAGGGCTACAGAATGGCAGATGGAGTTTAACTTAGGTAAATGTGAGGTGCATTTTGGAAAAGTAAATCAGGACAGGACTTAAACACAGCTGCAAATGTGTTGCTGGTCAAAGCACAGCAGGTTAGGCAGCATCTCAGGAATAGAGAATTCGACGTTTCGAGCATAAGCCCTTCATCCTGATGAAGGGCTTATGCTCGAAACGTCAAGATTCCTGATGAAGGGCTTATGCTCGAAACGTCGAATTCTCTATTCCTGAGATGCTGCCTAACCTGCTGTGCTTTGACCAGCAACACATTTGCAGCTGTGATCTCCAGCATCTGCAGACCTCATTTTTTACTCGAGGACTTAAACACATAATGGCAAGGTCCTGGGGAGTGTTGCTGAATAAAGAGATTTTGGAGTGCAGTTCATAGTTCATTGAAAGTAGAGTTCCAGGTAGGTAGGATAGTGAAGAAGGTATTTTGTATACTTTCCTTTATTGGTCAGAGCATTAAGTACAGGAGTTGGGAGGTCATGTTGCAGGTGTACAGGCATTGGTTAGGCCACTCTTGGAATACTGCATGCAATTCTGGTCTCCCTGCTATAGGAAGGATGTTGTGAAACTTGAAAGGGTTCAGAAATGAATTACAAGGATGTTACCAGGGTTGGAGGTTTTGAGCGATAGGGCGAAGTTGAATAGGCTGGGGCTGTTTTCCCTGGAGCATCTGAGGCTGAGGGATGATCTTATAGATGTTTACAAAATCATGAGTGGCATGGATAGGTCTTTTCCACAAGATAGGGAAGTCCAGAACTGGAGGGCATAGGTTTAAGGTGAGAAGGGAAAGATTTAAAAGGGACCTAAGGGGTAAGTGTTTCACACAAATGGTGGTACGTGAATGGAATAAGCTGCTGGGGGATGTAGTGGAGGCTGGGACAATTACAACATTTAAAAAGGTATCTGGATGGGTATATGAATTGGAAGGAGTTGGAGGGATATGGGCAAAATGCTGGCAAATGGGACTAGATTATTTTTGGATAATTGGTCAGCATGGACGAGTTGTTTTCATGCTGCATTTTTCTACGACTCTATAACATTACATTCATTTTCTGAATTACTTGGTGCACATGCAGATTAAGTTTTTGTGAATCAATTACAAGGGCCCCTGGATGAATTTACAACTCAGAGATCTACAATCCCTTACAATTTAAGTAATATGTTTCTTTTTTTAACCCTTGCTGCCAAAATAGACAGGTTGACATTTTCCCACATTGGAATTATTCAGTTTTTGCCAACAGAGTCCAGGTAGAACCATTGAGCGTTGCATCACAGAAGGAGGCCATTGGCCCATCATAGCTGCTAGCATTTTGTTCGAGTTATCCTAAACTAATCCCATTGAGTGCAAATCAATGATGAATGTCCTGGATACCTGTTTATTTATTTTCTGTTTTCTAATATTTATCTAAGATTCCTTAAAATGCCTAATAGAGTAGATTTTTGACTTCCGCATCTGAATGATAATCCATCCTTTATAGAACCTTCTTAATTTACAGTTTACTGTTTCCAATGAACTAAAATTAGTTTCTCCAATGGTAGACAATATGCCTGATTACATTGTCAACCAGGCAGCAAAGATAAATTTACCTGTTGCACTGATTGGTTTTCCCCAGCTCATGACTTTTGTATGTTTATTCGTGAATTAAAAAATTTAGAAAGATATTAATATTTTGTACAATTTCTTCTTTGTGCAATTACCAACTGCTTTATTAATAAATTCATAAGTTAACATTAATATTAATAAGTTAATAAGTTCACTTCTAGAAAAATACATTGTAATAATGACATTTTCATTCTTCACACCCCATTATTGACCTGGTCATTCTGATGTATTGTCAATATCTGATGAACTTTCCTTCTGAAGGAACGTTGGACTTTTTCTGATATTGTGCTATGTTGATATTTATAGCAAATAATGAGATTATTTATAGAATAATGGATATGCAGGAGTTACAGAAAGGCCATAATTCACAAGAAAGCTTCCAATTATGTGGTAAACTTTGCTTTTCCACATTCGGATGCCAATTTTAAGTTTGTTCAAAATTCCTTTTCACTTCGTGATGCATATTTTTTCAACCTTTTCTTTCTAATGTGCACCAGCGATATTATCAGTTGAGCTACTCACCACCAGGTTCCTCAAGCCAAATGTGGCCCTTTGTGCTGCAGAAATGGGTTATTGCAGGTTTATTGAGAAATGATATGCAGTTGGTCAATAAAAAACTAGGAGCATAGACATTAGAAACAGGAGGTGACCATTCTGCATTGCAGGGATTCAATGATTCTTTGATTTAGATCCCCGAGTCTGCTCCAGCATTTAACTTGATCCTGGATGATCTTCCACCTCCAAACTATTATCCCCATATCCATTGAAATTTAGAAATCGTTTGATTTGTCTTGTACTGTCTGAATGACTGAGCGTCCATAATCCTCCGAGATAGAGAACTTCAGAGCATCTCGAGCATCTGAATGAAGTAATTCCTTTCCTCAGTAAAGCAAAAGGCCTAACTCTTTCTTAAATATTCACATGAACCCTTTCAATGCTATCCTTCTGGGTACTTACTTCACTTAGGTTATGAGCGTTGACTTTAGCTTGTACGAATGGTGGATATTGAATGTCAAGAGTATACTTGTGCTTCACATCTTCGCCAGACTTTCTATAGTTAAACTGAAAGCAAAAAGTGTGAAAATCATTAGCAGTTGAATGAAAGCTGATGGACTATGCAAAAACAAAACTACTAATATTAATATATTCATCTTTGTCAAAGCAAATCCAAAGACCAACATCTAATTTGAGATATCTTTATTTGCCAATTTTCCCTCATAACAAAAAAAGTTTTCATGTTCATTAATCCTCAATAATCAAATTATTTCAGGACCATTGGAAGAGAACCAGAAGACCATTTAAAATACTCCTTCACTGCTAGATGAAATCTTAAATGACAACAGATTTAATTTTCTAATATTCACCCAATCATTTTCCACAAATATGCTGCAATACAAATTGAGTATAAGGATTCTTTACAGAAATTTATTACAAGGTCTTATAAATGTGTCATCACAATCAAGGTCGTCACTTGAAAATCCTTTCCTTTTTCAAAATTCCCTGATAGAAACCAAGGAATATAGTGGAGATTTCTGTTACAGAGGACTTGGGATATATTGAGTTCCCTGGCTGTAGGAATGATGGAACAAATATGAAGATAGAGTACATCAGATTTCAATGTTTTCCTGGGATTTACCAAATTGACTGTATTAGGTGTGTGCTTGGATAGATAGAGGTCCACTGTACTCGTTCAATAGAGATGAAATTCCTATTTCTTCTCACTTTCTCCTATAATTGGGTAACCCACTGTGGAGGGTCCAGCGGTGCCCAAGAGACATACCAATGGGATTTGCATGAGAGTTGTTGGATATAACGCCAGGACAGATTGACAAATATCTCACCATTTTTGAGGCATTCCCAGCCTCCCACTCTCCCTCACTATTCACCATCCCCAAACATCCAAGTGGACTTTAAGCAGTGGCCTAAATACAATTTCAGGACTGCCTGGAGTACAGCAAAATGTTTCCTTCCCTCCTTCTAGTTCTAAGTCCAGCCAAGATTGGACCTGAACCAGAGCAATGAAAATGACCCAGGATGGGAAATACAAGGGCAAGCCTTCTTCATATTGCTATGATTATCTCAAGCATCCAGCTTGCAACGATAAGAATCTATATTCACACTTCAACATCATTACCTTTTGGCATTGTGCCATCAGTAACACTCAATTGGAGGCCACAGATCTGAGTGTAAGAACAAAACCACTTACTTCATTCAGCTGTTTTGTGTTACTTGTGGCAAGAACCATATTGACGGAGTCAGGGAGACTGGTAAATTTCAGCGTGTCTGGATGCTGACGGTATTTTCGTTCATTCAAGACCTCTCCTGCTTTCTTGGCCTTCTCCACATCAAGCGAACCAATTGGGATCCACCCTATTCCCTTTTGCCAGGAATTATAGTCTTGCTTATACAGATTCTGGTAAAACAAAGAGTTACAGAAATATTTGAGCCAATTTCACAGCACTAAAAAGGACAGGATGCATCTACAGGAAAGTATGATGATCAAAAAGTATGACGCAGGCACAATTGGAGCTTTGAAGATACAGGTTTTTGTTTGGTAAGGTCATGAATATACATGGAACTAAGGCAGGTAAATGCATATCAAATACAGATCAGCCACTATGGAGTGGGTTTGGGGGATTCTTAGTGGTCAGATGGTGTCTTTGCCATTGGTGAAAACCAAACCTGCTGGGGGTGGTGCCCTCCATGGGCCATATAATAGCAGGACCCCTTTCTCCAATGCAAGTCCACCAGGTTCCAGTGAACAGTGTTCCCACTCAGCTGAGCACCCCAGCCCTATTGGCAAAATGTCACAAAGGTTGGAAGTGGCCTTTAATTGGCACCAAGTTGGCATCCTGCAAGACTTCTTTCCAATGGCTGACACACCACCAATGTCTTCCCATGCCACTTTACCAATTTTTGCCAGCTCAAAGATCAAGTCAAACTTTTGACTTAGGCTTTAAACGTATATCAGCCAAAAGGCAAGACTGAGTTAAGCCAATTTATTGAGGAACATTGAAATAAAAGCAAAATTCTCTGAATGCTATGAAAATTTGAAACTGACAGAGAAAATGGTAGAAAAACCTCGCAAGGCTGGCAACAACTGTGTTTGGAAAACAGAATCAGCGTTTTTGAGTCCAATATGATTCTTCTTTAGGACTGTTCTGTCCCCAGATTTGCTGAGTTACTCTAGCATTTTCTCTGCATATTTGATAAAAAAGATCATCTATTTTGGCTGGAAGTGGGCAGTTGCTGCACTCATGACTGATAGAAAATTTTCCTTTAATTTGTGACTTACATCGCTCTGTATGTTCATCATGTTCTTCGACAGTTCCAAGCTCATGGCATCTGGCAGATAGGTATAGTGATGGATTGGCTGCTTGTAGTTACTGTTGCTGGCTACTTCCTGGGACTTTTTGGCAGTGGTAATGTTGACCATGTCTAGCGGTGTGTGGTATTTGGTCTTGCTTTTCTCATAATCTTTCTTATATTCACGGTCAGACTGAAGCTTGGCTATATGCATGGAATGGACCAGCTTAGGGTCATCTCGCAGGCTGCGAAAACCAACGTGTTTGCCCTTTTCCTTCTCATAGGCCTCTTTGTATTTGTACTGGAACAATAATAATGTATTTAGTGACAAACTGGAGCTTTAAGATTCATTCACTGGAGCTTTCTTTTCAAAAGCTGCACATTCACCATTCCTTGACATCTTGTGAATCATAAAAAAGGTAAATTTTCAAAGAGATAATGGGCATGATGGGGTTTGTTATTGCAGTTGTCAAGAATAAGCAAACTTAATGCAAGAAATAGCAAATGTTACATTTACAGGTTTCCCCCGCTATCCGAAAGTAGAATATGAATCCTTTCCTAAATCAAAATGACATAAAGCGAGGATGCATTAATTTATATGGGAAAAATTGTCTTTTTCCATAAAATCAAAAATCCTTTTTGGATTTCTTTCAGTTAGAGAAAACAGGTACTAATGTAGGTCTTTCATAAAAGCAAAGTGGCATAAAAAGGGAAATTTCAACAAGCGGGGGATACCTGTAAAGCCATTGATCATTTTCCTGTAGGGTAACACTTTTATAACGCGTTGTTTGTGTTCTTGTGCTTTCTTCTATAGAAAAATTGCACTTTAGTAAAAGTGCTTAATTGTTGGTGATGTAATTGCATTACAGCCAACAGAGGTTTTAAAACTTTGCGTTTTAGGACCAGTGTCCCTAATTCCTCAATCGTGTTATAGCGAATTCACGTTCCTGAAATGCATGTTAAAGCAGAATGACCTGTATCCTCCTATATCCATCTACATCCAGTCCCTCTGAACTTTCTATTCTCACCCTGGAAAGAGTTGGACCAGGCAATTATAACCTCAGTATATCGTATGCAATCCCAAGGTGACATTTTGATCAAATATCCACTCAATCATCAATACTTAGGTTGGCATATCTCCAGTTTTCCAGAGCATATTTCTACATAATAAATTTTGGCAATGCCTAGGGCCTGTGTAATTGTGTTTTTCACCTCTATCCATCAAACCATGGTGTTGTTCTTTCCTTTTTGGCTGATTATTTTAGCTACAATTTCCCTTTTCTGCAAAACAGTATTCATCTCACTCTTAGACATTTGAGTGACAACCCCAATATAAAGTATTTATTAAGCATCTCTTCCCCAATTTGATCATCATCTATAAATTGGCTATCATCTTCTTTCAGGGATTTCATCCTACAGTTAACAATATCCTTTTACATACACTGTAAAGTTCTGTGTGCCAAACTCTCCTTCCATCTTATCTCTAATGGTTCACTCATGAAGATTCTGAAATGTATTTTAACATTGTCATTTTAGCTTTTGAGTCTTTTTTTTCCATTTCCAGTTCAGTTTAAAACACATGATATTATGCTGCTGACCCACATTCAATACATTAATTCATCCAGAGAACCTTAACTTGCAACTCTTCCTAATTTATGTTTTTCAGTCACGACCCCCTCCTCACATTTAACAGTTCTTTGGGAAATTAAGGAAGACCTGCGAGTATTTACACAAAATGCCACACTTGAGCTAATGACATTGGGCACTTACATCACTAGCAATACGTCTTGATGATTTGGCTGCAACAATAGGGATTGCGTCAGGCTCAAGATGATATCCTTTAGCTAGTGACTTCTTCCATTTGTCTTTGTAGCAATTCTGTAAAATGATTAGAGAAACTTGAATGAGAATACACTGTTTATTGAAGTCTCAAATATTGGAAAATAGCAATAAAGACTAGGGGAGGTTTTCATGCATTAATTTCGGTGTTCTATCTCCTTCTGATTTACCTTTTTCTTTAGTTTATCTCTGCCTGAGCTGAGTATCCTTGTCTGGCTAAGAGTTGGAAAAGAACCAAAATCTTAAAATTTTGTCCTGTAGCCAATATTAGATCATTGGTGCATCTGTGTTAAGCACAGATATTTTCAGCGAGTGAAAGGCTCAGTGCTGATTTCAAATGGATTTCACTTTAGCTGTTCCTTAATCCATAGACTGGGCATTACAAATTGATGGAGTCAGCATAATCCTCTTGAAGACCAGATAAGTTCTGTTTGACTGTCATGATACAAATTATTTTTTGAATATCCTGTTTTTTTCTAAATGTCCTGTTTTTTAAACTGCAAAATAATAAATAACTACAGTTTTCAGTAATTGTTTCAAAAAAACATGCTGGAAAAAAAAACGAGGGCGGCACGGTGGCACAGTGGTTAGCACTGCTGCCTCACAGCGCCTGTAGACCCGGGTTCAATTCCCGACTCAGGCGACTGACTGTGTGGAGTTTGCACGTTCTCCCCGTGTCTGCGTGGGTTTCCTCCGGGTGCTCCGGTTTCCTCCCACAGTCCAAAGATGTGCGGGTCAGGTGAATTGGCCAAGCTAAATTGCCCGTAGTGTTAGGTAAGGGGTAAATGTAGGGGTATGGGTGGGTTGCGCTTCGGCGGGTCGGTGTGGACTTGTAGGGCCGAAGGGCCTGTTTCCACACTGTAAGTCTAATCTAAAAAAAACTCAGCAAGCCAGCAACACCTGTGCAGAGAAACATAAATAATGTTTTAAGTTGATGACCTCTCATCAAAACATTGATCTGAAATGCTAAATCTATTTCTCTGAAATTGAGGGTTATGAAGGTCATGGTGGGGCAGGGGTTGGGGTGGGGGTGGAGTGGTGGTAGATCAGTTGACATTGAGCTATAAGGGGCCACGTAGCATGGGTGGAGGTTAAGATTGCGAGGGATGAGGGCTCGAGGGCTGAAAATCATCTAAAACAACTGGCCAAGTCCCAGAGAATTAGATAGTCTTTCTAACCTGTGGCTATTTAGTATCTGTCTTGAGAGTATGTCTTCATTCCATACCCACTGACCTCTCCTCAATCTTCCCATCCAGGATGAAAACGCATTATGATTCAACATATTTTTTTTACCGAGAAAAGTCCATCAAGTGAAGAAATTTTCCAAATCAAATTGTTCATTTTAGTAGCTAAAATCTACCCGTTAAGCTTGGTTAGGAGTCACAGACTGAAGTTAAGAAACTTAATAAAACACAACTTAGATCTTTTGATGCTGAATGAAAACTATTGAAAATATGACCTTTGTAATGCTGACTTTGCCTCTACAGAAAGGTATTTTTCTGCAGCGGTCTAATATACATTCATAGAGAATAAATTAATATAGAATTGTATAACCCATTGTTAAATTATACTTTTAATTCAATTGAGCTGATCAGATTGTAATGGTAATTCTCAAGAATTTCAACAAGATCACTCAGAAGAGGTTGATTAACAGAAAAGTCCTGAATTATATCAATGGTGGTAATGCAACTCCATTTGATAGAATTTTAAATTTTTAAAGTTTGACAGAAGGAAAACTGAAAATTAATGTGGGAAAGAGCTTTGCAAACGTTCACACCAAGAATACAGGTTGTAAAAGGGCAAAGATCACTTAACCCTGATTCGGATTAGTATCCTAGTCTTTGAAAAGGTTAGCGGGAAGAGTTTGTAACAAACTAGAGGAATAATTCAAGTTGACTAATACTTACATCACTGAGGTTGAAAGCATTCCATTGAGCTTGAATGAACTGTGGAACATCTGATGGCAAAGTATACTTGTGCTTGATCTTTTCTCCACCAGATCTGTACAGTTTCTATAAAGTAAAATCAAGTCATAAGAACTTGCGTGCACATCGTGTTTCACACAGTAACTCGCCTGGGGATTCTCAGTTTTGATGGGAGACTGGAAAATCACTTAGATCATCATCAAATGTGATAGATTTTGCTGCAAATTTTGGATAGTGACATAATAAGGAAGAGGTGTTTAACAAAGGAACCCCAGACAATGCTTCTGTGACAGACATGAGCACTAGAGACCCTCCTCTACCAAAGAACTAAATGAGTCATCATGTGTACAAACTGAATGCAATGAGGACTTGAAAGTCAATTAGGATCGGTAGAAAACCCAATTAGTTCCACCAGTAGCATCACACCTGTATTCCATGAAGGTGAATTTAGAGGTCTTTCATCCTGGTCATAGCTGAGCAGAAGCTATAATTCCAACTCGCTAAACAGATTCTCTCAGGATTTGGCAGTTCTCTTCAGACAAGCAGCATTGTGGAAATGCAATATGCTACTGGGTGTTTGAGGGAGAAGTTGTTAAAGATTTTCCTTGCCCATAATAAGCATACTTCTCACTGAACATTGAGTAGCAATGATTGGAAAGAAATTGGGCAGGAACTCCCAGACTGCCTATAGCTGAACTATGCTAACAAAAGCACAAGCTATTGAAGGATACTCAGATAAATTGAAAAGTAAGATAAACAATGATATTCTGTGAAGATCCACTTACATCATTAAGCTGTCGTGCATTGGTTTTCGCCAGCACCATTTCAACAGAGTCAGGCACACTGGTAAACTTGAGTTTGCCTGGGTGCTGTCTGTAATTATGCTCATCGAGTACTTGGCCAGCTTTCTTCACTTTCTCCACATCTATCGAGCCAAGTGGACTCCAGCCAATGCCTTTAAACCAGTTATTGTAATCAGATTTGTACAGGTTCTTTAAGAAAAAAGAAATCAATTTAAATGTGGAATATTAATTATGGCAAAACTGCTACCAAATTGACATTAATCACACTGCTCATGTATTTGACAAAGAGATAGGAGACTTTGATATGGATCATCATTTTCCCAATAATGGTGAGTTCAAGAGAGTACCTGTCTTAGAATATTATGGAGTTTTCCACAGCAGTATGTGGTAAACCTCATTCACTCTATTGGTAGGAGCTTAGGTCATAAAGTCATAGAGTCATAGAAATGTACAGCATAGAACCAGACTCTTCGGTCCAACTTGTCTATGCCAACCAGATATCCCAACCCAATCTAGTCCCACCTGCCAGCACCCGGCCCATATCCCTCAAAACCCTCCCAATCATATACTCATCCAAATGCCTCTTAAATGTTGCAATTGTACCAGCCTCCACCACTTCCTCTGGCAGCTCATTCCATACCCGTACCACCCTCTGTGTGAAAAAGTTGCCCCTTAGGTCTCTTTTATATCATTCCCCTCTCACCCTAAAACTATGCCCTCTAATTCTGGACTCCCTGACCCCAGGGAAGAGAATTTGCCTATTTACCCTATCCATGCCCTTCATAATTTTGTAAACCTCTATAAGGCCATCCCTCAGCCTCCGACGCTCCAGGGAAGACAGTCCCAGCCAATCCATCTTCTCCCTATAGCTCAAATCCTCCAACCCTGGCAACATCCTTGTAAATCTTTTCTGAACCCTTTCAAGTTTCCCAACATCTTTCCGATAGGAAGGAGACCAGAATTGCACGCAATATTCCAACAGTGGCCTAACCAATGTCTTGTACAGCCACAACATGACCTCCCAACTCCTGTACTCAATACTCTGACCAATAAAGGAAAGCATACCAAATGCCTTCTTCACTATCCTATCTACCTGTGACTCCACTTTCAAGGAGCTAAGAACCTGCACTCCAAGGTCTCTTTGTTCAGCAACACTCCCTCGGACCTTACCTTAAACTGTATAAGTCCTGCTAAGATTTGCTTTCCCAAAATGCAGCCCCTCGCATTTATCTGAATTAAACTCCATCTGACACTTCTCAGCCCGTTGGCCCATCTAGTCAAGATCCTGTTGTAATCTGAGGTAACCCTCTTCACTGTCCACTCCACCTCCAATTTTGGTGTCTTCTGCAAACTTACAAACTGCACCTCTTATACTCGCATCCAAATCATTTATGTAAATGACAAAAAGTAGAGGACCCAGCACCAATCCTTGTGGCACTCCACCAACCCTCCATCACCACCCTCTGTCTTCTACCCTTGAGGCATGTCCTGTATCCAAATGGCTCGTTCTCCCTGTATTCCATGTGATCTAACCTTGCTAATCAGTATCCCATGGGGAACCTTGTCGAGCGCCTTACTGAAGTCCATATAGATCACATCTACTGCTCTGCCCTCATCAATTCTCTTTGTTACTTCCTTTAAAAACTCAATCAAGTTTGAGAGACATGATTTCCCACGCAAAACCATGTTGACTATCCCTAATCAGTCCTTGCCTTTCCAAATACATGTACATCCTGTCCCTCCAGGATTCCCTCCAACAACTTGCCCACCACCGACGTCAGGCTCACCGGTCTATAGTTCACAGAATTAATTGGCCTAACCATAAAGTGAATTAGAAACATAAGACAATTTATGGTGCCCATAAGGCCATTAGGCATACTTTGTGTCTGTGTTGACTGAACAAGAGCTATCTGTTCTCATTTCACCTTCCAACTCATGGTCCACAGCCCTGTAGGTTACAACCTCAAGTGCTCAAATGCTGATCTAAGTGTTATTTAAATGCAATGAGGGTTCTGCCTCTGTCACCCTTAGAATCAACAAGTCCTAGACCCAGACCCACACTCGGAGTGAAAAGGCTACTCCTCTGCTTCACTCAAATCCTTCACATCAATTAAATCTCCCTTTGGCATTTTCCATATTAAAAAAAACACAGCCGATTCAATCTTTTTCCATAGTTAAAATTCTCCATTCCTGACAACAAAGCAAACATTTTCATACTCCCTCAACTGTAATCAGATCCTTTTCATAATGTGGCGACCAAATTTTTACATGGTACTGTAGTTGTGACATAACTAGTATTTTATACAATTCTGTCACAATCTCCATACTTTTATATTCTAGGCCTCAGACAATAAAGCAACATTTACAGTCTTGACCATCTTCCTTAACTGATTTCCATCCTCTGGGATCTGTAAACATCAACCCCAAGATTGGCCCTGCTTCTCTTCAGTCATAGAATCATAGAGCTGTACAGTACAAAACAGACCCTTCAGTCCAACCTGTCCATGCTGGTTCCATTTGACAGCAAATATCCCTCTAAACCCTTCCTATTCATATATCCATCCAGATGCCTTTTAAATGTTGTAATTGTACCAGCCTCTATCACTTCCTCTGGCAGCTCATTCAATACATACACCACCCTCTGTGCGAAAAAGTTGCCACTTTGGTCCTCTTTCACCTTAAACCTATGCCCTCTAGTTTTGGACTCCATTACCCTGGAGATAAGACCTTAGCTATTCACCCTATGAATGTCTCTCATGATTTTATAAATATCTCAGAATCCATTTGTATTGTCTTGCTTTGTTTCTGTCATACCTTTTGGATTGAATTCTATTTAACAATATGTATAACATCTGCTCCTGTCCAGCAAGACTGAGAATTCATTATGTTGGTTAGGATTTCTATCATATCATTAACATACCTCAGAAAAGACTTTGAGACTTTTGCATGTAGAAATGAACAAACCAAACATAGCAAGTAAGCATTTGTTCTATTTTCAATAAACATGCAGTTAAATAATTTTTCATACACTCACCAATACAAGAACCAGGAGCAGGAGTCGGCAATTTAACCCCATCCTTTAACACGATAATGGCTTATCTCACCTCAGCGCCAACTCCACTTTCCTGCCAATTCTCCACAATTCTTTAAGTCATTACTAATGACTTCTGTCTATCTCGTCTTTGAACTAATACAGTGTGTTATAATGGTCTTTCATTTAAAGTCAGAGTTATTTGATTACATGTCCATCCTTTATGGGCAATTGAGTGTATCCTCCTCATTGGCTTGTGTTTCCTTAACTACTTGGTCCCTAGGCAACTTATTAGACTTGCTGTTTGCATTCTCTTGAACTGACTTGATTCGTCAATCTGTTGTAATTTATGTTTATTATTGCATTGCTTTGAATCTCTGAAACCTCCTGAAGCTCTGCAATCCTGTGAGAGCTTGACCTTTCTCCAGTTATGGAGCTGTGCATCCTAATTTTTTTTATGTCATTATTGGTGGACAAGACTACAGTTTGCTCTGCCTCAGCTTTAGAACTGTCTCGAAAACCTCCACATATTCAACATTTTTTCTTCTTTTAATTCTTTTAGATGGTTTTCTGGCTTTTCCAACTATTTATTTCTTCTACTTTTTGCTACTGCCCTAAAACCTCTGGCTCAGTGCCAAATTTTGTCTGTTAATGGTTTTAAGAAATTATTTCAGATGTTTTACTACATTTACAGTGACATACAAATGATAGCTGTTTTCTTGATTAATAACTGTCTACACCTCCCCAGAGTAGGGAAGTCCAAAACTAGAGGACATAGGTTTAAGGTGAGGGGAGAATGATTTAAGTGACCTAAGGGACAACGTTTTCATGTGAAGGGTGGCGCATATATGAAATGAGCTGCCAGAGAAGATGGTAGAGGCTGGTACTATGACATCATTTAAAAGGCAATTGGATGGGTGTATGAATAGGAAGAGCTTCGAGAGATACGGGCCAACTGCTGGCAAATGGGGCTAAATTAATTTAGGATATCTGGTCAGCATGGACAAATTGGACCGAAGGGTCTGTTTCTGAGCTGCACATCTTTATGACTCTATGACTCCATCTTGATAAAGCACAAGCTCAGAGCAATTCTCAGTGTGCTGGAAAATACCAAGAGCTATCTATGCAAACTTCTGTTTTCAAGATTTGATTCTCTGATTTTATGGAAAGAAAGATGAGTAACTTTTGCAGCCTTCACTTTATTTAAAACAATTTCTGCTGCTATGGTTTTCAAGTTCTCAGATTATTAATTTTACATCTCTCCCTACATATGGAAGCACACACACTACCAATGGAGCACAGCAAAAGTGCTGAAGAATTATTGAGCTGTTTGGAAATCGAAGCCCCCTTAGCTCGCAGTAGAAAGAAAGACCATAAGTTGTTGGAGCAGAAGTGGATCATTTGCCAATTGAATTTGAGTCTGCTCCTCCATTTATTAAGATCAGTGAGAGACAATATTGCACAACTCCACACTTTCCTGCCTTTTCCTAAAAAACTCTTGATTCCCTTATTGATTAAAAACCTGCTTATCCTTGAATATACTTAATGATCCAACCTCGACAGCCCTGCATGGTGAAGATTACTACAGATTCACTACCCACTGAGAGAAGAAATTCCTCCACATCTGTCATAAATGGGTGACCCCTCTCTCAAAAGGAGAAATAATCTCTCAGCATTTACCTTGTTGAGCCTCTAAGTATCTTGAATACTATTGAATAAGATCTTCTCCTATTCTTCCAAACACCAAGGAGTACAAGATCAATCTACTCAACCTCTTCTCATGAGAAATCACTCCAAACCGTGTGAGCCTTCTTTGAACTGCCTCCTGTGTCAGTATACCTATCCTTGGATAAAGGGACCAAAACTGTTCACAATATTCCTGCTGTGGTCTGAGTGGTGTCTTGTATAGCTTTAGCGAGACCTTCTTATGTTTATATTCCAGTCCATTGGAAATAAAGGCCAAGATTCTATTTACCTTCCCTATTACCCACTGAATTTTGTTCTAGCATTTTTTGTTGTTTCATGCACAAAGACCTCCAAATCCCTCTCTGGTCCAGCTTTCTGTACTTTTTACCTATTCAAATAGTGATAAATATTTAAATATTATAATAATAGAAAGCAAAAATTAACATTGTGACTTACATCGCTCTGTATGTTCATCATGTTCTTTGACAGTTCCAAGCTCATGGCATCTGGCAGATAGGTATAGTGATGGATCGGCTGCTTGTAGTTACTGTTGCTGGCTACTTCCTGGGACTTTTTGGCAGTGGTAATGTTGACCATGTCCATTGGTGTGTGGTATTTGGTCTTGCTTTTCTCATAGTCTTTTTTGTATTCACGGTCAGACTGAAGCTTGGCTACATGCATGGAATGGACCAGCTTTGGATCATCTTGGAGGCTCTGGAAGCCGAAATGTTTTCCCTTCTCTTGCTCATAAGCTTTCTTGTATTTAACCTGTAAGGTAATTGTTCAAGTTACTACAGAAGGTGGTACAGCACAAGTATTCATCTCAGCAACACCACCATTAAAATAAAAAGTATGTACACAAAGATAAAAATATTAACAGCCTTGGGTTTCTGTAAGCAATCAATAATAACATCTCAACAAACATTATTTGGAGGTGCCAGTGTTGAACATGGGTGGAAAAAGTTGAAAATCACAACACCAGGTTGTAGTCCAACAGGTTTATTTAGAAGCACTAGCTTTCATAGCGCTGCTTCTTCATCAGGTGGTTTTGACATTTGTGACACAGCCACCTGATGAAGGAGCAGTGTCCCAAAAGCTAGTGCTCACAATTAAACCTGGTGTTAAAATAACCTGGTGTTACTATACTATAACCTGGTATTGTGTGATTTTTTTAACTTTGTCAACAAACATTGTAACATTTACATTGTAAGTTGCTTTTCAAATATAAGCCTAGCATGTTTCTTTGAAATGTTTATATTTGCCATGCTACTGCACCTTTAGTTCATGTAGTATTTTATAAAATAGGGTACAAATATTTTCCAAACACTGTTGTATATTACTTTACAAAAATTGGAGGATTGTGAACTAAAACTGATATTATAGGATATTTCTTCAGTCTTGAATTTTCATTTTGATTAAACTTGCTTATGAGTACAGTCTTAAACAGTATTGCAGCAGAAAATTGCAGATATTAAACAGCCTAATATTTCTGTCAAATAGCATCAAATCACAGTGTTCAAATAAATGCTCACAGTCAACACCCATTCTGTCCAGCTTAGAGTGCAATAAGAGTGACCAGAAAGACCAGGGATGATTACTTGATCCAATAGATCAGATTAGATTACTTACAGTGTGGAAACAGGCCCTTCGGCCCAACAAGTCCACACCGACCCACCGAAGCGCAACCCAGCCATACCCCTACATTTACCTCTTATCTAACACTACAGGCAATTTAGCATGGCCAATTCACCTGACCTGCACATCTTTGGACTGTGGGAGGAAACCGGAGTACCCAGAGGAAACCCACACAGACACGGAGAAATGTGCAAACTCCACAGAGTCTGTCGCCTGAGTCAGGAATTGAACCCGGGTCTCTGGCGCTGTGAGGCAGCAATGCCAACCACTGTGCCACCGTGCCGCGCACTAATTCCAGATTTATACTTAGCATAGACTGGATATAGATCTGTGACATGAGGCCTGAGTTCACCAGCACACATTTTCTGAAGGTCCCCGTGGATCAGAGAAGTATCCCTTTGTACCTTCACATCCACTAGGGAAATGTAAGAGACAAGTGATGATAGACCATTGAAAAGGGCCTACACGGTTGTTTGAATGTCTTTTCAAGAACATGATGCATTAGAGGATGTGGAGTAAATAACGGTCACCCAGTCCAATAAGCCTATTCCATCCAAAGAGGAGGTGAAAATTTCCTCCAAACCTCTCCAGCCTCACCCTCTAACTTTGGTGAAAATACAGAGAAATGCATTTATGCTCAGATTTTGCTACATTGAAGTCAAAATTGTGACTACAAACATAAGGAATACTAAGGAGATTCTGAGCCATGCCTATTTCCTCCTTTATGGACTTCTCCATTGCTCCCTGTTGATCCCTTATCACTAACTCCCTCCCCTATCCCATGTGGATAACATCTGCAGTATTAATATCATGATAGAACTCAATCCTTCTTTCCAACAGGTATGATCCCAGAATTTTTGCTGACAATTGGTCCGGTTTAACCCTGTCACCTATATAAAGACTTAAATACAATTTTGTCAAATACTCTGTCTGGACATTTGTTTCAAATGACTACATCAGGAGGCTAAATTTTATTCTCTCCTTTGATCTGCCATAAGACTTGTGAATTTTGCTTTTTTGTTCTTTCCTCCTACACTCCTTGTATAAGATCAATGACATCAATTTTATCATTCTTGTTTCTGCAATTTATCCTTACCACACAATATAAGGTGAATAAAAATTGGGAAAATAAAATACTATAGGGGAAATAGTATAATAAAGAACATTTAAAAGTATGAATACTATATACTTACATCACTAGCATTATGCCGGGCAGATTTAGCAGCAATAATTGGAATAGCGTCAAAAGTAATGCTACAACCCTTTGATAAATCCTTTTTCCATGCTTCTTTGTAGCAATTCTGCAAACGAAAATGATCATTAAATTATTTTTTTAAAAATCGCATTGTAGACTCAGGACTACAAGAAATAAGCCATATATTGGGCTGAGCTGGTATATTATTTGGTGTGCTGTGTAATCATTCTGTCAAAAGACCTCTACCAACTCATATTGTGATCAACCCCTTTGGTTATATCTCCAAAGCATTAAAAGAAAAGAGGAAATTATTGTTTTGTGCAACGAGGAGAGTTTTTAAAATAATATCCATTTCTGCATTGTGGGCACCATTGACAAGGCCAACATTTACTGGCCATCTCTAGATTGGATACAATGGAATGGTTGCCATGTCACATCAGGGAGAGAACTAAGTGACAACCATACTAAATTCTGTTTAAGACAGTATTTACTGTTTCCTGCAGGACATTGGTGAATAAATTGTCTTTTCCCGATCATCTGACAGTGTCATGGTTTCATTTACTGATACCAGGTTTTCATTTCCAACTATATTTTAACACAATTAAGATCTAGGTTTTTATATTAAACCTCTGAAATCTCTGATGTTGATTCCATAGAGTCACTGTATAGAAACAGACCCTTCAGTGCAACCAGTCCATGCCTGATATAATCCCAAATTAAACTAAAGTAAAAACAATGACTGCAGATGCTAGAAACCAGATTCTGGATTAGTGGTGCTGGAAGACCACAGCAGTTCAGGCAGCATCCACGGAGCTAAGTCTCCCTGCCTGCTCCTGGCTCAAATCTCTCCGAACCTTCCCTATTTATGGCCCTCTCCAAATATCTTTTAAACAGGAAGTTCATTCCACATGCAAACCACCTTTGGAGTAAAAAAAACTGCTTCTCATGTCTTATTTAAATCTCTCTCTTACTTTAAAAAATGTACCCCCCTAGTCTCAAGATTCCCCCATCCTGGAGAAAAGATAATTACTATTAACTTTATCTGTGCTTTCATTACTTTATAATACTTCTCAACCTGCTACATTCCCGTGAAAAAAGTCCTGGCCTTTCGAGGCTTTTCGTATAACTCAAATGTTCCATACCTGGCAACATCCTGGTAAATCTCTTCTGAACTCTCTCCAGCTTAATAATATTCTTCCTATAACTGGGCAACCAGACTGAACACATTATCCCAAGAAAGGCCTCACCAATGTCCTGTACAATCTCTACATGACTTCCCATCTCCTATACTCAAAGGACTGAGCAATGAAGACAAGCGTGCCAAGTGCTTTTTTAACCATGCCTTCTATATCTGGAGTTGAAGGCTCAGGCTTTCTACTTCTTTGCTATCAGCCCGTGATTTACCTGTGCATTAAAAGAAATGGCATCAATGGAAACTGGCAAGTGGATAAGCTGAGAACCTGAGTCTGACTCTTGAAATATGCCTGAAATATTGGAACTTCCTTGTGTGCTTGTTAGGTGTATGTCCTGAATACTATTGAGACATTGAAACAGCTGCACTTTGAATATTATTGAATATAAAGTACCACAAACTGTCACTTGTTTGTTCATAATCAACTATTGCTACATAGTAATGCAACAAATGGAATCCTATGAGCCTACTCTGTCATTCAGTTAAGGCATGGAGAACCTCAACTCCATTTGGTAGAAAAAGTGGCTGCAGTGTTTGAACAGATTCACTCAAATATACTTACATCACTGGCATTAATAGCATTGACTCTAGCTTGAATAAACTCTGGCACATCAGGTGGATAAGTGTACTTGTGAATGATCTTCTCTCCTTTGGCTTTGTAGTTTACCTAAATGGTAAAACAAAAATTCAAAAATGTGAGACTGTGATTTTTAAGAAATTGTTAGCATTACAAAACTAATAATCAGAATAAGTTAACAGGCTATTAGCATTGAAACATGAAGCATGTTAATTGTACAGGTAAATGAGGAGACGAGACAATTGTTGAGTCTTCCAGAGATTTGAGTCTGTTGCACATTATTACATTGCTCATGGAATAGTTTCAAATGTATAAAACCACGTAGCACTGATCAGTCTGCAACATGCCACACGGATCATAAACGTTTCGGAGCTGTTGCTTGATCTGTGCTTCATCAGCGTATCTAAAGCATAGGTGAGAAAATGTTCTGTAGAAGAGAAAAGCAAACACAGTTCCTCCTCTTAACCATTATCTAGTGGTTCCAGAAGGCAACTCCACCAGAATTTTAGGACAACAATGTGATTATTTATGATGCTGTCAACAGTGAAACATTGACGACAAAACAAGAAGAGCATAAGATGTTGAGTGTGATATATTAGCATTGGGTACAAGGCTGACCAACTAAACATAACAGAGAATGTGGATAAATAGATCAGTTATGGTTGACAATTGTAATGAGTGCAGTATTGAAAGGATTACTGCTGTGTCTTCAAACAGTTATAAACAATATTCATGGTTGTGATGAAGTGATTAACTGTATTATAACTATATTTACTGAAGATCTGGAGATAGATTGGAAAACAAGTTCTGAGGAGGATACAAGAATTAGCAACAAAGGTAGCTTAAGTCGATGGACAAAATTTGGCAGTTGGAATATAATATGGGAAAATATGAACTTGTCCACCTTAGCAGGAAGAGTAGAAAACCAGTATGTAGTTTAAGCAGACGGAGGTTGCAGAATGCTATGGTACATGGGATATAGCTATTGTTGTTCATGAATAATAAAAATTCAGCTCGAAAGTACAGCAAGTAATTAAGAAGGCAAACAGAATGCTGGTGTTTATTGGGAGGGGGTTAGAGTGAAAAAAGGCAACTCTTGCTACAACTGCATTATTGAGACAGGTGTGTGCAATTTTGGTTACTTGCATTTGCATACATACATCTGAAACATTGAAAATAGATCAAAGAAGATTCACGAGGCTGATTCCTGGGATGAAGGACTAGTCTTATGAAGAAAGTTGAGTTGTTAAGCAATACTCATTAAAATTTAGAAAAAGAGAGGTGGTCTTATTCAAACATGCAAGGTTCTGGGGAGCTTAACACGGTAAGAGGTTGTTTCCTGTCACTGACAAATGAGAGACTGGGTGGCACACTTGCAGACTAAACAATCTCACACTGAAGATGGAGATAAGAAAGATTTTTTTTCCTCAGAGGATCATTAGTCAGTAGAATTCACTCCCAAGTGAGCAGTGGAGGATTAGACTATATTGACCAAGCTTGACCAAAACTTGATGGATAAGGGAGTCAAGGGTTGGGGGAAAATGGAAGTGTCATGGAGTGATGATCTCATTGTCTGGCAGGGCAGGCTCAAGAAGCTGAATGGCTAATTCTGCTCCTACTTTGTATAAGCTTTTGTTATGTAGAGTAATTTTGACATCAGGATTTTTTTTCTGAATGCTGATGAAGGATTTTTGCCTGAAACGTCAATTCTCCTGCTCTTCGGATGCTGTCTGACCTGCTGTGCTTTTCCAGCACCACACTCTCAACTCTAATCTCCAGTATCTGAAGTCCTCACTTTCACCTAGTTGATTTTTAACAGCGTAACTTATTTGTTGAATTAGAGTTTCCATGCAAGTAAACATTGAGTGAAGAATACCAGTAGAAGAACAAATACCATACAGAGAAACAATTAATCAAGCATTTAATTTCAGCATGTTTTAGAATGAGAGGCAAAGCAGTTTTAGCCATTTTTACAAAGTACTCCAGGGTTCAAATTTTTTTGCTCCTTAGAACAGAGATGAAGAGATTTACTAAGTGCTCTACTCACATCACTCCTCTGTGCTTGGTTAGCCTTTGCCAAGACTGTTTCTGGGGCATCTTCTATTGAAGTGAATTTAATGGTGGCTGGTGGCTGGCGGTACTTTCTCTGTTATAGATAAAGAAAGATTCTTGTTAAGGTATCAATCTGTTTAGTGCCATCGGATGCTTCATAGTAAAATCATATTCAGGTACATGTATCCTTTAATGTGTTTGTATTATTAAGGATTTTTTTTCTGAATGCTGATGAAGGATTTTTGCCTGAAACGTCAATTCTCCTGCTCTTCGGATGCTGTCTGACCTGCTGAGCCAAACGCCAGCTCGCGGACGCCTCCTCTTATCGCCCCCTTGACCACGACCCCACCTCCCACCACCAAACCATCATCTCCCAGACCATCCAGGACCTCATCACCTCAGGGGATCTCCCATCCACCGCCTCCAACCTCATAGTCCCACAACCCCGCACCGCCCGTTTCTACCTCCTGCCCAAAATCTACAAACCTGCCTGCCCCGGCTGACCCATTGTCTCAGCCTGCTCCTGCCCCACCGAACTCATCTCCCAATACCTCGACACGGTCCTGTCCCCTTTAGTCCAAGAACTCCCCACCTACGTTCGGGACACCACCCACGCCCTCCACCTCCTCCAGGATTTTCGCTTCCCCGGTCCCCAACGCCTTATTTTCACTATCGACATCCAGTCCCTGTACACCTCCATCCCCCATCACGAAGGACTCAAAGCCCTCCGCTTCTTCCTTTCCCGCCGCACCAACCAGTACCCTTCCACTGACACCCTCCTTCGACTGACTGAACTGGTCCTCACCCTGAATAACTTCTCTTTTCAATCCTCCCACTTCCTCCAAACTAAAGGAGTTGCCATGGGCACCCGCATGGGCCCCAGCTATGCCTGCCTCTTCGTAGGATATGTGGAACAGTCCATCTTCCGCAACTACACTGGCACCACCCCCACCTTTTCCTCCGCTACATCGATGACTGTATCGGCGCTGCCTCGTGCTCCCACGAGGAGGTTGAACAGTTCATCAACTTTACTAACACCTTCCATCCCGACCTGAAATTCACCTGGACTGTCTCAGACTCCTCCCTCCCCTTCCTAGACCTTTCCATTTCTATCTCGGGCGACCGACTCAACACAGACATCTATTATAAACCGACTGACTCCCACAGCTACCTGGACTACACCTCCTCCCACCCTGCCCCCTGTAAAAACGCCATCCCATATTCCCAATTCCTTCGTCTCCGCCGCATCTGCTCCCAGGAGGACCAATTCCAACACCGCACAGCCCAGATGGCCTCCTTCTTCAAGGACCGCAGATTCCCCCCAGACGTGATCGACGATGCCCTCCACCGCATCTCCTCCACTTCCCGCTCCTCCGCCCTTGAGCCCCGCTCCTCCAACCGCCACCAAGACAGAACCCCACTGGTTCTCACCTACCACCCCACCAACCTCCGCATACAACGTATCATCCGCCGCCATTTCCGCCACCTCCAAACGGACCCCACCACCAAGGATATATTTCCCTCCCCTCCCCTATCAGCGTTCCGCAAGGACCACTCCCTTCGTGACTCCCTCGTCAGATCTACACCCCCCACCAACCCAACCTCCACCCCCGGCACCTTCCCCTGCAACCGCAGGAAATGTAAAACTTGCGCCCACACCTCCACACTCACTTCCCTCCAAGGCCCCAAGGGATCCTTCCATATCCGCCACAAGTTCACCTGTACCTCCACACACATCATCTATTGCATCCACTGCACCCGATGTGGCCTCCTCTATATTGGGGAGACAGGCCGCTTACTTGCGGAACGCTTCAGAGAACACCTCCGGGCCGCCCGAACCAACCAACCCAATCACCCCGTGGCTCAACACTTTAACTCTCCCTCCCACTCCACCGAGGACATGCAGGTCCTTGGACTCCTCCACCGGCAGAACACAACTACACGACGGCTGGAGGAGGAGCGCCTCATCTTCCGCCTGGGAACCCTCCAACCACAAGGTATGAATTCAGATTTCTCCAGCTTCCTCATTTCCCCTCCCCCCACCTTGTCTCAGTCGGTTCCCTCAACTCAGCACCGCCCTCCTAACCTGCAATCCTCTTCCTGACCTCTCCGCCCCCACCCCACTCCGGCCTATCACCCTCACCTTGACCTCCTTCCACCTATCCCACCTCCATCGCCCCTCCCCCTAGTCCCTCCTCCCTACCTTTTATCTTAGCCTGCTTGGCTCTCTCTCTCTTATTCCTGATGAAGGGCTTATGCTCGAAACGTCGAATTCTCTATTCCTGAGATGCTGCCTGGCCTGCTGTGCTTTGACCAGCAACACATTTGCAGCGTTTGTATTATTAAGCTCAACATACATTATTACACCACAGTGAGAGAGTTTCTTCCTTTCGCAGTTCTACTGAATGACCGTTGTGCTCATGTAATGTGTTCAATTGCTGCTTTAGAACAGTCAAATACAAAGATACTCCAGTATTGAGACCTACCTCATTGAGGATATCCATAGCTCTCTTAGCCTTTTCAACATCCAAGGAGCCAAAAGGAACCCAACCGATGCCTTTTTGCCAGTTATTATAATCAGCTTTATACTCGTTCTGTTAAGCAAATACACAGAGAGGAACATTACTTACTAATAATCAATCTTATCAATAATCAATACACTGCTATTCAAGTCCCAGTAGGGCTTTGGATCCCTAATTTGAACCTGTGAGTCCAATAATATAGGGAAAAAACAGCTTGAGCCCAAATAATAACAAAGTGAATTAAATTAAACAACTAAACCAAATACTTACATCGCTCTGCAAACTGTAGGATTTCTTAGCCAAATTCAGAGGCAAACTGTCAGGAGGCATACAGTAATGACTTATTGGTTGCTTATAGAATGAGTTGCTGGCAATTTCCTGAGCCTTTTTGGCCTGGGAGACATTGATCATATCAAGTGGAGTATGATACTTAGTCTTTGTGTCTTCATAGTCCTTTTTATAAGCACGCTGAAATGAGAGAATAAACAGGTAAATTTTGTGCTTTTCAGATCGCCACACATTCTCAAATCATGACAGAATTGGCAAATTGCACTTGACCAAAACAGGGAGTTGAGAGAGATGGGGATAAGATCTGACAATAATGCAGCACCTTATGAAAGGTCTTGAGGGGAGTTCAGCTTGCTGTCTTCAGCCACAATTAAGATTTGAGTGTATTAAATATACAATACAAAAGTAAGACTGTCAAATCTTTCTGATGCTGTCTATTCTGCTAAAGCTGATTTGAAAGCAGCCATGCAACTTTCTTGATAGGAGCAGAACCCATCTCAGTTCAAATCATGAATTGTCAATTTAACTGTCATGTGAATTTTACAAGAACTAATACATTGTGACTTTTAAATAAAACTGTATTAGCTGCTTGTTGAAGCGATGATTTCTGTCTTGCTACTTGGGACTCAGTGAACATATAAATACGGTCCAGACAGCTTTCAAAAGGAGGCCCAATTGATCACTGAAAGGTAATGAGCGTTACTTAGAGTCAGAGAGTCAGAGATATAAAGTACGGAAATAAACCCTTCGAATCAATTCGTCCATGCCGAACAGATGTCCTAACCTAATCTAATCCCACTTGCCAGCACATGGCCCATACCCCTGAATGGCATTCCTATTCATATATCCAAACAGATGCCTTTTAAATGCTGCAATTGTACCAGCTTCTACCAGTTCTCTGGCAGCTCATTCTATACATGCACCACCCTCTGTATGAAAAGGTTGCCCCTTAGGTCCCTTTAATAGCTTTCCCCTCTCACCCTAAACCTATGCCCTCTAGCTCTGAACTCACCCACCCCAGGGAAAGGACCTTGTCTATTTCTCCCAAGCATGCCCCTATTGATTTTAGAAGCCTCTATAAGGTCATCCCTCAGCCTCTGACATGCCATTTACTTCTGATTGATTATGAGAAAGTGAGGAATGCAGATGCTGGAGATCAGAGCTGAAAAATGTGTTGCTGGAAAAGTGCAGCAGGTCAGGCAGCATCCAAGGAGCAGGAGAATCGACATTTCGGGCATAAGCCCTTCTTCGGGAATGAGGAAGGTGTGCCTATCAGACTAAGATAATAGGTAGGGAGGAGGGGCTTGGGGGAAGGGCGTTGGGAATGCGATAGGTGGAAGGAGGTTAAGGTGAGGGTGATAGGCCAGAGAGGGGGTGGGGGCGGAGAAGTCGGGAAGAAGATTTCAGGTCAAGAAGGCGGTGCTGTGTCCGAGGGTTGGGACTGAGATAAGGAGGGGGAAGGGGAAATAAGGAAGCTGGAGAAATCTGCATTCATCCCTTGTGGTTGGAGGGTTCCTCCAGGCATCGTGTTGCCATGGTCTGGCGATGGAGGAGGCCAAGGACCTGCATGTCCTTGGCGGAGTGAGAGGGGGAGTTGAAGTGTTCAGCCACGGGACGGTTGGGTTGGTTGGTGCGGGTGTCCCAGAGGTGTTCTCTGAAACATTCTGCAAGTAGGTGGCCTGTCTCTCCAATGTAGGGGAGGCCACATCGGGTGAAGCGAATGCAGTAAATGATGTGTGTGGAGGTGCAGGTGAATTTGTGACAGATATGGAAGGATCCCTTGGGGCCTTGGAGGGAAGTAAGGAGGGGGGGTGTGGACACAAGTTTTGCATTTCTTGCCGGGAGTGGAGGTTGGGCCAGGGAAGGTGCCGGGAGTGGAGGTTGGGTTGGTGGGGGGTGTGGACCTGACAAGGGAGTCGCAGAGGGAGTGGTCTTTCTGGAACGCTGATTGGGGAGGGAAGGGAAATATATCCTTGGTGGTGGGGTCTATTTGGAGGTGGCAGAAATGACGAAGGATGGTACGATGTATCTGGAGTTTGGTGAAGTGGTAGGTGAGGACCAGTGGGATTCTGTCCTGGTGGTGATTGGAGGGGGGGGGGGGGGGTTCAAGGGTGGAGGAGCAGGGAGTGGAGGAGATGTGGTGGAGAGCATCGTTAACCACATCTGAGGGGAAATTGTGGTCTTTGAAGAAGGAGGCCATCTGGGTTGTTCGGTATTGGAATTGGTCCTCCTGGGAGCAGATGCAGCACAGGTGAAGGAATTGGGAATATGGGATGGCATTTTTACAGGGGTCAGGGTGGGAGGAGGTGTAATCTAGCTAGCTGTGGGAGTTGATCGGTTTATAGTAAACTATAAACCGACCGACTCCCACAGCTACCCAGATTACACCTCCTCTCCCCCCCTCACTTCCCTCCAAGGCCCCAAGGGATCCTTCCATATCCATCACAAATTCACCTGCACCTCCACACACATCATTTACTGCATTCGCTTCACCCGATGTGGCCTCCCCTACATTGGAGAGACAGGCCACCTACTTGCAGAATGTTTCAGAGAACACCTCTGGGACACCCGCACCAACCAACCAAACCGCCCCCTGGCTGAACACTAATTCCCCCTCCCACTCCACCAAGGACATGCAGGTCCTTGGCCTCCTCCATCACCAGACCATGGCAACATGATGCCTGGAGGAAGAGCACCACATCTTCCGGCTAGGACCCCTCCAACCACAAGGGATGAATGCAGATTTCTCCAGCTTCCTCATTTCCCCTCCCCCCACCTTATCTCAGTCCCATCCCTCGGACTCAGCACCGCCTTCTTGACCTGCAATCTTCTTCCCGACCTCTCCGCCCCCACCCCCTCTCCGGCCTATCACCCTCACCTTAACCTCCTTCCCATTCCCAACGCCCCTCCCCCAAGCCCCTCCTCCCTACCTTTTATCTTAGCCTGCTAGACACACCTTCCTCATTCCTGAAGAAAGACTTATGCCCGAAACGTCAATTCTCCTGCTCCTTGGATGCTGCCTGACCTGCTGTGCTTTTCCAGCAACACATTTTTCTGATTGATTATATCAGCAACTGAACTTGGCTTTTGAAATGTTAAACCCAAATGCATTTGCACCATCTTTTGGTGCCAAGCTATCAGACCCTGACCTCAACCTGTCAAAATAGAAATCAGAGTTACAGGAAAATAGACAAACCGGTCTGGGAATTGAGGAGATTTGGGGGTGATTCAACTACAACCTGAAATAAAAATGTTGGTATTAAGTTTACTGTCCAGAGGGATAACTCTTTTGATATTAATCTGTTTTGAATAATGTGACATTCTCAACTTTGCAGTTCTGGTTAAGGCATGCCTGTAAAGTGTCAGTAGGCACGGTGGCACAGTGGTTAGCACCGCTGCCTCACAGCGCCTGAGACCCGGGTTCAATTCCTGACTCAGGCAACTGACTGTGTGGAGTTTGCACGTTCTCCCCGTTTCTGTGTGGGTTTCCTCCGGGTGCTCCGGTTTCCTCCCACAGTCACAAAGATGTGCAGGTCAGGTGAATTGGCCATGCCAATAGTGTAGGTAATAGTGGCCATGCCAATACCGTAGTGTTAGGTAAGGGGTAAATGTAGGGGTATGGGTGGGTGGCGGGTCGGTGTGGACTTGTTGGGCCGAAGGGCCTGTTTCCACACTAAGTAATCTAATCTAATCTAATCTAGGCTTTGTGTTGTAAGTCAACAACAGAACTGTATCCACGTGCAAATGCTTGCAAAAGCATTTAAGCACACCCTGTGTGCAGTGAGTTTTGTGCTTGGCTAAGGAGGCCAGCAAAAGGACCATGGATAATTAATCCATCAGCCTTTATTTGCATGTCACATTGACCCCAGTGTCCTTGAAAGCTATCATCTCCTCAAACTTTCCCTTCTTCTGGAATACCCTTCAACATGTCTCAAAAGGTTAAGTTAGACAGGATGGGCTTGTTTCCACTGGAATTATGAAGCTTGAAAGAGTTCAGAAAAGATTTCCAAGGATGTTGCCAGGGTTGGAAGGTTTAAGCTATAGAGAGAGGCTGAATAGGCTGGGGCTGTTTTTCCTGGAGTGTCAGAGGCTGAGGGGTGACCTTATAGAGTTTTATAAAATCATGATGGGCATAGATAAGTAAAGGTCGTGTTCTCAGGGTGAAGGAGTCCAAAACTAGAGGGCATAGGTTTAAGGGGAGAGGTGATAGATTTAAAAGTGACTTAAGGGGTAACTTTTTCACGCAAAGGGTGGTACATGTATGAATTTAGCTGCCAGAGGAGATGGTGGAAGCTGGTATAATTACAACATTTAAGAGGCATCTGGATGGGTATATAAATAGGAAGGATTTAAAGGTATATGGGCCAAGTGCTGGCAAATGGGACTAGATTAATTTAAGATATCTGGTTGACGTGTTGAACCAAAGGGTCTGTTTCTGTGCTGTACAACTCTATGACTCTAAGAGTAAGGAGTGTCTTAATGGAAAAAATACACGATAGTGAATGGTTCTGACAAAATAGATGCGGAAAGAATGTTTTCTCTTTAGATTAGATTAGACTTACAGTGTGGAAACAGGCCCTTCGGCCCAACAAGTCCACACCGACCCGCCGAAGCGCAACCCACCCATACCCCTACATTTACCCCTTACCTAACACTATGGGCAATTTAGCTTGGCCAATTCACCTGACCCGCACATCTTTGTGACTGTGGGAGGAAACCGGAGCACCCGGAGGAAACCCACGCAGACACAGGGAGAACGTGCAAACTCCACACAGTCAGTCGCCTGAGTCGGGAATTGAACCCGGGTCTACAGGCGCTGTGAGGCAGCAGTGAATCCAGAACTAAGTGGCACTGTACTAAACTTAAGAGTTGTTCATTTGAGATGGAAATGTTAGAAATTTAAATTTCTCTCAAAGGGTTGTGCCTTTCTCTCAAAGGCAGACCAACTATGATCTTACTGAATGGCAGAACAGGTTTGATTGCCCAAGTGGTCGAATAGTGCACTATTTTGTTTGTTTTAATGTTTTGCTTCTCATGCTATTTTTTTGTTTAAAGTCCACATTTGAATCTTCCAGTCAGATCTTTTGCTCACCTCACTCTGCATCTTTGCCACATGCACAGAGTGTAAGATCTTCGGATCATCCTCTATTGAGCGAGCCCCGATGTGCTTCCCACGAGCCTTTTCATAGCTTTGTTTATATTTGACCTGAAAGGTAGACACAGAGTTAATAAGGTGAGAATTTCATTTCAATACCTTATTTAAGAGTATCAAGTGAGAAGATGAGATAAAAAGAAATCAAACATTAATTCCATTTTAATGGCCATTATCAGTTTCAAGATTATTAGAGTATTCTGGAAAGACATTTTACAGTTTAACACAAAACAAAGTACATTTCCCACATAATGGTTGTATTCATGAAATATGATGAGTTTTGAGAGGATTTGCAGCTCAGGTTGAGGTTCTGGATGTAGGTTTACTTGCTGAGCCGGGAGGTTCATTTCCAGATGTTTCGCCATCCTACTAGGTAACATCTTCAGTGGGCCTCATGCGAAGCAGCGTAGATGATTCCTGCTTTGTATTTATATGTTTGGGTTTCTTTGGGTTGGTGATGTTATTTCCTATGGTTAACTACCAACCAGGAAATAACATCACCAATCCAAAGAAACCCAAACATATAAATTGAAAGCAGGAATCACATACACTGCTTTGCCTGAGGCCCACTGAAGATGTTACCTAGTAGGGTGACAAAATGTTTGGAAATGAACCTCCCAGCTCAGCGAACAAACCTACATCCATGAAAAATGACCTAATGCAAAACTAGCAGAGTCATAGAGTCATACTGCATGGAAACAGACCCTTCGGTCCAACTAGTCCACACAACCATGTCCCTAGTCCTAAACTAGTCTTTTCTGCCTGCATTTGGTCCATTCATGTACTTATCCAAATGTCTTTTAAATGTTGTAACTGTGCCTACATTCATTACTTCCTCCGACAGTTCATTTCACACACTAACCATTCTGTGTAAACAAGTAGCCCCTCTTTTAAATCTTTCTCCTCTCACCTTAAAAAAATCCCTAGGTTTGAACTTACCCCATCTTCAGGAAAATAATTTCAATTCATCTTATCTATGCCCCTCATGATTTTATAAACCTCTACAAAGTCATGCCTCAACCTCCTACACTCCAGTGAAAAAAGTTCCAAAGTATTTTTATGACTCAAACCCTCCATTCCCAACAACTTCCCGGTAAATCTTTTCTGAACCCTCTCCATTTTAATTATATTCTTCCTATTAAGGACACTCAGAATTGCATACAGCAATCCAGAAGAGGCCTCACTAACATCCCATAAAATTTCAACATGACATCCCAATTCCTATGACACATGGAAGTCAGTACACTGAAGGGTATGTAGGTTAGTCTGATCTTAGAGTAAGATAGAACACTGGCATAACATCAAGGACCGAAGGGCCTATACTGTGCTGTACTGTTCTATGTTCTACGTTCTTTACTCAAAGGTATGAGCAATGAAAGCAAGCATACTAAATGCCTTCTCAACCATCCTCTCTGCCTATGACATACATAATATTTTGAAATTTATCTGGACCCCTAGGTCTTTCTGTTCTACAACACTATCCAGGTTCCCACCATTAACTGTATAAGCCTGGTTTGTTTTAAATGCAATACCTCACATTTATCCAAATTAAACTTCATTTGCTGCACCTCAGTCCACTAACCTAATTTATCAACATCTCTTTGGCAATCTTAGATAATCTTCTTCACTGCCCACTATGCCACCAATTTTGGTCTCATCTTCAAGCTTACTAATGATGCCATCTATATTCTCACCAAAATCATTTATATAAATGACAAATAGAAAAAAGTACCCAGTGCCAATCCCTGTGGAACTCCCCAGGCTACAGGCCTACAGTCCAAAAAAAAAACCCTGCTCCACCACCCTCTATCTCCTACCATCAAGCCAATTTTGTATCCAATTGGTAAACTCACCCTCAATTCCATGTGATCTAACTTTACCAATTATTCTACCATGCTGAACCTCATAAAAGGCTTTAGTAAAGTCCAACTAAGCAACATCTATCGCTCTGTCCTCAAGTTTTTGGTCACTTTCTCAAAAAACACAATCAAGTTTGTGAGACATGATTTCCCTCAAATAAAACCATCTGCCTATCCCTAATCAGTCCTTGCCTCTCCAAATGCATGTGATTTCGATCTTTCAGAATCACTTCCACCAACTTCTTCACCAATGATGTCAGTCTCACAGGTTTATAGTTCCAAGGCTTCTCCTTACAAAATTTCTTAAATAAAGGCACAACATTAGCTACCTTCCAGTCCTCACTTGTGGTTGTAGATAACACAAATACTTCTCTTGAGACACCACAATTTCCTCCCAAACTTCTCACAACATCCTGGGATACACTAGGTCATAATCTCAGAGATTTATCCACCTTTATGTTTTCTAAAAATTCCAGCAATTCTCTTCTATAATGTGAACAGTTTTCAAAACATCAATATTTATTTCTGAGTTCTCTAGCCTCCATTTCTTTCTACAGTAAAAGCTGACCAAAAATATTCATTTAATATCTTTCTCACGTGTTGAAGTTCAACACAATGACAACCTCGTTGATCTTTAAGAGGTTCCACTCTCTCTCCAGTTGCTTTTTTGCTCTTTGGATTATGCTTAACCTTATCTAGCAAGGCTTTCTCATATCCCTCTTTGCCTTTCTGAATTCCCTCTTAAGAATAACCCTATGTCTTTTATACTCTTTATGAGATTCATTTGATCGCAGCTGTCTATATCTAACATATGATTCTTTTTTATCCTTGACTAGAACCTCAATATCTTTATTCATCCATTATTCCCTAATCTTACCAGCCTTACCTTTCACTCTAACAGGAACAAATACATCTGAACTCTCATTATCTCACTTTTGAAAGCCTCCCTGTTTTCTGTCGTTCCTTTAACTTAACTGTGAACAGTCTACTTCAAATCAACTTTTGATAGTTCTTGCCTCATACTATTAAAATTTGCCTTGCACCAATTAAGAACTTTGACTTTTATCGAAAGCTTATCCTTTTCCATAAGTGTTTTAAAACTAATAGAATTATGACCACTAACACTTCAATTATTTGCCCTGTCTTACTTCCCAAGAGAAGATCAAGTTTTGTTCCTTCACTGGTAGGAATATTTATATGTTGATAAAGTAATTTTCTTGAATACATTTAACAAATTTCTCACCATCCAAACCTTTAATATTATGGCAGTCCCAGTCAGTCAATGTGTGGAACATTAAAATCCCCAATTATTACAAACACATAGTTTTACAAATCAAACTTACAAGAATCTGATTTGCCGCTTAGAGCCAGTAAACAGAGAAAGCATTCATCCCATAGATTTGAACCAAATCTTCCACCTCTACTTCACTTAACCCCACCAGTATGGCCCTTCATTCCCATCTCCCCTGTCTATCTCGCTAGTCCTAAAATGCATCTAACCTATTAACCTCAACTTCTTGTGGTCGGCATGGTGCCCTGTGACAGCACCTCTTTGTTGATTGCTTTTTCAAAGAATTTTCCACTTGGGCTCCAAATATTGAGGTTAAACATCACCCGGATTACTTACATCACTTGCAATCTCTGCATGTGCCTTTGCTGCAACAACAGGGATTGAATCCTCTCTGATGTTGCAATGTTTGGCTTTTTCTCTGTTCCAGTCATAGTTGTAACAATTCTAGCAAGAAAGAAACAAATAATAAATGTAATAGCCAATCTTACAAAATGTGTTGGGGGCAGATCTTGAATTGGGGATGACCGGGATTTCCCATCCCTTAGCTACCACTTTGTCAGCATTTTTCCAATCCCAAACCATTTTCCAAAAGGGTCAGGTAGAGGGCACAGGATCTACTCATCCTACAACTGATGTGTAGCTAATTGAGGCCATTATTGGGCATATTAGGACAATCCCAGGGCTAGATCTCACCTCAGTCACCATACTGTGTTTGATGTCCACAGCTGAGGCCTCAGTCCACCCAACGCAAGCCCTCCCCCTTCTGAGGATGACCTGCCAACTCTGACCTTTTCTCATCTGCTTATATTTTTACCTCAAAAGTGCCCAAAGAATGCCTCAAGTTCAGGGTGCCCTTTCTTTTCCTCTGACCTACATCAGCAGCTCCCACTAGGGACTGTGTAGCTGCTAAGTATCACTGGAGCCTCTTTAATTGGAAGGCAAGTTCACTGTCTATTCACTAACTGGTTGTTCCTTCCCAAATTGTGTCAGGTAATTATTTCTTTCTGAATGCAATATCAGAACCAGACATGATTCAAACATCAGAGTTTTGACACTAAATTTTAAAAAAACCTAGCCCTAAATGCTCAACAATTGTTAATGATTTCAAAATTTAAATGTCAATCTGTAGCTTTACAGTGTGTGATCTACCCTGAGTAGCAAGACTCAAGGTGGTACTTGAAATTCTTCACATGCACATTTTTGAACTCTCAGTTTGCGTGGAAGCTAAATGTGTCCCAACACATAGTGATGAAAAATGTCAACAGGGGAAATTTTGGGTACCATTAATGACAACTCAATAAAAGTCAAGAGTATGGTCATCAAACCAAAAAATATATGATTTTACAATGGAAAATTTCAAAGCACAGAAGATTAATTCAAATAATTTAATTGTGGAATTTTCCTGCAAGATTTCTTGATTAAGAAAACATAGAACATATTTTAAACTCTATAAGACCAAATATGGAAGTAAAATAAATATAAAGTTTAAGGGGAATTAAAAACCAATATTACAACAAAGTCATACAAAGAGTACAAGAAAAAGGAATAGATGAACTCAAGGTGTCTGAGTTAAGCCATAATAGGCGAAGTAGGACATTATATGTGTCTAAAGGGCTCCAGAGGTCAGCAGAGTGCTGAATGTTAAATCTGACACTGAAACATTCACAGAGTAAGAATTTTTAGAGGTGGAGTTACAATTCCATTTTGAAAGGGACATAGGAACTGAAGGTTCAACTGATAAAATATTAAATTAATACTTTACTACAATTACTCAGCAAAAATCAAGAATAAGTTGAATTTTAGTAGGATATACTGTATCCTGGACAGATTGAAATCAGTGTCATTGATCTACTTAGTGAGTTAAAGGGATTAAAAAAAACTAACGAAATCCTTCAGATGAGGACAGGGAACAATTTGCAGTAGACAAATCAGAAAAGGTATGTGTACCATGCAAATGTAATATCAATGTTTAAAAAGCAATAAATTTGATCACAGTCACCATGTTTATAAGTCAAACATCACTTACAGGCCATTGGAAACTATTCTAAATTGCTGGGTTGCAAGTCTGTGTGTGTTAAAGCCAATGTAAAATTAGAATGAGTTCATCACTCCCCCTTGACAACAAAGCAAGCCTCTAGTCAAATAATTTTGAATTCAACTAAAAGCAGGAGATTCCACAGCAAAGCATGAGATTGATTCAAAGACACCTTATAGACAGAGGGCTGGATTTTCCTGGGTCCCATTATAATCCTCTAACATACAGTTAAAATGTCAGTAGGCTTTCCTGTATTGGCCCTCCACAATTTGGGGAAATACTTGCATGCTGGGGTGAGGCCATTTAATAGCAACTTAAGGGGCTCAACTCACATAAACAGCAAACATATATGTTACCTATCTCCCCACTTTCAAATCTGCTGATGGGAGAGCATAAAATCTGCTAATGGTGGGTGTGTAGCATGATGGTGAAACCGAAGCCATATTCTGAAACACCCATCTTGTGATTTGATATAGCTACTGTGATTTTTGCAATAGGCCTTCTCAGTAAACATCCCCAGTTAACTTTCCAATGTATGGGACCATATCCACTTGCTTTCCATCTGTCTTTCTATTTTGGTTCTTGACCACACGTCTTATCTGGAGTTGGTCACAAAGTGTCAACCAAGCTTGCTATCACTCTCTCCTTTCCCAGGTTACTCAGGCTGTCTCCTGTGTTTCCTGAAATGGGATGGACAAGGAATGGGATTTGCATATGCATCCCCAGAAGGAATAAGCTGATTCAAATTGCCCACCATTACCAAAATTCCCCAATTTTCATCCCATTGAAGTGATCCAGGTATTAATGATTCCCCAAGAGTAGGTCAATGAATAATTGTGTCCAGTTCAAAATGGGACCTGATCAACAACTTTCTTCTCATCCTGCAATCTTCCAACCATCCCACACCTCCAAGCTTTAACTACGATAATAATTTTAATTATTTTAAAGAGGGATTTTACAAAAACAATTGTATTTCTGACATATTGCAAACCAAGATCCACCCATAGTCAGAAATCTCCATTTACAATAGAATGAGAATGAAAACTGGAATAAAAGGAAATATCTGAAGCCCTGAAAGTACTTACATCACTCAGGTTGTATGCATTCACCCTTGACTGGATGAAAAAGGGGTTGTCAGGAGGCATAGTGCATTTGAACTTCTTCTTCTCATAGTCTGCTTTGTAATTTAGCTGTGGAAAATAACAAAATGAAATTTAGGATGATAAACATGATTGAGCCAATAATGTGGAACATGCTAAAATACTTCATGCAGCACTGGACCACAGCACATAATATTTGAAAAGCATTGACTGCAAATATAAACTTGTATGTGGCTGGACAACATAACCTATAATGTTGACTTTATGAGTTACTGGTAACAGATGGTTCATACTGAATACTTCCCACATGCAACACATATTTGGAAGAAACTTGATTAATGTAAACCTTCCCTTCTTAATTAAAACAAAAAATTGTGGATGATATTTTTACTTCAGATCACTAATTGTAGTAATGAAGTGGAAAGTATAATAATATACTTGCAAGTGTTTGAGCCTGTATAAATTTCAATACTCACAAAATTGTGCAAATGCTTAAACACAGAGGTCTTAGAATTGATAGAAGATTTCAAGTCAAATATGTAAGAATGTATGAGACCAAAATCAGGAGAACTATTTAACACTAATAACACTTGTGAGAAAGTTGCTGCATTTATAGATACTCACGTCACTCAGTTGTTTAGCATTGAGCTGTGCTTGCAACATCACTGGAGAATCAGCCACTTGAGTAAACTTGATTTTATCAGGATGCATCTTATAGACTTGCTGTAATTAAAATAAAGGAACAAAAACAGTTTGTACATGGTTTAGAACAAATACCGTTCAAACTGATAGCACCAATTCATTGATGGACATTGGTATACCAATCAATAAATTATTTTGTTTTAAAGAGGATTTAGGCAGAGGCCATCTCTCTATTTCAACTAAGCAATGGACTCAATTATGAGGAGATCCAAAGCTATATAGTTTTGCCAATGGTCCCATTAAATTTTGGTAATACCATTCTTTGCCAAGGAAAACTTAGCTACATTCTGCTGGGTTAGGTTTTCATAATGAAGCTACTCATAAGGTTAGATTCAACATGGAGAGATGTGCCAATCAAGCAAATTATCCATTACATCAAATATATTTTCCTATTGAGCTAGGTTTCAAACATTTAATTGCATCATGTTTTATTGTAATTGCTAAAATAATCTAATTGTTTTATTTTAAGAATAAGCTTTTCTGAATATTGGAAGATCAAGTTATCTCCCATGTCAGTCTATACTCTGGCCACTAGTTGGTGCTGTTCTCCACATAAAGGATCTGTTATAGCACATAATAGAATTAGAGGCTGTTCCCCTTGGATAACGAAAAAGAGCTGTGTTTAGTTGAATAGACTTACTAAGACATGTTTTGTAGAACTGTGAGCATCAGCAAAACATAACATATAATTTTAAAGGAAGGAAAACCTCCACTTAAAATATGGGATTGTATTTATTTTGCAAAGTAAGTTCTGTATAATCAAAGTATTCCTGGACAATTGGGGCTCTTTCTGGGGTAGGTGGGACCTCCACAAATAAGACGGTCTTCACCTGAATCAGAGGGGGACCAATATCCTGGGGGATGAATTTACGAATGCTCTTCGGGTGGGTTTAAACTAATTCAGCAGGGGGATTTTAGTTGGAGTATATAGGCGATTGAGAGTAGTGAGGTCAGAAATAAGGTTTCAGGGTTGCAAGAAGGTATCGGCCAGCAAAAAGTTGGTTTAAAGCGTGTCTACTTCAATGCCAGGAGCATTTGAAATAAGGTGGGTGAACTTGCAGCATGGGTTGATACTTGGGATTTCAATGGTGTGGCCATTTGGAGGCATAGGTAGAGCAGGGGCAGGAATGGTTATTGAAGGTCTGGGATTTACATGTTTCAGTAAGAACAGAGAAAATGGAAAAAGAGGGGGTAGTTTGGCACTGTTAGTCAAGGACAGTATTATGGTTGCAGAAAGGACGTTCAAGTTCTTTAATTGGGTAGTTTGTTTCCAATGTGTGCAGAAGGTTTTCCTGACACAGTATGTAGACAGGCCAACAATGAGTGAGGCCACATTAGATTTGGTACAGGTTAATGAACCTGGCCAGGTATTAGATTTGGAGGTAGGTGAGCACTTTGGTGATAGTGACCACAATTCGGTTATGTTTGCTTTAATGATGGAAAGAGATAGGTATATACTACAGGGCAGGAGTTATAGCTGGGGGAAAAGGCAATTACGATGCAATTAGGCAGGATTTAGGATGCACAGGATAGGGAAGGAAACTGTAGGGGATGGGTACAATTGAAATGTTCAAGGAACAGCTATTGCAGATCTTTGATAAGTGTGTACCGGTCAGGCAGGGAGGAAGTTGTCGAGCGCGGGAACCGTGCTTTATTAAGAAAGTTGAAACTCTTGTTAAGAGGAAGAAGAAGGCTTATGTTAGGATGAGATATCATGGCTCAGTTCAGGCACTTTCGAGTTACAAGTTAGCTAGGAAAGACCTAAAGAGAGAGCTAAGAAAAGCCAGGAGGGGACATAATAAGTTACTGGTGGATAGGATCAAGGAAAACCCTAAAGCTTTCTATTGGTATATCAAGAATAAAAGAATTGAGAGAGTAAGATTAGGACCAAGCAGGATATTAGTGGGAAGTTGTGCATGGAGTCAGAGGAGATAGAGGAAGCAGTAAATGAATACTTTTCATCAGTATTCACACTAGAAAAAGACAATGTCATCAAGAAGAATACTGAGATACAGGCTACTAGACTATATGGAATTGAGATTCACAAAGGAGTTGTTAGCAATTCTGGAAAGTTTAAAAATAGGTAAGTTCCTTGGGCCAGATGGGATTTATCCTAGAATTCTCTGGGAAGCCAGGGAGGAGATTGCCGAGCCTTTGGTTTTGATCTTTATGTCATCGTTGTCTACAGGAATAGTGCCAGAAGGGAGGATGGCAAATGTTGTTCCATTGTTCAAGAAGAGGAATAGAGACAACACTGGTAATTATAAATCAATGAGCCTTACTTCAGTTACAGGTAAAGTGTTTGAAAGGGTTAAGAGATACGATTTATAATCGTCTAGAAAGGAATAAGTTGATTAGGGATAGTTAACACGTTTTTGTGAAGGGGAGGTTGTGCCTCAAACCTTATTGAGTTCTTTGGGAAGGGGATCAAACAGGTGGATGAGGGTAAAGCAGTTGATTTGGTGTATATGGATTTCAGTAAGGCAATTGATAAGGTTCCCCACTGTAGGCTATTGCACAACATATGGAGACATGGGGTTGAAGGTGATTTAGCAGTTTGGATCAGAAATTGGCTAGCTGAAAGAAGAGAGAGGATGGTAGTTGATGGGAAATATTCATCTTGGAGTTCAGTTACTAGTGGTGTAACGCAAGGATCTGTTTTGGGGCCACTGCTGTTTGTCATTTTTATGTGAGGGCAGCGAAGGATGTGTTTGTAAATTTGCGGATGCCACTCAGGTTGGTAGAGTTGTGTATAGTGACGAAGGATATTGTAGGTTACAGAGGGACATAAGTAAGCTGTAGACCTGGGCTGAGAGGTGACAAATGGAGTCTAATGTGGAAAAGTGTGAGGTGATTCATTTTGGAAGGAGTAACGGGAATGCAGAGTATTGGGCTAATGGTAAGATCCTTGGTAGTGTAGATGAGCAGAGAGATCAGTGTCCAGCTCCATTGAACCTTGAAAGTTGCCAACCAGGTTGATAGGGTTGTTAAGGTTTATGGTGTGTTAGCTTTTATTGGTAGAGGGATCAAGTCTCAGATCTATGAATTCATGCTGCAGCTGTACAAAACTCTGGTACAGCCACACTTGGAGTATTGCGTACAGTTCTGGTCACCGCATTATAGGAAGGATGTGGAAGCTTTCAAAAGGGTGCAGAGGAAATTTATTAGGGCATTGCCTGATATGGAGGGAAGGTCTTATGAGGAAATGCTGAAGGACTTGAGGCTGTTTTCGTCAGATAGAAAAAGGGTGAGAGGTGAATTAATTGATTTAATCAAAGGATTAGCTTGGGTGGACAATGAGAGCCTTTTTTCTCAGATGGCGATTGCTAGCACAAGAGGACAAAGCTTTAAATTGAGAGGTGACAGATTTAGTACAGATGTCAAAGGTAGTTTCTTTACTCAGAGTTGTTGGGGCATGGAACACACTGCCTGCAACAGTCGTAGACTCACCAACTTTAAGGGCATTTAAATGGTCATTGGATCGGCATATGGATGAGAAAGGAATAGTGTAGGCTAGATGGGCTTCAGATTGATTTCACAGGTTGGCACAACGTTGAAGGCCAAAGGGTTAGTACTGTGCTGTAATGTTCTATGTTCTCTGTTCTATGTTTTCTGCACTAAATCATTTGCTTGAACCAATATAAGGGAGCCTACTTTCCACCAGTGATTTTTGAAGCATCTAACATTTTATTTTGCACAGTAGTCTTCTCCATGTTCAAAAAGATATAAGAAAACCAACACAACTGAAATATCATACAAAGAATAATGCATGTAAACAAAGTCCAAAGAGCCTGGGTCTAAACTTCAAATATTAAAATCAGGTGATTTTGTGATTAGTGCTAAATCTAACTTGTTTATTCAAGTCAAAATTGTTGTTCCATTCCATTTTATACTGGTCAAATAAAAAAATTCCAAGCCAAACACCAATTATAATTAAAATGAGCCAAAGTCTTTTGTGGAACCCGATCAAATTTAATATTCTACAACTTTATCCCTACAGGCGAGAAATGGTAGTTTGTACTTCCCAATTGTCATTACAAATCGGAGTAAGTAAAACAGCTCTCTGATTAGACATTTGATGCAAATGGAATCAGGGTTCAAGGAGATAATTTGGGAATGTATAGCTGAGACTGAAGATCAATCATGATCTTATTAACTGGCAAAGCAGGGTTGAAGGCTGATGCATTCTCCTGTTCTTCATCAATACCATTTTCTAAAGTTTAATACCAAATGTCATATTGTCTATGACTTCCCAGAGGAAACATAATCAGTAACGAAAAACATTAGGAAATGCATGTACAAATAGACATGACTACACTTTTTTTAAGTTAAACTTGCATGTTCTCTTTCAAGAAAAGGACACATTGATTTTCAAGATGGCTGCCACAGGTCACATGACATTCATATGTTAACCAAGCCCCTGGAAGTTTCTAAAAATGGATTACAATCGATATTCCAAGACAGCATTATTATTATGGAATATCACCTCCGGCATTCTTAGAATTTACCTCTAAACAACAAATTCTCAAACTTTTCACTCCAGATCTACCAATAACAAAGAAGAGCTAAATAAATTGATCATGTCCAAGGAAATGCTGAGGACCATTATCGACATTGATTGTATGCTTATTGCCACAGTTAATATGACCAATCATCACTCTATCAAAAGTCTGTGGGTGGCACGGTGGCACAGTGGTTAGCACGGCTGCCTCACAGCACCTGAGACCCGGGTTCAATTCCCGACTCAGGCGACTGACTGTGTGGAGTTTGCACGTTCTCCCCGTGTCTGCGTGGGTTTCCTCCGAGTGCTCCGGTTCCCTCCCACGGTCCAAAGATGTGCGGGTCAGGTGAATTGGCCATGCTAAATTGCCCGTAGTGTTAGGTAAGGGGTAAATGTAGGGGTAAGGGTGGGTTGCGCTTCGGCGGGTCGGTGTGGACTTGTTGGGCCGAAGGGCCTGTTTCCACACTAAGTAATCTAATCTTTCCTTTTTGAAAGCCTTGAATTACAATGTCCTCCTTCCTTTATGGCAGTCAGCAGAAACAATAACGAAGATAAATGACACTGGAGAAACCAAGGTACAACATTAACAATGCATAAGACTTAAAGCTTAGAGTTTCCTTTAAACTTGTTCCAAAATTTCTTGAATTTGCCTGGAAAAAGAAATTGGCTCTCAGGCCACAAGAATTACTGAGGCTGCCCACATAACCCTTTGCTTGTCCTAAAGGAACTCCGCACAATCCTATCTTTGGTTATCTGAACTTTTTTGAACTTCATCTACAGTGAGGGAAAAGCTGTCCCTCTCACTTGACTCTTAGAATCACATGAAATGTTAACTCTTCTGTTCTTCAAAAGCGCTAGTTCAATGAAACAATAGGAGCTGGTTTTGTGAACAGACAATGAGAATTCTGAATGAAGTGGTTGAATTGAGATGCTCATGATCATACACTTTTTAGATACTTACATCTTTACACTGGTAAGAATTCTTCATCGCTTCATACTCTGGGGTAACAGTTTGAGGGAAATAACAGCTTCCTTTATCCATCTCATAGTCGGCCTTATAATTTTTCTTCAGGAGAAGATAATATAGTATTATTTATTGGCAGAGGTAACATGATAAGCCATAATCAATTTACTGGTTGTTCCCAAACTAAATTTTGTTTACTTACATCACTCTTCATTGCTCCAACTTTCATACAGTGAATCATGTATGGATCCTCATGACTGCCAACATAATGCCCCTTGATATTATCTTCATAACTCTGTTTATACTTGACCTAAAATGGAAATATCCAGAGCAGCGATGTCAGCTGAGTTCAAATACTGTACTTTACCCCTTAGTTTAGTGGACCACTCCTATACTTACATCACTGAGATTTGCCAGCGTTTGGTCAGTTTTGAATTTTGGCGTTTCACAGTAGTTCATGCTACTTTTGCGAGCCTTTTCGTAATCATCCTTGTACTTCTTCTGCAAAAGTAAAGCAACGAGTGACAGGTTTGCAAAGTAGAATTTACTTATTTGATACTCAATAGAAATTAAAATGCTCACTGTCATCTTTAAACTCCTCAATGTATCAGCCCAACCAATATCTGTGACCATACCTTCCCACGTGTGTCTGGACTCCCACTTTGTTCTTTCTTCATCAACTGCACCCAACGCCACCTTTAATATTATGGCAGATCCTTCAGCTGTTTCAGCTGCACCTTCTGAATGCTCCCCATAAACCTTTCTATCTCCCCATACCTCTCACCACCAAGCTTTTGACTGGGGATGCGATGGCTGTTTGGAATTGCCACAAGACTATTAATCCAGAAACTTAACTTGTGTTCTGGGAACCCAGGTTTCAATCCCAACATAGCAGATGGTCGAATTTTAATTCAATAAAAAAAAAAGCATCTACAAACGACCTTGAAACCATTCTCCATTGTCGGAAAACCCATCTGGTTTGCAACATCCTTACCTGGTCTAGCCTGCATGTGACCCCAGACCCACAGCAATGTAGTTGACTCTCAATTGCCCTCTGATACAGACTAGCAAGCCATTGATTTGTATCAATCACTACAAAGTCTCAAAGAAATGAAATCACATGTATCACCTGGCCTTGACCTCAGTACCAGAAAAGATGAGGGCAGAATAAGCCCTGTCAACCCTGCAAGGTCCTAACAACTGGGGGTTAGTGCCAATATTGAGAGATCTGTCTCGCAGACTAGTCTGATATAGTCGTACTCACAGAATCATATTTTACAGACAATGTCCCAGACGCTATCATCATCATCCCTGGATATGTCCTGTCCCCCAGCAAGACAGACCCAGCAGAGGTATTTGCACAGTGGTATACAGTTGAGAGGGAATTATCCTGGGAGTCCTCAACATTGACCCCGGACCCTATGAAGTTTCATGGCTTCAGGTTAAACATGTTCAAGGAAAACTCCTGCTGATTATCACATACTTACCTTACTCAGCTGACAAATTGATACTCCCCCATGTTGAACAATACTTGGAAGAAGCACTGAGGATGGCAAGGGTACAAAATATACTCTAGGTGGGGGATTTCGATGCACACTACTAAGAGTGGCTTGGAAACGGTAATACTGATGGAGCTGGTTGGGTCCTAAGGGGCATAGTTACTAATTGGGTCTGCAGAAGGTGGTGAGGGAACTAACAAGAGGAAAAAAACATACTTGACCTCATCCTTTCCAATCGGACAGCTGCAGATGCAGCTATCCATTCCATTATCAGTAAGAGCAACCACCGCACAGTCCTTGTTGAGACAAAATCCTGCCTTCCTATTGAGAATAACCTCCATTGTGTTGCATGGCACTATCACTTTGCTAAACGGAATAGACTTCAAACAGACCAGGCAACTCGAGACTAGGCATCCATGAGGTACTGTGGGTCACCAACAGAAGCAGAATTGTACTCCAGCACAAAACAGTAACCTTAGGACCCAACACATCCACCACTCAACCATTACCATCAAGCCAAGGAATCAAACCTGGTTTAATGGAGAATACAGGAGGATATGCCAGGAGCAGCTTGATGCATACATAAAAATGAGGTGTCATCTTCGTGAAAGTACCAAACAGGACCGTTTGCATGCCATACAGCATAAACAGATTTGAGAATGGTGATGGACAATTCAACAGCTCACTGGAGGAGAAAGACCCACAAATATCCCCATCTTCAATGATGGAGGAGCACAGCACATCAGTGAAAAATGTAAGGCTGAAGTATTCACAGCAATCTTCAGTTAGAAGTGCTGCGTGGATGATCCATCTCGGCCTCCTCCAGTGGTCCCAAGCATCACAGATACCAGTCTCCAGCCAATTCGCTTCATTCTGTGTTATATCAAGAAATGAAGGCACTGGATACTGAAAAGACTGCAGGCCCTGACAACATTCCAGCAATAGTACTGAAGATTGGTGCTTCAGAATTTGACATTCCCCTAGCCAAGCTCTTACAGTACAGTTACATCACTGATATCTTCCTGACAATGTGGAAAATTGTCCAGCTATATCCTATACATAAAAAACATAAAAACTGACAAATCCAACCCAACCAAATACCACCCCATCAGCCTTCTCTCAATCGTCAGTAAAATGATGGAAGGTGTCATCAACAGTGCTATCAAGCAGCACCTGATCAGCAATAACCTGCTCAGTGACGCCCAGTTTCAGTTCCGCCAGGAGCACTCCACTCCTGATGTTAATACAGCCTTGGTTCAAACATGAACAAAAGAGTTGAATTCCAGAGGTGAGTTGAGGATAACAGCCTTGACATCAAGGCTGCATTTGACCAAGTATGATATCAAGGAGCCTTAGCAAAACTGGAATCAGTGGGTAATAGGGAGCAAACTCTCCACTGGCTGAGTCATACCTGACACATAGGAAGATGGTCATGGTTGTCGGTGGTCAGTCATCTCAGCTCCAGGACATCTCTGCAGGAGTTCCTAAAGATAGTGTCCTAGGCATACCCATCTTCAGCTGTTCATTCCATGACCTTCCTTCTATCATAAGATCAGAAGTGGGATGTTCGCTTACAATAGCACAATGTTCAGCACCATTCGTGATTCCTCAGATACTGAAGCAATCCTTGTTGAAGTGCATCAAGATCTGGACAATATTCAGGCTTGTGCTGACAAGAAGCAAGTAGCATTTGCACTACACAAATGCTAGACTATGACCATCAAACTAACCATTGTTCCTTGACATTCAATGGTGTTATCATCACTGAATCCCCTACTACCAATATCCTGGGGGTTACCATTGACCAGAAATTGAACTGGACTCAACACAAACACAGTGACTATAAAAACAGGATAGATGCTAGGATTACAGGAGTGAATGACTCATCTCCCGACTCACCAAAACCTGTCCACCATCTACCAAGGCACAGATCAGGAGTGTGATGGAATACTTCCCATTTGCCTGGATGGTGCAGTTCTAGCAACACTCAAGAAGCTTGGCACCATTCTGGACCAAGCAGCATTTTTGATTGGCACCATATCGACAAGCATCCACTCTCTCCACCACCAATGCGCAGTGGCAGCAGTGTGTACTAAGTTCAAGATACACTGCATAAATTCACCAAGGATCTTCAGACAGCACCTTCCAAAACATGATCACTTATATCTGGAAGGACAAGGACAGCATATACATGAGAATACCACCATCTTCAAATGCCTCTTCAAGCTACTCACTATGTTGACCACTCCTTCACTGTCACTGGGTCAACATCCTGGGATTCCCACCCTTATGGCATTATGGGTCAACTCATAGCAGGTGGATTGCAGAGGCAGCTCACCCCCACCTTCTCAAGGGGCAGCAAGGGACAAGCCATAAGTGCTGGCCAGCCTGCAACACCCACATTCCACAAAAATAAATTTTAAAAATCTTTCCTCCATCTTCCCATGGTTTGTCGTTGACTTGAATAGTCATTTCTGATTCTCACTCTGTAAATGCTGCAGAGTGTTTTCAGCTTGTTTGCCTTTTATTTTAGACCTCTAGCATGAACAATTTTTAGTTTTTCCATGCCTCCTTTGTATTTTTATTCCTTTGTCAACTGTATTTTTTCCACTGGTGCATTGTCTAGGGATTGTCCCAGCAGGAATATTGAGTACTGATGTGGGTTCCACATCATATGAATACATTGGAGAGAAACAATTTACGAGTATGGTCCCTGGTATGAGAAACTCCTGAGGATAGATTGAACATGTTGAGACAGTTGTCCCTGCACAGAATGAGGAGGAGAGAAGCTTTGATTGAGGTGTTCAAAACCATTGAGCGGGCTGGACAGAGTAAGTAGGAAGAAGCTGTTTTTCTTGTTAAAAAAAACAAAGAACAAGAGGGCTTAAATTTAAAGTAATGTGCAAATGAAACAAGGGCGATGTGAGAAAAGCCTTTTTCAGGAAGTGGGTTGTTCATGTATGGGATGCACTGCCTGCAAATGTGGAGGAGGCAGATTCAATTGAGGCATTCATAATGACATTGGATATTTTATTTGGATAGTAATAGTATGTAGGGACATGGGGAACAGGCAGGAGATTAGCCCTGGGATAATGAAAACAGACCAGATAATAGAGCCGGTACAGGCACAATGGACCAAGTGGCCCCTTTCTGCACCATAATAATGTGCAATAGGAATGGTGCTCATTGTTTAAAGATGCATTGTGCTTGTAAATACTTACGTCACTTGCTATATCACCGGCTTTCTTCAACTGCTGAAGCAGAGGATTTTCTGTAGCTGGTAGGGTGTTGTAATCAGTTTTATCTTTGGTCTTCTCATAATCTTGTCTGTATTTGATCTAAAGAAGCAAGAGAGGCTAATAATTAATAGAATTCTTTCACTTATAACGTAGCTGGTACTTAATGCACAAAGCCAACATGTGTTTTTGGAGACAGATGAGCTGATGGTTGAAGTGCAGAGGTGCCAATACAGGACGGCCCCGTATTCCCGGTTCCAGTTACCGCAGTTTCACTTATCCATAGTTTACTGTGGCCCAAACATATAAAAGGGAATGTTCCAGAACCAAGGACCAGGAGGCTGCCGGGAAGGTACGTTTCCTATTTAAATGAATGCATTCACTCATATCCGCGTTTTCTGACTTCCGTGGTAGGTATTGGAATGTATCCCACACGAGTAGGGGGAACTACTGTATCTAATGTGATTTGAACTTATGAGGCACAAGGACAACTTTCAAAGAAACCAGCTTTCTAGTCTTAATCATAGAAAAGATGAAAGAGGAGCATTGGATACCAATAACAAAATACTTCTGAAGTTTACCTTCTCAATGTGGTCAGCTACCTGAAAACCCACCCAAAATGAAATGCTTCTTCCCACACTTGACCATTCATATTTGCTGCAAATGCAAACCAATGATCTCATTGTGTTGTGTCACTTTCTGTATTAGATCAATTTGTTTTATCTGAACCTCACTCATAACCCAGTAAAAAAGTGTTGATGTGCAGTTTTCATCAGCTCTCCAGCCAATAGCTGAGGCACCTATTACTTCCACTAAATACCGCTCCAAATTTCCATAGAAGGAGCATTGATTAATTTTGGTAGAAAGGAAGTGGCAGTCAGAACATTAGATGAATATATTCAAGCGGGAATCACTTACCGGACTAGCAGCTTCCCGAGTACGCTTGTTGGCTACATATTCAGGAGTTTCAGTTTGCATGAAGTAAATTTGGTCTTTCATTTCCTCATAGCCCTCATTGTATTTTTTCTAATTAAAAAGGACAAAAACAAATCAGGCTATTGTTTCAGATGGTACATCATCATCTGATAGTTTACTAACTGAAGCTGAGAAGCCATTATCAAAGCAAATAAATTGTGTGGTTATACTAATAAGATCATTCAGCATAAAACAAAATCCTGTTTCTTCCACATTTGTTTTACCTTCAAACTGTGAATTATTATGAGGTCTTTGGAATAGATTTACAGGGGTGCTGCAAGAATGTTTCATAGCTTCAATCTTAATTATCTCAGATAGACTTAAAATTTGGTTTTCTTCACTTTACAGACATATGGTTGATATGGTGGCTCAGTGTTTAATACTGCTGCCGCCGTGCACAATTCTAGTCTTGGACGACTGTCTGTGTGGAGTTTGCAGATTCTCCATGTGTCTGTGTGGGTTTCCTCTGGGTGCTCCAGTTTCCTCCCACAGCCCAAAGAAGTGCAGGCTATGTTGCAGGAATTGGCCAAGCTAAATTGTCCGTAGTGTCCAGGGATGTATAGGTTAGGTGCATTCAGAAAAAATGTAAAATGAAACGATCAGGAAATAGGTCTGGATGGGATACTCTTTGAAGGGTTGGTGTGGACTTGCTTGGCCAAATGGCCTGTTTCCTCACTGTAGGGAGTCTCTGATAGTAATCCCATATACACAACTACTTTATTTTTGAGTGCAGTGAATTGTGTTGTGTATCTGTCCTGGAGAGGGAGGACTCATCATTTCAAGGATCAACTGAGAGTCTGATTTAAATTGAGCTGCTGATAGCTGGAATTCCCCTGGACTCAAACAGAAAAAGGAGCTACCTGTACTTTCTAGGCCTTGTGGACCAAGATGGAGAGGAGTGGTCCCCAGAACTCCTCAAGCATGTCCTCTGCCAATAATGATACCTCCTCACTGTTACAATTGGTCAATCTTCTCCCTTCTAGTTCCATGATTCTGAGTTGCAATTCAACGTGAGACAAATATGTGACAGAGGTTGAGTAGGTTAGGTTTTTTTTCACTAGAAAAAAGGAGATTGATTGGGGACCTGATTGAGGTTTACAAAATCGTGAAGGGTATAGATAGGGTGAATAGAGACAAGCTTTTCCCAGGGTGAAGGATTCAATAACGAGAGGTCATGCTTTCAAGGTGAGAGACGAAAAGTTTAAGGGGGATACACGCGGCAAGTACTTCATATGGAGGGTGGTGGGCGTTTGAAACGCGTTGCCAGCAGGGGTGGTAGAGGCAGGCACGGTAGATTCATTTAAGACGTGTCTGGACAGATGCATGAGTAGGTGGACAGCAGAGAGATACAAATGCTTAGGAATTGACCGACAGGTTTAGACAGTACATTTGTATCGGCTCAGGCTTGGAGGGCCGAAGGGCCTGTTCCTGTTCTTCTTTGTTCTTTGTTCTAAATACATCTCCACTTCCTCCAAATATTCAGCTCAAAACACCCTTATCCCACTCTGTCCAATGTGTTCAGGAGGGTTTCCTGACACAGTATGTCAAAGGGCCAACAAGAGGGGAGGCCACGCTGGATCTGGTGCTTGATAATGAACTAGGCCAGTTGTTTGATTTAGTGGCAGGTGAACACTTTGCAGAGAGTGACCATAATTCAGTTATATTTAGTTTAGCGATGGAAAGGGATAGGTACATGCCACAGGTCAAGAGTTATCGATGGGGCAAGAGCAATTATAATGCAATTAGGATGCATAGAATGGGGTAGCAAAATGCAGGGAATGAAGGCAATGGAAATGTGGAGCTGGTTTAAGGAACAGGTATTGCACGTCCTTGATAGGTATGTCCCCGTCAGGCAGGGAGGAAATGATAGGGTAAGGGAACCGTTGTTTACTACAGAAATTGTATCACTTGCTGAGCGGAAGAGGAATGAGACAAGATGGTACAGATGAGGCGATGGAGAGTTACAGATCAGCTAGGAAGGATTTAAAGAGAGAGCTAAGAAGAGCAAAGAGAGGACACGTGCAGTCTTTAGCAAATAGAATAAAGGAGAACCCTAAAGCTTTCTATAGGTATATGAGGAATAAAAGGATGACCAGGGTAGGAATAGGGCCAGTCAAAGACAGAAGTGGGAAGTTGAGTATGGACCCTATCGAGATCGGAGATGTGCTAAACAAACATTTCTCATTGGTGTTCACTCAGGAAAAGGAGAATATTGTAGAGGAGAAGAATGATATACGAGATATTAGACTAGAAAGGATCGAGGTTAGTTACAAACAGGTGTTATCAGTTCTAGAAGGAGTGAAAGTAGATAAGCCTCCTGGACTGGATGGGATTTATCCGAGGATTCTCTGGGATGCCAGGAAGGAGATAGCAGAGCCTTTAGCTTTGATCTTTGAGTCATCATTGTCGACATGTTTAGTACCAGAGGATTGGAGGATTGCAAATGTTGTGCCCTTGTTCAAGGGCAGTAGAAATGACCCAGGTAATTATAGACCAGTGAGCCTTACTTTTGTTGTAGAAAAAGCTTTGGAAAGGATTATAAGATTTATAATCATCTAGCTAGCAACAATTTGCTTTCAGATAGTCAACATGGTTTCATCAAGGGCAGGTCGTGTCCCAAAAACCTCATTGGGTTTTTGAGAAGGTGACCAAGCATGTAAATGAGGGTAGGGCAGTTAACGTGGTGTACATGGACTTCAGTAAAGCCTTTGATAAAATTCCACTGGTAAAACTGTTGGAGAAAAATGTAGGGAAATGGAATTGAGGGTGATTTAGCAGTTTGGATTAGAAACTGGCTTTCTATAAGAAGGCAGTGAGTGGAGGTTAATGGAAAATATTCAGCCTGGTGTCTGGTTATGAGTGTGTGTGACATGGATTTGTTTTGGGATCACACTGCTGTTGGTCATTTTTATAAATTACTTAGACACAGGCATAGGTGGATGGATTAGTAAATTTGTAGATGACACTGAAGTCAGTAGAGTAGTGGACAGTTTGAAAGAATGTTTCAGGTTGCAGGGGGACTTGGATAAACTGCAGAATTGGGTAAATGAGAGGTGGTAAATGGAGTTCAATGCAGCTAAATGTGAGGTGATTCACTTTGGGAAGAATAACACAAAGGCAAAGGACTGGGTCAATGGAAAGATTCTTGGCAGTATGCATGTGCAGAGTGATCTTGGAGTCCATGTACATAGATCCCTGAAAGTTGCCACCCAGGTTGATAGTGCTGTTAAGGCGGCGTACGGTTGTTAGGTTTCATTGGTAGAGGGATTGAGTTCCAGAACTGCAATATCATGCTGCGAATATACAAAATGCCAATGCGGCCACACTTGGAATATTGTGTACAGTTCTGATCGCCACATTTCGGGAAAGATGTGGAAGCATTGGAAAAGGTGCAGAGGAGATTTACCAGGATGTTGCCTGGTCTGGAGGGAAGGTCTTATGAGGAACGGCTGAGAGACTTGGGTCTGTTCTCATTGGAAAGACGAAGATTAAGAGGAGATTTGATAGAGACATACAAGGTGATCAGAGGATTAGATAGGGTAGACAGTGAAAGTCTTGTTCCACGGATGATGACGTCAGCTTGTACGAGAGGGCATAACTACAAATTGAAGGGTGATAGATTTAAGACAGATATCAGAGGCAGATTCTTTATGCAGAGTGTGGTAAGGGCGTGGAATGCCCTACCTGCCAATGTAGTTAACTCAGCCACATTAGGAAGATTTAAACAATCCTTGGATAAGCACATGGATGATGATGGGATAATGTCGGGGGATGAGCTGAGAATAGTTCACAGGTCGGCACAACATCGAGGGCTGAAGGGTCGGTTCTGCGCTGAATTGTTCTATGTTCTACCCTACAATCTGTAGATTTCCACCTTTCCTTCTCCAGATAAACTAACTGGTGAAGGATACAACTGGAGCCAATCTATACACATTTTTATATTAGGTTATGCACTGGAGACAGATACCTTTGAACCCAATAATAGAGATCAAAATGAAAACTTTAAATTGTTTTTCTCCCTTTCTGGTTGGAACCTATGGCAATGCGAGGCCAATTAGATCAACAGAGAGGAAACTGAACCTGGCATTGAGCTGGTTTAGTGAATGGACAGCGTACATACCAATTCCCTTATCTTCTTCTTCACCTCAGCATATTTTACATGAATAGCAGGACAGAAATTAAAAGAGTACTTACAGAGCTCAAATTGTCAGCATTCATTCGGGCAACTGCGACATCATAGCAAGGTGTCTGGCTCCACTTGCCCTTATTTTTGTTGTAGTCTTCATGGTACTTAATCTGCAAGAAAATAGAAGGCCATATTATTGTCATTCTTAATTATATTTGGGAAATAAAGCAGACTTGATGTAAGCCATTGTAAAATGGATGCAAAAATCATGAAAAGAGTTTATTAAAGTGACAACAGAAAAATAATCTAAATTTGGCCAATATCTAAAGGTATTTTTCCTTGATAACTCTTCAGGAGTGCAGAAGAATTACTAGAGAATTTTCAATTGTTAAACACATCTGAGATAGTTTCTTGCTTGATTGATTAAGTTGGATGAGGTTCACTCTCTCCGGTATTCTAATCAGTTCTAATACAATATCTGTGAATATTTATTTCAACTATTATTAAGATACTCAAATAACCCTAATGATTAGATGCCAGAGACTGGATTAAGATTAATAAAGAGTGGAGCAATGCACATATCTTAAAGCTCCAAATCAGATTCTTGGTAGATATTTACAAATTAACCTGTTCAGAGACATTACACATTTTTGAAGCAATTGTTCATTCCTTGAACAAACGCTTCCTACTTCAGATTGTTTGTTTGAAAAAAAATCAACTAATGTAAAAGACACATCTATCAATACAAGTATTCTCTGGACAAATTTTGCCTAAAGCAGATCTACAATATGAAGTAGCCCACTGGATATTGGAAGATGCAAAGTTAACTCCCACATACTAAATACCTGTTCATTTGAGACACAAATGAGGAAAATCCAAATATGTTCATTCAAACAATTTGCTTTCCAATTTGGACAGTGTGTCAGTATTTCTTAAGGGTTGGCCAACTGATAGCTGGAGTGTGGGTCAGGTCATGTGATGAAACCTCCAGGAGCTGGTTGAATCCTACTCCAGTCACTACAATTAAAATTAAACCTGACTAACTGCTTAGCCTTGAACAGCTGAGTTACTTCTGCTGCTATCAATCCACTCAACCAATCCTTCTCCTTTACATTTGATGCCATTGTCATATAATTAAGGGGCAGAGGTAGTCTATGCGGATTCTCAAGCTGACTGACGAGACCATGCTTAATCAGATTGTACCTAAAATTCACCTACCCAATAAACTTTTACTCCTTTACTGAACAAGAATCCATCCCACTCTGCCTTAAAATCATTCAAAGATTCAGCTTCCAGTGCCTCTTCAGGAAGGAAGTTCCAAACATTCATAACACTTTGTGAGAAAATAATTTTTGCCTCATCTTTATTTTGAAAGAATCACTCCTTATTTTCAAACAGTAGCCCTAAGTTCTAGATTCTCCCGTAACAGGAACCGCCCTTTCCACATCTACCCCATCAAAGTGCCTCAGAATCTGACATGCTTGTCATTCTAGTGAACACCAGTGGGTATAATTATACAGTACCACCTCTCTAGTTACTGTAAATGATTGAAATGAGAGCTTGAGCTGGAATCTGAAGCCGATGACTTTGGAGGAAATTGGGGCGGGCTACTGGACAGTCGATGGACGAAGAGGATCAATGCAAGAGTGGAAAGAAAGGCTGCAGAGGTACACGTGAGACTTTCAACACATATGTGAAAGGTGAAGCCATGTCACTGAATTTTGTTATCAAGGGACATGACATGGATGCATCAGACGAGGGATCATTGATGGAACCTTGATAAAGTTCCATCCCTCAATCATACATCCTACTCAACCATCCTCCAGCCTCTCCACCTTTAAAGTCCGCTTTGAAATATCCCTTTCGCTACAATATTAGTCAGTATAATAACCCCTTCTTAAACTCATCCATTTGTTGCTCGATTCCAGTTTTATCACATGCCTTGGAATAGTATTTGTTCTTATATTTGTTGTTATAACTGGTACTCACATCACTGAGCTGATTGACAACCTTTTTTGCCATCTCGACATCTGGTGGATCGGGCAATGAGGTGTATTTTGACAGATGTTCATTGTGGTTTTTCTTGTACTCAATCTGGGTAGAAAGAGAAAATTGGCTTATGAATGAAAATAAATAGCTTGACTCCTTGGACTCCTCATTGAGATGTGGATAGTTCCTCTTTCCCAATGCTTAATGATTTGATAGTTGCCATTTTAGTAATAAAATTATATTTAGTACTAAACTGTATAAATCCTGCACACAGATCCAAGCAACCAACAACACAAGTGTTTAATAGAAAAAGCTGAAATAGTTGATTGTAAATTTGAAAGCGATGTGGCGATGTTATAATATGTCAGATAATTGTAGAACAGCAACCATCTATATTGACAAAACTGCACAGTTTTAATGGGAGTTGTGTTAAATTGTACAGTATACTGATCACTAGAGTGTTGTCATCAGTTTTGATCAGATAGGATATATTCAGGTCAGGAGGATGGAAAACAGAGCATCAAAACTGCTCAATTTGTTAAAATGTATTCATGGGTTGTGGGCATCATTGTCCAGGCCAGCATTTATTGCCCTGGAGAAAATGGTGGTGAGCTGCTTTCTGTAGCCGGCTGCAGTCCGCGAATTAGAGGAAATCCTAAATGCTGGTATGATTGAAGGTTCAGGATTTTGACCCAACAACAGTGATATGGTTCCAAGTCAGGGTGGTGTTTGGCTTGGAGAGGAACTTGCAAATGGCAGAGCTCCCATTCATCTGTTGCTCTTGCCCTTCGTGGTAGTGAAGGTCACATGTGTGGAAGAAGCAGTTGAAGGAGCCTTGGTAATTTGGTGCAGTACATCTTGCAGATGGTACATCCTATTGCCAGGATGGGTGGAGTGAGTGTTGAAGGTGGTATACCAATCAAGAAGGCTGCTTTGTCCTGGATGGAGCTGCACTGATCTAGGCAAGTGGGAAGTATTCTACCACACTCCTGATTTTTAGATTAGATTAGGTTCCCTACAGTGTGGAATCAGGCCCTTCGGGCCAACAAGTCCACACCGATCCTCCAGAGAAAAACCCACCTAGACTCATTTCCCTACATTTACCCCTGACTAATGCACCTAACACTATGAGCAATTCACCTAACCTGCACATCTTTGGACTGTGAGAGGAAACCGTAGGAAACCCACGCAGACACAGGGAGAATGTGCAAACTCCACACAAACAAACAATCACCCAAGGCCGGAATCAAACCCGGGTCCCTGGCACTGTAATGCAGCAGTGCTAATCACTGAGTCACCATGCCACCCCTTGTACCTTGTAGATATGGACTGGCTTTGAGAGTGTCAAGAGAAACTAGCAGCTAAAGAAGGTTGGGTATTTTCAGCTTTTCAGAGAAATAACTCGGAAGGGTTAAAGTGAACATATTTAGGACTTTAAAAGATTATTGAATGAAACCCTGAGAGTAATAGAAGGTAGCACAAGCTTCAATCTTTTATCTTATTACAACTATAAGGATGAATTTCCATTTTATTTCCACAATGTAATGCACTCATGATGGAGTGCGAAACTCGACTCACTCACAATTTTTAAAAGGATTTTGGAGATGTAGTTGGAAAGGAGACATTTTCTAGTTGGTTGTAAAGGAACTGGGGGAGCGAGACTGATTGGATTTCTTACTCAAAGAGCCAACACGGGAATGATATATCAAATGGCCTCCTGCCCTGCATGTCTCTGTAACCTTGTAAAGCATTTCTTCCTCATTGTCCTTCCTTTGTTGATAACTGCAGAACTAATCAAACATCATTTTAATTTTTGTGATCATTACATTAAAAGCTGACACACTCAAAAGCCCCAAACACTTCATTTTCAAGTCACTTACATCACTCAGAGCTTTCTGAGCATTGGCAACCCGTCTCAGCTCTGGACTGTCAGTGTAAGGGTAATAGAAAGGCTTTTCTTCTTCCCAGGCCTCTTTATATAATTTCTTCATGGGGAGAAAAACAGTCAATATTAATTTAACTTAATTGTAGAATGAAAGTTATAACTCTAACAGTGGCATACAACTTGGCATCAAAAATAATTGTTTTTTCATGAAATAAATGCCAATATTGAAACTGAAACACTTCTTGTAACTGGTACAGTAACAGTTCAAAGTAAGGGTCAGAGAGGTATCAGATAGCTCATTGGTGCCTTGAGTAGCAGAATTTGCCTTTGAAGAATTAAGAAGCTGGAAACTTTGGTCTAATAATCTTCATTTATCGACTCAATTCATGATCTTGAATTTTCATTGTGTGGGCATTTTCTGTAGCAGACATTTCACTGTTGGCAAATATTTTGCTTTTATCATTCTTTGATATTCTTGAAATGGCTCCCCAGAAGATAATCATAAACATTTTGACCTGGAAAATGTATGGGGGCAACAGCTCACTGATATACCAAGGTCATAACCACAGTGAATCGATACCACCAAAGCTGGTGAGTACTGAATACAAAACAAGAGCAAGTCTTAGTATGGTTTTAGAACTTATAGATCATCCTGGAGCACCTCCACCCACCCACACATCCACAGAAGATTCTAGATTCACAACGATAAAGGGGGAGAAAAGGTGCAGCGGCAGGTGGTGCAAAACCTTCAGGTAGCAAAGTAGCAGAACTATCTTAATACATGTGCTGCCCATGAACACCTTCCCCCTCCCCCCACCCCAGACCCTCACCCAAACTTACCTTTACAAAGGCTTTCTGAGCACAACTCTAACATGTTTTCAGAGATCTGGATCCCCAAAGTTACTTGAACCCAAGAGAGACCTGCTTGTTCTGGACCAGCCAGTTGCCCCCAGAGGAGCAGGTAAATGATCTGCAATGAGATCTGGGTCACCTGTGAGTCTTCTCCCTTGGTACAGTAACTTCTTACCAAAGGGTCTTGCAGGATCTGGCAGAGACCTCACCTTCACAAGGCGATCCAATAAAACTGCAAATTCTCAAAGTTAGGCGTCATTGGTTTGCAGGCAATCCAGCAAGACTCTCACTAGAGTTAAACCTCTCCACTATCAGTTCAACCCCTCTGTTATCCACCAGGGCAACTTAGTTATTCATTTGAAAAATGAATTTTGTGAGAAAACAATGCCACAATTCTGGCAAAAGATGAAGAAGTTTGCAAGAGTGATATTTGCTAGGCATTTGATACTGCTTATTTTGATTAGATTTCTTTACCGGACTGAAATTTTCAGCAAATTTCACAGCTCGGACAAGCTCTGGAGCATCTGGTGGCAGTTGATAAACATCCTTGGTATCTTCCCATTTCTGTTTGTACAGCACCTGAAGCAGACAGTTCAACAGGTACGTCACTAAGCTGATGAGGAGATGCCATAAATTTGTATTACATAAAAGAATAACTTAGGGTGCAACCCAAACCCGGTCTTGATGTTGACGAGCTAATGTTGGCAATATTACCTTGCTAACCAACTGTGAAACATTTTTGGCGTGTTCAATATCCCGGGCCGTCCCATCAACGTGGCACATTGTCTTTGCCTTGTCACCATCTGAACGATACTTGACCTTTATAATTTAAATAACAAATTAATCCGAGGCTACCGAGGCTTGATTATTGAGCATATTCAAGGTTGAGGTAGACATATTTTTAATCAGTAAGGGAAATAAGGATTTTGGGGATAAGGCAGGAAAGTGGAGTTGGGGATTATCAGATCAGCCATCTCATTGAATGGCAGAGCAGACCTGATGGGCCGAACAGACCACTCCTGTTCCTACCTCCATGATCTTATGGAGTTGTAGGAGTAATACCGTAATAGAAAACTGCACGTTAAACTTTGTGATTTTTACTTGAATGAATCTCCATTCGATGATCTACCCAGGCCAATCAAGCTCAATTATGTGCAGAAACAGTTCTCGAGAGAGATCCTTTCCATCAAAATTTAGGTGTATCATTTTGTTGGTATTTGGTTCCCATTGGCATTGCTGAGCTGAAGGATGATAAGTATGCAGCAGGGGTATTACCTTGTATCCATTTCCTGTTTGGCTCTAATGGAAGAACCTGCCCTTCAGGAATTGCTGTCTGCAGCCATTGGCAAGGTTACTACATAAAGCTTTTCCCATCTCAAACAGGTCTGATTTGGAGAATATTCATCATCTCACGTAGATGCAAGGACATTGAGTTGAGTACTGCATGAACGGGAAAGGTTTCTAGTTCACGGTGGAGCAGAGATTAATGCGAGTGATGGAACAGGGAGAAAAAACGGTAACTAATTAACGTTAGTTAATATACATTTTCCAATGTATAGGTCAATTTTGATAACCACTGGCCCAAATGGACGAGCCAACCTTGTCAAATCTATTTTCTTCACCTCACTCAGCTGTTCCTGAGCCTTCCGAATTCTCTTCAGCTCCGGAGTGTCTGGGATAACAGCATAAGGCTTTCCTTTCTCCTTCTCAAATTCTTCCTTATACTTGTTCTAAAAATAACAACATTGTCAGTTTTGAAAAAAAAAATCCATTGATATGGTGACAATTGCTGGGAAAATACACAAGTATTTCTTAAACATTCGCTTTTATGCTCCTTGCTTCTGTTCTCCCTGAGGTACAAGGTCATTTCAGGGGAAATTATTACACTACAGACAGTGCTTGTATAGCCCAGAAGGTTCTGGGGAAATGTGAGCATCTTAACAAATTCTACAAGCTGCAGAGTGTTAATCAAACCCAAGCCTTTGACACAGCAGAAACAATCAGGAATGGTCTGCTGTCATATTGCAGATCACAACACAGGTCTGCTCAGGTCTCGTATCCCTTCGACAATAGTCAATGTTCTTAGGGGAGGGAGATGGGTTATATATTAATCCATGGAAAAATATATGACTTGATTATTTTGAAAAGATAACACTAATTACAAGATGAAAAATTATGCTTTGCGTGTAAAACAATTGGTGACCAACAGAGGAAATTAAAGCGGACATTTTACACACCCATTTCCCTGCCTGATTTAATTTTCAACAAGGTTTTTAAAAGAGGACCTGTCAATTGGCTGTAGGAACACAACTGTAGATATTTTCCTTAATCAATCAGTTCAGAAATATTATTATACATCTCCGGAGCAGGAGGGATTTGGGCCCAAGCCTCCTGGCTCAGAGATAGGGACACTATCACTGCACCACAAGAGCCTTAAGGATCACAATTGTAACTTTAATGTACAAATGGCTGCACTCAGACCATGTATGTTAGACTTTGTTAATAACTGCAGCTTACAGAATGTGATAAGGGAAAATAAAATGATTTTCTTCATGCTTGAGGTATATTTTCACTGCAAAGAACAGGAGCATTGCTTCCCTTTTGAAGATCTGATGTCCTCTGACCAAACATCTACACCCACAAGCTGTTCAGTTGCCTGAGAGCCAATCACATAGCTGTTGGCAGGCAGAAAGCCTTTGTCATCAGCAAGTAGCTATCACACCATAGACCAATCAGCTATTTGTTTTCAACTGAATTTCCTTCTATATACATGCCCTTATCTCCTGCTTTCCTGATTAACCTCATTCACTGCTCAAAAAAATAATAGAGTGAACAGCAATTGCAATGTGTGTCAAGTGACTTTCTTTTAAAATATGCAGGATATCATTCCACAAACCTTAGATTTTAAAGACTCTGTGTCTTAATGCATGGAGCATTTGAAATAAGATAGATGAAAATATATAAATGGTCATGATATAGTTGCAAATACAGAGACATGGCTGCAGGGTGACCAAGGATAGTAAGAGAAAATCCAGGGGTACTCATTATTAAGGAAGGACAGATGAAGGGAGGAAGGTGGAGTAACATTGTTAATAAAGGAAGAATTCAATGCAATAGTGAGGAAGGATATTGTCACAACAAATCATGGTGTGAAAATCGGTGTGGAGGAAGATACGAAACACCAAGGGGCGGAAAAAATTGTTTGAGGGGTTTTGCTATAGGTCTCCAAACAGTAGTGGAGATTTAAGGGAAGGTGTTAAACAAGAAATGAGGGATGCATATAATAAGAGTACAACTGTAATCATAGATTGGATAAAACAAACTAGCAATGATATTGTGGAGGAACATTCCCTGGAGTGTATACATGACAGTTTTTTAGACCACTCCACTGAGAAAGCAGCCAGGGAACAGGCCAATCCAGACTGTGTACTGTGCAATTACCAATCTTATTATGCAGGCCTCCTTGGGCTTAAAGGGGTTAATGGTCCACGCCTGCTCCTAGCTTCTCATTTGTAATCATGTCATTTGGCCAACTATTTTACAAAAGAAAAACAAAGCATATTTATAGTGATGTCTTCCCTTAGCAATTCTCATTGTACCAATTGCATACTCAATGTGCTTTAACACTATAAGTTGTTTCTTTAATAACTTGGACCAAAGTGGGCAAAGCTCCTTTGGTGCTTCTGAGACTTAACCAATAAATGGATGCACAAAGCAAATGGATGATTCAGACTTCTTACCGAACTGAACAGGTCCTTCATCTTATGGCTGTGTTCAAGGTAAGGAGTCGTAAACTTTGACTTGTCCACCTTCTTCCTCCTTTTCACTTCTCTGACAGGCAGACCTGAGCCAGACTTATGAACCACCTAATAAATTGAATAAAATAATATTAGTTTTACATAGTTAACTAAAAAAAACAATTTTTCAATATTCAGTTAATGTGTCACTTATGCTCACCTCTTGAACAACTGTGTATGGTTGCGTAATCTATGGGAAGGAAAATTGTCCTTTAATAGATGAATAAATGATTGCAACAGGTATAGTTTTAATTCTGAATCAAAAACAGAAGTTGCTGGAAAAACTCAACAGCTCTGACAGCATCTGTGAGGAGAAATGAGAATTAACATCTATCCAATAGTTATTTTCTTTCTTTGGGCTCTATCCCCACCTATCATTTACTCTTTAACCTCTTCCTCCACCCCATCGTCTACATATGAACTAATTGTTTCATAAGAACCATCAGTTCTGAGGAAGGGTCACTCGACTCGAAAAGTTAAATCTGATTTATGTCCGTGGATGCTGCCAGACCCGCTGAGCTTTTCCAGTAATTCTTGCTTTTGTTTCTGGTTTATAACATTCACAGTTCTTTTAGTTTTTATTTTATAATGTTAATTCTGTTTGAATGAACAAATGCACCACCAAAATCAATGGCAAAATGATGGTAACTTTATGAAAGCTACCCAAAAGATGCAGTGATCTGAGGCATGAATTTCCCCTTCCCAATGTTAGTTTGATTCCAGTATCAGTTCTTGTTATTACATAGTCTGTTATTACAGACAACCCACTTTAACCATTAACAATCTCCACTAACAGCCATTCACCATTCTAACCAAATCGTTATCCATGTCTTTTTCTGTCGAATTGTTCTTTTCTTTCTTTGCATTCTATCCCCACCTATCGTTTACTCCTTACCCCCTTTTCCTCACCCTCTCTTCTGCACATAAGCCAGCATTTTCATAATATTAGTTTTACACAATTAACTAAAAAAAAACAAACTTTCAATATTCAGTTAACACGTCACTTATGCTCACCTCTTCAACCACTGTGTATGGTTGCGTGACCTATGGGAGGAAAAATTGTCTTTTAGTAGATGAATAAATTATTGCAATGGGAATAGCATTAATTCTGAATCAAAAACAGAAGTTGCTGGAAAAACTCAGCAGCTCTGACAGCACCTGTGAGGAGAAATTAGAGTTAACATCTGTCCAACAGTTATTTTCTTTCTTTGGGCTTTATCCCTACCTATCATTTACTCTTTAGCTTCTTCCCCCACCCCATCTTCTGCATATGAACTAATAATTTCATAGCTATCATCAGTTTTGAAAAACGATCACTTGACCCAAAAAGGTTAACTCCGATTTCTTTCCACAGATGCTGCGTGACTTGCTGAGCTTTTCCAGCAATTTCTATTTTTGTTTCTGAGTTACAACATCCACAGTTCTTTCGGTTTTTAATCACTTCATGGAGCTTTCCTGCATCCAGGATCAATTATGTCACTAAGCATGCTAAGCTGTCAGGTATTTTGAACAATTCTCAAAGACAGCAAAACATTAAGTAAAAGCACTAGTGCCTTCTCTTTTTAATCATGTTAGCAAAAGCAAAATAAAAATTAACACATACAATGATGACAAGATCTAACAATTTCACAGCAAAATCTAGGCCATTTACCAATCTTTTAACATGTTTAAAATGCTAATATCTTACATGTCGGGTGACTCTATGTGGTTGTGAAACCTTTAGGAGAGAATAAAAGTCATTTAACACCTTACTAAAGGTATTATTTAATAATATTTGTACTTGCAAATATTGTGTTTTCATAATGCTCACCTCTCGAATAAATGTTTGTGGTTCAGAAACCTTGGGGAAAGGAGAATGTTTTTGATTAGATAAATAAAAATGGGTCATGTTTACTTTAGTATAATGGAGTGTGAATATGTTAATGATGATGATGTTAAAGATGATGATAATGATTATATAAAAGATCATGCTTCTCTGACATCAGCAAAGCAAAGAGAATCATACGTCTGAGTCTCGAAGGGGAGCAAAAGAGAAAATGTACTCAAGGGGAGCATTCAGTATAATGTATACCACATTATAATTAAAATGATTACAGTTTTACTGATAAGGAGAGAGACTTAGGAGTGTTTTGATCCCAGATGGTGTTGTTCCTGGACTGGTCAGATTTCAGACTGAAATCTGGTTCGATCAAAACCTACATACCATTAGTTCCCAATTCAAGCTCAAAAATGAATGACATATATAATAAAATGGAGATGCTAGCTACTCAACAGTAGAAGTCTGACAAGACAATGCAGCCTCTAAGAGTGCAGTGTAGACACACAATGCTCTCGCGAATCAAAAGTGCATAGAATTCATACAGGTCAACCAGAGAGCCTCGCATGTGTAGGAAAAGCAAATCCTTTCGCTTGGCTACAGTAGTACAAAGCATGGATAGCACAGAGTTCTCTCAAAGTATGGTGACAACATGTGAAACTTCAATATCATTGAATTGAAGCCAGATCATGGTCCACAAAGCAGAAGAAGACCCCGCCATGATGAACAGAAAGTTGGAAGAATTCAATGGCAGAACAGTAGGTGGTGAGATCCAGGTAGCATCAGTGTTGCACATAAAAGAACAAAACTATCAGGCTAGTATGTACCTACAAGCAATTGAGCCTATAGTCAATTATGTTCTCATGCACCACTGAATCTCTAATCAAAGCATTTAATGTGCATTTCAATCCACATAGGAATCTGTAATAGAACAGGTAAGAACAAGTAGATCGGGTGGCACTGTGGCTCAGTGGTTAGTACTGCTGCCTCATAGCACCAGGGAACTGGATTCAATTCCAGCCTCGGGTGACTGTCTGTGTGGAGTTTGCACATTCTCCCCTTGTCTGCGTGGGTTTCCTCTGGGTGCTCCAGTTTCCTCCCACATTCCAAAGATGTGCAGGTTAGGTGAATTGGCCATGTTACGTTGCCCATAGGGTCCAGAGATGTGTAGGTTAGATGCATTAGTCAGGGGTAAATGTAGAGTAATAGGGTCAGGGAATGGGTCTGGATGGGTTACTCTTCGGAGGGTCAGTGTTGGGCCAAATGGCCATTTTCCACACTGTAGAGATTCTATGATTTAACGAAAGGTTGCAGAAACAAGAGGATCTGATTGAATCACTGTAAATGACATTAGTGGGTTGCTGTGAATGCAGAGCTCTTAAAAATAAGCTTAGAAGAGATAAGGGTGGGGACTTGTGATGCAGTGGTAAGCCTGGCTTTAAGTACTGTCTACTCTAAAGCTGTGTAATAACATTCCTGAACATGTTGAATAATAAGAGATCAGGTCATTGCAGGCATCCGGGATGAGAAATGTCCTATTTTCTTCAGTCAAAAGATGAGCTCATGTAATCGATGCAATATTCCACATAAGCGAAGCTTAGTGTCCAGAACTGATCAATTGTTGGAAATAATACTGTGGCTCATTCCAATGTAGTACCCAAAGATAGTATCTTAACCTCCAGAAATTCTGACAAAATAGGAAAAAAAGGGAGAAACAATCCCATATTAGGATTTACAAGAATGTGTTCGAGGCAATATCACAAATGCAATGAGTGTCCAGCAGAGGGAGCTCAGTGGTACTAATGTGAAAGAATAGGACTCGAGAAATTGGAGGTGAAGCACAGTTTTTTGGTCAATAACCCGAGATAACAAGTCAAGATTCTTAATTACTTTTGCCACACTATTTGGATGAATTTATTTCAATCATCTATCTTTTGGAAATTTATCAGCTCGAGAAATCTTCCAGTGTGCCATGTCACAGTTTCTTAAAAGCAAGCAATGTACAAGCTGTCATATAGATGACGTACTAGACCATGGTGAGACCAGAAAGGAACATGACCACAGAGTCAGAGAAGTCTTACAAGCACAACAAAATGCCAGCCTTATCCTCAATGGTGTTCAAGGTGAGCTACTGGGTTGGATTGAGGATTGGCTGTCTGACAGAAGGCAGAGTGTTGGGATAAAAGGTTCTTTTTCGGAATGGCAGCTGGTGACAAGCGGTGTCCCACAGGGTTCAGTGTTGCGGCCGCAGCCGTTCACGTTATATATTAATGATCTGGATGAAGGGACTGGAGGCATTCTAGCGAAGTTTGCCGATGATACAAAGTTAGGTGGACAGGCAGGTAGTACTGAGGAAGTGGGGAGGCTGCAGAAGGATCTAGACAGTTTGGGAGAGTGGTCCAAGAAATGGCTGATGGAATTCAATGTGAGCAAATGCGAGGTCTTGCACTTTGGAAAAAAGAATATAAGCATGGACTACTTTCTAAATGGTGAAAAGATTCGTAAAGCCAAAGTACAAAGGGATCTGGGAGTGCTAGTCGAGGATTCTCTAAAGGTAAACATGCAGGTTGAATCTGTGATTAAGAAAGCGAATGCAATGTTGTCATTTATCTCAAGAGGGTTGGCATAGAAAAGCACCGTTGTGCTACTGAGACTTTATAAAGCTCTGGTTAGGCCCATTTGGAGTACTATGTCCAGTTTTGGTCCCCACACCTCAGGAAGGACATACTGGCACTTTTGTGTGTCCAGCGGAGATTCACACGGATGATCCTTGGAATGGTAGGTCTAACATATGAGGAACAGCTGAGGATCCTGGGAGTTTAGAAGGTTAAGGGGAGATCTAATAGAAACTTACAAGATAATACATGGCTTGGAAAGGGTGGACACTAGGAAATATTTTCCGTTAGGTAAGGAGACTAGGACCCGTGGACACAGCCTTAAAATTAGAGGGGGTCAATTCAGAACAGTAATGCGGAGTCATTCCTTCAGCCAGAGAGTGGTGGGCCTGTGGAATTCATTGCCGCAGAGTGCAATGGAGGCCGGGACGCTAAATGTCTTCAAGGCAAAGATTGATAGTTTTTGATGTCTTGAGGAATTAAGGGCTACGGGAAGAATGCAGGTAAGTGGAGTTGAAATGCCTATCAGCCACGATTGAATAGCGGTGTGGTCTCGATGGGCCGAATGGCCTTACTTCCACTCCTATGTCTTATGGTCTTATGGAAAACTGTCAATTCTCAAAGACGAAAATCATGATTTTGGAACATGCGACTCAAGAGCATGGCATGGCAATAGATCCCAAAAAGACAAGAGTCATAAGTGAGTTCCACAATGGAAATGTATCAATCATAGTTTGCCATTCTTTAGAAGTGTTAACTAAGTAGAGAGTTAATTTCTACCCTAGCTAGTCTTACACAACCAATTAAGAGTGCTTCTAAAGGAAGGGTAACAATCGCACTGGAGTGGGGGAGCAACTACAGCTTTTAAGGAGATTAATAAATATCTATTCTTCTCAGACATGTTATTTCAATACAACACAAGATTATCTACAATAGGATTAGGTGCAGTACTCATTCAAGTTCAGCATGATAGAAGCAGGAGACCTGTGTACTTTGCATCACAATCATAGGCAGAAATGAAGCAGATCTATGCTACCGCTGAGGAAGAGGCATTAGTAATCACACTGGTATGTGAACATTCTTGGATTGTCTCATGGGGTTGAGATTTCAGGATAAAACAGACCATGACCACTATGGTAGAATCAAGAAGAATTGACAATGCCATTGGGAATATCAAAATTCTGAATCAGATTGATGATATATGAGTACATGACAATCTATATCCCAGTTAAGGCCCAGGTTATAGCTGATGCACTATCCAGAGCAATAGTGGATCAGGCTGACAAACAAATCTTCATCTTCACTGATGAAACCACAGATTGATTATACCAGAGTCCACAAGGAAGAAGTCCTAAAATGACACAATTGTAGATGGCAGACGACAATCACTAACCACAGAGCATGTACTCAACAGTTTGTATAGAGGCCAGTGATTCTAAAACCAAGAAAGAATTTTATATAACCTTGTCATATAAATGGCATCAAATGTCCACGCCATTGGAGCCATTCCTGCCTCCAACTGTCTCCACTTCTGGATAGATGTTGACAGACGCTATCATTAGATTTATTTGCCTTTAGATGGAAGATACATACTAACCTGACATTAGCAATGCACAGCAAAGAGAAGCATGTGATTGAGACTTGAAAAGAGCAGAGGATGAAACTTACAAGAAAGCTACATTTGTGTAAAACATGTACCATAATCTAAATAAAGACTTTTCAGTATCACTGCAAGTGAGGGGGCCTTAATCCTAGTTAGCTAGAGATGCAATGAATTCTGAGCAGCATCAGTACAGCCTCTAAGAGTGCAGTGTAGAGACCCAATGCACCAAAGACTGGAGATAGTCTGGAATTCATGAAAGGACAACAGGCAATCTTGGGTCTGTGGAAGAAACATGTTCCATAGACCTAGCTGCAGCAGCTCATAACATGGTTACTGCAGAGTTCTTTCAGAGTATCTACAGCAGGAAAAAAAAGATTAAACTTAATTTAAAAGCTGATATTCACAAAATATCCAAATTGTTACTTACTGTTCTCACTTCTCGAATGATTGTTTGTGGCTCTGACTCCTTCAAGGAAAGAGACATGTTGACTGAGCAGTGAAATAAACATTGTCACATTTAATTTACATGCAGTACTTTTGCTGATAGGCAGATAGTCTACTTAGAATAGCCATGCAATACCCAGCCTGTTACAAAACATTCAATAAACTCATTTTTTAATTGCCATGCTGGCAATTTTATTTTTATGAAGCATAAAGCAGGAAACTTTGACATATTATTTACTTTCTTTGTTGAAAACTGAGAAAATTACCTGTAATTAAACCTGAATAGAAAGGCTAATGGGATGAAATTGTTGTGTGCTTTATCATAAACAAGTTGAACACATTGTCCAAGTTCAGTTGGCTGGATGGCTGGTTTACAACAAAGAGTGATGCCAACAGTGTGGGTTCAATTCCTGCACCAGCTGAGGTAATTATGGAAGATTCTGCTTCTCAACCTCTTCCCATACCTGAGGCATGATATCTCTCAGGATAAACCACCACCAGTCTTTTTTTTCTATCTATTAAGAGAGTAGTCTTAAGGTCTGGTAAGACTACGGTTACTTTACATTTTTCAGTTCATTTCTTTAATTTCAGTTCATTTTTACTTTACATTTTTCAGTTCGTTTCTAACCTGTTGACAACAGATGTGCCATTCAGGATTTTTAAAGTTGAAGACAAGGGAAATTTCATAATGCAGTGCTGACAGCTATTTTAACAATGTTAGGATATGGGGCTTGAGTAAAATCAGGTTCACTGTATTTGTTAGTAATATTACGCAACACTATCAACCCATATGTTTGAAACATTTGATCTCAAGATTCTAATAATAAATGGCACATCTAATACATTAACCTATCCATATATCTCAAAAGCTGATTGGAGCTCTGAATTTCCAATACTTTTGGCATGCCGTTTTTTTCAGCTGTTTCATTAATATTAGCCTTTTTCTTGAGCAGGGAGATGGCATAGGAAAATGTCTAGTATTCCAGGTTCTGTGGGCATGGGTTCAAACTCTACTGCAACAGCTGATGGAATTTAAATTCAGTGGATAATTCTGGAATGTAAAGTTATTCTCTGTAATAGTGCCATGAAACTATCATTGATTGTTGTTTAAAATTCATTTGGTGCGTTAATGCTCTTTTGTGAAGGAAGTCTGCCACCTTATATGTTCTGAATCCAGATCTACAGTAACTTGGTTGACTCTTTATCAACTGTATTCTCAAATGTTCTACCAGTTTGGAGGTAATTAGGGCTGGACTACAAAATGCTGACCTCCCCAGCAATACCCACATCCCATGAAAGAATTAGAATAAAAGATGTGGACACTATTCCTGAAATTGTTCATCAGCCTTAAAGAATAAGGTTTTCTAGTCTGAATTTTTTTTTCAAGTGATTGAGATGTTGTCACCACTCCCCCAACTAATTTTGGCACTTCTGTACAGTTCTTCTTTTGTTATTTTTAAGTCAATACCATACAAAGACAATTAAAGTGTTTGATACTAATTATTCTATGAATTATTGGATGCAATTTAAGAAAAATTGCTGAGGTGCAACAAAGTTGCTTGCAAGTACATTGTGCACCCTATCAGCGTTCCGCAAGGACCACTCCCTTCGTGACTCCCTCGTCAGATCCACACCCCCCACCAACCCAACCTCCACCCCCGGCACCTTCCCCTGCAACCGCAGGAAATGTAAAACTTGCGCCCACACCTCCACACTCACTTCCCTTCAAGGCCCCAAGGGATCCTTCCATATCCGCCACAAGTTCACCTGTACCTCCACACACATCATCTATTGCATCCGCTGCGGCCTCCTCTATATTGGGGAGACAGGCCGCTTACTTGCGGAACGCTTCAGAGAACACCTCTGGGCCGCCCGGACCAACCAACCCAACCACCCCGTGGCTCAACACTTTAACTCTCCCTCCCACTCCACCAAGGACATGCAGGTCCTTGGACTCCTCCACCAGCAGAACATTACAACACGACGGCTGGAGGAGGAGCGCCTCATCTTCTGCCTGGGAACCCTCCAACCACAAGGTATGAATTCAGATTTCTCCAGTTTCCTCATTTCCCCTCCCCCCACCTTGTCTCAGTCGGTTCCCTCAACTCAGCACCGCCCTCCTAACCTGCAATCTCCTTCCTGACCTCTCCGCCCCCACCCCACTCCGGCCTATCACCCTCACCTTGACCTCCTTCCACCTATCCCACCTCCATCGCCCCTCCCCCAAGTCCCTCCTCCCTACCTTTTATCTTAGCCTGCTTGGCTACTCTCTCTCATTCCTGATGAAGGGCTTATGCTCGAAACGTCGAATTCCCTATTCCTGAGATGCTGCCTAACCTGCTGTGCTTTAACCAGCAACACATTTTCAGCTAATTTCCAACTTGGTAAAGACTACGTTGTAAATTTACATAGTCCAGCCATATAAGAGTGAGCCTGAAACCAAAGTAAGCAATAATGCACACATTTTAAAATCTGGGGGATAAAAAATTCTTCAGAGGAATTCTTCTACAATATTTCAAACCATAAACTAGAATCTTGGTCTCTAGCCAGACAATCCATCAAGCATTATCCATGCAGCTTATTGTGAAGACATAATGCTGCTCATCAGACACAGTCCGATACTGCAAGCATTTTCAATTCTAAACAGATTAGTTTCCAAATGTTTTAGCAGGTCATTTAGGAAATCACAAATCAGGTCTTCACTTACCCGGTATGACCAGCACCACATTACAATGCGGCACCAATGAGAGAGTGTTCACTATTACAGGATGTATACAGTGGAAAGATACCACCTAAGGTTGGACCAACATCTATCAGCTTGCATGAAGATCTCTGAAGTTTGTTATGCTATGCATTTCTCGGATTGAACTCTTACCCACATTGTGACATTCTATCTTTCAGTTCATTCAATCTTCTTCATTCACTTCTCTTTTGTTGGTTTTCATAGGCTGATTACACCAGGAGTAAAGGCTGATTCAAGTAAATTCCAAGTCTTTCACAACAATGGTTGAAACAACAACATTCCATTCATTTATCTGAATTGGGAAACTGGTCTGAATTGCTCATAAGGAAATTGTGATGATGATCGTAATCAATAAGTGACTTGAAAGTGCATTTGAACGTGGTAATTTACTTAATTCTGTTCACAACCTGTTCTGTTGGAGACTAATTTATTCACATAGAAATGCTAACATTTGGCTCGTGTTGTGTATCACTCTGGTGGCTTTGAAGATCAGCAAAGCATATGGCTTCAGAGTAAGGGTTTCAGTCAGATAGCATCTGAATCGGACATATCAATAGTAGCCTGTTTAACTGCGCACCTGGTGCTTCTCAGGAAAGAATAATGATAAAACAACTAGCAGCAAGTTCTCATGCAAGTTGGCAAATTTGGTTTTTTTCCAGCTAGACAGTTCACTTCAGCCACTATTTTTAACTCAGCAGCCCACATAACCAACTGTTTCATGCATGCCTGTAACATACAGGGTACAGGCAATTACCTTTGTTACCTCTGTAACCTTTGTAATCTCTTTTCCCTTTATCACCTTTTCACCTTCATATGTATGGTACTACAACAGGCCAAATCCCACAGAGAATCAAAGACAAAAAAAGTTATCACTTTGTCCCATTATTTTCCAACTCTGTGCGAGTCCATTAAAAGCCTTCAAGATTGACTTATTGTAATTGATATTCTTCAAACTGCCTGGGGATACTTGCATTGCATCCATTTGTGATTAGGATTATAGAGTCAATGGTAGGCTATTCAACCCATGAACCTGTTCCATCAATAGATTGAGTGGTGGATGTATTGTATCAAAACTCTACTAACACAACTTTGCCCTTCATTAATGAATATGCTTGGCTGATAAAAACTCTTATTAATTTTACTTTTATCATTTCAGCTGACCTCAGCTCAACAGACCTTAGAGGAGAGCAATTCAGATTTCCATGACACTGAAGCGAGATCAGGTCAACTTTTCAGAATAGGCTATGATAGTTGGTTGAAAGAATGAGAAATCAAATTGTCATGGGGAGTGTGGGTACACATGATTAGCAGTTTTGTTCATGTGGGAGACATGCAAAATGCTACATTGGATTAACCATCGATTTTCATCTTGTATTCTTCATGTAATTCCATGAGGGCTAATATAAATACGAACATCTGATAAAACATCAGTGTCTTTTAAAAGCTTTTTCTGGTTTCCATTATAGCAATCTGTTAGGGATGTGCTTAATTCTTTCAAGGCTTTCTTTATTACCCATCCTTTCATGGTGATAAAAATGTATTTGTTCCAGTTCAGCAGCCTTACTCAGATCTCTATCAAAAGGTTTGGGGTTAAAGGCCTTTTCCAGAGACTTGAGCAGAACAGTTCGGCTGGATCATCAGTGCTACATTACCAACAGATGAGTCTTTAAACATCTGCTCTCTCAGGTGAACATAAAAGGTTCACTGTTTCAGCAAAGCAAAGGAATTATTCTTGGCCTCTGGGACAATATCATTCCTCAATGGGCCTGACTAAGCAGACTATTTTGTCATTTTTCTCAATGCTGCTTTTAGACCTGTCTGTGCATAAAATCAGATTTCCTACAAACAAAATTCTTAAAGAGCACTTGATGGTTTTGAAGTGCTTTGTTGTGTCCTAAGGTTGTGAAAGTCACTATATAAAATACCAGTTCTTTCTTTTACTGTTTGCAATCGAATGACTGGGCGCGCTTATAAGAAGCAACCATTTAGTATGGACCGGGAATCTACAGGTTTCCTTTCCTGAATATTATTGGTGACGGAGATGACTTTTTAAAATGTATCTTAAATGAACATCTTATTCCCCTCCCCTGGTGCCAGAAGATTTATTAAAATAAGCTTACAACTTGCTACGGAGTGATTGAAATTAATGACTACTCAGTTGAACTGCAGTAACTCCTGGTATTACAAAAGAAAGGATGTAGCTTCTGAGGTCACAGTCAGACACTTTTATTGTTCCAGTTTAGATCACATACAATTGATCGTGTTAATCGCTTATCTTTAAGTATGCGTTGGTTCTTTTATTCATGTATCTAATGGGCTGGGGGAAATGAAGAAAGGTTTTCCTTAATTTTCCAATTTCTATTGAACATTTCAAGGTGCCAAAGGGATAAAAAATGGGAAGTGATATTTATTCAAGAAAGGTTATACGGTCTCTCCTAGCAAGTATAGACTGAACTATTTCACCTCAGAGATGGGCAAAGTTTTATAAACAATAATAGGTAGAATGATTCAATAAAGATGGTACTTGAGGGAAATTAGCTAAGAGAGGAATGGAACGGATTGGATTCCTATACAGAAACTCCACTGACTGAATAATCTTCTGTGCCATAAAAGCTCTATGGCTTGATGGCTGATTGAACTATATTGACAGCAACATTTTCTTTATTACTAAGAAGCAATCTCTGGAGTATACTTTCAACAAGACAAAAATGCTCTTGACTTACACTAAGGGAGACAGAAGAATGAGAGTTCAATACAATATCATGTGGGCCCCTATATTTGAAGATAATGAGTGAAGATTTACTTTCTGTGCTAAACTGAATGCAAAGACAATCACAGAACCTTACAACACTGAATGGACATTTGGCTCATCAACCATGTGATGGCATTTTGATACAGTTAACTCTTGCTTATTAATTCCTCAAATTTTTCAAGATACTACTGAATCTATTTCCACCATTCCAGATCACAGCACTCGATGTACAAAGCAAAATTCTGATAATATCCCCTTTGGTTCTTTTGCTAATTATCATAAATCTGTGCTCTCTGGTTACTACCTTCTCATTTGTGGAAACAGTTTCTTTTTATTCCCTCTATCAACACCCCTCATAATTTTGATGACTTCTGTTAAATCACACGTTGATTACCTCTGCTCTCACATAACTGAAATCCCCCATCCCTGGGAACTACAGGCAATTATCCTCTCAAAAAGCAGATTTAATAGACACCTTTAGCATCAGAGTGTCCCAAAATAGTTCAAAAAGTACCATTTTTTTTGAGACATGGGCAGGTTGGGAATTAATTTTTTTCTCTCTGCCCAATGAGAGAAATGAGCATACTGCAACTAGTAGGAATGGAGATTGGCCATTATATTTGGTAGGCCTATGAAGAACTTCTAAAGTGTCAACACTGGTGTAATATAGGAAACATAGCAGCCAACTTGCACAGTGCAAACTTCCGCAAACAGCAACGTGATAATGACCAGATAATTTGTTTTGCTGGGATGCTGATTGAAGGATAAATATTGGCCGCAATATCAGGGATAACTCTCCTGCTCTTCTTTGGAATAATGCCATGGGATTAGATTAGATTAGACTTACAGTGTGGAAACAGGCCCTTCGGCCCAACAAGTCCACACTGACCCGCCGAAGCGCAACCCACCCATACCCCTACATTTACCCCTTACCTAACACTATGGGCAATTTAGCTTGGCCAATTCACCTGACCCGCACATCTTTGTGACTGTGGGAGGAAACCGGAGCACCCGGAGGAAACCCACGCAGACACGGGGAGAACATGCAAACTCCACACAGTCAGTCGCCTGAGTCGGGAATCGAACCCGGGTCTACAGGCGCTGTGAGGCAGCAGTGCTAACCACTGTGCCACCGTGCCGCCCACATTTACATCTAAGAGAGCACATGGTGCCTCTGACTAACACTTCATCCAAAAGACAGCACCTCTGATAGTACAGCACTCCCACAGCATTGCAAAACTATGTCAGCCTGGATTGTTGTGTTCAAGCCCTGGCATGGTTCTTGAACTTTGAACTTTGCAACTTAGAGAGTGTTTAGAAATCAAGTTTATCAAAACTTTAGAATTATCAGTGGGAAGGGATTATTCCAGTGCAGGCAATTAATCAATAGAACATATCTAAAGCTATCTAATTATATGTTGTAATCATTGTAAAATTAGTTAAAATCTTGATGTTTAGATAAAATAACACATACAAAATATTGCTGAGCAGCTTCATTTATTATTTTGGTTTGCATGAAATAATGTCATTTTATTGAAAATAAAATGAGGTTTATTCAATTAAATTAAAGCAGACAATGCTTTAAATGGCTGAAATCAGCAATTTTCCCAGCTATAATTAATAACATTTGGTCTGTCATCAATCATGAAGAGTTTTTCTGATGGTCTAATGGTTGGAATTTGGTGCTATCACCACGGCCCATGTTTGATCCCCAGTCAAGGAATGACTGCTTATTGCTCGGATGGGAACTGTGGATCGAATGCAAATTTAAGAGCCCTTGTGGTATACTGATAGTGTCTCTACCTCTAGGCCAGGAGGCTTGATTTAAAGTCAAACCTACTCCAAGCATGTGTAATAATATCTCTGAACAAGCTGGTTTAAAAAAAATCTGTAGATCATGAAGAAAATATCAACTGCATGAGTTATTTTGTTATGCTGTCAGTAGCTGAACTGGGATATGGATAGACTGTTCAGATGACCTTTTGTAATCCCCATAGTGCAAGCTACCTGATTCACATCAGTCATTTTGAAGCTGGTGTAATTGTGTATCCAAGTCTATTTTTGGTGGATTTAGCTCATTATAACTGGCCTGAGGCTGACTCATATTTTCTACAATCTCCTGTCACTAGACTAGAATCTCCCACTCAGTTTTAAGTTTGAAACATTGTCGTGTAACTGGCTGCAATTTCAAATTCATTTAGTTAACAAGACTGCATGGACTCGCTCCAGAGCTGGTTCTCAGCCATCATCAAGATGACAATGACAACATGGAACAAATTTGGCATGGATGAAAATGAGCCACTCATCATGCTGATGGTATGAAAAACAATCTTTGACTTGGACAACATTTATTGCTTGATACAACACTGCAAACTTTTCTCTGAAAGTAATGTGAAAGTGTTCAACAAAAGGCCATGATTATGATTATTATTTGAATGATGGAGAATGTAGCTGGGAAAATGATTACAAGATTACCAGTATCCTGGGTATGGAAAAATGCATAATGAGCAGATAAAAAGTACACATATCACAATGGAGGCATGCGGTGACTTATGACACCTTCATTCAAGCAAGTGGGGTGCTAAACAATACATATACAATAAAATGAATAAAGCTTTTTTATTCATCAACACAATCAACAGGAAAACTAGCTCAACATAGATTAACATATTTTCACTTGGTTCTTAAAATATTCTCACAACTTTTACATTTGGATTTGGGAACACTTAATCGCAGTTCTTTATCAGCATCACTTTTTTATTTGGATTAATCTTGTTAGTTTTGATTTTGAACAGAATATATTATAAGGGCTGCCAATCGTTATTCTTGTTCTTGGTGGTCAGCACAGATTTGATGGGCTGAAAGGTCTGTTTCTATGCTGCATGACTCCCTGACTCTGATTATGCTAAATATGGCATTTTTTTTCTAGAAGACAATGTTATTATGACAGATTTCTGACATAACCAAAATATACCCTATTATAAGTCCTATTACTTTATCCACCTCTCAACATTTGCAAGACTAATATTTCTCTGTGCTCTCATTTTTGAATAATACAATTGACTAACCTTTTTCCCAATTTCTATGATGGCCTGATAGGCAAAAGTGCTCTCAAATTTTGTATTTGGCTGTATCTTGAAAAATTCAATTTCAAAATGTATTGTCCATCCCATTGCCCTGACATTGATTGTATATCTTAATGGAACTGAAGGATTAGCTAGATAACTGCCGTGAGAAAAATCAAGCATATTAATAAGATAAGGTAAAGGATTAAGAGTACTCCATATGATTCAAGATCACGGCTGAACTTCATAACTCCACATTCTCCCCCTATCACCATATCCTTTATGCTTAAAGATCCAACAATCTCAGTTACGAAAGTGCGCAATAGATATACGCAAGGTCCTCTGGGCTGCAGAATTCCAAAGATTTCCAAACTTTCAAATCCTATATGTGATTGATTAACTTGAATGATCTCCAGCTCTAGATCATCAGAAGATTAAACCCTACACCATCTAATCCATGCAGCACTCTATGAATTCTATACATTTCAATTATCATTTTTATTAGTTATTGTGTTTGAAAATAAACACAGTACACCATACTGTGATTTGTTGATTGTGGATTATTGCATTTGTAGTATATTGTACTATAGAATTAGTGGGACTAAGTTTAATTCTCAGCCTATGCTACATTTCCTAATTTCACCTGAAGCAATAGTTGCAATGTTCCAATTGTCATTTTTATTCCTGGAGGAGAAAGTGGGAGAAAGAAAGCTGGTATATTCCAGCACCAAATACTGCATTTGGGAGGGGTGATTAATAATTTTGACCAAATTTCTTTCTGTCCTCTTCTAAGGTTGAAATGCCCAATGTAATTTCTCCCAACCTGTTCATTAGAATGCAGACAATTTCAGTGAGCAGTTTTGATTCTTGAGGGAATTACAACTGAGCCTGATCAGTCGCCAAACACTGACTGCGTGCATATATTTTCCACTAGATGTCACTTCCTGGTGACCAGTGAAAATTGTCATGAGTTGTTTTCCTTCCTAAATCCATGATGTTACAGTCAATTACAGAATCCTACCACCAATTCATAGAATTCCTACAGTGCAGATAGAGACCATTCAGCTCATCAAGTCTACACCAACCTCCAAAGTGCATCTAACAGTTCAATACAACATTAATCTGTACACTTAAATAGCAAGAGTTAAACAGGAGAACTCTGTGCCATTGGTGTGAGCTTTATATTTGGAGAAATTACTCTATCAGTGTGTCAATTCATCACTAATGGTCCTGCTTTCTAAAGTGAATAATCTAATAAAACTCCTGCTAACAAGGATTGGCTGCCCCTATAATTCATCAGAAAATTTCAAACTGCATGTAAAAATATATAGGTTGAAAAATCAAATGTATATTCATTGGTTTAGTTAAAGATTGATTTTTGCTGTAAATTAGCAGTCTACAAGATAGAAGGAAACAAAGTCTCACCATGCCAATAAACAGTGATTTTAAAAATATTGAGGAAGTTGACCGAGTATAAATTTCAGTTATCGCAGAATATTATGAAAACATATTAGCACACTGTCAAAAAAGGCAGAAATTAAGATTTGATCACTTATGCCTGATAAATAATGAATATGGTGTCATGGACAGCCATGAAGGTTACCCCAGAGTAAAATGGGACCTTGATTAGATGGCCCGATGAACTGAGAAGGACCAGATTAATTTAGATAAATGTGAGGTTCTACATTTTGGTCAGGCAAATCAGCGCAGGACTTATACACTTAATGGAAAAGTCCTAGGCAGTATTGCCAACAAAGAGACCTTGGAGTGCTGGGTTCATAGCTCCTTGAAAGTGGAATTGGAGGTAGATGAGATAATGAAGAAAGTGTTTGGTGTGCTTGCCATAATTGGTTAGAGCATTGAGCATAAGAGTTGGAAGGTCATGTTGTGGCTGTACAGGACTTTGGTTAGATTACTTTTGGAATATCAATCCTGGTCTCCATGCTATAGGAAAATGTTATGAAACTTGAAAGGGCTCAGAAAAGATTTACAAGGATTTTGCCAGGGCTGGAGGGTTTGAGCTGCTGGGAGAGAAAAGGTTAGGGCTATTTTCCCTGAACTTGAGGTTAAGGGGTGACCTTACATTACTGTATAAAATCATGTGGCAGATGGATAGGGTGAATAGCCAAGGCCTTTTGTCCAGGGTAGGAGAGTCCAAAACTAAAGGCATAGATTTAAGGGTAGCCATGATGTGGAAGTGCCAGTGTTGCACAAAGATAAAAATCACACAACACCAGGTTATAGTCCAAATAAACCTATTAGACTATAACCTGGTGTTATGTGATTTATAACTAGGTTTAAGGGAGAGGGAAAAGATTTAAAAGGAAGCTTAGGGGCAACTTTTTTCACACAGAGGGTGGTGCGTGCATGGAATGAGCTGCCAGAGGAAGTGGTACAGCATATAAAAAGCACCTGGGTGGGTACATGAATAGGAAGGGTTTGGAGAGACATGGGCTAAACGCTGGCAAGTGGGACTAGATTAATTTAGAATATCTGGTCAGTATGGACAAGTTGGACCAAAGAATCAGTTTTCATGCTGTACATCTCTATGACTGTCCATTATTTATCTAAAATCAATACAAGTGCAGTTTTTCAAAACTAAAATAAACTTGGGACTGAATCCGTGCAGGAATACGGATGGGAGTGGTGAGAGGATGGGGAAATGTGTTGGGGGGTGGGGGAGTTCGGGTCAGGTCAAGGGTCATTGGGAGTATTTGGAATGCCTGAAAAGACCAACAACTAGTCAGTGTGGCGCCAAGCCAAAAGTACCATCTAGCCGAGCCTAAAAGGCCCCTAAGTTATTTTCTTCGTTATTCATAACTTTTAAAATCGTGGTCCAGCTTTTTTTAAAAAGTCTGATTTTTGGACATCGCCCAATTCTGAGGCAGGGTATATGTATGTAAAATATAACGATACTGAAGACCGGTTAGTTCCCCGTTGGATTTGATCGCCGATTATTTTATTCCAGATCTGTTAGAGCAGCTTTTACCCTATCAACCACTTGAGAAGTGAGTGCTCAGCCGGATTGAACACGGATGCTGAATTCTTTCTGCATGTTCAGCGTGCCTTTTATTAAATGCTGACTGCTAAACTATCTGAGTCCAGCGAATGACTCTGGCACGAACTGAGAAAGCAGCAATGAGTAATTAAAATAACTTGACTTGAAGTTTTTATTTCGGTGCCTTGAGGCAAATGTAACTTTATTTTAATTGTTGAGGTGAGGGATTATCCATTTTTTGTTTAATCTTATTCAGTTCTGTTTTCACATGAAGCGTACGTTTCTATTTAAGAGCTGTTAGATAAAGAGTTGCTGCTATTGGGGGGTTGGAGTCTGTATACAGAAATAGCAACATGACTGCTGTTTGTTGATGTGAAGAAACATTTTTGTGCTGTTAGGGGAAAAGATATCGCTTAATTGTTGAGGTCAACCTCCCAATTTTAGCAGGAGATTACATATAACTGTACTTGATCATTAACGTGAATTTTTTGTAGATTAAATGCAGGTAGACTTATTCATAACAACCAACGGCTTCAGAAAGGAGGCAATGCATAATTCTGAAACTTGGCCGTTTTCAGTTATAAATTGGTGCAGATCGGAACCCCAAGGCGCTGGAAGGAAACCAAATGACCTGATTGCAAAGCACTTCAGCTTAATGGCAGTATTACAGCGGATATTAATTGATTTCTGACCCATTAATAAGAGCTTTTGCGAGGCCTGGATTCATGTCCCACCTGTTCCAGAGATGAATTATAGCAATTCTGAACAGGCTGATTAAAGGTACTTTTTCAATAAGGGCTCTGTAGTGCAGTGGTAGTGTCCATACTCCAGACTGGGAGGACTGTGCTCAAGTTCCATCTGCTCTAGAACTGTGTAATAACACCTCTGAACAGGTGGATTAGAAAAATGGAGTTTTTCATAAAAAGGGCTCTTGTGGTGCAGCAGTGCCAGGGTTCAAGTCCCACCTGTTCCAAAGGTGTGTAATACCACCTCTGACCAGGTTTGTTGAGAAAATACAATGAATTTAGTAAGTTGCATGGCTCTACAACTTTCAAACATTAGTGCAACCAATTTAGAATGGGGGGGGGGGAACAATCATAAAACAGTCCCATTTTCTGATCACGAGGTTTGGACAGCCAGACTTGAGAGTGTACTTGCGCTACCATTAATGGTTTTCAAAAAATCATTACTATAAAGATTTAACCAGTATCAAAATGACTATGTTGATTGGTGGACTATATAGTTAGAAAATAGCTCTTTAAGTGTTCACTAACTGCAGTTTTGACTACATAAAGAAAGAAGATTTGTTGCTTTTTTTTCTCCTAGCTGATCCTGTTTCTCACAACCGTTTTACATTTCTTACCGTAATATACTCCTCCACTTCATACTCCTCATACTCTTCATATTCCTCATATTCTCCCTCATCGTCTTCCATTTTTACTGTTTATCACTGATTGAGTGTCCTAAAGCAAAGCAAGGTGTTAGATTCTAGTACAATGCACCAAATGGAAGATTAAAATGCACAGGTAAGTCAAAGAAGATGCATTAACGAAAATCTGCAAATGTAAATTATCTTAAAGGACTCCGTCATGGGATCCAGAAAGAATCAACCCTTGAGGTGCTCTATATACACATCTAGATAGACAAATAATGTATGGCAGACATACCGTACAAAAATACTTGCTGGGCGTCAGCAAAAAAGTATACCTAACGACCTCATAGAAATGAGACTTGACACTGTCCAATTACCGTAGGATTGTACTCCCCTCAGTTTCTGCACTCTTAAATTTACAGCTGTAAAAAGGAGGGGGGAAAGTAAGTTAAGTGCTGATGACAAATAACTAAATAAAATGAAGATCTAAGTATTTATTTGCAAAGTTTTGTTCAAGGAATGATTTGCTTGCACTGTCACTATTAAGTCTCCATGGATGGCACAATACATGGGGAGGGGAGGGAAGTGTTTAGATCAAGTAGCAAGGGTTTGCAACAGCTGCTCCTATGCTTCGAGAAATTTGTCACATAGGTTAATGGTACTGTGCGATTGGCTGGTTTAGTTTAGCTAGCTGAGTTGCAATTCCTTCTGAGGCAAGCAAAGTGCACAGAGTTAAATTTAGGAACAGAGTCCGTTGAACTTTTTTTTAACTCTCTGGATGTTCTAATATTCTAATAAAATAAGCAGTATCTTCTACACGATTCCACAATTACAACAAAAGCAGTGGCTGTTACACCATGTTGGAAATATCCTTAAACAAAGGAATAATAACTTCAAAGATTTACTGTACACTAATTGAAGACCAAATCGATTCTGTCCTGATCAGATATACTGTATAGTAATTAAAGCACATAGTAAGTATAGCACCTCTTTGCACGAACATCTTACAATCCGGACGTGAAGACAAATCACAAAATCTTACCGGTGATATTTAAAAGTAATTTTCCCCAGCAGCTACAGCCTCCCCAACGTTCCCCTCCCAAGAAACGCTGGGCAAGAGCTACAAGCTGCATCAGCGTCTAAATTAACATGTGAACTGGCAGACCAATCACCAAGCGATTTTACTCAAGTTTCAGCTGCTAAATATACCTAGTGACCCCTTTAATAGCCACCTGTTCAGCAAACCCGAGGAGGGACACCAGTGATGCTGGTCAAAAGCTCGGATGACCTCAGACAATGCAAATTCAGTGGCTGAAGCTTCCAGGGAAGTGTTGCTTTCTTTTCAAATTTGCAGCAGTGGAGAGTTTCCCTCTGAAATTTTACAATTCATCATTTTCATTGGTATATTAAGTATAAGGCAGTGAGTTCAAAACATTAAACTTAACAATGTTTCATCATTTCTCTTCATGTTGCTAATGTTTAATTTTGCCACATTTTATGATCCAGTAGTTGCATGTAAAAGATGGATGGAAATAAGTTCAACAAATGTAAAATTTGAACTGAAATTGCTGGAACTGTCAATAGATAAGGCAATGTATGCAGAGAGAAACCGTATGAATGCTTCAGGTCAACGACATTCCTTCAGATCTAAAGGAAGGTAAACTCTTTCTCTTCATAGATGCCCACTTGGTCTGCTGAGTATTTCCAGTATCCACAGCACTTTCTTTTGTTTCCATAAATATGGTGCACTTAGTCGGAAAAAGATTTTTAGATTAGACTTACATTAGATTAGACTTAGTGTGGAAACAGGCCCTTCGGCCCAACAAGTCCACACCGACCCGCCGAAGCGCAACCCACCCATACCCCTACATCTACCCCTTACCTAACACTATGGGCAATTTAGCTTGGCCAATTCACCTGACCCGCACATCTTTGTGACTGTGGGAGGAAACCGGAGCACCCGGAGGAAACCCACGCAGACACGGGGAGAACGTGCAAACTCCACACAGTCAGTCGCCTGAGTCGGGAATTGAACCCGGGTCTACAGGCGCTGTGAGGCAGCAGTGCTAACCACTGTGCCACCGTGCCACCCACTGTGCCACCGTGCTGCCCACAATTTCTGGAATGTTTGAGTTAAGTATAATTAATTGGATTAGTGAATTAGTAGCAATGTGACAGGAAATTCTAAGTTATTTAGTCTCTTCCACTGGACAATTCCATCCACCCCAATGCTCTTCAGAAAATGTATTTGTTTATTTTCAGGATGCCATTCTTTCATTTTCTTTAGATTTTCAAACATGCCATATCACCCCAACTGCACCATTTTTTACATGGTCTATGGTTTGGACATGATTTCTGTTTGTCTGTTTGGAGATAGTATTTTATGAATGAATTATTTTCAGGTGAATTGATGACAGCTAGTCCTGATCAATGCTGCCCATTCTTGATACCCTATGACAGGGATTTGTGTCATCTGCTGAAATCTTTCTAGCTTATACCTTTTGAGATTGTGCAGTTGCATTGAATGGCTATGAATGACTAGATGTAACCAAAACATTGATAATATAGTTCAAGTTGAGCAAATTATGTTTTTTAAAAACAAAAGCAGTGGTGGGGTACAGCTAATGGCCAACACTATGATCTAACTTCTCAGTTGACTATTCTCAATTCACTGCCATAATACAAGAGCTACATCCAAAGCCATTGGACATGTGCATTATTAGGCAAAACATCACATCAAGCCATATGAAGAGTAATGAGAATAAGTGTTCAGAAGCTTGGTTTAAGTTGTATGTTTTAAGATGTGCCTTAAAGAAGGAGATGGAGCATTGAAGGGGGGAGTTTTAGATCTTGCAAATTACTTAAATTAGATGACTGTCAAATTTTTATGTCCTATGTTTGGTAATTTGGTCAGATTCAGCACCACAACTATTCAAAAAGGCAGGCTGCATGTCTCCTAGAAAATAGTGTGCCTCTTTTATCTGTTCATTTTTTAAGTGGTAGAGAGTCACCCTCGGTCCCTACTCAGATCTACAGGAATACACCATATATTGCCCACAGGACTACCTTTCTACTTGATTGGCAGCTTGAGTACACATTCTTAACAGATCAACGTTTAGTCTGCAATTGAGGCATAATTTATTTAACATAGGACAAGTAAAGAAATTAATTAATTGATCAACATCCACCTGCCTAAAAGCATGAGTGCACACTCGCCAGAATGTGACTTTATAGATTCTCTTGTTGTAGATTCCTGCATGAACTAAGAAGCTGCCTTCATATAACAACCTGATTTCATTAATTTTTTAAAGGAGATTTAGCCAAGGTTAAAAATTAAAAATTTGAAGCTGCACTGGTCAGGTGCACTGTACATGTGCACCTGAAAGGTAGCTGAATGAGTTGAAACTCCTATTTGTTAAAAGAGAGGATTTACAAGAATATCAAGAAATGGGATTGGGAAGTTTATATCTGTTGAGAAAACTCGATCACATTTTCTTGATGAGGTGACTAAAGAATGAGTTAAAAGAGGTCTTCTATATGATGAAATCTTTTTCTTGGAATAAGTGGATTAGTGAGGAACTGCTTGACTAGGTGCCATTAATATAGAAAATCCAGCAGGCTTCATAGAATTTCGACAGTGCAGAAGGAGGCTATATAGCCCATTGAGTCCATACCAATCCTTTGAAAAATGTTTCATCCAGACCTAGCCTCCTACCATATCCCATAACCCCATGCTTAATCCATTTAGACTACGCATTCCTGGACACTTTGGGACACCTTAGCATGGGGGGGCTCCCTGCCTCATTTCTGGTGAAGGGCTTTTGCCCAAAACATTGATTTTCTTACTCCTTGGATGCTGCCTGACCTGCTGGGCTTTTCCAGCTCTACTCTAATCTTGACTCTAATCTCCAGCATCTGCAGGACCAACTTTCACCTAGACACTTTAGCATAGCCAATCCACTTAAATTGCACATCTTTCAACTGTGGGAGGAAACCAGAGCACCTGGAAGAAGCCTACACAAACACAAGGAAAATATGCAAACTCCACACAGACAGGCAGCAGAGGGCTGGAATCAAACCTGGATCCCTGGCACCGGGAGGCAGCGGTCTCATCATTGTGCTACCATGCTGGTCATGAACAGTAACTTGTTTACCGTTAGGCAGTGGTGACAATGTAGAACTACTAGAGGGAGTGGTTGTGTAGACATAGATAATACATAAATGGTCAATACTTTTGATGCATTTAAGGCAGTGGCCCCAAAACTATGGGGTCACCCCCACCTGGGGTTGCAGAGAGGGTGATTGGAATTGCAAGCTCCCCCTCCCCTGAGAATGGCCCTTATAACGGCCAGGCAGCAACACTTGCCCTGTTCTTCTCTTGGCCTCTCTCTCACTCTCTCCAGATCATATTATTGTGCATTATTGGTGTGAAATAAACTAGTTGAAGAAAAGATTAATCCTTATCCTCTTAAACCTTGCTACTGGATCCAATTAAGGCACTGCTGGCCTTCTTCTGAATACCAATGAAAATTGTTACCCAAAGGGCAGAAGCAGCACTCCGGCTGAGGCTATCAGAGCTGAACCCCTAACTTTCTCCTTCAACCAGCTCACTGGCCTGCATTGTAAATGTGAGGGGATGGTAGGAATGATGATGCATTGAGTGTTCTGCTGCCAGGGAATATAGAGAGCTTATCCAAAACCTCAGTGGCTTGTAACTGTCTCTCAGAATGGACTGAATTTTACCAAAAATCAGCTACATTTCATGAAGTGTTCCTACCCATGAACTCTAGTATGTTTTCCCATGCAGTACTCCACAAAGCCAGGAATTTCTCTGCAGCTCCCATCACCCTGTATTGCAGCACCCTGTATTGTACTCCACTCATGCTGTCATACGTTCAGCAATGGTGGATGTACTCAGCATTACAGGGACTGCCTGTGAATCCCAGCAGTACGTTTAAAATGTAGCCATGTATCAGGTCACATGCTGTCAATTGGGAACTGCCCTTTACAGATCCTGGGTGTGAAGAATTACTCAGATACTTGAGGAAGAGACGTTAGCTCCCTAATTTGCCAACCTGGAGAGGCTACTATACGTGGTAGGGTGGAAGAAGGCTGTGCTCTTCCCTCAGGTCCATCTGAGGAGACCACAGCACGAGATCCTGGCCTGAAATTGCCACCTAGATCAGTGCAGTGTCCACAGTGGGGACAAAACCCTGTAATGTTGCAACATGGCTAATGACCTTCAATGCTCAGTGAGGGAAATGACCACCATCTTCTCTCTAGGAATAGGATTAGGCCAGTCAGCCCCTCAAGCCTGTTCAGTCATTCAGTGAGTTCATGGCTGCTCTGTGGCCCGACTCCATATATCTGCCTTTGGCCCATATCCCTTAATAACGCTGCTTGATTTTAAAAATAAACAAATCTATCTCATATTGAAAACTAGGAACTGATCCAGCATCTACTGCCATTTTTGGAGGAACATTCCAAACCTCTACCACCCTTTGCGTGTAGAAGTGCTTCCTAACTTCTCTCCTGAAAGGTCAGGCTCAAATTCTCAGGCTACACGCCTAGTTCCAGAATCACTAACTAGTGGAATAGTTATCATAATCAATCCTGTCTTTTGTTGATAATTTGAAGATTTTCTACAGAAAACCCCATATTCCTGCAAACTCTGCCAGTGCACCCACCTCCCACCAAGGCTCTCATCACCACTCTTGCTGGAACATCTTCTCTCATTCGTTCTCACTGCCCCAAAGCCCCACACTACTAACCTTGCATGCTTGCTATGCTGCCTACTGACTCGGGACATCCAATCACCTTGCCCCCACACTCCCTTCCCAACATACACTACCATTCCTGGCAGCTACTTTAATCTCATTCCATTCCTCTTTTTGTCTTATTCCAGAAGAAAACAGCCATAATGTACCAAAGACAGCCAAGATGGTTGATAGGATGCCCGACATCTTTCTCCATCAAGATCTTTGCTTTCATGGGAGAAGGTAGCAATTGCTCAGGTGATGATGCCAGGACGTCCATGTTCCCAGCAATCAAGTAGGATTCAAAGAAGAAAGAACAAAGAAAATTTACAGCCCAGGAACAGGCCCTTCGGCCCTCCAAGCCTGAGCTGAGTCACTGTCAGATGCTATGCTGCTCTCTCATTATCATCACTGTGAATGTATTGTTAAAACTTCTACCCCTGTTTCACAGCTCTTTTGGCTTTGGCCAGGGGTTTCACAGTTACCTACAATATTGACATTCAATTATTTGCAAGTTTATTGAGTTTAAGAAGCAGCAGTTTAAGTATGAAACAGTATTTAATGACAACGAAAGGAAATTTATGACCCATTGCAGTTGAGAATGCTTTACCAATCCTGAAGCTGTTCTGTAAAATGCAGAAACTGAGACCTTCACCCTATGTGTTTTGGAGTTCTGAGGTTTTGCGGTGCTTGATGGTAACAGATTTTAATAGTACATCTTTGTTCATTTCTTGCTCTCTCTCTCTCACACACCTTAGTGACCATTGAGCCCTTGCCCATCTTTATCTTTGGGTTAGTTAACCATTCTTTCTAAGACCAAAAGCTTCTTGTTTTCCCAAACAATACATTGATAATAGAGTATATATATGGTGCCAGATGCTATACTGTTAATACCAATTCAATAGGAAATGGTGACCTCAGTGATTCTTGTTACCTTTCCTTTTGTTTTTATATGCTAGAGATTTGTTTACATTTGTAGAAGGTGAAATTCAGCTGTGGCACTCATGTTGCATGGAAAATACTAATAAATTCAGATTTAAAGAAGGTTCAGATTTCTAACTGGTCCCCTATTGAGAAGGAAACATCCTTACTGACTTCTTTCAACTAAGTTTTAACTTACCTATCTACTTTTAAAGTACAAGTTTCATTCCCTAAGTTCTTGATTGCATATCATAGTTAACACGCTAAAGTTATTAGAAAAGTTGATATCAAACTTTGGCAGCTACTAAGAGAACCAACATCCTCAACCAAGTTTTCTGACTGACATTATGTACCCGGTAATATGGGGCACACTTGTCTGACTTTTTTGCTTTTTTTCTTTCTATTTCTTTGATCTGCAGGATCTTTTTAACTGATGTTTTTGCAAGTTACTGGTTCTATCTAAGATTTATTTCTTGTTCAGAAACAAAACAGCAGGGGAAATTTTGGGTTGGCAGATTGAGATTCACCCTTCGTACCTTAATCCACATGGAGACATTGATTATCGATACTGTGGTGTTATATATAGATACATGTACGAGGAAGCAACTGTTTCTCATTGTTAGCTCCAATTAGTTGGATGCAGAACGTTAACCTCCAAAGGGGCTAATATCTTCTCCATGTCTCTGAATGTTCATGTCACGAGTTGATGATTCTAGATCCAGGGTGAACCCATAGGCTGGCTTACCTGGGATTCCAATGTCATAACATCCCAATAAGCCTTTCCTCTTTCCAAGCTAAGAGAAAGTGAGGACTGCAGATGCTGGAGATCAGAGTCAAGAGTGTGGTACTGAAAAAGCACAGCAGGTCGGGCAGCATCAGAGGAGCAGGAGAGTTGATATTTCGGGCATAAGTCCTTCATCAGAAATTAGGCTTGTGGACCAGGGTGCTGAGAGGGGATGGGGGGTGGGGCTGGGGAGAAGGTAGCTAGGAATGTGATAAATCGATGAAGGTGCGGGTGGAAGTGATAGGTTGGAGGGGAAGATGGAGCGGATAGGTGGGAAGGAGGGAAGATGGACAAGTAGGACCGGTCAAGGGGTGGTGCCGAGTTTGGAGGCTTGGAACTGGGATTAGGTAGGGGAGAGGGGAAATGAGGATGCTGGTGAAGTCCACATTGATCCTGTGTGGTTGTAAGGTCCCAAGGCAGAAGATGAGGCATTCTTCCTCCAGGCATCAGTTGGTTAGGTTTTGGCAATGAAGCACTGAGACCAGTACTGATATATAAAGATCTGCTTTGGTGGAATAATGGTCTTCACTTGAACTGTGCTGGGAACAAGTCCTGACAAATCAAATAATTAAGGCTGTAGAGAGACTTCAAACTAATTAGAGGATGAGAAGGTTTGAGACAAGGGAACTGTAAGTTTTCACAACAAAGGGATAAAACAGTATTGTGGGACAACTATTTTGACAAATAGGGGACAGAAAGAGACACAGTATATAAGTGTAAAAAAGGCAAATAGGAACAAATGGGAAAACAAATGCTAATAAGACAAAATCAATGGCCCTTGAATGCATGTAGTATTTGGAATAAGGTAAATTAATGACACAAATGGGGTTAATGGATATGGTCTGACAATCATTGTGGAGTGAGAATTAAAAGATCAAAATGAACCTTCAGAGGTATGTGACCTTTTGAAAAACACAGGAAGAGAAGGATGAAGGGGGTAACATTGTTAGTACAAGATGGAATTAGTACATTAGCAAGAAATGATCTTGGATCTAATGATATAGAATCCAGATAGTTGGAGGAAAGAAACAACAAGGGAAGAAGACACTGTAGGACTCTTGGCTTCCTAACAATAACTGTTTTATAGCACAGAGAATATATCCGAAGGTAATGAGAACATATGAAAAAAGCCATATTAATCATGGATGACTTTAATCTTCATATCAATTGGGTAAGACAAATTAGCAAATGAAGCTGTAAGGACGTATTCATAGAGTGCGTTCAGGATAGTTTCCTAAAGCAAATTGTTGTGGAATTAACCATGGGTCAAGCTATTTTTGACCTGGCAATGTGTAATGAGGCAGGTTTAATAAATGACCTCAAACTAAAAGGGAACTGTGACAATACCATGGTAGAATCTAGCAATTTGAGAGAGAGAAACGTGTGTTGGAATCAATTACTAAACTTAAATATGGGTAATTCCATGGGAATAAGGGTAGACTTGGGATTGGAGTCGACCCAGGAAGGGAGTGAATCGGAAAGACAGTTGACGAACAATGACCAGTTTAAAAGAAAAGTTCATGACTCACATAAATCCCAGCGAGGAAGATGGATACTAGGATAGGGATAGACCAAACATGAGTCAAGATTAAAGCAGGTCAGGCAGTATCGGAGGAGCAGTTTCATGCAAAAGCCCTTCATCAGGAATGAGCAAACCAAACATGAAGAACCAGAGAAGTTGGGATTATATCAAATTGAAAGAAAATAACATACAATGTGTTCCAAAGATATTTGGTAAATCAGGGAACTGGGAAAGCTTTAAAAATGCACCAAAATGGAACCCAAATATAATTAAGAGGGAGAAAATAAACTAAGAGTAAACTGGCAAGTAAGATAAAAACAGATAGTAAGAGCATCTTCAAATGTATAAAAAGGAAGAGAGAAGCAACAATGAACATTGGTATGTCAAAGAATGAGACTGGGGAACTAATAATGGGGAGGCAGGAAATGGTGTTAAATAAATATTTTGCCTCAGTCTTCATTGCAGAAGATACTAATAGCATTTTATACATATAAATAATGAAGGGGCTAAAGGTAGGGCAGAGAAAATCACAATAACTATCACTAAAGAAAAAGTACTTTGAAAATTGATGGGGCTAAAGATTAATGGTTGTACCCTTGGATTTAAAAGGAAGTAGCTGCAAAGATAGTCAATGTAGTAGTAGAACATTAAGTTTATTTCACTTGTGTTACATTAGAATCAATGAGATCCAGATGGCATTTAGGGAACTTGATGGTGCTCTTGATCAGTCAAGAACAGCTCAAAATAATGAACCAGTGAGTAGGTAAAACCATGTTTTTACAAATTACTTTAAAAGCACACATGCATGTTTTGTATGATGTGTTTAAATGTTGATCGAGAACACACAAACTTTAACAATTATATACTGAATGTTAATTTGATACTTTATTACTCTAATGTTTCTGTTTGGCACCTTAATTTTTAAGTGTTAAAATGGGACCATTTTGAAAGATAGTTTGTGAAGCACTGATTTAAAGGGAAGCTACATAAGAATAAGAGAACAAAGAGAATAGAGGATTCTGCAGATGGAGTTAAATGAGAAAAGATGGAGTAAATATGTTGGTGTGGTCTCTTGGGCTGAACAGCCTGTTTCTGTGCTGTGAAGTATATTTCCATATATCTTCAAATATTTCCGTCTGGGTTCAGCACTTGGGTTGCAATTGTTTCTGCTGATTTACACCATTTCAAGTTTCATGAATTCTAATAGTTTTAGCAGGACATTTTAGTGTAGTTAATATCTGCAGAATGGGTGCCTTAATAACTTTCATTCATGCTCACAGAAGATATTCAATGTCTCCATATGCAATGATGGAAGAGATTAATTTGTAAAGTGTTAAGAGTTTTCTATCTAGAGCCCAATTGCTGTCACCATTTATAATCACTTCACCAATCTCACATTGTCAGGTTAATATCGTACATCACTTTCAGCAGCACCAAGGGAGATCTGCTAGTATCGGTTAATTACTTGCATCTTGTCTAAATCTGGATTTTACAATGAAAATCCTGACACTGCAGATCAACATTATCAAGAAGCACTGTGGCCTCGAGTAACCCTGAAATTCATCTAATTATTTTAAGAGCCTTAACATTTGGAACCTTCATGTATCAGTGACAAAAGAATGCTATTAGTAAGTTGCCCTCTATAAAATTATAAGGTTTCTCAAAGATGTCTAAATGCTTTGAATGGTTTTTATGCTGAGGTTTATAATGTTTTAAAAATTGTTTTACTATTTGCTTTGGGTACCTTTTTCTTGTCATTACAAAAATATACTCATAGCTATGCAATACGTTAATAGTCAGTGTTGAAGTACATCAGCAGTTAGAAATCAGCGCTACCATGTAGATACTTGTCAAATACATAGTACAGAAACTCCTCTGCCCAAACTTTCTCTACAGACTGTTACATAAAAATAATGTAATTCATTGCTGCATGAGTTTATAAATAACTCGGTTTGAGTTCAGAGATCAAGACCATGCTGTTTGCATTCAGTTTAGAATCAAAAAGTTTTTAGATTTGATATTCTGAATGATTATTGGAGTCTGATTCCCAAGTTGACTGATTACTGACTGCACAAGCATAAACAATTCAGGATGTCTTCATCTTTGATAATCTCACCATAGTGTTTTTTTGAAAGAGAACTTCTCTGTGTTCTTTTTTCATGATTGACAGGGGCAGCCGTCTGGGCCTTGCTACTGTCGGAAAAGATGCATTGGCACTGTGGCTAAAGATGGCTTAAAGCTGGCTTCCATCCGATACATATACTGAATGCAGTGTAATAAGGAGGTAGAGCTGTCAAGGGTGAAAATGATGAGAGACAAAGAAGGTTTCATAATCCAACAAAGTATGATCTGCCTCTTCTGTTTATTAATCATGAGATCTCTAAATACTTCAATAAAATGGTCAGGTAACTTTTTAATTATGACACATATGTATAATATTAGTTAAAGTACAAATTGTTTACAATTTCTTCTGACTTGGCCTTAGCAAAAGCATTTATTTTAGACCAGAAGTTTTGTCTTAACCTGGAAGCTTGTATTTGAGCAAATAGGCAGTCCACCTTCTACAAGTCAGACGTCAGGAGTATGATGGATTACTCTCCACTTGCCTGGATGGGTGCAGCTCCAACAACACTCAAGAAGCTTGACACCATGCAGTACAACCAGCCCACTTCAATTTGCTTCACATCCACAAGCAGCCATTCTCCACCATCGACATTCAGTGGCAGCTGTGTGGACAACCCATGCACTGCAGAAACTCAACAAATCTTCTGAGACAACACTTTCCAAACCCAACACTATGACCTAGAGAGACAAGGGCAGCAAACAAATTGAACCATCACCAAGTTGCAAACTACAAGCCATTCACCACCACAAATTCTCACTGTTTCTTCAGTGTTGCTGGACCAAACTCCTAGAACTCCCACGTTAATGGCAATATGGGTCTACCTATAGCAAGTGGGCTGCAGCCATTCAAAAAGGTTTATCACCTTCTTCTCAAGGGCAACGAGGGACAGGCAATTAATGCTGGATCAGCCAATGATGTTCATTTCCCATGAAGAAATAGTGAGTGTCTTTGCAGCCATTTTCCACATTCAACCACACCTTTGAAATTCAGATAAGGATTGGAGTTGGCACACAATCATGTTTAGCAGAGTGAGCTGCAGAATCAGTGAAGTAACCAACTAGCCACTCCCAACTCTCCAAAGTTCCTTCTTTCCTTTCACTCCCTGCTTACTCCATCAAAACGGAGCTTCTGTACATCTCTGCCTAACTCTTTAGTTTATACTGTCATCTCACTGCAGCTTAGCCATGCCAAACATCATGATGTACTGCTCTATCCCATTAAGGTTGTTGTTATCGTTGATGATCTCCACTCTCACCATCCCCCTTCCCACTGCAATCATCCACATCCTTCAATGCACGATCACCTCTGTTATGGACTAGGCCGAACCTCTCAAAACATTTCAAGAAGGTCGCCCAGAGGCTAACCTTGCTAGTTGTTTTAAGCAGTTGTAACGGGGATATTCCAGGAGAAATGCCAATGGTCAAACCACTTAGTTTTAAACAAAACAGAGTTTATTTACAAAATTACTGACAGAAATACAAATAACAGAATACCAAATAACTTTACCCCTCTAAAAACCCAATAGATCATCCCAACATAATGATGCTGTTCCAATACTTGCAACATTCCCCATAAACAGCCCTTGGCACAAAAGATAAAATCAAACACAGATTCTTACAGGACAGAAGTTAGAGAGAGAGTACCAGCCTGGAACTGCTTCTTTGGGTCCAGCAGCTTTTTCGACACTACTGCTAAAGCCAAACCAAACCAGAGAAAAAGCTGAAAACCACTTCCCTTTCATTGTACAGGTGTTCTTTTTTAAAACTAGAAAGCCATCTGCCTGAGGCAGTATCTGTTAGCTGTAAACGAATTGACCCTAAAACCCCAGATATTACGGTGTCTGTTGTTTATGATGTCTCTGAAAAGAAAAGCCAAGAAGCAACTTCATCACACCTCCCACTATTAGATGAGATTACTTACAGTGGGAAACAGGTCCTCCGGCCCAACAAGTCCACACCGACCCTTCGAAGCGCACCCACCCAGACCCATTCCCCTACATTTACCCCTGCACCTAACACTACGGGCAATTTAGCACAGCCAATTCACCTAACCTGCACATTTTTGGACTATGGGAGGAAACCGGAGCACCCGGAGGAAACCCACGCAGACACGGGGAGAATGTGCAAACTCCACACAGTCAGTCGCTTGAGGCGGGAATTGAACCCGGGTCTCTAGCGCTGTGAGGCAGCAGTGCTAACCACTATGCCGCCCAATATGTTCAGCTCCCCCTCCCAGTCCACTGCATCCGTTCCCCACAGATGACGGCCCTGGCCCCTAATAACTCCTCTTGAACATAGGATATTATGAAGCTGGAGAGTGTTCAGAAGAGATTTACCAGAATGTTGCGGGTATGGAATGTTTGAGTTATAAAGAAAGGCTGGGGCTTTCCTCACTGGTGTATAGGAGGGTGAGAGGTGACCTTATAGAAGATTGTAAAATAATGAGGGGTATAGATAGAGGTAATGGTAGTTGTCTTTTCCCTAGGATGGGGGATTTAGACTAGGGGGTACATTTTTAAGCTGAGAGAAGAGAGATTTAAAAAAGACATGGGGGAAATTTTTTTCACAAATGTGGGCCAGAAGCAAGCAGATCGAATTATTTTCTTTTGGAATTATGTTTGGCATGGATTGGGCTGAAGGGTCTCTTTCTGTGCTGTATGATTCTGTGGCCCCTAGGAAAGACTAGGGTTTTCCACATATTGTCCCTGTTCTCCCACCGACCAACTTGGACAGGTAGCCTTGACTGATTGCCATGGAGCAGTTCCCTGTCTGAGTTAGCACAAATCTCAGGATAGATTGCACTAGGCCAGCAGGACTGACCTTGGCTCACTCTCTAAGCTATATTGATTTATAGACTCCCTGACCCAAATGGCTGACTTACCATGTTCATACCACTGGATTGAGATCAAATGCTACCCCTGACTGATGAGAGTCCCCCTCCAGTATTCCCTCGAGGATGTACAGCCTCCATGTACTCTAATCAGCATATCAGCTCATCAATATCTCCTTCACTGTCATGCACAGACATCAGAGATCTGCATAGTTCAACAAAGTATTAGAGAAAATACTGCTGCCTTGGATTTTGAAATGTGGCCATTTAGTTGAACTTCTCCACACAGAGGGTGGTACATGTACGGAATGAGCTGCCAGAGAAAGCAGTGGAAGCTGGTACAATTGCAACATTTAAGAGCCATTTGATGGGTATATGAATAGGAAGTGTTTGGAGGGATATGGGCCAGTGCTGGCAGGTGGGACTAGACTGGGTTGGGATACCTGGTCGGCATAGATGGGTTGGACCGTAGGGTCTGTTTCCATGCTGTACATCTCTATGACTCATATAACTCTGATGTAGCACAGAGCCGGATAGCAGCACATCCACATTCTTTACCTGGTCACTGCTGACAATCATGCCAAGGTGCCTGGCTTTGTGGCTGTACTAAATGGTAAGGCAACACAGAGTGAAAAAAGGCAAGGAATAGATGATGCGAGCATCCGAGTAGGTCTAAAATAAGTAACCATAAAGCGAGCAAGCGAGGAGCTCTGAGAAATACTCTGATCCAATTCTTGAAATGGATGTTTATCGCTGTGGAAAGTTTCCTGGCAGCAACAATGAGTAGTGCCAGTACATTCTGGAGGACAGTATTAAAATGGAGAACTCAATTCTAAGTGGACTGGAGATGAACCATGATGGTTTGCTGAGGCTGGTGTGTGTCTAAAGCCAAACTCTTTGGACTGAGTTGGGGGGAGGGTGGTGGTGGCTGCAGGCAGTTGCTGTCCATGAAGTATAAGCTGAGATATTGGTGAATTCTGTCCAGGCTAGAGATCCACAGGACCAAGAGGTAACTGGAACTGCCCAGTACCCACTCTGACTTTCAGAGTTGTCTAGTTTCTCACCAGCATAGCTTGATTAAATCTTTCCATATTTGTGATGACTGCAGCAATTGTGGGGCTTGATTTCCAGGGCACTATCCCAGAGTTCTGACAGCAGCCATAACTAGGATTTCTGTAGATGATCAATGAGTCTGCCTATTAGCTTTGTTAGAGTGCCACAGATTTTTGAGCAACATTACTTTCACTAAGAGATATCTGCCATCATTTACAAAATTGCATCTACTCATTCAGGCCTATTAGTCTTGGGACAGACAAATAAAATACAGCCTAACCAGAAAGGCTGCTGACTTCTCTATCAGTACATGTTGAATTCATCTTTGTGAGATTTAATTTCATGTACATTTGAGTGTGGGCTTCACAGAATTTGCAATGACAGAAGTTTGAACCTTCATAGCATTTGATCAACTCTAAAGTATTGCTAATCAGTTCTGCCTTTATGACAGAGAATCTAGCAGAGTTGGCTGTTATTGACCATTTAATGTGAGTAGTCAGCTGTAGACAGTGTTCCTCAAATCATTATTACTTATTATGGGGTTGAATAAATTTTGAAGTCATAGCTAGACAGACAATAATAATAGCTGCTGATGATAATCTGATCCATAAACTAAAAAAGAGCGAAAGGAAGACAAAAAGCCAAGATAATGAAAGGAGGGTCTCAGGACCTGAAACATTAAATCTATTTCTTTCCCCAGATGCAACCAGCAATTTGTGTTTTCGTTAAAGGAAGGATCTCTCAGCATGCCTCAAGATCAGAAAAGAAGGTGCTGAAGGTGAGGTGAAAATCCAAAACGAAAACCAAAAGAACCACAGATGCTGTAAATCAGGGATCAAAATAGGAATTGTCGGAAAAGCTCAGCAGGTCTGGCAGCATCTGTGCAGAGAAATCAGAGTTAACATTTCAGGTCCGGTGACCATTCCTCAATGGGTGAAAATCCAAAGTATTTCCCTGTTAGTAAAGTGGGATATCTTCATTCAGAATGCTGGAAAGTGAAGTCCGTGGGACTTGCTGTCATTCATAAGAGTGAGTCTGAAAAGGGAACTCCAAAGGAAAATATGGATCAGATTGTAAGTTTCACTACAAACAGAAAACCTGTAGTAAAGACTGCTATGAGTGTAGGTGAGATGGATACAGGAGATGCAAAAGATCACTTAGAATTAGGGTTTGGCTAATGATTTAAAACAGTTCAGAAAACTGGAATTTAAAAAAAGAAAATTAATAGAATAATAGAACAGAGAAAACTAGCAGGGATAATGGAAGAAGATTTAGGCAGCATAAATTGGAGGCAAAGATTAACTATAAGACAGCATTTTTAAAAGATATTCAGACTGATGCCGAACAATCTCGGGACATTCCAGAGGGGTTAGCAGTTATGTTTCTGTTTGCACCCCTGCAGTGAAAAATAAAGATTAGGCTTTAAGTGAAGATAGAAGAAATGCTGTAAAACTCTAAAAACACCAAGAATGCATATGGAGGCTCGACTAAGAGCCTAGGTATCCATTAGTCTGTAAAAAACATCTGAACCCACAAAAAAGTCTGACAGATTGGTCTGTTTATTGCACAAGGTTTATTTCCACATGATAAAGATGTTTTGAATGCTTGTGATTACTATAATTGATATTTCAAAAGGTCTGCATGATGGATATTTGTTGATTTGCATTAAATGTTTGTTTTATGCAGAATATACTAAATGATTTTTTTTGAGATTTTTTTAAATGCATCCTATTGTCACTATGGGATTAATGTTTCTCTGTGCTATATATTGTATGAATGGACATACCAGTTTCATAGCTTGAACCTACTGTTCAAATATTTGCATCCGGACTATTGATTGTGACTCTTGAGGTGCTATGAACTAAAAACTAACCACAGGACTAAAAATGACTTGATTGAATGTCCACAACATTTTCCTCTCTATTCAAAATACCATGTAGTAAATCAATTGTGCAAGCGACAGGGCTTTAACTTTCAAGAAAAGTAACCACATGAAAGCTAAAAGTAAATGGAATCAACCCACAATGGGTTGCATGCCTTCTCATAAAACACTCATTCTACAGCCAAACCACATTGCAGTTAGCACCTAATAATCTACAGGATGAATAACTGGTTTGGAATCAAAGCTAGCTTGTGTCTCTTCATCTCTCTGTTCAAGTTGGGCAGGAAAAGCTTTCTTCTCGTTTTTTTTAAAATTGTTGCCTGATGAGCATTACTTTAAATGGCTCCACTGCTTAATTGTTCCTGTCCAATTGAAATCTCTTGGAATTGTGGGTAAAAGAAAAAGAATAGACCAAACTAGTAATATAAGTAAGATTTTTCAAAGATTTACATTGTTGGCCAACCCCAACATTAATACACAATCGGCAGTTTCAATTGTAGAAATTAATCAAGATTTTATCTGATATTTTAGTTTAAAGAGTTGGCAAAGTTCCCAGACAAAGGTAGGAAGCGTAAGCTAATCTTGCCACTCCATGGGAATAAGCAAGGGCACTAATATTAACAGTTCTCAAGAAGCAATGTTCTTAAGCACTTCTAAATATATGGTCTGGGTCACTTGGAATGGAATATATGAGATGGCAAGCTTACATATATAGACACTTGTATGTGCTGCAGTCCATAAATAAAATACCTATCATCAAAACCAGAGGGCGAAGGTGCAAAATAGTCAATAGTAAGATTGAAAAGGAGAGTCCAAAGAGTAGCAAGAATATGGATCTTTCTACAAGTAAATTGAACCATGTATCAGGGCATATTTAACACAGAAGGTAGATAAACACTTGAAAGAAATACTGGTATGTGGAGATGAAGAGAGGCAAAGGAAACCTGTGTGGATCAAAATCAGTGGAATAGACTATTGGAATTGAATAATTGGTTGTTAAGCTGTAAATTCCTTTTTAAAAATATTTTTAAGATAATGACAAATTAAAAATATTGGCAGTTAGCACCTGATTAACCTATAGAATAAATAACTGGCTTGTATCTCTTGCTCTTTCTTTTGAAAATGGACAAGAAAAGCTTGCTGGAAACAAGTGGGTCAGGCAATATCATGGGGAGAGAGCAAGCGAACATTTCAAATTTAGATGACTTTGATGAAGCTGCGATTTTCAGCACTACTTTTTTGTTTTCAGGAAATGCTTGCTTCTAGGTTTTCTTTAGTTATTTCAAAGTAAAATTTAAGATACCTAAATTACTTTATTTGTTGCATGTTGAGCATTACTTTCATTGGCTCTCCATTGTTTAATTGTCCCTGCACAATTGAAATCACTTGGAATTGTGGTTAAAAGGCAGTAAAAAGACCAACCTAACTTTGTCAGCCAGGTTTTCAGTGTCAACGGCAACACGTTGTAAATCAGATTCTAAGTGAAATGTATGAACAATATAAATTATAAATAGAATAGGTATTAGCGTATGTTGAAATGCAAAGAATAATTGCTTAAAAGTCAAACTTTTATTGAACATTATATCACTATTTTCAGTAAAATCTTTTTCATCAAAATTCTTATTTGACCTATATCTTGTGAGCTGCTCCTTTTTTCTATATCAATTCCATGATAAACCAAAGAACATAACAATACTAAGCATTCAGAAACATTAATTTGGTGGAGGTAGTGCAAAGAGAAGTAAGAACATACATTTTCAATTAAAATAAGAACAAATCTTCAGGAAGTCTTAATAATATACTTATAAAATCATGGCACAATGAGGCAGAGTCAACAAATGTTTGACCAATTTCTTAAAGGTTTTTGAAGAGGAATTTATTAGGCTAAATAAAGGGATTGTTCAATGCAGTCAATAAAGTGTCATATGCTAGGTTTATTTGCAAGATAAGGGCTTTTTTAGTTAGATGTAATTTATTAGCATGGATACAGGATTGGTTAATAGTCAAGAAGCAAAAAGTAGGCATTTGTAAGATACTTTACTGTTAGCAGTCTGTTAACTCAACTTTTTAAGATCTACCTTAATGACCGAGTAGAAGACACAGAAAGCCTCTGCTTTGAGGTTAAAGCTAACTTTGATGGCTTGCATTGGCTAGAATAAGCTGTTCAAGGATGCTTAAGAGGCGGATGATGAATAGGCTAATGGCAGACATTTAAAGAACACATGGATGAACTTCAACAATTGTCCATCCCTGCCTGGGGTAAAACAGGGAACCACAGCTAACTAGGGAAATCAGGGATCGTGTTAAAGCCACAGAGGCGGCATATACATTGGCTACAAAGAGCAGCACCTGAGGACTTGGGAGTAATTTTAAAATTTAGCGGAGAAGAACAAAGGGTTTAATTTGTAAAGGGAAAAGTAGAATAGGAGAGAAAGCTTGCAGTAAACATAAAAACTGACTGCAAAAGCTTCTACAGATATGTGAAGAGAAAAACACTGGTGAAGTCAAATGTACGTCCCTTGCAGCTGGAATCAAGTAAACTCATAATGGATAACAAAGAAGTGACTCACCAGTTGAACAACTACTTTGGATCTGTCTTCACTGATAAGGACACAAATAATTTTCAGGGGACAGAGGATCAAGCATGAAGGAGGAACTTAAGGAATTCCTTATTAGTCAGGAAATGGAATTGGGAAAATTGTTGGGGTTAAAAGCCTGACAAGGCCCTAGGGCCTGACACTCCTCATCCCAGAGTACTTAAGGAAGTGATCTTTGAAGTGGTGAATGTGTTGGTGACTTTTTTCCAGCATTGTGCAGTCTCTGGAAGAGTTCCAATGGACTAGATGGTAGCTAATGTAGCTCCACTTCTTAACAAAGGAGGGCAAGAGAAAATGGTAATTATTTGCTGGTTAACTTGACATCGATGGTGGGGAAAATGCTGGAATCAATCATTAAGGATGTGACAATTGGGCACTTGGAAAGCGGTGACAGGATTGGTCCAAGTTAACACTGTTTTACTAAAGGGAAATCATACTTGAGAAATCTTCTGGAAATTTTTGAGGATGTGATCAGTACAGTGGACAAAGAAGAATCAGTGGGTGTTGTGTATCTGGATTTTGAAAAGGCTTTTGGCAAGGACCCATACAAGAGATTAGCAAGGAAAATTAAAGCACGTGCTATCTGAGGTAATGCAATGACATGGACAGAGCGCTGGCTGGCAGACAGGAGGTAGAGAGTTGGAATAAATGGGTCCTTTTCAGATGAGTGGGGTACCACAGGCTTCAGTGCTGAGACCCCCAGCTGCTCACAATGTACATTAACAATTTGGACACAGGAAATGAAGGCCATGCCTCCACATTTACGGACAACACAAAGCTGTACGTCACTGTATACTGTGAAGAGGATGCTAAGAGGCTGCAGGGTGACGTACCATTAAACGTGGATAAATGCAAAGTTATCTATTTTGGTGGCAAAACCAGGAAGGCAGATTATTATCTAAATGGTGGCAGCAGTTTAGGAGAAAATGAGGTGCAACACGACCTGGGTTTTATGGTGGAATCATTGGAGTCATATAGCACAGAAACAGACCCTTTGGTCCAACCAGTCCATGCCAAACATAATCCCAAACTAAACTAGCCCCACCTGCCTGACGCATATCCCTCCAAACCTTTTCTCTTTAAGTACTTGTCCAAATTCTGTTAAATGTAATAATTATAACCATATCCTCCACTCCTTCAGGAAGTTCATTCCACAAACTACTCTATGTAAAAAAAAACCCTTGTTTTTTTTTTCAAAATCCCTCACCTTAAAACTGTGCTCCCTAATCTGGAAATCCCCCATCCTGGAGAAAAGACAACTACCATTAACTCTATCTATACCCCTCATTATTTTAAGAAACTTCAATAAGATCATCTCTCAAAGTTCTATGTCCCAGTTTTATAACTCAAACTTTCCATATCCAGCAACATCCTGGTAAATCTCTTCTGAACCCTTGCTGAAGGTTGACATGCAGCTGCACCAGGTGCTGAGGAAAGCTGATGGCATGCTGGCCTTTGTAGCAAGAGGATTTGAGTATTGGAGTAAGGATGCCTTGCTGCAGTTGTACAGGGCCTTGGTGAGGCCACAACCTGAGTACTGTGTTCAGTTTTAATCTCCTAGTCTGAGGAAGGACAATCTCGCTATTGTCAGAGTCCAGCAAAGGTCCACCAGGCTGATCTACCTCGACACCCACTTAGTCCAGGAACTCCCCACATACATTCGAGACACCACCCATGCCCTCCACCTCCTCCAAGACTTCCGTTTCCCCAGCCCCCAAAGCTTCATCTTCACCATGGATATCGAATCCCTCTACACCTCCATCTGCCATGAGCAGGGCCTCCAAGCCCTCTGTTTCTTCCTCTCCCGACGTCCCCAACAGTGCCCTTCCACTGACACTCATTCGTTTGGCCGAACTGGTCCTTACCCTTAACAATTTCTCCTTTGAATCCTCCCACTCCCTCCAGACCAAAGGGGTAGCCATTGGCACCCATATGGGCCCCAGCTATGCCCGTCTATTTGTTGGTTACACAGAACAGTCCATCTTCCATAGTTACACCGGCACCACACCCCACCCCTTCCTCCGCTACATTGATGACTGCATTGGCACCACCTCACGCTCACGCGAGGAGGTTGAGAAATTCATCAACTTCACCAACACATTCCACCCTGACCTTAATTTACCTGGACCATCTGACACCTCCCTCCGCTTCCTGGACCTCTCCATCTCCATTAATGACTTGACACTGACATTTTTGACAAACCCACCAACACCCACAGCTACCTGGATTACACCTCTTCCCACCCTATCTCCTGCAAAAATGCCATCCCATATTCCCAATTCCTCTGACTCTGCCAATTCTGCTCCCAGGAGGACCAGTTCCACCACAGAACACACCAGATGGCCTCCTTCTTGAGAGAGCACAATTTCCCTTCCCAAATGGTGAAAGATGCTCTCCAACTCATCTCGTCCACATCCCGCACATCCGCCCTCATATCCCACCCCTCCAACCGTAACAAGGACAGAACGCCCCTGGTGCTCACCTTCCACCCTACCAACCTTCGCGTAAACCAAATCATTTGCCGACATTTCCACCACCTCCAAACAGACCCCACCATCAGGGATATATTTCCCTCCCCACCCCTTTCCGCCTTCCGCAAAGACCGTTCCCACTGTGACTACCTGGTCAGGTCCATGCCCAACAACCCACCCTCCCATCCTGGCACCTTCCCCTGCCACCGCAGGAATTGCAAAACTTGTGCCCACACCTCCTCCTTCACCTCCATCCAAGGCCCTAAAAGAGCCTTCCACATCCATCAAAGTTTTACCTGCACATCCACCAATATCATTTATTGTATCCGTTGCTGTCTCCTGTATGGGACTGAACAGGCTAGGTGTGGGAAGAATGTTCCTGACGGTGGGGAAGTTCAGAACTAGGGGTCACAGTCTAAGTGGCACAGTAGTGAAGAGCTGGATGGCTTACTCCTGCACTTTTTTTTCTATGTTTATGTTTCTATGAAAGTAGCATACATAAGTTTGCTTACAATACAAAATACGGTACAGTGTAATTTGGGAGGACAAAAAGGCTACAAGGGGATAAAGGGCAGGTTAAGTGAGTGGACAATGTGGCAAATTTAAGATAGTGTGTGAGGTTATGCACTGTTATAGATATTTTTCAAACCATTAAACATGTAAATGTTGATATTCAGAGACTTGGATGTAGTTGTATGAGCAACTGCGAAGGCAGCATGCAGACCCAATAATCAATTAGGATGGTGAATGGTACAGTGACCTTCATTACAAGGGGAGTAATGAGCAACAGAAATAAAGAAGTGTTCACACAATCATACAGGATTTTTATACAAATGTTTGGTTTCCATAGTTAAGAAAGGATGTACAGGAAGACAATAACAAACATTCACTTCATTCCTCTGAGGGATGTTTTGTGATGACAGGGTGAGTAAATTGGACCCACATTGTCTGGAGTTAAGGGAAGAGAAATGATCTTTTGCAAAATGCGCAAGAATCCCAAGGGGCTTGACAAAGTAGACAGAGGTTGTTTCTGCTGGGGAATTTAGAATAGAGAATGGATCTCAGACAAAGTGAGCTATCAGTCACAAATGAGATGAGAAATGTTCGACATATATATTTGGAATTTTGTACCTGAGAAGGTTATTAATGTTCCATCATTGCTTATATTTAAGGCTAAAATAGACAGACTTTTGATCTCTCAAGATATTAAGGTGGAAAAGTCAAGTTGAAGCCCAGGGTCAGCTATGATTGTAGCAAATAGTGGAGTAAGCTTCAAGGGCAATAAAAGGCCTATATAATTGGCATTATTTTACTTAAATACTTGGGCAGCTTCTACTGCCTATGTTTTGTTGAAATTGTGTTGATGAGCCTCAAGTGTTGCTACTCTATAGGGCATCCCTGACTGCAGTTCTTGTCCTGAATTGGACAAGTGACAATATAATGGGAAACCCAGCAGATCCGAGAGTCACTTGTTCCTAAATCAGGTAAACATAAAGATGTAAAACAATCCAGCCAGAACATTGGAAAACCTATAGTGAAGTGCCCGAATTTGGAGTGTAAGTACATAGCTCTCAGACTGTACTATCAACTCAATAAAATTGTTTTGTTATTAATAGATGAGAATAACAGTAACTAAGACACAAAGGCTTCCAAACAGTACAAAGCTAAAGCTGATGGATTCTTGTATTTTGAATGAAAAGAAACACTTTACGGAATGGAAAAATGCTACATACAAAGATTTAAAGTTGGACAAAAAGTGGAGATCTACAGATTAATATTTTAAATGTATGAATGATTCACCATTCTTCCAATAGTCATCATGATTCTCCCCATCAGAGTTCAGATAACCATGGCATAGAAATCTATTTTGCTCAGCAGACTATGATGTCAGTATTGTTATTTATCATAGTAATTTAAAATAGAAAGAGCAGAATAGGATTGGAATGTGACATCCGGCCACAAGATTGAGACAATAAATGACAGCTGAAATGATGGAAGCAAATATTCACAAGATGGAAAGCTGGCTATGGTTAGTCCAGTAATGCTGAAGGTCATTTCTGTTCTCTTCATTCTAAGATTCAAATTAGACTTTTCAACAAGTTGTCAAAATACTACAGATTATTCTTTAAAGAGAATGGGTTTTCCAACCCTTATTTATAATCTCATGGTAAAGCAAATCATACCACAAAATGGGTGAAATAACAAAAAGGTTTCAAGAGGGTAATGTGACCACTCAGTGTGCATCCTTGTCCTGAACATGGAAAGGTTGTACACTTGGGAAGTTAGCTGTAGCAACAGAACATCACAGTAACTGTAAACTACATACTTTCCAAGTAAATTACAGAATTTATACCACCCACAGACCATTGCCACTACTGGTTTATGCCAATATTTATATGCCACCTTCCTCGTTTCTTCATATAAACCAATCCCTGTAACCTTTTTTATCTCCTTAATGTTTAAGCTTCTAACTTAAAACTTGTCTATCATTCAATTCAATGACTCCTCACGGTGGCCAGTTCCACATCCTTACTATTCCCTCTTCGTTTCCTTACGGTCTGTCATCAGAAAAGACAGAAAAAGAGGAAGGCAGTGCAGGTGTGCCCTGCAGTCATCTCCCTCCAAAACAGATATGCCGTTTTGGACACTGTTGGGGGAGGTAGCTCACCAGGGCAGGGCAGCAGTTGTCAAGATCACGGCACCGTGGTGGGCACTGCTGTTCAGAAGGGCAGGGAAAAGACTCGTAGGGCCATAGTCATAAGGGATTCTATTGTGAGGAGAGTAGATAGGTGGTTCTGTGGCTGAAAACGGGACTCCTGGATGGTATGTTGCCTCCCAGGTGCTCGAGTCGGAGATGTCATTGATTGGCTGCAGATCATTCTAAAAGGGGAGGGTTAACAGCCAGTTGACTTGGTGCATATAGGCACCACTGATAAGTAGAAAGCGAGATGAGGTTCTGAAAAAAAATTCAGGGAGCTGGGAGAGAAGTTAAAAAGGGAGGACCTCAAAGGTAGCGATCTTGGGATTAGTACCAGTGCCACGTGCTAGCCAGTGTCGAAATGAAAAAATAGGCAGGACTAAGAGAGATGGTGTAGGAGGGAGGGGTTCAGATTTGTTGGACATTGGGACCGGTTCTGGTGAAGGTGGGACTATTACAAAAGGGATGGTCTACATCTGAACCAGACCGGAACCAATGTCCTTGGGGAAGTTTTTGCTACTGCTGTTGGGGAGGTTTTAAACTGATGTGGCAGGGGATTGGGAACCAGAAGAGAAAACAACTAGGCAGCGAGGTGGAGACTGGAGACTGTAAGAATTATGAAGATCGCAGTAATGAAGGGAAGAATAGGCAGAGAGCAGGTGAGCGCAAAAGAACTGGTGGCCTGAAGTGCATCTACTTTAATGCAAGGAATATAGTGTGTAAGGCAGATGAACGTAGGGCTTGGATTGGTGCCTGGGAGTATGATGTTATTGCCATTCAGAGACTTGGTTGAAGGAAGGGCATGATGATTGGCAACCAATGTTCCAGGACAGAGATGTTTCAGACAGGACAGGGAGGGAAGTAAAAGAGGGGGTGGAGTTGTATTGCTGGTCAGGGATGATATCACAGCTGTGCTAAAGGTGGTCTTGGGTAGTGAGGCATTATGGGTGGAGCTGAGAAATAAGAAGGGTGCAGTTACATTGTTGGGCTGTATTACGGACCATTGAGCACGAGTTAGAAGAACAAATAGGTAAACAGATTATGAATAGATGTAGAGGAAAAAGGGTAGTGGTGATTGGAGATTTTAACTTTCCCATCATTGACTGGGATACACTTAGCGTCAGAGATCTGGATGGAGTAGAATTTGTACGAAGTGTCCAGGAGAGTTTTCTAGAGCAGTAGTCCGACGAGGGAAGGGGCCACATTGGACCTGATCCTGGGGAACGAGCCAGGACAAGTGGTACAAGTTGCAATGGGGGATTTCTTTGGGAACAGTGACCACAATTCTGTAAGTTTTAGAATACTAGGAGATAAAGAAGAGAGTGATCCTAAGGGAAGCGTACTAAACTGGGCCAAGGCTAATCCTCCGGGACGCCCGAACCAACCAACCCAACCACCCCATGGCTCAACACTTTAACTCTTCCTCCCACTCCACCGAAGACATGCAGGTCCTTGGACTCCTCCACCGCTAGAACATAACAACACGACGGTTGGAGGAAGAGCGCCTCATCTTCCGCCTGGGAACCCTCCAGCCACAAGGGATGAACTCGGTTTTCTCCAGTTTCCTCATTTCCCCTCCCCCCACCTTGTCTCAGTCGATTCCCTTGGACTCAGCACCGCCCTCCTAACCTGCAATCCTCTTCCTGACCTCTCCGCCCCCACCCCCTCTCCGGCCTATCACCCTCACCTTGACCTCCTTCCACCTATCCCACCTCCATCGCCCTTCCCCCCTACCTTTTATCTGAGCCTGCCTGGCGCCCTCTCCTCATTCCTGATGAAGGGCTCTGGCCCGAAACGTCGAATTTCCTGTTCCTTGGATGCTGCCTAACCTGCTGTGCTTTAACCAGCAACACATTTTCAGCTCTGATCTTCAGCATCTGCAGACCTCACTTTTTACTCAAGGCTAATTATATCAAAATTAGGCAGGAGCTCGGAAATGTGGATTGGACACAGCTATTTGAAGGGAAGTCCACATTTGAGATGTGGGAGGCTTTCAAAGACAAGTTAGCGGCAGTGCAGGATAGGCATGTCCCATTGAAGGCAAAGGACAGGAAGAGCAAGGTTTGGGAACCATGGATGACAGGAGAAATTGTATGACTAGCCGAGAGGAAAAGGGAAACGTACATAAGGTCTAGGCAGCTGAGGACAGACCAGGCCCTGGAGGAATATTGGAAGATTCGGACAAGTCTTAAACAAGGAATCAAGTGGACTAAAAAGGGTCATGAAATAGCTTTAGCGAGCAGAATTAAGGAAAATCCCAAAGCATTTTATTCTTATATAAGAAGCAAGCAGGTAACCAGAGAAAGGATTGATCCACTAAAGAATAACGAAGGAAGGCTGTGTGCCAAACCTGAGAGAATGGGTGAGATTCTGAATGGTTACTTTACATCAGTGTTCACTGAGGAGAGGGACATGATGAATCTTGAGATTAGAGATAGAAGTTTGATTAGTTTGGATCATGTTGGCATAAGTAGGGAAGATGTGTTAGGTATGCTAGAGGTTATTAAGGTGGACAAATCCCCAGGACCGGATGGGATCTATCCCAGGCTGCTGAGGGAGGTGAGAGGGGCAATAGCTGGAGCCTTGACAGATCTTTGTGGCATCCTAAAATACAGATGAGGTGCCGGAGGACTGGAAGGTTGCTCATGTTGTCCCCCTGTACATGAAAGGTCGTAGGGATATTCTGGGTAACTACAGACCAGTGAGCCTGACATTGGTGGTAGGAAAGTTGCTGGAGAGGGTACTGAGAGATAGGATCCAGTGATATTTGGAAAGGAATGATCTTATCGGTGATGGGCGACATGGTTTTGTGCGGGGGAGATCGTGCCTTACCAAGTTGATAGAGTTCTTCGAGAAAGTGACCGAGTTGTTAGATGAAGGAAGGGCCGTTGATGTCATGTACATGGACTTTAGTAAGGTGTTTGATAAGGTTCCCCAGTGTAGACTAATGGAGAAGGTTAAGTCACATGGTGTGCAGGGTATTCTAGCTAGGTGGATAAAGAACTGGTTGAGCAACAGGAGACAGAGTAGTAGTTGAAGGGAGTTTCTCGAAATGGAGAAAGGTGACCAGTGGTGTTCCACAGGGGTCAGTATTGGGCCACTGTTGTTTGTAATATATATATCAATGATCTGGAAGAGGGCACTGTTGGTATGATCAGCAAGTTTGCAGATGACACAAAGATTGGTGGAGTGGCAGAAAGCATAAGGGACTGTCAGAGAATACAGGAGGATAAACATTGACTGGAGAGTTGGTCAAAAAAGTGGCAGATGGCATTCAATCGAGAAAAATGTGAGGTGATACATTAGGCAAGTCTAATTCTAGAGCAAATTATACAATGAATGGAAGAGCCTCGGGAAAAGTTGATGAGCAGAGAGATCTGTGAATGCAGGTCCATTGTACCCTGAAGGTTGCTGCACAAGTGAATAGAGTGGTCAAGAAGGCATATAGTATGCTTACCTTCATCGGACAGGGTATTGAGTATCAGAGCTGGCAAGTCATGTTAAAATTGTACAAGACATTGGTTCGGCCACAGTTAGAATTCTGTGTGCAGTTCTGGTCGCCACATTACCAAAAGGATGTGGACGCTTTGGAGAGGGTGCAGAGAAGGGTTACAAGGATGTTGCCTGGTATGGAACATATGAAGAGAGGTTGAGTAGGTTAGATTTATTTTCACTAGAAAAAAGGAGATTGAGGTGGGGACCTGATTGGGGTTTACAAAATCATGAAGGGTATAGAGAGAGTGGATAGAGACTAGCTTTTTCCCAGAGTGAAGGATTCAGCAACGAAAGGTCATGTTTTCAAAGTGACAAGTGGAAAGTTTAAGGGGGAATACACCCGGCAAGTACTTCACACAGAGGTTGGTGGGCATTTGGAACACGTTGCCAGCAGAGGTGGTAGAGGCAGGCATGATAGATTCATCTAAGATGCATGAGTAGGTGGGGAGCAGAGGGATACAGATGCTTAGGAATTGACCGACAGGTTTAGACAGTACATTTGGATCGGTTCAGGCCTGGAGGGCCTGTTCCTGAGCTGTAAATTTTCTTTGTTCTTTGTCAATGTATAACCTTTAGTTTTGGAGCACCCCAGTGGAAGTAGTCTCTTTTCATCTCCCTTAGCAAATTATTTTATGATGTTAGGGAGTTCTCACTTTTCCAAAAGCCACATCTCTTTTTTTGTTGGGTATAACCTCAAAGTATTTTCAAAGATAATAGCAAAACTAACAAATGGATGTCTAGACTTGTGCATAGCATTCTAATTATGGTCTACCAAAGGTTCCACACAAGTTGAGCACATTACTACATTACAGTTCTAACCATCGAGAAATCAATGCTGGATCTGTTTGCTTATTTTAATTAGCTTATTAACTTGTAATACTAGTATTTTGATTTGAATATCTGTACTCTGGACCATTTCTTTCCATTACATTTAATGTGAGAATGTAAGAATTAGCAGGTCATTGTCAGTTTGTTACTAGTAGCATGGTAGACGGCTTTAATTATTCACATTCTGGATCAGTGGTGCTGGAAGAGCATAGCAGTTCAGGCAGCATTCAACGAGCAGTGAAATTGATGTTTCGGGCAAAAGCCCTTCATCAATTATTCACAATTTATTTTAAACATTGGGATTGGTTAGCTGAATTAGTTGGAATGCTGGTTTGCAATGGAAAGGGATGCCAACAGCAATTCCTGCACTGTTTGAGGTTACCATGATGGATTCTCTTTCTCAAACTCTCCCCTCATCTGAGGTGTGGTGACCCTAACCCTAAGATTAAACCACTACCAGGTGTCTCAGTCTACTGAGAGAGAAGTCCTATGGGACTATGGCAACTTTGTTTTATTTAAAAAGATTAGATAAAGTGCAATATATGCAAGATCACTGACAATAAAAAGTTTAAGTAACTTGTGAAGAGAACTCAAATCAGTATCCAAAACAAAAGCCAGATTTATAACTTGATTGGCATTAAGTTCATGCATAGAATCGAAATGAAGTGAAATGTGAGATTACTTAAGTAGCAGAAATAGAAAAAGGAAAGAATGAGAAATGATGTAGGATAATGCAACACAAATAGGCCATTTGGCCCAACCATGCATGAAGATGCTTACTCAACTTTTCTCCTATTTTTAATGTAACCAACAAGTGTAACCATCCATTTCATTCTCCCCTTCATTGCTACTTGGCTTTTCCTTAAAACATTTGTACTATCCAATTCAACCACTTCCAATGTGGACAAGTTCCAATTCTTACTACTCTTTGGGGAAACACATTTTCTGAACTCGATTTCTAATTCCCTATTAGATTCTAATCACGAAGAACTATTTAAATGTTGGTGTTCATAGATATTTGAATTTTCTTTACATGAAACAAGTTAGCATGCATATTAAACAAGGAGCAATTAGGAATCAAATTGATAGGAGCTTTGTGCAGAATAATTAGTAGGTCTTTCCACAATTATACAGAACTTTGGGGAGTCCATATTGACCATTCAGTTTTGATCTCCACAACCAAGGAAGGATGGGAAAAAAAGCTTTGATTGTTCACTGATTATTATGACGATAGGTGCAGGAGTAGGCCATTCTGCCCTTTGAGCCTGCACCACCATTCAATATGATCATGGCTGATCATCCTTAATCAGTATCCTTTTCCTGCCTTATCTCCATAACCCTTGATTCCACAATCCTTGACAGCTCTATCCAACTCTTCCTTAAATGAATCCAGAGACTGGGCCTCCACTGCCCAGTGGAGGCAGAACATTCCACACAGCCACCACTCTCTGGGTGAAGAAGTTTCTCCTCATCTCTGTCCTAAATGGTCTACCCCGTATTTTTAAGCTGTGTCCTCTCGTTTGGCACTCACCCATCAGCAGAAACATATTTCCTGCCTCCAGAGTGTCCAATCCTTTAATAATCTTAATATGTCTCAATCAGATCTCCTCTCAGTCTTCTAAACTCAAGGGTATACAATTGAAAATGTGTTGCTGGTTAAAGCACAGCAGGTCAGGCAGCATCCAAGGAATAGGAAATTCGACGTTTCGGGCATAAGCCCTTCATCAGGAAGGCTTGAGGAAGGGCTTATGCCCAAAACGTCGAATTTCCTATTCCTTGGATGCTGCCTGACCTGCTGTGCTTTAACCAGCAACGCATTTTCAACTGTGATCTCCAGCATCTGCAGACCTCATTTTTTACCTCAAGGGTATACAAGCCCAGTCACTCCAGTCTTTCAGTGTAAGGTAATCCTGCCATTCCAGGAATTGACCTCGTGAACCTACGTTCACTCCCTCAATAACCAGAATGTCTTTCCTCAAATTTGGAGACCAGAACTGCACACAGTACTCCAGGTGTGGTCTCACCAGGGCCCTACACAGCTGCAGAAGAACCTCTTTGCTTCTATACTCAATCCCTCTTGTTATGAAGGCCAGCATGCTATTAGCCTTCTTCACTACCTGCTGCACCTGCATGCTTACCTTCATTGACTGGTGTACAAGAACACCCAGATCTCTCTGTACTGCCCCTTTACCTAAATTGATTCCATTTAGGTAGTAATCCGTCTTCCTGTTCTTGCCACCAAAGTGGATAACCGTATGTTTATCCACATTAAACTGTATCTGCCACACATCTGACCACTCACCTAACTTGTCCAGGTCACCCTGTAATCTAACATCCTCATCACATTTTATCCTGCCACCCAGCTTAGTATCATCAGCAAATTTGCAAATGTTATTACTGATACCATCTATTGTCTATATAATTCTCAGCTTTAGACCGTTGCACAAACTTGGAATAGGTTCAGGACTGGGATCAATAGATTTTTGAAACCCATTGAATTCAGATGCTTGATCAGGAAATTGCTTGAAAGGGAAGTTCAGAAGAAAGATCGGCACTGATTTTATTAGTTAATCAAACATAAGGGACCTTTGCCTGATTCCCTTTTCTCAACGTAAATATCCAAGTTATTTTCTTGGAGTAGAAATCATAATTTTGAGTGACTTGCAGAGTAACATTTGAAGCAGTTCAGTTTTATTAGATTGAGAATCACAATAAATTAGTTATCTTACAAGAAAGGTTGGACAGACTGGTCTTGTTTCCACTGGAATTTAGAAGAGGGGTGACTTGATTGAAATATACAAGACCCTGAAGGGTCTTAGAGTGAATATGGGAAGATGTTTCCTCTTGTGATTTCTTGAACATTTTAAAGTCAGAAGTATATAGATTTCTGTTAGGCAAGGAAATCATGAGTTGGAGGGCAGGTGGGTGATTTATAACAAAATCAGATCAGCCTTGATCTTTGGGATGCTGGCATAGGCTAGGGGAACCGAATGGTCTACTTCTGCTCCCATTTCATAATTAGTTTTTCATAGTTCATGCTTAAGCAACTTGTTGCAGAAAATATTTCATTTGTAGGCAGTTTCCTTGAGAAACAAGGCACTTTACTACAACAACTTAATATCTACATGAAATTTGCTCTAACTAGTCTCTCAATTATATAAAGTACTGAACAAAGAACGCAGTTTCATTTTGCAACAAGCACCTTTTATCTTTCGAAAGAAATTCATCATTCCTTTTGTTCAACTCCAAACTAAGCAGTAAAACACATTACTGTACATTACTGTACTTCATCTTCATCCACAGATTAAGATGTACTGAATTAACTGGAGAGGCACACAGTAAACAGTTAAATGTTTTAATATGTATGGCTGAAGGTTAGTTAGGTAACTAAGAAGAAATAGGTCCAATTCAAGACATTGATAATGTAGGCTAATACTTCTAACTATCCGAGTTAAACAGATGAGGACTACCGTCATTTGATGTTTTAAAGAATACTGTCAAAAATACCACACATCAATTAAATTTTTAATTATAAGCTGGTTTCAGCTTAATTCATCTTATGCAATTAACGGTAGTACTACCACTTCAAATTACCATTTAACTGTTGGTATTACAATATCGTATCACATTAGTAAAATACCTCGAGTGGGATGTCTTCGTATACTGTAAGAGAAAGATTTCCAGATTGCTGATTAAGAAATTTCACAATTCCAGAATTGAAAATTTATAGAATTGTCCTGAAATTGGACTTAAAAGCAAAACTAGAAACATATGTAAATTCAGTTTAGACCTAACAATATAGCAATTCAAAGCTTTTCTCAAAATGAAGTCACGTTAACAAAAAGAACTCCAACTCACTAATATATATATAAAATAATGCTAGCTTTCTGGTGTTAATTCAGCACTAGAAATAATAATGACAATTTACACTCAGTATGTGGGATGTTTACCATATTCGTCGAAGTGGCAGAAAAATGCACAGACTAAAAATACCAGTTCGTATTTATTGAAAAAAAAACAGAAGCAAAAAACATTGAAGTATTTAACAGTACAATACTTACAGAACAGATAATAAATTAGAAAGCTTTTACTGGCAGTACAGTTTTGCTGAAAGAATTAGCTTGTCTTTTAAGAGACGGAATACTTGGAGGACAAACTCCCAGGTACCCACAAAATTATTCACCCTTACACAAATATTACAAGTATTACACAAATCAACAGTATTTGCAGGCAGTGTTGCCAAAGGAGTGATTATATAGATTGCTAATAAGCAATTAACCATAAATCCACTGGATTTTGACAGCATACAAATTCAAATTGTAGCTAGAATGAAGCTCCTTAGTTTGTTTACTTGATCAACCTAAATGGCTTAGAGACTAAATTCTTGCTACTCACATGATTAAAATATACCAGATTACCACCTCCATTTTGACATCAACTATTTTTTAATCACAGTTTCCCTTGATTACAAGTTAATGGCATGATTAAAACTGTACGCATGTCTGACAGCGAAATTGGATTTGGCTATAATGCCTCCTACTGGCTCATGGTGTTCCTGCTACAGAGGAACTGCATACTGCAGGCTCTTTTTGTACATTCCAGACAAGGAGAAACTGCGGGGTGACAACAGGTCCCTTATTAAGGAGAAACAAATACCGGTCATAAAGTGAATTCACATAGATAATAAACTTCCTTCTGTAGATTTAGGATCCAAATGAATCATAAGTTACACTTAACATGTTAAGTATGTTCAAATTAGACTCATTTACTACATTAAATTTGTATTTATTTTATTAATATGTGGTTCACAATTTCTTGCTTGCTAGTACATCCTTCCAACTGCTATACAGCACGTTTCAGCAGGTTGTGCCAGAAGTTAAGCTTAGTTTTGCATGTGATAGCTTTAACAGTTACAGTAGATCGTAGAAAGCAGAAAGGTTGCAGTAGGCAATCTGAAATGAGACCTCATTTAAGTGATTTGTAAACCAAGAAACAGTAACAGAAATCATTCATGCTCATTATGAAGTAGTTTTAAATTACATTTTTTGTTGAAGTCTCACAAGAGATGTCTTTACTGAACTACACTTAAAAAAGACCACAAAGGCATTGAATACCCTCACTGGACACAAGTGGAGAAATTTTTGGAGGATTTCTTTGTGTTTTCTGTTTCTTAAAAAAATATAAAGCTGGTGCACCCCTTGCAGGACAGAAAGTATGATCTACATTACAACAGCATTTTAGGTTTTATTCAAATACCAGAACTTGTATACGCAAAAGAAGCAACATTTACTGAGAAAGAGAGAATTTAAAAATAAACTTTGAGCTAGTTAAGTCTATCACATGTTTAACCATGTGCAATCCTTATATGTAGATAATACACACATTTACATAGGCAATATTTGAGGGTATTTCTTGTAATTTACAGAAAATTATTTAAACATCTGATAGACGTCTTCCTCTGGATCTCTGTGCAATGCATTGGACAGATTCTACAAAACAAGCAAACAAAAACTGTATCTTCTGATAATCGAAGAATTACATACAGTGCAGATGTTTTATAAAAACGTTAGGCAGAAAATTGATCCAATCTTTCTACCTCATATCCAGTAAACGAGAAACAGAATGTCAAAAATACTCAGCAGGTCAGGCAGCATCCTTGGAGTGACAGAATAGAGGTAATGTTTGGGTCAATACAATCTCCTTATCCTCGTAATCTACATACATGGAGCCCTAAAAGTATGGTGGAGCAGGTCTTAAATACAGTTTGATACCGTTATTATCTATTAGAATAACTTAACCTATCTGCAGGTTGGATTTCTATTTCATTTTCTCTAGTTTTAGAAAGTATGTGGTGGGGAGGCCTAAAGATACAAAAGGGTCGATAATACAAAATGTTTTTTGTTCAACTTACCACAGTCAGAATTCATCACTAGCAAGCCATTCAGTTCAAAGACAATTAGGGATCAGATACAAATGCTGGCCTTGCCAGTGATGTTCAAATCTCAAGAATTTCCAAGATTCCAAAACTGCTTTCCCACAAAACGCATCCGTTCCAGTTCAACACAGCAATCATCAAGCTTTGGTAAATGTTGCCACCTCAGGAGCTTAAAAAAAATGTAGGTGTAAATCGTAAAATGCTAATGGAACCGAAGCTTCAAATTTGCATTAAAGAAGCAAGGTGTTCAGCTCATTATGCAAAGAAAAATGTGTACTCATTCCAAACACCTTACAGATTAACCCTAAAGATTAAATATAGTTGTTCACATCTTTCAAGAGGTTGTTTAGCTCAGTTGGCTGGACATTGTGGCTTGTAACTCAAACTGAGGACAAATCCCATGCCAACTGAGGTGACCATGAATGACTCTTGCTCAAACTCTCCCCTTGCCTGAGGTATGCTGAGTGTCAGGATGAATCACCACTAGTCATCTCTCTCGAATGAGAAAACAGCCGTATGGCAAAAGTATGGCAGCTTTACCATTACCTCTTTCAATCTGTCAATGTGGCTACCAAGATAGATTTGTCCACTCCGATTAGTCTACAATATAATTGACTGTGTTAAATGCCAGCTGTGTGTTTCAGCCTGAAAAATGATTCTGTTTTTACATTATACAGAGACTCAAAAAATCAGATGATATTAAGTCTATTCTTCGCGCTCTCAATTTTCTACAGACATTTTCATTCTAAATGCCACTTGACAATACCTATGCCTTAGTCAAGTTCCACATTTTCTCCAGGACCTGAGATATTTAACTCAAACAGTGCTACATTGTCAGAAGTGCCATTGTTTAGAGGATTCATAAATCCACTCGTAAATCTCGTTTTAAAAAAAAACAGCTGGATTGCTTATGGTTGAGGTCAGTGAATTTCAAGATCATATCCGGTGATTCAGATGCAGAATGCAGGAAAACTAAATTTCTACCCCAACCAATTACATAACCCAACCATGCCTCCAAAAAAAATCATTTCCTTGTGGGCATATCATCTTTTTGTAAGTTTCTATGTTTTGAAATAAAACAAACTTGAGATAGAATGCTGAGTAAATGTGAACCAAATACTTTTGGTTACTTTTTTTAAAAGAAAAATTCAGTTTGATTTTTTTTTCTTCATTCACATATCAAAATACTGTACACTGGAATGATTCCAGACTTTTGTTTTAATGTTTTCCTTTTCCTGAGCTGAAAACAATGAATAAAGCTTTAATGACTTTCTGCAGAATGTTACCAAAAACAATTCAATAAGGGAGTCTTAATTAAAATCTAGTTAGCATCCACACTGAACACAGATCTAACATAAATCATAAGTTTACCAACTTGATCTGCAGTACTAGAAAAGCAAGATAAATTCAAGGACTTAGATAGTAACTAGCTTATAAAATGCAGAGGGATTGTGCTGTAATGTTAGATGTGAAATTTTTCCAATCTAGTCAAATTACTAATTTAGCAGAGAAAAAAATTGAATGTAATACAACTATCTTTTCTGTACAAGTTACAGTATTCAATTTGTTGAAAAACTCTCAAGGCAGCACATTTGAAGTACAAGTGAACAGGTTTTGTTTTAAAATAAGTGACTTAATTGATAACACCAATCAGAAGGTTGCGAAAGTTTAACCCAATTTGAAATTCATGCTCTCTTAGCACATTTTGATCTAACATTAGCAAATAATATGTTTAAACTTTTAAAACCTGTGGCAGCATCAGGATTGTATGTTATATTTTTTACATGGCGTTCAGTTGTCAGAAAATTAAGATCGACTTCTTAATCTGGAGAGTGGAGATGATGTGAAACAATATAGCACAGGAAATGGCTAAATGGTATAGATCTAGAGTTTAGCTGTGGTTAAGGGGATGCTGGAAACTATACTAAAGTGAAGTAAATGAGACTTATGTTGATACATTTAGTTGTGGAAAGCAAGGAGGTGATTCACCTGGACTGAATGGAACTAATAGCTTGTTTTTACATTGTGTAGCTGACATAATAAGTTATCTATCCTAGCGTATGTGCAGAAGCAGAAGATCAAAGACATGCTGAGGGACACTCATCTGATGAAAGAAGTGAAAAAATCTGAAACCTTGACAGCACGCAATGTCAATTGGCCAGTATTTAGTTGTTAATCACAAAAATGGAATCTGGTTTCTCTGCAATTTAAAAACAAGTCAAATATTTTATGTAATTAAAATGTGATGCAAGTTATGGAGTCATACAGCAAAGGAAATAGACCCTTTGGTCAAAATCACTGACCAGCTATCCCATTTGCCAGCATTTGGACCATATCCCTCTGAAATCTTCGTATTCATGTACCCTTTAAATGTCGTAATTGTACCAGCCTCCATCACTTCCTTTGGTAATTCATTCTATACACACATCACCCCTTGCGTGAAAAAAGTTACCCCTCGGGTCCTTTTTAAATCTTTCCCTCTCACCTTAAATGGCAGCACAGTGACTCAGTGGTTAGCACTGCAGCCTCACAGCTCCAGAGACCTGGGTTCAATTCCAGTCTCCGGCAACTGTGTGTGGAGTTTGCGCATTTTCTCCATGTGTGCATGGGTTTCCTCCAGGCGCTCCAGTTTCCTCCCACAATCCAAAGATGTGCAGGTTAGGTGAATTGGCCATGCTAAATTGCCCATAGTGTTCAGGAATATTTGGTTAGCCACATTAGTCAGAGGTAAATGTACCGTAATAAAGTAGGGGAATGGGTCTGGGTGGGTTACTCTTCGGAGGGTCCGTGTGGATTTGTTGGGCCAAATGGCCTGTTTCCACACTGTAGGGGTTCTAAGGTTAAACCTGTGTCCTCTAGTTTTGGACTCTTCCTCTACTAAAGCAATAAAGCTTGGCTACTCACCACAATTCTATAAATCTCTATATGGTCACCCCTCAGCCTCCGATGCTCCATGGAAAATAAGCCCCAGCCTATTCAGCCTCAACTTCTAATTCAAACTCTCTACTCCCAGCACCATCCTTGTGAATCCTTTCTGCACCCTCTCAAGTTTAACAACATCTTTCCTGTAGATGGACAGCCAGAATTGTATGCATTATTCCAAAAGTGGCCTCACCCAATGTCCTGTACAGCCACATGACATCCCAACTCTTATATTTTCATTGTTCATAACAGAGTAAGCATGCCAAATGTGTTCTTCACCACCTCATCTGTGACTCTACTTTCCAGGCACTGTACAGTTACACCTGCAGGTCTGTTTGGCAACACTCCCAAGGCCCTGCCAAGTTTGCTTTACCAAACTACAACACCTCATATTTATCTGAATTAAACTTCACCTGCCACTCCTTGGCCCACTTGCCCACCTGAGCGCTGTCCCATTGTACTCAATCTTTTTTACTATTCACTAGACCATCAATTTTGATGTCATCTGCAAACTTACTAACCATATCTCCTATATTCACATCCAAATCATTTACATAAACAACGAAAAAGCACTGATCCTGGAGACACACCACTTGTCACAGGCTTCTAGTCTGAAAAACATCCCTCCATCACCACTCTGTCTCCACCTTCAAGCCAATTTTGCATCCAATTGGCTAGCTCCCTCATGTGATCTAGCCTTATGATCCAGTCTACCATGTGGAACCTTGTCGAACACTTTACTGAAGTCCATATAGAAAACATCTACTACTCTGCCTTCAAACTTCTTTGTCACCTCTTCAAAGAATTCAGTCAAGTTAGCAAGACAATTTCCCATGCACAAAGGCATACTCCAATGCAAAATCATATTCAGACTTCCAAATTTGTATGAAGGCTATCAGTATTGAATTGTAGGTCCCTGCAAAGTTCTCAACCATAAAACTGCTGGATAATCATAACGGGTTCAGTTATATCCCTTAGGAAAGGGTGCCAACCACCAAAATCCAGTTTGGCTAACAGGCCAGACTGATTCCAAAATCCACAATGAAAATAATACTGATAACTGTATACACGGCAGCCTCGATTACCCAAACGTCAATTATTCAAATTTCAGATTATCCAAACAAGATGTCATGGTCCTGTAAAAACGTTATCCAAACACTCAGTTATCCAAACAAAATATTCCCTGCCCGTCTTGTTCGGATAATCAAGGTTACTCCGTATTATATTGTGTTGTCTACCTCTCAAGAAAAAGGAAAATCAAACTTTTTTGATATTTTTGAAAACTCAATTCAAATTGATACCAGAATGCAGATGTCAAAATCATAATATTAGCTTGCATTTCCACAAATATGTATTGAATATGCAACATGAATAAAATGTCATTGGTACGTTATTTTTCACCTGTATGTAAAACAAATTATAGCACATCGGAGTTGGTGAAATCCAATTTTACTCATCATATTGATTGCTTTCACGAAGTCAGATTTACAATATACATCACTGGTTTCACAAATAATTGTAGAAAAAAAATAAAAATCAGTCTCGCCCTGTGAAGTGGAATACTTATTCCATAAACCATTATCAGTAATGTACTGGTACCAAAGGAAGGCTGATCATTTTACATTAAATGTCTTCTTACCAATCTGGAACATTTTTCATCTAATGAAATGTGCATTGAACACTTGAGAGAAGAATAAATAAGCCTTTAGTACAAGCATTTGCTTTAAAATGTGCTTGTTCCTTCTCGTGCTGAAATTTGAAGATATGCACAAGTTCTTTTTTTAAATAATATAGTAAATACGCAACATTGCAATTTGGATGCTAGTTACAGATCAGAAAAATAGATCTGCCCATATCAGTAAGGAGAATCACCATATACAAATATATGTATATATTAGAAACAACATTTCCATTTAGAGTTTAATACAAGATATCCTATTCAATAACTATGTATCACAACAACATCCCACTACCCGGGCCAAAACATAACACAAAACTTCTGGGTTCAGGCATTTGGGATTGAGCTTTCCACTTTCTGACCGACATCTTTCAGTACCACAAATAATTTAGCATCTCAGCCTTCCACATAATTCAAAGCCCTGAAAGAAGCTTCTGTGCAAAGTTATATTGGCCACAAATGCTAAAAACAGATAATTTCAAGTCTTGATTTCATACCCAGTTGCTATGTACTAGCTTGATACAACTTTAAAAAAAGATCTATCAGATTATAATTGGGACCCAAGGGATATTCTCTATACCAATTCCAATCAACCTGGTACCACAAAATTGCCAAATGTTTTTAAATTACAAGAAAATAACTTCTGCTGGGAATTCAAATAAAGCTATAAGAAAGCAGGTTAAAACATTACACTAACTTTCATCCCACCTTTGACAGTTTCAATATTGTCCAGATCTCCTCAAGTTTCAAATCCCATTTTACTAAAAGAAAAATTTGATTTCAAAATCTAAAAGCACATCTTCACTTTGATGAAAGTACAGAACAAGATCACCAAGTCCGAAGTGCATTTTCAAATTTTGCAGGATCAAAGTTTCATTGTGCTAAACTATCACATTCAGTATGAAGGTATGCAAAAGTATTAAAAATTTGCCAAATTCTCTGTTATAATTGCACTAATATAATTTATGTGAAATAGTGTTTAGGTAAATAATCAAGAAGAGGATTTAAAACAAATTACTTGTACACCTTTTTCTCAGTTAAACATTGATAATATTTTTAGTGGCTTTAGTATTAATCTTTCTTACATCATGCAATTCATTTCCAAAGCATTCCTATGTAGTTTAGTGAAAATAATATAAAACATTCTGCTTGTTCACTTAAACAACAAAAATGGCTATAATATTTGAGTTTCTTCACAGCACAGCAATGTCATTCATAACCAGATCAAAACAGCAACAGGTAGCTCAGCCAGAACTTGCTGATTCCAGTTGTGAACATTATAACAGTATTCATTAAGATCATAGTTTCTTTTATTTAACAAAGTAAATGGCAATTAATATGATGATGCTGAAATACAAATTTACTTCTTCCCCTCCGAATACTTACCAAATATTATAAAACTCTACCCTGAGCAGAATGTGCTGGTTCCAACAAAAAAAGTGTCAATTAATCACAGCCATCTTTAAAAGAAAAGCTACAAATGATCAATTGAATTTGGAGTCTTGAACTCAATCTTGATCCTTAAGGAAAGTCTTTCCAAACTTGTACTTGAAGCAAGTGTGAAAGTAGTAAACTTTATTCAGTCGAAAAAATAAATACCAATAAATCCAGCAAGCATGGAGCTGTTAACGCTGGAAGAAATATACAGTTCAGAAATTAATGGTCCATGCATCCTCATCCATGGAGGTCATCTGACTTTAAGTCTTGATGTCATCCATTCTAATCCCTGACATAACCTGCAAAGGTAGACAAAGCACTTACTAGGAATATTGTTCAATATGGTTAATTACAGAAAAATAAATTGAGATTAGTCTCCTCTCTTCCCTCACCCAGAAAGCACATGCACAGTACCTTGAACAAAAAATCAAACTAGGTGCATAGGAATACTACAAAAAGCAAGCTCCTATCCATAGCTAACCCCCATAAAGACATTATTACAAATAGTCACTTTAGAACAGTTGAGCACTACTAAAAATGTCAACAGATATCAGACAGATTTTTTTTACATCATTGAAAGAGACCATTCTGCCCATCATGATGTGGGGCAAGAAACAGCCATCTATCTTAATACTATTTCCCAACAGTTGCCCATAGCCTATGGTGTCCAATCCTAGATTTTAATTCTGTCATATAGTTCACAGATAAAAGAAAACACCTAAATAGTACAATTCTAACCACTCACCCTTCTCCTGTTAGAGCACAACAAGCTTGAATATGCCATTGATGGTCTTTAATTGAGGTCAATTTAAGGTATTGAGAAATTTCAGCTACAGTCATGCATTCTTTAACATCTTGTTTGTTGGCAAAGATCAGCAGTCCTGCTTTCTTCAAATCCTGAATTGCAAAACACAAAATATTGTTTTATTCTCAACAGTATATCTTGTTATTTCTACAGACTTGATTTTCAAGTTTTAACTTTTAAGAACAGACCCCAATGAAGACTGAAGTAAAAGCATTGTGAACTACTTTCCTTAAAACTCTGGGCTATCACATGTAAGCTAATATGAAAGAAATACAGTACACTGGTTGCTTCAAGATTCAATGTGGCAAAGGGAAGAAAAAAGTAGTTTCATTCTTTTATAGATGTTCTCTACATTGTATATTCTTGATTTGAAGACGCTGATGTTGGTTTGGGGTGTACAAAGTTAAAAATCACACAACACCAAGTTATAGTTCAACAGGTTTAATTGGAAGCACTAGCTTTCAGAGTGCTGCTCCTTCATCAGGTGGTTATGGAGGACACAATTGTAAGACACAGAATTCATAGCAAAAATTTACAGTGTGATGTAACTGAAATTATACATTGAAAAATACCTTGATTGTCTGTTGAGTCTTTCATATGTTCAAATACCATGATAGTTTCACTTCTTTCATGTGTAAATCACAATTTCTTTTTTTAAAAAAGTTGCATTCTCTGGTTAACTGCCATGTATGTGGCAGGTACTCATGTGACTCAGCCAATGTTGTCTGTCTTATACGTTGCAGGCAAGGATGCCCTGAGGCATGGTACATTGGGGAAACCGAGCAAAGGCTACGGCAACGGATGAACAGGTACCGCACAACAATCAACAGACAGGACTGTTCACTCCCAGTTGGGAGACACTTCAGCAGTCCAGGACATCCAACCTCAGACCTTTGGGTGAACATCCTCCAAGGCAGACTTCAGGCCAGGCAGCAGCAAAAAGTGGCCGAGCAAGGGCTGATAACTAAATTCCGTACCCAAAGGGAGGGCTCAACCGGGACCTTGGGTTCATGTCACACTACAAGTGACCACCATTGCACTATACACACACATATACACAGACATGCGCGCGCACACACACTCCCACATGCACCCTCTCAGAGACTTAGACCACTGTACACTGACGCACAAACACATACACACTCTCTCTCAGACACTCAACCCCCCACTCCAGACACACACACACACACACACCCCTACAGGCACACACACTCCCACACTCTCATGCACCCCCTCACAGACTTAAGGCACTCTACACTCACATACACACACATATATACATTCTCTCTCACACTCAACCCCCCCATCCCAGACAGACAGACACACAAAGACCCACGTGCACTCACATACATATACGTTTGTGGGGTGAATTTGTACTTGCAGAGTTACATTGTACTTTGCTCAAAAACTGCATGAATTCATGTAAGACTCTTATCTCACTTTTTAGATTAGAATCAGTCTGAACATCACGGCACAGGCAGAGAACACAGGGGGCTAACAACTTCAACATATTGTCTCACTAACACCAATTGTTAGTTAATCTGAGAATGCAACTTTTAAAATAAAAGTTTTGTAATTTACACATGAAAGAAGTGAAACAAATCATGGAGTTTGAACAGATGAAAGACTCAACAAACAAACAAGGTATTTTCAATGTATAATTTCAGTTACATCACACTGTAAACTTTTGCGATAAATTCTGTGTCTTACAATTATGTCTTCCACAATCACTTGAAGGAGCGGTGCTCAGAAAGCTACTGCTTCCAATTAAACCTATTGGACTATAACCTGGTGTTGTGTGATTCTTAACTTTTATTTTCTCAATATTTTAATACTGATCATAGGACGTCCATTCATATATTCAAAAATTCGTCTTTACATCAGAACTGCAGATGTAAAATAGCAAGATGGCGTTGCTGAGTAAGGTCATATTCTCAAAATGAATGCCTAGAATCAAATCAACATTAAGTTCAATGCTAAATGTCTGACCAAACCACCAACTTGCATAGAAACATTTTAACATAGAGAAAACCTATTATATCATCTGCTCTTATAGCTGTTGCATTAATGACATTCTCTCCATCACATGGTCAGAAAGACTGATTTCTTTCACATTAGCTCACTGATACTCAATGTTCAGCATCATTCAGGACTCCTCAGATATTATGTTTGGACTGTTGCAGTAAGACCTGGACCATCTCCAAACTTGGGCAAAAAAATTCCAACATTAGCTAAGTGTCAGGTAATGATTACCTTAAGCAAAAAAGAATCAAACCATCACCTTTGCCATTCAATGGTGATAGCATCATTGAATCCCCATTAATAATATCATGGGAATTACCATTAACTAGAAACTGAACTAAATTCGTCATTTGATTCTGCAGCTACGAGAGAAGGTCAGAGTCTAGGAACCTGGCAGTGAGCAACTCATAGAACATCTCCTGACTCTCCTGTCTACCATCTGCAAGGCACAAGTGTGATACAATATTCCCCACTAGACTAGATGAGTGCAGCCCCAACAATACAACAAGCTTGGAACTATTCAGAGCAAAGCAGCCTCGTTGACTGGCATCACAACCACATTCACTCCCTCACCAGCAACAGCATTTTTACCATCTACAAACGCACAGAAATTCACCAAGACTCCTAAGACAGTATCTTCCAAAGCTACAATTACTATCATCTAGAAGGACAAAGGCAACAAATACATAGGAACACCACCACCTGCATTTTTTCCTTCAAGCCATTCGCCGTCCTGACTCGGAAATATTATTCCTTCAATTTTGTTCGGTCAAAACCCCCCCACCCACCACCAACCACCCCACCCACCACCACCCCCCCCCCCCCACCCCACCCCCACCCACTCCATCCCCACCACCCACCCCCTCCACCACCCACCCCTCCCCCACCCCACCACCCTCCCCTCCAACCCCCCCACCACTCCACCCCCCCCACCACCAAGATGCAGCGTCAATCCAAAAGGTGCATGTTAAAAAGTTAAAACCTTGTATTCAAGACCATGCTCAGGGATGAAATAAAAAAAGAGTGGCTCAAGACTTAACATCTCATGAGCATTTGAATTATGGCTTCCAAATAGCATGAAGTTGCAACCTTCCCAAATTCTGTCCTATTCTCTCCCCATTAAAAAGATAAAACTGCAGAACAACCCTTATTTGTAACCAGCCATCAGGGGTACATGTTAAAATCTAATACTATTTATAACTTTTAAAATAAGGCTTATTAACGCCAACTTATTTGAGGCTGGAGTGAGTTCAGTGTATTTTAGGATCCAGTTAATCCAGACCAAAGCAACAAATTTATATAGACTCAAAGTTAAAAATCTCACAACACCAGGTTATAATCCAACAGGTTTAATCGGAAGCACTAGCTTTCAGAGTGCTGCTCCGAAAACTAGTGCTTCCAATTAAACTGTTGGACTATAACTTGGTGTTGTGAGATTTTTAACTTTGTACATCCCAGTCCAACACCGGCATCTCCAAATCATATATAGATTTGTATACAATTAGTAATTTCCACACTTAACACTTCTCTCCATATTTCAGTCTTGTGCTTTCCTAATAATTTCTCCTCTGAACAAAAAAACTGAACTCCCAATTGGCTAAATAAAGCAACTTTGAGCTAAAAATATGAATTATAATTTAAAATAATGGGCTGTATCAGCTAACGATATTTAGAAGAGTGAAAAGCCTGTAGATTAAGGCCCACTTCTGGATTAGAGAACAGTGCAGAAACTTGGTTTGCTTTGACTGTTGCACTAAGGAAATGCTGTCATTCTGGGACAAAATTAATCAAAATAAAATGTGAACAGAATTGCCAAAGTAGTATCAGATGAATGCAATAAATATTCATTTCAAATCAGTCATTCATTCATTTCAGCTGCTGTTTCAGAGATCTCAGAACTTAAAAATTGACAGCTATGTTCACTGACACTACAGTCTCTGGTCATGAAGCACCTTAGGACATCCTGAGGAACTAATACAAGATTAAAGAAATTCCTGTAAGGAAGAGGTTACATTTATCAACATCACAGGAAAAATAATTAATTACCAATAGTATCAATTCTATTCCAACAGAATCAATTTTCTGTGACAAATATTTCCCTTTCATAAGCTGCAAAGGTAGCGATCCTATTTTCAACAATTTTATTTTCACTTTCGGTCACCCTCCCTCAACCAATTCTGTACTACGATCTTCACATTCACTTTCTCCTCTTCCCCCACATAAAGACACAATTTTTATCTCTCCATTGAGACAGAAACCTTTACAAGCTCCAGCATAGAGAGGTCTCAGCCATCTTATTCAAAACAAAATTCCTCAATTTCTGATCCTCTCCAGTCTGGTGTTCATGGTAAACAACTCGAACACCCTCTTCTTTTGAACTGTCCTTCTGTGTCATTGATTTGATGAAAACCTGGACTTGAAATTGGGCTTTCAAGAAAGAAATCAAGAGAACATGATACCCTGATAATATTAATAAACATACACAAAATATCCAATATGGCAGATGATCAAAGTTTAGACCCAACTAAAACATTAGTGGGGGTACAAGTTGAGTAAGTTAGCTTACAGTAAGTTGCTCCTGGTATGTAGGTTGAGGGAATTTAGGGACTTGATTGCAATTTGCTACTGCTTGCTTATTTCTCACTACTAAACATTAATTGAATCATATATCTTTAGATTCATTTGCATTTAGTCAAATAAATGTCAAATTACAGTGACAAAGCCTCATTTCAACTACATATGAATTTGTATGTATGACACAGACTGTAACTGAGGGCACTTTCTAATGCAGCACTTTTGCATGTGACACAATGGATGTTTTGAGAGTGCAAGATTCACAGACAGGTGAATGCAAATTTAAAAGTTAGAAAAATGCTTTTTGGGAAACACTTAAAAGGGAACAAGAAAGAAATAATCTGATGGGAAAAAAAAGACATTCTATCTGTAGATGGAGCGCAATTTCAGAATGAAGACATATTACTTTCATAGCATAAAGAGAAATGTATATAATCCATTTCAATTATGACCTTCAGACCAAATTGGGGAACAATTTTAAACTGGACATTTTACTGCTTTGAATAAATAAACAAATTCAACATTCAGTAAATAACCAGAGAAGACTGAACAAGGGAAATACATTGAATTGCGAAGTGCTTGGACTCCTTTAATGTTATTTCCATAACTGATGTTAAAAACACACTCATATGTATTGACAGTTTCAGGCAATATGACATAGAAAAATGCATTAAAAAAAAGGCATTTCTATGGGATAGAGGAGGAATGTTTAATTTACCTTCTTTACTATTTCCAAGCAATCTACAATTTTTCTTAAGTTCCTTATTTGAATTGGACAGTTTAAACAGATAATCAAAATGCTTCCTTACCTCGTGCGCCAACATTTTGTAAAGCTCATCTCTGGTTATTGCTATCCTCTCCCTGTCCATACTGTCTACAACCACGATTACAAACTGAAACACATTAAGAGCAAAAATATGAGTGCATTGATTTTTCTTTATAATATAATTACACTACTTATAAACCAACTGTAGAACCAGCTTAGGGCAGATCTTGCAAGTATACAAAGCTAAGCTAGCATGAAGCTTCTGAGTCTGCAAAGGACCAACTCAGAAAGGGTGAGATTTTTAATTCATACCCAAATCAAGTGAGTGGGTCAATCCTCCAAAAAACATGAATTATATTGGTGATTAATGTTTTATTTTCATGGCAAGGGTAAACCCTCAACACCAACACCAAGGGTAATCAGGGACAGGCAATAAATGCTGGCCAGCCAGCAACACCCACATCCCATAAATAAATAAAACAAGTACATTTAACTGACAGCATGGAAAATCTTATTGCACCACTGTGCAGCTTGGCTGGTGGTTACATGTTAAATGCAGAGTAAGACATTTTAAAAACTGCCCAGAAAGTCAAATTTCAATGAAGGGTCACTGATCTCAAAACATTAACTTTATTTTCTCTTCACAGATGCTGCCACTCGAGGTGCTGATACTGCTGAGTTTCTCCAGCAATTTCTATTTTAGAATCAAATTTCTTAATGGGTCAGCTGTGTCTGGCTGATTTCCAGCTGGGAATTAATACATCTACCAATTAATTTAAGATAAAATATGATAGGATTAGGATTTAACAAACTAAAATGTTTATTCCACGTATCTAATTGAGTGAGAAGCAGATTAGATGAGTCAAAGACACAACCAAAAGGTTACTGTAATAGCTAGGCTTTCAAATCATGGTAAATTGTAATCATAAGATATAGGAGCAGAATTAGGCCATTCAGCTCAAAATCTGCTCTGCCATTTGATCATGGCTGATGTTTTTCAATCCCATTCTCCCACCTTTTCCCTCTAACTCTTGATCCCATTACTAATCAAAAACGTATCTATCTCAGTCTTAAATACTTCAATAACTTCCACAGCCCCCTGAAGCAATGAGTTTCATACAGTCACAACCCTCTAGTTGAATGTCTTCCTCATCTCAGGTTCTAAAAAGAGTAGCTCCTTCACCCTGAGGTTTTGCCCCTGGGTCCTAGTTTCTCCTACTACTGAAAACATCTTCGCCACATCCAGGCCACTCTCAGAATAGAAGTCACCCCCTCATCTTTCCAAACTCCAAGTACAGAACCAGAGTCTTCAACTGTTCCTCATGTGACAAGTCCTCCATCCAGGATCATTCTTGTAAACCTTTTTTGGACCCCACCCAATGCCAGCACATCTTTCCTTAGATACAGGGCCCAAAACTGCTCACAATATTCCAAATGCGGTCTGACCAGAGCCTTATACAGCCTGAGCAAAACATCTCTGTTCTTGTAATCTAGTCCCCTTGAAATGAATGCTAACATTGCATTTGCCTTCCTAATCATCAAACTAACCTGCATGTTAAACAAAAGAATTCTGAACTAGGAGTCTTAAGTCTCTCTCGCGCTTCGGATTTCTGAAGCCTTTCCCTATTTAGAAAATAAGTCTATGCCTCTATTCTTCCTACCAAAATTTTCCTCACACTTGGCCACATTGTATTCCACCTGTCATTTCTTTGCCCACTTGCCAAGCATGCTCAAATCCTTCAGCAGCCTTCCTGTTACGTAAAAACCATCAGTCCTGGGGAGTGTTGCCGAACCAAGGGACCTAAAGGTGCAGGTGCATAGTTCCTTGAAAATGGAGTCGCAGGGTGGTGAAGGCAGCATTTGGCATGCTTACCTTCATTGTTCGTAACACTGAATAGAAGAGTTAGGATGTCATGTTGTGGGTGTATAAGACATTGGTGAGGCCACTTTTGGAATACTGCGTATAATTCTAGTCAACCTTCGATAGGAATGGTGTTGTTATTCTTGATAGTGTGCAGAAAAGATTTAAGGATGTTGCTGGGAATGGAGGGATTCAGCTGTCAGGAGAGGCTGAATAGACTGCGGCATTTTTTCCCCTGGCCTGAGGGGTGGCTTATACAGATTTATAAAATCATGAAGGGCATGGATAGGGTGTATAGTCAGGTTTTTTTTCCCCGAGAGTAGGGGAGTCCAAAACTAGAAGGCATAGGTATGATGCGAGAGTGGAAAATTTAAAAAGGACCTCAAGGGCAATGTTTTCAGACAGAGAATGGTGAGTTTATGGAATTAACTGCCAGAGAAAGGGGTGGAGCCAGTTACAATTACAATATTTAAAAGGCATCTGAATGGGCATATGAATAGGAAGGGTTTAGAGGGAAATGGGCAAAAGACAAGCAAATAGGACTAGGTCTGATTGGGATGTCTGATTGGAATGGAGGAGTTGGAGAGATGATTCCTTTCTGTGCTATAAAACTCTGAGTCTAGAAGTCATACTTTGCCTCAAAAGTCTGTCCTCATATTTAATGTCTTTATAAAATGGCTTATAAGGTAATGGGGAGAATTTAAGCCAATAAAGACAGAAAAGCATTAAAACAAACAAACAGGAAGGAGGAAAAGAAATTGATGAGAGATATTTAAAACAAAGTTGATAGCAATTGTTCAGAATTGCCCGAAGCGTCGTTTCCTGCTCCTCAGATGTTGCTGTGCTTTTCCAACACCACTCTAATCTAGACAGCAATTGTTCAGAGCAAGGCAGATGTTTGATATACAGATTTAATTTTTGTAACTTTGTTTCATCTGTTTCCCTAGATTTTTTTCAAAGAGGGAAATATTGGATGGAATGAATAAAAACTCTTCTTTTAAGACCCACTATAACTACGAGTGGAAGATAAAAGCATATATATCTTCATTTAGGTAAGTTGGCCAAAACTGTCCACACAACTCTAGATGTGATTTCACCAAAGCCCTACATAAATGCATCCAAATTCCCTTACCGTTGTACTCCAGTCTTCTTGCAATAAAGGCTTTCATGCCAATTGCCTTCCTAACTTCTTGCTGTACCTGCATGTTAAATTTTGTGTTTGCCTACCATCCTGCGCACATCTTTTACCTTTTTGTTTTGAAAAAAAAGAATTTGATCTGCTTTTTTAGTTGCCAAAGTGGATTATTCCAAATTTTCCCACATTCTACCCCGTCACATTCATGCACTTTCATTTAATCTGTGAATATTCCTTTGAATTCTGCTTGCGATATATTTCTCCAACTAGCTTTGTTTGAAAATGTACACAATACAAAGGAAACAAATCAAACTAGAAGATCTGGATAGTTTGAATTCAAGACTGATCAAGAAAAAATGGTTATTAATGTAGAATAGTGCAAGATGATATTAATAAGTAAAGGAGTTAACTACGATCTGAATCTATACTCAGTGGTTCCAGAATAGGACAGATAACACAGGAATGAGATCTGGATGATTTATTGGGTTGGAATATGAAACAAAAGCATAATAAGGAGGCAACAGAAAGACAGATTTATTTAAGATAACTTCCCCATATTCTTAGCAGACACATTGGACTAACAATGGCTTCATTACCTTTATCTTAATGCACAACTTTAATAAAATTCACAGAATATACAATCAAAGAACATCAGACTACACAAGATGTTTTGGGTTGATAGATCAGTAAAAAGCCCCAAATTGAATCTCACCTCTGTATTAGTATAATAGGTATTCCACGATGAACGCAATGACTCCTGACCTCCGATATCCCACATCAGGAAATGTGTATTATTCACCACTATCTCTTCTACGTTGCTGCCTATTGTAGGTGATGTATGTACAACTTCATTCATGGAACTGGAAAGAAAAATACACCATGACAAATAAGCAAATGTGACAATCTTTAAAAAGACACACAAGTCAGAAGTGTGATGGGTGATACTCTCCACTTATCTGAATGGGTGCAGCTCCAACAACACTCAAGAATCTTAACACCATCCAGGACAAAGCAGCCTGCTTGATGGGCACCACATCCATAAGCACCCACTCCTTCCACCACTGATGCTCACTAGTGGGAATGTGTACTATCCAGAAGATGCACTGCAGAAATTCACCAAAGATTCTTAGACAGCACTTTTCAAACCCATGACCACTTCCGTCTTGAAAGACAAGGGCAAGACATATATGGCGACATCACCACCTGCAAAGTTCTCTTCGCTCACCACCCTGACTTGGAAATATATAGCTGTTCCTTAATTATCATTAGGTTAAACTTCTGGAATTCCCTCCTTAAGGGCATTGGGCATCAATCTACAGTATATGGAAACTTCAAGTTCATCATTACCTTCTCATGGGAAACTAGGGATGGACAATAAATGCTGGCCAGGCAGTGATTCCCTCACCCACGAGTGAATTTAAAAAAAAAAGTTGTCCACTTGATTTTTCTTTATTTGTTATCGGGATGTAGTTAGATCAGCATTTACTATCCATCCCTAACCACTCTGGAGAAGGCAGAGGTGAGTTGCCTTCTTGAACTGCTGAGTGTTGGTAAACCAACAGTAGTGTTACAGAGTTCCAGGATTTTGACCAGCGATTGTGAAGGAACAACAACATAGCTCCAAGCCAAGATGGAGTGTGGCTTGAAAGGGACTTGAACAGTGATGTTCGCACGCATCTACAGCCCTCCTTCTCCTCGTTGGTACAGGTCACGAGGTTGGAGCATGCTATCAAAAAGCCTTCATAAGTACGTCATCATCTTATAAATGGAACGCACTGCTGCCACTACGTCTCAATGGGTGAGAACTTTGAAGGTGAATAGTATGCCAATCAGGCAGGCTGCTTTTTCCAGAATGGTGTCAAGCTCCTTGGAGATTGATGGAGTGTATTCAATTACACTCCTGATTTGCGTTTATAGATTGTGGATAGGAGGCAAGTTACTTGCCACATAATTCACAGCCTTTAACCTGATCTTGTAGGTAACAATATTTTATAAAGCTAGTCCAGTTCCATTTCTGCTGAATAGTGACCTCAATGTTGATAATGGAGGATTCAGCATTAGTAGTGCCATTGAACTTAAAGGAATGATGGCTGAATTCTTGTCTATTGGAAATTATTATAGGCACTCATGAGGCATGAATATAATTTGCCACTTATCAGTCCAAGCCTTGATGTTATCCAGGTCAAACTGTTCATAGGCATGGGCTGTTTCATTGCCTGAGGAGTTGCGAATGATTCTGAACATTATGCAATCAGTAGCAAATTTTGCCACGTCAGACCTTATGATTAAGGGAAGGTCATTTAAGAAAGCATCTGAAGATGTTTGGGCTAAAGAGGAATCCTGAGGAATACCTGAAGAAATGATTGACCTTCAACTACCAAAACCATCTTGCTGTGTGCTAGGTAGGATTCCAACCAGTGGGATTGACCCGAATCCCATTGACTCCAATTCTGTTCAGGCTCCTTTAGCCACATCTGATCAAATGCTACCTTGTTATTGAGACAGTCACTCCCATATTACTTCTGGACTTTTAACCCTTTTGTGCATATTTGGACCAAGTCTGCAATGAAATCAGGAGTTGAATGTTCTAGGCAGAAACCAAAATGAGAATAAATGAAATAAAACAAAGAACTGTAAATGCTGGATATGTGAAATAAGAACAGAAATTGCTGGAGAAACTCAGCACATCGGTAGGCATCTGTGGGAAAGAAGCAGAGTTAACGTTTTGAATCCAGTAACGATCAATAGTAACTGGACTCAAAACATGAACTCTGCTTTCTCCCCACAGATGTTATCAAACCTGCTAACCAGCAATTCAGCGAGCAGGTTATTCTTTTGCCACTGCTTTATAGTACTGTGGCCAACACTCTCAACCATCAGCAAAGTGATGAAGTGCAGACTGACCATGCAGTAATTAGTTGGCTTTTATTTATTGCGCTTTTTGTAATAAAGATGTATTAGCAGAACTTCTACATTGCTGTTGTAGCTGTACTAGAATGGCTGAGTCCAGGGCATGCAAGTTCTGGGGCACAAGTCATCAGTACTATTGCCAGATTACTCTTATGACCCTTTTGTAGTACCAATACCTTCAGCTATTGCTTGACATCACATGCAGTGAATCAATTGGTTGAAGAGTGGCATCTGTGATACTGAAGCCCTCAGCAGAAGGCAGAAACAGATCATTCACTTAGTCCTTCTGGCTTTCGCTACCATTGAGTCAAAATCCCAGACTTCCCCTCCTCCCAGTATTGTGGGTGTTTTTACTCAATTTGACTGCAGCAATTTAAGGCAATAGCTCACCAATAACTTTTGCAATGAAAATTAGAGATGAACAATAAATGCTGGCCAAGTCAGTGATGACCTATGAACAAATAAAAGCTATATACAGAGCTGATGGGCTGTGGTAAGCACTTATTTTTACACAATTTTGCCAAATCCCAAGATTATTTCCAATACGTCCTAAGATATTTTTTAAAATTGTTACATGTACAGATGATCTTCCTTCAGAAGGAAACATGAAAATCTGTCAATTTTGTTTTGCAAAGCAAGACAATCAGAGAGTAACAAGCTGAAGTGCAGAAAGAGACGATTTTTCCCTAACATTCCAAGTTGACCAAGATCTCTTAACAAGCAATATTAACGTTTGGATTGTGAACATTATTTGAGGTAGTCAGTACTATTGCCTATCCTACTGTACAATTTGCTTAAGTTTATGCAAGCCTGTACAGGGGAAGTCAAAACATATATGTAGTATATTTCCATGAGAACTAAAATGTTTTTGCACAACTTCAAGAGTTCAACAAAAAGACTTTAGCCACTCATTGTACAAACCAGTGTGAAAAATGGGCAAATACGACATTATACCAAAATTGATAAAAGGATCATACCCGAAATGTAGTTCTCAATCTAATTTTTCTTGGGGCGTGTATGAAACTCAAAGTAGTCTGACCGGCACACTACATCCATTGAACCGAAGAAAATTTGCAATTCTTTTCCCCGGCCGTTTAACTATGACAAGCATGCATTTAATATTTTACTTTTTTTTAGGAATTCTAGTTACAAACAGCAATTTTTTCAGTGTTAACTATTATAAGTGTGCATTTATATTATTTTGCAGTTACAGGTTATTCTGCTCATCATTAGGTGTTTATGAGTGGTTGAAATCTAGTATGTGCAAAGTAATGCAAGAAGAAAAATAAGCAAATGAGAGAAAGCTTCAGATGGGAAATATTTCCCATTCTTTTAAATCATACAAAATTATTTCACCATCAACTCAGCCAAAAACTAAGTATTACTACAAAGCTATCAAGCTGAAAAGAAAACAGGCAAGATGAGTACCAGATAAGTATCTCATTCAACAACTATATCCATGTCACAGAGAATGCTGGCAAATACTATTCAAACGTCATGGAATGAGAGCGCGTTTGCCAAAGATCAGGTAATCCAATCTAGCTACAAGCACAGTGGATCTTATTTGACCACGTAAACAATATTGGTGTAATTCTATGAATGCAGTAGGATTATTGCTTTCAATAAGGAGCCCATGACGCAGTTTATCATTCTATACGAGTCCCACACCCTTCTAAAAACATTTTCCTTGCACAATTCCATCCTGAGAGAATGACCACTTGCTGCCTGGAAAGCAGATCGATCATCTTGTTCCCTGGAATATCTGAGTAACCATGGGAGAAACAACAACCCATTTTATTACTTTTTCTTCACCCATCCTATTTAAAAAGGAAACCAGGTGCACTCATGAACATGATTAAAAATCAGGAACTCATCTAATCTAAAATGTCATGCTACAAATATATAATTAAAAAGTATGTTCATTTATCTTTGATATTCGTACACTTTAAATTCATCTGGGAAGATGCATGGCATTTTATCTTTGCTCTTCAAAAATGTTTTTACAATCAGGTTTACCTCACTGAAAACCTACTTGGATGCAAATGGGAAACTCGGCACAAACTTGAAATTGAGCAGTTCTTATTTTAATTCAATCACGAGATGCAGTTAACATTTATTACCCATCTGAGTGCCTTCTTGAACCTCAGTGTAAGAACACTCAATGCCATTAGGAAAGAATGTCCAGGATCTTGATCCAGTGAAAGCAAAGGAGTAGTAATATCGTTCCATGTCAGGATTGGGTGTAGCTGGAATGGATTTGTGGTGCTCCTATGCATCTGCCAGCCTTGTTTTTCTGGGTATCAGAGTTTATGGGTTAGAAAGGTGCTGTCACAGCAGCCTTAGTGAGCTGCGTGCAGTGCATTTTGTCGATGGTACACACTTCTACTAGTGGTCACTGGTACTGAACAGAGTGGATGTGGAAGGTGGTGTCCAGGGTGCCGATCAAGAGAACTATTTTTCCCTCCGTGGCTTCTCCTTGCATTGTTGGAGTCACATTCATCCAGGCAAGTGGAAAATGGTGGTAAAGATATAAAGAATTCAAGGGAAAGAAAATATCTGCACTTGAGGATACACAGATTAACCATGGTTAATCAGCAAGGATTTGTTTAGGGAAGGCCACATTTGACAAATTTTCTGCAATGTAAGGAGTGTTGATGAGAGTAACACAATTGCTGTGGTCTATAGGGGCTACAAAGGACATTTTACAGCTTGGCTCTCAAGTGGAAAAGGTACCCTAAATGTTCTGAAAAAACTTATCAGAACATACTGCAGCAAATATCATTGCAAATTAGACACAGCAATACAAATAACATATGTTTAGTAACATGGAGACAAAAGAGTTTTCCATTAGATATACTTTGTTATCAGGGATCTGTATCCATTTTAACAAGATTCTCTTATTAATGAACAAACCAGCGGAGTTAGAAAATAAAATATAGTGTCAATAGTTATGAATTTCCACTTTTATTTGAAAATGATTACTGATATCTAAACTGAATCAGCAGGTACTACAAACAATCAGGACATGACCATAAACTAAATACCGCAACAAAATTTGCATTTCAGCTGTAACAATATAATTGCATTTAATTTTGTTGAACTTAATCCACTTGCACTTCATATAAAAATAGCAGACAAATCCACATTTTTGTTGTTTGCACTAGGTTAAGCGAAATCTTTATTCTATTAATCAGCATACTTCATGAAATAATTTATTTAAATGATATGTAGCTATGAAGGAAATAAATCCATTATAAGGAGGGATATGTTTAACATGGATTTGAGAGAGAAAAAAAAGTGATCTTTTCTGTAGCCTTTTTGGAGCAGAAATTCAGCCTCAAAGTTAGGTCACACATACCATTAAAAAAAACATTTAGAAGGGGCTGTTAGCATTCTAATCAAGGTCAATGACACTTATTGCTACTTTAAAGCTGCCCCCAGAGTTTCATTTCACTATCCCAACAATGATTGCGACCCACAATTTAGGAAGCCCTGACCTAAATAGTAAGAATTCCATGCATACAAATTGGAATTTAGTTTGGAACTGCACTTTTTTTTGACATTTAGAAGGAAGCGTACAGAATGTGATAGAGGAACAAAACTTCTATATCAATAATTATGAGAAAAAGCAATCAGCAAAACAGTGAATGCGGATTTAGAAAAGAAGACTTCTAAATTCACATTCACTGTTTTGCTGATTACTGTTACTTGTAATAGTTATTGACACAAGTGAAATTGCTGTATCACATCCTGTACACAGTAGAACCTTAATTATCCAAACAAAACAGGCAGAGAGTATTTTGTTCGGATAATTGATTATTTGGATAACCGGAAACAAGCAGCAATTTATGAGTGCCAGTTTTCCAAACATTTCTCAGTTATCCGGCAATGCAAACCAAAATGCCATTTAACTGATAACGGAATGGTGAGTTGCTCAATGCCGTTTTTACGGGACCTTGAGATCGTGCTTGGATAATCCAAAATTCAGATGATTGATGTTCGGATAATTGAGATTCTACAGTACTTCCTGCTGAATATCTAAACAAATGCCTACACTTCTATATCAATAACTATTAATGAGAAAAAGTAATTAACAAAACAGTAAATGTGGGTTTCTTTTAGTAAAGTTGATCCTGATGCTCGGACTGAATGGTATGACTAACAAAGTGTTCTCGCTATTACAGGAAATATTAGTAGCAGGAGAACTGCAATGCTAGTGCATTGGTATCAATTGAGTACATGCTAATATTAAGATTGTTTAAAGACAGTAACAGTCAAAGCAACATTTGCAACAAATAAATATTTGCACAAGATATGTAATTTATAAAATTAATAGGAAATGCTTTTCAAAAGAAATTTGCACATATTACATAAATATGAAACTCCAAACGCACTCAGCCATTGGGGCTATTCTGCTGCAGTCAAAGTGGCAATTACAGTCGCATTAATTCAACTTAAAGAATGATTAGAATTGACAATAGTTATTCCACTGCTTCAACAAAGAGAATAGCAATTAATTCACTAAAATCACATGAAATGTGATATTCAGGCCAAATTTCTGGGACTTCTCCCCTGCAAAGTGGGTCCTTAAACATTGATATACCATTACAACAGTTTATGTCTCACAAAAAGATTAGACCATTGTTTATATGGAAGTAAAGTTTAGAAAAGATGAATTAAGTAAAAGAAATTGAACATTAAAAAATGAGAAAAACAGGAAGCAGCAGAGAAATACAAATATATTGGGCAAACTTGCAGTATTTAAAAGTATTTAATGTAAAAATAAGTTTTATAGATAAGGGTTAAGAACACTAGCCCTGACGATAAGAAGCTTTGTCGTAATGTTGCTTTAATACCAACATTCAACAGGTGAAAGCTTAGACCGCCAGCAAAAATATTGAATAATTATACCTTGAACCAAATGCATAAAATTAAATTAGAAACAACTTTTCTTTTTAGAAAACAAAATGCTTAAATTCTAGTTTGTTTTACCCAAAACATAACTGCAACAACTTGAGCTTTTTAGAATAAAGTTTAACTTTGAAAACTGAAAAATTAAAATAGGAAAGGACATTATCCACCACACATTTGCATTCAAAGAGAGAGCTGAAAGTGTTCTCGGGTTTTCTTAATACTTACAACTGATAAAGAATTGTTGTCTTCCCAGCATTATCCAACCCAACTATAATTACTTTATGTTCTGAAAGAGAAATGAATCAACAATCTTAGTGAATTTCAAAGACATCAACATTACTGTTTCAAAAACTAACATGAAAAATGTCAGATTTTCCAGTAGGTGAATAGGTATTGGAAATACTTTTAGAAACAAACGGTCAAACAGAAAGATATGTTAATTAGTCTGACAGTTCAATACCATCAGTGGGTACCAAGGGATCAGATTTAAAGATCTTTTCATCAAAATAAGATCAAAACTATGTTCATAGGTAGTTTATGATCTCTGTAAGGAATATTGCTATCTCTTATCTAAATGTCCATCTATGACCCCTTAATCCAAATTGCTACATTTTTTTTGTTTGTTTTACATTGCTTTATCAAAAGAGTTTTCAAAATTTGAACATAAGAATCTCTTTACTGCATTCAATTTTGCTAAAGCATCAGTTAATCGCAAGACTCTTACGAATGTTTTCCAAAAATTTCAGTGTTCAAGAAACTTCATAATCATGCAACTACTTTATGATGACATAACCACAGCAGCATTGAGGGGAAGATCTAAAACACAATCCAGACCAAGATAAAAACAGGTGCTGTGTAATAGCCCAGATGTGATTTATCATTTACCTGAAAGAGTTATTCACCTCGCAGTTCAGTTGCTTTCTAGTATTCTGGTTTATGGATAGAAAACTTGAACCTGTCACCTCCATGCCAAAACTAAATTGACCACAATTGACTACATGATCCATATTTCAGAAGACTGCAATGTTGCTACCCACTCTACATTTGCAAGACACCCTTAACCTTTCCAACTTTCTATTTAGAAACTCTGCCAATCGTTGAACATTGGCAAAACAATACACCAACAAGACATGGTCAATCAAGTATTCCACTCTGTTGAATGAGATGCTGTAATAGGTTGAGTACTTCCCTTACCTTGACAGCCACTTTGAACAAAGAAATTGGCTGCATTCGATCACTGGACCTGCTCAGCCTTCTATATACTGCAAAAAGCATTTGACAATGGAGACCTCCACAAGCCAAAGTCATTTTATTGTCACCACACTCTTGCAGCAAGACCTGGACTGCGTATGAGCAGTGCAGAGTTTGAGGAATTCTACCAGCAATATCTCGGTTGCATTCCATAGATTCAATGATGTCCAGTTAAAAACAAATCAATGTTCTTGAAATCATCGCCTGCAAAATTAACTGGACACTGTGCCCAGATGACCAAAAAGCATTTTTCTATGTCAGGTCCTGTTTTCTTAACTCCCAAATGACATACATTCAGGGATAGATAAAGAAAGGCTCTTCTTGAAGTCAAGCATCATTGACTTCCAGACTGGGAGGAGCTTGTTATTGAATGTTCAAAACGGTGACTTGTCAATTATTCTAAATGGCTTAATAGTGAGGCAGAACAATGGCAGATTTCTTTCCCCCAAAGAACACTAGCAAACCAAATACATTTTTTCAGCAATGTCAGTTTTATAGCATTATTACAGGGACTGGCTTTCAATTCCAAGAGTTATTAGTCAAACTAGTCTCTCCTCTCCACCCCCCCACCCTTCACCACCACCACCTCTGGATAATTAGGCCACTGACATTATCACTACGCATCACAGTCAAAGTTTGCACTCAACATGTTAGGCTGTTAGGTTGCCAGGATTTTTTTTCAACGATCAGTTAAGCCTGAAGGTGATATAATACTTCCAGCAGTGAACACACCCTCAGTTACATGTCAGTTTAGATGATGGGTTCAAATCCAGAAGGACAATGAAACACAATTCCTTGACTCAAAAGTAAGTTAGATTAATAATCAAACTTTAAACATTCAATTCTTTTATTTTAATCAAAATATGAAAATTGTAAACTTCCCAAGTGTTTGAACCTTTTTTGTTTAAAAACACAACTACTAAATAGACACTGCCAAAATTATCTAGCTCAAAACGTTCCCTTAAAAGTAGCTATCTGCAATGACTACAAGACTCAACAGCTATTTTTTGGCTCATTATTCAAGGTGATGCAGACTTTGTGCAGTGTTCCATTTCAGACACACCTTAGTAACTTTAGAAGATAAGAAACTAAATGCATTTATTAGGTTGTCGACTGCTGTCTGTCTATCACGAGCAAGTGCTATTTATTTCCATTTTGAAGTTTAATCTGAAAAATCAATTTTTGATCCCAACCCCCAAAAAGCTCATTTCAAGCCTTAGCCTCCTTTGTGTATTGGCAGAACAGACTTGGTAGATGAAGTTATCAGAATAATGTAGCATATTACATAGTATAATAATTAAAGCAAACAGTTGGTTCTCATTTTCACCAATATGATAGATTTAGAAACAGAAGACAAAATTACCATTTGAAGAATGTGAATTGATGTTCAAATTATCCTTCTAACTCAGGATTAAATTCAATCCAGAATGATGGTATAACACCTAACAGTAGTATGCAGATAGATGCAAACCAATGAACTGAAAATTAAAATACTAAATTGAATATTACTTTAGTATCATGTATAATACTGGTCTCATTTAAGAAAGGATGTAAATGTATTGGGAATAGTTTGGAGAGGTTGTCCCTGAATGGATAGATTGTCAGGCAGGGCTTGAATCCACTTGAGTTTAGAAGATTTCCAAGATTTCGGATTAAAACACCAAGATATTGAGGGATCCTTTCAGGTTGGATGTGAAAAGACTTTTCTTTTTGGAAAATTCAAGAACCATGGGTCGTTATTTCAAAATAAGGGTCACCCTTTAAATGCATAGACAGAAGAATTATTTTGTCCCCCTTAGAGGGTGAGGAGGCCATAGGATTCCGCTTCTACTTGCTTTTGAGGAACAGAGTCTTTTCAAAGCAGGTATATAAAGATTATTGGTAAGGAAGTTGTCGAAAGATTATTGAAGAAAGGTGGAGTAATTGGAGCAGCCAAGATGTTCTTCAATGACAGAGTAGATTCGAGGGGCTAAGTGGCCTCCTAATTCATGTCAATATAGTCATATAAAGTTCATAGTGCCACTTAGTGGTTTAGCTAGCATAAACCATTGTTTATAATGTGTGCCTGAGCAATCATGCCTTTATGCCTTGTACAATATATACTGTTATTCTCAGATATAACAAACAACGCTCAGCATATTTAACTCACACCATTAAATAATGGAAGAATTTGTATTATGATATACAATAATTTGCCAATAGTACTGCACAGATTGTTTTAAATGTCTTTATATTACTTTATAGATGTTCATTTACATCCACCAATTTTGTTTATCAAATAAGCAATATACAGTCCATAAACCTCTCATCTGCAATTAGTAGAATTTGTTTGCTCCTCTGTGTGTCCAATGCTATTGAATGTCAGTTTAAAGTATCCCAAATATTAATCTCTTTTTACAGATACTTCCAGACCTACATTTGTTTTAAAGTTACAGGAGATGTTTACCTGGGAAGAGAAGTGAAGCTGAATTAAGGAGAAACGTGTTCACCCAGAGGCTGATAAGGATCTGGAACCCAAAAGTTGGAGAGTGACGAAGTTAGAAACCCACACCTTTCTAAAATACTTAAGTTTGGAACTTAAAATGCGATCACTCACGAGGACAATAACCAATAACTGGAAAGTGGGAATTGGTTCTTGTCGCCTCACACAAACATTAGGCTGAACATGCCAATATCTGATTCCACATCCAATCAGCAATTTCTGTCATTTTACATCTTTAACTTGGCAAAACCATAACATGATTATTTCTACTGTAAAATGTAGCTCATATATTACAGGAAACTAATTGTGGCACAATGCATCAATACAAGTAGAAAATATCTTAGTTAAAAGCTCATTTATAGCAGTTAAGAAATTAAAGGAAATCATTTGTATGTGGGCCTCTAACTCAAACAGATCACCTCTGAATTTAAAATCAAACCTATTATGAATGACCTTCTGGAGTTCAGATCATTTGAGTCTGAATGTGGTGTACTTCATAATAAGAGATGATGAGTGAAGATGGCTTTGCTAGGGCACAAGTAAAGCAAAGAGACCCACACCCCTCCTCTCCATTAAAAAAAAGTAGCTATTGCGGAAATAACCAGACTGTAAGTAGCTCACTGAACTGGTAGATTTGTTCTCATGCATTTTGTCACCATGCTAGGTAACATCATCTAAGCCTCCAATGAAGTGCTGGTGTTCCGTCTCGCTTGCTTTGTGTGTGTGTCTTGGTCTGTTGCAGTGAGCGATATCACTTCTGGTTCTTTTTCTGAAGGGGAAATAACACTTCAATTTGAGCTAAATATATTCCCAGCCTGCAATATATCTGTTATTATTAGTTGCACTTTGATGTCTACAGCTATCAGGCTGTGACCAATTGCAGTATAATAAACCAGAATTTTAAGGACAATCATTTGCCCTGTATTGCAAATCAGAACTTGTCTTATCTATTTTGCCACATCGACAAAATTTATTACAATGCTTCCATTTCCTCTAACTCCTGTTACTCATTTCTGATTTTCTACAGAATTCATTAATATTACTAATAATAGAGAACTGTTCTGACTTTTATTTACAGTTCCAGCAGAAGTTTAATTTTATACTGAAAGAAAAGGAAAAAACCTATTTACTTCAGAGAAAGTCAAAATACAAATAACAAAATCACCTTCAATTTCACACAGGGCTAAGTGTAACACTGGAATATTTGAAGTATTTCACATCCCAATAAAAATGCATTGCAGTGGCAAAAAATTATAATGACTCAGTTTACCTTTTCATACTTATATAAAAGTTAGCACTTGAATAGCCAAACAGAAACAGAAAGTAATAAAATCAGACTAATTAAAAGTTCAGCTCCACCATTTCAATTAGACCAAAGTTAAATAAATAGAAACAGATTGGGTATCTCCGATACCAGTGAAGCTCAATGGATCTGAAATTAAGTGAATCATATATGACAAATCAAATACAAGTGAGATAATGTTTTTACCCAGAAGTGTCTAATAAATAGCTACAGAATAAAGGGACACCAATTTAATGCTGAGAAGAGGATGAATTTCTTTTTGCAGAGATTTACAGTCCTTGTAACTCGTTGCCAGAGTTAGGGCAGAGTCCTTGTGTATAGTTAAAGTTCAGACAGATAGATTCTTGATCAGTAAGAGAATCAAGGTTTCTGGTACAGTGCAGGAAAGTAAACTTGAGGAATATTGGATAAGCTATGAACCTAGTGAATGACAGAGCAAGCTCGAGGGGCCGAACTGCACTCCCCTGTCCTATTTCTTATAACATGTACCCTATAAGTTAGACTTATTGAAATAAATAATTGATTAAAATTGATAGGAATGCGATTGGTCGAGAGATAACAGATGGGGTATTGAATGAATCAAGTTTAACAACTAGTGGATCTCTGAGTTGTTATCGGGACTGTCAGCGTTAAGTGCACTAGTAGTACACTGTGAAGCTGTGAAAAACCCAAGTGTGCAATGGAAGGTAAAAGTGAGGACTGCAGATACAGGAGATCAGAGTACAAGAGAGTGCGGTGTTTGAAAAGCACAGCCGGTCAGGCAGCAGCCAAGGAGCAGGAGAGTCGACGTTTCGAGCATACGCGCTTCATCAGGAACATTCCTGATGAGCTTATGTCGACTCTCCTGCTCCTCGGATGCTGCCTGACCGGCTGTGTTTTTCCAACGCCACACTCTTGGACTGTGCAAAAGGAAGGGGTCGAGTAAGCAGTAACAGATCCTCAGCAGTCTCCCGGGCAGATTACCAGGTCTGGGCCCCACCTTGGTGGTTGAAGAGTCTCCAGAGTTTGGTGAAGATGATTCCCATTCTCCAGGCAGGCAGGGCCTGTAGCAACGGTCTCGCCAGCGACAAGGCCGGGGCCTCCTGCCCAGGAGCCCGGCTGTAATGACAACAACAGCGGCGGCGGAGGTTGGTGCCTGTGGTCCCGGACTCCGGCCTCTCGCCTTGTGCTCTCCGTTTACAGAGCGAAAAGACAAATATCAGACCACCCGTCTGGTTCGCGAAGCCACTTTCCTAATGGCAACCGCCGGCCAGCGACGTGTCTCCCGAAGCAAATTCCATCGCCACCAGCCCCTCACGTTCCGTCTCATCCGCTAGCGCTAAGCGCCGGGAGACCCCGATTGCACATGCGCACCCAGCCCGGGGCCGGACGCACAATTGCGCCTGCGCAGCCTGCATTGCTTTTCTCCCGACCCCGCCTCATCCAACCTATTTCACATACTGCGGCTGCGCCGGCGGTCGACACCTGACACCCGCCCCGAAGCAGAATAACGCGCACGCGCAGGCCGCCCCGTTTCTCTGACCATTTGCACCGCTTCACCAGCTGGTCCTGCAATCTGCGCGCCGTCACACCTCTCGCGCAACCGCTGACGTTGCAGGTTTAACTTTACGGGAGTGCGCCTGCGCGCTGAAAGTTGGATGCATGTTTAGTGGGGCTGCACTTGACTGATATATGGCCTCCCCAAATTTGACTGCGCTCTGTGATTTTGTACCTCTTCGTCACCAACTCGCACATGATGTGTGCACTTTGAAATAAGACCATAAGGAAAAGGAACAGGAGTAGGACAGTCAGACCATTGGGTCGCTCAGCTATTTAAGGGGATCCTACATTCCTAACTTGAACCTTCCCTTTCACCCAGTTACTCCTGTTTCCCTGACTGATTACGAATCATTGTGTAAAAAATGAGGTCTGCAGATGCTGGAGATCACAGCTGCAAATGTGTTGCTGGTCAAAGCACAGCAGGTTAGGCAGCATCTCAGGAATAGAGAATTCGACGTTTCGAGCATAAGCCCTTCATCAGGAATAATATTCCTGATGAAGGGCTTATGCTCGAAACGTCGAATTCTCTATTCCTGAGATGCTGCCTAACCTGCTGTGCTTTGACCAGCAACACATTTGCAGCTACGAATCATTGTGGCAAGACTCAGTCTTTTGAGAAAGGAAATTTCTCCCCTGAGCATTTGTTTATGAATGTCCACGCTTTCTGGACATGTGTAGTTGGCATCTCCATCAAATGAGATTGAAGATAAAGGCTGGTAGAGACTTGCTTTGGGACATGTGTCGCTGACCAGCGGTTGCTTTCAGGAAAGTGGCTTGACAAAATTCTGAGAGCATGTCTTTTGATCCTAGACTCTCCCACAGGGGGGAAACATTTTCTCTCAAGAATTCTATATGTTTCAATGCGATCATCTCTCATTCTTCTATACTCCAATGATAGAGTTCGATTAACCGTTGCTCATAAGACAGTCCATCTGTACCAAGGATCATTGACCAGGGACCCGGGTTCGATTCTGGCCTCAAGCAACTGTTTGTGTGGAGTTTGCACGTTCTCCCAATGTCTGTGTGGGTCTCCTTTAGGTGCTCTGATTTCCTCCCACAATCCAAAGATGTGCAGGTTAGGTGAATTGGTATGCTAAATTGCCCATAGTGTTAGGTACATTAGTCAGGGGTAAATGTAGGGGAATGGGTCTGTGTGGGTTACTGTTCGGAGGGTCAGTGTGGACTTGTTAGGCCGAAGGGCTGTTTACACACTGTAGGGAATCTAATCCAATCAAATCATTCCAGTGATTCTTCTCTGAACAGCCTGCAATGAAATAAGAAGTTTTTCTTCATTATTAGCACTAAAACTACTCAATACTTCCAATATGCTCTCACGAGCACCTTGTTGCAATAAGATTTCCCTACTCTTGTAATAAGTTACATCGTAGTGTCCTGGGGTGTGCAGGATAGTTGGATTAGCCATGGTAAATGTGGTGTTACAGGGATAGGGTGGAGTATTGGTCTGAATGGGATGCTCTTTGCAGGTTCAGTGCAGACTAAGTGGGCAAAATGACCTCTTTCTTCACTGGAGGGATTTATGATTCTATACACCAACCCGTTTGAAATAAGAGCTAAGCTTCCATTAGCCTTCCTGACTACTTGCAGCACCTGTGTGCTAGCTTTCTGTGTTTCATGCACAAGTACTCCTAAAACCCTTTGTGTTGCAGCTTTCTGCAGTTTTCCTCCATTTAAATAATACTGTTCTTTGGTTCTCCCTTCTAAAATGGACAACTTCACATTTTCCCATATTTGACTCCATTTGCCAACTTCTTGCTCACTTACTTAACCTTTAAGTATCTCTCTGCAAACTGTATTCCTCTCAACCTGTCTTCTATTTATTTTTGTATTGTCTGCAAAATTGACTGCTGTACGTTCACTTCCTACCTAGAATTGATCCCTGTAGACCTCTACTGGTTATGGGTCATCAACCTAAAAAGAACCCCGCATCCCACTCACTCTTTTCTATTCATTAGCCAATACTCTATCCATGCCAATATCATATCCCAAATGCTGCGGGGTCTTAAGACTTAACCTATTGTGAGGTACTTTGTTGAATGCCTTCTGGAAGTCCAAATGCAATACATCTACTGGTTCCCCTCTATCCACTCTGATCCACTTCCTCAAAAAACTCTTTAAAATTAGTCCGACATGATTTCCCTTTCATGAAGCCATGTTGTCTCTGCTTGACTAATTTATGAATTTCCAAATTTTCTGCTATGATATATTTGGATTTATTGTCATGCGTACCTAAGTACAATGAAAAGCTTTGTAGGTAAGCAGAGCAGGCAGATCATAGTAAACAAGGACATACAAATTGTAGGGTGAAAAAGAACTTGGAAAGGTGAGGCAAACAAGTTAAACAACATAGGGCATGAGCAAGGTAAGATACACATTAACAAGATTAGTATTATTTGAAGTTAGAGAATCCATTCTTCATTCTAATAATGGCTGGGAAGAAGCTGTTCTTGAACTTGCTGGTACAGTGTTCAAGTTTCTCTACCTTCTGCCTGATGGAAGAGGTCCTGGGAGACCAATTAACAGAGTGAGATTGGTCTTTGGTGATGTTGGCAGCATTTTCACAGCAACGAGAGGTGTAAGTGGAGTCCATGGACCAAAGGTTGGCTTCTGTGATGGTCTGGGGTACGCACATAACCTTCTATAGTTTCATACTGTTCTGGGAAGACCTGGCAACTATGCACCTGGACAGTATGCTTTCTATGATACATCTGTAAAAGTTGGTGAGGGTCCTTATGGACATGCCATATTTCCTGAGCTGTATGAGAAAGAAGAGGCATTGTTGTGCCTTCTTAACCGTCGCATTTACGTGGGAAGTCCAGGACAGGATGTCGGTATCGTCACTCCGAGAAACTTGACATTCTCAACCATCTCAACCTCTGCACCGTTGATGTAGATGGGGGTGTGTTCTCCTCCTTTATATTGTTCCTTAAGAATTGATTCCAATAATTTTTCAACAATACATTTTGAATAGGGGTGTCACATTGGCAGTGTTCCAATCTTCTAGTACTTCTGCAGAATCCAAGAACATCCTCACCAATGGAAGCAGAAGGTATTGAATAGAACACAGCGTTAACCTTTCAAGACCAATGTCACTTTTTCAGAACTAGAACCAACTAGGGAAAAGCTGATGATGGGAGTGGGGGAGAGGTGGGCAGGGAATGAGAGGCTAGATAGAGACAAAGCCTAGAGAGAAAGGATAGGCAGATGAAGAAATTGTTGATGGAAAGCCAGGGATGAAAAGAGCTAGATAGTTGATAATGGGGACTATGAGTAATTGAAAATGGGTACTGAGAGCAACCCATTCCATGACAGGACCTGAGGTTGTGTGGGTAAGTAATTGACATGGAAGGAGGTGTTTATGCTCTTGAATTGTTAAACTATATATTGAGTCACCGGTCCGCTGCAGTGCTCCACTCATGCTCAACACAAGCAGGAGAAACAACACATCATCATCTGCTTAAATGCCTTACAGCTTATCATGATCATTACTGACTAAGAGGACAAGGGCATCAGATACATGGGAATACCATCACCTGAAAGTTTCACTACAAATCAATCATCATCCTGACTTGGAATAATATTGTTTTTCTTGTCACTAGGTCGAAATCTTGGTGCTCTCTCCTTAAATATACTTTGAGCACCTACACTTAATTACCATTGTTCCACAAATCACTCATCTCTGCCTTGCTATTTGGAATCAAGAATAAATGCTGGAAAGCGAGCGAAGCCGACATCTCCAACTGAATAATTGCACTCTGCTGGTTCCTAAATGCAGTCATTAGCAGTATGGGCTGGTGGGCTGTTAATATAAAAGATTTAATCAAAAAATCATCTTCAAATAATTATTTTTATAATTGTTGATCCTTAAACAAAATTACTGGCTAGGATAAGCTTGTTTAGATTATTACTGTGCTGAATTTTTTAAGTCAGTTTTACAGTTACGAATGTTCCACGCAGGACAAGAAATACTAAGTGAAACATCTACTAAAAATAATCATTGAAGCATTCAGAAAATGTTGTGCACCGTGAACCTATAAAGATAAATTTGTAATTATATGAAGTTAAATCACGTTCAGCTGTATTTTCTATGTACCACTGCGTAGGTCTCAATGTCATCCTTGAGTCACTTTACTCAATCCAAGTACTTGAGTATACTATGATTGAATTCCCAACAGAAATTTACAAATTATAACAAGCTTGTTAAAGTTTGTAAAGTCAAACTCCTGGCTCAGCTAGATTGAAGATGCAATTAATTTGTTATTACTGACAAAATGAGATAGGTTGAATTGTAAAATTGCCATAATTACATGCAAATATCCTCTCATTATGCAGACTACCCAGTTTTGTCTAAATTCCAGTTGTCAAAGAAGGAGTGAGATGTTAGCATAAATTGTCAATGTTGATTGAATAGCATTTATTAAATGAACATGCTCTTTTGATGAAATGTGTGCTGCAAACAGCTTGCTGGGTTAAAGGGAAAGTTGGTCTCAAGGTGTTGAGTAAATATTTGATTTATTTATTGTCACATGTATTTTGTTACAAAATGCAGTGAAATGTTTTGTACAGTGTCACCATTCTGATGCCATGTTAAAATGCTGAAAAATAAACCAAAAACATAGACTACAAAGTCAGAGAAGTGAAGAAATTTTAAAAAAAAATTCAAATTTACAGTTCTTTTTGTTAAGTGCTCTGTCATGGGTCATTTTGCCATGCATAATTCCCCTTCACCACTGCTGCTGGAATGAAAGTTGCCAATCATTAGTGCCATCTCACCTCCATTGACGTCCTCGCCATTATGAATCCTTGATGGACCTTGCCAATGCTGATGGCACTGATGCAAGTTTTGTTCAAGTTACAATATTCTCAGTCCTTAGTATGCCTCCTTTGCATTTTAATTTTGGGTTCCCTTCAGCACTCCAGCCCTGATGTTTCTACTCTTCCTTAAGATGTTAGTCCATACTGTCAGCAATCCAAGTTACCATGACAGAGAACAGTGAACCTCACCAGTTTCTTCATTTATGATCAACCTCAGAACTCATTAACTGTTACAGCTTCTTACAGGTGACATAGGAATATTCTATGTGGCTAGACAACTTTACACATATTGCATTCTTGATTCAACTGGTTTCTTTTCCCTTCAGACCAGTTGGATTGACAGTCGCCTGTTATTCAAGGAAAGTGGATGTTCAATATAAATATAACTACACTAGTCAGAGCAGCAGGAATGCGACTCTGCTAGAAATGTCTTTTTTAAGACATAATGGATTTTCACACTTCCTCATTTTGCCACATTTCTTTTTAGAACAGGCTTACTACGTAGAACACAAGAAGAAGTTCTGCCAAAGGGAAGTTCTGGTTTTAGATTCTGATACAGATTTTCGTCCTTCACGTCTGTGATGTGGTAATACTGATGATCCTTTAAATACTTTCATCCAAATTATAGCAAGGCTGCAGCTTGTATTCTTATCAAAAGTAGGTTCTTTGTTCCTTATTACATTTGATATTGACTGGGCATTGACTGTTTGTTTGAAGACACAGCTTTCCTGCAATTAACTCCTTAAATTCTTCTGCAGGGCAATCAGTTGTCCTTGTGTCATCAAGCATCCAGTTATCAAACAGATTTGTTCATGTAGCTTCAACTTCCAGGCATGACTAATTGCTTTCGATCCCTGTCCCATAATTCAGATGTTCATTATTCCAGACAGAGGTGTTGCTGCTTCTTTGTGTGTAACAGTTTATCTTTTATTGATCCATTCAATCCATGAATAGTTATTAAAGTTTTGAAGTCTATAATATCACATGCTGTGAAACTATTTTATTCCGTTGGAGTGTCCAGCACTATGGAATGTTGTCTCAGGCTAAGGAATTAACCAATTAGAACAAGGAAGAAATGTCTTCACACAGAGGGCTGTGAATAGTTCTCCACCCAAGGGCATGTACATGTTCACTGACTTCAAGATTGAGAATAATAAGGGGCAAAGAAGCATTGCAAGGGAGAACTTCAACTATAATCTTATTGAATGAATGAACAGGTGTGCAAGCTTCAAGGCCTGTATTGCTCATTCTTGCTCCTATTTCTTAAGCTTTTATGTCGCATATTTGTGCATGAGTGAAATAAGATAAAAGCATAATTGTGTTGAGCAGGATATAAATAGCTTAATTGTAATTTCATACTTGCCGGATAAAGACTCATGCTTTGGACCAATTGGATGAGTTGAATACCATCTCACTGTCCTGCTTATATATATTTTCTGGATCTAAAAAAGCTTTTTTCCAGGTTTAGTACGTTGCAATCCTATGTTCCAACTGCTGCAGTTTTATTAAAAAGGCACAGTATCATTTTCTCAGGGGAACTATAAACAGGCATTCAGTGCTGGCTTTACTGACAATGCTTAGATGCCGAGAATGATTAGATTTAGATATACCTTTTCAGATGTGGCATGCCTGTAAAACCCAGTATAACGCAAAAAAGAGTTGGATCAAATTATTCCTTGTGATGAAACTTTGGGATTTATTTTACTACCATTTCTAGAGCTTAGATTTCAAATCAAACTATTCTTTCTAGAACAGTGACCTAACTCCATATGTGTCATATAGTAGTTGATTGCAAACTCCTGGAGTATGAACAGAAGGTTGATGAAACTGTAGGGTTTCTGACAGGGGTGTAAAGATTGAAAGGATTGATTTTAGCTGAGAAAATCCAGAGATTGAAAATTTGTAGGAGGCGGGACTGAGGTCAGAAACAAATATAATATTTATCCTAGAAATAAATTAAGAATTTAAGAACTATGACCAGGACTAGGTGATTCAAACCCTCAAGTCTGCTCCACCATTTGATGCAATTAAGAATCTTATCTTGGCTTCAATCCCACTTTTCTTCCTGCTCCTCATAACCCTCCAACCCATTACTAATTAAAATCTGTCTCTCTCTTCCTTAAATTTACTGAGTGTTCCAGCATTCAACACTCTCTGGGGTATTCCATAGATTCATGACCCTTTGAAAGAAGTAATTGCTCATCTCTGGTTTAAATTTATCCTTCATCCTAAAATCATGATCTCTCATTCTAGATTTGCCAACATTCTTTCTATGTCAATCCCCTTTAGTATTTGATATAACTTTATTAGATCTCCTCTCATTCTTCTAAACTCTAGATAGTACAGACCAGAGATTAAAAGTTTGTTCAAGGAAAATACAGTTACCATAATGTAAAAGTTTGGTTTGTGAAACTTTTAGATCAGGAGTATTTGTTTAGAAATCTGCAAATTATCAAAAGACTGACCAAGTCTAAGTTTTCAATTTTGTGAGTACTCATATAAGAAGACTTCATAGTTCACCGGACAGAATTCAACAATGAGTACAAACTAAAGATTGCATGGAGACGGGTAATTTGTCTAGTCTTGAATGACTATAAAATAATGATGTATGACAGCAAATGAGTCTTTATTTTGCTTTGGGTTTTAAGATTTTTCAAATTGAGTCCTATGTTTAGACAACTTGGTTTTATTTTTATGTAATAGAAACATGGAAACTAGGAACAAGATGAGGCTATTCAGCCCTTTGAGCCCACTGTACCATTCAACGTGATCACGGTTGATTTTCTAACTCAGTGCCATATTCCTGCCTTTTCGCTGGATCACACCCCTCGATCCTTAATATCTAAATCATAGAATCCTTACAAAGTGGAAGCAGGCCATTCAGCTCACTGAGTCCACACCAATCCCTCTTAAGAGCATTTCACCCAGACCCACCACCTCTACCCTAGCTCTCTAACCCTGCTTTTCTCATGGCTAATCCATTTAGCCGACACACCTCTAGATATTATGGGAAATTTAGCATGGCCAATCCACCTAACCTGCACATCTTTGGACTTCAAATATTTATCTATTTCTTTCTCAAATATGCTCAGTGAACCAACCTCCACAGCCTTCTGCGGTTGTAAACTCTGCAGGGTGAACATCCTTTGAGTGAGGAAATGTTGCCTCATTTCAATTGTATATGGCCTACCCTGTGAAGCCTAGCTCTAGGTTTCCCAACAGGAGGAAGATCCTGTTTTTTTTTATTGCTAAGAAAACTCTGCAACCTTGTGTGCCTAATGTTTCAGTAAATGATCACCATGTTAAATAAAGATAAATGATCCATCAAGCTAAATTTCATTCTGGGATTTGACCTGTCCAACTGGGATCACAACATCCTGCAATTTAAATTGTGTTATGATTCTCTGTTAATGCAGCGTGGAGCAATCTAGGGACTGGGAGGTGGTCCACACCCTCAAGAAATAATATTTCAGCTCTGACTGTATTCTCTTAAATTATAAGGAACATGAAGGAAATTCAATACAAAACCACCAGGTTGAAGAAACATTTTTTATTACTTTAGAAAAATTCTAATCTATATTGAAAATGCAGCTGATTTTAACATCTAATTTCCAGAAACCATATTTTTCAGAAAGTTATAATTCCATGCACGCCATTTACATTTCATTTTCCAATTCTCTGTACACAAAAAATAGCGAAGCAATCAATCTCTGAAATTTCCAAAACAAAATGCCACTGAAAAGCTGAGGGAATAATCAGCATAACATGCAACACAGTGCACATTTGCATAGGAAATGGAAGTCACCCAACATGCTCTTCAGAATACTGAAAATACTATAAACTGTGTGCTGTAAGGAACAATGCTATAGACCTTACACAGAAGGAAACCTTTCATAGAACCCTGCACAGGGTAACTCTGTTGTATAGTATGTTAAATATATTTATTATTAATAATTTCCATACCAATTAAAGCAGCGACTATTTATATACAAGCTTTTTTTCCCACTTTTTTTGTAAACTCGTATTAGAAATGTGCAAAAAAGGTCTTATACTTTTTTTTAACATGCTATTAAGTCCTCAGGGTGTCCAGTAACCCCGGTGAATAAGATGTTGAAGGAAGGAATGTTGCTAAACTTGTCCTCTCATTGTTGAGTAATGTCCTCCATATAATAGGTTGGCAGGAACAGCCTTACTTGATAACACTTTCAAAAAAATTTGACAGGCAAGGCATTTGACAAAACATCTGTAACAGCAATACGTAGGAACTGCATGTAGCCCATCTTCCAATCCAAGTCTTAGCAAATTCAATTCCATGTATTGTGTCTGAAAACATCATTCAAAACTCCTATTTGAAATGAAAATTAAATTTAAAAAGTAACAATGTGTATTCATTTTTGTCATTTTACAATAATAATTTTCATATGACTTACTTTGACCCTTATCACACTGAGGTATTCTAAATATAGTACAGCATTAGATCTTTTTTTAATTAGCTAATGAAAGTACTAAAGGTAAGTAAAGTGCTACTGTATAATTGAATTGTAAAGATTTATTTCTAATACAAAAAATATCTATTATATAGCACTTTTTTTAAAGTTTGTAATCCCAAATTCTAAAAGGTGAGATTTTTATTTAAAATATTATGTTATATTTTCTTCTGACAGGCTTCAGTTATTCCAAACTTTCAACACAATTTGTAAGACAGCTACAAATGGGGAGTTGCAGTTTTTTGCAGAAAGATTTATTTTATACCTTGAAAACTAGAAATGGAAGACGAGCTACTGACACCTTTTAAATTTTACTAATTGTACAGTATTTATTTCATTTCCTAAGATCAAAATATGAGAACTTTGTTAATACATTTTGCTTTGCTTTTTCAAAGGTAGGATTTGCATTTAACACAATTAAAATGGCAGTATACCTTTCCCATTGATCTACTTATCAGCAAGAATTCTGAATCAACAAACCTATGATTGTTACACAGGATTTATTTTGTAGCACAGCAAATAAATAGAGGATTACTGCAATAACTATTATAGAATGGATTGGATTGCATTAATTGAAAAATCAACCAATTCAAAATGTAATTTGTTGTTTATAAATTTCTAGGCATATAACTTTGATTGGAGGAGTGTATGACATGATTACGATCCATTTTAAGGAGTAACACCTCAGGTTAAGAGGTAGAGATAATCTCACTTCTTTTTGAAACAAGTTCTACTCTGAATTTAATCAGATGTGCCTGGTGGGAAATAGCTGAGTTTGGCTTGAATGCCCGATTACATCCAGTTTAATTTTGGCTCAGTGGAGCCAAAGGAGAAATTAAGGTAAAATGGGCATTTGATCCAAATTCATTCACTTCCCAGAGGGAACTTTTGATTAAAATCAGAAAGCTCTTGGTTAAAATCAGAATATTTCAAATATAAAATCATCCAACTTAAGGAGCACTGCAAGCCTCATAAGAGTTGTTAATGCGTAAATCATACTGTGTCGGGTTAGGCACACAGCTTTCCAGTACCCAAACTAATTGATATGAAGTGGTATACATTTCAAAGTAGAAATACTGTAACGATTGATAGCACAAGACTTACAAATACCAAACAACCTTTACGACAAACTATTCATTCTGTATCGGGTATGGAACTACTTAATTTAATATACCTGTTGTCTCACACTGAGGTGGTGCCATTTCATTGCTCATTTGTGCTATGGATCTTTCCCCATTGGAATGGTTCTCCTGGCCACCACTGTCAAAACTCATATTTCTAATGCATGTGGGCAGACTGATAGCTTGGTCTGTATGTGTCAGCTGAGGCTAAAAGCCCATCCATACCCGGAATAAAATTCAAATATGATAGAAAAGTGACATTGGTGTACTTTGCCCTCAGAGGCAGAAAGTCCAAACTACCTCAAAATGGTGTTCTATGTCTATTTTGGAGATACCCGCGTCATTTTACTTATACTACAACATGTCCCCAAAATCACAGCTCTAAGATGAAAAGGAACCAAGATTCCGTGTGAATACAGCAAGAATTTATGATTAACGGGAGAAGGTTCATCATTCACAAATTTTAGTAGCTCTTAACTACAATAGCAATCAGCTGATGATGCACCAGCAGAAGTTGGCTAAACCTAGCACCAGATATCTTGTAGAAAGGAAATTGGTTAAATATCAGTTATGGCATTTTTCCAGGTCCCTGAAACAGATCTTTGAGCCTCATTTCAACAAATTGTATGAGCTGCTGGCATCTGTCTTGCGACTCTGCCAGGAAACTTCAGTCAGCTCAATTTGGCAGAGTCATCCTCAACCAAGCAATAAGCCCCTTGTTAAAATATGTAAAGGGGCAAGCATATGTTTCCAGTGGTCATCAGAGATGCCTATGAAATCACTCCAAACAGGGTGGGACACATTTCAGGCATTTGTTTGGCTGCAGAACATAGCCCCATGAAATTAGTATTCTTTGCCACATGCTATCCTACCAGAAACAGCTGCAATTTGGACCAGTTTCTACCTCAGTGTACATAAGGACTAAATATTAGATTTTCCTTGTCATTAGAATCATGGCAGATTGTTTTAATTTGATTGATAAGCATGTACATGGATATCATGCAGTCACAACTTTTAGTGATTACCATTTAACTTGTTCAATGTTAAAAATAAAATTAAGGGTTAATGTTGCTGTAACCCACCTAATACAGAAATCCAGCTAGTCACCAATCTAAGACTGATAGTACTGTTCAGTAACAAACAGTTTACAAATATACAAGGAATATTGTGGTGTGTTTCTTCATATGCTATGACATGCTAGATCATGCAGCAGTTCTTTTTTTTATTAGAAGTGTCGCAATTAACAAGCCATTATTAAAATAGTCACTTGCAAAAAATACAACATGTCAAGTATGTTCACATCAAAGAAAACACTCTACTAAGGTGCAAAGTATATTTTTAAGGGCAGATACGCTCCAATCAATTGGCATGAATAAAGGAAGACTTACAGAGACATATTTTCCTCTGTTTGCTATCTTTAGTGCATACACTTTCACTAAAATTAGTAGGCAGAGAGAAAAGTAACCTTTTTCAACAAAGGTTCAAAACTGGCATTTTCCTTGCTAATTAAGATTAGGTTGCAAAACTCGTTTCACTCTAGATCATCATCCATAATTTTAAATTCTCCTCTCCATTGAGGGATGGGTGAACACAAATATTAGTTTAGATTTAACAGGGACAGGTTATATAGACATCAGAGGCAAAGTTACAGTCAGAAATCCCAGAAGTACAGGTTTCTCCAAATGATGTGGCCCTTCACAACATGCATCTTTCGCATGAGCAGTATAAATGTAATTTGTATTCCTTTACGTTTAGCCTATTGAGAAATAATATAATTAAGATGTTCAAATAACTAAGGAGATAGGATAGGCACAGGTAGATAGAGCGACTGCAGTCCCTTGGATTCTAGCCTTGATTTTAATCACTGCACAATCGATAACTATGCTTTCAACTGCCTGGGTTTAATTCCTTCCCTGAAAATCTCTGCCTCTCTACCTTGCTTTCCTCCATTAAGACACTCCTTAAAGGCCACCCATTTAACCAAGCATTTGTCATATGACTTGTAGACATTGGATGCATCTCCCAAAGCTCTACAGATTCTGGAATGATTCCTGCAGTTTGAAAAATCAAAAATACCACCCTGCTGTTTAAAAAGTAGGGAAGGAGTAAATGGGGAACCACAGACCTCACATCAGTGTGGAGAAAGCAATAGTGTTGATTAGAAACATCATAATAAGTGGGCACTTGAAAAGTAAGGATCTGATTAGGCACAGTCAGCATGGATTTGTGAATGAGAAATTATGTTTGATGAACCTGTTGGAGTTTCTAAAAGGATATTACTAATTCAATTGATTTCCACAAAGCTATTGATAAGGTCACCACAGGAGATTGTTTGGCAAAATTAAAGCACACATTTTGAAGACAATGTACTGGCATGGTTTAAGGATTGGCTAACGGACAGAAGACAGACAAAAGGAATAAATGGTCATTCTCTCTTATTGGGCTGTAACTAGTGGGCTCAGTAAGGATCAGTAGTCAGAATCCAGCTATTCACAATATATATCAATAATCTGGATTTGGGGAGAAAATGTAATATTTCCAAAAAAATAGATGAATTGGTTTCAATCGGATTTGGACAGACTTACTGAGTGGGCAAGAACTTGGCAGGTGGATTGTAATGTAGAAAAATGTGTGGTTATCGACTTTGATGGGAGCAACAGATGTTCAGAGCACTTCTTAAATGATAAAGGATTATAAAGTGTAGATGTACTTGTTAATGAAAAACTGAAGGGCTAACATGCAAGAGCAGCAAACCATTAGGAACATTAAATAAATGTTTATTAGTCCTTTATTGTAATAGGATAGGAGTGCAGGTGTAAAGAAGTTTGTGTCAATTGTATAGAACATTGGTTAGACCACACCTGGAGTACTGTGTGCAATTTTGGTCCAACTTTATTGCCATAACAGGTGTGTAACAAAGGTCCACCAGATTTGTTCCCTAAACGTGTAATGGAGAGAAATTGGGAAAACTGGGCCGGTATTCAGTTGTGTTTGAAGACTGCGAGAAAAAAGATCAACTGGATGAGTGCAGATGTTTCTCCTGATTAGGAAGCCTAGAACTAAAGGGCACAATTTCAAACTAAGGGGAAAGTCACTTAGGACCAAGATGAAGAGAATTTGTTTTATTCAGAGGGTTACAAACCTTTGGAATTCTTTACCCTGGAGGGCTGTGGAAGTTCAGTCACTAACTATGTGTAGAGATTGAAAGATTTCTAACTACCAATGACAATGAGGGATAGGGGGATAGTGTGGGGAAAAGGCAATGAAGTGGATTATTATTCATGAATTCTGGAGCAGACCTGACATGTTGAATGGCCTACTCCTCTCCCTATGTTGCTAATACTCCTTACATGTTATATTTTGGTTCACAGTTCCCCTATAAATAACCTCCTAATGGTTTGTATTTTGTAAATGCTAGTTGTTATAATTTTTAAATTACCATATAGCCAGTTTGGAGTGAGGCGTATTGAGGCCGGTGCAGGATGTGTATATGTTATTTCAGTCTACAAAGAAGAAGGGTCTGTGCATTAATATATCTCGCTTCCAGTAAACAAAGTGTGAAAATGTACATATACTGTGTTTGTTTCAACTCAAAAAAAAGGTCAGAACCATTCTCTGGTTAATTTCTTAGGGCAATGCTTCAATCAACTAGAATCACCCTGCCTGGTTAAAAATCTAAATAATGCTTGCAATTAACTGCTAGGCTTCGTATAACTGATGCATTCTCCATGGCAACACCTCTACCAATCAGAGTCCATCTGCCGACCCGTCAGCACTTTCCTCTCAAAAACAATATTAACGTTGTCTTCCCTTTACATTGGCAGTTCTTGTGAATTGTGCTGATGAATGCAAGACGGAAAGTTTCAACAAAATGAGCCTTGTTTTTAGCAATAATCAAGTTATGTACAAACAAATTATTGACTAATTTTTGCATTTTAATTCCTCTGGAAATATCAAATTATTGTTCTGCCAAAGGCAGACAACTTTGCTCTTGCCTGGGTATATTCTTAACTGCCCATTCTTTGAACACTTCTCTAAACTCACAGCCTACTTCTATTTCAAGGCCTTCCTGAAAGCCCATCTCTTTGATAATCCTGTTAGCCACTTTTCCAGATACCGTTTTTGGCCTTTCACCTGGATTTCCTTATGTTTCTGGAGCAGCTTGCGGTGCTTCTCTGTATTGAAGGTAGTTTGCAATTGCAAACTGCCACCATTAGTGTTACTAGGTGCCATAATTTATTAGAAATAAGAATCCTAATTCAAATAAGAATTCATAATCCTATCCTCTTGGTTATGAGCTATGTCACCAGGTGTGATTCAAAGTTCTGAGGGTACTATGTTGTAGCCTCATCTATGACCTGAACTCCCAATAAGAACAGATTTTCTGCTGGGTCAATGAGACTGACATGTTACTCCACAAATTCTTTCCTATACCTTCCAGTACTTGACTTAACTTATTTAATCAATATCCAATTTCATACTGGAATTTTTATATCTTGTTGCATGACCAGAGGGACCTTGGTGTGCATGTCCTTTATTCCCTTAGGTTATCAGGACAAGTGGTTAAGGCGGCACATGGTATACTTGCCTTCTTTTAGTTGAGGCATAGAGTTTAAGAGTGGGAAGGTTATGCTGGAATTGTATAAAACATTGGTTAGGCTACAGCTACATATTGTGTGCACTTCTGGAATCCACGTTTTAGAAAGGATGTAATACCACTGGAGAGGATGCAGCAGAGATTTAACAGGATGCTGCCTGGGTTGGAGAATTTCAATTATGAACAGAGATTGGACGGATTGGGGTTGTTTTCCTTCGAGCAGTACAGTTCGAGAGGCAGCATAATTGAGATGTATAAAATTGTGAGGGGCATAGACAGGGCAGGCAGGAATAAACTTCTCCCCTTGATATAGGGATCAATGACTGGACATAGATTTAAGGCAAGGGGCAGAGGATTTAGACGTGATGTGAGGAAACATGTTAACACTCAGAGGGTGATGGGAATCTGGAAATGACTGCCTGTAGGGATGGTACAGGCAAGAGCATATAGATGTTGATGTGGTATTTAGACATGAGATGCCAAGGCATACAAAACTATGGGCCAACTCTAGAGAGTGGGATCAGAATAGTTGGGAGCTTGTTTTTGACTGGTGCAGATGCCATGGGCCAAAGGGCCTTTTTCTGTGCTGTGGATCACTATGATTCTATGAAGAGCACATTTTTAAAAGGGCAAATGAAGAAGATTGAACTGTGAGAATTGACAAAGTATTCAAAATGCTATCACACTGTATTTTATTGCCAAAACTGATAGATTAATGCCCATGTTAGCAGCCCAATTCAGCATAAATCTAAATTGTCAATAATGTATTAAAAATATGACTAAGACCGCAAGGAATATTGTATCTAATTTTGATCATTGCATTTAAAAAATATAATGGCATTCAGATTTTGAATAATGAAGAAATACTGAAGAAGCTTCATAGAATAGAATTATTGAATCCCTACAGTATGAAAGCAGGCCATTCAGCCCATCAAATTCAATGACCGTCTGAAGAGCATTCACCTCTACCCTATCTCTATATCCCTGCACTCCCCATGGCTAATTCACCCAACCTACACAGCCCTGGACATTATGGGCAATTTAATATGATCAACCCACCTAACCTGCACACCTTAGACTGTTGAACAAAACCACAGCACCCAGAGGAAACCCACGCAGACACTGGGAGAATGTGCAAACTCCACACAAACAGTCGCCTGTGGGTAGAATCAAACCCAGTTTCTTGGCATTGTGAGGCGGCAGTGCTTCCACTGAGCCATCGTGCCATCCCTTGAATGGTCCCAATGGAAAAGGAAATATGAGGCACATTGAAAGTACTAACAATCATCAATTTTAATTGTATTGTGTGAATGCAGCTAAGGAAAGCACAAGCTAAATGTAATATGGATCAACCTCTTCATGTTTAAGAGTTATTAGTTTATTTGATAGATTTCCATTTAGTCTGAGAAATGATGGCTCAAATGAAGCAGTGGGAAACAAAATGCAGAAATGAGTAACACAGCAGGAAATTACAGGCCTACAGGCTTGGCAATAAGCTGCGGAGGTGAAAATGATCTATCGACACCATGAGCAAGCAACTGCACATTAAACTGGCCTGGATGACATAAAAAGCCTGTTTTCCTTCAATGTCACTACAGCCAGTTGATTAAAAAATATTTGCTGAATAGTTCAAATTCTGGATCTATGCACTTAGCTATTCTTGTTTGCTAAAGCACTGATAGAATTTCAATGCGCTAGTTAATAAAATTGTTGCTGTTCATTGATTTTTCCATGTGTACCTTTCAGCACGATATTGTGGATTTTTTTAAAGTGGCCTAATCTGAGTTCAATAGACCCTAAACTAAGAACATAATATACATGTGGACTTCATTCTAAGAAATTACTCTGTTCGTGTGTAAGGTAAACTGTCAAATTTATTTAAGTAGTAGAGCTGAGCATTTGATTAATCTGTACTCCAGGTTTGAAAATCTTGCCCTCTCAGTTGTTTGGCCCCGACCTGGGGAGACATCCATTCAGAAACCTTTTTTTAGTTAAACAAGGAAATGGGTGCATTGAGATCGTTCACCAACAATTCAACATGAAATTAATACATGAAAAACAGAACCTTTTGAACATTGGAGAAAGTAATCAAATAGCTCCTTGTTGTCACCCTAGGCTTTTTTTAAAAAAAAAAATCATGCATGGAATGTGGACATCTCTGGGTGGGCCAGCATTTATTGCTGGTCCCTAATTGTACCTTAATTAAAATGGACTGCTTGAGGCATTTTACAGAGCAATTAACAGTCAACCACATTGCTGTGAGTCTGAAGCTACATGTAGGCCAGACCAGGTAAAGATGGAATATTTCTTTCCTTCAAAGCTCATTAGTGAACCAGATGGGATTTTAAGGCAATTGACAGTGGTTGCACAGTTGCCATTAGGCTAGCTTTTGGGTCCAGACTTCTTTAAAAAATTGAATTCAGATTTCCACATCTGTCCTGATGGAATTCAAACACATGTCCCTATCTGCCGAAGGCAATGGCAAAACATGGCACTACCTTGCTGTGCATAGTCATGGACCAACAAAGATGTTTGCCAATTCCCTGTCAGGTCATGGTGCCTGAAGACACAGAGAAATAAAATGCAGAGCATTCACTAGAATTCAGTTACAAATAAAACAATCTTTGAACTCAAAAGAGAGAAGACGTGAAAAAATTGAACTCGAGAGAGAGAGAGGGAAAGGAAAGTGTGGAACCCAAAAGAGAAATAAAGTGAAAATCAATGGGAAAGGCAAGAACTTAAATTTGAATTTCAAAGAGCAAGAGAAAGGGAAAGAAGTAATTTCCCAGAGAAAGAGAAGAAATGAATTATAAACTGGATACAAAAACATTAACATAACTTTTATGGGGAGTAATAGATAAGACCATAAGACTTAGGAGTGGAAGTAAGGCCTTTCGGCCCATCGAGTCCACTCCGCCATTCAATCATGGCTGATGGGCATTTCAATTCCAATTACCCGCATTCTCCCCGTAGCCCTTAATTCCTCAAGACATCAAGAATCTATCAATCTCTGCCGTGAAGACATTTAGCACCCGGCCTCCACTGCACTCTGCGGCAATGAATTCCACAGGCCCACCACTCTCTGGCTGAAGAAACGTCTCCGCATTTCTGTTCTGAATTGACCCCCACTAATTTTAAGGCTGTGTCCACGGGTCCTAGTCTCCTCGCCTAATGGAAAAAATTTCCTAGCGTACACCCTTTCCAAGCCATGTAGGTTTGGAAACCAAGAAAGGTTTGTGACACTTAACTTCTGGTTTTGATTTGGCAAGGACCTTTACTTTATTGAGGAAGAAACTGAAATACCTTTTTACAGTGGCCACAAGAAAACTGGACAAGCCTATCACAAAATGTTTTGGTAGAAAAAAACATTGGGGACTTCTGCCACTTTTTATGAGGAATAGTCTGCAGATTATAGCATATTGAGGACTGCTGTGTCTGATGCATATCAGTTGCAGAAGCTTATAGATTGAGGAAGAGATAAAAATAAAATTGTGGAATTTTCTAGAGAGAAATAAATGGTGGCTGGTTTGGAGGACATAATTGTAGATAGATTTAGGGAGCCTTAGAGAGAAATTGCTCATGGAAGAATTTGGAAAGAGATTTTTTTTAGGGATTTTTTTTAGAATCCCTACAGTGTGGAAACAAGCCCTTCGGCCCAATAGCATGAAAATTGATCCTTTGGTCCAACACAGCTACAAAGACCAGACATCCCAATCTGACCTAGTCCCATTTTCCAGCATTTTTCTCATAACCCTCTAAACCCTTCCTATTCATGTGCCTATCCAGATGCCTTTCAAATGCAGTAATTGTGCCAGCCTCCACCACTTCCTCTGGCAGCTCATTCCACACATGCACCATTCTCTACCCCTCAGGTCCATTTTAAATCTTTCCCCTCTCACCTTAAACCTATGCCCTCCCATTTTGGACTCCACTATCCTGGGGAAAAGACCTTGACTATTCACCTTATCCACGCCCCTTATGATTTTATAAACCTTTATATGGTCACCCCTTGGCCTCCAACACTCCAGAGAAAAAAAGCATCAGCCTCTCCCTATAACTCAAACTGTCTCTAGTCCCAGCAACATCTTTGTGAATCTTTTCTGCACCTTCTCAAGTTTAACAACATCCTTCTTATAGAAGGGTGACCAGAATTGTTTGCAGTATTTTAAAAGAGGCCTCACTAATGTCCTGCACAGCTACAAAATGTTGTCCCAACTCTTATACTCAATGTTCAGACCAATGAAGGCAAGCTTGCCAAATGCCTTTTTCACCACCCTGTACCTGCAACTCCATTTTCAAAGAACTGTGCACCGCACCCCAGGTCTCCATAGAATTCCTATTAGAATCAAACACTGCCTAGAAGACCATGACTGTATAATATTAGGGAGACATGCTGCTTTTGGCTGATATTTATCAAGTATTTTGAAAGCACATCAGCAGAAGCGGTTGCAAATCCATGGAGAAGCTGGAGGCTTACACAAATGTCTGGTGAACTGGACATTAATTACGTAATAATTGGGAGGGCAAAATTGAAAAGGCAAACGGTTCTCAGAATAGATAAAACATTAATTTCAACAGACCAACTTGTTACTTTTGCTGTAAAAGAAAATGTTACAACATGTAAAAGTAGAGGGCCCTGCTTGTGGTGCATTGGTAGCATGCCTACCACTGGAGAGGGAGTTCAAGTCCCACTTGCTCCAGAGGCGTATAATAACAATTCTGAATAGCTGCTTAGAAAAATAGGTTAAATAAAAAAAAGCAGATTGATGGAAATTAAAATCCAAGTCACTTGCTTTTGTGTGCTTGATATTTCTCCAGTGAATGCCTTACCAGCAGGTGGAGCTGGTGTAAAGCCAATTCAATCTAATGCATCAGACTATGGGTTTGTTTTTTGGCTTATTCATGGGATGTGGGCATCATTGGTAGGCATTTATTGCCCATTCCCTAATTCCCCACATTGCTTTGGGACTGAAGTTGCATGCAAGCCACACCAGGTATATCTAGTTGATTTCCTTCTCTAAAAGAAATTAGTGAACTGGATGGGTTTGTTTTGCACCGTTGTTGAAAAATGTGGTGCTGAAAAAGCACAGCCAGTCAGGCAGTAACCAAGGGGCAGGAGAATTGATGTTTCGAGCATAAGCTCTTCATCATTTGCCTGACCGGCTGTGCTTTTCCAGCACCACACTTTTCAACTCTGATCTCCAGTCCTCCCTTTCTCCCGGGTTTTTTGCATGACAATCAATATTAGTTAAATATTACTGCTACCTTTCTCTCCTGAATTGATATTCCAGACTTTCTTTTCCTTTTACTGAATTCAAATTTCATCATCTAATTTGATGGGATTTGAACACGTTCCTAGAACATTAGCCTGGGGTTCTGGGTTACGAGCGCGGTGATATTACTATCATTTCATTGCCATCTAGGTCTACTGGGATATAAGACATTATGGGAAAGTTACATTTGCAGGTGAAGTAATTGCATTTCTGTTTAATAAAGAACCCCCAAAAAAATTACTTTTAGAGGAGGCTCGAGAAAGTGACGGCTTAGTGGTATTATCATGATACTATTAATCCAGAAACCAGCTAATGTTCTGGGGACTTGGGTTCAAATCCTGCCATGGCAGATGGTGGAATTTGAATTCAATAAAGAATCTGGAATTAAGGTTCTAATAATGACCATGAAACCATTGTCGATTGTTGGAAAAATCCATCTGGTTTATTTATGTCCATTAGGGAAGGAAACTGCCATCCTTACCTGGTCTGGCCCACATGTGACTCCAGATCCACAGCAATGTGATTGACTCTGAACTGCCCTCTGGGCAATTAGGGATGGGGCAATAAATGTTTGCCCAGCCAGAGGTGCCCACATCCTCTGAGAAAATACAAAAAAATGGATTTGGCTCAGGGCCTTATGTTAGCAAAAGATATGAACCTTCCTGAGAGTTCATTAGATTGAAATGTGTTGATGTAAGTTATCGATGGAAATTGCTTACTAATCCCATTGTGTACAGTGAATTTAAATTTTGCTTTAATCAACAGATCTGTTATTATAGAAGTGGTGTCAAACTTGACTGTTAACTATACACTAGCTTTTGAAATTAACACATAGGAAATGGGAATCAAGATGTCAGTTCCTACTCCAACCAGTGGTGCATCCTCGTCCTTCAAGCAGTTACTTCATCCTGAAACCGGAGATGCTGCTGTCTCCATTTCCCTTACCTCCTTTTGTCCCTCTCCCTGTTTCTCTTATTACTCAGCCTATTCTCTTCCCCTTCCTCTGCCATTCCTTTTTCACTGACCCCTGCCAACTACCCTGTTCCACTCATTCTCCCCATTCCCCTCCCAGATCTTCTAGATTCATTATTCTACTCTTTCCATTCCTTACTTCCCACGTCAATCTCTCTGCTCCTCTTTTTTCATCTGCAGTCCCCTGTTCTGGAAGCAAACCAGCTGCAAGGGACCATGCAGAATGCAGAACAGATTAGCCAAATGTGAAGGAAGCAGCAAGGGAATCAAAGGTAATGTAGAGAGGGGTGGAGATTGCAGCAAGGGGGAGCGGTTGAAGTGAGGAAGGCAGGGAATAGTGAGAGGCTGTCAGTGAACATGCTTCAAAAGTGAATTAAACCTTTTAGTTTCCCATGGTGTACCAAATACCAGGTCTTAAGGCAGCATTGATCTGGGTTTGTGCTGTACTGGAAAATATTCTGTAATTATCTAAGTTAACTTGGAGTTTCACGTATCAGATGCCTGGGGCATCAGTGTTCAATTGGCTGTAGCTATAAGGACTCTATTTTCGTGGAGAGTGCAACATGTTGGGAGTTAAGGGGAATGTTCCTTTCTATGGTTGAAAGGACAACTTGCCTACAAAAGGTTAAAAAAAAGCTTATTCATTTTTTCAGCCATTTGTTACAGCAAAAGTTTTAAATACTTGTCATGGCATTCATTTCTGCCCTTATCTGAAAGTTTGGATTTCTTTTTAAAAAGAGATTGTAATAGAATTGCCTCTTTTGTCTTTACTTAAGCCTGTACTCATGTTACAACCCAGATTATGGAAAGAATATGAAAAGGTGCTGCTTTCTCAGAAGCACTGACCACCATTTATCCCATAAACAAGATCAGTGGGTGCTAGAAAACTAAATACCAACTGATGTGTTGGTTTATAGTCCCACTCACTCATCACCCTATCCCTTCCCTCAGCATCTGCCAACAATTATATTCAGCTGACAGAACTCTCACCTCTAGGGCCCTAATGGAACAGCAGTGGTGTCCCTTCCTATGAGCCAAGAGGCCTAGGTTCAAATCCCACATCTTCTGGAGGCATGTTATAATATCTCTGAAGAGGTTGATGATGTAATATCAGCACTCTCACCTCTGACTCAAGAAAACTGTAGATGAAGTCCCGTTCCAGAGTTTGATCACAAAATCTACACTGACATTCTACTGCAGTGTAGATATGCTAAACTACTGTGCATGTTCCCAAGGCATTACTTCAAAGAGAGAGCAGGGAAATTCTCCCCAGTGCCCTGGCTGATATTTTCCCATCAAGTCTGACATGAAGACAATTGTCACACATTACTTGGCTGGGGCTTGCAGCGTGCAATTTAGCTGGGGCATTTTATATGCTGCAACAATAATGACCCAGAAGACAAAAATGTACTTAGTTGACTGCAAAACCTTTTGGGACATCCTGAAACTGTGTATTTGCCTCAGCTGTACCACAAACCAAATGCATATTGTCAAATAAACGTATTCATGATGTTTTCTTCTATTTTCCCTCCCTACACGCCATACTCTCCCTGCCCTCTATCCCACTTCTAGCTGGTCATGCTTGTGTAATTCATGCACTGGGAGGGAGTTAACTTCCTCCTTGTTTTGATACCATATACATTCAAATGTAAAGAAGAGATTCCAGACTCCCTAAAACACAACCGAGTACAATCACATAAAATAATCAAATAGAGAATAAATCAAATGAAAAATCATATAATGTTTGCTTGGCAAAGTATGACAATGGTCATTGTAAATACAGCTTACTATTAATTAGCCAGGATAACAAAAATCAAAGCTTCTGCACAACCTGAAATAATTTAAAGCTAAAATATTCCTAGAGGTTAATAAACCAGAGTAATGGCAATTTTGAATCCTGCAATAAAATCTGTCAGTTGCTCTATTACTGTTCCAAAGTATTTCCAAAAGACCTTACCTAGTGTTCAATTGAATTCTGTCACTTAAACTATTTTGATGGTTTATTGTCATGTTATTGTCTAAGCTTGTATTCTCTTAAAAAAAATTAAGGGATAAATAAATGGACACCACTATACAAGGTGTCCTGGTAACAGACTGTGACTTTACTAGAATTTGGTGGACAAATGCTTCTGCTAACTAATAACATTGAATTCTCTACACATGAAAAATATAGGAATTAATATTGGCAAGATAATGTACAGCCTGAATTCATTCTTTATAAATAATACCTTTCAAAAAACCATACACAAATAGCAAATGCATAAAAGCTAAATTTGTTAAGTTTAAATAATATTTTGCCTGTAAATCTGTGATTTACTTGTTGCTTGTCTCATGCAAGTAAATGTGCTGCACATATAATGGAGAGCTGTGTAAATTCTGGAATCATACACTGAAGCAAAATTTGTTGAAACAATGGTAGTGCATGGTTGTACTGCATTACCATTAATTGCTAACAAGAAATCGGGTGAAGAGTATTATGCATTAAAGGAGCTTTGTCACTGCATTGGGAAGTGTTTAGCAGGTTAAGTGCTAGGAACGTACCTGGACTCAAGGTCTCACTGACTGTAGATCTAAGTTGGCATTGCAACAGAGCAAGTGACTGTGTTAATTTATGGTCATTTTGTGTGTCAAAAATATATATTTGCAGGTGTGATCAGCGGCACAGTGACCATAACTCACGGTAACACAGATCAGACTACCGCACATTTTTCATATTTCCAAATCTAGGAAGGTGTTTGTGAAAACACTTCACCAGCGTGCCTTCCTTATGAGCAAGCCAGATGTAAAATAAAAAAAGAGAGAGTTTCTGAAAACCATACGGAGTTGTTTCAATAATAAATTGGTAAATACTGCCTAGATACTTCCCTGTTTACGAGTTACATGTTGCAAGGCAGGGGTTTACTTTTCTTAAAAAAAAATTCCTCTATGTCGCATCTTGTAAGTGAATAGCAACAGTTTTCATAGCCTGTGCTGAGAATCGTGGCTGTGGCCTCCAGGTGATCCATGACTCCTTCTTGATTTGTATGTGTCCTGATAGGGATCAGAATATTCCTCCTCCACGAGTGGGTATTGGCCTCGGCTGTGCTGGGAACCTGAAGACAAGCGGTTACGGTTCTTGCGTGCCCTCTCATTGTGACCATTTTCATCAGAGTGCACCAGGCGTGTTCGTTCAGGTAAGTGTTCACCAGAGTGATTGCTGTTGCTCATCCGCTGGCCCTAGTTAATACAAAAGATAGAGTTAGATTAATGGAATGGATGTAATTTAGCATGGAAGAGTATAGCAGACCTCATAATACACCAAAGTTATGGAAAGGAGTTCAGACCATGTGTGGGAAGTTATCGCACTGTGATACAGTTTGTGAGAATATTTTGGAATGGTCATTTTTACCTTGTACGAAACAAGTGCTTTTAAAGTTTCTGGAGCCTAGAAAGCTATTTCACTGATGAAGCTATTTTGACTTATCCAGAGTAGTTGAACCAGCCTATGTGGCCTGTGCTTGAAGGGGTGAAGACTGGGAAAATGTCAACATCAGTCAATCTTAAATGACAATATTTCAGTGAGCAAATGGTTAATCTATGGAATTGATACCCAAAGGAAAAAAGATCAAAACAGAGTTCATTCAAATGCAAATTAGAAAATAACATTGGATAACACAGCGCATGAGGTTTCCAGGTTGTGACATGTATTAAATGCTCGGGTGAGAAAAAAGGGACTTTGGAACCAAAAATTCCCAAAGTTGTCCACTTCCACCATTTTATCCACCTCATGATAATTATCGGTTGAATTGAATTAAATGGAATTGAATTGAACTTATTGTCATGTGTATCAAGGCATAGTGAAAAGTTTTGTCTTGCAAGCAATACAGGCAGATCACATAGTTAAGTAGCATAGATAGTAAATAATAGGTAAACAGTGACAAAAACAAAAACACAGGTACAGGCGATTATTAAGAGTTTGTGAGTCCATTCAGTATTCTAACAACAGGATGGTAGAAACTGTTTTGAAACTGGCTGATGCATGTGTTCAGACTTCCGTACCTTCTCCCCAATGGTAGAGATTGTAGAAAAACATTGCCAGGGTGGGATGGATCTTTGAGAATGCTGGCGGCCTTTCCTTGTCAGCGGACCTGGCAGATGGATTCCATAGATGGGAGGTTGGCCTTTGTGATTGTCCAGGCGGAGTTCACCACCCTCTGTAACTGTCTCTGATCTTGAATGGTACAGTTGCTATACCAGGTAGTGATACATCCAGACAGAATGCTCTCGATGGTGCACCTATAAAAGTTGGCACGGGTATTCGCCATCATGCCAAATTTCCTCAGCTACCTGAGGAAGAGACGTTAGGCCTTTGTCACCAGTGTGTCCACATGAAGAGTCCAAGAAAGCTTGTTGTGAATGACCACTCCCAGGAGCTTGACAGATTTGTTTGTTGCAGACTAGCAGCTATCCATTGCCATGATAAGAGAACTCAACTATCTTTGGAGAAGATGAGTATCAAGATGGTGAAAGATGAACTAGATGGACTATTGGCTTTGCCCATCCAATAATTCCTTTGTTCATTTAAAAGAAGCTTGAGTAATATTGGCCCAATTAATTCCTTCAGAATATCAGTGAAACGTTTAATGTGATTCACTGTAAATTGTATTCAGATTATGCTCCCAATATTTGCAGAATGACAAAACTTTGCTGTCCATTGTTCACCAACTGTCTACATTGTATTTTGATTGTTACCAAGGCACTTCCATGTCCATTTGAGCCTTTGATGTACCCAGGATTTAATAGCTGGGCTCGTGAGTTTGATACCAAAAAACAACTTGACATAATGGTGTTATGAGTCTAGATTAGAGCACAGCAGGTCAAGCAGCATACAAGGAATAGGACAATCAACGTTTAAGGGCATTTGCCCGAAACCTCGATTTTCCCGCTCCTTGGATGCTCTCTGACCTGCTGTGCATTTCCAGCACCACCCTAATCTAAACTCTGATCTCCAGCATCTGCAGTCCTCACTTTCACTATAATGGTGTTGAGCTAGTCCAGCAGCCACTACTACCTTGGCCAGCACTCTCATAATTTCCTCACAGTGAGAGCTATTTCCTTTCCCTAATCACAAGCCCCTTCCTCCACACCCCCCACCCCCAGCCAAAACCCAGATTATCCATCTCCGCAAGTAGTCATGGAAATGAGAGTTGTAAAAGAATGACTGACCTGCTACTATCTAGATTGTTTTTTTTCTGCTTGTTATAGATAAGTAACAATGATAAGGCTTTTGGTTCCTCTATAGGGAACAAGTGACATCTTCTTGGGGAATAGCAGCTATTTTCCAAGCATGCCTAGACAGAAGAGGTGCTTAATTATTCTTTTCTTTTAACTTGGACATTATCCAAACCTAAGGAGTAATCTTGCGGAGACAGCACTGGTCCCAGTCCAGCTCTGCATCGGTCTTTTTCTGCCATATCTTGTCCCACTCAGGCACTATATAGGCTAGTGGTGGACCTTCCCCTTGTATCAAGGATTCTGTACTGCAATCAGAGGCAGTGCCATTGGAGAGATGTGGGGAAAGGAGTCAGCTGCAAGGGAAGGGGTGAATCTCAGACAGAGCCCAATTATTTCCACTGCTGAGTTCCATGATCACTAAACAAGTGACGTTGAACTAGGGTCTCTGTTCTCCATTCCCCTCTAACCACCCCTCAGTCTGGGAGCCTGCAAGATAACTCACATGTTTACTCCTTGCATGCAAGTCCCTACAGTGGCAGAAAAATGAGCTGGTAAAATTGATATCATCTGCCTACTTGATATTGGGTGGGAAAGCTGTCAATGGGACTGGCTGGGAAGGTAGCAGGATCTCCAACTAGCACCTCAATACCTCATTTCTGCTTGCCATGGGTAGGGCAAACATTCCACCTCTAATGTCCCAAATGAAGATCTCCACTTCAGCATCTTTGGCCAAATTTTGTTTCTCACTTTTTCTACCCATCTATAATCTATGCTTTTGGCTAATCAAAAAGTACAATTAGTGAGGTAAATATTGAATCCTTTGTATTTTAGATAATAACACAGTTTTATAGTCATGTACAAAGTTTAGCTGATGAAGGGCTCTGGCCCGAAACGTTTAATTTCCTGTTCCTTGGATGCTGCCTGACCTGCTGTGCTTTAACCAGCAACACATTTTCAGCTCTGATCTCCAGCATCTGCAGACCTCAATTTTTACTTAAAGATTAGCTGATGTCTTGTTAACAGAATGTTTCTGGGAAATGTCGTCTGAGTGCAATGTCAATTTCAGTTCATATCTCATTTCATTTAGTTGGAAAGTTGTGTACCGTTTTGGTCTCCTTACCTATGAAAATATATACTTACCAGAGAGCCTTCACCAAGTTGATCCCTGAGGTCACAGGTTTGTTGAATAAGGAGAGTCTGGATTGACCATATACACTGGAGTTTAGAAGAATGAGGTGGGACCTCAATAAATCACATAAAATTCCGATGGAGAGACTGGATCAGGGGGTGATTTGCCTCCAGCTGTTTGTTTGTGTGTATGTGTGGGTGTATGTTTGGATCAGGGGGCCACAGTTTCAGGATATGTGGTGGACCATTGAGAACTGAGATGAGGAGACATTACTTCACTCAGAAGATGATGAGTCTCTAGAATCCTTAGCCATTAAAAGACTGTGGAGGCCAAGTTACTGAATGCATTTAAGAAAGAAATAGATAGATTTCATGACATTAAAGGCATCAAGTGGTATGAGGAGAGAATGAAGTGTGGTATTGAGATATTGAATGGCAGGGAAGGCTGATCAGGGTGAATGATCTAGATTTACTCCTTTTCCTATGTTTATAGAACATAGAACATAGAAGGATACAGCGCAGTACAGGCCCTTCGGCCCTCGATGTTGCGCCGACCGAATCCTACCTAACCTATACTAGCCCAGATCTAATTGAACAGATCTGATTTGATTATCCCTTTTTTGCTCAGGGTTTACTAGTTCACAATCACGTATATTGTTTCCCTTTGTGTTACATGTGCATTGCAGTACAGCAAACAAATTTTCTCATTTGCTATTATGCCACACTAAGTGACCTTTCTCTCTATTCTTTATGACCTACTCAATGACAGAACTCCCCTGAAGACGATACTTCAATGTAGAACAGTTGCCAGGCACCATCATATAAATTTGAACCAAACCTGTATTAGACAATGAGTTAAAGGGATTGGTGCTGGTGCAATTTCACCAAATGTAATGCAGCAATTCAAAACATGCTTCAAGAAGAGGGAGAAGAAGGTCTCTCAGCTGGAAGATGTATCTGTCCAGGGTTTTCAGAAAGCATTTTTTGTACCTGAACCTCAGCAATGACCAATGTTTGATGTGCCTGTGCTTCACAAAGGAGGTCATCATTGACATCTTCCTGTTGCTACAACCCCAGAGCATATCACCAGTGACTGAAGATTGAGCATGGCCTTAAACTCACATGCATCAGGTTCCTTCCAGGCTGCTGCTGTTAACCAAATATTAGTGACATGTTTCACTGTGGAATGCATAAGACAGATCACTGAGATTCACTTTGCAAAGGAATTTAACTTCATTTCATTCTCTTTTGTCAGAGAGAGGCTGGTGAGGAATGCTTAAGATTTTTGGAAGGATTGCAGTCTTCTGCATGCAACAAGGTGTCAGTGACTGTTATAGGAAAGATATTATTAAGCTAGAGAAGGTTCAGAAAAGATTTACCAGGATGTTTAAAGGTGTGGAAGGCATGAGTTATGAAGGAAGGCTGGATAGACTGGGACTTTCTTCAAAGGAGCATAAGAAGTTGAGAGATGACTTTATAGACATTTATAAAATCATAAGAGGTATAGATAGCGTTAATTGGAGGTGACTTTTCCCTACGATGAGGAATTTCAAGGTTGGGGTCATACTTTTAATGTGAGAGGAGGGAGATTTAAAGAAGATATGAGGAGCAAATATGTATATAGAGGGTGGTTCGTGTGTGAAAGGAACTTCCTGAGGAAGTGATAGATGCAGTTACAGTTACAATATTTAAAGGACACTTGGATAAGTACATAGAGTCACAGAAATGTACAGCATGGAAACAGACACTTCAGTCCAACTCGTCCATGCTGACCAGATATCCTAACCTAATCAAGTCCCATTTGCCAGTACTTGGCCCATTTCCCGCTAAACTTACTTTCCTATCCATATACCCATCCAGATGTCTTTTAAATGTTATATTTGTACCAGACTCCACCACTTCTTCTGGCAAATAGGGGAGGTTTGGAGGGAAATGTGCCTGGAGCAGTCAGGTGGAACTATTTAATTTGGGATTATATTTGGTTTGGACAGGTTGGACCAAAAGGTCTGTTTCTGTGCTTTATGACTCTATGACTGCCTGCACACTGATTCCAAGCATGTGACAAAATAACTTGAGGCATTTGAGAAACAAAGAAGCTCCTCTTAGCTGGTATATGACTAAGCAGGTCATCTATGACCAATTCCTGTCAACTGTCACAATGTAGTTATCTTGCTGAAACTCTCTGATATCTATAGTATATCAGCCATCACTGAAACAAAAGAGTATAAAACTAGGTGAGGAGGGCTGTGTGCTAATGACATGGCTAATGACATAGCTCATGACTCCAGTTTCCAACACCAACACACATGTACAACATGAAAATGAGAGTCATGCACCCACAAATAATCCAACAGAGCAGAGTCCTGACATCCTGAAACTTCCATGTTCTGGTGGAATCCTGTAATAGTCAGGTGAGAAAGTTTCAGGATTTGTGGTGATTGGCAGCATACTGTACAATCTCAGCATCATGAAGAAACTGCCCCTTCCACCACTTGTGAGGCAAAACCATGAATAAGATTATCGCTGATAGGACTACATCCCATTCTTGCCTATTCTCGAAAATCAAAAGGGGAAGATTATCAAGAATTTAGCTATCTTAGTCTTAAACATTTTCAAAGGCTCTTCTTCCACTGCCTTTTGACAAAGAGAGTTCCAAAGACTCTTAATCCTCTGAGAAAAAAAGTTTTCATCATCTCTTTCTTAAATAGATGACCACTTATTTTGAAACAATGAACCCTATTTCTAGAGTTTCCCACATGAAGAAGCATCCTTTCAACGTCCAATCTGTTAAGACTTCTTGAGGTTTTACTTGTGTTCCAATCAAGTAGCCTTTTACTCTTTTATCTCCAGCAATTGCAAGCCTATTCTGTTCAATGTTTTCTCAAAAGAAAACCAGCCCATAACCTTCTCTGAACTGCTTCCAATGTTTTTGCATCATTCAGTAAATAAGGAGACAAGAACTGTACATAGCATGTGATCTCACTAACATCCGTATAACTGAACCATAATCTCTCTTTTTTTAAAACACATTTCCTCTCACAGTACAGTCCTAATTACTTGTGTACCCACATATTTAAGTTTTCCTTTTCATGCACTAGCCCTCTCCCTACTTGGGAAGTTGAGGTCACAAGAAGGTATTGGGGCTGTGGTGGTTTCAGAAGCAAGGAGAGAGGGGTGGCAGTTGTGAGGGTGGGGTGGGGGGGGAAGCCCCCAATTCCCATGAAAAACTCTCTTGATCATACAATTGAGTGCCAACAATGAGGGATCCCCTCTCTTCATGCCAGTGGTGGTGGGATGAGTTTCTTAGATGGGCATTAATTGCCATCCATGAGGTATCACACATCAAAGTTAATCAGAGGTGGAAATTGGCAGATCTAGATGCAACATTCTTCCAACTTCTTAAATACACACCCATCTCCAAATCTGCCTCAGGGAAGTATTAAGCTTCCCCCACTACTTTCTCACTGCATTTCTATTGCCAAAACTGCATCAACTCACAGTTCTCTGTATTAAATCCCATCTGTCTCTTGCCTGCCCAGTCTGCTAGCCTAAGACTTGTTGCATCCATTTGGCATGATCCACACCGGTTGCCCCAATTACAACTTATGTACCTTTAGCAAGTGTTGAAATTTGACACTGCATTCCAACATTCAAGTTTATGTATGCAGGAAATATAGAGTACATAATTTTAATAAATCAAAAATCGCAATGATACTAGTACTAGCCTTTGAGAGATTACCACAGTCTACCATCCTACAGTTTGAAAAACAACCATTTATCATGAGTTACTGTTCTCCATCCTTTTCTTCCTTAATACTTCCTTCTCTAACCCAACTTTTGATTTCCTGACCTCTGTCTCCTTATGACAGTTTGTGTTAAGTTTAGTTTTACAATGTTTTATTAATCATCTTGGACATTTCTAATGTTAAAGATGCAACATAAATTGTTGTTAAACCAAATAAGACTGACTGCTTTTTTCTTTCCACTGAGGTAGGATTCAATGAATAAATTGGTAAGCTGTGATGTAACTGTAGCCTCAGGAGTCGTGTGCCTGTACTATGCCAAAAAGTTGGAACCTGTACAGCAGAGTGTGCTGCTTTGTAGCTTCACCATTCGGTACAGTCTGTTCACAAATGCTATTTAAATGTAACTCAGAAATCTGGCATGAGCTTTTATGAAGATTTGAAGAGGTCAGTCTGCATGCCAAATATTCATCAAAGTCATCAATTTATGACCAAGCAATTCCAGTACAAATGGCACAGGTCTATGCCATTAACAGCACATCACCTCTGATTGGGATACTGTAAGTATTGACCAAATCCATGTTAATCAGTTAACACATGTCTTAGGTCAAGCCAAAAGATCAATGTGTTTCTTCACACAAGCGCTCGAAAAAATCATCCACCAATGATTCTTTATTTTGTTTTAAGTTTCGTTTAGATATGCTGACATGAAATACACGCACAATTGGCCTTCTGACCTCCTTCTGTGATGTAAGATTTGCTCATGGCAAGCTTTGAAGGAGTTTGGAAATAAATGTGACACTTGTAGATACACCACCATGCAAGCATGTTACAAAGCATTTAGATGATAGAAATTTCTTATCTACGCATGGATTTTAACTACACCCATAGCTTGAGGAATGTCCTAATTATGGTAAACAATTTAACATTTGTCCACCTTGGTACAAGTGTCTGAGGTGTTCAGATATTTGTGTTGAAATAAGGGTCATGGCTTACTTCGTCCCATTACTTCCACAGGTAATCACATTGTTTGTGTTCATACCTGCAACCCAGAGATAGCTGAAGGATATGTTGACAGTGCGGTACTACCTAGGTTTCGGCCCAGCAATGGATTCAGTGGTGCGCTGCTGGGAGTGTGCGTCGCACGCCAATATGTTTCAAGGTATTCTGCCAAATGCTCACATGCATCCTCCAACTGATTTTCATCCAGGATAACGTCAAACATTTCCTGTCAAATTGAACAAAAAATAATAAAATCAACATTTTTAAAGACACAAATAAACATTTTCTAAACAAGAATTATATTTTAAAGTAAATTACAGTTTAAAACCTTACAAAACAAACTCCAAATTTAACAGATCAGACAGTATGTTATTATTTTACAAAACAGACCTTTTGTGAAATTGTTCATGGCAATTAGTGGATAAGGTGAAGTATACACAATGCAATGAGCCAAATGGCCATTTTCTGTGCTGCAAGATCAATGATGCTCTGATCTAAAGGGTTCAGAAAATTTGCCATGTCCAAGATTCAACATGATTTAATTTAATGGGTTAAATTTTGAAATTTTAACATTTTTAGTCTTTATACTTCCAATTGGAGTTTGGTTGCCCAATATAAATATAATGCATTCAGGCTGCTCAAAATAAGATCCTAAATAAGTAGTAATTAATAAATCAATAATAATTCATATTATTACAAGTAGTGATGCAGATTAACAAGGCCATAAAAAGTAGAAAAAAATTACATTAGTCACTAGATTTTCTTAACTCGAGGAATAGAACTGAAAGGCACAGAGGATGGGTTAGCGCATTTCAAAACTCTGGTGCAACCACAGTGCAGAGTTTTCATCTCCAATTCTAAATAAAAGATTGAGGTATTGGAGGTCATGAGAAAGTTTTTAATGTGAGTAATTACACTGAGATGCTGCAACTAACATGAAAGACTTGGTTAGCATGATGGTCAGTGCTGCTGCTTTATAGCGCCAAGGTCCCAGGTTTGATTCCAACCTCTGGTGACTGTCTGTGTGGAGTTCTCCCTGGGTCTGCGTGAGTTTCCTCCCACAGTCCAAAGATTTGCCCGTTAGGAGATTGGCCATGCAAAATTTCTGTAGTGACTGGGGATGTGTAGACTAGGAGAAAGTGAGGCTGCAGATGCTGGAGATCAGAGTCGAAATGTGTGACTCTGGAAAAGCAGCAGGTCAACCAACATCTGAGGAACAGGAGAGTTGACATTTCGGGCATAAGCCCTTCATCAGGAATGCAGACTAGGTGGATTAGCCATGGTAAATGTAGGCATTGGGTATGAGTGGAATCTCAGCAGTGGGTCTGTGCAGACCTGATGGGCTGAATTGCCTCTTTTTGTGCTGTAGGGATTCTATGGTTCTTTCAGAGTGCGCTTCCTTTCTCCAGTGAACACAAAGCTGAGAAGACCACCTAGAGGTATTTAAAAGTTTGGATGTTGTTTGTAGGGGATAAGTAGAGGAGACCTTTCCACCATTTTAGGGGTGGAGAGGCTGGGAGCCTGAAACTAGGAACCATGAACATATGATCATCCAAAATTCATCTGTTTTATACAAGTTCATTCAAATTTGGAGTGGTCTAGTCTGCACTGGAACATCAAACTGTCTGGACTAAGTAGAAGAGTTCTGTTGAGTAAGCTAAGAATTTTATTGCATAACTGCAACTATTTATAGGTTATATGAATACGATCTACATTACGACAAAGACTGTCAGGCGCGCCAGATCTATTTCTGACAAACTCCTTCTTTAGTCTGACTAAGTCCCTGTGACATTATCACAATCAGAACGCAGTAAAGCATTAGCCCACAGTAAAGCATACAACATCTCTTCCAAAGTCTATCCTACCTCCCAAATTTCTGCTTCACAAACTCAGACATTTCAGAGGTTTCACTATTCTCGCCGAATGGATCCTCTTTGGTCATGGAAGAATAGTAGTTTGTGGGGTAAAAGGCAATTGAATTGGATTGTCTTCAAGGTAATCTTAGGTCTGTGGTTTCCCTTTATTCCCAGGTTCACTGTTCAGTTCATCCCAATAAATAGTCTGTGAATGGGTTCAACTGTAATAGGGTGAATTTCCTGTTATTCCTTCACACTGTCCCTTCAGCAGTACAGACAATGTACCATCTCCATTGTTTCACATCTCCATGGAGAATCGCACCAGTTCTGTTGAAATCCCTGCTCCACACCTGTTTCCCATTTCCTATGTCTGGCAGATTGTTCACGTTAGCATTCATTGTGATATGAAATAGGATTTCTCTTTATCATATACCCTTAACAAGATGGCAGTGCTGGCGAGGTAGGTAACATTGGGCTCCTGGGCCCGTCCATTCCAGGTCAGCTGCATACTTCTTTCTCTTTTCTTTTTGTCTTCTTTCTTTTGCCTCATCATCTTCTTGTTGGCAGCGAAGGAGGTGTCATCATGGAGGAGGCTGGAGCAGGACTCATTGCAAAGATGTCAAGGTGGTGCTTGCAGCTTTGACTGAATGGTGGGCCCAGTTTGGGGCTCCGAGTGATGATGGCAAGGTGGCAGCAGCAGAGCTGAGGACCCCTGGGGTATTGGCTGGTCCCTGAATGGGGTTTCATTACAACCCGGAGACCGGAACACCTTTCAGAAAGGTAAAAACAATGACTGCAGATGCTGGAAACCAGATTCTGGATTAGTGGTGCTGGAAGAGCACAGCAGTTCAGGCAGCATCCAAAGTACAGCAAAATCGACGTTTCGGGCAAAAGCCCTTCATCAAGAATGCACTTTGGATGCTGCCTGAACTGTTGTGCTCTTCCAGCACCACTAATCCAGAACCTTTCAGAAACCCCAGAGACTTTAAGAGCCAAGTTTAACAAGAATGACATGTAAAGTTGGACACTATTTCTTACTTTTATGCCTTTTCTTTGTCAATTGAACAGAAGATGAAGCTTTATTTGAGTAATTTATTTTTACTCATTCCGTAATCCAAAATGGAGCTGCATTATGGTGACAAAATATTTTTCAATGTATTTTTCCAAATACAGTGACAATAAAATCATACGTTCATTCATTCAAAATCATGAAAACATGGGAACAATTTCATACACAATAGCCTAGTCCTCAGCTCTCTGCTCATCAGTAGCTCTGCGTGCAGGAAGAACCTCCAATCTAACAGTGCTGTGCAGAAATTGGAATTCTTCTTGTTGCATGAATTAGATTGTGGATACTGCTTGTCATGTGCTTACATCCAGAACTGGCTGCAAAGTAGCTGAAATACTGATCCACAAATTGTGGCCTATTGTATGAAATGACCATATCAGGGATGCTGGCTGGTGCATAAGTTTCATGCAAGACACAGAAGTACTTCTGTGGCCGCATTGTGTAACTTCTTAACCTCAATCCATCAGAAAGATAACCAATGACGATGTGCTAAGTCTTTCTGTAAAAAGACAAACAAACCCATCCTCACAACTTCAAGGTTTGGTAGGGAATCTGTGAGGTATTAAGGGATCCAGTCATTCTACCCCATGGATGGAACACATCTGACAATTGGTAATAAGTTCCTCAATTCCTGGAGATGCCAGGCCACCACACAACCAACAAAGTTCTGGTCCAGCACTTGGTGATTTCCCTAAGTTTCAATGGTGAAACTTCCCCAGGTTGAATGCTTTAAATAAAGTTGGGATGGCCAATCAATCACCATACATTAGCGCGTTATCAACAACAATGGCAAAATGTTTAGTGTTCGATATACATTTTCATGGCCTGACATGGGTCAACTCTCAATGTGATATCAGCAGATGTTGGTGGATATTTTGTCACTCATTTGTTCTTGGCGAATTTGGCTAAACCAATCATGACTTGTTGGTCATTGCACCACCATGGACTGGATGTTTTCCAAGTTGGCACCATTTTGAAATAGCGCGCATCACTGCTGCCCACTATGTTGTGATAGCATCCCAACATTTCAACCATGTTGTGCTTAGGCTCCTTCGAGCCTGAAGTGGTTTGTCATTCAAATATTTACTTTTCTGTTCCAAGTAGAAGTGCCTTGTTGATAGACAAGATGCTGCAACTATTTACAGATTATGTGATTATGACGAACATTACTACAGACACTGTCAGGAGCGTGTTGGACCCAGGTCTATCACCTACTAGTGCCTTCTTTATCCTGACCAAGTCTCTGCGTGATCATCACTGCAGGTGTTTCCCAATCAGGTATTAACCATTTCAGGCCAAAATACAACAAACTCTGATATGAATCCAGGAGAAGCCTCTGCCAAGATAGTGATTATAATAGAGAATATGTTACTACAGGAAGCAACTGAGGACATTTGAAAATAATAGAGCTGTATCTGAGGAGAAGCTGAACAAATAAGAGAGGAAAGAAATAGAAGGGTATGTTGAGGCTCATGTTAGGAATAGATCCCAATTTAAACTGGTTGGGCAAACTGCCTAGTTTGTTTTCTACTTTTTCTATTAATTTCATGAACTGCATGCTGATTTTTTTTATTAGGTCATTTTACATAAAAGAGAGATAGCTAAATACAACACTGAGATGTGACAAAACCATTTAAGAAATATTTAGATGTGTACTTGTGATTCCAAGGCATAGAAAGCTATGTGCTTTTCCAACACCACTCTAATAGAAAGCTATGGGCTAAGTGCTAGAAAATATGATTAGAACCGTTCAGTGGTTGCTTTAACTGATGCATGTGTGATGGGCTGAAGGTTTTTTTCTGTGCTGTAGTTCTCTATGACTCTAAAGAAAGCCAAAGAATGAGAGAATGAGATGTCTGGAGAAGAGATTAAAAGCTAGGTCAAATAACATGTTTTTTCAGGAGTATTTTAAAGTTGAAAGGGAGTTGAGAAGGGCTTAATGAGGAGATGGTAGAGATTGAGTCGTTGTCAGCTAGTGGATGTATACATGAGACTAGTGGCATACAAGTTGAATTGCAGGGAGGCAATGGTTAGTTGCTAAGGTTACGAAAATATGAGAAAAAGAAGCCTTGGAGTGCAGGAAGTTTAAGTTTTAGGCATCGGGGAAGCAAAAGTCAATATAAAGAATATCGGTGAGAATAGGGATAGTCAGATGGTGGTTGGGAGGGCACAATTTGCTGCAGGATTACATGTGATTAGCACAATATATTTTGATAAACTGGTGTTTAATGAAGGATGTGGGACAGTTGGCCAGCAAGGAGAAAACCGGAGTCATTGAGACTGGAGTTGAAAGAAATATGGGAATGTAAAAGGATTTTGGCAGCAGATGTGGGGAAATTTATTACTCCATTGGGCTGTGATGTCTTTTCTTCATTTAAATAAATACAAAATGGCTACATCTTCACTATGAGCTATGTGAATGCATTTCATGAGTGGTCGTGTGGAATCTTAAGATTTTTAACTCCTGGTCCACCTATAACATTTGCTCATCAGCCAAACATGTTCATTATTCTAGGATCTTCCTGGATGCCAAGAATGCCAAGCTTTTGTCCCACTAGGATTAAGACAATCTGATCAGCTGCTTTCCCTGATTCTCTCTGTCTTTCTTGCTGACACCGAGTGAATCAAAAATCTTCCGCAGTTTTTCCCTCTGCCCTAGCTCTGAACTCTATTTCCTCTTTATGTTCTCTCCAGTTTTCTTTCATGAGCCCTTCTAAATCCATCTTGTCCATTCCTGTTCCCTTGACCTATTTCCACTACACAGCGGACCACCCAATTTCCATTCCTGGCTCCCATATTAGCAGGCATAGTTTAAACTCCCTGCTCAGATCTTGTCTACCCTCTGCTGTAAATCTGGCATTGCTATTCCTTTGGTCAAAAAAAACCACCCCTTGATACATTTGGGTTTGCGAAGTACCACCTCATTTTCAAACTCCCTGCCCTTTTCAAATTGTTCAACGTGTTGTTGCCTCCCAAACCTGTCATCATCTTTTCCCGGAACTCCGAATGTGGATTTTTCCAATCTAAAAAAAATTGCACATGTGATATAGCATGTCACTGGCTAGGCTAACATTTACTGCCCATTACTAAATGTCCTCGAGAAGGTGATGGTGAGCTGCCTTCTTAAACTGTTGCAATTCTTTGGGTGGAGGACACCCACAGTGTTGTTCAGAAGGGAGTTCCAGAATTTTGACCCAGCAATGGAGAAGGAACAGTCAAGACTCACCCAAAACTCTAACACCTATATTACAACTTAACACCGAGCCTCATTCACCAACTATCTCTGTGGTCACTTACCTCCACTAGCCGTCTGTTAAGCAACATTTCAATTCAAAATTCTCCTGCTTGCTTTAAATACTTGCATAGATTCACCACCTCCCTAATACTGTCATCGCCTTGAGCCCTATCGAAATCCAAGGTATCAGTGCTCCTTTGATTTTGGTCTCTTAACATCCCTGATTTTAATTGACAGCAAGCTTTACCTGCCAAACCTCTAGAATTCCTTCCCTAAACTCCTCAATCTCTGATTCTTTCTTTGCGACACTCTGTGACACCTATTTTTTTGAAGAAGCTGTTATAGCATTCATTTTGCCTTATGTTGTTTGGAATAGATTCCTGAGAATTGTGAATAGGAGACGAGCTTTTATTAAAGATGAAATATAAATTGAAGTTGATGCCATTATTTGCAACCAGTACAGAAACTTTGAATCATAGATGCCAACTTAATTTTCTTCGAAGGAAAAATAATTTGAACTAAGTAAAATGCTGGAACCTATTCATCTGCGGGAAAGCTCAAATTTTATCTTGAAAGGTAAGTATTGTTTAACATGCTGGAGCCAAAATTACCAAAACCTACACTTACAAATGACATATGTTGACTGCAAGAGGCAAGCACACGCAGCAAACAGCTACTCTGTGCATTGTGACAATGTTTTTAACTTGTCAGACTGGAATGAGAACAATTGTTGAATTATTACATACTGGAGGGCATTGGGCCAGTTTATCGGCTGCTACCAACTGGACATTGAGGTTTTTACTCTGCGACTTTCCCCTGGACTTTATCAACCTCTGCAGCACCTGGTGAAAACAAAACAAAATTTTCAATCAAAGTAATAACTGCTCATAACATTGAAACTCTGGCTATTGGAATTTGGAGAGCTAATAAATCTTAGGCAGAAATGCTCTTCAGTAGTGACCTTCTCTCACATAGATATAAAGACACAGATCACTTCATTTGTATTTTCATCCCGCACCGTTCCTTGGCCCAAAGCCTGGTCAATGCATTGGACAGAATCCTGATACAGCAGTGAGTGTCCAGACAGTGAGACAGGAATTGAGTGGGATCACTGCTTAGAGGCTGAAAGAGACATATTGTTGAACATGCTGGAGCCAAAATTATCAAAATCTATGTTTATAAGTAACATATGTTGAATGCAAGAAGCAAACACAGGCAGCAAACAATTACTTTGTGCACTGTGACAATGTTTTTCACCTGGCTACAGTAATCAAAGGGAACCAATCAATTAGTTATGCTCAGTTGAGTGGCCTGACCAATATATCACCAGGGCAGGCTGAAACCACTGACTCCACCATCACATCATGGCAGTCAGAGGTGCAGGTACCTAAATAGGTAAATGTTTATTGATGAAGTTATGAATGCTACCTCGAACAATGGGCTCCAGTTTTATGGAGAGACTTTCAGGGGACCAGAGTCAGAGCCCTCAATTTTGGGTTTCTTTCCCTGTTAGGTGGGAGCAAATAGTAACACATGGATTTGTATATAATTTTTTGACGCAATAAATTACTAATATAATAAGAGGCTGCAGTGCTGATAGATCAGTCTGTAAAGAGATGTGCTCATTGACGACTAAGTGACAGGGTACAACTGCACATTAAATGCTAGATGGAGCATTTGAAGTAGTAACAAAGAGTTATCAGCCTTTATTCTGGTGTCTATAAGAAACAAAGAATATCAAAGAGATAGGGAAATGTCAAGAAACAAAGAATATCAGAGATAGGGAAATGTCATTCAGCCTATCATTCCAGTAGACTGGTTCTTAACTAAGGACATCAAATGCGGTTGAGTCTTTATTGCTCTCAGAAGAGGCACAGCAAGACATTTATTTGAATTAAACCATTATGAATGTTTCAGAATCTAGACACCTCCCAGAGAAGAACAACATTTGACATCCAGACCCTGATAATTAGACATGTTAAAGTATTTTGAACTTTTCCAATATATTTTCCGTTACTATTTCATTTGTTAGATTTTTTTAAAAAGTCCTTAAGGAACTTTTTTAAAATATATATATCAGTATACCAAATATACAAGGAGGAACTGTTGGACAAAGCTGGTATCAAATTTGGAGAAACCATGTACAATGCTGCAAAGATTAGGGGTAGTCCTGAAGATTGGCATAATTTTACAAACCAGGAAAGAGTGATGAAAATAAAACAAGTAATTGAATATGAGAGAAAACTCACCAAGCATAACAATAGCAAAAGCTTCTACAAGTTTATTAAAAAGAATGGACTAATGAAGGTGAACACAAAATGAAACTGGGGAATTAATAATGAGAAATAAGGAGATAACAGAGACTTTAAACAAATGTTTTGTATCTGCCTCCATTGTGGAGACACAAAAAAAGCATCCTAACAAAATAGAAAAACAGGGAGGCAACAGTGAGTGAGGAGTTTAAAACAATCATGATCTCTACAGAAAAAAGGGTAAGAAAAATGGATGGGACACAACTACACGACGGCTGGAGGAGGAGCGCCTCATCTTCCGCCTGGGAACCCTCCAACCACAAGGTATGAATTCAGATTTCTCCAGCTTCCTCATTTCCCCTCCCCCCACCTTGTCTCAGTCGGTTCCCTCAACTCAGCACCGCCCTCCTAACCTGCAATCTTCTTCCTGACCTCTCCGCCCCCACCCCACTCCGGCCTATCACCCTCACCTTGACCTCCTTCCACCTATCCCACCTCCATCGCCCCTCCCCCTAGTCCCTCCTCCCTACCTTTTATCTCAGCCTGCTTGGCTCTCTCTCTCTTATTCCTGATGAAGGGCTTATGCTCGAAACGTCGAATTCTCTATTCCTGAGATGCTGCCTAACCTGCTGTGCTTTGACCAGCAACACATTTGCAGCTGTGATCTCCAGCATCTGCAGACCTCATTTTTTACTGGGACTAAATACTGACCTGTTTTCTAGGAAGTGGCATGCATTTGCTATAACCTTATAATGTTCCCTAGATTCTGGAAAGATCCCAACAGATTGCAAGATGACAAATATGACACGTCTGTTCAAGGAAAGAGCGGATGGAAAGTAGTAAGGTATAGACCAATTAGTCCAACAGTTATCAATGGGAAAATGCTAGAATCCATTGTTAAGAAGATGGTAGCAGAGCATTTTGAGAATCGTGATACAATAAGGCAGAGACACCATGATTTTGTGAAAGGGAAATCAGGTTTGACAGATTCTTTGAGAATGTAACAGTAGATATACTATATTCAGGTTCCCCAACAATATTTGATAAATCACCAGAAAGCATTTGACAAAGTCCTACATACGAGATTATATTGCAAAATTAAACACATGGGATTGGGGGAAGTGTATTGAAATGGATAGAAAACTGGTTGGCAGAGAGGAAACAAGGAGTAGGAATTAATGGGTTATTTTCAAATTGGCAGGCAGTAACTGGTGGGATGCCACAGAGATCAGTGCTAGGATTCCAGCTAATTACAATGTCTATTAATGATTTGGATGAGGTAACAAAATGGATCAACTCAAAGTTTGCACATGATACCAAGTTAGGTGGGAGGGTGAACTGTGACAAGATACAGAGATGCTTCAGCATTGTCTAGACAGGTTGGGTGAGTGGGCAAATCAATGGTAGATGCAGTTTAATTTTGCCTAAATGTGAGATTATTCACTTTGCAAACAAAAGCAAGAAGGCAGATTACTACTCGAATGGCTATAAATTGGGAGGTGGAGGTGTGTAGTGGGACCTGGGTGTTCTTATGCACCAGTCACTGAAGGTAGATATGCAGGTGCAGCAGGCGGTAAAGAAGGCAAATAGTATGTTGGCCTTCATTGCAAGAGGGTCACTGTTGGCATTGCATTCATTTCTGGTCTCCTTCCTATCGGAAGGATGTTGTGAAACTTGAAAGTGTTCCGAAAACATTTACAAGGATGTTGCCAGAGTTGGAGGATTTGAGCTATAGGAAGAGGCTGAATAGGCTGGGACTGTTTTCCCAGGAGTGTCAAAGGCTATGGGGTGACCTCATAGAGGTCTATAAAGTCATGAGGGGCATGGATAGGATAAATTAACAAAAGCTTTTCCCTGGAGTAGGGGTGTCTAGAACTAGAAGGCACATGTTTAGGGTGAGAGGGGAAAGATATAAAAGAGACGTAAGGGGCAATTTTTTCATGCAGAGCCTGGTGCGTGTATGGAATGGCTGCCAGAGGAAGTCGTGGAATCTGGTACAATTGTAACATTTAAAAGGCTTCTGGATGGTATATGAATAGGAGGGGTTTAGAGGGTTATGGACCAAGTGCTGGCAAATGGGACTAGATTAGGTTAGGATATCTGGTCGGCATGGATAATTGGACTGAAGAATCTGTTTCTGCACTGTACATCTCTATGACTCTAAGAGGTTTTGAGTACAGGATCAGGGATGTGTTGTTGCAGTTATACTGGGCTTTGGTGAGGCCACACCTAGAATATTGTGTGCAGTTTTAGTCTCCTTTTCTGAGGAAGGATGCTCTTGCTCAAGGGAGTGCAGTGAGGGTTTACCAAACTAAGGGTTACCAGGCTGACTCTGGCGATGGCAGGACTGATCTATGAGGAGAGATTGACTAGCTTAGGATTGTTTTCACTGAAGTTCAGACGAGTGAGGAGGGATCTCATAGATTATAAAATTCTAACAGGACTAGACAGGGTAGATGCGGAGAGGATGTTTGCGATGGTATGTGCGTCCAGAATCAGGTATCACAGTCTGAGGATTCGGAGTGGACCATTTAGAATGGAGATGAGGATATATTTCTTCGCCCAAAGAGTGGTGAATCTGTGGGATTCATTACCACAGGAAGTAGTTGATGCCAAAACATTGAATGTATTCAAGGGACTGCTAGATATTGCACTTGGGGTGAATGGGATGGAAGGTATGGGTAGAAAGCAGGCTATTGAGTTGGACAATCAGCCATGATTATGAATGTGGATTGGCAGAGAAGGCTCGAATGGTCGAATGGCCTCCTCCTGCTCCTAGCTTCTTCTATGTTTTATGTTTCTAAAAGGTTACTGCACAAGATGAGAACTCGTTGTTGGAGGTAATATATTAGAATGGATAGAGGATTGGCTGACTAATAGGAAACAAGAGTTAGGAAAAATGGGTCATTTTTAACCTGACAAACAGCGACCGAGTGAAGTACCACAGGGATAAATGCAAGAGTCTCAACTGTTTACAATCTTCATTAATGATTTTGATTAAAGGACTGACAATATTATAGACAAATTAGCTGACGATCCAAAAATAGACAGGAAAACAAGTGAAAAGGAGGATATAAAGAATATAACTTAAGCAAGTGAGCAAAAACATTATGAGTTTAATGTGGGAAAATGAGAGGTTGCCCACTTTAACAGGTAGAAATGGAGAAAGACTGCAGAATGCTGCAGTAGAGAAGGATTAGGGTGGCCTTGTAAATGAATCACCAAAAATTGGCATGCAATGGTGACCTCCAGGATGTTAATAATGGGGGATGCAATGATGGTAATGTCATTGAATATCATGGGGAATTGGTTAGATTTTGCCTTATTGGAGATGGTTATTTACTTTCACTTGTGTACACACATATTAGTTGCCAATTATCAGCCCAAACCTGAACGTTGTACAGGTCCTGCTGTAGATAGAGATGGGCTGTTTCAGTATCTGGTGAGTTGCAAAGAGTTCTGAGAATTTTGCAATCAGTGACCATCCTACTTCTGACGGAAGGGTCAGAAAAGAGTCATTGACGAAGCACCTGCAAATGGTTTAGCTGAAGTCATTCGCCTGAGGAACTCCTGCAGTGATTACTTTGAATGACAACTATCTACCTTTGTGCTCAGTACAACATGAGCCACTGGATAGTTTTCACTGTGATCTCCATTGAATCCAAAACTTACTAGATTTGGAACTGCAAAAGGAGAATTAAAAAAAATTGCTGTTGCACTTAAGGGAGGCAAAATATATAAGGTAGATCTAAATATTTTAAACTCACACTTGCTATATAAATGTATGAAGAGTTAATTTTACCTTTGGAGAAGAAACTTTGACATGAACAATGATTGGTGCTAGGGAAGTCTTGATGAGCTGGGCAGGATGATTAATGGTGTCCGCATCTAAAACGACCAACTGTAAAGTTCTGGCCAATTCAAAGATTCTTTCAATTTCACTCTGTACTTCAGCTATTGAACAAAAAATGAGAAAACAAACAGATATAGTTTATTAGAAGTTATCAAGGAATAGTCATTATTTAGTGTAGCTTTTATAGTTCATGAAAGGGCACAAAGAAGAAAATAGGAGCATCAGATTGTCTGCAGCATTTAGCAATGTTTACCAATTCTCAACTTTCTCATGAAACTAAGCTTTTTCGGCTAACTCCATTAGCTGCTGTGTTGTAATTGTGGGTTATGTGCATGACTCTTCTTTACCTGTTGATATTCATCAAGACCTCACAACATTATTATTCCCTTCATTTTGTCCTGTCTTAAGTAGATTGTTTATTTTCATTTTTCAAATCTGATACCTAAAAGGTTAATTGAACAGGTCTACAGATCTAATTAATCATCAATTTATACTTTTTTTTCAAAAAATTGAGAATACTGTCTATTCTTGACTGTCCATATCTCTCTTAGACATCACCTTTAGTGAGATTGTGCTGGAATGCACCAGAATAAACAGGGCTCTGGTGCAGATCCATCTGCAGTACTGTGTCTAACTTTAATCCAGTGACCGTAGGAAAGATGTAAAACTGTAAGAACTGCGGATGCTGGAAATCAGAAACAAAAACAGAAAATGCTGGAAAATCTCAGCATGTCTAGCAGCATCTGTGGACTGAAATCAGAGTTAATGCTTCAGGTCCAATGTTTCTTCATAACACAGCTGACGCTGGCAAATGTTTGCTCTGGTGGGGAATCTAGAAAACAGAGCCACAGTTTCAGAACAAAGAATCCATCATTTAGGAGTGAACTGAAAAAAAATTTCTCCATTCAGAGTTATAGATGCATACAGCATAGAAACAGATACTTTGGTCCAACCAGTCCACACCTACCATGTTTTCAAACCAAACTAGTCCCACCTGCCCTTCAAATCTTTCCTATTCATGAACTTATCCAAATCTCTTTTAAATGTTGTAACTGTACCTTTCTCTGATTGCTTTCTCTGGCAGTTAATTTCAAACATAAACTTAGTAAAAAAGTTGCCCCTCATGTCTTTCATAGACCTTTCTCCTCTCACCTTAAAAATATGACCCCTAGTTTCGAACTAGCAAAAAGACCCTTGCTATTCTCCTTGTCTATGCCTCTCAAGATTTTATAAACCTCAATAAGGTCACCCCTCAACCTCCTAGAATCCAGTGAGCAACATCTTAGTTTTTCAAGTCTATTTTTATACCTCAAAACTTCCATTCCTGGCAATATCCTGGTAAATCTTTCTGAACCCTCTCCAGTGTAATAGTAGCTGAAAATGTGTTGCTGGTTAAAGCACAGCAGGTCAGTCAGCATCCAAGGAACAGGAAATTTGACGTTTCAGGCCAGAGCCCTTCATCAGGAATGAATGAAGGGCTGATGAAGGGCTCTGGCCCGAAACATTGAATTTCCTGTTCCTTGGATGCTGCCTGACCTGCTGTGCTTTAACCAGCAACACATTTTCAGCTCTGATCTCCAGCATCTGCAGACCTCACTTTTTACCCAATGTAATAATAGCCTTTCAATAATAGGATGACCAAAACTACACACAATACTCCAGAAGAGGCCTCAACAATGTCCTGTAGAACCTCAACATGACGTCCCAATTCCTATATTCTGTGAATCACTGGAATTGGCTATCTCAGAGGACTGTGAATGTTCAGTCACTAAGTAATCCCAAGGCAGCAATCTGTAGATTTTTGCATACAAAGGGGACTTAGAGACACGGTATACTGTGGGAAGGTGTTGTAGAGATAGAAAACCAATCATAATCTGCTTGACTTGTCCAGCAGGCTGGAATGGCCAAATGACCTATTCCACCTCTTACATGTGTTGCCTCCATTACTGTCCACCACAAATCATTGGAATTGGAGTGGCATGGTGTCTCAGTGGTTAGCACTGCTGCCTCACAGTGCCAGGGTCCCAGGTTCGATTCCAGCCTTGGGCAACTGTCTGTGTGGAGTTTGCACATTCTCCCTGTGACTGCGTGGGTTTCCTCCCACATTCCAAAGATGTGCAGGGGAGGTAAATTGTCCGCAATGTTAGGTGCATTAATCAGAGGGAAATGGGTCTGGGTGGGTTACTCTTCAGAGGGTTGGTGGGGACTTGTTGGGCCGAAGGGCGTGTTTCCACATTGTAGGGAATCTAATCTAAATCTGGAGGGGTTTGTTTTCACTTCAATGCTAATGCTCTAGCACTAAGAAGATTGTTAAAAGAGGAAAGCTGTAAGCACAGTAAGTGGCTGGCTAGACAAAGTATACCTTTTAATATAAAGTTTACATTGACTGTGTTATGTTGTAATCTAGTGCTACATTGACTGATAGATCTATCACAGATTGCTTTGCTGATTCATATAATTTATATTCATAAATTGCTCACCAGGAATAAAGTACTTGACTATTTTTAACCAGTTTCAGCATTCCCTTAATGTTCTCTGAAAAGATGAAACTGTGATGCAAATAGACTGCATTTAAACTATTAATCATCTGGAGATTGCACCGATGGGTTTGATAGGTGATAATATAAATTCAAACCATAAAAATTTGCTTCAAATTAGTTAACATTAAGGGATTTGGTCTAATCCTTGAAGTTACTGTAGCTTTTAGACAATTGATCACACTTACTTGAGCAAACTCTACATACAGTAAAAAATGAGGTCTGCAGATGCTGGAGATCACAGCTGCAAATGTGTTGCTGGTCAAAGCACAGCAGGCCAGGCAGCATCTCAGGAATAGAGAATTCGACGTTTCGAGGGGCTTATGCTCGAAACGTCGAATTCTCTATTCCTGAGATGCTGCCTGGCCTGCTGTGCTTTGACCAGCAACACATTTGCAGCTGCAAACTCTACATGCACCCAAATTAGGTTTAGAAACATAACAGCTACTTTTCGCAATTATTTAGTCCAATATTGCATTCATTCACCAACATTAGAATGTACAAAATTGTAGTGCAGAAAAAGAATTGTTAGTCTACCAAGCCTGACCAGCAAACGAATCAGACCAATACACTACACTTTGCTTTGCGGCGTATCCTTCTCTATCAGCTTCCTATCTACAGCCTCATACTATACTGACCAAAAGTTACCACATTAAAGATAGAGGCATACATTATGGCAACAGATCCTTCAGTCAAACTCATCCATGCCGACCACAGATCCCAAAATGACCTGGTCCTATTTGCTAGCATTTGGCCCATACCCCTTAAACCCTTCCTATTTGTGTACCCAACCTGAAGCCTTTTTAAATATTGTAATTAACCTGCATGCACCACTTCCTCTGGCAGCTTGTTCCATATACACACCACCCTGTGTGAAAAAGGTACCCCTCAGGTCCTTTGTAAATCTTTTTGCTCTTATCTTAAACCCATGTCCTCTAGCTTTGGACTCCCCCACCCTGGGAAAAAGATCTTGGCTATTCAGATTATCCATGACCCTCATGGTTTGATAAATTCCAATGATGTCACCCATCAGGGTTCAATGCTCCGGAGAAAAAAAACCCAACCTATTCAGCCTCTCGCTTTAACTCAAAAGCTCTAGTCCCATCAACAGTTGTTGTGGTGCACCAATTGTTGACAAATTGTTGAGAAATTATGACTTAGACCGTCTGTTAGATAGATAGTTGCTGTTGAGGTGCAAACTGTAGTTATACGTTAAGAATATGCAGATGTCCTGATATACTGACAGTGGTGAATTGTCGGGGAGGTTGAAACCTCCATAGGCATCTGGAACAAGTCACCAACTGAGTTCGACTTGGACACTTTGAAGTATTGACTTACATTATTTGCTTGAGAGGTTAGTCAAGGAAAGTTAGAAAAGTCTAGAAAATGTGCTCTAATTCATAACTATAAAACTGACCCTCAAGAGTTACTATCTCCCTGATGGGCACAATCTCCCCCCAGAAACCACACTCCAGCTTCCGGATTGAAAACCCCTTTCCTCAACTCAACCCCCTGAACCCTTAAGGACTGAGTTTCCCTCCAACTCCCACACTGACTCCCCCCCCCCCCCCCCCCCCACCAACACTCCCTCACCTCCAATCACAGACTGAATCAGAAGTGAAAATGCCACTTAGGTAATTAATGAGACACATTTGGTAAGATATAGCAAGAAATATCACTGGGCTTTATGGCAAGAATCACTCCAAAAAAACTCAATGCAAAATCGCACATACTGAAAAAATAAACTTAAAATTCAGCTCAGAGTATTGAAGATGTCAGGGTGATCTGAAAAGGAATGAATACTGACAGGCATGGAATTATTATCAATGCAGTTGCAGTTCCTGCAAGAGGTAGCAAGTGCAAGCCATTTAGAAACCTGACACAGCAGTCAAAAAATAAAATATCGTAGCAATTTTAGGATACTTAAGACATTTGAAACAGACATATAGCATAAATGTCCTGATATTTGTCAATAATCTTGTGCATTTTTACACATCAAAAAGCTCTCTACATCTGGGTTCAAAGCAAGCAGAAATCAAATTATCTGCAGACATGCCTGTGGATAAATAAATGGTGTTTCCATTGAGGCTATCTGCTTGAACCGTGTATCTTTAAATGCACCAGGAAATACCTTCATTGGAAGTTGCCTAAGGTACTTTTCATTTTGAAATGCCGCATACAGTTCTGCCGAAAGAAAATGCCACCTGACAGCACTGCAATTATGGAGTCTAATACTGTAGTTATGTTAGAAAATCATTTCAAAAAGAAGATGCAAGCTTCCAGAGCAGTGGAATCCAGCTCATTTATCTCAGAGGCCAAATTCCACACCGGCCAAAAGCAACAGGCAGATTGTACAAATGGAAGCTTGTTTATGCTCAGACAGTTAGACTTCTGTCTGTTGCAATTTTCTGAATTAACTGGGAAAGATATGTGCACAGCAGCAATTGAGAAACAATGCATTCGTTGAGCACTCAAGCCAATCAGCAGCCACTGATAACAATTATAAGGCGGACTCTTGTGGCACAGTTGTACTGTATCTGTCTCTAAGTATTAACATCTCTGTACAGGATGATTAGAAAATAATAGAGAATTACAATACTGAGCCAATTACTTTTAGAAACACTAGAGGAAAACTACCTCTGCATTTTGACCTGCTAGAGACAACAGTGCCATTTCATACACTACCCAGCATCGCTGCTGGAAAGAACATACCTACTTTAGTTAACTGCGACATACAATGTCATGTTGAGGTTCATTTGATTGTAGCTACAGGTGACCATGTAGTTTAAGAGTAGTTTATAGGACAAGAAGATCACCTTTTTTTTATTTTGGAAGTTCATCCATGACAAAATGAGGGAAAAGAAGCTTCAAAACACAGAAAAGAAAATATGCGAGCAAGATATTGATTCCAGCAAGGTTTGAGTCAGGTCAGGCTGGGGTTGGGCTGGATCTGGTCAGGGAGTGTCAGTGCAACTGGGGGGTCGAGGGGGGAGCAGGTGATCGAGTTAATCAGCAGGGAATCAGTTGTTCTGTTCAATATTTATCCAGGAATTAGAGCAGTTTCTAAGTGCTCAAATATTTCCAGGGTAACCATTAAGAGCAGATGAGCTGGTTTGTTGGAGGGCACCAGTCTCAGTGAAACTGTCCACCTGGTAGTTCAATTTCCCAGAATACCCTTTACTGTTGCCTTCTGGATTCCGCACGAGCCAGATGCACAATTTGAGTCTGCCCCGCTCCACTGAGTACCGCATCTTCAAAATACCTGGGCTACCGGATTACATCTTAGAAAAGATGTAGATATAATAGGCTGGATTTTATCCAACAATAGGGAGAAACCTTCCAATAGCAGCCCTCCACATGACTTCCAGGCACAATTTACTGCAGAGGTCTCAGCCTTTAAAATCTATCAGCTGCTTAGAAATGCTGCGGAAATCAATGGCTGCTGGTTGCAGGTGTCTGTCATTGGCCTCAGGAGATCTGTCCAACCAGAGAAAGATATCAGGATTCCATTCTAATGCAGTCTCCCAACACCCTATTTCCCTACTCACCACTGTTGCACAGTAGCAGCAGTGTGTACATCTACAAGATGCATTGCAGGGATTTACCAAATATCCTCAGACAGAACCTTCCAAACCCATGACCACTTCCACCTGGAAGGACAAGGGCAGCTGTTATGTGGGAACACCATCATCTCCAAGTTCCTCTCCAAGCCACTCACATTTCTGACTTGGAAATACATTGCTGATCCTTCATTGTCATGGGGTGAAACTCTGGAATTCCCTCCATAAGGGCATTGTGGGTCAACTTACAGCATGTGGCCTGCAGCAGTTCAAGAAAGCAACTCACCACCACCTTCTCAAGGGCAGTTAGGAAAGGATAATAAACATTGGTCCAGCCAATGGCACCCATATTTCATAAGTGAAAAAAAATCACCTTCCACTACTATGTGGCCTTCAAACACCTACTTGGTTTGCACTGGCATTAGATTTTCTTCTCCTTGGTGGCTATGGCAGGCTTATTACTTGGAAACAGGGGAATATAAATAATTGCATGGCCCATCGATACTCATAAGTATTCGAATTCCAGGCACTTCTGAAGTGTTTGCTTTCAAATGTAGTAAAGACAGCTAGAGCTGGTAGTGCTAAGATCCCAGCTGAATTAATTACCAGACAAGGCAGATCCCAGTTTGAAACCTGGCTTGGTAGATCATGATGTTATTTGTTTTAGTTTAAAAACAAAGTGATCTCTCACTGAAACAAAGGTATGCAATGCTGCAAATTTTGTTTTAATAGTAAAACAAAAGCTTTTTTATAAAATAAACATAAAGACCATGTCACTCTTTCAACTCATTTTTAATTGTGGATTGACATGGAAAATAGCTGTATCAAAAACCAATGCTTGCTGACAGATTACAGCAGTTTTTGCAAGCAGGTAATGTGACACTCAGTATAAATACTGTTTTGCAGATACTAGTTCAAACAGGGGGAGATGGTTTGCAGATGGTCTGGCACCAATAACTGTGTATAAATGGAGATTTGGCTGGCAACAAGCAGCTGGTTGATCTGTGGATAGTGACCAGTTATTGATGGAAATGGCCTTCTGCCTGCCGACAACTATGTAATATAGAAAATCAGGAGGCTGGAAGAACACAGCAACCCAGGTAGCATCAGGAGATGGAGAAGTGAACATTTTGGGTGTAACCCTTCTTCAGAACTGGGGGTTGGTGTAGGGGGAGCTGCACATAAAGGGGGTGGCAGGGTGGTGAACTAGGATAAGTGAAGACAGGTAGAGGGTACGACCTGGTTAGTCAATGGGAGGAATGAATCCAGTTGGTGGCTGGGAGGAATGAAAGGGAGAGGGATGGACTGGAAAGGAAGTTGGGGGATGGGAAGGGAGGTTATTTCAAATTGGGGAATTCAATGTTGAGTCCTCCGGGCTACAGGCTGTGCTGCTGGATACACTTCCTGCCACTAATGTTCCCCTTTTTTTGGAGCTTTGAATAGGGATCGCTGAACTGCTTGCCCAATTTTTCCTGAAGAAGGGCTCATGCCCAAAACGTCGATTCTCCTGCTCCTTGGATGCTGCCTGATACTAAGTTTTCACGCCAAGGTAATCTGGTTCATTGTGCATCCTTACCATCTCCACGGTGCTTTTCTGCATGGCCATCAATTACTGCAAGGATCAGGTGTGGGGCCACTGCTATTTGTCATTTTTATAAATGACCTGGATGAGGGTGTAGAAGGATGGGTTAGTAAATTTGCGGATGACACTAAGGTCACTGAAGTTGTGGTGGTGCAGAAGGATGTTGCAGGTTACAGAGGGGGCATATATAAGCTGCAGAGCTGGGCTGAGAGGTGGCAAATGAAGTTTAATGCAGAAAAGTGTGAGGTGATTCACTGTGAAAGGAATACCAGCAATACAGAGTACTGGGCTAACAGTAAGATTCTTGGTAGTATGGATGAGCAGAGAGATCTCGGTGTCCATGTGCACAGATCCCTCAAAGTTGCCAACCAGGTTGATATGGTTGTTAAGAAGACATACGGTGTGTTCACTTTTATTGGTAGAGGGATTGAGTTTCAGAGCCATGAGGTCATGTTGCAGCTATACAGAACGTTAGTGTGGCTGCAGTTGGAGTATTGCTTACAGTTCTGCTTGCCGCATTGGAAAAGGTGCAGAGGAAATTTACTAGGACGTTGTCTGGTATGGACAGAAGGTCTTATGAAGAAAGGTCGAAGGATTTGAGGCAGTTTTCATTAGAGAGAAGATTAAGAGGTGACTTAATAGAGACACACAAGATGATCAGAGGATTAGATAGGGTGGACAGTGAGATCCTTTTTCCTCAGATGGTGATGACTAGCAGAGGGGACATAGCATTAAATTGAGGGGTGATAGATAAAGGACAGATGTCAGAGGTAGGTTCTTTACTCAGAGGAGAAAGTGAGGACTGCAGATGCTGGAGATTAGAGCTGAAAATGTGTTGCTGGAAAAGCGCAGCAGGTCAGGCATGAAGAAGGGCTCATGCCCGAAACGTCGATTCTCCTGCTCCTTGGATGCTGCCTGACCTGCTGTGCTTTTTCAGCTCTTTACTCAGAGAGAGTAGTAAAGGTGTGGAATGCACTGTTGCCAGCTTTAAGGTTATTTAAATGGTCCTTGGATAAACATATGGATGATAATGGAATAGTGTAGGTTAGATGGGCTTCAGATTGGTTTCACAGGTTGACATAACATTGAGGGCCAAAGGGCCTGTACTGTGCTGTAATGTCCTATGTTCTATCCTATTCCAAGGATTTCACAGGACTCCCCAACTGAAAAGTCAAAACTAAAGTTCTTCCTTTCCCAGCCATGGCATTCTCTTAAACATAATAAAAAATTCCAGAACTCTCCAACAACCTTGAGATTCCACCAGTTACCTTTATGGCTCATCACAAAACACTTCAAATGAATAAAAGGCCATTGCAATGCACAAATTCACTCAGGATTGAAAAACCTTTTCAAAGAAATCACCATGGCTACCAAAATGCTTACAAATTAATTACTAAATTTCAGACACATAAAAATTCAATACTACAAATTCAAAAAAATTGAGAAATCCAAACTCCCAACTCATAAGATTAAAATTATACATATAAAGCCCACAGTTTACATCACAGATTTCCCAAAAAAAGAATGAAAATGAATTTTAAAGAGGCATTTTTATTAGTCATTAAAAGTCATGTTATCACTGAGTCTAATGGATACTAAAAATAATTGCAATTTAGCATTCATTATGCACAGTGTTACACAGCAAAGATTCTTAAAAATCTCATAGTCGCTGACATGTGCAGCAGCTGTGATGACATTCTCTTTTCCATGCACATGAACGATTCTCAAATTATATCGCTGGATGCTCAAGCTCCATCAAAACAATTGTACATTCTTATCCCAAAATATTTATGACAGTCCCGGTCTATGTTTGGAAAGTTAAAATCACCTCCCATAACCACCCTATTATTTTTAAAGATAACTGAGATCTCCCTATAAATTTGTTTCCTAATTTCCCGCTGACTATTGGGCAATCTGGCGGAGTCCAGAACTAGAGGGCATAGGTTTACGGTGAGAGGGGAAAAATTTAAAAGGGACATAAGGAGCAAGTTTTTCACGCAGAGGGTGGTGCGTGTATTGAAAGAGCTGCTAGGGGAAGTCGTGGAAGCTGGTACAATTAAAACATTTAAAAGGCATCTGAATGGGTATATGAATGGGAAGGGTATAGAGGGATATGGGCCAAGCACTGGCAATTACGTTTGGATATCTGGTCAGCATCAACAAGTTGGACCAAAGGGTCTGTTTTCATGCTGTACATCTCTAAGACTCTATGATTGTGGTCCATATAAATACCAGTTTTATCCAAATTTAGATGCTATAGTCCAAAGGTGTTGTGCATCACACCAGCAGTATCTGATGTTTACAAGGTGTAATATTCCCCATTTGCCATGGGAATGAGCACAGTTCCAACAACAGTAAAGAAGCTCAGTACCACCCAGGACTAAGCAGCCTGTATTATGTTAGATTACATTAGATTACTTACAGTGTGGAAACAGGCCCTTCGGCCCAACAAGTCCATACCGACCCGCCGAAGCGCAACCCACCCATACCCCTACATTTACCCCCTACCTAACACTACGGGCAATTTAGCATGGCCAATTCACCTGACCCACACATCTTTGGACTGTGGGAGGAAACCAGAGCACCCGGAAAAAACCCACGCAGACACGGGGAGAACGTGCAAACTCCATACAGTCAGAGGTGGGAAATGAACCCGGGTCTCTGGCGCTGTGTGGCAGCAGTGCTAACCACTGTGCCACCGTGCCGCCCACATGTCTGAAATCCCACCCACTCCCTTCAACATTCACTCACTTCATAACTGATGCCAAGTAGCAGCGGTGCGTACCATCTATGAGATGCACCGCAGAAACTCAACAGGATTTCCTGGATACACATTATAAACCCATAACCTTTGCTATCTTGAAGGACAAGGGCAACAGACACATGGGAACACTACCAATTACAAGTTTCCCATCGTGGCACACAGCATATTAGCATAGAACTAAACAGCCATTCCTTCACAGTCACTGGGTGAAAACCCTGGAACTCTCTTCCAAAAATCATTGAGAGTGTACCTATAAATATAGGTTGTGGCAACTCAAGGAGGCAGCTCAGCATCACCTTCTCAAGAATAGTTAGGGATGGGCAATAAATTCTGGCCAAACCAAAAATGCCAATGTCCTATGAATCAATACAAATCATCTACCGGAAAAAATTATTATCCTACAGATTCTCAGCCCTGTTTCCCTCACCAAAATACAACTCCAATTTTACGCTATGTGTTACATACAATATTGACGAACATTTGATTCATGTTACTCTTTTTGTACATTCAAATCCTATCCTGGGCATTCTCATAAATATTGAAGTGGTAGCAGGAAGAAATGGAAATCAAGAAAAATGGAGTCGACAGCTTGGACAAACAAAAGAGGGCTGAACAGCAAAGCAAATTATCACTTTGAAATGAAAATGTGAAATAGAAGCGAAAAATGCTAGAAATACACAGCAATTTCGGTTGAGAGAGAAAACGAGTTGACATTCCAGGCTGATGACCATCCATTAGAACTGAGACAGCCAAATGTTAACTACTATTCTCCAACAGGCTTCAACATTTCTGTTTTACTTTCAGAATCCGTGCATTCATGGGCATCTTACTGTTTCATGACGAATACATTTTGTCATGCTTTATTGTTGAAAAGACAAACATAAGGAGTGAGAGATTTTCTCTGTAAAAAGGACATTGAGAAAAAAGTCTGCTTCATGATTTTATTGTACAGCGAATTGAAAACGACACGGAAAATGATTGATATGACTTTTAAAATTAACATGCATACACAAACGGAGCAAATAGAGATCATACCTATACTGGACCGAGTGTTGGAACGTTCCATTATTGTCCTCTTACTGGGATTAGTTAGGACCGAACGCTTGGCCAAGGATATGTCAGCTGTCACCCGTGTAATTGATATCCTATAACAAAGAGCAAGCAAGCAATATTTGTTCAGTCAAGCAGTTTTGTTAATTGTGATCAATTGTTGTCATAGGTATTTAATTTACCTGTCAGTTCTGTGACACAATAAGCACCTAGTTAGAAAAGCCTGAAGCAAAGAACATTTCCACTCAAGTGTTCTGGCAAAAATCCCAATCTGAAATGTTAGATGCTACAGATAGCTATGTATTTTTAATTCTATTTCCATTTCTTTTTCATTGTTAATGGTGAGTGTCATTTCCCTAGAATGGGGTATTTCAAGACTAGGGGGTACATTTTTAACGTGAGAGGAGAGATTTTAAAAAGAGATGGGCAAATGTTTTACACTGAGGGTGATTTGAATGTGGGAACAATTACAATGTTTAAAAGGCATTTGGGTAAGGTTTGAAAAGATATGGGCCAGGAGCAGGCAGGTGGGACTAATTCAGTTTGGGATTATGTTAGGCATGGACTGGTTGGACCGAAGGGCTGTTTCCGTGCTGTATGACTCTATGACTAAGTATTTTGTTTACTATTTATTCTACACTAAAAATTTACTTAATAGTTGCATGGAATTTTCCAAATGTGCAATATAAAATCACTTTTATAAAAGTAAATAAATAACTCTTCCTTGTAGACATTGGTCAACATGATTTTAAAATCGAATTGTTGATGGTATAGACATGGTCAAAAGGGGACAAGTCAGAAAGAACCAGAAGAGAAAACATTGGAGAGGATTATGCTCACCTTCCATCAAACCGATGCTTCAGGAAATCAAAGAGAGCTTTCTGCATCATATCTGTAACCTGAACAGCACGAAAGGGAAAGAGAAAAACAGATATTGAGCAGAGAAAGAAAAGAATTGTAAAAGGTGAAAGTAAGTGCAGAAAATTCTTATAGACCTGTTCACCATTACCTTAAAACAAAAGTAAAAAGGTTGCAATGAGAAGAAAAGCTCAAGTAAAAATAACAGTTGAATTAGTAAATCATATTTTAGTCTGAAATTATAAATGGGATGAATCTTACTCTCAACAGATAATTTGCTCTTTGGGAGTTTAATGGCTCAAGCAGTAGCACTCTTATCTTGGTGCCAGAATGGGTTAGAGTCCCACTCTATGCGTGGGGACAGACTGCTACTCACCCATAATCACAGTCAGTCAGAAAACATCCAAGTAAAGCCGCAATGCTACACTGCAGGTGGCATGGACAAGGTGAAGGTGGGACATGCAGCCCTCAGTGGAAGGAGCTGCTGGCCAATCCGAGCAGTTGGTCAATCCGAGCAGTTGGCTGCCCTTGCAGTTCTGGCAGTGGCACAGCAGCTTGATAGTGAGAACAGCTGGCACCACAAGCTGGCCAACAAGGAGGCTGGCCATGGATCTGACACTGAGGTATCCAGCAGGGAGGGAATCAGACAATTAAGGCATGGGAATGGCAGGGAAGGAAGTGGGGAGACCCCCAATGTGCAAAGAGCATCATTCAAAATGGTAACCCTCCCCTTTCTGAAAGTGGTAACTCACTTCCTTCCCATTGTTTTGACCACAACGTTTGTTTTAATAGAAAAGGGTAAGCCCTGACCACCTGCCTACCCGTGTATCCCAATTGTATCCTAAGAGGCCACTGCTGGTTTCAACTCTCAGTCATCCTCCATATTATCAGGGTGACCTTGGCAGTCAGTGGGATGATGGTGGGCTGCGTGCGCGCACATACACACACACACACACACACACACACCAAGTTACAGACAAAGACCACAAGCCAATATATATATCAGTGTCAGTCTGAAGCTCCAAAAAAAGGCGAACATTAGTGGCAGGAAGTGTATCCAGCAGCACAGCCATTAGCAAAATTAAAAACATTGAGAAAGCGAGAGAGAGATCGATAGATGAAGTGTCCTGCTCAGTGTACTTCATCTATTCTGTAGAATAAAGATGGAATTTCTGTTATGGTGGCTGTTTACAGGCTGTTTATGGGTCTGCACTGGTAAAACAAGTAGCCCAGATGGCTACTGCTCCAACTCATCTTCACAACTGAATAAATAATCATGCACATTATGTAATAGGCTCTATTTTCTCCCTTCCTGTTCACCTGATCAATTTAATATTAAAACTTGGGATGGTTGTTTTACTTTACTCAGTCATGATGATGTCTATAAATCCTCACATTATGCAATCACCTATCTGCCTACAATTAAAGGATTACTTCTGAGAGGATCAGGTGAATCACAGCATTCAAAAGGCACAATGTTGGTTTCAGTTTTTAAAAAATCAATGTTTATGCTTGCATGGTATTTATAGAACTATCAGGCCATTCAGCCCATCAGATGCATGCCAATAGAAATGTTCAACATATCCCTCCTCCCATCATGCTTCATCCAACAACACCATCAATATTTCATTCTAAATAGCAAAAATGCATCCATGCCATTTATCCCAGTAACTCTATGAACAATCAGTTCCACACTTTAACTGCTCGCTGAGTAAAGAGATTTTTTCTGAATGCACCACTGGAATCATTAGTGATTATCTTATATTTATGAGCTCTATTTCTTAGGATGCCTGCTTCAGCCAACTGGCTCCAATATCGCCCCATTTAAATTAATGGAGCTTGGGTTGAGTACTTTAAAGGCACTGCCCTAAGTATGTTAATTGTATCAATTGAGGTTATGTACATCTAGCTGAAGGACATTAATTTTACATCCTCAAGTAATTGTCCAAAGAAACACTTGTTAGCTCTTCTGGGAAAGTACATAGGCATAATATTTCACTTTGAAAGAAACCTATCTTCCAGGTCAAAAGTGTTTCATGTTCCTTCCTTCACCAACGAGCCAGTAAGAATAAAAAACAAATTGCTCTCACTTCTTTATTCAGGCACTTGCTTGACCAGTGAATGGAGGTTAGTGTAACAGCGCCATTTACAAGAAAGGGACTATGGTGTACAGGATATGTGCAATTTGTGCTCTTGTTAATGTTGGTTTTGTTACCTGTTCTGTAAAGGTTAACGGTCAAATAAAGCACCGCATTAGCAATACAGGGCACCAGGAGTGCAGGCATATGAAATAATGGTACAGGATTCATGGGTTATCAAAGGAACATAGGGATAGAGTGGGAATATGGAGTTGAGGTTAAAGTTGAGTCATTGAACTTTGGGGAGTGGGTTTGAAGGGCTCAATGGCTTAATCCTACTTCTACCTTATGTTCCTAACTATTACCAGCCAAGATTTTAATTTACAACTCAAAGTCTGAGGTGTCATGTCACACAGAGATATAAATTGACTCTGTTGTGTGATATTAAATGTTCCAAAAACATGTTAAGTTCAGCTTGAAATAAGCTGTAACAAAAACAAAACAGTCAGGTCAGCTTATTGTGTTAAAAGTCAATGAGATAAGTAAAGCTTTAGCAGGGTCAATGTGCCCCAAAGGCACATTTACAAATGAGTTCTGTTATAACTGTCACTTGCAATTACCAGTGAGCTGTGAATCAGATTAATATCCCAAAGTCATCCAAACCGGGGTTGCTCGACACAAACTTACGTTTGGAGGACTTTTGCTCAGTTCAGATGATTCTGAGTTCTAAGGTGCTTTTTTTTAAAATAAGAGCAGAAATAAATGTATTTAATAGGAACCTGGCCAGGCAGGTGAGGAAAAGAAAATAGATGATTACAATGATAGATTTAGATAAGAAAAGATGGAATGATGCTTCATTGGAACATAAATACTGGCATGGAGTAATTGGGCCAAACAGCCTGTTCTATGCAATGTGTTTTCTGTAGTAGTTTGTAATAGGTAGATTATTATTTCTCACAGGATGTGTACTCTTATTGGAGGAACATACTCAGCAATACTTCAGCTTATTTTCTTACAGTGATGGGGTACAAATATTATGATAGAATCCAGGTTTTTAACTTTGCTTCTTATTTTTCTGACCTATGATTGTATTGTAACTATTTTTTTTCTTTATTTCTTTATTCTGTAACAAAACATTGTACCTAGGTACTCTGTGCCTAAGATAGCACCTTGCGCTGGTGATATTGTTACACTGTACTAATCTTATAACTGAAGAAGCTGTACCTAGATACCTTTGTACCTAAGATGATGCTGTAAGTGGCAGCGTATAAACATTTCACTGTAGTCATTTGAATACATGAGACAATAAAGTTTATGCAGTTCAGTTCGATTCATGTACCTGTTCTTGAGATAGGCCATAATTGGAACTGAAATTAAAATTCCATTCAATTGAAAAGAGAAACAGAACCTTAAGGTTTCTGGGGAAACATTGCTGAAACCAGATAAATAAACACAAAGCTGTTAAAGTTCATATTCCAGCGGTGCAGTACAGGCAGGCTGAGATAAGTGGAGGTTGCATCCAGAAGTTGGGAGTAGACAAACAGATATCTGCTGCAGCTGTTACTGTTATTTGAATGTAATGTTAGTGAATTCACATTATCAAAATAGATGTGATCAGAGCTGAACAAATTCTGCAGCTGTGTTGTCTTGGGAAGACCGCACTTGTGAAACTTGGATCAGTTAGGTACTTTAAAACATAGAACTGTGGATGCTAGAGCTCTAAACCAAATAAAAATGAAAATGGCTGGAGAAACTCAACATGTCTGAGTTCTGAAGAAGGATCACTGGACATGAAATATTCACTCTGTTCTCTCTTTACAGATGCTGCTAGATCTGTTGAGCTTCTCCAGCGATTTATGTTTGCATTTGTTTTGGATCAGATAGGTACATGCCTGGGCATTGGGCTAAATCCTCAAATAAAATAACCTGGCATTCTACCAGGGAAACTTCAGAGCTTTGAAGGATTTTGTAGGTCAAATTAGTGCCAAAAGTGTGGAATGGACTGCCTCATAATCCATTAGACCCATGATTGTTGCATCTGCAACTATATATATAGTTTAGAATTTATATTGATCACAAGTCATGGTTAATTTATGGTTAGTTTGTTTTGGTTGTTGAAGTGTTTGTTATAAAAAGTAAACTACTGTTTATTGATTTTTCACCTTAGATTTAAAAGAGGTTCTTATCCTTTGTGGCTCTCGACCTGCAGGGATTGTACTAATTTATGAATGATTGGTTTATTCCAGTTATAACTGGAAATATAATTTCCTCTTATCCATACAGCTTTTCATGATTCTTTTCTCAGTAACTGTGCTGATGTTCCTTGTATTCCTATGGAGTGCATATTCAGAGTTTGAAGTTTGGAAGATCATTACCAATAGAAAATCGTGGGCTGGCGCACCACCAGAACTCCGTTTGTGCTTCTGGCAAGTGTTGGGAGCTCTGAAGAGGAAAATCTTTAGTTTAATCTAATCAATGAGTGATGGTCAAGAGACAAGGATCAAATGTAACCTATTTAGGATTGCAGCTTAAAGCAGCTCGTGTCACAAGCTTCTGTGCATGGCAAATCATCCCTCTTTGTTTCTCACTCAAATGAAATTTTGGACTTTACAAAAATCAGCTTGATTTTTTGCTGATTACATTAAATTTACAGGACAAATTAGGGGGACAATACTTTTCATTAAGAGTACTAACAAGTGATCTTTTAGACTAATAGTTGCCACTCGTGATCCCAATGTTTGGGTTCCCCTGAGTTTTGCAAGCAGCCAGTTCACTGAAAACATTACTGGGTTTCACAGAGTTAATGTAATCAGCAGCAAACCTGTGCAGCCTAGTTATTTGCTAATCAAACTGTGCAGAAATGTCATTACATCCCTTTCGAGCAGGTGAGACTTGAACCCAGGTCCCCATGTTCAGTGCAGCCCTCCACTCCCTCCGCTGTGCAGCCCTCCACTCCCTCCGCTCCAATCCCAACCTCACCATCAAACCCGCAGACAAGGGAGGCGCGGTGGTAGTTTGGCGCACTGACCTTTATACCGCTGAAGCCAAACGCCAGCTCGCGGACGCCTCCTCTTATCGCCCCCTTGACCACGACCCCACCTCCCACCACCAAACCATCATCTCCCAGACCATCCATGACCTCATCACCTCAGGGGATCTCCCATCCACCGCCTCCAACCTCATAGTCCCACAACCCCGCACCGCCCGTTTCTACCTCCTGCCCAAAATCCACAAACCTGCCTGCCCCGGCCGACCCATTGTCTCAGCCTGCTCCTGCCCCACCGAACTCATCTCCGCATACCTCGACACAGTTCTGTCCCCTTTAGTCCAAGAACTCCCCACCTACGTTCGGGACACCACCCACGCCCTCCACCTCCTCCAGGATTTTCGCTTCCCCGGTCCCCAACGCCTTATCTTCACGATGGTCATCCAGTCCCTGTACACCTCCATCCCCCATCACGAAGGACTCAAAGCCCTCCGCTTCTTCCTTTCCCGCTGCACCAACCAGTACCCTTCCACTGACACCCTCCTTCGACTGACTGAACTGGTCCTCACCCTGAATAACTTCTCTTTTCAATCCTCCCACTTCCTCCAAACTAAAGGAGTTGCCATGGGCACCCGCATGGGCCCCAGCTATGCCTGCCTCTTCGTAGGATATGTGGAACAGTCCATCTTCCGCAACTACACTGGCACCACACCCCACCTTTTCCTCCGCTACATCGATGACTGTATTGGCGCTGCCTCGTGCTCCCACGAGGAGATTGAACAGTTCATCAACTTTACTAACACCTTCCATCCCGACCTGAAATTCACCTGGACTGTCTCAGACTCCTCCCTCCCCTTCCTAGACCTTTCCATCTCTATCTCGGGCGACCGACTCAACACAGACATCTATTATAAACCGACTGACTCCCACAGCTACCTGGACTACACCTCCTCCCACCCTGCCCCCTGCAAAAACGCCATCCCATATTCCCAATTCCTTCGTCTCCGCCGCATCTGCTCCCAGGAGGACCAGTTCCAACACCGCACAGCCCAGATAGCCTCCTTCTTCAAGGACCGCAGATTCCCCCCAGACGTGATCGACGATGCCCTCCACCGCATCTCCTCCACTTCCCGCTCCTCCGCCCTTGAGCCCCGCTCCTCCAACCGCCACCAAGACAGAACCCCACTGGTTCTCACCTACCACCCCACCAACCTCCGCATACAACGTATCATCCGCCGTCATTTCCGCCACCTCCAAACGAACCCCACCACCAAGGATATATTTCCCTCCCCTCCCCTATCAGCGTTCCGCAAGGACCACTCCCTTCGTGACTCCCTCGTCAGATCCACACCCCCCACCAACCCAACCTCCACCCCCGGCACCTTCCCCTGCAACCACAAGAAATGTAAAACTTGTGCCCACACCTCCACACTCACTTCCCTCCAAGGCCCCAAGGGATCCTTCCATATCCGCCACAAGTTCACCTGTACCTCCACACACATCATCTATTGCATCCGCTGCACCCGATGTGGCCTCCTCTATATTGGTGAGACAGGCCGCTTACTTGCAGAACGCTTCAGAGAACACCTCAGGGACGCCCGGACCAACCAACCCAACCATCCCGTGGCTCAACACTTTAACTCTCCCTCCCACTCCACCGAGGACATGCAGGTCCTTGGACTCCTCCACCGGCAGAACATGACAACACGACGGCTGGAGGAGGAGTGCCTCATCTTCCACCTGGGAACCCTCCAACCACAAGGTATGAATTCAGATTTCTCCAGTTTCCTCATTTCCCCTCCCCCCACCTTGTCTCAGTCGGTTCCCTCAACTCAGCACCGCCCTCCTAACCTGCAATCTTCTTCTTGACCTCTCCGCCCCACCCCACTCCGGCTTATCACCCTCACCTTGACCTCCTTCCACCTATCCCACCTCCATCGCCCCTCCCCCAAGTCCCTCCTCCCTACCTTTTATCTTAGCCTGCTTGGCTCTCTCTCTCTCATTCCTGATGAAGGGCTTATGCTCGAAATGTCGAATTCTCTATTCCTGAGATGCTGCCTGCCCTGCTGTGCTTTGACCAGCAACACATTTTCACCCCTGGTTCAGGAGTAGGCACACCACTCCTGCACCACAACAACCCACTACTCTTTGTTGTATGCTGGGTTAGAATAATATCACAGGAGGCAACAACAGTTAGCAAAATATGGTTAATTTTCATTTTGAGACCTTGGTGCAAAATGGAATATTGATCATGAATGTTATGATTGAGATACTGGGAGGTCACAAGATGGAATTTCCTTCTAAAGTAAAGTGGTAGGTACAGATACTGTTGCAACATTTAAAAGACATTTGGACAGGTACATGAATAAAAAAGATTTAGAGGAATATGGGACAAATGCAGGCAACTGGGATTGATTTATGATTTGGAAATGCCGATGTTGGATTGGGGTGTACAAAGGTAAAAATCTCACAACACCAGGTTATAGTCCAACAGGTTTAATTGGAAGCACTAGCTTTCGGAGCGCTGCTCCTTCATCAGGTGGTTGTGAAGTACAGAATTGTAAGACAGAGTTAATTTCGATTGATTTAGTTTGGGAAACCTGGTTGATGTGAACGAGCTGGTCCAAAGGGCCTGTTTCCATGCTGTATGACTCAATGAGACCTAACTATGGATCACGTGTCAGCTCATAAAAGCTAAAGGTTTGCATTTCATGTGCTGTTTTGAAATTAAAAGTTAATTAAACAAGCATTTTAAATTACACATCTGATTTGGAGGGATATACTAGGTTAATCCTTCAATTACTACTCAACTTAAAACCTTCAGAACTAACTTCTCACACCATCCACATTAAAGCCAATTTATAGGATCAAATCTTTTACTTTGTAATTATTGCAGGAAAAAATATCAATCACCATTATTGTGGTAAATCCAAGGAGTAACTGAGAATCTATATTTCATTCCTCAAAATGAAACTTGATCTTGGTTTTCTAAAATGGATTTCCACCAGGAATTCCCTTAAGAAAGCTCTTATTTGTGTAGCTTGGAATTCGAAGTTAGGTCATTTGAAATCCTTCATACCCCTTTGAAAAAGAAACAGATTATAATTTATTGCTAGCAGGAATGTCAAACTGTGGCCTTAGTCATCCCTGAGGCTGTCCCTGGGATCAAAGATCAGGTAACTCACTCCTAGTCTCGCATCACCGAGAAAATACATGATATTTCTTATGTTTATAGTAAATGACCTTGCACTTCTACAGGTTAGCTGGAATGGTTTTGGCCCCTGAACCTATCATTCCTGCGATCTTGTGGCATATTTTTGCAACCCGTGAATGTATAAGTTTGAATATCTGAGTTTTAAAAAGCAAACAATGTATTAATCCTGTAATTACTAACTTGATTCAGTTAGTCAGTATCCATCGATACAGCAAAACCTAGCAGTTTGCATTCTATCATAAAATTATACCTGAACAAATATTTGTCTAATTGTTTGTTAAAAAAGATTTCAATAACACTTTGTCAAAAATTATATAACAAGGTGTTATGACTGTGAAGGTGTTTACTGTACCTTTGAGAGAGTAAATGATGTTCTGTATTGAGAGCTTACAAATACCTGTCATATCTGAAAATGTGTTGCTGGAAAAGCGCAGCAGGTCAGGCAGCATCCAAGGAACAGGAAATTCGACGTTTCGGGCATAAGCCCTTCATCAGGATGAAGGGCTTATGCCCGAAACTTCGAATTTCCTGTTCCTTCGATGCTGCCTGACCTGCTGTGCTTTTCCAGCAACACATTTTCAGCTCTGATACTCCAGCATCTGCAGACTTCACTTTCTCCTCAAATACCTGTCATATGACTAGCTAGCAGTCTCAGAGTGTACTGGAGAATTGAAAATATGTATCGTATGACTGTGAAATGGATGCCTGAGTTGGTTGGTCAAAGGTGAATTGTTGTCAAAACAGCAATTAGTTTAAATCATGCTACAATGTTAAGTAACAATTTGGTCTCTGAGCTTGGTCTGCCACTCAGTATGATAATGGTTGATAACATCTTCGCCTGAACACTGTTTTCCTGTCTGCTCTCCATAACCTTTAATCTATTACAAATTTAAAATGTCTACCTCCTCCTTAGGTTTACTCAGTGTCCCAGCATCCACCACACTGTGTGGTAGTGATTTTCACAGATTCATGACATTTTGAAAGAAGTAATTTCTCCTCATCTCAGTTTTAAATTTGTTACTCCTTATCCTAAAACCAAGACCACTCATTGTAGATTGCCCACAAGAGAAACACCCACTTTACATATTCTTTGTGAATGTCCTTTAGCATCTGATATACCTCAATTAGATGTCTTCTCCTTCTTCGAAACTCGAGAGTATCTGCCCAAACTTCTCAATTTCTCTTCATAAGACAAACCCTGCATCTCTGGCATAAATCCAGTGAACTTCCATAGAACTGCTTACATTACAACTATATCCCCCCTCAAGTAAGGCAACCAAAATTGTATGCAATACTCTAAGTGCAGTCTCACTAATGCCTTGTACAACTGCAGCATCACTCCAGCTTTGACAAATGGTCAGTTAGACTTGAAACGTCAACTCTTTTCTCTCCTTACAGATGCTGCCAGACCTGCTGAGATTTTCCAGCATCTTCTCTTTAGGTTGCAGCATCACTTCCCTACTTTTGTGCTCTATTCTTTCAGCAATAAATGCGAACATTTTTATTATCTGCTGTACTTGCATACTTGTTTTCTGATATTCATGGATGAGGACACCCCAGATCCCTCTGCACAAAAACACTCCGAAATTTCTCTCTGTTTAGATAATAAGTTGCCTTTTTATTCCTAGATCAAAATGGATATCCTCACACGCATCCATATTAAACTCCTTTTGCCAAGTATTCACCCAACCTATCCATATCCATTTGTTAATTTCTCATTGCAACTTACTTTCCCACCTATTTTTAGATTCATCGTCAGATTTGCAAATACAGCTTCACTCAGTGCCCTAGTTTATTTTCATAATGACTGACGGCAGATATAATCCATCACTATTCCTTACCTCATAACCTTTCAACGATGGACCCACCAACACCACAGGTCTCATGGATGGTACCACATCATAAGGCGGAATGTGCTCAGTCTGTGTTAATTAAAAACAGTAATGATGCATGAGAATACTCGTTAAATCGTAATAGTTAAAACAAACTAATATCTGATTTAAGTGGCAATGATACTTTAGTGCATTGCATTGTAAGTGCCTCCTCCTGTTTTTTTTAAATCTTCCTCCTGGTGTTTACATCTTTCTGTTCCTACAACATTAATGGATCTTGTTAAGAAACTCACCTTCCAAAGTAATTTCTCTGTGGAATGTGATAGACCAATTTCCTGATATCCAGCAGAGTTTCCTGATGGAATACATTCATGAGCTGACTACCATGTACATTGAATGATTCCATTGATCCATTGGGAAACCGTTTAAATTATTACTCAGGAAATTTCCCCAGGAGATGATGGAGGATTACTTTTAAAAGATTATTATGGGACTCCCCCTTAGCAACAGTGGAGGACATCATAGGAAAGAGTATTCTGTGTGTGTTGGAACCCTGTCACATAGTATCACTGAAGGCTGCAAAAAACATTCAGGTTCATTTGTGCCCAGCAGTCAGACCAGTAATCCTTACACAGACCCCTACAGACTGCCATTCAAAAAACATAGATTAAGAATCTTTTTTTTTACCCCTTGCCTTAACTAGAGTCAAGAAGGCCAGAAGTGCTGTATGCAATGTGACACTGAGACTGCCTACTTCTCTTCCAGGCTAACCTGAGGTGATAGGCGATTGTCCAAGCCAGGCAAAGTCAATCCTTCTGCACAGCTCTCAATCTACTGATGGAGCCAGTGGGAGTACCCATAGTTCAGCAGTGATATCCTAATGAAACCAACTTGTATGAGCTGGCCAATAACATTATTACGCACATGCAACATTAGCTACACTGGCGTCATGCCAGACTCAATCCAAGAGCTACTTCAGAATGTGTTTCTTAAATATCATCTGAAATAAACAGGAAATAAAAAAAAGATTAAATTGGATTGCAATTTGTTTTCTAATCATTTTTGGGTAAGATTTTCGATTTATGTAGCTAGTAGTTATAAATAGCTAGCTTCACCAAATGTAAAAAGGGTTGCTAGTTTGTAATTGCTGACCAGCTAAACCTAACGAGATTAAAACATTGTTTCAGCGGTTTATAAATCCTGGAGTCCCCTCCCTAACAACATTCTGGGTGTATCTCCACCATATGGACTGCAGCATTCTCATGTTCTTCTTACAGTCAAATACAATTGGGTAACAAATGCTAGCCTAGAAACCAGTGTCACCCGTATCCCATGAAAGAATAAGTAAAATAAAAAATAACTCAGGCAAGAATTGGTTTTTACCCAAAATGTGAATTTGATCAATTATTTATGCAATTATTTACTCAGCTCTTTCTATTTATTTACTCAACATATATATACATAGACATATAAATGAATATAAACACTGGCAAGTTTGTTTGACACTGGGCTTGAAAAGAATTGATTGAACAGAGGAAAATGCAGCTTTGACAATTCCATTATTAAGTATTTGTCAAACCACTGTGTCTCATGCATTTAATCTGAAAACAGATTAGTTATGTTAATAGTTGCAATGACAACCATTCCTGAATACCATTTGAGTCTGGAGGACTAATGTTTTAAATATACACATGCAGTGTGGTGGCTCACCCATTAGAAGTATACATTGAGAAATTATGGGTACCCCTTCCTATAATTTTACATTTTTTAAAAATCAATTGTCAAAACATGGACAGGATAATTAACCATCTGGCGACACAGCTGTAAGACAGCAGATTACAGAACAAGTACAGCAAGATGAGTCCACTTGTGAGAACTAGAAATGTCAAAACAAGAGTAGGGTCTCCATTCAAAGTCAGCCTTTCAATCCCTTAAATTCATCTGCTTCCTGCTTAGCTTGGTTCCTGAGGGTCCATGGCACCTTTCTTCCTGCCCACCTGCAACACTAATGTCTCTCGCACCTCATTGGTCATTGTCGATCCAACTGTCACATTGCAAGAATTTACATTGCAGCAATGCAGGGGAGTCGATGGCCTTGGAATATTATTGCTGGACTGTTATTCCAGGGACCCAGGTAATGTTTCGGGGACCCAGGTAATGTTCCAGGGACCCAGGTGATGTTCCAGGGACCCAGGTGATGTTCCGGGGACTTAGGTTCGAATCCCGCCGTGGCAGATGGTGGAATTTGAATCCAATAAAAATCTGGAACTAAGAGTTTAATGAAAACTATGAATTGATTGCTGGAAAAATCCATCTGGTTCACTAATGTTCTTTGGGGAAAGAAACTGACATCCTTACCAGTCTGACTTCAGACCTACAGCAATGTGGTTGAATCTCAACTGCCCTAGTTAGTGAAGGACAATAACTGTTGGCCTCATCAGCTATGCTTTCATCCCGTGAATGAATGAGAAAGAAAAAAAAATTCTGACCAACTGTCTTTTAAGATACATCCTGCCTTTAAGAAGAGTAGGAAAACAGTGCCATGAGGCATTCAAACAACAATGCCAGGGTCTCTTGCTGTGTGCAGAACTCATTGACAGCATTAGGAAGCAGCAATGCTCCAAAGGTTTGTAATTTGAAATAAACCTGTTGCACTATAGCCTGGTGTTGTGTGATTTCTGAGCATGTCCACCACAGTCCAACACCTGCACCTCCACACCACAGCATTAAGAAACAGAGAGCAACATAAGTACCACACTCACTTATTCAGATGAGGTGGACACACGACGTTTACATGTTGCTATGTCAATTGAAAGGGACATGGGTCACTCACTACTTATGATCCTCACATCCAAAAAACAGTTCTATCTAACAGCCAGTCCTATGTTCCTAAGTTTTGCAATTCCCACTTGAGAGAAAAGTAGATGCCCTAATTACCTTTTAAATCCCTACCATTACAGTGAAACAGTTGTGAGAAATGAATTCAGAAAAATGTGCGATTGTAACATTCTTTTCTCTTGCTACTTGCAGCCAAGAGAGCAAAATGTGAAGATCTTCAGCACAAAAATGCAAACAGAAATCCTCACTCTAAATTCAGCCTGAAGCCAGTGGACATTCTGTGACCTAGCTATCACAAAGACACTTGTCGAGTTGGTGCAATTTTATCAGAATTCACAAGTGTTTCTTTCATCGGTAGCTACGAAATATAAAAGCAACATCAGATGAACTGAGATATACAACTTGAGATCACAGTACTCTACCAACTAATGAGTAACTTATGTTCATTGGAATATTCATTCTGTCACTGCTAGTTATTTCATTTGACTTTGTGGCAGTTATATCTGATGTTTAATTTTGAGAATCCATTGTTTGGTTAAATACATTACCTTAGCTGTTCCCAGATGTCACATAATGCGGTAATTTAAATATTAGTCCAGGAAAGCATAATGAATGCTCTGTCTGGAAATGTGGAGGCAGGTTCAATTGAGGCATTCAAGTCGGCATTAGATGATTACTTGGATAGAAATGGTGTGCAGGGCTATGGCAAAAAGACAGGTGATTGGCACTAGGCAACAGAACCTGTATAGGAATGATGGGCTAAATGGCCTTCTTCAGTGCTGTAACAATTCTGTGGTCCTGTGAACATTTGGCATCAGGATAATCTGTCACACAATGGTGTCTCACCGAATGAAATTGATGATGCCTTTTATTTGATCCTTTTAACAGAATTAGTGGATCATAAAATATTACTTTTGGTAAGACACAAGATCAGCACTGCGGTTCTAAGATTATAGAGACAATTTTAACCGTGAGGATGCATACAGTTACAATTATCCATGGCAATTACACACTGTTATTTGTCTTCCTGCAGGTTCTGATTTTAAACTGTTCTTCCGAACAGACAGAAACAGCACCTGAAATTAGTGCTCTTTAAATAAGCAAATTGAGTTCCATTGTTCTGATTAGGGCCAGACTACTATTTTAACTATTGGTCTATAGGGAGACATTTGTGATGCTCTGACCAAGCCAACAAAGCAGGAATAGCAGCCAAGGAAAATAAACAATCCAAAAGGTCAAAACCAAAACAACTGCAGATGCTGTAAATTAGAAACAAAAATAGAAGAATGAAAGAAATATTTCCTGGATACTACTTTCCAACTGTCCAAGTCATTCCCAGTCTTTGGTCATCTGTTGGTAAAACTCACCTTTGCTAATAAGCACTTCAGTACGCAAAGCATGCATCAATTAAGTTTAAAGTTCAATGAGAAGTCTGTGGTAAGTGTCAAGAATGAGACAAAAACTCCATTCATTTTCACTTGTTGCACTCTAATGCTGTACAACACACACTCAGCTCTTGTGATTAGAATAGCTTCAGTGGATTTGACAGCCACACTGGTGACAGCCTGACAGTAACAGAAAGAAAACTACTGATTAAGTTGATAGACACAAAAGCAACATCAGGATGGAGAAAAATAATACTCACCACTTTTTGCTTCTGTTTTGCTGCAAAGGGGGAAAAAAAGCATTTGTTTAAGGAGCAAACATTCTTGTCCTGGCTATCAGAATATGCAAATTTGGTTGCATCAAATCTCAAGAATTCAACTGTGAAAGGTAACTTCAGCTAACATATTAAGCATGATTTGAAATAATATCAACAACATAGTAATTATTAAATTGTGGAAACAAAACTCTGAATGTGTTCATATTATATTCAAGTGTTTGAGTTATGCTAATGTTGGTGGCAAACTCTATGGCATAAAACTTAGGGGGAAGCAAGAATCAAATGGTATTAGCACTGGACTGTTAATCCAGAGACCCAGATAATGTTCTGGGGATGCCAGTTTGAATCCTGCCACAAGAGATGGTGGAATTTGAATTCAATAGAAGGAAATCTGCAATTAAGAGTCTAATGATGACCATGAATCCATTGCTGATTATTGGAGGGGTGAGGAACCCATCTGGTTCGCTATGTCTTTGAGGGAAGGCAACAGCCATCCTTACCTGGTCTAGACTATACGTGACCCACATCAATGTGGTTTACTCTGGGCAATAAATGCTGGTCTACAGTGATATTCCATGAATGAACGAAAAAAAATTCAACATGGAAGAAGAACAAGATACAGGATGCAATGACATTAATGTTGAACCAAACAAGCGTGAAATCCACTTTGGATTGGATCTACTTTCAGTCACATGCTCTGTACTGAACAATATCCTTTTAACAGGAAACTAATAAGAAACTCATTAAGAGTGCAGCATATATTGATAAACAGCTCGAGTTTTACTCTCGTGGTTTGTCATATCTGCTGAACTCCTGAATGTGTTACTTACTCTGCCATGCAATGTACAGAGTGATCAGGTATTCTTGCAATACCCTAAAATACCTACAGAGTTAAAGTCAGTTGGGCAATTGCAAGTTGAATACTCCACGTGTGATTTAAATAGCAAGAACAAATTCACCTGAAGAAGGGGAGGGAGAACGCCACGTACCAGACACCATATCACCGAGGCTGGAAGAAGAGTTCCCACTGGACTTCCTAATAAAACAAAATATTTCAAAAATAATTATGGGGGACAGAGCAACAGTGAAGAACATAACGGGTTACTCAGTTTATATTCAGGTTTAAAGTCCTTACAACTTCTCCGGACTTTATATCATGAACACAATGAATTCTCATAAATTTGTGGATCATTCACAGGCCCATTGATTACTTTTTGTGAAACAATTTTACTTATTTTGGTTACTTTTATTTGGCTCAGTCTTCAGAGGTGTGAACTAATTGAGGTTCAGACTCGACTGATTTTTAATAAAATTATGCATTCAAAATTTACAGTCAGGGCATTCACAAAACAGATTTTCCAACCCAAATCATGCTAGTGCGCAGTACAACTGGAATCAGAGAATACAATTTTGATACTGTTCTACTGTCTCCCACTATAATATCTGGAAGTTCTAAATTTAAAGAAAATTATCACAAACAATGCACTAATGATAGTACATAGAAAATCACAGCCCTCAATGCTGCACCAACCTGTGAAAACAATCTGAAATCCATCTAACCTACACTATTCCATTATTGTCCATATTCCTACCCAATGACCATTTAAATGCTCTTACAGTTGACGAGTCTCCTACTGTTGCAGGCATTGCATTCCATGCCGCTACAACTCTCTGAGTAAAGAAACTACCTCTGACATCTGTATTATATCTATCACCCCTCAATTTAAAGCTGTGTCCCCTCGTGCTAGCCATTAACATCTAAGGAAAAAGGCTTTCACTGTAAAACCTATATGTGCCTCAATGAAGTCATCTGTCTATCTTCTCTCTAACAACTTAGATTTGCTTTTCCAAAATGCAGCACCTCACATTTATCTGAATTAAACTCTATCTGCCACTTCTCAGCCAATTGGCCCTTCTAGTCAAGATCCTATTGTAATCTGAGGTAACCCTCTTCGCTGTCCACTACACCTCCAATTTTGCTGTCATCTGCAAACTTACTAACTGTAATTCTTATGCTAGCATCCAAATCATTTATGCAAATGAGAAAAAGTAGAGGACCCAGCACCAATCCTTGTGGTACTCCAACTGGTCACAGGACTCCAGTCTGAAAAACAACCCTCCACCACCACCCTCTGTCTTCAACTTTGAGCCAGTTCTGTATCCAAATGGCTAGTTCTTCCTGTATTCTGAGAGATCTAACTTTGCAAATAAGTCTCCCATGGGGAACCTTGTAGCTTACTGTGGGGAACCTTATCTAACACCTTACTGAAATCCATATACACCACATCAACTGCTTTTCCCTCATCCATCTGTTTGGTCACCTTCTCAAAGAATGCAATAAGGTTTGTGAGGTTCGATCTACCTCTCACAAAACCATGTTGACTATTCCTAATCAACTTATTCCTTTCTAGATTATTATAAATTGTACCTCTTATAACCCTTTCCAACACTTTACCCACAACTGAAGTAAGGCTCACTGGTCTATAATTACCAGAATTGTCTCTACTCCCCTTCTTGAACAAGGGAACCACATTTACTACCCTCCAGTCTTCTGGCACTATTCCTGTAGAAAACGACAACATAAAGATCAAAGCCAAAGGCAGTGAAGTCTCCTCCCCGGCTTCCCAGAGAATCCTGGGATAAATCCCATCTGGCCCAGGGGACTTATCTATTTTCACACCTTCCAGAATTGTTAACACGTCCTCCTTGTCAATTTCAATCCCATCTAGTCTAGTAGTCTGTATCTCAGTATTCTCGACAACATTGTCTTTTTCTGGTGTGAATACTGACAAAAAATATTTGTTTAGCAATTCCCCTATCTCCTCTGACTCCACACACAACTTCCCACTACTATCCTTGATTAGCCCTAATCTTACTCTAGGTGAAAGTGAGGACTGCAGATGCTGGAGCTTAGAGTCAAGAGTGTGGTGCTGGAAAGGCACAGCAGGTCAGGCAGCATCCGATGAGCTGGAAAATCAAGAAATTCCTGACGAAGGGCTTTTGTCCGAAAAGTTGATTTTTCTAATCTTACTCTGGCCATTCTTTTATTCCTGATATACTTATTGAAAGCCTTAGGGTTTTCCTTGATCCTATCTTCCAACAATGTCTTATATCCTTTCCTGGCTCCTCTTAGCTCTCTCTTTAGGTCCTTCCTGGCTAATTAGCAATTCTCAAGTGCCCGAACTGAGCCATCACATCTCATCCTAACATAAGAACTACACCAGAATTATTTAGCAGTATAACTTTCTTAAAGCTGCAGGAATATGGGGAAAGAGCCAAGGAGCAGGGCTCCCTAGATTGCTTTCCAAAAGAGCTAATGCAGACTTAATGGGCCAAATGTTCTCCTTCTATTATGTTCCTAAGAGAGCAGTCCTATGAGAGAGTACAGTATACAGGGTCTCCTGATTTAGGAGGGATGCAGATGTATTGGAGGCAGTTCAGAGAATGTTTATGAGTCTCTTACCAGGAAAGAGTGGGTTGTCTTTTGAGGAAAGGTGGACAGGCTAGGTTTGTACCTGCTGGAATTTGGACGTGTAACAGGAACATTGTTGAAACATGTAAGATCTTCAGAAGTCTTGACAGGGTGAATGGGGAAAAGATATTTTCATATTCTTGGAGAATTGGGTTCATTACTTATGAAAAGGTGTTGTCCACTTAAGACAGAGATGAGAATGTCTGTTTTCTCATAGATGGTCCATGAATCTGTGGAAATCTTTCTCATACGGCAGTGAAAGCGGGGTCTTTGAATATGTTTTAAGACAAAGGCAAACAGGTTCTTGATCAACAAGGGGGGAAGGCTATCAGGCATTACCAGGAGTGAGGAGCTCAGATCAGTCATGATCTTATTGAGAAGATTCAAAGGGTCAAGTGGCCTACTCGTGGTTGTAATTAAAATGCTCATACATAGTAATTTTGAAATAAATAACTTTTGCTAAATTCCATAGATATAGTATAGTGAGAATTTGAGACAGAGGAAAATGAAGACTCTCACATACTGGACAATATTTCAATGAATTTGAAAGACTTTCAGCAGCACCCAAGCAAATCTCGAGGTATAATCCTGCCTCTCATCCCAAACCCAGTCTGGTTTAGTATTTAGCAAAATGCCAATTTCATCACACATATGCTGAAATAAAATGCTGGAAATCAAGCCAGGGCTTCCCATTACAATCATCCAAAACAGAGAGATTTTTAAATAGTTGAACCTCGAATACTTGCTGGTGACTAACCAATTGAGGAAGCCCCACTCAGAAATTAAAACTTAAAGCTGACAGCAATGCAATCAATCACTGAAGTTCACTCAAGCATTTTGCGATGACTCCTACCTGCTTGTGCAGGGCAGCTGTAGGTTCTCAGGAAGGAATTAATCCAGTAAAAGTGCCCAGGCAACTGTCAGGCTCTTTCAAAAGTTCACAAACAGAAATTGCTCGAGAAACGCAGCAGGTCTGACAGCATCTATGGAGGGAAAACAGAGTTAACATTTTGAGTCCAGTGACCCTTTTTCAGACCGAGACTCGAAACGTTAATTCTGTTTGCTCTCCACAGATGATGAGTTTCTCCAGCAATTTTTGTTCTTGTGTGTTTCAGATCTCCTGCATCTGCAGGTCTTTGTTTCATTTTTGTTTCAAATATCCAATGGGTTCACGACATTCACTCGGGAAGGATATTCTTACCCATTCTGCCAAGTATGTAGCTCCACTAGGCCTGTTGCTGCTGAGGTTCTGATTCTTGGATCAATCTGGGGGGCCTTGTAGTGCATGCTGGATAGAATGTGCCCCATAATCCCAGCATGCTGTGCTGTGCACAACTGAAGCAGACAATGAGAGAATGCCATGGAAGAGGAGGAACAGTCTTCCAAGGAGGAAAATGAAGATATTGAGCAGGACAAACATCACCTTCTGCAAAGATAGAGGACTGTAGCGTTAAGTGCAACAAGTCAGACAGGACTTAATTGACACCTATTTACAGATGATGTGAGCTACATACAGTGATCATTCATTTACTATAGTCATTGGTGTTTGAAAGCAAGCAGATCCTGTCTTTTCCCAGAGGCAAAAGCAACATTTTGTCTTTTGTTCATTTTGTGGTTTCCGAATAAAAGTAAACATTTTCAATTATCTGAAGGCCTTCCAATCCATGTTTGTCCCATGTTGCACAATAATGTACACTGAGCATTGGGGAAAAGTAGGGTACGAATATGGGATGGCGTTAAAGATGGGCAAGATGTGTAGTTTCATCTTTAAATAGCAATAAATGTACAATACGATGTGCAATGGAAGTGTCAGACATGCCACCTCTGTGCCCTGAGAAGGGTTTGTTTGTGGTTACCCTGCCACTAAGTCCAGGGTGAAAGACAACTCCTGATTGGCAGCACTTGACCATGTGCACAGCTAGGCTTTAAAGATGGTTCCAGATCCAGGGATTCTGGGTGTTCCAGGCAGTGACAAGTGCTTCAAACTGTGATGGGAAAAAGTAGATAACACTATAGGAGTAGGACTGTAGGAGTGGGGTGCATAATTGACCAGCTGTGTTTGGGAAGATAGCAGGAGAAATCTCCCAAAATCTCATGGAAAGAAACCCTCTGTGAAATATGCCAAAATTGACACATCGCAGCAGTGGACCATTAAAAGAGAGGAGTAGTCACCAAATGGTTCTTCTGGCAATACGCCCTCCTGGACAATGAGCCAAATAGTAAATTTTGAACTACAGTATCATGCTTCTGTAGACCAGCACCACTGAGGCAAGTCTGTGTGCAATGACTGAGCTAAATAGAGATACACAATATAAAATACAGGATGGAGCTACACAGGGTGACACAATATAAAATACAGGATTAAATACAGGATATTGTACCCCAAAACATGCCAACATTTTCATGCACAGGTTCGAACAAGACTTCTTCTCTACGCATGACTTCCAAACAACACTATACCCCATGGCGAGGAGTCACTGAAACAACTACACAATGACATCAACAAGTTTCATCCAACCATCAAACTCACCATGGACTACTCTCCAGTATCTGTCTTATTCTTGGACACATGCACCTCCATCAAGGATGGGCATCTCAGCACCACCCCCTACCGCAAACTTACAGATAATCTCACAATCCTATGCTTCTCCAGCTTCCTCCTGAAACATATTAAAACAACCATCCCCTATGGACAAGCCCTACACATACACAGGATCTGTTCAGGTGAGGAGGTGCATGACAGGATGCTCTCATAAGAACTGGGTACGATGCTCAACTCATCGACCACCAGTTCCAACGTGCCACAGTGAGGAACCACAATGACCTCCTCAGGAGACAGACACAAGCTGCAACCAACAGGGTACCCTTCGTGATCCAGTACTTCCCAGGAGCTGAAAAACGACGCCATGTTCTTTGCAGCCTGCAGCACGTTATCAATGAGGATGAGGACCTCACCAAGACCTTCCCCACACCTCCACTTCTTGCCTTTAAAGAACCGTCAAACCTCAAACAGAGCATTGTTCGTAGCAAACTGCCCAGCTTTCAGGACAACATCCTACAACCTGGTCATGGTGGACGCTGCAAGGTGTGTCAGAGTATCGACAGGGATACCACCCTTACACGTGGGGACACCTCCCATCATGTACGTGGCAGGTACTCATGCAACTCAGCCACCGTTGTCTGTCTCATACCCTGCAGGCAAGGATGCCCTGAGGCATGGTACATTGGCGAGATCAAGCAGAAGCTACAGTGATGCATGAATGGACACCGCACAACAATCAACAGATAGGAGTGTTCCCTCCCAGTTGGAGAACACTTCAGCGGTCCAGGACATTTGACCTCGAACCTTGTGGTGACCGTCCTCTAAGGCGGACTTCAGGACAAGCAACTACGAAATGGGGCAGAGCAGAGGCTGATAGCCAAGTTCAGTACCCATAAGGATAGCCTCAACCGGGACCTTGGGTTCATGTCACATGACAGGTGACCCCATTGCACTTCACACACTCACACACACACACGCCTACACACACACAGTCATACACACACACAATCGTGTAAATACACACACACTCGTGTACATACACATACACATGCACACTCTGGCAGGCACACTCATGCAGACCCTCTCTCATACTTTCACACATACACTCCCACACTCACACAGACTTATACTCCTTTACACTCACACTCAAACACATACACACTCTTTCATAGCCACCCATAACCTCCCTCCACACCCCCCCACCCCAACATAGACATACACACCCACATGCACATGTACAGATATAAGTTTGTGGGGTGAATCTGTACTTCCAGAATTACATTTTACTTTGCTCAAAAACTGCATGAATCCATGTAAGATTCTGTAAATCCATTTTTTAGATTAGAATCAGCCTGACCACTGTGGCACAGACAGCCTCATACAGGGAAGCTCACACCTTCAATACATTATCTGGGCCAACATGACACCAATTGTTAAAGTTCACTTGAGGATGTAGCTTATAAAAAAGTTTTGTGTTTTACATATGAAAGAACCAAAACCAACATGGTTATTCTAACAGAGGAGAGACTTAACAATCAATCCAGGTCTTTTTCAATATCTAATTTCAGTCACATCACAATGTAAACTTTTGCAATAAATTCTGTGTTTTACAATCTTATACTCCACAACCACCTGATGAAGGAGCAGCACTCCAAAAGCTAGAGTGCTTCCAATTAAACCCGTTGGACTATAACCTGGTGTTGTGTGATTTTTAACTTTGTACACCCCAGTCCAAAACCGGCATCTCCAAATCATAAAATACAGGAAGGGAATTACTCAATTTAAAATACAGGGAGGAAACTACACAGAGCTGCACAATATAAAGTACAGGGAGGGAGCCATACAGAGATGCATAACACTAACAAAATACAGGAAGGTATTTATTTTATGCAAAAAGCCTGCAGAAGACTTTGTACTATTTTTACAAAGCACAGTTGAACAAAGAAGTAAAATTTTCGCTTACAATACAGCATTTTAAGTATATTTAAGACTGAGAGAAATAGGTTCTTGACTATCAAGGGGATCAAGAGTTACGCGCAGAAAGCAGAAGAATGGGGTTGAGAAACTTAGCCATGATTGAATGGTGGACCAGACTTGATGGGCTGAATGGCCTAATTTCTACTCCTAAGGTCTTATGGCTTTTTAACTTTCTAATGGGCTGTTTTCTGCCTGTAACCTTAGACTGTGATGCAGCCATCCAGGCATGTGCAACTGAGTACTCATCCCAACACATTGCTCTTATTCAACAAGAAACCTCTACAGCCACACAGGCATCCATTAACCTTCTGAGCTTTATATCCTCATCAGTAAGTCTCAGGCATTTCAACAGTGTTTAGCTTCTAGGATAATGCGGAATGGAGTACACACTATGTCCCAATAGTGATCAAGCCCCCCAAAATAAAAAGAAACTTCAGACATTTGATAGTAGCACTGTAATTGCACAGTGCTGCTTCAGTGCTGCTGCCACAGGATAAGTAGGGAACAAAACACTGTCAAAACGCTATCTTTTGGATGAGATGTTAGTCTCTGTCTCCCTGCCTGAGTTGATGTGAAAGATCCTATGATGCTACCTCAAAGGTCACGGTGCCTTTGTTAATGTTTAGCCCTCAATCCACAAGATAAAAGTAGATTATCTTGTCATTATCACATTGTTAACAATGTTCTTTCATTTAAAAATAGAATTGGCAATACAGATGTTAGCTTGTGATGCTGACATCATCAAAGCAGAAGTGATCCCTTTGTACACGCTAAGGTCATTTCCATATCCTTCCTGTCTGGCTCCGATGCATCAATCCTCTGGTAGCTTCAACAGAACCAGAGGCAGACTGTCCATTTCTCTGCTCTGAGATCAGAGATGCCTGTGGTGGCCCTCCTCTGGGTCTTTGTGCCCATGAGGGCCTTGCCAAAGTCTAACTCAGTTCCATGCACAGAAGGATTTCAAATATGCAGTTTTGTCCCTGATATTATCATCTCTGTCCCCATTTTCCATCTCAGGACCCATCTTGCTTATCCAGAGCTCAACAGGCAGGTGGCTACACTTGAGGGTGCTGTTCAGCCATCAAGGACATTCTTTGGTCAGTGTTTGGCCAAGTGGCAACCATAATGTGCCAACTGTTGGTAAGCCCCATTATCTGCTCTTGTTAGCCTGTCACATCTGATGCTCCATGAGCTCAGCCATTCTTTTCGTGGAGCTGTTCATCAGCCTAAATGCCTGAGACAGAGCACTTATGGTAGAGATCTCCTCATTCATCTTCTGTGCAAGCGTGAACACTATCACTGGGAATTCTGAACTGTTCACACATTTCCCATTGTCATTCCACAAGTCCCTGTTTTGTGGGTATCCCTGTGATTCCAGCATCTCTGAACAAACTGGAGGTATCTTCAGTCTTCTGGCACCATTTCAGTCCTTGCTTCCAGCACCTAGTCTTGCACTCATGACATGTAACCACTCTCCCTATGCTAGGCCATGAAATGTATGTGTATATCTATTCTACTGAAGGTGTGTGTGAGTCTTGTAACTGTGTCTGCTCAGCATGATGCTCCTTATCTGCGGTCTCCATTGCCTTTTCATCTTCTGTTGTAGCTCCAACAACGCATCTGTGGGAGATGAAACCAGGCTCTAACTGAGCACAGTGCAATCACCAATGTCCTGGTGACACTGATTGAGTATGAGTGCTGATTTAGACAGATTTCTTAAAGACATGGAAGTCAAAGGTTATGGGGGTTGACAGAAAAATAGAGTCAACACCACAATCAGATCATATTGAATGGTGGAGTAGGCTCCAAGTGTCAAACACCTTCTCATATTTTCTATCCAGCACTCCCTGGGGTGTGGGACCATGGTTACAAAAGCCAAAGGTTTAAGAGTGTGAGGAATGCAGTGATTGTTAATGATGGAGATAAGATTTTTGAGGCAAGTGGTGGTGGTGGCTGGATTGTGGGAGATCAGTATTTGCTACTGAGTGTCTGTTGAGATGGAGACTCGAGGAGAGACCTGGGGAGGAAGGACTGTGTATAGCAGCAAAATGCACGGCTCAGGGAGATTGATGCTCAGCTGATTGTTCAGGAGGAGTTTAGGAGAATTGCAGGACAGTCACCTAGCCAGACATTAGACACTCAGTGAACTGTTTATGGGATTGAATCCACATCCTGAGTACAGTGCATCTTTCAGCTCTCCTCCTATGCCACCCACAAGCTAAACCTGTTCGGTGAATCTGGCCTTTCTGTCCCTTCCATCCATTTTCCTCCTCTTCCACACTGAGTGATACACACTGTGCAGTGCTGCCCTTGTGCATGTCCCAAAGATATTACTAAGCTAGAGTGGATTCAGAAGAGATTTCTCTGGATGTTACTGGGTATGGAAGGTTTGCATTATAAAGAAGGGCTGGATAGTCTGGGCCTTTTTTCACTGGCGCATAAGAGGTTGTGAGGTGACCTTTTAGAAGTTTATAAAATCATGAGGGTCATAGAGAAGATCAAACGTATTTTCCATAGTGTCTTTTCCATAGAATGTGGGATTTTAAGTGTACGGGGCATATTTTCAAGATGAAAGGAGAGAGATTTAAAAAAGAGGGGCAAAGTTTTTATACAGAGGGTGGTTAACATGCTGAATGAAAGTCCTGAGGAAGTGGTGGATGCGAGCACAGATACAATGTTTAAAAGACACTTAGATAAGTACACGAATAGGGAAGATTTGGAGGGTTATGAATCAGGAGCAGGCAGATGGGACTAGTTTAGTTTGGGATTATGTTCGGCATGGACTGGTTGGACCCCAGGGTCTGTTTCTGTGCCGTATGACTCTAATGAAGGCTCAGTAAAAAGCTTGGTTTCTTGTGCAGTTTCACTCATTTTCTGGGTTTTTAATTCCCTCCAGCAACTGGGTAACATCCACCTGTACCAAATGTAACCCAGTTTCACCTGGACTACTATACTCCAGTATTTCTAAACAGCTCTTTACGTCAGATGGAGATTGAAAAAAAAATCATTAAAGACTTCACTCATCTTTTTCTCCAAGAGTGACTCAGCTTTGACATACAATTTTCTGGATTCTGAAAACGTTAGCATGCATGATCTCACGTAATTAAGACCATAAGACCACAAGACATAGGAGTGGAAGCAAGACCATTCGGCCCATCGAGTCCACTCCGCCATTCAATCATGGCAGATGGGCATTTCAACTCCACTTACCCGCATTTCCCCGTAGCCCTTAATTCCTTGTGATATCAAGAATTTATCAATCTCTGCCTTGAAGACATTTAGCATCCCGGCCTTCACTGCACTCTGAGGCAATGAATTCCACAGGCCAACCACTCTCTGGCTGAAGAAATGTCTCCGCATTTCTGTTCTGAATTTGCTCCCTATAATTCTAAGGCTGTGTCCACGGGTCCTAGTCTCCTCGCCTAACTGAAACAATTTTCTAGTGTCCACCCTTTCCAAGCCATGTATTATCTTGTAAGTTTCTATTAAGTTTCCCCTTAATCTTCCAAACTCCAATGAATACAATCCCAGGATCCTCAGCCGTTCCTCGTATGTTAGACCTACCATTCCAGTGATCATCTGTGTGAATCTCCGCTGGACACACTCCAGTGCCAGTATGTCCTTCCTGAGGTGTGGGGACCAAAACTGGACATAGTACACCAAATGGGGCCTAACCAGAGCTTTATACAGTCTCAGTAGCACAACGGTGCTTTTATATTCCAACCCTCTTGAGATAAGAGGCAACATTGCATTCGCTTTCTTAATCACGGACTCAACCTGCATGTTTACCTTTAGAGAATCCTTGACTAGCACTCCCAGATCCCTTTGTACTTTGGCTTTACGAATATTCTCACCGTTTAGAAAGTAGTCCATGCTTGTATTCTTTTTTCCAAAGTGCAAGACCTCGCATTTGCTCACATTGAATTCCAACGACCATTTCCTGGACCACTCTCCCAACTGTCTAGATCCTTCTGCAGCCTCCCCACTTCCTCAGTACTACCTGCCTGTCTACCTAACTTTGTATCATCGGCAAACTTCGCTAGAATGCCCCCAGTCCCTTCATCCAGATCATTAATATATAACGTGAACAGCTCCGGCCCCAACACTGAACCCTGTGGGACATCGCTTGTCACTGGCTGCCATTCCGATAAAGAACCTTTTATCCCAACTCTCTGACTTCTGTCAGACAGCCAATCCTCAATCCATACCAGTAGCTCACCTCGAACACCATGGGCCCTCACCTTGCTCAGCAGCCTCCCGTGCAGCACCTTATCAAAGGCCTTTTGGAAGTCTAGATAGACCACTGGATTTCCCTGGTCTAACCTACTTGTCACCTCTTCAAAGAATTCCAACAGATTTGTCAGGCACAACCTCCCCTTACTAAATCCATGTTGATTTGTTCTAATCCAACTCTGCTCTTCCAAGAATTTAGAAACCTCATCCTTAATGATGGATTCTAGAATTTTACCAACAACCGAGGTTAGGCTAATTGGCCTATAATTTTCCATCTTTTGTCTTGATCCTTTCTTGAACAAGGGGGTTACAACAGCCAAATTCAAATCATCTGGGAATTTCCCTGACTCCAGTGACTTTTGAAAGATTTCAACCAACGCGTCCTCAGCCACCTTCCTCAGAACTCTAGGATGTATCCCATCGGGGCCAGGAGATTTATCAATTTTAAGACCTTTTAGCTTTTCTAGCACTTTTTCTTTTGTAATGGCAACCATACTCAACTCAGCCCCCTGACTCTCTTTAATTGTTGGGATATTACTCATGTCTTCCACTGTGAAGACTGACACAAAGTACTTGTTATGTTCTCCTGCTATTTCCTTATCTCCCATCACTAGGCTTCCCGCATCAGTTTGAAGTGGCCCAATGTCTACTTTTGCCTGTCATTTGTTTCTTATGTATTGAAGGAAACTTTTACCATCATTTCTAATATTACTGGCTAGCCTACCTTCATATTTGATCCTCTCCTTCCTTATTTCTCTCTTTGTTATCCTCTGTTTGTTTTTGTAGCCTTCCCAATCTTCTGATTTCCCACTGCTCTTGGCCACTTTCTAGGATCTCTCTTTTTCTTTGATACATTTCCTGACTTCCTTTGTCAGCCATGGCTGTCTAATCCCTCCCTGGATAATTTTTCTTTTCTTGGGGATGAACGTCTGTACAGTGTCCTTTTATATATAACGTGAACAGCTCCGGCCCCAACAGTGGTACAATTACACCCACAAACTCCTGCCATTTTTGCTCTACTGTCTTCCCTGCTAGGCTCTGCTTCCAAACTATTTTCGTCAGTTCCTCTATCATGTCCTCATAATTACCTTTATTTAACTGTAACACCATTACATCCGATTTTGCCTTCTCTCTTTCAAACTGCAGACTGAACTCTACTATATTATGATCGCTGCTTCCTAAGGGTTCCCTTACTTTAAGATTTTTTATAAAGTCTGGTTCATTACATAGCACTAGGTCCAGAATAGCCTGCACCCTTGTGGGCTCCATGACAAGCTGTTCCAAAAAGCCATTCTGTAAGCATTCCATGAATTCCCTTTCTTTGGATCCACTGGCAACATTGCGCTTCGGCGGGTCGGTGTGGACTTGTTGGGCCGAAGGGCCTGTTTCCACACTGTAAGTCTAATCTAAAAATTATTTACCCAGTCCACCTGAAGGGAAGGTGGCTGAGGACGCATTGGTTGAAATCTTTCAAAAGTCACTGGAGTCAGGGAAATTCCCAGATGATTGGAATTTGGCTGTTGTAACCCCCTTGTTCAAGAAAGGATCAAGACAAAAGATGGAAAATTATAGGCCAATTAGCCTAACCTCGGTTGTTGGTAAAATTCTAGAATCCATCATTAAGGATGAGGTTTCTAAATTCTTGGAAGAGCAGAGTTGGATTAGAACAAATCAACATGGATTTAGTAAGGGGAGGTTGTGCCTGACAAATCTGTCCACCTAGTGGGCGGCACGGTGGCACAGTGGTTAGCACTGCTGCCTCACAGCGCCTGAGACCCGGGTTCAATTCCCGACTCAGGCGACTGTGTGGAGTTTGCACGTTCTCCCCGTGTCTGCGTGGGTTTCCTCCAGGTGCTCCAGTTTCCTCCCACAGTCCAAAGATGTGCGGATCAGGTGAATTGGCCATGCTAAATTGCCCGTAGTGTTAGGTAAATAGTAAATGTATGGGTGGGTTGCGCTTCGGCGGGTCGGTGTGGACTTGTTGGGCCGAAGGGCCTGTTTCCACACTGTAAGTCTAATCTAATCTAATCACCTGCATATTGAAGTCTCCCATGATCACCGTGACCTTGCCTTTCTGACATGCCTTCTCTCTTTCCCGGTACATGTTGCGCCCCTGGTCCTGACCACTGTTAGGAGGTCTGTACATAACTCACATTATGGGTTTTTTTGCCTTTGTGGTTCCTCAATTCCACCCACTCAGACTCCACATCATCCGACGCTATGTCATTCAGTGCCATAGATATAATTTTGTTCTTAACTAACAAAAGTTACTGCACGAAGTGTGTGTTACTCACATTAACATGTGCAGTAAAGTATGAAAATATTAAAGTTCAATTAGTCATGAAACCTCATTTAATATAGCATCCATTAACAAAACATGCCACAGCATCACAGAATCTTATAACACAGGAGGCCGTTAAACTTGTTGTACCTGCATTGGTGCCTTGCAAGTCATGTCCACTCTCGTCCCACACCCTGCAACTCTGAAACCTACAACTGACAGTCTCTCAAAGCAAGGAGGATGGTTACATAAGGACCTACACATGAAGCGTTTTAATATGAGGAGCCTGTTGTGGGGCCACCACCACACATGCAGCCTTGGGAGACCCTCCCACTCTTACTGCCTGCGTTAGTTATGTTGGAAGGATTTGCAGATCGGCAATCAGTTTAATAAGGCACCTTCTGTGGCCAACAAGAATCAGAAAGGGACTTGGGATTCTGGCTCAGAGCCAGTGAGCCAAAAGACATCCTACAGCCCCCAAAAATTAGAATTCCTCAAATACATTCTTTTAAATGCTACAAAATCTCAGTCCAGCACCCTTTTGGATGGCGCATGCTAGATCCTAATCCTTTAAAGTTGAAGAGATTTCCCTTCTGGTTCTTTCGACATTTATTTTAAACCCAAGAGAAGTGGCTACCAACACACTTAACAAAGGAAACGATTTCTCACTACTTATTCTCTCAAAGCGTCTCAATTCTGAATGTCTATAAAAAGAAGTCTTCATTTACTTTCTCTGCTCTGAAGTAAACAATCCCAGCACTTCTAATCTCTGCAACTCGGGTCCATGATTCCTGCTATCATACTCATAAACTTTCCCTGTCCCTTCGACAAGGGTGCAATCTCCTTCCTGCAGTGTGCTGCCCAGAATCATATACAATTTTCCAGCTGCTAAGTTCTCATCTGATATTTATAAAAGTCTACCATTAACTTCCTCATTTATGCATCCAATGCTCCATTTGCAACACAGACGTGTATGTGAGATTGATCTTATGCTTGCAGTCTCAGTTAAACAACAACACCCTTCAGGTCACACAAAGAAAAACTCAACAACAGGAATAGTTAATGCCTTGTAATCTACACAATTTCAGAACTCATTTCCACCACCATGCCCAAAGCAATCAAGGTGATTCAGATATTTGACCAAATTCAAACTCAACACACAGAAAAAGAAATGCACTAACTATTCCTTAAATGGATTGGGTCCTCAATAAAGTACTGAAATAATTAAATTGAGCTATGTATTTCAGAACTGGTAAAGTAGGAATTATGCATTTGTATATAATTTAAACAATTTTCAGTGTACTTGACTTTTAAATAGCCTATCCATAATTTTACCTGCTGCATTTGTTACTATATATTTGTTACATTTTTTGCATGTTTTTAATCCGATTACTTTTTGAAGGTGTATGATACTGAAATTTTGACTTGGGGGCTGCAAAAGTGCTTTGTGAATAAAATATTATTGGTATATAAAAAGTCAAGTATTCATTATTCACCTGCAGTTATCTCAGAATAGTAGGATTTAGATTCTGTTACTTCTTCAAGATGGCATCATACCATACTTATGCAAATTAAAATAAAATTAAAATTAAACTTGATATGTCCATTTCACCTGCAAAAGTGAGGACTGCAGATGCTGGAAACCAGAGGTTAGATCAGAGTGGTGCTGGAAAAGCACAGCAGGTCAGGCAACATCCGAGGAGCAGGAGAATTAACGTTTCGGGCAAAAGCCCTTCATCAGAAAATGTCGGTTTTGCCGGCTCCCCAGATGCTGCCTGACCTGCTGTGCTTTTCCAACACCACTCTAATCTAGACTCTGGTTTCCAGCATCTGTAGTCCTCACTTTTGCCTAGTTGATTTTAACCTTACTGCGTATTTTCTTGCAAGGATGCCTACTTTGAAGAAGTTCTCCTCCTCTATCCACAAGAGTCTCAGTGAGTCTCTCTCTTACTGTAACCCCCAGGTCATGTCATCTGTCCTGAAAGCTGTATTCCTGATGAAGGGCTTTTGCCCGAAACGTCAATTTTCCTGCTCCTCGGATGCTGCCTGACCTGCTGTGCTTTTTCAGCACCACTCTGATCTAAACTGTCCATTTCACCAGTCTGTGCATGTCTTCTGAACCTCACTTTATAATACACATAACCATTCACAAACTTCAATATTGTACTTCCTCTACCCTAACCTGACTCACATGTGTGAAACAAATACAATACTGATCCAGGGAGCTCTGGTTTTGGATATCTGATTATTCTTCTTCATAAGAATAGGCTTCTTCATAAGAATATTTATCTGAACTCTCTCTACCTTGATGGGCTGCACTAAAATTAATCCTACAATATGAACAGTATCTGAGCTTTATATGATATGTTATGCACTGATAAAGATACCTAAAGAATAATATCTAATTGTTATGTTGTACAATTTTCTTTGTTCTACAATTAATGATTTTCATATTGGTTTTAACTGGTTTCACCCCCCCCCCCCCCCTTATGTGATTAGGTAGGCTAAATTGCATTGTAAGTTATTTAAAGAGAAATCCTATGCTGGTATGGATTGAAGATTTCATATTCACAAATCTCAGAAATGATACTTGTCAGCAAACGTTTTCAGGAAAGCAGGGATGTTTTTCTCTTACTATTGGATACATTGGGAGCAAAATTGGATAGCTGCTGAAACTGGACACAGTGAATGCAAAATGCTTGATTGAAATAATGTAAATGCATGTTCTCTGTTGGCTGCTAATTATATCGATTGTGGTATGCAGCCTAATGCATCCTCTCAAATCTCATTCCAACCACATCCTGTATTATGTTTTGAGAGGCCAGCTGCGTATAGTGTAACCCACCTACCTCTCCCTTTCCTGCCCCTTCACTCACTCTAATGCTTGCCTTGTGCATTAATACTTCCATATACCCCAAAAAATAAAGTGCTGGCTGGCCAGTGATGCCTGAAGCTGAAGACCTAAAAGGACAGCACACTAAGGAGGGAGAACACTGTCACTACAGTGCTATATGTTGCTGGGCTGGGACCTGGGGTCAGCCGCAGGCGATCAGACCACACACTGAGCTGCTGTCATTTGAAACTCTTTACCGGACTGGAATGTCAATCCGTTAAAACTGTTATAACTATATTGTTTCTCACTTTTTTTTAATGACACTGTAAGTAATGCTACTACTTTTCCTTTTATTTCTCTTTTTATCCAAGTATTACACCTTGGTATTTGTCCCTAAGATGACACCATTAAAGGTTGCCATTGTAAATATAAGATGAAGGTTCATTTGGGCTCAACTGACCTCAATATAACCTGACCCATGCCATAAGTCAGCTGGCATGGGCAGGAGTGGGGCAACCTCTTTCTCAATATTTTTAAAATCAGCAGGAATGGGGATCTATTTCTGGAGGATGCACATTGCCCTGTAATGGCACTGTGCCCTGGAAGATAGTGCTTCCTGTTCTTTCCAGCCTGCATGGACTTAAAACCCAACCATTCTCCTTCCCCTCTCCAAGGGGATAACAATAATTCCTGCCCAATTTCCCCAACATCTCTGGATTCAATTGGGCTTCAGTCTGACTAACCAGAAGCTAGATAGGTGTGACACCGTCCCCAGAGAGGGGCAGGAGTCCCACTCTGCATTCATTTAGCCATCTGTGAGGAGCATTTTGTTCCACCTGTGTCAGCTCCCCACCAACATTTATGCTGTAGGGCAAGCCACTAGACTTACTCCAAAGGCTGAATTGTAACTTCAAGTTCTTTATATTTTAATCCTCTAGATAGAAAGGCTAATGGAATGCTAGTCTATTTGATTATTTTCTGTATTTGCTCATGGCATTTTAATAATCCATGTGTCCAGTACCTCGAGTCTCTTTGGGTTTTCACTGTTTCTTACTTACCGCCATTGAGAAAGTACTCTGCTTTCATCCTTATGAATCCAAAATGGATGATTTCACATTTATTACTTTGACGTTGATTTGTCACAGTTTTAATCATTCAGTTGATTTATCAATATCTCTAAAAATTCATGCTTCCATCTACACTGAGTCAAATGAATGCCACCTATGTCTGTACCATTGACAAGTTTGGGTCTGCAACTCCCTGTCCCATCAATGTCAAAAGTTAACACAATGAATTAATGAGAAGCCAATATAGATTCTTACAGGTCACAGCCAGCCAATTAGAGTGCCTGCCAGTTATTTCTACTCAGCCTATCAAAAAGAAAGAACCATGCTGTCTATAGTTTTCATCTTGTGCTCACAATACAAGAATACCAAATTTCAAAGGGAACAACAAATTAAACTCTAGGCACTTAGCCTATTGACTGCATTCCCCTCCAGCACTGAAACTCATATACTGCATTAATCACCTGAGAATAATTTTGACGTGAGGGCAGCATGTCTTTAGTGGTGAACTCAATCCATAAATTGACTAGCTTCGCCTCTTGTTCAAATTCTTGAGACATCCGACTGTAATCGGAGGTAGACTTGGCACTTTCCAGCACTTGAAATAATGAGTTTCAGGACATTCATCAGTTTGTGCAATATGCCTCGAGTAATGATCTGATTGACGTAGCCATAATCTTGCACGAGTTTCACTGAGCCAATTTCACAACAAGAGCAATAATTTGCTTTCAATTCCACTAATTTTAACTACTGCTATCTTAGAAAGTAACATTCACACCACATAAATGCCAGGCAGTGACCATCTCCAACAAAAGAAGATCTAACCAATCATCCCGTGACATTCAATGTTATTGCCATCACTGAATCTACCACTATCAACAGCATGGGGGTTACCATTGACCAGACACTGGACTGGCCTCACCATATAAACACAGTGGATACAAGAGCAGGTCAGAGGCTAGGAATACTGTGACAACTAACTCACCTCCTGAGTTACTTGTCACAGACTGTCCAGCAGCTAAAAGGCACAAGCCTTTGCAGGGTAGAACAGTGGCACAGTGGTTAGCACTGCTGCCTCACAGCGCCAGGGACCTGAGTTCAATTCCAGCCTCGGACAACTGTCTGTGTGGAGTTTACATGTTCTCTCCGTGTCTGTGTGGCTTTTCTTCGGGTGCTCAGGTTCCCTCCCACACATCAAAAATGTGCAGGTTAGGTGGATTGGTCATGCTAAATGGCATACAATGTCCAGAGATGTGTACGTCAGGTGGATTAGTCATGGGAAAAAAACAGGGTTACAGGGAAAGGGTAGTGGGTGACTCTGTGTGGAATATTCTTTGGACAGTCAGTGTTGATATATTGGGTTGCATGGCCTGTTTCCATACTGTAGGGATTCTCTGGAAAAAAGTCATGACTGGGATGAAATGCTCCTCTCTTGCCTGGATGGGTGTGGTTCCAACAACACTCAAGAAGCTTGATGCCCTCCAGGACAAAGCAGCTAATTGATTGGCACCACATCCACAATTATCCAATATCTCCACCACTGATGCTCAGTAGCAGCAATGTGTACTATCTACAAGATGCACAACAGAAATTCACCAAAGCTCTTTGGACAGCATCTTTCAAACCCATGATCACTTCTATCTAGGAGGACAATGGCAACAGATACATGGAAAGACTACCCCCTGCAAGATCCCCACCAAGCCACTCCTCAACTTGACTTGGAAATACAGAGGAACCTCGATTATCCGAATGAGATGGGCGGGCACTATTTCATTCGGATAACTGATTATTCAATTAATCGATTCAATACTTTTCCTCTGGTGCTGGGAGTTTTCTATTAAGTCTGCTCCCCATTCAGAAGACTAGCAGCAGCACAGTGCGTGCGAGCCCTTGCCTGCCGCCAACAACGCCCCCCACCTGCGCCCCCCCCCCCCCCCCCATCTGCCCACCCTGGTCCACCGCACCCCCATCTGCCCCTAACAGTATCTCCATCCGTCCCCAACACCGCCTTCCGTCCCCTTCCAACATCACCCCCACCCGCCCCCAACCCCGCCCTCTCTCCGGGGCAGCCAAACTGACATCAACAACAAGACTGCTGCTGTTGCTACTGCCTTTTGGGGAGTGAGTCTCTCTCTCGCACACACAACTTTTTACTGAGAGAGATTATCTGGGGAAAGGGGGTTTAGGGTACACGCCTGTGTAGAACTCCAGGGAAAGTGTGGGAAGAGAGAGAGAGAGAGAGAGGGTGGGACATCAGTCATTTAGAGACGGTGCCTGCACTTCCATCAGTCCTGGACTATTATTGGCAGCACTTTTAATCATTGTGAACAAAAGATGCGATCAGTGTTGGATACATATCTTTGATGTGTTTCTGTCGGGACCTCGAGATCTCCTTCAGATAATCAGATTTTCGGATAATTGGTATTCGAATAATCGAGGTTCCTCTGTGTATTGACGTTTCTTCACTGTCACTGGCTCAAGATCCTGGAATTTCATCCCTAATGGCATTGGGAGTCCACCTATGGCACACGCAGCAGTTCAAGAAGGAAGCTCACCACCACCTTCTCAAGCTAGAGACGGGGCAATAAATTCTGGCCAACCAGCAACGCCCATGTCTCATGAGTGAATAAAAAAACCTAATCAGATTCTGGAAGCATCCATAGACATTCTTCTAGCCATTAGTTTGTGCTGCCAAAAACACAATCAATTGTTTTCATCAGAGGTGACCTAACCTTTATAAATCCAAGTAGCTGCCTCTGACCAGGTGCAGGGGCTAAACATGTTCATTTTACATAATTTAGTACACCTCTCTTTGAATTGACAAGTATTTAAAATTAATAATAGTGTCACGACTTTGAGAATTCTGGCAAATCTGATCTTCCCACTATATTTGGGAAATTTGGTCCTTTTGTTGATCCCCGCAGGAGCCATAACAATAGTCAAAGCACAGATACAAGTTGCCTATTGCTAGATCCTTCCTGTGTAAGTGCCTTATAATGTAGTCCAATTGAAGAAAGTGAAGAAAGAATAACCTGACTGCTATTATAAATTGATAGCATGAGTTGCCCAACAAAAGTTGCTGAGGTGGGAGGGAGGTTCTGCATGTCAACAAAATGTGTAAACTCCCAATCATTCATATCCTGTCTTGGAAATGGTGTGAATGAATTGTTACGCACCATGTATGATTTGACACAGTGGGATATAAATAGCACATTTTGATTTGAATTCAAAAGTGCTTCCTATGACTCATCCCAGACACATGAAACAGCTATATTTGAGCACCTTCCTTTCTCGATACCATTAATCAAAAATGACTCTGTGCTTCACCTATGCCAAGAAACTAGGGGCATGCAAAACAGACAGGTAACAAAAGACCAACTGTGCCACACAATACAATGAGAAGGAGATGCATATTCACCTCACTCCCCAGGAGCCATTCTCTTGGAGTAAACAAAAGAAAGAGAATTGTCCATGACCAATATTCGAAAGAATATCCCATTTTAGAATCATAGAATCCCTACAATGTGGAATCAGGATGTTCATACCCATGGAGTCCATACTGCCCCTCCAAAGAGCATCCCACTGAGACCTTATATTTCCCATGGTTAATTCACTTAACCTGCACATCCCTGCACACTTTGGGCAATTTAGCATGGCCAGTCCACCTAACCTGCACATCTTTGGGCTGAGAGAGGAAACTGGAGTACCCAGAAGAAACCCACACAAACATAGGGCAAATGTGTAAATTCCATGCAGACAGTTGCCTGATGACAAAATTGAACCTGGATCCCTGGCACTGTGAGGCAGTGGTGCTAACCACTGAACCACCCTGACCCTCTCGGGCAATCAGGACTGGTCCAGGAGATTACATGGATCAAGTGTGTATAAAGTTTGATGCAGAAGTGACATCAGAGCAGTAGAAGGCTGGGAAAAGATACTGCCTTTCAGAGAGCTCAACTCTTTGGCTTTTCGGCAAAGTTAGGTGCCTGTAACCCCTCATAGCTAGGTGACATTCTGCTTTGTGCCAAGAAAAATATGTTAAATCTCTAACAAATTTCACTCTGTATCTCTAGCAAAGAAAGATGCTCTCACTGTTTAAAATAATATAACCTTTAAATAATATGAACATGGTGTCATATGCTCTTCAAACAAGAAAATTCAGAAGTCTTGTCACAGGAACAATATAAAGTTCTGCAGATTCTGGAACAGTCCCAGCAGATTGGAGGGTGTTTCAAAAAGGAGTAAGGGAGAAAGCTAGGAATTACAGACTGGTTAACATGACAACAATATTGGAGTCTGTAATAAAGAATGTGGTAACAGGATACTTAGAAAATAGCAATTACTCAAAGTCAAAATGGATTCATGAAAGAGAAATGATGCTTGACAAACTTACTTGACTTATTTTCAAGATATATCTTATAGTAAAGATGGGGAATAGCCACTGGATGTGGTATACTTGGATTTTCAGAAAGCTTTTGATGAAGTTCCACATAAGTACAAAATCAAAGTACGGCATTGGCAGTAAACTATTGGCATGGATTGAAATTATTTAGTGGACAGGAAACAACATAGGAATAAATGGATCTTTTTTTGAAATGTGGCAAGAGGGATACCATAGAGATCTTGTGCTGGGTTCAGCCATTCATAGTTTCTATCAATGATTTGCATGGCAGAATCAAAAGTAATACCCCCAGAATCTAAATCTAGGTAGTAATGTCAAAGGTGAGGATTTAAAGAGGCTGCAAGGTGATTTAGACACATTAAGTGAGTGGGCAAATGGATGGCAGATGCAGTATAATGTGGATACTTCAATAGGAATCACAGAACGGAAGAATATTATTTAGGTGTGTACACAATGGGAAATGTCCTTGTACACCAGTCATTGAAAGCAAGCGTGCAGCTGCAGCAGGCAGTCACAAAGATCAAAAGTATGCTGGCCTTAATTGCAGGAGTGTCTGACAAAAGGAACAAGGAATTCTTACTGCAGCTGTACAAGGTCTTTGTGAGAACACATCAGAGGACTGTGTGCAGTTTTTGTCTCTTTGTCAAAAAGGTGATACTTGCCATCGAGGGAGTTCAGTGAAGGTTCATCAGACTGTTTCCTGGGATGGCACACTGGTCATACTAGGAGAGATTTCATCAACTATGCCTATCTTCACTGGAGTGAAGAATGAGAGGGAATCTCATTGAATTGTATAGAATCCCAACAGTGCTGGACTGACTTGATGCAGGTCTTTCTCCTGTCTGGGAGAAAGTGGAAGTTTTTAGAACAGGGGGTCATGGTCTCTGATTATGAAATAGGGTATTTCAAATGGAGAAGTAGAGACATTTCTCCCAGTGGTAAATCTGTGAAATTCACCACCACAGAAGGCTGTAGCGGTCACGAGACTGAATAAGTTTAAGAAATCAATAGACTGTTTTCTAAAATCTCAAGGTGTTAAAGGGTAAGACATTGAGATAGAGGACTAGCCCTGATCATATTGAAGGGTAGAGTGAGGTTAATGGACTGAATGGCCCCCGTTACAATTTTCCATATTTCTCTGAGTTGCTGATCTTTTGTAACATTTTTATGGATATTTTCTGCACTCTCTTAAAAGCCTTCATATTTTTTCTAAAGTGTGATACCCAGATATGTGCAATAATCCAGCGAGGTAAAACAATGTTTTATGCAGGTTTCATCATTTCAACATTTTGTATACCAAGCCCCTATTTATAAAGTCCAAGATCCCTTATGCTTTCTTCAGTACACTGTCCTGCGATATGCAATGATTTGTGGACATAAATCTCCAGGACTTCATGCTTCTCCAATCTCTTTCGAATTGCCTCCTTTAGTTTCTCCTTGTTCTTTCAACTAAAATGATCACTTCACATTTCTATGCATTAAATTTCATCTGTCACTCGCCCAGCCAATCCACAAACCAATCTCCTTTTTAAGTTCCACACTAATCTCATCACAGTTCACAGTGTTTTCAAGTTCCACATTACTTGCAAACTTAAAATTGTGCCTGTATGTCATAAATCAAGCCATTAATCTACATCAAGGAAAGCAGGGATTCTACCAACCCTGGAGAACTCCAATATAAATCTTTCTCAAGTCCACAAAACTTCTATTCACCACTGCTCACTGTCACTTAGGCAGCTTCATATTCAAGTTTGGAGTGGCAAAGTGGTTAGCACTGCTGTGTCGTAGGGCCAGGAACCCGGGTTTAAATCCAGCCTTGGGTAACTGCCTGTGCGGAGTTTGCATGTTCTCCCCATATCTGTGTGGGTTTTCTCCGGGTGCTCCAGTTTCGTCCCACAGTCCAAAGATGTGCAGGTCAGGTAGACTGGCTATGCTAAATTACCCACAGTTTCGGGGATAAGCCCTTCATCAGGAATGAGGCTTTTGAGCCAAGGGGGTAGAGAAATATATGGGATCTTGGATAAGATGGGGGGAGGGGAAATGAGGAAATTGGTGAAGTCCACATTAATCCCGTGTGGCTGGAGGGTCTCAAGGTGAAAGATGAGGTGTTCTTCCTCAAGGTGTCGGGTGGTTAGGGTTTGGCGATGGAGGAGGTCCAGCACCTGCATGTCCTTGGCAGACTGGGACGGGGAGTTAAAGTGTTCACTTTAAGGGCAAATCATATTTAACTGACTGTCACCTGCACCTCCACACACATCATTTACTGCATCCGCTGCATCCGATGTGGCCTCCTCTATACTGGGGAGACAGGCCGCCTACTTGCGGAACGTTTCAGAGAACACCTCTGGGACACTCAGACCAACCAACCCAACCATCCCGTGGCTCGACACTTCAACTCCCCTTCCCACTCCACCAAGGATATGCAGGTCCTTGGACTCCTCCATCACCAGACCATAGCAACACGATAGCTGGAGGAAGAGCGCCTCATCTTCCGCCTAGGAACCCTCCAACCACAAGGATGAACTCAGGTTTCTCCAGTTTCCTCATTTCCCCTCGCCCCACCTTGTCTCAGTCAAATCCCTCGAACTCAGCACCGCCTTTCTAACCTGCAATCTTCTTCCTGACCTCTCCACCCCCACCCCCACTCCGGCCTATCACCCTCACCTTGACCTCCTTCCACCTATCGCATCTACGTCGCCCTTCCCCCAAGTCCCTCCTCCCTACCTTTTATCTTATCCTGCTGGACACACTTTCCTCATTCCTGAAGAAGGGCTCATGCCCGAAACGTCGATTCTCCTGCTCCTGGGATGCTGCTTTTCCAGCAACACATTTTCAGTTATGTACATATACACCCAGGTCTCTCTATTCCTCCACAGCCTTTAAAATAGTTCCCTTTTGTTCGTGTTGCCTTGTACTTTTGGTTGTACACAAGATTTAAAATATTTACATAAATCAGGAGAATCCAGGTCCCAGTGCAGAACTTCCTTTCAGTCTGAAAAACACATTACTTTGATTCTTATCTCTCAGATAATCTTGCATCCTAGTTGCTACTGTCCCTTTTATCCATGATCTATCACTTTCCTCATAAAGCCGTTGTGTAGCACTGTATTAAATGGTTTTTGAAAGTTCACCACACCAATGACATCTTCTCTCACCAACCCTCTCTGTTACCACTCTAACAAACTCTAGCAAGTCAGTTGAATATGATATTCCCTTAAAAGAAATCCACACTGATTCTTTTGAATCAATCCACATTTTGCGATATGACTATTAATTCTATTCCAAATAATTGCTCCTGGAAATTTCCAACACTAAAGTTAAACTGACTAATGTAATGGAGGGACCATTTTCTAAACAAGGGCATAATATTTGCAGTTCACCAGTCTTCCAACATCATGCTGAAATCCAGGGAAGAGTGAAACATTATTGATAGTGACAATTTCCACTCTCACTTCCTTCAATATCATTAGATGCATCTCATCTGTTCCTGGAACCTTATCACATTTAAGCATCACCAATTATCCAAGACCTTCTCCTTATCAATTTTAAAACCTACCACTGGACCGAGTTTCTTCCTCTGTACAGTGGCCTGGGCAGCATCTGCCTCATAGGTTAAGACAGCTGGAATATATGTATATAACATTCCAGCCAAGCCTACTGCTTTGAAACGTAAACCATCTTTTTGGTCCCTAATTGGCATACTCTTCCCTTTATCACACTTTTGTTATTGATACACTGAGAGAAGACTTTGGAATTTTTATGTTAACTACCAGTCTTTTTTCATAATCCCTCTTTGCTTCTTGTATTTGTTTTTTCATCTCCTTCTGAAATTGTTTCTGATTGCTGCGTCCACAATCTGTTGGTTTATTTGTTTGGTAGAAAACAAACTATCCTGGAGTCACACTGATAGCTGCATAAATGCCTACCTATTCCCTGAACCAAAGAATCAAACTAGGGACAGGCAATAAATGCTGGCCAGCCAGTGATGCCCACATCCCACAAAGATGAATCAATTTAACAAACTGCACTCCTGTTTGCCTTCCTCCCCTCCTGTCCAGTTAGGCCACCCCTCATGCCATAATCTATAACATAGAACAGTACAGCACAGTTCAGGCCCTTCAGTCCAGCCGGCCTTTTATCCTACTCTACGATCAGACTATCCTACACACCCTTCATTGACCTATCTTCCATGTGCCTATCCATGAGTCACTTAAATGTCCTTTATGTATCTGCTACCACTGCAGGCAATGCACTCCAAGCACCAACCACTCTCTGTATAAAGAACCTAACTCTGACATCTCCCATGAACCTTCTTCCAATTACCTTAACATTATGCCCCTTCATGATAGACGTTTTCACCATGATAAAAAGTCTCTGGCTATCCATTCCATCCCTGCCTCTCAATATCTTGCACATTTCTATCAAGTCACCTCTCATCCATTCAATGAGAAAAGCCTTAGCTCCCTCAACCTTTCTCCATGAGACATGTCCTCCAGTCCAGGCAGTATCCCGGCTAATTTCCTCTGCACCCTCCCGAAAGCTTCCATATCTTTCTTATAATGAGGTGACCATAACTGATCACAATATTCCAAGGGTGGTCTCACCAGGGCTCTACAGAGCTGCAGCATAACCTTGTAGCTCTTAAACTCAATCCCCCGCTAATGAAAGTCAACACATCATACGCCTTCTTAACAACCCAATCAACTTGGGTGGCAACTTTGAGGGATCTATGAACAAGTGCCCAAAATCCCTCTGTTCTTCAACACTGCCCAGAATCCTGCCTTTAACTTTAATATACACTCCATCAGGGAATGATCATTCATGTCCAGAACAGAAAACAGGATTTCTAGGGGCTTCTGCACAATTTGCTAATTTTTTTTTAGGCCCCCTTGGCAGCCACCCATTACATTTTATTCCTAATGAATGGCTTATGTCTGAAACGTTCATTCTTCTGCTCCTCGGATGCTGCCTGACCGGCTGTGCTTTTCCAGCACCACACTCCCGACTCTGATCTCCAACATCTGCGGTCCTCACTTCCTCCTAACCTGCCTTCCTCTGATTTGTGGGGTTACCACCTCTCTGAATTTGCTATTCACATAGTTCCCGGCCTCGCTGGTGCTCAAGCTCTGAAGCCCTGAATTCAAGTTTATGCAGCCACTGACAATTCCTGAGCATCTGCTTGTTCAGGTCTGGAGAAGTGTCAACTCCCCACATGCAACAGGATGGGCATACTACTTGGCCAACCTACCTTGCCACACTGAAGCATACTTTCAAGTTACTTTAATTTTACATACTTTAACATTATTCATGCCCTATTAACTAGAGATTAGTACAAATCACTAGTTAGTACGAGACTAAAGTTAATTACTAAAGTTAGGAGATTAAGTAGCAAATAGAAATTCTCCACCTTCATTTTAAAATTAGATCCCTCTCCTGCAATTGTAAAATCTTTCTTTCCTTCTGCTAGTTTAAAAATGTAAATGTTTCAAAGATTGAAACACAGGTGCTAATGGCAGCTGCTAAAAATACAATTAACTCATTACTTTGCTGTAAAGTGATTTCAGACATTGTTTTCTCTTCTGCTAATACTGTTGTATCTGCTGTCTGCTCCCTTTCTCCATATGTTATGTGAGATTGAAGACACAGCCTTGTGACTCTGGATTCAATGAACCCATTGAGATAATGGCTACCTCTAAAGAAGCAAAATATTACAACACACAGGATGTTTTAAAGATTCACCTTAATTCTATCCTGTGGCAGAATTAAGGTACAGAATTCTGTCAGGACAGGATGAGGGAAATTTACCTTACACCGGAAAAATACAAACACACTGTGCCGAAAATGGAAAATATTCTGTTTTTTGCACACTGCATCCTTGACTTTGACAATCACAAAAGCATTAAGAATACCAGAATCTCATTCAGTGTTACAACCAAATAAGGAAAGGTGATTTGGCTCGCCTCTTCTTGAACATCTCTCAGTCAGGGACTACAAATGTTTTTATTTCTTCTTAGCAGATAACTGTGACACTCCAATTAAAATATGGCAAAAAAGTAAAACAAAATGGGACATCAAAACTGCACACAAACACAGATAATAGGTTTTAAAAGTTGTCAGTACAGAGAGATTAAAGTCTACACAATTTGAGATGTTCAGTTTTTAATCTGACACTACAGTTGTTTCCCTGTTGTTGACTCATGTCCTCAGTCATGGCAAAGTTCGTAAATATCTTTCAGTTCTCAGTGAATGGTTGTTTCCAAAATTTGCATTTTCATGGGGCATCGACTTCCAAGATGAAAAGAGAAACAAGGAGAAAGACAGAGAGACTTCCAGCCCTCAGTACAAATGCATTTTTCCTTCTCTTTAATCTGGAACTTAAATATGATTAATTTATGGATTTCCAGTCTGGCTCCATTATCTTTCAAAGCTAAACAAAGTAGACAATCTTTAATATTCATTGTGCATATTTGTCATACAAGTATGAATTTAAATAGGAGATAAAAATTTCTTGACACTGTCTCAGTTGCCTGGCTTTTGATAAAATAATCATTTCAGTACAGAAGCCTTTATTTTCCATATTGAACCCATGGACCTGCCCTCATCTATGGCCAGGGATCAGGCAGCCATTTTAAGTCAGTAGTTGTCTTTGAACATTTTTAGCTGCAAATGTGTTGCTGGTCAAAGCACAGCAGGCCAGGCAGCATCTCAGGAATAGAGAATTCGACGTTTCGAGCATAAGCCCTTCATCAGAATTTTATACCTCTCAAGCCGATCCCTTCTCAACTGCACATCAGGGATGTACCAAAATCTTCACAATGTGACATCCACAAAAGACTTCAACCATGTCATGACATTGTACATGAAATCACTGTAAGTTTTATTAGCTGTGAATCATCTAATCATTCACAGCTAATAAAACTTACAGTGATTTCATGTACAATGTCATGACATGGTTGAAGTCTTTTGTGGATGTCACATTGTGAAGATTTTGGTACATCCCTGATGTGCAGTTGAGAAGGGATCGGCTTGAGAGGTATAAAATTCTGATGAAGGGCTTATGCTCGAAACGTCGAATTCTCTATTCCTGAGATGCTGCCTGGCCTGCTGTGCTTTGACCAGCAACACATTTGCAGCTGTGATCTCCAGCATCTGCAGACCTCATTTTTTACTCTTTGAACATTTTTAGTCCACCAAGTGTCATATATAACAAAAAAATGAAAGAGATGCAATGGATAGTCAATATTTACCACCATCATACCCAGTGCAATCAGGGCGCGACAATCATATAAACCACCTTAATCACCACTTCAGAAGAGCCAAGACATAAATACAACATCCTGCTCAGTATTTATAAAAATAACTAGATTCATAAAACTGTTTCTAAATTAATAGCCACACCTCAATGTTCATGTACAATTTAGAAAACTGCATAAATTCTTCCCTGTCAAGCTTCAATTAACATCAGATCTTCTGCTGTGATTAATATTATCTCCATCGCTCAAGGTGAACAGATGTAATGTTTTCACCCATTTACTAATCTGTTTAATTATAACAATATAAATGATATATATTAACAAAAGAATCAATGGAAGAATTTCATTGAAATTTAGCACATAAATTAGAGCACTGCTCAAGGGGGAAACATTTGGCAAATTCACAGTTCCAGGTTCTGAAATTCTTTAAGAATCCATTGCCATTGCGAGATGGCTGATTTCACTTCTTTCTAAAAATGTTCTGGACTTTCATTATTCTTTCATAGAACATGGACATCACTGTCACAACCATAATCTGTGACCTAATCTGAATTACCTCTGAACTGGGTAGCTGGCTAGCCAAGTGTCAGAGGGTAGAAAAGTGTCTACAATATTACTGTACATCATGAGTCACATGTAGACCAGGCCGGGTAAAGACCAGCAGATTTACTTTCCTAAATGGTATTAGTGAAACATCCAGAATTTTAGTTGTTAAAGTTAAACTCAATTATTAGCCTTGGCCTCAGGATTACTAGTCCAGTGACACAACCACCAAGGAACCGACCCCAGAAACAAAATTTGAATCTTGTTGATCGCTTTAGAATGTGTGGATTGTCAACATCTGATTAATAGAACTTAGAACATTACAGCGCAGTACAGGCCCTTAGGCCCTCGATGTTGCGCCGACCTGTGAAAATAATCTGATGCCCATCTAACCTACACCGTTCAATTATTATCCATATGTATGTCCAATGCACATTCAAATGCCCTTAAGTCAGCGAGTCTACTACTGTTGCAGACTGTTCAATGCCACTAATACTCTCTGCATAAAGGAACTATCCCTGATATCTGTTCTAAATCTATTACCCCTCAATTAAAAACTATGTCCCCTCATGTTAACCTTCACCATCTGAGGAAAAAGGCTTTCACTGTCCACCCGATCTAACCATCTGATTATCTTATACATCTTGATTAAGTCACCTCTCAACCTTCTTCTCTCCAACGAAAACAGCCACAGTTTCCTCAACATTTCCTCATAAGACCTTCCTTCCATACCAGGCAACATACTAGTAAATCAACCAGGCTCCTCGGATGCTGCCTGACCTGCTGTGCTTTTCCAGTACCACTCTAATCTCAACATCCTAGTAAATGTCCTCTGAACCGTTTCCAAAGCTTCCAAGTCCTTCCTATAATGCGGTGACCAAGACCAAATGCAATATCCAGGTAAGGCCTTACCAGTGTCTTATATAGAAGCATGACCTTGTGGCTCTGAAACTCAATCCCCCTACTAATAAATGCAAACACACCACATGCCTTCTTAACAATCCTATCAATGTCGGTGGCAACTTTCAGGGATTTGTGCATCTGGACACCAAGAACTCTCTATTCATCTACACTCTTGTTATAAAGATGCAGGAAATATACCTTTAAGAGAGTAAAATCGAGCAGTGACAGCACCAAGTGTTCTGAATAAGACACAATATAATGTGTGCTCTAGCTAATGGAGTAACTGGTTGCCAGGAAACGACAAAAAAATTGAATTAAGCCAATCAATTTAAGTTATACCCCGGAAAATACCAAATTCCAATCAAGTTTGAATCGAGTATACTGACAATCTTAAAAGCCAATGACACAATCTGATGCTCTGGAGTATAAGGCAGGGGAAAACTGAACAGTTAGGAGGAGAACTGCCAAGCCTCAGCATGTAAGCAGACTGCCTGAAAAATAGCTCTCCGAAAAGATGCCTTTTTCAATCAGTAACCTACGAAGCAGAAATCTCTAAGAAGAAGAAAAGAAGACACAGGAAGATCCAAATTGAAGAACCGAAAGCTGTCTGGTTTTGAGATAAGAAGTTTTGTTTTGTAAGTCTTAATTGGGAGTTGTATCAGACTAGCGTTATAGAAGGGAAGGTAAAAGATAGGTTAGAGTAAGGACTTCTGAATAGTTGTTAGTTAATTATTCTCTGTTATACTTTAAGAAATAAAGTTGTTAATTTTCACTTTAAATAGTTCTTGACCACTCGGACTTTTACAGATTACTGCACAGGATAAATCGTTTCTGTGTTGCTGGTTTTAAATTAAGCAGGATGGTTTACCCCGCGTCGTAACAACTGCCAAGAATTTTACCATTAGCTGAGTATTCTGCATTTCTGTTACTTCTTCTGAAATGAATTACCTCACACTTTTCTGTATTAAACTCCATTTGCCACTTCTCCGCCCAGCTCTGCATCTTATCTATGTGCCCCTGGAACCTACAACATCCTTCGGCACTATCCACAGCTCTGCCTACCTTAGTGTCATCCGCAAATTTACTGACACATCTTTCAACACCCACATCCAGATCATTTATAAAAATGTTAAACAGTGGCCCCAAAACAGATCCTTGTGGTGCACCTGAACTCCAGAATGAACCTTTCCCATCAACCACCACTCTGTCTTCTTTCAGCAAGCCTCCAAACCGCTAAACCACCTTCAATCCTGAAATTCCACACTTTGTGCAATAGTCTATTGTGTGGAACCTTATCAAATGCCTTACTTGAGTCCATATACACCACATCAACCATTTTACCTTCATCCACCTGCTTTTTAACCTTCTCGAAGAACTCTATAAGTTTAGTGAGGCACGACCTACCCTTCACAAAACCATGTTGACTATCCCTCATCAAATTATTTCTTTCCAGATGATTATAAATTTTCTCTCTGTAACCTTTTCCAACACCTTACCCACAATCAAAGTGAGGCTCACTAGCCTATAATTAACAGAGTTGTCCCAACTCCCCTTCTTAAACAAGGGAACATTTGCTATCCTCTAGGCTTCTGGCACTACTCCTGTCGACAATGATGACATAAAGATCAAAGCCAAACGCTATGCAATCTACTCCCTTGCTTCCCAGGGAATCTGAGGATAAATCCTATCTGGCCCAGGAGTCTTATCTATATTCAGACCTTCCAAAATTGCTAACACCTCCTCTTTGTCAGCCTCAATCCCTTCTAATCTTGTAGCCTGGATCTCCATCTTTTCACTAACATTGCCTTTTCCAATGTGAGTACTGACGAAAATTATTCATTAAGTGCTTCTCGTATGTCCTCAGATTCCACACACAACTTCACACTACTGTCTTTGATTGGCCCTAATCTTACTCTTGTCATTCCTTTATTCCTGATATACCTATAGAAGTCCTTAGGGTTTTCCTTGATCCTATCCGCCAACAACTTCTCATGTCTCCTCTTGGCTCTTCTTAGCCCTCTCTTTCGATCTTTTCTGGCTAACTTATAGCTATCAAGCCTCCGACTGAGATTTCACGCCTCATCCTCACATAAGCCTTCTTCTTTCTCTTGACAAGAGCTTCAATTTCTTTAGTAAACCATGGCTCCCTCTCTCGACAACTACCTCCCTCCTGATAGGCATATACTTATCAAGGACCCGCAGTAGCTGTTCCTTGAATAACCTCCACATTTCAAATGTATCCATCCCGTGCAGTTTCCTTCCTCATACTGTATATCATAAATCTTGCCTAATTGCATCATAACTGCCTTTCCCCCAGTTAAACCTCTTTCTCAGAGGTATATACCTATCTCTGCCCATTGCTATTGTAAACATAACTAAATTGTGGTCACTATCACCAAAGTGCATACCTACCTCTAAATCTAACACCTGGCTGGGTTCATTCCCCAATACCAAATCCAATATGGTATCACCCCTTGTTAGCCTGTCTACATACTGTGTCAGATAACCCTCCGCACATTGGATAAAGACTGACTCATCTAAACTACTTGAACTATAGTATTCCCAGTCAATACTGGGGAAGTTAAAGTCTCCCACAACTACTACCCTGTTACTTTTGCTCCTATCAAGAATCACCTTTGCTATCCTTTCCTCTACATCCCAGAACAATTCGGAGGCATATAGAAAATTCCCAACAGGGTGACCTCTCCTTTCCTGACCAATAAAAATTATATTGGCAAAGCCAGTTTTCTTTGCATTTTTCCCTATATGGAATCTCTGAACACCAAATCAAGGATGTGTTCTTTGCTTGTGTATATGACAGGTCATACAACATAGTGGAAGCTGAAAACAGAAAAGCCAACCATATTAAAGTTATTCCCTTTTTGATGTTAATGTAAAATCAACATTTCAATGTACAAGGAGATGGATGGAGTGAGTCTGGCTAATATTGTGCTGGTCCCCATGTAAGTCTCTCCTCATTTCTATCAATGCACCAGTTTGCCCAAATAAAGGATTAAAAATTGCCAGCATGCAAATATTCAACCCTCCCTGGTTGCACTCTGCCTTAACAACATTTGATGCAGAAGGTACTTCCATCTGGAGCAGTCCTACCTAAAAACATGGAGCAATGGCAAAGAACCTGATGTATCCAATTATAGATTATTCTGCATTTCCATGGCTCTTCTTGCACAGACTATTAATCCAAAGACGCTGGTAATATTCTGGGGACCAGGATGGCAGGTGGTAGAATTTGAATCCAATAAATATTAGATTCCCTGCAGTGTGGAAACAGGCCCTTCGGCCCAACAAGTCCACACCAACCCTCCCAGACCCATTTTCCTCTGACTAATGCACCTAACACTATGGGCAATTAAACATGGCCAGCTCAGCTGACCTGTACATCTTTGGAAGGAAACCAGAGCACCCTGGAGAAAACCCACACAGACACAGGGCAACTGTGTTAATTCCACACAGACAGTCAGTCAGTCAGTCAAGGCTGGAATCGAACCTTGGACCCTGGTGTTGTAAGGCAGCAGTGCTAACCACTGAGCCACCATGCCACCCCTGAATAGCTAGAATTCAGAGTCTAATGGTGACCATGAAAGTATTGTCAATTATTGGAAAAGCCCATCTGGTTCACTAATGTCCTTTGGGGAAAGAAATTGCTATCCTTACCTGATCTGGCTGACATGTGACTCCAGATCCACAGCAATGTGGTTAACTCTTAACTGCCCCCTAGGGAAGGCTAATACATGTTGGCCTGGCCAGAGAAGCTTACATCCCATGAGTGAATTTTAAAAAATGGTTGCAGTGGTTACTTGGAAGGGACTTCACAAGAAAAATTCATATCTTTACAGTTTATAAAATAGTTTCACACGCTTTAGTATTTTCTTAAATTAATAATAATTCCCTTATCAACCTCTCCCAAGCTCTGACGACCCTCAGGATAAAACCTCCACCAGTTGTCTCAGTCTTATGGAAAAGCAGCTCTGCGATCTGGTAAGACTGTGGTGACTTGATACTTACATCACCTTTACTTGATTTGGAAGTGTCAGTGTTGGACTGGCGAGGACAAACTTAAAAATTACACAACACCAGGTTATAGTCCAACTGGTTTATTTGGAAGCACTAGCTTTCAAGGCACTGTCTCTTCATCAGGTCAATCACCTGATGAAGAGGCAGCACTCTGAAAGCTAGTGCTTCCAAATAAACCTGTTGGACTATAACCTGGTGTTGCGTGATTTTTAACTTTGTCTTTACTGTTCACTGAATGTTAGAAAGTTCCTCTGCCGACCACAAGATGGAGCTACAGCTAGCATTCAACCAGAATTCCTAACAGAAAGAGGCTGCATTTTCAGCCTCATTCCTACCACCCCCCCCCCCCCGCACCCCCCCCCCCCCACCCCCCCCCCCCCCCCCCCCCCCCCCCCCCCCCCCCCCCCCACCCCCCACTCCTCCACAGGGATCCAACATAATATTGAATGTTGGATCTTTCACAAAAAAAAAGCTATATGTGTGTTTTATTTTAGCAGCCTATGTTTTGGTAATTACTTGACTTATAGCACATACAGCAAACCTAAGTTCTGCTTTCCTCATCTCACCTCCCAATGTATTTTTAAATCAGCATAGAGCACACTAATTCTGATCCAACACTCGATTCTTACCCACTGTAAAAACGTCCCTGTCGAGATTTCTGCTCCCTCTGTATTCGAATGTTCTCGAGCTTGAGGGGGCTTGGGATGAATCCAATTTCACAGCCTTCTTTCACCAGTCGCCCTATCCACCAGTCATTGTTGTATTTCTGTTGAAACAGATGGCGATGTCAACTTCAAAATACAACACAGTAGTCATCATTGAATGCAGTGAAGTAAAACTGAATCATAATACCATTCCAATTACGTTAATTCTCTTGTGACTGTACTGTTCATGAATACCAAGCATGTTTTACATGCAATGCAAAAACATAAAATGAAGCAATACAACACATTGTTTCAGATTTAAGTTTGTGACAAGTCTCTGTTACTAAAATGCATTGTGCCAACATAATGTATTACATAGTACTGGGCAAAGTTGAAATGCAACTTTGGGTGGCTGAAAAGATGCAAGCCATTTCTGTAAGGAATAAGCACATGCGATCACCATGAGAATGGTCACCTTAATTGTAAACCTATATTCCCACAAAATAGACGTTGCTAAATTCATTTGAACACATTCCCAAAATACTGCATTTCCTGTAATAGTTACACTGAGAAACCAAAGAGTAGAAGAAGTGAAACAGTAGGAATAGAAAGGCTATTTCCTCTCCACCACCATACTATAGGAACCTTCTTCTCAGCCCCTCCTCAAATACAATTCAAATTATACATTATAAGGTGGTGTTTAGTCTTTGCAAACTGGGTTCCCAATTGCTGAGTCCTCCACTGTCTCATCTGGGGGAGGCCCAAAAGATTTAATTGCCAGCACTGGGCTTTCCTGGGATTCAGGACCCTGCTAAATACCCCATATCATTTTTGAATTATCTTTACTCTGAGAAGCTTCGGGAGCAGCACTAATTTGTGTCTATTAGTCACTGCATACAGACCATGTTATAAAACAGTGAGTGCAAAATGTATGCACAACATATAAAGCCATTCTGCATGTCGGTGATTGAATATAGTTCCTCAAGTGGTGTGAAACAACCCTCATACAATGACACAAAGGTGAAGGAAGAGAAAAGACAATGGGCAGAATTTAAAGCTACAGCTTGAAGCAAGATTAGAGGCAAAGGGAGATTGGGTGGGAGGATGTGGCGTGGAGGCCACTTTGCCTCCAATGTATGGGCCTCATTCTGCCGTTGGTATTCAACTCCATTCGTGCATAGGACACTCAGCATGTGAGAAGACCAACAAACAAATCCATGTGGCTTCTGGGGCCATGGGGAAATCCATTGAGCAATAGCCATAGGTGCCTAACCGAGATACCTGGCATCAGGAAGGTGCAAAAGGGAACTAGTGAAAGCCACACTTAGAGGAAAAAAAAACTTTACTCCAAAATCCCTTGCCTTTCTATCCCAACATAATCCATTCCTCTCCGCATCTCCTAACCCACCCTCACTCACCTGTGGGCTAAGTCCATCTTTGATCCTGGTCCTGAGTCCCAGGAAAGCCCAGTGCTGGCCTGTTCAATTGCCTCAATGGCAATTAAATCTTTTGGGCCTTCCCCAGATGAGACAGTGGAGGACTCAGCAATTGGGAACCCAGTTTGCAAAGACTAAACACCATCTTATAATGTATAATTTGAATTGGAGATGGATTTAAGCTCAATGGTTAACTTCTGAAGGTTAAAGCATTAGAACTGTAGAAATATTCATAACGAAGAAGAATGTTCAACATAGACACTGTAACTTTGGGATCAGAAGAGTCACAAACCCTTGACTATGTCACAAAACTAGCCTATCAAGTAGACAACATGGTGGAACAAGTACTTCACTGCTCCTTTATGCTTCAGCGTCATGCATTTCTATGTCTCTTACTGAGACTGAGGACATTAGTTCTGGGCCACTTGAAAGGTACTCCTCTAGATTAGATTTCAGCACAAGTCCATTAATTTTAATCATTCAGCCACTGATCATAGCCCCCAAGTGCCTTCAGAATGTCTGGCATTTTCAGTAACCAATGATAAATGAAATTGCCTGGTGATTGGCAATAATGGAGCTCAGGTATCCAGAGAGGACTAGATTTTAACCTGCCAGGTGGGCATGGGTGCCAGTGTGCCTTGAGGGTTGGGGAAATGACATTAGAAAATACTGGTATGTCGGAAACCTAAAATGACCTCAACCACTTACACGTTGAAAAGGTATGTCTCAAGACTGTGTAAGAAGCTCCCTTTGAGGATAAATATGTGAAGAAGCAATTGAAAAAGATTGAAGCCTAGCTTTAATTGTCAGCACCCAGTTTCCCTATGCTCTCTGACACTCATCATGATCAATGAGGTGAGAACAGTGGGGACTGATACGAGTGAGAATTGGCTGGAAAGCACTTGAGTACTGAAATGGGACAACTGCTTCCTTGGGATGGTGTGGAGGAGAGTTACATTGTATGGAAAGTGGTGACAGTCTGGGTCTGTATCTATTGGAGTTTAGAAGAATGAGAGGTGATCTTATTGAAACATACCAGATCCTCAGGGATGGAAGCTGAAAGGATGGTTCCCCTTATCAGGGTCACCAGAGCTTGGGGACTCCATTAAAAATAATTGGTCTCCCATTTACAATGGAGATAAAGAGAAATATTCAGACAGCTATGAATCTGGGGAATTCTCATCCTTGGAGAGCAGAGAAGATAAAGCCATTGGATACTTTTAAGGCAGAGATAGGTGGATTCCTTGACTAAAACGGGAGTTAAAAGTGACCAGGGTAGATAGGAATATGAAGTTGGGGACGTTATTACATCAGACATGATCTTATTGAATGATGGAGGAGGATCATGTGGCCAAATCAATTATGCCTGCCCCGATTCAATTATTGCTTGTGTAGGGCAAAGAACGATCTTGTGTTGAGAAAGTGCTGTGTGCCAATTTCCAATATTTTTGACACTGTCTGTGTCTTCTTGGCCTTGGTCTGCAATATCCTGCCATCAGCCATCACCGCATCATGGGATTAGCAAATGCAACCCCACCTTAGAAATCCTATGACAGTGTGTATTCCAATCACCTAAATCCCATAAAATTTATCTTGAGGAAAATTTAAGTAATTATCTGAGATTTCCCGCATTTTGGTTCATGGTGGCACCAATTTGGCAAATATGTGGCTGAGACATTCCAAGTGGCAGTGGTGAGATGTAATTTTGATACCCGGTACTTAGGGGAACTAGATCTTTCCATCACCAACAGTCAGGAACTCTACCACCCCCCCAAGCCCAAGGTCTCCTTCTTCACCTCCTCTCCCAAGGTCAAGGTAACTATCACTGGGGGTGACAACGACAGTTCTCTGCCTGTCCCTGGATTTCTGCACTGTCTCTCCTTTCCCATTCCACTGGAGAAGAGTAAAAAGTAGATTGTGGAAAGAATGGAGTAACAACATGAGGGACAGGCAATAAAATGAGGGGATGTTTTCATGCAGACTATTCAGGTGAGAACCTGGGAATATGCCTCGAGCAAGGAATGAGTGGAGCTACAAAGGTTTATTGAGATGAGATGTGCTGTGCATATGAATGTTGGCAAGTCAGACTGTACAGCTTGGCATTCGAATACACCATGGCACTTGTGGTGGTCACTGAACCTTCCATTCCATTCAGTTCTGAGGTGCCACACTCCAGTGCCTCACTTTTCCATCCACTCAGAGCCACGCTATGCTGTTTGAGAGTCTGGTCTCTTCCTCTATCTGCAGTGAATGTGATTTCTCTGCAGAGCCTCACAGCCCATATTTAATCTCCATGGAATGTCTCATTGAATCGGGATGGACTCCTTCCCATGTGACCCCTCTGTATTTATGTCGATTCAAACTTTATTCCGAAATCTGCAGTGGAGCCATTCCAACCCTAGTAGGGTCCCCTTAAATATGGATTATTCAACAGACAGGGGCACATTATTATTCCACCCACACTCTCTAATTAGCAGTTAAACTCAGAAGAAAGAGCTAATGTTCTGGTTAAGCTAAAAACATACTCCAAGTAGGTTGCATTCTCGAATAGCTTCTCCCCAACGCAAGCACGTGTCAAAAGTTATAAATTCTTAGTGTTACCAAGAATGAAACTTACTTCTTTAATATGTAGAAAGTCTTTGGCATCAAAAGAGATGGCAGTTCCTGGGACTGGTACATCTTCATCCAGAGCGCCACAGTAAGTGACATTTGTCCTTACAGCAAATGCGACTGGTTTGGTCTGAAAAATAAAACACACCATGTAAGACTTAGGGTACATTCACATGAGAAGTTAGATTAAGTTTAGAATGGTTTAAGTTTATTTACTAACACTAAACATTTGTGATGTATAATTATCAACAGGAACTTGAATCCAGAGGAATGAAATGCTATTGTGAACTTCCATTTTCTGTGCCAGTAGGAGACTTGAGCAAAAGTTGGGTCTTACCTCATAATTGAAGATCTAGTATCACTGAAACGGCGAGTAATAACATTTTATGGGATTTCACTAGATATCAGTTTTATAAGTACACACAATTTATTTAGCTTCATTCTCTTTTAATGGTACATTTCACGATAAGCTATCAGTATAGCAAAGCTTCTGCAGGCATGGGACAAATCGCACATGATCTTCCTGACTTCCACGTGTTAACTAACTGAAAATTGTTACCAAGTTAATAACAGTGATAATGTCACGAGACAAAATGTTGCCATTCTCCAACAGTGTAGAGTGCTACACAACTCCCCAGGTGGCCATCGTTTATTGTTTACTTCAACCTGTCTGCAATTTTACACAAGACGAGAAAGGCTTATGATAACAGGAAGGCCATTTAGAGAAATGCACAACTCACTCACCCTAATTCAGGCCTTTTGGGGGCATTTATTGACCACTTAACAGGCCATTTCATATTTAATCTAAATTTTTGAGGCTTGCACGATAAGTTTTCAACCAGCTATGAGTCCCAACTGGTCACCTTGCTGGGGTCTCGATTAAGGAGGAAAAGGTGTCTCCCTCAAATGAACTGTTTCCACATCAGGCACCCTGCCTCACGTTTCCCCTACAGCTGGTTCTCCTGCTCCACTATTCTCTCCACCAGGATCTCCACTATCCTGTCTGCTTCAACCAAGTTTCACCTTCCCTCCCATGGGGAAGATAAAGAGGTTTAGCCATGATGGTCTAACCATCATGCAGTGAAGGTGACTTAATGGAGAAGCTGTCAGTTCTGGATGATCATTTTGCCTCACACAGGCCCAGGTGACAATGACTGACTCAATCTATGCTGCATCAGATCAGAAACTACCCAAAGCTAAGTGATGGCATTAACATACTTTGTTACCAGTGAGCAGAGAAACCATCAAAGGTCACCTTTTTAAATTTCCACCTCATATACATTTGTTATTTTGTTAGAGGTTCAATGACCATGTCTAAGGATAACACGTGTTCAATTTGTTTATAGTAAAATCATACTGAACCCTTGTCCTCTTGTCCCTCTATTGAGCTGAAGCAGGTTGGTGTCTTGCACAATTAGTATCTCCTTACTTTGGCTCTTTCAAGTTGTACTGCTGCTTGTTGTTCTGATTCACGTCGAACCCCATCACGATCCTCCTCCAGGGAAACATCAGAGTCCGACGGTCTGCTAGTGCAAGAATCTGCTGAACCCTGCAATAAAAATGAGTGGGCCAAAGGTCAATTGAGAACACAAGCCGTTCAAAAGGGAATAATTGTGTAGCATGGTTTCAAACAGTCATTTTAAGGCAAATACAGTTGAGTTGATATTAAAATTTTACAAGTTAAATATGGCATTTTTAAAGGCAAAGTGTGCACTCACTGTTTTAAAGATAGAAATAAAAGTAGAATTTTATTACTTTCAATGGTGACTGAGATTCCCATAAGACAGGATTAAGGTCATGAGAGAATGTTGATTAGTCAGAGATGTGAAAGAAATGGCAAATTATTACATGAGATTATTGGATCTATGGGAGTTAATCATGAACCTGTCCACATGCATTTACCAATAAATCCCAGAATGAACAAGGCTATTATCTATTGAGATTGTCATCAGAGTCACGAGAATGCATTTAAAAATACAACCGCAACAATTTGCAAAGGATTTATGTGCAACATGTTCCTGCATGAACATACCATTTCCTGAAAAAGAATTGTCAAATCATTATTTTGCTACAAAGAATTGGTGTTAATCAGACCAAAATCCATCATTTGTTGCTTCTATTTTAACTATTATTACCTTTACCAGAACAATGGTTATTGTCTTTCTAAATGAAACAATGACATTTTTCATGAAAATAGTGCACCATTAAGAATGTAACTAATTATTCTACTTGAAAACTGCTGACAGCAGTCTCATTCTGTCAAGGCTTTGCATGTTCCATTCATCAGTGCAATTCATGAGAAATGCCACTGTAAAGTGAAAACAGTCTTTTTATACAGTAAGGTGGAAGGGTGCTGGTTGGTTTAATAAGTGAACTCGAATTGGTAAAGGCATTGTCATGGAGCATGCACCAGTTAGATGAAGACTAACAGGTGACAACCATTGTCTGGTTCATTTCTCAGGGCAAAACCTTGACCAGCTTCAATATTCCCAGTTTAGTTTAAACAAAGCTTGCCAGCTAACTGGCTTTTCTCAGCAAAACAAGTCTGATATTACTAAATGGCAATTTAGTCATTATCCAGCAGCTGAGTCTGTGTACTAGAAAGTATGTCAAGGATTCTGCATTAGAAAGTATGTCAAAGCAACTAGCATTGATAAACTACTTTGAAAATAGTGAAACATTTCAAGGTGCTTCACAGGCATGTTATCAAAGTTAGCCGAGACCTCAAGATTCAAGAGCAGATATTACAGCAGCTGACCAAGACCAAGAGGTTATAAGTAGCATCTTAAAGAGAAACAAAAACAGAAGTGGAGATTTGGAGAGGTTTAAAGAGTGAATTCCTTCAGATAGGACCTAGGTTGCTCACAAGAGGACCACTAATGGTCTGGTGATGAAAGGTGAGAGTGCTTTGAAGGCCAGAATTGGAGGGATGCTGAGAGGCTGGTAGGGGTGAAGTATGTTCCAAAAGTAGGGAGGTTTGAAGTCTTGAAGCGATTTGTACAGAAGGATGAGAACTTTAATTTCAAGGCATTGCTGATGTAATTTAGTGAATGCGAAAGCGACGTGTGAACAGGAGATGTAAATTAGAATGCAGGCAGCAGAAATCTGATCAGGTCACATTATTGACATTCTAAGTTCCACCTGGAAGATGGCAAGCTGTATAGGCTTTGGAATACGTATAAAATTACACTGTTCCTGACCTGATAACCTCCAAATACACAGTATAACACCCATCCCTCTCCTCCCCCCCCTCCAAACCACACTGATGAAGTATAATCACTACTGTAATGTAGGGAACTCCATAACAAATATGTACACAGCAAGCGCCCACCTGCAAAGTGATAATGAGCAAATAACCTTTACTGCCATAGGATCTTTTACCTCAGTTTGTGATGCAGATGGAGCCCAAAATTTAACAACTCACCCAGAGGACATCACTTCCTACAGTGCAGCACTCCCTCAGTGGCACGCTGGAGTTTTGTGATGTTTGTGCTTAAGTCATCAAGTGGGACTTGAACCTAAAATCGTGCAACTCAGAGACAAGTATGCTATCACATAAGCCATGTGTCATTCAGGTCTGGAGTTCACAAGAATACTGACAAGGATTTCCCTGATAAGTGCCTTTTTTAACTTTAAGAATGGGAATTTTCCAGAATACTTTATTCAAACTGTAAGGGGTTGCAAAATGGGACATTACTGTTCATTAGTGTATGTGCTTCCTGTGTGTTATTTTCTGAAGGGCCTTCTTAACCAATTTAAATAATGCATTCATGATCAGAATGTTTAAAACAGCTCAAAATGGGAAATAAAAGTGAAGTTTTAAATACTGAATGCACTCAAATATCAAAAAAATGGATAAGATTTGGAAGACAAACTGGAAAGTAAAGCAAGTTCATCATTTCTCACACAGGAGTACTGCATAGCAATCTCATCTTCACTGAAAAAGCGAACAAACACTGTGCCTGTGTACAATTGAATTAACTTTAATTATTGCATAAACTCACATACACAAAAGCAAATGCTGGAGATGTTACAAATATTTAAAATCAATTCAGGGAAAAGAGAGTGGGGAGAAAACAAATTTAATAGAAGGTTTTGTTGGAGTGGGTAGTAGCGGTGATTAAATGACAAAAGAAGTAATGAGCAAGGTAAAAGGTGGGGTGAAAGTAGGACAATTACAGAAACATTCTAGTGAAACAGGATCAATCCAATTAACTCTCCACAAATACTACCCGGCCTAAGTATTTCCAGAATTTTTTTATTTCTTTTGCATTTCAGAAGTCCAGTATCCACAAAATAGCCTCATCTCTGTTCCAAATTCCCATAATCATTTCTCTGGCTTTGTGGCTTTTTGTGGACTTTGTTGCTTTGTTTTACTAGTGGCAAGGACTCACTGTGGAGGCAGGGAGTAATCTAGATATTTCCTTTTCCTGTGGCTGTTTCTTTTTTTTCTGCTTCTGTTTTCAATCCTGTCTCTTGTATACTGAGATGGTGCCAGAGAATGGCAACTTTGTACACTTTTCAATATATTCCTGTACTCCAATACACATGACATTAAAATCTAAATCTAAATCTGTTTCAACCAATCTAAGTTGCAGGTTTTGTCATGGATTGGGAAGAATTCAGCGGTAAGCTATTTCTTTCCAGAATCCATTGGAATGGAGTGTAACCTTTAGAAACTCAGAAGGTCAGTTATTTGGAAACTGAGCGATGTAATGAATTGAAACTTAGCGATTTTCAACTCTAGGACCAGCTCAGATCAATGAGATTTAAATCTTCACTTTCTACTTCACCATGAGCAAATCATAATACCTTTGGATAGCTCCAAACTAGCCACTTATTTGTGAGCATATCTCATGTGCAAAGCTATCCAGAATTTGGCAGTAGTTTCGCGTTATTTTCTCTCTGGACATTCTGATGATGGAACACAAAATTAGATTTAGATCCTGTCAAGTTATTGCACAAGTCAAATGTGCTACAGAATGTCAGGAACATAAATGTCTCCCATGCACAATAGAAGCACACAGTTCTGAAGCAAGTTAATGAAGAAAAAGGCTGTATCATGTGTGATATCTGATGTCAAAATGAGCTAACCTTTCATGAATTTATAACCAGATGAGAAGTGGTCAGTTGGCTCCCCTCTTTCCCAATCCAGGCTTGACTACAACAAGACTTTGTTAAAATGAATATATTTGCTAAGTCAGCAAGTCTTTAATTGCTTATATTCTGTGATCATAAAGGTTACAAACAGGTGATCTATCTCAAGTTAAAGATAACATATTATCTTTATAAAATAATAAAGGATACTCTGCCTTAGCTGTGTACTTACACAAACAAACACACTGTCTACAGAGTGGGGAAAGCTAGATTGAGTAATTTGGAGTTAATTAAAATTCGAGAGATTTACACCTTTGAACTTCATATCAGTTTATTTTATACCATTCACTCATGGGTCATGGGTTTCACTGGCTGGCCAGCATTTATTGCCTACCACTAGTTGCCCTTGAGAAGCTGCCTTCTTGAACCTCGGCAGTCCATGTGCTGCAGGTTGACCCACAATACTCTCCGAGAGGGAATTCCAGGATTTTGATCGAGTCACAGTCAATGAACAGTGGTATATTTTCAAATCAGGACGGTGAATGGCCTGATGGGGAACTTGCAGTTGGCAACTGTATTCTCATCTAACTGCTGCCCTTGTCCTTAGACGGAATTGGGTGTGGGTTTGGAAGATGTTGCCTAAGGATCTTTGGTGAATTTTAGCAGTGCATCTTGTAGATTGTACATATTGCTGCTCCTGAGTGTCGGTGGTGGAGGAGGGAGTGGATGTTTGTGGATGTGATGCAATCAAGTGGCAGCTTCGTTCTGGATAGTGTTAAACTTCTTTATTATTATTCGAGCTGCACCCACCCAGGCAAAGGGATGGAGTATTTCATCACATTCCGACAAGTACCTTGTAGATGGTGGACAAACTTTGGAAAGTCGGGATGTGAATTACTCACTGACGTGCTGTTGTAGTACTATGTTTGCAGTGAGATCAGTTTAGTTTCTGGTCAATGGTAATCCCAAGAATGCTGATAGTGGGTGATTCAGTGATGGTAACACTATTGAATATAACAGGATGGTGTTTAGATTGTCTCTTTATTGGTGATGGCCATTGCCTCGCATTTGTGTGGTGCAAAGGCTACTTGCGACTTGTCAGCTGAAGACTGCATATTGTCTAGATCATTTTGCATTTGAACATGGACTGCTTCAGTATCTGAGGAGTTGCGAATGGCGCTGAGTGTTGAGCAATCATTGGCGAACATCCCCACTTCTGACCTTATGATGGAGCAGCTGAGGCTGTTTGAGCCCAAGAGTCTGAGGAACTCCTGCAGAGACATCCTTTGAATAGGTATTTCTGTCCCTTCACTCGGTGCTGATGCTTGGGGGCTGTGAGACAGTGTAAATATGCATTTTGGCGCTTTTGTTCTTTTAGAGACTGTAGTATTGTGTTGAGCTCTTTCAAAACAGCTCATCTGTGCCACTTGGATTAACAATAAGCAGAATTCAAGACTTACTAAGTTAGGTAAGAGAAAGAAATGGGGAAAGAGTGGGAAAAAGAAAGAGGGAAAATGAGAGAAGGGAAAAGAGAGAAAGGGGGTAAGAGAGGGAGGGAGAAGACAGAGTGGGGGGAAGAGAGAGAGAAAAAAATGAGAGAGAATGAAATAAAAAGGAAGGATGGATCACATTCACATTCTTGTTACCTGTGTCTCAGCCATACTAGGAAGAAAGCAGCTGCTTAAAACATACAAAGTTTGGGTTATTGCATGACCCTTTCTCTCCAACTTTCCAAAGATCCAAATAAGACCAGGACCAGTATATAACAGTTGTAGCTTGAATAATTCTTGTCTGGGAATCACTCTCAGCCAGACTCCCATTTTCCAAGTGGTCATGCCTAACTGGTTAGCTGGATACTCAACTATGTGAAGTTAAGTCTCTAAACAGTGTGATAATGGGATAGGGGAGATGATTCATTCACATTCTCTTCAGACCATTACCTTTAGTGTTTTTCTCTTGTGGGAAGACTCCCTCTCAGTATTGTTGCTATGTGGAGAAGACATTGATGCAAGTTGCATAGCCATGTTTGCCTGAGAACTCAAGTCCTTATGATACAGTTTTGATCTCTTTTTAAAAAAAACAATAAATAATTAGGAATTGTCAGGTAGTCAATTCAATTTTATTTTATATAAAGTTGGTTTTCATGACAATGAAAACGTGATAAAATCTTGGGAGAGCTTGCAAACAATAAGTAGGAAAGGATTCTTTCTTCTTTTGTTCTACTATTGCTACTGCTCATTGAGTGTCATTTAAGCAGTCAACACTTGCTAAAAAGTGTGAATCATTAATAACGTATCTGGATATTTGGCTTCCTGTTTGGGGCTGCAGAATACTGAATCAGCACAATCAATTAATTCTCCACATTCAAGAACTGACTCACTTAGCATTTATTTCCAGATAATGGCAGATATATTTTAAGATAATGAAATAAAAGGCGCGCTCCTAATTCAGGATCAGGCATCAATGCAAGTTAGTACAGGTCAAACTGCCCCGACTTCAGAATCTGGAGGATTCCAATGGCTCAAATCTATTTTATCATGCATAATTGTTTTGATATGAGAAATTGCCATCTTTACTTATAGTTGATTAGTGCTATTTAATGTAGATTAATATATTTCAGCCTTCTCAAAACACAATCGCTTACTTTGTACTTTGTGGGAGCAGTATTAATTAGTTCAATAAGCAAAGAGAAAAGGCATTGAAAAATTACTTGCCATTAAATCACAAAGAGCATTAATAACCTAAAAATGTCTACAAAGAAGTAGTCTTAATTATTCAAAATTTGTTCATACATTAGTATCCTGAGACTGCTTTATGAACAAACTCACACATCTGACATATCTTACAACATCAACTGCACAATTTACTCCATCATGAGTTGTCAGGGTGGAAATGGGGAACCAATGTGCCGCACAGAATTGACAGATGAGGATATCTGCACTGTATGACCTAAACAATGGCAGTTTCTCAAATTGGGATTATCCTGCTTCTACACGACAATATGCTGGCTGCAGCGCTACAAGTTGAAACTGTATCAAAGCACAAATCAGACATTGTAAGACCCCTGATCAGTTTACTTGCAATGCCCTTTGACTGTCCTTGAATGCATTCCCTGTCTAGTCTTCAGGAGTGCATAGACAACCTGCAACTTTTAAATAATTTTCTAACCAAACAGCAAATAGCAGTGACAGGCAGCCTTGATTGAACAGTATGATTCAACCAGATTTGATACTGTCCCTTCATTTGGAAAACAAAGTATCAGCAATTGGTATACAATTGATTACTAAAATGGAATTACAATGGAAATGAACTGGCAGAATATATACACTGTACAGGGGCAAACCATCACTTAATGAAAGGTATCAAATTGCTGCATTCAGTAGAAAGAATGTTAAGAGTAATATACAATACATTGTTGCCTACAATTTCAGCATTGAACATTTTTGGGTATCTCACTTGCAGAATGCCAGTGCTGCACACTCAGGTCTGACAGCACCAAATTTTGGGGCTTAACGCTCAATGTCAAGTTGAAGACACAATAGTAGGAACCTGCACAGGTTCATGTGCCAATGTTCAGATCAGTCAGCAATTGAGAAAACACATTTCAGATGCAGTAACGCATGGATACATTCGAAATTATGAACTTTGGTAGAAAAACACAGAATGTCAGGTTTTCTTTTGAATGGTGATAGATTGGGAAATTTTGGGATACATATGCGTTCATTGTGTCATACCCAATGTCTCAGCTTTGGCTTTCTTCTTTATTCTTTTACAGTGGCAACTTCCACAATTCTGAACACCCTTGAGTTTGATTTATTGTTGTCACATGTACCGAGATACAGTGTATTGTGTGCGCTACAGGCAGATCAAACCATGCAAAGTGCATCAAGGTAGCAGAACAGAGTGCAGAATATATTGTTACAGCTGCAGAGAAGGTGCAGAGAGAGAGAGAGATCAACATTAACATTTGAGAGATCCTCTTTGTCAGTAGCTTTGCTTGTATTCAGCTCCTTGACTCAATCAGCTCCACTCCAACACCATTTTAAGAATTCAGTCCAGTGCCACGTTTGCCTGTACTTTTGAACTGGCTGAAAGGTGGCTGCCCCAATACAGGGCCGGTTGTAAAGTTCACAGACTACTATAAGCCAGGAGGCGTATAAGTACTACCATTGAATTAGTCATTCAGCAACCCAGGTAATGTTCGAATCCCACCATGGCAAATGGGAACATCTGGAATTCAAAATTCGACCACCATGACATTATTGTCAATTGGAGTAAAAGCCCATCTAGTTCACGAATGTCCTTTGTGACAGGAAACTATTACCCTTACCTGGTTGGGGTCTGCCTGTAATACCAGACCCACAGTGATGTGGTTGGCTCTTCACAATGGCCCAGGAAGCCATTTTAGTTACATCATCATAAAGGGAATGAAACTGGACAAGTCCCTCAACATCCACATAGATTCTGGAAATGACAGCGGTAAATGTAACCCGGTTGACTCTGGAAAGTCGTTGTTACCAACATCTTGGGCCACTGACAATTGTTTCTCACATAAATCATGTAACAGCCCAATAAAGTGACTACGGGATCAATGTGGATTTTACCAGTTTCCCCATTTCCCCTTCCCGTCCATTATCCCAATCCCAAGCCTCCAACTGGGCACTGCCCTCTTGACCTGTCCATCACCTTTCCCATCTATCTGCACCACCCTCCTCTCCAACCTGTCACCTTCATCTACCTATCACATTCTCAGCAACCTTCCCCCCAGCCCCATCCCCCCTCCCATTTATCTCTCAGCCCACCCAGCCCACAAGCTCATTCCTGATGAAGAGCTTATGCCCAAAATGTCAATTCTCCTGCTCCTCGGATCCTGCCTGACCTGCTGTCCTTTTCCAGCACCACACTTTTTACACAGACGGTATATGGTCAGGATGGGATTACCTTTTGAATCCTCAACTTTGACACTGAACCCCATCAAATTTCATGATATTAGGTCAAACATGAGCATGAAAACATCTTGTTGATTACCATTACCACCACCCCACTCCAAATCCCATTCTTCTTCAATACTCCTTCATGCTCTTGGACCAGCATTGAGGGTGAAAAGGGTGCAGAAAGTATTCTGAGTGGAAGACTTCAATGTCCATCACCAAGAGTGGCCCAGAAGCACCGTGACTAACCGAGCTGGCTGAGTCATGAAGCATGTAACTGCTAAAGTGTGCCTGTAGCAGTTGGTAAGGATTCCTAAAAAAAAGAAACACACCTGACCTCATCCTCACCAACCTAACTGCCATAGATAAATCGGTCCCTGACAACACTGGTAAAAATGACTAACAGACAGTCCTTGCGGAGATCAAGTCCCATCCAAAGATTGAGAATAACCTCCAGCATGTTGTGTGACACTATCATTGTGTTAAATGAGATAGAGTTCAAACAAATCTAGCGACTCAAGACTGGCATGCATGAGACACTGCAGGCCATGAGTAGTTGCAAAATTGTACTCCAACACAATATGCGATGTCATGGCCTGGTATATCCCCCACTCTAACATTACCATCAAGTCGGGAATTCAGCCCAGGTTCAAAGAAGACAGCAGGACAGCATGTCAGGAGCAGTACCAGGCATATCTAAATATGAGGTGCCAACCTGGTGAAGCTACAAAACAGGACTATTTGTGTTCCAAACAACAAAGCAGCAAGTGATAGACAGGACGAAGATATTCCATAACCAGTGGAGCAGAATTAGGCACTGCAGTCCTGCTTCATTCAGTTTTGAATGGTGGTGGATAATAAAACAGCTGAGAGGAAAATCAGGCTTCATAAATACTCCTATTTTGAAGAATGGATGAACACAACACATCAGTGCAAAAGATAAGGCTGAAGCGTTCACAGCAATCTTCAGCTAGAAGTGCTAAGTTGGTTAAGTAACTCGGCCTCCGCTCAAGGTTCCCAGCATCACAGATGCCTATCTTCAGCTAATTTGATTTGCTCCATATGATAGCATGCAGTGGCTGAAGGCACTTGAAATTGCATAGACAATGGACCCCAACATTTTTCATGAAATAGTACGGAAGAACATGTGCTCCAGCTCTTGGTGCACCCTTAGCCAACCTGTTGCAGTACAGGACAGAGCTGCCTGTTTGATTGACACCACATCTACAAATATCTACTGCCTCCACCATATAGATAGTACACACTGCTACCGAAGTTAAAGATTTCTACTACAAAAATCTGCCAACATTACCTTTCAAGCCCACAACTACTTCCACCTAAAAGGACTAGGACAGCTGATATGTAGGAATACCACCACCTGCAAGTTCCCTTCCAAGCCATTCCCCAACCAGACTTGGAAATAGATCACTGTTCCTTCAGTGTCATTGGGTCAAAATCCTGAAATTCCATCCTGAAAGCATCATGGGTCAACCGACAGCAAAAGTACTGCAGTGGTTCAAGAAGGCAGCTTACCACCACCTTCTCTAGGGCAACAAGGAATGGCAATACATGCTGGCCTCGTCAGCGAAGCCCACATCCCATGAATGAATAAAATCAAAATCACAAACAAAGCTTGCCAGGGTTTGGAAGCATCAGATTGTGATCCAGTAGTGGGGAGAGGTGCATAAAATGTTGGTAAGAAAATTGCAAGGAGCTGGAATATCATAAAATTCCTATAGTGCAGAAAGATGCTTTTCGGTCCATTGAGTCCACACCAACCCTTTGAAAAGCATCCCACTCAGGCCCAGTCCCCATTCCCAAACGCCACCTAGCCTACACATCTCTAAACATGCAGACGATTTCAGCATGGCCAATCCACCTAAGTTGCACATCTTTGTACTGTGGGAGGAAACCCTTGCAGACACAGGGAAAATGTCCAAACTCCACATAGACTGCCCAACACTGGAACTAAACCTGGGTCCCTGGCAACGTGAAGCAGCAGTGCTAATCAATGAGCCATTGTATTGCCCATATGATTGGGCACTCACTGTGTAATCAGGAGACAGGGAAACACAATGACTGGGGCCATGGGAATGGGTGGAGATTGGGAGTCAGAGATCTCTCAATTAGCAACAGCAGTGATTAAGTTGATTTCTTGGTGAGGTATGCATCATCACATGCTGTAGTACTGTATTTCCCAAAGGCTGACAGCACTGGTGTTGGTTGTCAATGGTGAAAGCCAAAGTTGCAAGAGAATGCAGAAGTCAGCATTGGAACATTAGCCTTTGTGTCAGTAAATGGCTTAATGCCTCCTTCTGACATTGCAACATTGCTTTTTTGCTCCTGACTGCAGTAGCTTCCAGCTGGCCCTATGCCAATCGCGTTCTCAGAGTGCAGACACTATTTTGCACACAAACCAACCCAAACGTCTGACAGCAGAACCGAATATCTTTAAGCTTCTGTTTAATTACACTTCAATATTTATATAATGCAACAGTAATTGTGCTTCAAAAGTATTTCTCTGCCTGTAAAGAATTTTGAGATGCTGTCAGGTCATGAAAGGTTCTACACAAATGTAAGCATTTTCCATCGTATCTGATTAATGTGGACAAAGAATTTAAAAACCCTGACCCTTGTTCCATTAAATGATTTTGATTTAAATTAACAATGCAATGATAATACTTCTATTATATACACATGAATCGACAGCTGTGGTATTACTGTCCATTTTTGCATTGTCCTTGACAGGGAAGACAGAACTCCACACTCAAATACTTATACACACAACAAAGTCTAATCACCACCTTCTGACAGCCCAGGAAATTGCTAAAAATAGTTGGGAACTGACAGGATACATAGCTCTTTCCTATACTTGGAAACTTGAGTGCTGTGCAATCTCTCACCAAAGGAGTTTGTGATTTTAAATGTAATGTTTGAAAAGGCAACTTTATATTGACTGTGGTGTACAATAGCATCAATGTGGCATCATCATCTCACCACCAACAGATTAAGAAAATAAAACCAATATTAATAGCTAAACATCCCAAGCCACCTCACAGAAGCATTATCAAATTAATTTTGATCACACAGGGAGGTGTTAGGGCAGATGCTGACAAGCTTGGTCAAAATTATAAATTTTGAAAAGCGTCATCAAAAGAAAATGAGTTAGAGAGGCATAGAGATGTAGACCAGGAAATCTATAGCCAAGGCAGCCAACTGTATGGCTAATAACTGAGCAATCAGAAATTAGGGATGTCCAAGACTTGAAGAATCACAGGGAATTGTAGGCTAAAGTCAGTTACAAAAATAAGGATGACAAAGGCCATGAAGGGCTGTCTTGAAAATAAAGTGCGAAAGTGAGGACTGCAGATGCAGGAGATTAGTCAAGAGTGTGGTGCTGGAAAAGCACAGCAGGTCAGGCAGCATCTGAGGAGCAGGAAAATCGACGTTTTGGGCAAAAGCCCTTCATCAGGAAATTTTTCTGGTGAAGGGCTTTTGCCCGAAACATCAATTTTTCTGTTCCTCGGATGCTGCCTGACCTGCTGTACTTTTTCAGCACCGCACTCTTGATTTGTAAATAAAAGGTCACATTTTAAAATAGAGGCAGTGTTTGAGCAGGGGCCGCTGCAGGTCAGCAAACACAACAGTGATGGGGGAAATGGTCAGAGTATCACCAATAGAGTCTGGGATAGACTCAAGTTAAGGGAGAGTACACGGTAAGAGCTCAGTCAGGAGAAATAATTCTTATTTTTATAAAAATTGACAGCTCTCTGCCACATGTTCATCATTGGACCATTCAAACAGATTGTGTTGTATCACCCTTAAACATGACTCTCTAAACTAGTTGGACCTATAACAGTTACTAAAACAAGGACTTTCATAGAATCCCTTCAGTGCAGTGTGAGACCATGTCATCCATTGAGTCTGCACTGACTCTCTGAACAGCATCCCACCCAGACAGTCGCTTATCCTATCCCTGTAACTCCACACTTGCCATGACTAATCCATCTAGCTTATACATCCTTGGAAACTACAGGCAATTTAGCTTGGCCAATCCATCTAACCTGCACATCTTTAGACTGTGGGAGGAAACTGGAGCAACTGCAGGAAACTCATGCAGACACAGGGAGAGCATGCAAACTCCACACAGGCAGTCACCAAAGGTTGGAAACAAATCCAGGTCCCTGATGCTGTGAGGCAGCAGTGCTAAACACTGAGTCACCATGCTTGTCTTTAATACTAGTGGATTTAACTTGGCATTGGAGTAAAATCGGGCAAGAGAGTAAAGGCAAGCTGGATAGGCTGGAACATTTTTCAATGGAGCATGGAAGGTTGAGGTGTGAGGTTTATAAAATCATGATGGACATAGACGAGGTGAACAGCAAAGGTCTTCTCCCTGGGGTGGGGAGTTCAAAACTAGGGGACATATTTTTAAGGTGAGAGGAGAAAGGTTTAAAAGGGGCCTGAAGGGCAACATTTTCACACAGAAAGGGGTTCGTATTTGCCAGAAGAAGCGATAGGTGCTGATAAGGTTATAACATTTAAAAGACATGAGGACAAATACATGAGTAGTATAGCTTTGGAGAAATATGGGCCAAATGCACACAAGTGGAACTAGTTTTGTTTGGGAACCCTGCTCAGCGTGGATGAGTTGGACCAAAAGGCCGGTTTCTGTGCTAAATGACTCCACAACTCTATGACTCTGAATGCAAATGAAATATTTTCTGTTTCTGTTATCTTTCAAGCATTTGTGCAAACACAGGTGTAAGTGAAGATTTCAAAGCATTTTAGATTCCTCTCTCCACATCTGTATATCGTACTTAATGTCAGGACATTTCCAAATTTGGCATGAACTCAAAGGATGGTTGGCAAATTTATTAGCAGCATGTAAACAGAGTGACTGGAAGAAATTTCACCTCTGTCATCTAGATATCTGTTTAGTTGTTATTTATTAGCCATTGTTAACACCTTTGTGGGCACTGTTCCAAGAAGGAAAAGGAATACTTGGAATTCAGTAAAAGTCCTGTAAAGTTTTGAATAGACTGATAAACAAAAGGAACAGTGGTTTTGTTAATAATAGTTTGAAAAAATGCCAGAAAAGACTAATACACATTCTAAGAGTTCCCATCCTAGCTTCCAAAAGACAGTTTGGTCAGCAATTAATGCAATGCCATAATTGACAAAAGATTGCTGATTAATATACAGCCCAGGCAAAGCATTCATTTCATAAAATGTCTTGCCAACTCAACAAATTCCCTCGACTGAACGATAGGAATAAGTTTAGAGAAGAAAGATATCCGAGATTAAGATTAATAAGGGTTCAGTGTCTCCAAGGTTGAAAGCTAATCCTTTACAGAAGTTAGTCTACATCATAAACCATTACTGTACACTTGAAACAATTTGTTTCCTGCAGAAAATGATTGGACAACAAATGCAAAAATATAGAATGCTCAGAGGAAAGAAGCCTTTCCCATTTGTTGGAAAGGTTTAATACTGCATTTCTGTCACTTAGACTCCATCACAAAATCAACAGTAGACACTAGTAGAAAACCTATTTGTAACTGTTTCCTAAATCGGCAATTTTATTCCTCTAAAGTAAAGCTTTACTTTCTCACAAATCGAAGTTCCCAAAGCAGTAAGTTAGTCCCCTTGCACGGAGGAAAAGCAGACTATGTAGTGACAAGCACTCTTCTTTTTTTGATTGCTAATAAATTGGCTCTGCTCCCAAAAACAATTTATCCTTACTGAAACAACACATGTGAAATCTAAAGATAGAAACAGTTAAACAAACTTGACATTTTTTAAACATAAAAAGCTAAATGAATTTAGCAAAATAATAAATAGAAAAACAAGTTGATTTTAAAGGGATGCAAATAGAATGAGGGAAAACAAGCAAGAAATAGTTATGGATGTATAAATCGAAAAAGCAGCAGGAACCATTGAAAATGATGATCAATAGAGTCAAGAAGGACTATATATCACTAAAATACATCCCTTAAGAAGTAACAAGCTAGTGATGGCCATGGATGATAACAATTCTGCTGACACATAAATAACAAAAAGCAAGTTAGGATTAGGGTGGATTCATTGAGTGATGCACAGGATTAAACACACAAGTCACGACTGTGAAGTAGTTGAAATACTAAATAACTGTTTAAACTAAGGAAACCAATATACCCTGGGAACATGATAACAACATTGAGATTAAAACAAAGAAATAAAGACATTTTAGATAGAACGTGTATGTAATTGGTAACTAATAAAACTTAGAGAGTATATGAAATAAAAACAAAGTACTAGAGAAGCTCAGCATGATTGGAAAGACAAAGCTAATGTGATTCCAATATGGATCAAGTCCTTGTAAATTATAGAACAATTAACTAGGTGTAGACATCAGCAATTGATTGGTATGTGGAGTCTCCTCTTGAGAAAATGAGACTAAGGATGCATTATAGAGGTCCTTGAAAATCTGAGTGGTTTCAATGGGGCAGAAATGTTTCCTTTGATGGATGTGAAAATAACCAGCAATACTAACTGTTATATAAAGTCTCTGATGTGATGCTGTGCAGTAGCTTCAAGGTCACAACATGTCGGGTTAGGCACTTGTGGTGCAGTGTTAATGTCCATACTTCTAAGCCAGAAGGATCAGGTTCAAGTCCTACCTGTTCCAGAGGTGTGTAATAACAACACTGACCAGATTAATTAGAAAATAACAAGCTGGATACTAAACAACAAAAAATGAGTTCAAGTTAGTTGCTGGAATCAGCAAATACTGGGAAGTGCTGGATAGCACGGTGGCTCAGGGGTTAGCACTGCTGCCTCACATTTCCAGGGACCCAGGTTCGATTCCAACCTTTGGCAAATGCCCATTGGAGTTTGCACGCTTTCCCTGTGTACATGGATTTCCTTGGAGTGTTCTGGTTTCCTCCCGCAGTACAAAGGTGTGTAGGTTAGCTAGATTGGATTTGTTAAGTTGTCCATAGTGTCTCCAGAGATATGCAGGCCAGGTAAATTAGCCATAGGAAATGCAGGCTTACAGGGATACAGTAGAGGAATGGGTCTTGGTGGGATACTCTTTGGAGGGTTGGTGTGGACTCAATAGTACAAATCACACTGTGGGGATTCTCCAGTAATCCACAGTGATTGGTGTTGGGTCTGTAGTTGTTAACCACTTACACTTAGGAAGCAGAATTTGCAGATGACAGCAATAGTCTGACGTTCCCATTGAGCAAACATGAGTCAAATAAATACTGTGGCTGCACCAGCTGGTCAGCTTGGGAACTCAAATCCAGATAGTACAAAGCCTGCCAGACACAACTCAGGAGAGTGATGAAACACTCCCACAACATTCAATAAACTCAATACTATCCAGGCTAAGGTGTGGAGGTGCCAGTTTTGGATTGGGGTGGACAAAGTTTAAAATCACACAACACCAAGTTATAGTCCAACAGATTTATTTGGAAGTATAAGCTTTCAGAGTGCTGTTCCTTCAACAGGGAGCTAGCAGGGCAGGATCACAGGACACAGAATTTATAGTAAAAGATCAAAATGTCATTCAACTGATGCAAATTATTGAACAATCCGAGATTGCTATTAATTCTTTAATCACTTAGAATGGGTTGCAGGTTTCAACTGACTAATATGTAAATCCCAGAATGCCTTTCAAGTCACATTCCTAAGATAACAAGGTTTTATAAGAAAAGGTGACATCTCAGCTCAGACAATGCATTAAAGGTGTGAGGTTAGAGTCCGTATTCCAACCTTGAGTCAGACTGGTTCTATTTCCAAAGTAGGAATTGATAAAATGTCATGCAGAAGCTCTCTCATATATACGCTCTTTCTCAGACACCCACACTCACAGGCATATTCTCTGTCACATTTGCACGCACACTCTATCAAGGGAAAGAATAGGACCCCTCAAAGCTCAGCAAGGTGGCCTTTGTGTGGAGTCATTGGAGATGGGGGAGATATTAAAACGAGTATTTTGCATCAGTATTTACTGTGGAAATGAACATGAAAGATATAGAATGTAGGGAAATAAATGGTGACATCTTGAAAAATGTCCGTATTACGGAGGAGGAATTGCTGAAATGCATAAACATGAATAAATCCCCAGAACCTGAACATGTGTACCCTAGAACTCTGTGGGAAGTGAGGGAAGTGATTGCTGGGCCTCTTACTGAGATATTTGTATCATCGATAATCACAGGTGAGGTGCCGGATGACTGGAGGTTGGCTAACATGGTGCCACTGTTTAAGAAGGGCGGTAAAGCCAAGCCAGGGAACTATAGACTGGTGAGCCTGATCTCGCTGGTGGGCAAGTTGTTGGAGGGAATCCTGAGGGACAGGATGGACATGTATTTGGAAAGGCAAGGACTGATTAGGGATAGTCAACATGGCTTTGTGTGTGGGAAATCATGTCTCATGAACTTGATTGAGTTTTTTGAAGTAACAAAGAGGATTGATGAAGGCAGAGCAGTAGATGTGATCCATATGGACTTCAACAAGGTGTTCGACAAGGTTTCCCATGGCAGGCTGATTAACAAGGTTGGGTCTCATGGAATACAGTGAAAACTAGCCATTTGGATACAGAACTGGCTCAAAGGTAGAAGACAGAAGGTTGTTCTTCAGACTGGAGACCTGTGACCAGTGGAGTGCCACAAGGATCAGTGCTGGGTCCACTATTTAGTATGTTTGCAGATGACACCAAAATTGGAGGTGTGGTGGACAGTGAGGAGGGTTACCTCAGATTACAACAGGATCTCGACCAGATGGGCTAATGGGCTGAGAAGTGGCAGATGGAGTTTAATTCAGATAAATGCGAGGGGCTGCATTTTGGGAAAGCAAATCTTAGCAGGACTTATACAGTTAATAGTAAGGTCCTAGGGAGTGTTGCTGAACAAAGAGACCTTGGAGTACAGGTTCATAGCTCCTTGAAAATGGAGTCGCAGGTAGATAGGATAGTGAAGGCGGCGTTTGGTATGCTTTCATTTATTGGTCAGAGTATTGAGTACAGGAGTTGGGAGGTCATGCTGCGGCTGTACAGAACATTGGTTAGGCCATTGTTGGAATATTGCGTGAAATTTTGGTCTCCTTCCTATCAGAAAGATGTTGTGAAACTTAAAAGGGTTCAGAAAAGATTTACAAGGATGTTGCCAGGGTTGGAGGATTTGAGCTATAGGGAGAGGCTGAACAGGCTGGGGCTGTTTTCCCTGGAGCGTCGGAGGCTGACGGGTGACCTTATCGAGGTTTACAACATTATGAGGGGCATGGGTAGGATAAATAGACAAAGTCTTTTCCCTGGGGTCGGCGAGTCTAGAACTAGAGGGCATAGGTTTAGGGTGAGAGGGGAAAGATACCAAAGAGGGTGGTACGTATATGGAATGAGCTGCCATTGGATGTGGTGGAGGCTGGTACAATTGCAACATTTAAGAGGCATTTGGATGGGTATATGAATAGGAAGGGTTTGGAGGGATATGGGCCGGGTGCTGGCAAGTGGGACTAGATTGGGTTGGGTTATCTGGTCGGCATAGACAGGTTGGACCGAAGGGTCTGTTTCAGTGATGTACATCTCTATGACTGCTCAAGCTGAGATGTCACTTTTTAAAAATAAAACCTTAAGTTACATCGGGACTGTGACTTAGGGCCATAAAACTTGGGAGTGGGAGTAAGGCCATTCGGGTCATCGAGTCCACTCCGCCATTCAATCATGGCTGATGGGCATTTCAACTCCACTTACCCGCATTTTCCCTGTAGCCCTTAATTCCTTGTGACATCAAGAATTTATCAATCTCTGCCTTGAAGACATTTAGAGTCCCAGCCTCCACTGCACTCTGTGGCAATGAATTCCACAGGCCCACCACTCTCTGGCTGAAGAAATGTCTCCGCATTTCTGTTCTGAATTTACCCTCTCAATTCTAAGGCTGTGTCCACGGGTCCTAGTCTCCTCGCTTAACGGAAACAATTTCCTAGCGTCCACCCTTTCCAAGCCATGTATTATCTTGTAACTTTCTATCAGATCTCCCCACAAGCTTCTAAACTCCAATGAATACAATTCCAGGATCCTCAGTCGTTCCTCGTATATTAGACCTACCATTCCAGCAATCATCCGTGTGAATCTCCATTGGACACACTCTAGTGCCAGTATGTCCTTCCTGAGGTGTGGGGTCCAAAACTGGACACAGTACTCCAAAGCTAACCAGAGCTTTATAAAGTCTCAGTAGCACAACGGTGCTTTTATATTCCAACCCTCTTGAGATAAATGACAACATTGCATTCGTTTTCTTAATCATGGACTCAACCTGCATGTTTACCTTTAGAGAATCCTCAACTAGCACTCCCAGATCCCTTTGTACTTTGGCTTTAAATATTTTCACACCGTTTGGAAAGTAGTCCATGCTTGTATTCTTTTTTCCAAAGTGCAAGACCTCGCATTTACTCACATTGAATTCCATCAGCCATTTCCTGGACCACTTTCTCAAACTGTCTAGATCCTTCTGCAGCCTCCCCACTTCCTCAGTACTACCTGCCTGTCCACCTAACTTTGTATCATCGGCAAACTTCGCTAGAATGCCCCCAATCCCTTCATCCAGATCATTAATATATAACATGAACAGCTTCAGCTCCAACACTGAACCCTGCGGGACACCGCTTGTCACCGGCTGCTATTCCAAAAAAGAACCTTTTATCCCAACTCTCTGCCTTCTGTCAGACAGCCAATCCTCAATCCATACCAGTAGCTCACCTCGAACACCATGGGCCCTCACCTTGCTCAGCAGCTTCCCTTGTGGCACCTTATCAAAGGCTTTTTGAAAGTCTAGATAGACCACACCCACTGGGCTTCCCTGATCTAACCTACTTATCACCTCTTCAAAAGAATTCCAACAGGTTTGTCAGGCACGACCTCCCCTTACTAAATCCATGTTGACTTGTTCTAATCCGACTCTGCTCTTCTAAAAATTTAGAAACCTCATCCTCAACGATGGATTCTAGAATTTTACCAACAACTGAGCTTAGGCTAATTGGCCTACAATTTTCCATCTTTTGTCTTGATCCTTTCTTGTACAAGGGGGTTACAACAGCGATCTTCCAATCACCCGGGACTTTCCCTGACTCTAGTGACTTTTGAAAGATCTCAACCAATGCCTCCACTATTTCCTCAGCCATTTCTCTCAGAACTCTAGGTTGTAGCCCATTGGGCTAGGAGATTTAACAATTTTAAGACCTTTTAGCTTTTCTAGCACTTTCTCTTTTGTAATGGCAACCATACTCAACTCAGCCCCATGACTCCCTTTAATTGTTGGGATAAAGAAAGAAGTTCTTCTTGAAAGAAGTTCTGCGATTTACATATTAATCAATTGAAACCTGCAACCCATTCCAAGTGATAATAGGCTTAACAGCAATCTAGGTTTGTTCAATACCCATTGGTTGTATGACATTTTGATCTTTTACTATAAATTCTGTGTCCCCTGATCCTGCCCCAATGGCTGCCTGACAAAGAAGCAGCGCTCTCAAAGCTTGTACTTTCAAATAAACCTGTTGGACTATAACCTGGTGTTATGTGATCTTTAACTTTATCCAGACTAAAGCAGCCTGGATTGGCACCTCATCCATCATCCATATATGGCATCTGTCATGTGTAATGTATATAAAATACTCCAAATTAAATTATCAAGGATCCTTTAACAGCAGATATCAAACTTCCTACTATTACCATCAAGAAAGGGAAACAAATGCAAGCAATCAGCTGCAGTTCCAAGTTCTCCTCAAAGCCAAAACTGACTTGTAACTACATTGCCTTTCTTTCACTGTCACTGGGTCAAAGTCCTAACAGTACTGTGAATGTAAATACTCCAGATGAATTGCAATGGTTCACTGCCTTTTGCATTAAGGCAAGGGCAATGTATACTTGCCAAGTCAGTCACTTCTACATTCAAAGAAGGAACAAATCTTTTTAAAAGTAAAACTATGGGGGAGTCAGACAAAACACAGGAAGATATTAACAAACTTGCAGAATGGACCTGCATTTGAGAAAGGAACTTCAATTTAGGCACAGTTGAGGTAGATTAGTCAGAAGAATGAGGAGGGCACAGATGATTGCATGCATACAAACATGTGAATTAGAAGCAGGAGTAGGCCATTCAGCTCCTCAAGTCTGTCCTGCCATTCAAGCCAAAGCCTCAACTCTTCTTTTGTGCAAACTCATCTTAGTTCAAAACTCTGGCTACCTTCTCTTTAACTATGTCCAATGATCCAGTCTCCACAGAATTCTGCATGCTCACTATGTTCTGGGAGAAGGAGCTCCTTTGCATCTCAGTTTTGAGTGACTACCCTCTTACTATAAATGGAAACTAATGGAAACATCTTCCCAACATCTACCCCTTGAAATCTCATATGTTTCAATAAGACCTCCTTTATTTTTCTGAACTTTAATGAAGAAGATTTATAGATGTGCTTGATGAGTCAGCCTCTTCCCCCCAGGAAGCTGCCTAGTGAATCACTTTTGAACTGCTTCCAATAACAGTTTATCCTTCCTGAAATACATGGGGCAAATCTGTACATAACACTCTGGTGCGCCACAGCAATACCCTGCACAATCGTAAAAAGACTTCCCTATTTTTAGTCTCCAAGTCCTTAACAACGAAGGCCGAAATTCCATTTGCCTTTCTAATTACTTGCTGGACTTGCATGCGAAGGTTTTGTGCTATATGCGTAAGGACACCCTAACCCTCCATGCTGCATTTTCATTGAGTCTTTTTTTATTTAAATAACAGTCTGCCTTTTGATTCTTCCACCAAATTGCATGACTTCTCCCTTTCCTTCATTAAACCCATCTGCCAAGATTTTGCCCACTCACTCAACCTATCTAATTCTCTTTTCAAATTCCTGATATCCTCATAAAAACATACTCTCCTATTTAATTTTGGATCATTAGAAAATTTGGATACATTATACTCTGCCCTTCTTCCAAGTTTTTACTCTTTTAAGAGGTTTGATTTTGATCAACGAATAAGTGTTGGTTGCCCGAAACATCACTAAGTCCTTCAAGGTAGCTACTGAAGCACATGACTCGAGTTAGATGCAGTCCTGATACGAGAAGACGAGTCAGCATAGAGGCCAGAGGGATACATTTCCAAAAAGCTAACTCATCACAAAAAAGAAATACTTAGTGGAGAAAGATACTCTGGGTTTGTTACTGGCTCCTAAATGTTTTTCACAGTATGTGTTTGTCACAGATACAGGGAAACATTGGTATCGACTAATCACAACCTAAACGTTCCCATTGCGGAAACATTCAAGACCAGAATGTAAGACTTTCTCGATGGATTCTGCCTTTGCAGCCCCATGTCTTAAGAATTGTCCAAGTTGCTGGAAAAAATAATCAGATTGCTGATCCTTTGACTATGATTTAAGTTTGTTTTTGAGTACCAGATGGCATCAGCATTAAATGCAGAATTTACCTGAAAAAAATTAAATGATAGCAGATGTGGGTTTGTCTCAATTTTCTTTCACATTTTTGCTTTGTTTACATTTTGTAATGGGATGAAGGCGTTATAAAGAAACTTTGTTTTTTTTGTTTGGAACATTAATGTGAAAGGATTGTGGATATGAATCCGTTTCTCTTCCCAGGTCATGGAAAGGACAATGGGACTATTTATTTAAAAAGTCACTTCGTGGAAATCATATGGCTGAAGCAAATTGCTGGCATCTATTTATAGGAAACCAGGTGACAGCGTTTATAGCTGTCAGGAGTTTCTTTGTTTTAAGATTGCTTAGATTTCTGCTGGGTTATAGCCTACTGAGAAAAAAAGAGCCAAAATGCTTGAGACTACCTACCTCATTGGAGTTACTATTACAGCTCTATCACTTTAGAATTGTTCAGCTCAGCCTCGGCCTTTCTGAGAATTCAGTTCAACAATTGCAATCCTATTCCAGCTGTTCTCCGACAATGTGTCTGAAAGAGTTTGTCTCAACAATTCTTGAGTGAACTGCGCTTCCTGTGTTTGGTGATATCTCTCTACATGTGCTCGGGCACCAACCTAAAGCCATCTTGAAAATTTCACACCTAAATTCTTTGAGGCAGTAACAAGCAGAGGGGAAGTAGATAGAGGGGAAGAAATGGAGGTATTATATTTGGAATTTCAGAAGGCACTTGCTAAGGCATCACCCTTTAAGCATCTTAATAAGACCCCATGGTTTTGGAGGTAGCTTGTTAGCACAGATAGGGTTTTGGTTAATTAATAGGTGACAGAGAATTGGGGAGCGCATTTTAAGGATGGCAACATTTTATAGAATCCCTACACTGTGGAAACAGGCCCTATGGCCCATCAAGTCACACAATTCTCCGAAGAGCATCCCACCAAGACCCACCTCATTCCTGTAACCCTCCATTTCTCATGGCTAATCCACCTAGCCGCACATCCTTGAACACTAGGGGCAATTTCCAATGGCCAATCTGGCAGGGCAAAAGTGAAGACTGCAGATGCTGGAAATCTAAGTCTAGATTAGAGTGGTGCTGGAAAAGCACAGCCAGTCAGGCAGCATGCGAGGAGCAGGAAAATCAATGTTTCGGACAAAAGCCCTTTGTCAGGACCAATCCACCAATGGCCAATCCACCTCACATGGAGAAAGTGAGAACTACAGATGCTACAGAGTCAGAGTCAAAAACTGTGGAGCTGGAAAAGCAAAGTAAGTTGGGTCGTGTAAAACCTGCACCCACACCTCCCTCCAAGGCCCCAAAGCATCTTTTTACATCCGGCAGAGATTTTCCTGCACACCCATCCATCTCATCGACTGTTTCCGTTGCTCTCAATGTGGTCTCCTCTATATTGGGGATTATGGAAAGCCAACTCACGGAGCTGTTCAGGGAACATCTATGGGACACATTACAGCAAACACCCCACCACTCTGGGACCAACCACTTCAACTCCCCCTCCCATTCCTCCAATGAAATGCAAGCCCTGGGCCTCCTCCACTGCCAAACCAAAGCCAACCAACAACTGGAGGAAGAACGTCTCATCTTCTGCCTTGGGACCCTAAAATCACATGGTATCATCGTCTTCACAAGTTTCCAATTCTTCCCTCACTCCACCTCATCACAGATCCAACTCTCCAACTCAGCACCTCCCTCTTGACCTGTCCATCTTCCTTCCCACCTATCCACTCCACCCTCCCTTCACTATTAATCCCCACCTGCATCCACCTATCGCCTTCTCAGCTACCTTCCCCCCAGCCCCACCCTCACCCCCTTATTTATCTCTCAGACCCCTCCACCTCCACGATGAAGGGCTTATTCATGAAACATCACTTTCCTGCTGCTCGAATGCTGCCTGCCTTGTTATGGTTTTCCAGCACCACACCTTTCAACTCATTTCACTTAACCTGCACATCTTAGGAAGAAACTGAAGCACTCAGAGGAAACCCACGCAGAGATGAGGAGAATTTGCAAACACCACACAGACAGTCACCTGAGGCTGGAATTGAACCCAGGTTCCTGGCATTGTGAGGCTGTAGTGCTAGCCACTGAGCCACTGTGCTACAAGACAACTTGTAACTAGTGCATTGTCACAGAGACTAGTAGTGGGGCCACGATTATTTTATATATATTTGAATATGGAAAGTGAACATAGTACAAACAGCTTTGTGGATGACAAGTGAATGCCAGAGCAGGATCCAAGAGCCAAATGGCCTATTCCTGCTCCTAGTTCTTATGTTATTAAGAAACAAAGAGTCTGCAGATGGATATAGACAGCTTAAGTGAATGGGCAAAAACACAACAGGTGTAATATGAGAGGTTGAGCACTTTGAAAGAAAGAATAGAGGAGCCAATCATTATACAAATGTAGAAACACAGCTGAAAGCTCGGAAACAGAGGGATTTGGGAGTCCTCATCCTTGAATCACAAAAAGCTAGCATCCACGTTCAGCAAATATTAGGGAAAGCAAATGGAATGATGGCCAATATTTCAAAACAAATGGAATATGAAGATAGGAGAGGTTTTGCTTAAACTATACAGCGCACTCATCAGAGCATAACTGGAATACTGAGAACAGTTTTGTGCCCTTTATCTAAAGAAAAATATCCTGGCATTGGAAACAGTCCAGAGAATGTTTGCTGATACCAGGTGTGAAGAGAGCAAATTATTGCAGATACCGGAATCTGCACTGAAAATGGAAAATGCTGGAAACTATAGCGAGTTAGGCAGCATTTGTGGAGAGACCAAGTTAACACTTTGAGTCCTGGTGACCCTCCATGGATGCTACCTGACCTGCTGTGATTTCTAGGTATGGAGAGGCTGTTCCTATAAGGAGAGATTGAGTAGATTGGGTTTATACTCATTGATTATAGTAGAATGAAAAGCAGCCTTAATGAAACATGCAAGATTCCTTGGGGACATGACAGGGTAGATGTAAAATGATTATTCTGCCCTTGAGAGAGAGAGTTTAGGGCCAAAGGGACTAATCTCACAATAACGGGTCACACACTTAAGCCAGATATGAGAAGGAATTTTTTCTTTCAGAGGGTAGGAAATCTGTGGAATCCTTTACTGCACTGCGCAGTTCAGACTGAGGTATCAAATATATTCAAGGCTGAGACAGCCAGATTTTATCATAAATAGGGAAATCAAGGGTCATGGTGGAAAGGCAGGAAAGTGATGGTAATGAATTTCAGATCAGCCAGGATCTCTCAGAATGGCACAGCCGACTTGATAAGCTGAATACCCTACATCTGCTTCTATGTCTTATGGTCTCATCGTTTCTTCCCTTCGAGGACTCATGGTTATTGCTCTAAGTTTTTTTTAAAGCTAATCATTATTTTATTCACTGCTTGATGTCTGTACTGGGTTGTTCAAAGGGTTAAATATTTATACCTCTTGTAGTGATTGTAATGAGTTAAGCCAGGTGGACTTCATAGAATATGAGTTCCCTGATCAGGGACCCCTGGCTGACGCATAGAAACAGGAGTGCCAAAGGTTCTGTTCACTCTGAGAGCTGGCTCTGAGGAAGCTGGACCAGTGTCATGTACTATACATGTGGGGAAAAAAAATGACTTAAAGTGGGGTCCCACAGGCTTCAGTGTTGGGGCTGCAGCTGTTCACTTTATATATTAATGATCTGGATGAAGGGGCTGGGGACATTCTGCTGAATGTGGCCAATGATACAAAGTTAGGTGGACAGGCAGGTGGTACTGAGGGAGGCTGCTGAAAGATTTGTACATCCAGGAAATGGCTAATGAAATTCAATATGAGCAAATGCGAGGTCTTGCACTTTAAAAAAAGATTACAGGCATTGGCTATTTTTTAAATGGTGAGAAAATTAATAAAGCCAAAGTATGAAGGGATCTTGGAGAGCTAGTCCAGGATTCTCTAAAGGTTGATTTGCAGGTTGAGTCCATGATTAAGAAAGCAGATGTAATGTTGTCATTTATCACAAGAGGGTTGGAATATAAAAGCAGCAACGTGCTTCTGAGACTTTATAAAGCTCTGGTTAGGCCCCATTTAGAATACTGTGTCCAATGTTGGGCCCCACACCTCAGGAAGGAAATACTGGCACTGGAGTGTGTTCAGCGGTGATTCACATGGATGATCCTTGGAGTGGTAGGCCAAAATATAAAGAATGGCTGTGGATCCTGGGATTATATTCATTAGAGTTTAGAAGGTTGAGGGGAGATCTAATAGAAACTTACAAGATAATGCATGGATTAGAAAGGGTGGATGCTGGGAAGTTGTTTCCATTTGGGAGGGAGACTTGGATCAGGGGGCACAGCCTTAAAATTAGAGGGGCTGAATTTAGAATGGAAATGAGGAGATATTTCCTCAGCCAGAGAGTGGTAGGCCTGTGGAATTCATTGTCACAGAATGTAGTGGAGGCCAGGGCGCTGGGTGTCTTCAAGGCAGAGATTGATAAATTCTTGATCTCGCAAGGAACTAAGAGCTACAGGGAGAGTGTAGGTAAGTGGAATTCAAACGCCAGTCAGCCATGATTAAATGGCAGAGTGGACTCGATGGGCTGAATGGCCTTGCTTCCACTTGTATGTCTCATGGTCTTATGGTTTTATGGACTTGATGATGGGATACCGGCCTCTGTGGAGTTATCTCACGTCCACATTTCAAACTGTGTGTTAACCTGCTTTGCATTTTTGCTCCATAAGTCTTGTTTTATAACAGAGCAATCATGGACTTGTTGATTAAGGAAATATGAGAGAATTCTTATTTAAAATCTTAATATGGAGAAGGTATTCAATTGCTCATATCGGGAATTCAGTAAATCAATTAAATATATGTTGTGACCAGTTGAGTAGTGAGACTAAAGAAGTGCACGACTCTAACTTCGATTGTAACAGTAATCTGAGCCTCCATTTAAGAAGCTGAAAATGTGTTGCTGGAAAAGCACAGCAGGTCAGGCAGCATCCAAGGAACAGGAAATTCGACGTTTCAGGCATAAGCCTCCTGATGAAGGGCTTATGCCCGAAACGTCGAATTTCCTGTTCCTTGGATGCTGCCTGACCTGCTGCGCTTTTCCAGCAACACATTTTCAGCTCTGATACTTCAGCATCTGCAGACCTCACTTTCTCCTCCATTTAAGAAGCCCAGGATTCATATTCTTTATTACCATTTGTGTTAATCAGTCTGCTATGTTCAAATATTTGTACAAACACTCCCAAATTTCTATTGATGCCCCCCTTTAAAAGTTATCATTTAGCACTGTCTGCTTATTCTTCCAGCAAATCTGATCATATATTCCCATTCCTTCATTTTTGCTGTTACAAAATCCTGGTTCACTCTACCTTTACTGTATAGGGGAAGCATTTTCACCATCTGGTCTAACTTGACTCTAATATCACAGAACACTTTCCTCTTCTCATATGCTCTTCTGCTGAAACCTTCATTTATATCTCCAATACTTGTAGATCTAAATACTTTTACAAAGCACTCCCATCTGGATCCCCACATTCTATACTCAGTAAAGAACTTGAAGCCAAGTAAAATTCTTAGTTTCCACCAAATCCCATTCCTCTGCCACCCTTATTTTAGCTGACCTATAGTAACACCCGGTCAAACAACATTCTGACCTTAAAATTACTATCTTTGTTTTCAAATCTCACCAATTTTTACAGACGCATTATAGAAAACATTCTATCTGAATGCATCGTGGCTTGGTATGGCAGCTATTCTGCTCAGGATCGTAAGAAACTACAGTGAGTTGTGAACATAGCCCAGTCCATCACACAAGCCAACCTTCCATTCATCGACTCCATCTATACTTCTCGATGCCTCAGAAAGGCAGCTAACGTCATCAAAGACCCCTCCCACCCCAGTTATAACCTCTTCCAACCTCTTCTGTCAAGCAGAAGATGCAAAAGCGTAAACATGTGGACCAACAGGTCCAAGAACAGCTTCTTCCCCGCTGTTATTACACTTCTGAATGGACCTCTCAAATTTCAAACCTAATATTGATCTTGCTTTTGTGCATGTTCTTTGCAGCCATAACCTTGTATTCCTTGCTCTATTCTATCACCCTATGACCTTTGTAAGGTATGACCTGTCTGTACTGCATGCAAAACTAAGCTTTTCACTGTATGTAGGTACATGCGACAATAATAAATCCGATCACACTGTGGCCTTGCCCTACTTCTGTAATTTTCTCCAACCCCAGAAGCACTTGAGACATCTTCTGACTTCTAATTCTAGCCTTTCAGGCATCCCCAGTTAAAAGCGTTCCATCATTGGTGGCTAGTTGCCTAGGCCCCATTCTGAAATACCCTTCCTACGAGACACCATCACACTATTGCACTTCCCTCCTTTAAAACACTGTTCAAAACCAACCTCTTTGACAAAGCTTTAGTCTATTTGGACTAATATCTCCCAATGAGGCTCACTGTCACAGTTTGATTTGTAATGCTGCTCTGAAGGGTCTTGGCATGTTTTCCTAGTTTAGATGCATTATTCAATTTTTTTCTGGGCCACAGCAGTTCCCCACTGCTAACACAGCATGAGGGAAGGCATTAAATGCTGGTCTTAGCAGCATTTGTGACATGCTGAGGAAAAGTTTTTAGAATTCAAATATACAGGATGTTTAAAGAACAATATTCAAAATAATGCATTCAAGGTTATTCAGAGTGAACTATTAAACAATGTAAGAGCCCCAAAGACAACAGTCTGACATTTTCCATCAGCACCAAAACAGCTACTTAACACACCCTCTATCACATCACCTCGCTGCCTCCTTTTCTGCTTGTAAAGAGGCCAGCACGCCAGGATGATGCTGCACACCTTGCCCAGATTATATTGGAGGGTCAGCTGAGTGACCAATACATTACATCACAAAGATGCTGCACTCTGACATCTTTCCCATCCCAGACCCACATCAATCAGTCGAAGTATCATTGAATTCAGTGCAGTCTGTAGTGATTATAAGGAGGTCAGCCAGGGGACCATATAGAATACAAATTCCCTAACTGGGTCTGTTAATCTGGTCCAATCAGCGAATCCTGCCTGACAGATAAAAAAAAAGGAGTAAAACAAAAAAGTAAAAATAACCAGGAGATAACAGGGGATTCAGAAAAAAAAGATAAAAAAGAGGAGTGTCAGACATCTGTTCACTCTGCAGCTGGTTCTGAGGGAGCTAAATCACTGTCAAGGACTTTCCACATAAATAAAGGACAACTTGGTGATGGGATACCAGTCTCTTTGGCATTATTTTGACAGTTCATTGTCGTATTTATATTAGAAATGATCCAACAATGTTCCCCTCGTCTCACATCGTGCTTGGCAATTCCACAGGTGATGGAATGCTTCTAACCAGCATGTTCATCCTTGAAGTCACTGTCATCCCAGTGTTGCAGCGGTTAGCAGCAATGCTAGATTTGCAAGGACCACTGGCCCAGTGTGATATGCCGTTAGTTGCATTTGATATCCTAGCACCTCAAGTTCAATTTAGGCTTTGAACTGGAGTTTAGCAGAATAAGACCGGACTCGATTGAAACATATAAGATACAACTTTAACCCTCTCCTGTAACCTACACACTAGCTTATCAATTCAGAGTGAATCATATCTGAATGAGACCTTGCTGAAGAGTCTAAGTGAAGTCCATCTTGATAAATTGACTTCTTTGAACAGCAAGGAAACAAATACATTGAACAACATTGTACAGGCTGCCCATATTTAGTAAGATCTGCCAAATTGTTTCCAGGACCTGCGCAATGTACACTGTCACAGTCCAGCTCTATACACGTGAACATTTTCCATATCAGTGTGCACTAATACGATTCTACATCACTTCCACTGATCATGTTATACACAGAAAACCAAACAGTTGACAATCGATTAAACATTCCTATGTGCCCAGTGACATTATTAACAACTTCATTACTAGTAGCTGACAATACTGGAACACCAAAATTAGGTCTGTGATCTAATTAAAATACAGCAGCAAAAGGAAATATTCTTGAAGTGTGGACCCAGTTTCTATAAAGCTGCACCCTAAATAAATAATGAATATTTAGATCCAAGTATTCAAAATGTCATCACATTTATATGGCATTAATGACGCATACTAATGTTGATAAACACTGAGCTAAACATTTAAGAAAAATGGAAATTTTCTGTTCACAGGAGGTGATGACATAGATGACCACAATGGATGATGATTTAATGATTAAAAGGATCAGAAAATGTGGTCCATACACATGGAACTACAACACAGAGTCTAATTTTGCACAAGTTCTTTTAGACCAACCTGAAGAAGTCTTGCACAAAGCAACTTTAGCTTTAGTTAAATATTAGGATGGATTAAAAATTATTAATTATAAATAATTTTCAGTATGTTTTGGAAGGGATGGATTTAGCACACCAATGGAGATCAGCTATTTTAAGAATTTGTTTCAGTGGGTTAAATTTTACACCTTTATGGTTAAATGAGAGTTGCATTGAATTTTTGGAGACATCCTCACATGGTCCAGTGAAATCCTTCACCTTATTTTTTCAAATGTGCCTCATTAACTATCTACACTTCCCTGTGATATCCTTTATGTCTATTTCTGGCCCTGTCTTAACACACATTCCCAGAACAACTTACCACTCACAGGATATCTGCTGAAAGACTAGCATGTCTGATGACTGGACCATCGTTAAAAGGCTGCTGTGCACTTAGACAAGTGCTGTCAATCCTGTATCACCTAACCAACAACATCATTAAAAATCACACAACACCAGCTTATAGTCCAACAGGTTTATTTGGAAGTGCTTGCTTTCAGAGCGCTGCTCCTTCATCAGGTAGCTAGTGGAGTAGGATCATATGACACAGAATTTATAGCAAAATATTATAAATGATGCAATACACTGAAAAAACCTAGAGTGCTGTTAAGTCTTCATCTTTTAGAATGTGCAGCAGTTTTTGTTCATTAATATGTGAATCCCAGAACCTCTTTCAAGTCACATTCCCAAGATAACTTAAGGTTTTATAAAAAAAAATGTGACATCTCAGCTCAAACAATGCATTAAAAATGTGAGGTTAGAGTCTGTATATATTCCCATCTTAAAACTCACACTGTCACACAGACCCTCTCTCATATACATGCCCTGTCTCTCAGGCATACACAAACTCACACCCATGTGCACATACTCTCACAGGCATATACTTCATCACACTTTCAAGTACACACACACACACACACACACTCTCTCTCTCTCTCTCTCTCTCCCTCACATGTCACATCATATAAGGCTATGGGATGAATTTGCTCTTGCAGAAGTATAATTGTAGATACATTCTATTTTGTTCAAAAAGCACACAATCTGTAGGCAGTCAATATTTTTTATTATCCATGTGATATTTTCTAATTTCCTACTTTGGAAAAAGAACTAGTCTGACTCAAGGTTGAAATACAGACAGAATCTAACCTCACACCTTTAATGCATTGTCTGAATTGAGGTGTCACCCTTTTTTTTATAAAGCCTTAAGTTATCTCAGGAACATGACTTGAAAGAACTTCTGGGATTCAGATATTAATGAATTGAAACCTGCAGTCCATTCTAACAGCAATCTAGGTTTGTTCAACACATTGCATCAGTGTATGACGATGTGATCTTTTGCTATAAATTCAGTGTCCTATGATCCTACTCTACTAGTTATCTGACAAAGGAGCAGCGGTCCAAAAGTTTGTATTTCCAAATAAACCTGTTGGACTATAATCTGGTGTCATGCGATTTTTAACTTTGTCCAGCCCAGTCCAACATCAGCACCTCCATTTCGCAGCAACGTAATGATGCACAAAACCATCACATACAGTCAAGCGGCTGGATAATTCCAAACATAAGCTGATATTACAGCTAGCAAAAAAGTGAACACAAATAAAATCAGAGGTTGCCATTCACCTCCACAAAGGAAATCAAAGGTCGGCAACACGACCAATAATTATTTCACAGGCCATAATATTTTGCTGCACCCAATTCTCATCTTTTAAAACTGAGTGTCAGTTAGGGATTCGGGATCAGTGGTGCTGGAAGAGCACAGCAGTTCAGGCAGCATCCAAAGTACAGCGAAATCGACGTTTCGGGCAAAAGCCCTTCATCAGGAGTGTCAGTTAGGCTCTGTCTGCCTCAAAATGCTTGCTACAGCTGAGTTCTGTAACCATAAGGAGAGTTGCCTCCGTCTCGTTATCCTCAACCAAATGTTCTTCTTCCCCCTGCTTCTCAGCATCTATCACATCACCTCGCTGCCTCCTTTTCTAATTGTAAAGAGGCCAGCACACCAGGATGATGTTGCACACTGTGCCCAGACTATACTGGAGGGTCTGCTGAGTGCCCCAATACATTACATCACAAAGGGAGAGAGCCTGCTGCACTCTGACACCTTTCCCATCCCAGACCCACATCAATCAGTCAAAGTATCAATGAATTCAGTGCAGTCCATCGTCATATTTATTTGAGAATGATGCAATAATATTCTCTTCATCTCACATCACCAAGTTGAACCTAAGCTTGGATCCACTTGAGTTTAGATAAGTAAGATACAATATGAAATATAACCTTAGCCCATTCCTATAGTCTGCATGCTCTCTGATGCTGTTCCACATAACCCCCTCATAATATAAACTTCCTATCACTTGTTCCCACCTCCAAAAGTGCCTCAGTTTTCCCACTGCCCCAGCAGTGTCAGTGTCAGAGTCTCTGACTTGTTCTGGTTGTGATCTCCCCACTGTCTGTACAGGCCCTCCTTGCACTCTCCTTAATAGTTAACAGATGTACCCCCAGGACTGTTTTCGAACCAGACTTCTGAGCAACTGCAATGAGCAGCCTCACAAATATATTTATTGACTTGACTTCCCCAGCCTTCTGTGTTAGAGAATTCCGCAGGTTCACAATCCTCCCAATCTGCCTCCTGCTTCTAGACTCCCCAATCTGGGATACATCCTCCCTGCATACAACACAGAACAATACAGCGCAGAACAGGCCCTTCAGCCCTCGATGTTGCACCAATTTGTGAACTAATCTAAGCCAATCCCCGTGCACTATCTCATTATCATCTATATGCTTATCCAAGGACTGTTTAAATGCCCCTAATGTGGCTGAGTTAACTACATTGGCAGGTTGGGCATTCCACGCCCTTACCACTCTCTGAGGAAAGAACCTTGCTCTGATATCTACCTTAAATCTATCACCCTTCAATTTGCAGCTCTGCCCTCTTGTACAAGCTAACGTCATAGGAAAAACACTCTCACTATCCAGATTAGAGTGGTACTGGAAAAGCACAGCAGGTCAGGCAGCATCCAAGGAGCAGGAAAATTGACATTCCAGGCAAAAGCTGATTTTCCTGCTCCTTGGATGCTGCCTGACCTGCTGTGCTTTTCCAGCACCACTCTAATCTTGACTCTGATCTCCAGCATCTGCAGTCCTCACTTTCGCCTGCTCTCACTGTCCATCCTATCGAATCCTCTGATCATTTTGTATGTTTCTACTAAATACCCTCTTAGCCTTCTTCTCTCCAATGAGAACAGACCCAAGTCCCTTAGCCTTTCCACATAAGTCCTTCCCTCCAGATAGGCAAAATCCTGGTAAATCTCCTCTGCACCTTTTCCAATGCTTCCACATCCTTCCTATAATAGGACGACCAGAACTGTATACAATATTCCAAGTCAGGCCGCACGAGCGTTTTGTATAGTTGCAGCAGGACATCACGGCTCCAGAACTCAATCCCTCTACCAATGAAACCTAAAACACTTTATGCCTTCTTAACAGCACTATCAAACCTGGGTGGCAACTTTTAGGGATCTATGTACATGGACTCCAAGATCCCTCTGCACATCCACACTACCAAGAAGTTTTACATTGACCCAGTATTCTGCCTTCCTGTTATTCGACCCAAAGTGAATCACATCACATTTATCTGCATTGAACTCCATTTGCCACCTCTCAGCCCAATTCTACAGTTTATCGAAGCCCCTCTGCAACCTGCAACATTCTTCCACACTGTCACTACTCCACCAACTTTAGTGTCAGCTGCAAACTTACTAACCCATCCACCAATGCCTGTGTCTAAGTCATTTATGAAAATGACAAACAGCAATGATCCCAAAACAGATCTTGTGGCACACCGCTCGTAACTGGACTCCAGGCTGAATATTTCCCATCAACCACCACTCGCTGCCTTCTTACAGAAAGCCAGTTTCTAATCCAAACTGCCAAATCACCCTCAATCCCATGCCTCTGCATTTTCTCCAACAGCCCACCACGTGGAAACTTATCAAAGACTTTACTGAAGTCCATGTACACCACGTCATCTGCCCTACCCTCATCCACATGCTTGGTCACCTTCTCAAAAAACTCAATGAGGTTTGTGAAACGCGAACCTGCCCTTGACAAAACCATGTTGACTATCTCCAATTGAATTGTTGCTTGCTAGAGGATTATAAATCCTATCTCTTACAATCCTTTCCAAAACTTTTCCTACACATAAGGCTCGCTGGTCTAAAAATGCCTGGGTCATGTCTACTGCCCTTCTTGAACAAGGGCACATTTGCAATTCTCCAGTCCTCTGGTACTAAACCACCGGGAACAACACAGTTTCTGCATTCGCCGCAGACAATTCCGCCCCCAGAGTTGCCATCACCGCGTCTACTTCTGCCCCCAGTGACATCACTCGCCTGCACAATGACCACGCCGCATGTGTCTCCTACCCCGCACCAATCTCTGCCCCCACGCCTTACCCCACCCCCACGCCAAACCCCACCCCACGCCCAGCTGCAGCCCCACACCAGGTCCTAGCTCCCAGCCCTGTCATATTTTCACCATCCCTCCAGACTTCCCCTTCTCTGAGGATGAAAGATCAGTCCTCAGCAGAGGCCTCACCTTCATTCCCCTACGTTCTTGGATTAACGAGTTCAACATGCGGCGACATATCGAACAATTCTTCCGCCGCCTTCGCCTCCGCGCCTACGTCTTCAACCAGGACTCTCGCCCACCCACTGACGACCCCTTCTCCCACCTTCAACACACCCCAACCACCTGGACACCCCATGCTGGCCTCTTACCCGCCCTCATCTCTTCATAGCCAACTGCCGCCTCAACCTCTCCACCCCTCTCACCCACTCCAAACTCTCACCCTCGCAACGTGCAGCCCTCCACTCCCTCAGTTCCAACCCCAACCTCACTATCAAACCGGCAGACAAAGGAGGCGTGGTGGTAGTTTGGCGCACCGACCTTTACATTGCTGAGGCTAAATGGCAGCTCGTGGACACCTCCTCCTACTGCCCCCTTGACCATGACCCCACCTCCCAGCACCAAACCATCATCTCCCAGACCATCCATAACCTCATCACCTCAGGGGATCTCCCATCCTCCGCCTCCAACCTCATAGTCCCACAACCCTGCACCGCCCGTTTCTACCTCCTGCCTAAAATCCACAAACCTGACTGCCCCGGCCGACCCATTGTCTCAGCCTGCTCCTGCCCCACCGAACCCATCTTTGCGTACCTTGACACGGTCCTGTCCCCCTTAGTTCAAGAACTCCCCACCTACGTTTGGGACACCACCCACGCCCTCCACCTCCTCCACGATTTTTGCTTACCCGGCCCACAACACCTTATCTTCACCATGGACATCCAGTCCCTATACAGCTCCATCCCCCATCACGAATACCTCAAAGCCCTCCGCTTTTTCCTTTCACGCTGAACCAACCAGTACCCTTCCACTGACTGAACTGGTCCTCACTCTGAACAACTTCTCTTTCCAATCCTCCCACTTCCTCCAAACCAAAGGAGTAGCCATGGGCACCCGCATGGGCCCAGCTATGCCTGCCTCTTCGTAGGATATGTGGAACAGTTCATCTTCCGCTGCTACACTGGCACCACCCCTCACCTTTTCCTCCTCTACATCGATGACTGTATCGGCGTTACCTTGTGCTCCCATGAGGAGGTTGAACAGTTCATCCACTTTACCCAGACCTTCCACCCTGACCTCATATTTACCTGGACCGTCTCAGACTCCTCCCTCCCCTTCCTAGACCTCTCCATTTCTATCTCATACGACTGATTCAACACGGACATTTAATATAAACCGACTGACTGCCACAGCTACTTAGATTACACCTCGTCCCACCCTGACCCCTGTAAAAACGCCATCCCATATTCCCAATTCCTTCGCCTTCGCCGCATCTGCTCCCAGGAGGACCAATTCCAACACTGAACAACCCACATGGCCTCCTTTTTCAAAGACGGCAATTCCCCCTCAGACGTGGTTGACCACATCTCCTCCACGTCCCGCTCCTCCGCCCTTGAACCCCGCCCCTCCAATCGCCACCAGGACAGAACCCCACTGGTCCTCACTTAGCACCCCACCAACCTCCAGATACATCGTATTATCCTTCGTCATTTCTGCCACCTCCAAGGATATATTTCCCTCCCCATCCCTATCAGTGTTCCGGAAAGACCACTCCCTCCGCGACTCCCTTGTCAGGTCCACACCCCCCATCAACCCAAACTCCACTCCTGGCACCTTCCCCTGCGACCGCAAGAAATGCAAAACTTGCTCCCACACCTCCCCCCGCACTTCCCTCCAAGGCCCCAAGGGATCCTTCCATATCCATCACAAATTCACCTGCACCTCCACACACACCATTTACTGCATCCGCTGCACCCGATGTGGCCTCCTATACATTGGGGAATCAGGCCGCCTACTTGTGGAACGTTTCAGAGAACACCTCTGGGACACCCGCACCAACTAACCCAACCCCCCCGTGGCTGAACACTTTAACTCCCCCTCCCACTCTGCCAAGGACATGCAGGTCCTTGGTCTCCTCCAACGCCAGACCATGGCAACACGACGCCTGAAGGAAGAGCACCTCATCTTCTGCTCATGAACCCTCCAACCACAAGGGATGAATGCAGATTTCTCCACCTTCCTCATTTCCCCTCCTCCCACCTTTTCTCAGTCCCAACCCTCAGACTCTTTACCGCCTTCTTGACCTGCAATCTTCTTCCCGACCTCTCCGCCCCCTCTCCAGCCTGTCACCCTCACCTTAACCTCCTTCCACCTATCGCATTCCCAACTCCCCTCCCCCAAGTTCCTCCTCCCTACGTTTTATCTTAGCCTACTTGGCACACTCTCCTCATTCCTGAAGAAGGGATTATGCCAGAAATGTCATTTCTCCTGCTCCTTTGATGCTGCCTGACCTGCTGCGCTTTTCCAGCAACACATTTTTCAGCTATTAAACCTGTAGACAATGATAACTCAAAGATCAAGGCCAAAGGCTCCACCATCTCCTCCCTTGCTTCCCAGAGAAACCTTGGATAAATCCTATCTGGCCCACGGGCCTTATCTACTTTCACACCTTCTCCTTACTAACCTCAATCCTTTCTAGTTTAATAACTCGTATCTCTGTCTTCTCCTCTACAATATTCTCCTTACCCTGAGTGAAAACAGATGAGAAATATTCTCCGCTCTCCACAGGGTCCACACACAACTTCCTGCTTCTGTCTTTGAGTGACCCTATTCCGAACCTCATCATCCTTTTATTCCTCACATACCTATAGAAAGGTTTAGGATTCTCCTGTATTCTACCTGCTAAAGACTGCTCATGTCCCCTCCTTGCTCTTCTTAACTCTCTAAATCCTTCCTAGCTAATCTGTAACTCTCCGTCACCTCATCTGAACCACCTCGTCACATAAACCTCCCTCTTCTGCTGAACAAGGGATACAATCTCTTTAGTAAGTCATGGTTCCCTTAGCTTATCACTTCCTTCCTGCCTGACAGGGACTTACCTATCAAGGACATGTAATATCTCTTCCTTAAACCAGCTCCACATTTCGATTGCCCCCATCCCCTGCATTTTGGTACCCCATTCTATGCATCCCAAGTCTTGCCTAATTGCATTATAACTGCCCTTGCCCCATCTATAACTCTTGCCCTATGGCATGTACCTATCCATTTCCATCGCTAAACTAAATGTAACTGAATTATGGTCATTCTCTCCAAAGTGCTCACTTACCACTAAACCAAACACCTGACCTGGTTCATTACCCAGTACCAGTTCCAGTGTGGTCTCCCCTCTTGTCGGCCCTTTGACAAACTGTGTCAGAAAACTCTCCTGCAACTATTGGACAAAAACTGATCCATCCAATGTACTAGAGTTATAGCATTTCCAGTCAATGTTGGGGAAGTTAAAGTCCCCCATAATGACCACCCCGTTCCATTCACTCCTACCTAGAACCGTTTTTCCAATCCTCTCCTCCATATCCCTGGAACTTTGCAAAATCTCCCAGCAGTGTGACTTCTCCTCTCTTGTTTCTAACTTCAGCCCATGTCACCTCAGTAGACGGATCCTCGTCAAGAGTTCTTTCAGCCACCGTTATACTGTCCTTGACTAACAAGGTCACACCTCCCCCTCTTTTACCACCTTCCCTGATCTTAATGAAAGATCTAAGCCCTGGAATCTGCAACATCCATTCCTGACTCTGCTCTATCCATGTCTCCGACATGGCCACAACATCGAAGTTTCAGGTACCTATCCATGCTCACCTACCTTATTCTGGATACTCCTGCCTTTGAAGTAGACACACCTCAAACCAGATTGCTGTCTGCCAGCACACTCCTCTGATCATGAAATGCTGTCCATGTCCTCCCTAGTCACATCCTCCTGTGCACTGGAACTCACCACAGGTTCTCATCCCCCTGCTGAGCTAGTTTAAACCCACCTGAATGGCACTAGCAAATTTCCCACCCTGGATCTCGTCTGTTCAGCCTTCTTAGAATTTTAGATGCTCTAGACTCTAGTGAATACAGTCCCAGCCAAATCAAACTCTCCTCATATGACTGTCTTGCCATCTCAGGTAACAGTCTAGAGAACTGCCACTGCACTCACTTTATAGCAAGTTATGGCCTTGCGAGAGAGACCAACACTGCATGCAATATTCCAGCTGTGGTCTCAATAAGACTGGCTATAACTGCACTAAGATATCCCTACTCCTAAATCAAATCCTCTTGCAATAAAGGCCAATATAGCATTTATTCTCCCAATTCCCTGCTGCACCTGCCTGACAACTTTTATCAACTGGTGTAAAAGAACAACCTCTAGATCCCTTTGTACATCACACTTCAAACACTTTTCCTTTTACAAACTGAAGTGTATAGCTTCACATTTAGCCATGTTGTACTGTATCTACCATTGTCTTTACCCACTCACTCAACCTGTGAAAGTCACCTTGATGGTTCCTTGCATCCTCCCCACAACTCTCAATCCCACTTAGTTTTGTGATGTCAGCAAACTTTAAGGCATTTTTATGCATTGTGAACATTTTTGCAGTACTCCATTATTTACTGCCTGCTACTCAGAAAAAGACCCATCTATTCTCACTCTCTGTCTCTAATCTGTAAACAGATTCTCAGTCCATGCCAATTTTCTACCTCCTATCCCATGTGTTTCAACTTTGCCCACTAACCTCTCAAATGGGGCCTTATTAAAAGTCTTCTGAAAACCAATACACCACATTCATTAGTTCTCCTTTATTTATTCTACTTGTTGCATTCTTAAAAAAAACTCTAGTAGATTGGTTGAGCAGGATTTATCTTTCATAAATTTTATTTCATCCCATTAATGCTTTCCAAATGTTCTGTTGTCACGTTCAGAACAGACTCTAGCATTTTCCCCATGACTAATGTTAGGCTAACTACTGTGTAATTGTCTTTTTTTCTCTCTCTCTCCCCTTTTAAATAGTGGGGTTACATTTGCCACCCTCCAATCTGTAGGAACTGTCCCAAAGTCAATAGAATTTTGGAAGATGGCCAAAAATACATCTACTATTTTCAGGGCCACTATCTTTAGTACTCTGCGATTATGAGGTTCTGGGGATTTATTAGCCTTTAACTCCATTAATTTCACCAATACCAGTTTCTTACTAATATTGATTTCCTTCAACTCCACCCTCTCACTAGACCTTTAGTTCCCTAATATTTCTGGGAGTTTATTTATGCCTTTTTTGTGAAAACCGAAACAAAGTACAGAGGAACCTTGTTTATCTGGCATTTGTTTATCTGAATTTCGGATTATCCGGACAAGATCACAAGGTCCCAATGTTTGGCTAAACTGTTATCCAACATTCGATTATCCGAACAAAATACTCCTCACCCGTGTCATTTGGATAATCGAGGTTCCTCTGTATACGTTCAATACTTCTGCCATTTCCTCTTTCCCCAGTACAGACTCCCAGCTTCTGATTGTGAGGAATCTACATTTACCTTTCCTAATCTTTTCCTCTTTACATATTTCTAGGAACGTTTACACGCAGTTTCTATGCTCCCTGAAAGGTTACTCTCATACTCCATCGACCTCTTTTGATCAAACTTTTTTGTCCTTTTTTGCTGCATTCAAAAATGCTCCCTCTCCTCAGGATTGCTGCTTTTTCTGGTAACATTGTATGTCTACTCTTTAGATCCAATACTATCCTAATTTATTTTGTAATCTATGGTTGTGCCACCTTTCGGTGTCATAGGGATCAGTCAGAGTGAGGGAAGCACACACTGGAATTCAATTTAACACTCTCAGCTTATGCGTGTATTCAACCACTCTGTCATATTGCAAAGTAGACGGGGCCTAGTCCTCAGTGCAATTAAAGGTGCGGGGAAGGGTATGCCTGGTCAAGACATCCTGGTGCCGTCGATCATGATCGCAATCGCCACACAGTCCGGGGGGTGGCAATGATCGATTATCAGCTGGGATGCTCATGGCCAGGAAATCTTTTCGACTGCAGGCCAGGGAGTGGGCAATGGTCAGTCTTGTAGGCCAATAACACCAGTCAGGGAATTTAGGTGCCATCAGTCAGGAAGCTGTAAAGACAGTGATCAGGGGTCTGGTCAGTCATGTTGTCTGATTCTGCTGCAAATTGTGCCACAGCCCACACTGATCAGACCATTACATTTTCTGCCCATTACCTTTTAGTCAACTGGGAACCTGGCTGTAATTGTAAAATTTGAGAGTCTTCAGCAGAGCTGAAAAACAGAACATGATTAAGGATGGCCTACATTAAGCTTAGGAATCTACAAGGCATATGAGAGTCTGTCAGAGATCAGCAAGCCAAGCTAACGCACTAGTAAAAGGTTTTTGCAGTTTAAACGGTACAAGATGAAAGACGACAAGCCAGTAGAGACCAGGTCTCACCAATATCTGCATTCACCACTATCATGTCATTAATGTCCAGTTAATAAGGAGAACAGAGAATTGGCTTTGCTGGAAAGTGCTCTGGGACACCCTAAGGTTGTGAAATGCAAGTCCCCCTCATCAAAATTCTTTTGTCTCTGCTCATTTCCAGGTTAACACAAGATCATTTGCAGCATCAGTTAACAACCTCTCCACAGAGGATTCTGGCAGGTAACTGGACAATCAGACTGGACAACTGTCTCATCTCCTCTTCTACTAAATTACAACAGCATGACAGAGCAGCCCAGTCTCACTATACAGTGCTGAATTGACCAAAGTGAACATGCATATCTGGGCCATCCATATGATAAGTAATACAGTTACACAGAAACTGAAAAATATAGAATATTCAGCCCTTCAAGGTTTCCCTGCCATTCAGTATGATCCTGGCTGATCATCCAGCTCAGTACTCTATTCCCACTTTCTTCCCACACTGTTTGATCTCTTTAACCCTAAGAACTATACCTAACTCTTTTTTGCAAACATTCAATGTTTTGTCCTCTACTGTTTTCTTTGGAAGAGCCTTCTACAGACTCACCACACTGTAGGTGAAAAATTTCTCCTCATTTCAGTCCTCAATGACTTACCCTTATCCTTAAACTGTAACCCCTGGTTCTTGACTCTCCAGTCATCAGGAACATCTTCCTGCATGTACCCTATCTAATCATTACATAATTTTATAGGTTCCTATAAGCTCTCCCCTTATTCTTCTAAATTCCAGTGAGTAGAGTCCTAACTGATCTAGTCTCTCTTCATATGTCAGTCCTGTCATCCACTGGGTCAGTCTGGTAAATCTTTGGTACTCTCCCTCTATAGCCTACAGAGTTGATTGGACCCACTTTGACAACATTCAGTCAGTTTGTATAATCTTCTGGATCGATTCACAAGTTCCATGGAAGGATGCTTTGGAGATGCAAAAATGAATACCACCCATTCCTCCAGCCACCACATGTCGAGTCATCTTCGCTAACCCCTCCCTTATACAGGGAGTCTTGGCGCTGTGCCATTAGGACATAGACTAATAGAGACCCTCAGCACAGAGAAAGACCCTTTGGCCCACTGAACCTGCACTGGGTCAAAAATAATTATTCTATTTTCCAGCACGAAGCCCAGAGCCTTGTATGCCTTAAATTGTTGTGAGATTTTCTGCCTCTATCAACCTTACAAGCAGTGAGTTCCAGATTCCCACCACCCTCTGGGTCAAATGGTTTTTATTCACATCTCCTATAAACCTCCTGCCCCTGATCTTAAATATATTCTCCATTCTTTCATATCACTTCACCACTTTGGCTAGTTCCCAGCACCCGGCCCAACAGGGAGCAGGAACTTGTGATGAATTTTTCATCAAGGCCAACCCACACAGAATCCAGGTGTTTCAACTTGGCAAAAAGCAAAGAATGTTATGCTCACTGTGTTCCAATCTCTACACTTTAACATTAGGACTCAGATGTTTCCTCTGAAATGTTTGCGGGGATGGGGAAGGGTGCTGACCTAAGGTTGTAAATTGAACTTTATCAGCATTTTGGATATGTTCAAAAACCAATAATAAACATAATATTTCGCAATGAAATTGTAGCAGAACTAAAGCTTTGGACTAGTTCAAACCTAATCTTTGCCTGGGCTGTGTGCACAGTCGTATCCAGCAGATAGTGCAGAGAAAATCTCAGAACAAGCTCACAAAGCTTGAATTAAATTCTGTGGAAACAACTTTGTTGCGTACTTTTGAGCTGAGAGAAGACTGTTTAATCAGTAACTTGGGAATTCTGGTGGAAGGTCATTTGATTGACTTGAAACATAAATCTTTTCTTCAGAAATGAAAGGAATTGGAAAACAGTTGAAAATTCCTACTTTCCAATACCAAAGGATTTATGAACAGAGAGGCAAAGATTGATTAGGGATAGTCAGCACAGTTTTGTATGAAGGATATAGTGTTTCACAAACTTGACTGAGTTTTTTGAGGAAGCTACTAAAAAGATTGATGAAGGCAGAGCAGCAGATGTTGTTTACTTTAGTAAAGCCTTCGACAAGGTTCCGCATGGTAGTCTAATTAGTAAAGTTAGGTCACATGGGATTCAGGCTGAGCTTGCCAATTGGATACATAATTAGCTTAACAACGGGGACAGAGAGTGGAGGGGTGGCTTTCTTTTTGAACTGGAGGCCCAGGACCAGAGGTGTTCCATGGGGGCTGCTTCTGGGTCCTCTTTTGTTTGTCATTTATGTCAATGATTTAGATGAGAATACAGAAACTATGGTTAGTAAGTTTGTAGATGACACCAAAAGTGGTCAGAGAACATAGAAAAGTACAGCACAGAACAGGCCCTTTGGCCCACGATGTTGTGCCAAGGTTTAATCCTAATGTAAAATGTAATAACTTAACCTACGCACCCCTCAACTCACTGCTATCCATGTGCATGTCCAGCAGTCGCTTAAATGTCCCTAATGACTGTCTCCACCCCCACAGCTGGCAATGCATTCCATGCATTCAACTCTCTGAATAAAGAACCGACTTCTGACGTCTCCTTTATACTTTCCTCCTAATATCTTCAAACTATGTCTCCTTGTACCAGTTAATCCTGCCCTGGGGAAAAGTCTTTGGCTATTGACTCTATCTATTCCAGTCATTATCTTGTATTCCTCGATCAGGCCTCCTCTCTTTCTCCTTCTCTCCAGAGAGAAAAGTCCAAGCTTAGTCAACCTTTCTTCATAAGCCAAGCCCTCCAGTTCAGGCAGCATCCTGGTAGAACTTCTTTGCACCCTCTCCAAAGCCTCTGTATCTTTTCTATAGTTGGGCGACCAGAACTGGACACAATTTTCCAAGTGTGGTCTCACCAGGGACTTGTAGAGCTGTAGCAAAATGTTGCGGCTCTTAAACTCGATCCCCCTGTTAATGAAAGCCAAAATACCATATGCTTTCTGAACAACCCTATCCACTTGGGTGGCAACTTTGAGGGATCTATGTACTTGCACACCAAGACTCCTCTGTTCCTCCACACTGCCAAGAATCCTGTCTTTAATCCAATATCCAGCATTTGAGTTCGACCTTCTAAAATGCATCACTTCATATTTATCCAGGTTGAACTCCATCTGCCATTTCTCAGCCCAGCTCTGCATCCTGTCTATGTCACGCTGCAGCCTGCAGCAGCCCTCGATACAATCAATGACACCTCCAACCTTTGTGTCATCGGCAAATTTCTAACCCATCCCTCAATCTCCTCATCCAAGTCATTTATAAAGACTACAAAGAGCAGTGGCCCAATAACACAGCCCTGTGAGACCCCACTCAACACTGACCTCCAGGCAGAATACTTTCCATCTACAACCATTCTCTGCCTTCTGATAGCCAACCAATTTTGAATCCAGATAGCCAAATCACCCTTAATCCCATATTTCCTGACTTTATGAATGAGCCTACCACAGGGAACCTTATCAAATGCCTTGCTGAAGTCCAGATACACCACATCCACTGCTTGACCTTCGTCAACCTGTCTTGCCATCTCCTCAAAGAACTTGATAAGATTTGCGAGGCATGACCTGCCCCTCACAAAGCCATGCTGACTGCCCTTAATCACATTATGCTTTGCTAAATAGTCATAAATCCTACTCCTCCGAATTCTTTCCAAATCTTTGCTGATCACAAACGTAAGACTGACTGGTCTGTAATTGCCAGAGATTTCCCTATTCCCCTTCTTGAAAAGAGGAACAACATTCACCTCCTTCCAATTCTCTGGTACGACTCCCATGGAGAGTGAGGAGGCAAAGATCCTCGCCAGCGGCTTAGCAACCTCCTTTCTTACTTCTCGTAGAAGCCTAGGATAAATCTGCTCTGGCCCTGGGGACTTATCAGTCTTAATGCTTTCCAAAATTTCCAGCACATCAACTTCATCAATATTGATCTGGTCAAGCCTGTATCCCAGCTCCTCAAAGTTTTCCTTCACAACAAGGTCCCTTTCCTTGGTGAAAACTGAAGCAAAAAACTCATTTAGGCCTTCCCCTATCTGCTCAGATTCCACATACAAGTTCCCTCCGCTATCCCTGATCGGCCCTACCTTATCCCTGATCATTCTCTTATTCCTCATGTATGAGTAAAATGCCTTTGGGTTCTCCCTAATCTTGCCATTTTGTGCCCTCTCGTGGCTCTCCTCAGTCCATTTCTGAGCTTCTTTCTCGCAAGCCTGTAATCTTCTATGCTGTGCTAGATCCTTGCTTCCTCCACCTTACGCAAGTTGCCTTCTTCCTTTTGATGAGAAGCTCCTCTGTTCTGGTCATTCAAGGCTCCTTAATCTTACCCTTTCTTACCTGTCTCAGAGGAACAAATTTGTGCATCACTTGCAACAACTGCTCCTTAAATAGTAGACAGTGAAGAAGGTTTTCTAAGATTACAAAGGGATTTTGATCAAAAGAATCAATGGGCTGAAAAATGGTAGATGAAGTTCAATTTGGATAAATGTGAAGTCTTGCATTTTGGTCCAACAAACAAGGGTGGGCTTATACAATTGATGGTAAGGCCCTGGCTAGTACTGCAGAACAAAGGGACCTAGCAGTACAGGTACATGATTCTTTGAAGTTTGTGTGAGATATAGTTAGGGTGGTTAAAAAGTTCTTTGACACACCTGCCTTCATTGCTCAGTCCTTTGAGTGTAGGAGTTGGGAAGCCATGTTGTGGTTGTACGGGACATTGGTGAGGCCTCTTCTGGAATACTGTGTCCAGTTCTGGTCACCTTGTTATAGGAAGGATATTATCAAGCTGGAGAGGGTTCAGAAGAGATTTACCAGGATATTGCAGGGTCTGAAAGGTTTGAGTTATAGGCTGGATAAGCTGGGAGTTTTTTTGTTGAAGCATAGGAAGTTGAAGGCAAAAATAATGAAGCGTATAGGTAGAGCTAATGGGGCTGTATTTTCCTTGGATTGGGGACTTCAAGACTATGGGGCACATTTTTAAAGTGAGAGGAGAGAGATTTAGAAAAGACATAAGGGGCAAATTCTTTACACATAGAGTGGTTCACATGTGGAATGAACTTCCTGAGGAAGATGTGGATGTGAGTGCAATTACAACATTTAAAAGACATTTAGATAAGTACATGAATAGGAGAGGGTTGGAGGGATATGGGCCACAAGGTAGGTTGGACTAGTTTAGTTTGGGATTATGTTAGGCATGGGCTTGTTGGACTTAAGGGTATGTTTCTGAGGTACACTACACTCAACATTAACTCTGTGTTTCTCACAACAGATGCTGCCAGACCTGCTAAGTTTCTCCAGCATACTCTGTTTGTTTCAGGTTTTCAGCATCTGCAGTCTTTTGTAAATTTATCTGGCTCAGCAGTATTAATTTTTTCATCAATTATTGCATAAAATTGGTACAGTGCGTCTTCAGCATAAAATTTTGTTTTATATTTAACAATTCTTTTATTCTTCCTCATCACACTGTCTTTTGCTTCCTGTCACCATTTCCTTATGATCTCACTGCTCCTTAATTCTAATCTTCTTATCTTTATTAATCTCCAATTATCTCTATTTTACTTTAAATATGGAGCTTGTCATCGATATTGTGTTTCCAGTTCTTTTCAAGCCTTCCTCTCTGAGCCCAGCATCTATTTATGAATTTTTTAAAAGTATTATATTTCCCCAAATATCATCAACTCTTAAAAAAAAATCTTTTGCTTGGATTAAAATATTATCCATAAAACAAATCTCACTAAACATTGTTTAGGGTTCAGTTTTCAGTGAGACAACTACGCCAGATATCCCAACTTTGTGGAGACTATCTGTGTCACTGCCAAAATAAAGAGGATCTTTACTGGCACAAAAGTGTTAACATGTACTGATTTGTCCAAGTTCTGCAGCTATAAAACTATCTCCTGGGATTATGTTTGGTGCAATTTAATTTATCACTGTCAATGACTGTGCAATATTAGTGCTAAAATACAAGATCATATACTTAATTACAATTTGAAAGTAATTTCAGAACTCTGATCAAAGCTGGAATAATGTTTTTGTGTCTTATATAAAAAAAGCCACTAACATCAAATAGACTATTCTAGGAAAAGAGGGAATACACAACTGAAAATTATTCCATTCACATCTTGTCACGTTGCCTGTCAGTCCCTCAATCACAAGCAATTGCACATGCTTTCACTAACCACATCAGTGAAAAAGTGGAGGGGAAAAAGGTGATTTTTATTAAGGCCTCCAATTATGGATTGATTTTTAAAATAGTGCTAATCACTGGAAGTTATTCTCACAGAAATTTCAATGTACTTTCTTCACTAAGGTCTAATTATCAAATCTAAAGTGGAATCATGTCAATAATTCTCTCATCCTGTGCATGGTCAGCTACTTTATCAGATTCTACACACTCCAGAACATTAATTTACCTTGCACCTGCCTTGGAAACAAAGGGATTTTTAATAAAGTTGGTTAATTTAGTGATAATACCAAAAACTGCAGATGCTGGACATCTGTGACAAACACAGAAACTGAGCAGCTCTGACAGCATCTGTGGAGAAAGAAAGAGGTCACATTTTGAGTCTGGTATGACTCCTCTTCAGAACAAAAGATTTTAAGTTTCTAATGCATTCTCAGTTTAATAGCTTAATAATTATTTAATATTAATAATTTCACAGTGATGACTTCTCATTGTTATCACAGACATTCCTGCAAAAAAAACCAAAATATTTTGATACTGTTATAGAATCATAAAGATGTACAGTACCCTTCAATCCAACTCATCTATGCTGACCAGATATCCATATCCATCAAAGTTTTACCTGCACATCCACTAATATCTTTTATTGTATCCGTTGCTCCCGATGCAGTCTCCTTTACACTGGGGAGACTGGACGCCTCCTAGCAGAGCGCTTTAGGGAACATCTCCAGGACACCCGCACCAATCAACCACACCGCCCTGTGACCCAACATTTGAACTCCCCCTCCCATTCTGCCAAGGACATGGAGGTCCTGGGCCTCCTTCACCGTCGCTCCCTCACCACCAGATGCCTGGAGGAAGAACGCCTCATCTTTCGCCTCAGAACACTTCAACCCCAGGGCATCAATGTGGACTTCAACAGTTCCCTCATTTTCCCTTCCCCCACCTCACCCTAGTTCCAAACTTCCAGCTCAGCACTGTCCCAATGACTTGTCCTACCTGCCTATCTTCTTTTCCACCTATCCACTCCATCCTCCTCCCTCACCCAACAACTTCATCCCCTCCCCCACTCACCTATTGTACTCTATGCTATTTTCTCCCCACCTCCACCCTCCTCTAGCTTATCTCTCTGCCTTTATTGCTGATGAAGGGCTTTTGCCCAAAACGTCGATTTTACTGCTCCTCGGATGCTGCCTGAACTGCTGTGCTCTTTGAGCACCACTAATCCAGAATCCTAAATTAATCTAGTGTCATTTGCCAGCACTTGGCCCGTATCCTTCCAAACCCTTTCTATTCATTTACCCATCCAGATGCCTTTTAAATGCTGTCATTGTATCAGCTTCCACCATTGCCTCTGGCTCATTCCATACACACAGCATCCTCTGTGTGAAGATGTTGCCTTTTAAGTCCCTTTTAAGTCTTTCCCTTGTCACCCTAAACCTATGCCCTCTGGTTTTGGAGTCTCTCACCCCACAGAAAAGACCTTGTCTATTTACCCTATCGATGCCCCTCATGATTTTATAAATCTCTATAAGGTCACTGCTCAGCCTCCAATGGTCCAGGGAAAATAGCCCCAGCCTATTCAGCCTGTCCCTAAAGCTCAAACCCTCTACTCCTGGCAACATCCTTGTCAATCCTTTTTGAACATCTTCAGGTTCCTATAGCAGGGCGACCAGAACTGCACTCAGTATTCCAAATAATTTTGGAAACGGCTTTCTAAATTTTTAAAAATTCGTTCATTAGATGTGTGTGTTTCTGGCCAGGCCAGCATTAATTGCCCATTCCCAATTGCCCAGGTGGCTATTAAGAGACAACCACATCGCTGTAGGTCTGGAGTCACATGTAGGAGAAAGTGAGGACTGCAAATGCTGGAGATCAGAGTCGAAATGTGTGGCACCATAAAAGCACAGCAGGTCAGGCAGCATCCAGGGAGTGGGAGAGTCTATGTTTGATGTATAAGACCTTCATCAGGAATGAGAGATAAATGGGATTGGGTTCGGGCTGGGGATAAGGTAGCTTGAAAGGCGATAGATAGATGCAGGTGGGGTGATGGTGATAGGTCAGAAGAGAGGTCGAGCAGATAAGTGGGAAAGAAGATAGATGGTGCCGAGTTGGAGGGTTGGATCTGAAATGGTGGGGGGGGGGATGAGGAAACTGATGAATGCCTCATCTTCCACCTTGGGAACCTCCAACCACACGGTATCAACTTCAATTTCATCAGTTTCCTCATCTCCCCTCCCTCTATCTCATCCCAGATCCAACCCTCCAACTTAGCACCATCCTCTTGAATTGTCCCACCTCCCCATTTTCCTTCCCACCTATCTGCTCCACCCTCCACTCCAAACTATCATCATCATCATCTACCTATTGCCTTCCAAGTGAAATTATCCCCAGCCCCACACCCCCTCCTATTTGTCTCTCAGCCCCCTTCCCTCTCCCACATTCCTGATGAAGACCATGTCTGAAATGTTGACTCTCCTGCTCCTCAGATGCTGCCTGACCTGCTGTGCTTTTCCAGCACCACACTTTGGATCTGGAGTCACATGTAGGCCAGTCCAAGTAAAGATGGCAGTTTCCTTCCTGAAAGGACATTAGTGGGCCCATTAAGCTGTGTTCATTATCTGTTCATGGCACATAATTGTTATGTTTAGTATTCATGGTATTCTACCTAAGACAAGAAGCGGGGGCTGTCATCAGAAGGGCAAGGAAGAGAGTCATGGGGTTCGTTCCTGAGAGATGGGGGGAGGTGACGTCAGAATTCATGTATTGGGTCCAGAATGGTCACTTAAATGTGGCGAGGGAGCCCCTGAGTAGTCAGATCCCCATTCACTCACGCACAAGACCCAAGCAAGGTGACCTGCCAGAGATCACTTGAGTGCAGTCAGAATGCAGCAATTAAGTATCCAAAAATTGGCTGTTTAAAACCCTCACTTGAGGAAAGTGCAGATGTGCTGCCCTGGGCCTTGCAGGCCAATGTAAAATTGCAATAAGGTCAGCTGTAGGTGGAAGCGGTATGAGAAGGCCATTTGAGCAATCGTACAATCTTCCCTGTCTGCAAACCTCTCTGAGCAATACTCTGCCCAACATTGACTAAACGCCCTCTTAAGCAAGCAAGCAACACATCAGTATTCAAACAGCTGGTCCCCTACTACCTTCTCAGGGACAACTCAAGGTGTACACCTGTAAGTAATGACTACATCCCATGAATTAGCAAAAAGCAGATTTGGTACCAGCAATTGCAGAATTAGTTGAAATTCAGATTTGCCCATACCTATTTAGACCAGATTGGCAACTCTTTTTTCACCCTTTCAAGCATTTTGCGTTTGAGTATATTCTACATTTGCTTTATTTCCATTAAGTTTACATTCATGTTTCTGCACAAAACAAGAGCTGCACAAATATCTGTCAAGGTAAGTTCAAGGATACACGATAGGTACAAAAATTAAATAAAAATTGTCTCTTAGTTCCTTCAAACCCCAAAACAAAATGTTGATCCTCCATTATCTTACATTAAATCAAGACAAGAACTGAACATAAACTTCATGTGAATGAGTGGTGTCATAACCAGGAAACGTCATTTGCATGATCATTAAAGAATAACATACTATACAATAAAAGATAATGAGATCATACCAAAACCTAAAGGAATTTTCAAATTACCACTCAAGCCCTAAAGATGTCCCAGAATTTTCTAGTCAATTAATTAGTTTTGGTATGGACTGAACATTGATACAAAGACAAACAAAACTGCCACCTTGTCCAAAACAAATTCCCACAAACTATTATTCAGGAAGTTATCAGTTAATCTGTTTTCCTGGTGTTAGCCAGGGCACCAGGAGAATGCCCCGAGATTTCATAAACAGTATCACTGGATCTTTTATGTCCAGCTAAATCTAATTCTGATTGAAGCACAATTCTTAAAGTATCATTTGTACGAAGTGCCATTAAACAAATTTCCTGAAATCAAGTATAGTGTTTCTGAACAAAACAAGCACTCTTCACAATTTAATTCCAGCTGGCATACAGCAATCTCACATTCATGTAATCCAATAGCAAAAGATCACTGGAAAAGAAAATCACCTTGAATATAAAGCTGGTCATTTTAACAACACCCCAGTTGGGCGGGTCACTACCAATGACACAAGTGAGGGTTATATTATTATATTATTAAATATGGAAACCCAATCCCATCTTTAACTGACTGGTTGAACTTGCAGTTAATCAAGAGGACTTGGAGTTATAGAAGCAACCCAACCTCAAAATAGATCCATAATTACAGTTAAATGAGATTTGATTAGTACTTTGGATTTAATAACTGGGGGCTATGTTTACCGACACTCTGGAAAGCTCAAAGGCTGAAGACAGTCAGCAGCCACCAGATCCCTTCCCAGTTCTGTATGTGGGTCAGGGGGAGCAGGAGTGCTTTCTCCACCTTGTCCTCCAGAGAAAACCTACCACAATTTCCTGCTGTTCTGCAATTTCCATGGACATGCCCCAAATACCATTAATCAAGGCTATACCGTCCTGAGTTAGAACTACATTGTCCTGGGGTCAAAATCCCCCCCTTCCTGGAAATCCTTCCCCATCTGCACCGTGAGTGTTCCTGCATCCCCAAAAAGTTGTAGTTCAAAAGGCAGCTCACCAACACCTCCTCTACAGCAATTAGGGGTGGGCAGTAAATGCTGGCCCAGTAGGGGGAGGTACTGGCAAGGCGGGAATGTCACTGGAATAGTGTTCTGGGGATATGGGTTCAAATCCCACCATAGCAGTCAGTGCAACTTGAATTTAGCTTAAAAAAGGATGTGGCCTAATGGTGACCATGTAACCACTACTGGCTCACAAATCCAGCTGGCTCACAAATCTATCATCCTTATCTGACCTGCATATAACAGCAGATCCACTACAATGCAGTTGATTGTCAACTGCCCAAATCCCATGAACAAAGGAAAAAAAAACAGCCAATCCTCAATCATACTCTTTCACCCACTGAATCTACACATTAAACTCTCACCCTCCACAACATTTCATTTGGATGCAATCACTCCGTCTCCATGTTGTGCTCACCACCTCCCATTGATATATTTCACTTTATGATCTCTCACTTCATCAATTTCTCTTGTAAGACAGAAATCTCTTGCAGTCCACCCTCCTTCACCACTCCATCACAATCTTTCACATCCTCCACTTTCAGTTCCCCCTGTGTAATTTTGCCCCTTCTCCCTTTCTCCTGTTGCACCCTCCTCAGGAGACTGCCTCAGGATCTTTCATTTTCTTCATTTCCAAGGTCCATCAATGCAGCTCTGAGCTCAGTGTTCAAACCGGCCCCCTGCCAGGCAGAAAATTGAGTAAAATCGTTGTAATGAAGTCATGCCACTAAACATCCATTACTGCGAATTCTGTCTTTCCCATCCGCTGACAGACACATTTACATCTCTCTCCAACACCCACTAAGTATCAGCAGCAACCCATTACTGATATATATGAAACATCTGAGCTCAAAACTATGAGTCTATTCTTTCGTGGTTCAGTGTTGCTGTATGTTTTCCAGCATCTTTCATTTCCAGTTTAAATTTTCAACATTCATGGGTCTGGTTCTCATTTTATCCGATCATCTATTTGACTTCATTTTTGACAAAATTGATATTTCACAGTTTGGAAAGAATTTTCAACATGATTAAATGATTGGTGAGTTGAAGATGAAATATTTGTCATATTTAGTGCTAAATAATGAGAAGATTTGTATGGTGGCTTGAGAGTTTTCTCTTCATCTATGCTCGGGTTTAGGGAAATTTGCAAGCTTTTTATCTTGGAGGTCTAATCTGAGTTACTTGTATCCCAAAGGAGAAGGATTAAATTAAGCATAGGTTACAGCAGTGGAAATTGTAAATTTGATGTAGAAGGGTGAGGTGTTAATGAGCTTTCCTTCAGGGAGATTCGACTGTTGGACTGCACCAGCAATGTCATTATCACAGACGTTCACAATAAACAAATGGAATATGCCAAGGGATTACGAGTCTACAGTGCAGCATCGTAGCTACCCAAACCTTGTTCAACTCTTGAGATATTTGGGGTCTGACAAAGGGCTTTTGCCTTAAATGTCAATTTTCTTGCTCCTCGGATGCTGCCTGACCTGCTGTACTTTTCCAGCACCGCTCTCATCTTGATATTTGTGTCAAGAATTATTTTCTTACAATTGGTGTTGCAGTTAAAAAAAAACTAGGCTGTAATTGTACTCTCCACACAGATAAATCCACAATATGCTTTTCTGTTTGTGATTTGATTTAAGTTATTGGGGCTGGATTTATCATGACAGAATATTCAATGATATCGGTTTCTCTTGTCGTGCACAAATCAAATGTCAGCTGGAACGGTCTTTTGAAAAAAAAAACCAAGATCCATAATGCTAATTTATATTTGCTCTATTTGATAATGAGCTTTGCTAAGGAGAGAATTTACAGCACAGAAACAAGCCTTTCAGATCAACCGTTCTGTCATGTACACCTCACGAGCATCATCCTACTTTTCAAATGATGAACCTACCTTCCCTCATTTCTCCCGCGCCCCTTAAGTGCATCAAGACAAATGTATGCACAGAATTTTTCAAGACTGTGACTGATGTATTCCAGAGAGTACGTTTTGTCAGTCAATATTATAATTGGAATTTTCTACTGTGTTAAAATATGCTACAGGTGAGTGTAAATACCGCCCCCACCACAAAAAAACATGCTTCATTGTTTGCTTTCAGAAGTTCATGTTTTAAAATCTATTTTGTTTCTCTGACTGCTATGCCATTCTCATTCTGATTGTGTTCACAGCTGATCTACTCGAAGCTGTAGAAAACTGTCACGCTCCAGTGGACTTTTTTTTCTCTACCCTTGTCTTAGCTTAATCACAGGATACAGTCAAAGCCCAAATATAACAAGGGCAGACAGCTCACATTCCACTAATTACTGTGAACAAGCAAGAGACTGGAAACAGAAACAGAAACTGCTGGAGAAACTCAGCGGCTCTGGCAGCATCTGTGGACAGAAAGTAGCGTTGGCATTTCAGTCGGGTGACCTTTCCTCAAAACACATTCTGGGCTGGATTTGAAATGTAACTTTGCTTTCTGTCCACAGGTGCTGCCAAAGCTGCTGAGTTTCTCCAGCAATTTTTGTTTCCAATTTCCAGTATCGGCAGTTTTTCAGTTTTTATTGAGTCTGAAATTTAGCCCAGTCTTTTCCTTTCCTTTCTTTCCCCTCGATTTTAAACAGCTCCTCGTGTTGCTTAAAACAAATGTCCGACAGTAAATTAAATCATTGTTTACAGATGATATAAAGGTGGAGTGTTGAGGAATTGGTGAGGCTGCATAAAGACTTGGGCAGATTAGGAGAGTGGGTGAAAAATGGCAGATGGAAAACAATGCAGGAAAATGTGAGATTTTGCACTTTGATAGGAAGAATTGAGGTGTTTTCTAAATGGGGAAAAAACTTCATAAATCTGAAGCACAAAGGAACTTAGGAGTCCTAGGTCAGGATTCTCTTAAGGTTACCATGCACCTTCAGTTGGTAATTTGGAAGGCAAATGCAATGATAGCATTCATTTCAAGACAGCTAAAATGCAAGAGCAGAGATGTGCTGCTTAGACTGGATAAGGCTCAGGTCAAATCGCATTTGGAATATTGAGAGCAGTTTTCGGTCCCATATAAGGGAGGATGTGCTGGCATTGGAGAGGGTCCAGAGGATGTTTACAAGAATGATCTTGGGGATGAATGACTGTCATATGAGGAGTGGGTGAGGACTTTGGATCGGTATTCGATAGCGTTTAGAAGGGTGAGGGGGAATCTGATTGAAACTTACAGAGTACTGAGAGACCTTGATAGATTGGACAAGGAGAAGACATTTCCACGACAGACTAGGACCGAGAGGCATGGCCTCAGAATGAAGGGAGAACCTTTTAGAACAGAGATAGAGTCATATTTCTTCAGCCAGAAGATAGTGAAGCTGTAGAACTCATTGCCACAGAGGGATGTGGAGGCCAAGTCATTGAGTGCATTTAAGGCTGGTTCTTGATTAGAAAGGGGATCAACAGTTATAAGGGAGAAGGTAGGAGAATTGGGTTGAGAAACATATCAGTCACAATTGAATGGCAGAGCTGACGCGATGGGCTGAATGGCCTAATTCTGCTTATGTCTTACTAGATACTTACGAATTGTTACACATGTTGTGCAAATGTAACAAACGAGTAAGGAAATGGATTAAACAAATGTACAAATGATTTGAATTTATGCAGCACCTTTCACAACCACAGGATGTCCCAAACAGTTTCTCAATCAAAGTAATTCCTCCAGTATGTAGTCACTGTTGTAACATCAATAGGGATTACATTCATCATGAAAGTTGACCTAGCACTTTTTACATTAAGTAGCTGTTTCAAGGATCTGTACAGTAAATAAATGGCTCCTCTCCCTCCCATTCGTAAAGTGAAATATGCCAGGCTGATGACTAATTGTTTCGTTTTTTTTAATGCAGTACTTATATTAACTGACCCTTAATGGGCCAAATTACTCCAAAATGCAAGATGCAGTTATGAAACTGCACTCCTTGCTTCTGAGTGGCTGTTTTGGTTAAGGCAGGTGAAAAAAGAACATGTGATTGCAAGTCAACAAAGTAACAAATAATTATACTGCATTTTCTGATGCAATTGAGGTTACTGTTTCACTGCAATCTACAAAGGCAATTTACACTGCCTTCACCCACTATGCACTTTCAATACACTTCCAGTTACTTTATTGTGTGAAGCTGACTCGCGAGCTCCATTTTAATTCCCCAGCAGAAGATAGCAAGAGGATCAGTGTATCCACCTAGGACCTGAGAGGAGGAGCAGGATAACCAAAAGCACATCACTGACTGAAGTTGATAAGAAGCCGTTAAAATTAGATGGCAAGACACTGACACCAGGGGCAAGCCTAGCATAGGGGAAAGGATCCAGGAGTAGAATTCTGATGTAGACATAGGAATGTTTCCTCGAAGAACACTCCCTTCCCTCCTGAATCACAAGGGAACTAAAAGAATTTTAGAAACATAATTCCCTGGGCCCCTTCTGGCCCTTGAAGCAGTTACTGGTATTTTTGACTTGGCAGAGAAGCCAATTTTGCTAACATCTCCAGCAACCTAGCCTTGTGGTGTTATCACTGGACTGTTAATCCAAAGACCCAGGTAATGTTCTGGGGACCTGGGTTTGAATCCCACCGTGGCAGATGGTGAAATGTGAATTCAATAAAAATCTGGAATTAAGAGTCTAATGATGACCACGAACCTCCTCCTATCTGGTTCACTGATGCCCTTTAGGAAAGGAAACTGCTATCCTTACCAGGTCTGCCTTACATGTGACTCCAAACCTGCAGCAATGTGATTGACTCTTAACCGCCATCTGGCCAATCAAGGATGAGCAATAACTGCTGGCCTGGCCAGCAATGTCTTCATCCCATTAATGAATAAAGAAAACAGTAAGTGTTTGGCTCAGGACAATCATCCTTGCTGCCTGCAATATTGTCATATGTAACCTACAGTTTGGAGATGACTACTCTGTCCCAATCTGCAAATACTCGTGATCCCTTCAAAGCTGCATTTAAGGCTCATGACCAGCCCTAATGTTGCTGAAACAAAATTCCTTCAGCCACTCACACCCAGTCAGTCATGTATTCCATATCCCACATATTCTGAAGGATAGACTTGGGAATACGCTGAGCCATTTACAGAACGGCACTGCTCAAAAAAGACCATAAAGTGATCCAAAGCCAGATCAGGTGTACTGCTTCAGCCTCTTACAAAACCATGGCAAAAAGTATTTAAAACAACAACCAACAAAAGTCCTAGCATAAAGAGCAGTTGGCTGCAAACACACTTCTGTAGTGCAATGTGTATGACTAAGACATAAAAGTGCCACAGAAATCCCACCAGCCTTGCCTCTGCCACATCCTTTGGTTTCAATGGAGGACCACTGAACTCAAGCATCCCTCTTGAAACCAGACTCAAGCATTCAAGTAAAACTTCTTCAAAATCAACTTCACTGGACTGCACACTGATGAATGGGAGAAAGTGAGGACTGTAAATGCTGGAGATCAGAGTCAGAAAGTCTGGCGCTGGAAAAGCACAGCAGGTCAGGCAGCATCCGAGGAGCAGGACAGTCAACATTTCAGGCATAAATCTTTATTAGGAATAGGACACTGATGGATGGTTGTTAAACATCTTCCCTGCTGTGTCTTTTTCTCCCAATTCCCTCATGAGGAGGCTGAGTGACTCCAGAGAAATAAAGAAATTCAAAATATCCTGCAGATTTTAGAACATTGTGGGATGTCCTGCACCACATCTTTGCTGTGAGCCATGAATTTTGTTTTAAATGTCTGTCATTGTTCCTCAATGTGTTTGCTGCTGAATTCCTTTCCTCATCTACTCCATTTAACCCCACCCTTATTCCTTCGTAATTACCGTTATTTAAGCTTAACCTCCCTCTTAAACTGTATGCTATATGCGACCATGTATGGTCACTGTTTAAGGGGATCCTTGCTTTAATATCATTTATTGAACCTGTCTCATTATACATCACCAGCTCCAAAATACCCTGGTTGGAGATAAATTGTTCCAGGAAACCTTCCTGAACAGATTCTTCGTTGTAGCTCCCTCTAAGCATTTAACCCTCAGACCGATTAGGAAAAGTAAAGTTACCCATGCTGTCTTCCACATACAGGGAGAAAGTGAGGACTGCAGATGCTGGAGATTAGAGCTGAAAATGTGTTGCTGGAAAAGCGCAGCAGGTCAGGCAGCATCCAAGGAGCAGGATGCTCCTTGGATGCTGCCTGACCTGCTGCGCTTTTCCAGCAACACATTTTCAGCTCTAATCTCCAGCATCTGCAGTCCTCACTTTCTTCTAGAAGATTTTAACCTACTGCTAATCCTCTTACAAGGATACCTTCCTTGAAAAAGCCCTCTCCCTCCCTCTACAAGGATTAAAAAAAAAGGGCTTATGCCTGAAACGTCGATTCTCCTGCTCCTTGGATGCTGCCTGACCTGCTGCGCTTTTCCAGCAACACATTTTCAGCTCTATCTTCCATATACCCCCATTATGTTCTGATTTATTCTCTGTCTCACAGAATAGCTACAGCTAGGGGTCTAATCCCACCAATGTCAGCTCCTCCTCATTTCTTAAATCTACCCGTATGAATTCTACATCTCCTGTTCCAAGATCATTTCTTGCTATTGCATCTTGTACAAACAGAGGAAAGGAATGGCCTGGTGGTTTTATTGCTAATCTATCGATCCAGAAAAACCTACAGAACTGCAGATGCTGGAAGTCAGAAACAAAAACTGAAATTACTGGAAAAACTCAGCAGGTCTGGCAGTATCTGTGAAGAGAAATCAGAGTTAATTTTTTTTAGATTAGATTACTTACAGCGTGGAAACAGGCCCTTTGGCCCAACAAGTCCACACCGACCCGCCGAAGCGCAACCCACCCATACCCCTACATTTACCCCATTACCTAACACTACGGGCAATATAGCATGGCCAATTCACCTGACCCGCACATCTCTGGACTGTGGGAGGAAACCGGAGCACCCGGAGGAAACCCACACAGACACGGGGAGAACGGAGTTAATGTTTCGGATCCAATGACCCATCCATAGAACTGACGGTAGCTAGGAAAATGTTGATTGTCAGCTTGTTATCACATAGCCTGCTGTTACATACAACCCATTGTTAGGCACCAACAGTCTCCATTAATAGCTATTCATCCTCCTAGCCTGGCCATTATCCAATCCTTTGTCTGTCCAACTGTCCTCTCTCTCTTGGCTCTATCCCCACTTATCATTTACTCCTTACCCACCTGCACCCCCCCCCCCAACCCTATCTCCTGCACAAAATCAACAGTTTCCAAGTTACCATCAGCTCTGAGGAAGAGTCACTGGACCCAAAATGTTAACTCTGATTTCTCTCCACAGATGCGATCAGACCTGCTGAATTTTTCCAGCAATTTCTGTTTTTGTTATTAATCTAGGGACCTATGTAATGATCTGCATACCTGGCTTTGAATCAGGTCATGACAGATGGTGGAATTTGAATTCAACTTTTTTTTGAGAAACCTGCAATTAAAAGTCTAATGATGACAGTGAAGTCATTGTTGGGAAAAGTCCATCTGTCTCACTGATATCCCTTAGGGAAGAAAACTGCCATCCTTACCTAGTCTGCATGATTCCAGACCCCCAGCAAGGTAGTTGACTCTTAACTGCCCTCTGAGCGATTAAGACTGGGTAATAAATAACACACAGCCAGTGATACCCATATCCTGTGAATGAATTTTTTAAAAAACTTTGCCCTTCCTTTTGTGAAGTCAATTATTTAGCTCCCAGCTTTGATCTCCATGTTATCTTGGCTCTGTAATGGCCATAAGATACAGTCCCTATACTGTGGAAGCAGGCCATTTGGACCATCAGGTCCACACCGCAGATAGCACTACCCAGATACACCCCTCTATTCTATTCCTGTACCCCTGCATTTTTCATGGCTAATCCACCTAACTTGGACTTCCCTGGACACAATCGGAAATTTAGCATGGCCAATCCACCCTGCACTGTGGAGGAAACTCGCACAGACACGGGGAGAATGTGCAAATTCCCTGGCACTAGCACTGTGAGGCACTGTGCAACTGTGCTGCCCTTTCATACCCATTAAGCTCCTAATTAATTTATTTAGTTCACAATACTACATGCATGCAAGTAAAGAGCCATTAATTTTGCCTTTTAAACTATTTTTCTACCTTTGACCTTCTTTGTTGCTGTTTTCTGACTGACCCTTCTTTCCCACTCTGGGCATCAATAACTAAATAGCAGCAATGTCCTTTAGATTAGACTAGATTACTTACAGTGTGGAAACAGGCCCTTTGGCCCAACAACCCTCCGAAGAGCAACCCACCCAGACCCATTCACCTGCATTTACCCCTTCACCTAACACTATGGGCAATTTAGTTTGGCCAATTAACCTGACCTGCATATTTTTGGACTGTAGGAGGAAACCGGAACACCCGGAGGAAAAACCATGCAGATCCGGGGAGAATGTGCAAACTCCATACAGACAGTTGCCCGAGGCAGGAACTGAACCCGGGTCACTGGCGCTGTGAGGCAGCAGTATTTTGTTAACCTCTGTTTCCCTGCTCCCAAGTGCTCTGACCCACTCCCAATCCCACAAATAATTTGAAGCCCTTTTTAATGGCTTAAGCCTCATCTGTCTCAAGCACAAACCAGAAACTGAGTCCAGATTGTGCAAAATGTTTCAAACATGAAATTATTTCGGATGGTTGAAAATCATACATCAAAAATTACTAATATATGCTACCACCAGACAGAGGTTGGCTGCTTACCTTGTCTGTGCCTCTCAAGGTTTTATTGGCCTCTATAAGATCACTCTTCAATCTCTTACGCTCCGGGGAAAAAAATGCCAGATTATCCCATTTTTCTTTATAACGCAACCTTTTAATCCAGGTATCATCCTATTAAATCATTTCTGCAATCTTTTTAGTCCTAATAATTATATCCTTTCTATAGTAGAGCGATCAGAACTGCACGGAGTTTACCAAATGTGGCCTCATCAATATTTTGTACAGCAGCATCAAGGTGTCTCAACTCCTATACTCAATGTTCTGACTGATGAAAGGAAGCATGCCAAAAGCTTTCTTTACCACCCTGTCTACCTGTGACTGCACTTTCAAAGAGCTATGAATTTGTACTGCGAGAATTATTTCTATAACGTTCCCCACAGCTGCACCATTGACTGTGGTAATGATAAAAGGCAAAATGGCCATTGTCCCAAAGGACCATAAATTATTCACAGATTGTCACAATCACCATCCCATTTAATGCTTGCAATGACACATTTCAACAACCTTGGGGAAGATTTCCTCTTTGACTAGGAGAGTGCTTTTATGATTTTTCTCCACGCAATGTAAAGATCAAAGCTAAACTCACTTGGAAGATTCTTACAGCAACAGCTGCGACCAAAGAAAATGGAAAATTGCAAAAATCCTCCAAAATAGTCTTCCAGTGGGCATCAAGAGATTTTGCAGTTGCTCCCGTTGTTGGTCATTGGGAATGAATTGTGAGGCTCTGGGCTGTTCCCCCCGGGGAGCTCATCATAGGACTTGGGGGGGGTCAGCAAATGCTCTCGGTGAACTAGAGAGCAAGGAGTGCACGAGAAGATTTCAAACATTAACTGGAAGAAAAGCAAGTCGTGTCAGTGTTAATTTTGATGAGAAGGAATTTGCCTATATTGGCACTGTGAACATTCTGGGAAATATGGGTGACTAACTAAGCATTTCACAAGTACATGCTATCTGAGAAAAGCATGTGTTCAATTGGATTTCATCCACATTCAATTTATCCAGATTTACTTATTGCATGATACAGAGATTCAAAAACAACATGATAATCCAAATATAGCAATGGGTTTCTTCTATGCCTCTCAGCAATGACTCACTTGATAATCCTCTTCTTGAATCAGAAGGTTGAGATTTCAAGTCCCACTCTTGAGAGTTGACCACAAACCCTGGGCTAAACGTTCCAGTCCCATGTTGAAGGAGTGCTGCACCATATCAGACAGATGTTACCAAGGCTGCACCTGGCCTTTTAGATGGACATCAGAAGGTTTGATGAAGACCACAATAGCTATCCCAAGGGTTCCTGGCCAATCCTTAGCCTTCAATGAGCATCAATTAAGACTGCTTATCTTCACATTGTCACAGAGCTATTCATGGAACCTTGCCATGTGCAAAAATGACTGTTGCCATTCTTACATTTGAATAGGGATTATTGTTTAAAAGTACATCTTTTTTTGTTTCAGCAAGAGAAAGAGTGGGAGCGTCGACCAGGGGGCTGATAAGAAGATGAATCACTGATTTAAAACCTTACCTCATGAATAGGCGGAGCGCATGCTGAGCAGGAGCAGACACAGCACTGCTGAGTAAGTGAGGTAATATAGTTGGGTGGTTGCATTATCCAAAACACTAGTTAGGTCAGGTCTCCCACCCATCCTCCTCCTCTAACCAAAACAAAGGTTCCGTGTGCCGGGCTAGTAAGGTGACTATTTTTTATTTTTCTAGTCTCTCTGGAAATTTAGAGCAGTGGGAATTGTGGTTAGGGCAGTTGAATATTCCCCCTGCAGAATGTGAGAGGTAACAGTCAACACTAGTGTCTCTGTTGACTGTATCTGTGGGAAGTGCACCCAACTCCAGCTCCTCGACAACTGTGTTAGAGAACTGGAGCTGAACGACATTCCAATCATTCGGGAGTGAAGAGGGTTGTTGAGAGGAGTTACAGGGAGGTAGTCACAACTCAGGTGCAAGAAAAAGGCAGATGGGTCACAGCCAGGGGATTGAAAGGGAACCAGTAGGCAGTGCAGGGATCCTCTGTGGCCGTTCCGCTCAATAGCAAGTATACCATTTTGGATACTATTGGGTGAGACAACTTTTCAGGGATAAGCCATAGGGTAGTGGTCTCTGGCACAGAATCTATCCCTGTTGCTCAGAAGGGAAGGGGGGAGATGAACAAAGCATTAGTCACTGGGGACTCCAGAGTTAGGGGGACAGACAGAGAGACTCATGGATGGTTTGTTGCCTCCCAAATGCCAGGCTTCGTGATGTCTCGGCTCATGTTTTTGGGATCCTTAACGGGGAGGGGGAGCAGCCCCAAGTCGTTGTCCACATAGGCATTAACGACAGAGTTAGGAAAAGGGATGGAGATTTAAGGCACCAATTCAGGGAGCTAGGGTGGAAGCTTAGTGCTAGAACAAACGGAGTTGTCATCTCTGGTTTGTTACCTGTGCCACGTGCTAGCAAGGCAAGGAATAGGGAGAGAGAGGAGTTGAACACATGGCAACAGAGATGGTCTACATCTGAACCAGCAGGGTACCAATATCCTGAGGGGGAAGTTTGCTAATGCTCTTCAGGAGGGTTTAAACTAAATCAGCAGGGGATGAAAACCTAAACTGTAGTTCCAGTGTTCAGGAGGTTGAGTGTAGTGAGGTCAAAAATGAGGTTTCAAAGTCAAAACAGTTCACCAGCAAGCAGGAAGGTGGCTTGACATGTGTATACTTCAATGGCTGGAGCATCCAGAATAAGGTGGGTGAATGTGCAACATGGGTTGGTACCTGGGACTTCAATGTAAGGGCCATTTCGGAGACATGGACAGAGCAGGGACAGGAATGGATGTTGCAGGTTCCAGGATTTAGATGCTTCAGTAAGAACAGAGAAGCTGGTAAAAGAGTGGGAGGAGTTGCATTGTTAGTCAAGGACAGTGTTACGGTTGCCGAAAGACATTGAGGACTCATCTACTGAGGGAGTATTGGCTGAGGTTAGAAACAGGAAAGGAGGTCATCCTACTGGGAGTTTTCTGTAGGCCTCCGAATAGTTCCAGAGATGAAGAGGAAAGGATAGCAAATATGATTTTGGATAGGAGCGAGAGTAACAGAGTAGTTGTTATGGGGGACTTTAACTTTCCAAGTATTGACTGGAAATACTATAGTTTTAGTACTTTAGATGGGCCAGCTTTTGTCCAATGTGTCCCTGATGGTTTCTTGACACAGTATGTAGACAAGGCAACAAGGGGCGAGGCCACATTTGATTTGGTACTGGGTAATGAAACTGGCCAGGTGTTAGATTTAGAGGTAGGTGAGCACTTTGGTGATAGTGACCAAAATTTGGTTATCGAGTGTATGGTGCTAGAAAAGCACAGCAGGTCAGGCAGCATCAGAGGAGCAGGAGAATCAAAGTTTCAGGCATAAGCCCTTCATCAGTAATGAGGCTTGTTAGCCCGGGGGATGAGAGATAAATGGGAGGGGATGGGGCTAGAGAGAAGGTAGCTGGGAATGCGATAGGTAGATGAAGGCGAGGGAGAAGATGATAGGTCGGAGAGGAGGGTGGAGCAGATAGATGGGAAAGGTGATGGACAGGTCAAGAGAGCACTGCCGAGTTGGAGGCTTGGGACTGGGAGAAGGAGGGTGGTGGGGAAATGAGGAAACTAGTGAAATCCACATCAATCCCATGTTGTTGCACGGTTCCAAGGCGGAAGATGAGGCATTCTTCCTCCAGGCATCTGGTAGTTAGGGTTTGGCGAAGGAGGCGGCCCAGGACCTGCATGTCCTTGTGGAGTGGGAGGAGGAGTTGAAGTGTTCAGCCGGTGGGGTTTGTTGGTGCAGGCGTCCCAGAGTTGTTTGCTGAAATGATCTGCAAGTTGGCGTCCTGTCTCACCAATGTAGAGAAGACCACATCGGGTGCAATGGATAAAGTAGATGACATTGGTGGAAATACAGGTAAATTTCTGTTGGATCTGGAAGGATCTTTGAGACCTTGGATGGAGGTGAGAGGGAAGGTGTGGGCTCAGGTTTTGCACTTCCTGCAGTGGGAGGGGAAGGTGCTGGGAGTGTAGGATGGGTTGGCAGGGTCCATGGTCCTGACAAAGGAGTTGCAGAGGGAATGCTCACTCCAAAATGCTGATAGTGGCAGGGAGAGAACTATATCCCTCGTGGTGGGTTCTGTTTGTAGGTGGCGGAAGTGGTGGAGGATGGTGCGATGTACATGGAGGCTGGTGGGGTGGCAGGTGAGGACCGCGGGGGGGGGGGGTTCTATCCTTGTTGCAATGGGAGCGGTAGTGTTCAAGGGCAAAAGTGCATAAAGTGGAGGAGATGCATTGGAGGATATTGTTGACCATGTGTGAAGGGAAATTGCAGTCTTTGAAGAAGGAGGCCATCTGGGATTTTCAATGGTCCAATTGGTCCTTCTGGGAACAAATGAGGTGGAAGTGGAAAAATTGGAAATAAGGGATGGTGTTTACAAGAGGCAGAGTGGGAGGAGGTGTACTCCAGGTAACTGTGGGAGTCCATGTGTTTGCAGTAGATGTCCGTGATTAGTGAGTTGCTGGAGATGGAGAGGTTCAAGAAGGAGAGGGAGGTGTCAGAGATGGTCCACGTGAATTTGAGGTCAGGGTGAAAGGTGTTGGTGAAGTTGATGAACTGTTCAGCCTCCTCATGGGAGCACACATTAGCATCAATACAGTCATTGATGCAGAGGAGGAAAAGGTGGGGGGTGGTGCCGGTATTGCTGAGGAAGGTGGACTGTTCCATGCACCCGTCAGAGGCAGGCATGGCTGGAGTCCATGTGGGTGCCCATGGCTACCTCTTTGGTTTGAAGGAAGTGGGAGGATTGAAAGGAGAAGTTGTAAGGGTGAGAACCAGTTCTGCCAGGCGGATGAGGGTGTCAGTGGAAAGGTACTGGTTGGGACGGTGTGAGAGGGAGAAAGGGAGGGCTTGAAGGCCTTTGTCATGTGTACAGGGACGGGGTGTCCATGGCGGCAGTCAGAAATGAAGAGGTCAAGGGCAGGTAACAGGCCAACAAGGAGTATCCAGGTGTCTGGGATGTGTTTGAGGTGAGAGAAGGGGTCCTCAGCGGATGGGCAGGAGTCTTGATTGAAAAAGTGGGTCTGGAGGTGGAGGCGGCCGAAGAAATGTTCAATGTTGCAACATGTGTCAAACTCGGTAATCTGGGAGTGTAGAGGGATGAAGGTGAGGCCTTTGCTGAGGACTGAACGTTCATCCTCAGTGAGGGGGAGATCTGGGGGAATAGCAAAAACGTGGTAGGGCTGGGAGATAGGACTTGGTGTAGGGCTGGAGCTGGGGATGGGGGCAGTCACTGCCACTTGAGTGGGCATGGTTACAAGGTGGGGGGAGTGATGTACCAACAGAAGTGGTGGTCACCATGGGGACAGAAATGGGGCCTACGGCAGTGCCTGCAGAGGGCAAGTAATGCAAAGCATGATGTCAGCAAAGTTGCCAGCTGATTTCTAGTGAGTGACATCACTAATGGTGGAAGTGACATCGGCGATGTAGTCATCCGTGTTCCGGTGTATGACATCTCGGGGGGGCTGTCACTGCCCTTTGAGCTGCCCATCTTTCCCATATATCCATTCCACCCTCCTCTCCGACCTATCACCCCCAACGTCATCTACTTATTGCATTCTCAGCTACCTTTCCCCAGTCACACCCCCTCATATTTCTCAGCTCCAAACCCCCGCCCACAAGCCTCACTCCTGATGAGGGACTTATGCCCAAAACATTGATTCTCCTGCTCCTCTGATGGTGCCTGACCTGCTGTGCTTTTCCAGCACCACACCCTCACTTTCTCCTCCACAATTCGGTTATGTTTACTTTAGCGATGTAAAGGGATAGGTATACCACAGGGCAAGAGCTATAGCTGGGGGAAAGGCAATTAAGAAGCAATCCGGCAAGATTTAGGATGCATATGATGGGGAAGGAAACTGCAGGGAATGGGCTTCTTCAAGGAACAGCTACTGCGTGTCCTTGATATGTCCTGTGTCAGGCAGGAAGGAAATGGTCGAGCAAGGGAGCCATGGTTTAGATTAGATTAGATTAGATTACTTAGTGTGGAAACAGGCCCTTCGGCCCAACAGGTCCACACTGACCCACCGAGCGCAACCCCCCAGATCCATTCCCCTAACACTACGGGCAATTTGGCATGGCTAATTCATCTAACCTGCACATTTTTGGACTGTGGGAGGAAACCGGAGCACCCGGAGGAAACCCAAGCAGACATGGGGAGAACGTGCAAACTCCACACAGACAGTCGACTGAGGTGGGAATTGAACCCGGATCTCTGGTGCTGTGAGGCAGCAGCGCTAACCACTGTGCCACCGTGCCGCCCAAAGAACGCACTAAAAAAGTTGGATCTCTTGTCAACAGGAAGAAAAAGGCTTATGTTAGGATGAGACATGAAGGCTCAGTTACAAGTTACAAGTTAGCCAGGAAAAAACCTAAAGAGAGAGCTAAGAAGAGCCAGAAGGGGACATGAGAAGTCATTGGCAGCTCGGATCAAGGGAAGCCCTAAAGCTTTCTATTGGTATATCAGGAATACAAGAATGACTAGAGAAAGATTAGGTCCAATCAAGGAGAGTAGTGGGAAGTTGCACGTAGAGGCTGAGGACATGGAGAAGTGCTAAATGATTATTTTTCGTCAGTATGCACAGTGGAAAAAGAAAATGTTGTCGAGGAGAATACTGAGATACAGGCTACTAGACTGGATGGGATTGAGGTGGACAAGGAGGAGGTGTTAGCAATTCTGGAAAGTGTGAGAATAGATAAGTCCCTTGAGCCAGATGGAATTTATCCTAGGATCTCTGGGACGTTCAGGAGGAAATTGCAGAACCTCTGGCTTTGATCTATATGTTGTCATTGTTGGCAGGAATAGTGCCAGAAGGAGGATAACAAATGTTGTCCCCTTGTTCAAGGATGAAAATGTGTTGCTTTCATCAGGCTTATGCCCGAAATGTCGAATTTCCTGTTCCTTGGATGCTGCCTGGCCTGCTGCGCTTTTCCAGCAACACATTTTCAGCTCTGACCTCCAGCATCTGCAGACCTCACTCTCTCCCCTTGTTCAAGGAGGGGAGTAGAGACAACCCTGGTGATTACAGACCAGTGAGCCTTACTTTGGTTGTGGGTAAAGTGTTGGAAAAGGTTATAAGAGCGGATTTGTAATTGTCTTGAGAGGAATAAGTTGATTAGTGATGGTCAACACGCTTTTGTGAAGGATAGGTCATGCCTCACAAACCCTATTGAGTTTTTGGAGAAGGTAACCAAACAGGTAGATGAGGTAAAAGCAGTTGATGTGGTGTATACGGATTTCAGTAAGGCATTTGATAATGTTCCCCATAGTAGGCTATTGCACAAAATACAGTGGCATGGGATTGAGGGTGATTTAGTGGTTGGGATCAGAAATTGGTTAGCTGAAAGAAGACAGAAGGTGGTGGTTGATGGGAAATGTTCATCCTGGAGTTCACTTACTCGGGGTGTATTGAATGGATCTGTTTTGGATGCATTGCTCTTTGTCATTTTTATAAATCACCTGGATGAGGGCATAGAAGAATGGGTTAATAGATTTGTGGATGACACTAACGTCAGTAGAGTGGTGGATAGCGTAGAAGGATGTTGTAGGTTACAGAGAAATATAGGTAAGCTGCAGATCTAGCTGAGAGGTGGCAAATGATGTTTAATGTGGAAAAGTGTGAGGTGATTCACTTTGGAAGGAGCAACAGGAATAAAGAGTACTGAGCTAATGGTAAGATTCTTGTTAGTGTCCTTGAGCAGAGAGATTTCGGTGTCCATGTACATGGATCCCTGAAAGTTGCCACCTAAATTGTCAGGGTTGTTAAGGAGGCATACTGTGTGTTTGCTTTTATTGGTGGAGGGATCGAATTTTGGAGCCATGAGGTCATGCTGCAGCTGTACAAAACTCTGATGCGGCTGCACTTGGAGTATTGCATATCTACTGCATTATAGGAAGTATGTGGAAGCTTTGGAAAGGGTGCAGAGGAGATTTACTAGGATGTTGCCTGGTATGGAGGGAAGGTCTTATGAGAAAAGGCTGAGGCACTTGAGGGTGTTTTTGTTCAAGAGAAGAAGGTTGAGAGGTGACTTAATTGAGACAAATAAGATAATCAGAGGGTGGACAGTGAAAGTCTTTTTCCTCGGATGGTCATGCCTAACATTAAGGGACATAGCTTTAAATTGAGGGGTGATAGATATAGGACAGATATCAGAGGTAGTTTCTTTACTCAGACTAGTAGGGGCGTGGAATGCACTGCCTACAACAGTAGTAGACACATCAACTTTAAGGGTGTTTTAATGGTCAATGGATAAACATACGGATGAAAATGGAAAAGTGTAGGTTAGATGGGCTTCAGATTGGTTCCACAGATCAGCACAACATCGAGGACCAAAGGGCTTGTACTGCGCTGTAATGTTCTATATTTTATAAGCTGTACATTGTTTTGAGAAGACCCGAAGGCATGAAATACATTATATAAGTGCCTTCCTTCCTTTCTCCATTTGGGTACATTTTCATGCTGCTCCTGGTGATGTTCTGGAACTTGCTGTCCTTGAGGGAGGAGGGATGTTGAATTATTTCAAAAAGGACATTGTACCGGCACTTGAAGGAGATACATGTGTGTGGCTAAGGGAATGGGACTGATTGGATGAGACCACCATGAGCCCACATAGACTTACTGAACCCAATGGTCTATCTCTCTGTCGCAAATGACTGTATGACTTCTTGAGTGAACACTCAACGTAACTGAGCCTGAAAAATCAATAACACTGAGACATGTTGCAACTGGCTACTTCCTCTCAGCTCCAACACATTGCCAACAAAGCCATACAGTACACACAGTAATAATCGTTGAAGTCCTTCCTGATGTGAGTTCATCCTCATGCATTATCAAACCAAAATAACTTCATCAAGCAATCAAATATCATTTCAAAAAGGGGTGGAAAAGGGCATTGATTTTCTTAAACAGTGACAACGAGCATTCCATTGAGAAGTTGTCACATGAAGACATTATCCAATGAGTTTGATTCCATTTAGCCTTTTATCTCAGAAGCTGTGTGGCAAGGCAACAGTTAATGCAGTGCTACTTTGATTGAAATCCTGCAAGCAAAAGTCTCTTCACTCTTTCCGGATTACATTCTAATTTACATTGGGCTGTTAAACCCAATTTGTAATGTGCATGGACTCTTAGCACAACACGTCTTCAAATATGGTAATCTCAGTGAGTGAAGTATTACTGCGTCCAATGTAAAAAATGGAAAACATCGCATTCTACAGGTGGGTCACTCCTCTGAAGCTGGACTTAACAGAGTGTACAAATCAAAAAGATTTACCTTAACTCTGTCTCTCAACTGGCTGGATGCCAATGAATACTGATGCAAAACCTCTGAAACTGTAAAACACGTCTTTCCACTGTGCCAATGTGCATCATTTGATTACATTAAAGAAACAAAAACATAAAAGCAAAGTAGAAATTGGAATGGTGGAATAGTTGCAGTGTAGAAGGGAGCCATCTGGCCTGTCGAATCTGTGATGGCTTTTTGCAAGAGCAATCCACCCTGTTCCCTGCCTTTTCCACACAATGTTGAAAAACCTTCCTCTTCATGCGAGGATCCAACTCTCATGAAGGCACTGATGGAAATTGCTTTCACCACTCTCTCAAGCAGGGTAGATTTGATCCTTATGACATGCTGCACAGAAAAAAACTTCTCACACATTGCCATTGCTTTCTCTTGTCAATCACCTTAAATTAGTAGTTTGTATTTCCCAATCATTCCACAAACAGAAAGACCTTCTTACAATCTACTGTATCCAGACCCTCCAAGGTTATTAGCCCGATGTCAAATCTCCTCCCTGCCTTCTTTTCCTCATGGAAAATAGCCTTCGTTTTTAAACTATTCAAACGATGTAAGCTCCTCATCCCTAGAATCATTCTTTTCTGCATCATATTTAGAGACTTCACATACATCTTGGAGTATAGTGGCTAGAACAAAGTCAATTGCCTAGTTCAGATCAAATCAATGTGAACAGATATATAAATATATTACGGAAAAATATGGGATTCTTCTTTCAAGGTAATTGTTTTGAATTATTTTTCACAGTCTAAAAATACTTCAGCTCTGTTTTATATTTGCTGGTGTGCTACCAAATGGTACTGGTTATTCTTGATGGGAACAAAATCATTTATCTAAAACTAAATCTCACTTCTACAGTACTGTTGCTTATTATTTTTATTTCATAGCATTCCTGCAAGACAAGAATGTGGTGACTATAACAAGGTCAGTCAGGTGGAGAATGTGAGTGTGAGTGTGAGTGTGAGAGTGTGAGTGTAAGAGTGTGAGTACATGTGTGTGTATGCGCACACAAGGACTCTCCTCCTTGAAGGTGTCTGAGAGGAAGGGGGAACTGATTCTGGGACCAGCTGCCCCACATCCAGAGGGCTCCGAGAAGAGAGAAAGAAGAAGGAGAAGAGGAGGAGGGAGAAGAGGAAGGAGGAGGAGGAGGCAGAGTCAGAAGGAGGTGAGAGCTTTGAGTCCTGGGCCTGCTTTTGGAGCTGCGGCCCGGGGCTCACCCAAGTCAAGGGAGCGTTGCTGCTGATCTGGGGCCCACTCCCACTGCTGGTCTCTGGGACCCCACCCTGACCTGCCTCAGCTGCTACAACCTGGGACCTGCCTCACTGTTGCTGCCTGGGACTCACCTTTGGCCCCTCCCAGGACCTCCACCACTGCTGTCTGGGACTTGCCTTGCCCCCCCCCCAGCTACGATCAAGGGCCTACCCAGGACCTGCCTGAGGCCTGCCTCCACCATCGCCGCCTAGGACTCACCTTGGGTCCCCTCCCCACAACCTCCACCACTGCTACGACCGGAGGCCTACTTGGGACTTGCTTTGGGACCCTCTCAAGACCTCCACTGCTGCGACCTGAGGCCCACCTCCACCACTGCTGCCCGTGGGTAAATTTTGGGCCTGCCTGGGACTTGTGTTGGGGACCCCCCAACAGGCCTGCCCCCACTGCTGCAACCAAGGGCCTACCTGGGACTCACTCTGGTGCTGCCTGGGACTTGCTTGAGGCCTGCCTCCACTGCTGCTGCCTGGGGACCCTACTGGACTCTTGTCACGCCAGTGGCAGACCACAAAGCAAGGCGAGCCCGAAGGTTGCAGGGCCCAGCCACATGCCGGTGGTGCTGTCTCTCTCTAGGAGATGAGGGTATAGTGTCTTTTGCAGGTCCTGCACCGCAGCCTGACCTGCCCGAACCCCCAGGGGCTACAGCAGGACCTTCTGCTGCCATAACTTCTCCGGCCTCTGGGGTAGACTTTAAAAACCGCATGAGCGGTGGAGGGGAGGAAGATGTTATCCTCACTCCTCACTCCTCGCTCCCAGACTGTTTTTCTGGGGGCCTTAGCCCGGGGAGATGACATTTTCCCCAAGGAAACGGGCATCCCGGTGTTGGGTGGGCAGCAGGGCCTCAAGCCTCTGCTGCCCCACGACCCAAACTCGGGGCATTCCGGGAAGGGGTGTGCCGAGGAAGGTACCGCCGGTGACCCTGGGAGTGGGGTCGCTGGGGGTTTGAGGCCAGTTGGCGGTGCCGGACCAGCCCCCAATTCTCTTGGTGGGGGAGGGGTCGGTGACTGAGGGTGACCTCCCGGAGGAGGGTTCGGGATCGGTGGCGGACACGGGACGATGCGGAGTCTGTCTCCAGCGACATTTTTGAGTCCCAGGTGCCCCCCACTGATCTCTCCCTCATCCCCCTCGAGGAACACGGGAGTTTGTCAAGGAAACCCGGAGTCGCTGGGATAGAGCCCAACTGGCGCTCGACCGCTGGTGCTCCTTTGAGAGAGTCTATTGGTCAGCCCACGCTGTGCGCCAGGTGCCTGGGCTCAACGTGAACGAGCGAAAGCGAGTCAGGAACTTCCTGGTGAGGGCGAGGGACTTCTGTGCCCCTCCCTCGTCCTCCCAGCAAATGTATATAGTTTTTAACTGTACTGGTGGTGGTTGCACTATGCTTTTGACATGAAGACAACTATAGCCAGTCTCAACATCAATGGCAGCAGGGCGTCACAGCGCAGATTCCAGACCCTCTGGGTCCTTTGGGACGGGAGGTATGCGGTGTGCTTCCTGCAAGGAAGCCACCTGGCTCCTGGAGTGGCGAGGGGGGAGTCCTACATTAGTCACCTCACCCGCAGATCTGGCGGGGTGGCTATCCTGTTGGCCCCACATTTTCAGCCGGAGATCTTGGGGGTCAGGGAGCTGTGCCAGGCCGTTTGCTTCACCTGACGGTTCGGCTGGGGGGCGTGGTGCTTCACTTGGTGAACGTCTACGCTCCCCTGGCCAGGCCGAAGCAAGCGAGCTTCTTCGGAGAAGTGTCCGCTCCTCTCGCCTCCATCGACGAGAACCAGTGCGTCGTATTCGGGGGAGATTTTAACTGCGTCCTCGAGGACAGGGACCACGGCGGTGCCCGCACCGGTTGGGTATCGGGGAGGAGGTTGTGGCTCTTGGTCAAGTCCTTTGACTTGGTGGACGTCCGGCGGAATCTCCATCCCGACTCCATTGCCTTCACCTTCGTGAGGCCTGGGGTCGGAACATCCAGAATCGACCGCCTGTACATTCCGTGGGCGTATGCCTCCTGTTTTCCTAAGGACATCCTGGGAAGCGACTACGCACAGGTCCTGGGGGAGTGTCTAAATGCTGGAGAGCTGCCCCTTTCTTGGCGCAGGGTGGTCATCGTCCTTCTGCCAAAGAAGGGGGACCTTTGTTCTTTGAAGAACTGGCGTCCAGTCTCCCTTCTCAGCATGGACTACAAAATCTTCGCCAGGGTGTTGACTTCTCGCCTGACGTCCGTGCAGGCCCATATGATTCACCCGGACCAGTCCCACACGGTCCCGGGCCGGAGGATACACGACAACGTCCACCTGGTCCGGGACCTGATCCATTTCTGTCGACGGGCTGGTCTGCCGAGCGCCTTCCTGTCTCTCGACCAGGAGAAGGCGTTCGACAGGGTTGGTCACGAGTACCTGCTTGGGACTCTGCGGGCATTCGGGTTCGGGACGCAGTTCGTCGCCCGGATCCGATTTTTGTACGCCGCCACAGAGTGTCTGGTTAAAGTTAACGGGTCCCTGACGGCGCCCATTTCGCTTCAGGAGAGGAGTGCATCAGGACTGCCCCCTGTCCGGCCAGCTGTATTCCCTGTGCGAGGAGCCTTTCCTGCACCTCTTGCGGAGGAGGTTGTCGGGGCTGGTTCTGCGCGGCGTGGGCACGGGGGTGGTCCTCTCGGCCTACGCCGACGACGTGTTCCTCACTTTCACAGACCCGGCTGACCTGGGGAGGATGTGTGAGTGCCAGGCTGTGTACTCGGCAGCGTCTCCCGCCAGGATCAACTGGGCCAAATGTTCTGGACTACTGGTTGGTCCGTGGCAGATGGACTCTTCCAGAGGAGTTATGGGGGTTCAGCTGGAGTACCACCCATCTCCTCTACCTGGGGGCCTATCTCAGCCCGGCTGAGGAATCCTGGCCGGCCAACTGGCAGAAGCTGGAGGCCAAAGTCTCGGCTCACCTAGGCCGCTGGACAGGACTGCTCCGAGTGCTATCTTACAGGAGCCGAGTGCTGGTCATAACCCAGCTGGAGGCCGCCATGCTGTGGTACCGGCTGGTCACTTTGGTCCCTCCTCCTGGCTTTGTCGCTGACATCCAGAGAACGTTGGTCGATTTCTTCTGAGACAAAAAGATGCACTGGGTCGCTGCGCAGGTTCTGAGTCTCCCTATCGAGGAGGGCGGTCAGTCGCTGGTGTGCGTCCGCACCCAGGTCATGACGTTCTGCCTTCAGACCTTACAGCGACCTTACACCTCCTCCTAGGTGGTGCGCCCTGGCGACGTTTTTTTTCCGCCAGGTGTGTAACCTCAACTATGACACGCAGCTCCTGTTCGTCGACCGTGACAGTTTGGAGGTCACCCTCAAGATGCTGCCTGTCTTTTACTAGGACCTGATCACTGACTGGAACATGGTCGACTCGCGCTGCACCTACCCTCCGGCAGGAGTAGCTGCTGTCGTCAGGGAACCGTTGCTCAGGAATCCACACCTCCGTATCGCGGGTTTGAGTGGCTGTAGGAGGGGAGGGCCGTGGTGGCGAGGGTGACCAGGGTCGGGGATGTGCTGGGCTGGGTGCCGGGGGCCTGGGCTGGACGCTGCCACAGGACATAGCAGGACAGATATCCGGTACGTGGCCACCGCCATCCGTCGCCTTAAAACGGCGGTGCTCAGACCCAACGTAGTGCACCAGTTGGAGGACGCTCAGATGTGCGGTGGGATCCCGTCCGCGCTCACCCCAGTCCGTATGGAATTTCACATTTGGCCCCAAGGTCCCGTACTTCCCGCGGGAGCCTGTGCCCCACAACCTGAGTTGCCTCTGGAATTTTAATTTTGTTCCCTTTCTGGACGTAAAACAGCGGGCCCTATATAGACTGCTGCTGCACACCGTCCACCTCTTCTCCCTCATCCACCGTCCGGACACACCTTGGTGTGCTCATTTGCCACCAGGCGGTGGGGATCCCCAGTGGAGGGCTCTCTATGCGGGAGTCCTCCCCCTTTCTCTCGGGGATCTGGGGTGGAGAGTGCTGCATGCAGCAGTCTCCTGCAACCGCAGATTGCGGTGGTTCACGGACTCCCAGCCCAACTGCTTGTTCTGTGGTGCTGTAGAGTCCGTGGACCACATTGGGTGTGGGCGTTTGCCCTCCCTTTTTTGATTTTCTTAAAAACCTCCTCCTCTGCTTCTGGTTGCACTTCAGTCCCACGCTCCTGATCTTCGGGTACCCGGTACGGAAGAGGAGGGACAGGTCTGAAGACCTCCTCGTGGGTCTACTCTTGGGCCTGGCCAAACTGGCCATAAACAGGTCCAGGCAACGGGCCGGGGAGGGGGTCGTTAGGGCCTGCCCCTCTTCCGCGGCTATGTTACAGCCCGGGTGTCCTTGGAGAAAGAGCACGTGGTGTCCATCAAAACCCTGGAGTTGTACAGGGAGAGGTGGGCGCCGCAGGGAGTAGAGTGCATCATTTCCCCCTCCAACTCTGTTTTGATTTAGTCCCTACCCTCCCCTTCACTGTTTGATCACACAGCATTGCCTTTTGTGAAGGGCACTGCTTGTCACTGGCCACTCAGGTGTTTCCTATCTTCCTGGTGGTGGAAATTGAATAAAGACACTGTCTTTCACCGTGTCTCACACCTGCACACACACAACATGGGTGCTGGGGAAAGAAGAAACACTACTGCAGTTAGGCAGTAGTGTGGGGGGTTTAAAAAAACCCCCAAAAAAACAGTAGTGGCAGACATCCTGTTCACTCTGAGAGCTGGCTCTGAAGGAGCTGGTTCAGTGACAAATACTAGGTTAAAAACAATGGCTGCAGATGCTGGAAACCAGATTCTGGATTCGTGGTGCTGGAAGAGCACAGCAGTTCAGGCAGCAGTCGAGGAGCAGTAAAATCAACATTTTGGGCAAAAGCCTTTCATCAGGATTTTACTGCTCCCTGGATGCTGCCTGAACTGCTGTGCTCTCCCAGCACCACTAGTCCAGTGACAAATACTGTGCACATGTAAATAAAGGGTGACTTGGTGATGTGAAAAAAAATAAACAGGAGTGTCAGACATCCTGTTCACTCTGAGAGCTGGCTCTGAAGGAGCTGGATCAGTGTCAAGGACTTTATGTACAAATAAGGGGTGACTTGGGGTGGCATACTGGCATCTGGGAGTTATTTTAGTGGCGACAAGAGAAAGGCACGTTCCTGAAGAAATTTACTCCTAACAGTTGCCTTGGAGTTGGAGTAAGCATTTTTGGGATCATACTGGTATTTGAGAAGCTTGACTCATTTGATCCTGCCATCAAAGACTGGGTCCAGCATGTGGAAATAATGCATTATTTTTTTCTGGGCAAATGACACTGGGCAGATGAAAAACAACAAGTGCTTCTCCTGACAGTTGGTAAACGTGCAGATTTTTTGGTTGTTAGGAGCCTGACTTTTCCTGAGGTACCAGATATGAAAACCTTTCAAGAATTGATGAGTTTACTTAAGGAATATTACGTCCCATGTCGTCTCTAATTCTGAGATGCTATCAGTTTTACATAGTAGTTTCAGAACTTTGGGAATCCGTATTGGGATCTTTGATTGGTTGAGGTAACTGGCAATGGCATGTAACTTTGGTTTAACTCTTAATGAGATGCTGAGAGATGGTTTGGTATTTGGGATTAATGTTGTAACCATGCAAAAGCATCTAACGGCTTAAGTCCAACTGGACTTCAAACAGGCACTACAACTGGCTTTATCATATGAAAATGTGGCAAGTATAGCACATGAGTTGTAGGGAATTCCAGTTGAAGTGGACAGCCTCACCAGTGTATCTGAGCTTGGGAAACGCCACTTGCATATATCCTGAGCAAAGGGATTCTAGGTCAGCCCACAGCAAAACGCTAAAACAAAGCCAAGCCTTGGCCAAACAGTTAAAAGTTTCTTCAGGGTCTGAGCCAGCAAGCCATTATAGTGACTGCTAGTGTGTCGACCCAAGACAGCAAACTAGTTCCAACAGATCTACATGGACTAAGCGAACTCATAAGATGATATCAAGGAGCATGCACACCCTGAAAAGTCCACCTATATCTTGTTTGGGACTGTTAAATTACTTAGCAAGATCCAAATAAGAACTAATCAAAATAAATGTCTAGTTAAATGGTCAGCCCATCTTAAGAGGTCGGCATTTCAGTGATCACAAAACCAGTCTTTAACAAAATTCCAACCCTTAAATTTGTGTGAAGCTATACCAGGAAACCTTTACAGATTAAAGTTACAACTTTGATTCAAGTTTCTGATGAGAATCCACTGGTTTAGTTAGCACTGATTGTAGTTAAAGGCTCGGGCCCAAGCTTGATGGGGCGAAATTGGTTGAGAAAGATTCCACTCAATTGGCTTAACATTTTTTGATTAGAAAATGGCTAATCATTAGGAATGGAGTCCTAATGAAATACCCAGACATTTTTCAGCAAGGTCTCGGGACTATCAAAGGAGCCAAGGCCACCTTGCAGTGTCACCAAGAAGCAATTCCATGATTGTGCAGGGCACGCCCAGAGCCATTTGCCTTACATGCAAACGTATAGGCAGAAAGTGAAGGCATCATCAAACCAGTCCAGTTTATGGAATGGGCAGCACTGGTCGTACCAACTGTGAAGCCTGATGGCTCGGTTCACCTTTGTGGGGGTTTTAAACTAACAGCAAGCCACTTTTCACAGCTAGATAAATATCCAAACCCTTACACAGAGGATTTATATGTCGATCTGGCAGGGGCCTGTTACTACAAAGCTGCACATGAACCATGCATACTTGCAATTGCAGTTGTGTAAGGATTCCCCAAAGTATGCTACAATTAATACCCATAAGGGCTTTTACCAATATACAAGACTGCCATTTAGGATATCATTAGACTGTGATTTTTCAGCAGGCAATGGAGCATATTTTACAACCCCAGGTTGCCATTTATTGAAATGACATATTATTAATAAGGAAGACCAATAATGAGTACTTAGAACTTGGACATAGTCCTTAGATGTTTCTCCCAGATGGGTGTATGCTTTAGAAGGGAAAAAATGTGGTTTCAATTCTCCCACGTTTCTGACTGTCTGTAAACTTTGTAATTGTGACTTGGACAGCAAGTTCCAAATCAACAAATATCAGGGAAGGTAAGGTCTTGATAGCCATCCCCTGGGCAACCACAAGCCTTCCTCCACCTAGAAAATATCCAATGACCATTCCTCACTGTTTCTTCTCATTCTATAACTGCTCACAAGGCTCTGGTCAGATGGACTCCATCGGCTTCTGCATGGGTCATTCATTCCTGACACAGTCCCTCATGAGAGCCCCTGAACACATCTGAACATGTTGATGGGACATCAGTTCCTTGGAACCTTGAAAGCAATGGGCACATTCTAAGTGTACTTGGGCTACAAATGTATTTATTTCAACAGAAAGGCAGGGAGGGTAAGGAACAGAAAGGATAATGAGGAAAGAGGAGAGAAGAAGGAGAACTTAACTGAATGAAGTGCCTGCAACTAACTGTTTCACCGAGGGTGTTGGATGCTGAGGCAAGTGCACGGAAAAGGATGGTGAGATTACCAGGCCTTGCATGGACATGTGCCAAAGGGAAAGGGATTTGGAATGATTGATAAATGCATTGTAAAAGGAAAATTTCCTTTCCAAATGCAAGGAGAACGTAATATCCTAAACCATTTTCTTTCTCTAAAAAAGCGCATTGAATCAAACTTTGGCTCTGTTCACATACATTTGGTCAGATTCCTTGGATTAATTTGAATTCACTTGACAAAAGCCAAATTGAAATTCTGTACAATCCCAGAGTCACTAATGATCCACAAATGGTTCCACCATCATCATTTGCATTGCTACTAAACGTAGTGATCTCTGACTAAGCCCCATTCTCAGCAACTGGATCCTGTATCCTGACCACAGGCCAAAATCTGTGAAGATTGGGGACAATATTTCATCATCAGTAGCACTCAACACTAGAGTCCCGCAGGGGTGCATTCTCAGCCCCCTACTGTACTCACTGTATACCCATGACTGCGTCGCCAAATACCAGACCAATGCCATTTACACGTTCGCTGATGACACACCATAGTCGGTTGAATTTCAGATGGCGACAAAGCAGATGGGAGGTGGAAGACCTGGAAAAATGGTGCACTAAGAACAACCTAGTTCTCAATGCTGGCAAAACCAACGAATTCATTACTGACTTTCGGTGGAATATTACTCATGCCCCCTAGACATTAACAGCACAGAAGTGGAATGAGTGTCAAATTCCTGGGAGCTGTCATCCATAACAAGCTTTCTTGGACTCTTAATGTGGACATACTGGTTACAAAGGCCCAACAATGTCTCCTCTTCCTCAGGCAGCTGAGGTAATTTGGCATGACAGCGAATACCCTTGCCGACATTTATAGGTCCACCATTGAGAGTATTCTTTCTGGATGTATCACTACCTGGTACGGCAACTGTACCATTCAAGATCGGAGATGGTTACAGAGAGTGGTGAACTCAGCCCGGACAATCACAAAGGCCAACCTCCCATCTATGGAATCCATCTACCAGGCCTGCTGTCAAGGAAAGGCTGCCAGCATTCTCAAAGATCCATCCCACCCTGGCAATGCTTTTCTACAGCCTCTACCATCGGGGAGAAGGTACAGAAGTCTGAACACAGGTACCAGCTGATTTTGTAACAGTTTCTACCCTACTGTTGTTAGAATACTGAATGGATTCTCAAACTCTTAACATTCACCTGTACCTGTTTTTGTTTTTGCTGCTGTTTCCCTAGTATTTACCTAGCTATGCTACTTAACTGTGATCTGCCTGTATTGCTCACAAGACAAAGCTTTTCACTGAGTCTCGGTACACGTGACAATCTATTCAATTCAATTAATGCAAATAGGATATCAAAAGCTCAGCACTGTCTTTGTGTAGGGGACACACCAGGTATACGGAACTTGCTGGTGGCATTCCCACTTTAATTGTAGCCGGAACATTCAGCCGCTGAATGCCGCTATGAGAACCCATGCATGGTGAGTCAAAATATTTAGGAAAGTGAACTCAGTAACTTGAATTTATTTCCATGAGCAGAGAATGCATATTAAGGGGCAACAGAAGAGTGAGCCATTAAAATAGAAATGAGATATGCAGTTGACTTATTTGGGCTACATCAGCGTTCTGAGGTGTAATGAATAACACTAGACAGAAAAATCTATTTGCTTATATAACACAAATTACTCTGACCACTCTTTCTTAGATGAGTGCATTTACCCAAAGGCTAATAATTATTGGAGGACTGAGGATGACCATTGTTATTTTCCTTTCACAATGTTTCATTCTTGTTATTGTTCTTGGATTGTATTTAAAAGTGGTCATCGATAGAAGAGAGTACTTCTTGGAATACAAAACCATCCAACCTTTGGGCAGTTTCCACATTTTATGATTTTTGCTTTTTGTTTGTCAGTTTGCTATCCATCAGCTATCCAGTGGGTTAGAAACAGATAGCCATAATGCCCAGAAGTGCCAGCAACGCTGAAAACATGTCTAGACACTAAAAGCATGCAAATTCAGGGCTAGCTCAACTTATATTGAGGCAGAATGCCTATACAGCTGTCCTAATATGTTCTAAAATTAAAAAAGCACGCTTATCAAAAAAAATCACATTCTCTCAAGAAAATGTGAATACACACAAGAATACATTTCTGATCTGTAATTTTTACATTAAAAACCAAATAGCTGCCTTGAATCTAACTGGCCCAAAAATATTTTTAGCAACTCATAACTCACTGTTAGTAACTTTCTGTGCTAACACTTCAAATCTTTAACTTTATTTTGTCAAAACAGGAAAAAGGTTCAGCCATTTACCTGTCTGTTTAGATGCAATTGAACTGAAAAGACAGATCAGGTAATAGATTCTAGCTTTAGACAATATGAACTGTTGACATAACTCTACTGATTAAAACTTCAAGTAAAAAGTGAGGTCTGCAGATGCTGGAGATTAGAGCTGAAAATGTGTTGCTGGTTAAAGCACAGCAGGTCAGGCAGCATCCAAGGAACAGAAAATTCGACGTTTCGGGCCAGAGCCCTTCATCAGGAATGAGGAAAGTGTGTCCAGCAGGCTAAGATAAAAGGTAGGGAGGAGGGACTTGGGGGAGGGGCGATGGAGATGTGATAGGTGGAAGGAGGTCAAGGTGAGGGTGATAGGCCGGAGTGGGGTGGGGGCGGAGAGGACAGGAAGAAAATTGCAGGTTAGGAGGGCGGTGCTGAGTTCGAGGGAATCGACTGAGACAAGGTGGGGGAGGGGAAATGAGGAAACTGGAGAAATCTGAGTTCATCCCTTGTGGTTGGAGAGTTCACAGGCGGAAAATGAGGCGCTCTTCCTCCAACCGTCGTGTTGTTCTGTTCTGCCGATGGAGGAGTCCAAGGACCTGCATGTCCTTGGTGGAGTGGGAGGGAGAGTTAAAGTGTTGAGCCACGGGGTGGTTGGGTTGGTTGGTCCGGGCGTCCCAGAGGTGTTCCCTGAAGCGTTCCGCAAGTAGGCGGCCCGTCTCCCCAAATATAGAGGAGGCCACATCGGGTGCAGCGGATGCAATAGATGATGTGTGTGGAGGTGCAGGTGAATTTGTGGCGGATATGGAAGGATCCCTTGGGGCCTTGGAGAGAAGTAAGGGAGGAGGTGTGGGTGCAAGTTTTGCATTTCCTGCGGTTGCAGGGGAAGGTGCCGGGAGTGGAGGTTGGGTTGTTGGGGGGTGTGGACCTTACGAGGGAGTCACGAAAGGAGTGGTCTTTGCGGAACGCTGATAGGGGAGGGGAGGGAAATATATCCCCTGGTGGTGGGGTCCGTTTGGAGGTGGCGGAAATGACGGCGGATGATACGCTGTATACGGAGGTTGGTGGGGTGGTAGGTGAGAACCAGTGGGGTTCTGTCCTGGTGGCGGTTGGAGGGGCGGGGCTCAAGGGCGGAGGAGATGCGGTGGAGGGCATCGTCGATCACGTTTGGGGGGAATCCGCGGTCCTTGAAGAAGGAGGCCATCTGGGCTGTACGGTATTGGAACTGGTCCTCCTGGGAGCAGATGCGGCGGAGACGAAGGAATTGGGAATATGGGATGGAGTTTTTACAGGGACCCAAACAATATTACCATATTCTCTCATAGAGGCAAAACAACTTTGTTATGGGCAGAACAACAAAACTCACAGCAGTTCAATGGCCCCAGTCCACAAGGTTCACCAAGAGGATCCTTTTGCTCAGCAGGACTTGTTATGCTTCAATTTCTCTTCTTCAGTTCATTGCAGGTGGCACAGAGCAACACAAAAAGTCTCTACCTTTTATTCGTTAAAATCAATAATTTACAGCAACTGGTGTGGGTAAATACAATGGCTTGCTTCAGGTTTTTCCTCTTGCAGAGACATACCAACTCCCCTTCCAGAGGTCCGAAAGCTTCTGGTAATATCGCTCAAACTCTCAAGCTGTTCAGTTGCCCAGGAGCCAACCAGGGTTGTTTACAGGACGGTGGCCTTCATCATCCACTCGTCACAATGCCACACACCGATCAGCCGCCTATCGCCAGTTGAATTTCACTTTGTCCCTACCTGCTGGTCCTAGCCCTTTCAAATAAACAATCTCCCACACTCATAGAACAAAGCAGTGATATAAATACCATTTGCTCAGCCATTCTACTCCCCACATCTCCCAACTCCCCATTCCCCTCCCCCTCACGTTTCTCTCCGGCTTGCCCACCCCTTCTGCCCATTTGCCAACTCCCCTCTCCTGAACCCTCTCTTTGACCTGGTGAGCTGTGAGTGGGAGGATTGAGGAGAGGGGACAAGCAGGAGGGACTGACAAGGAAGCAGCAAATTGGGAAAGATGGTGAGTCAGGAGTGACAAGGAAGGGAGGTGGGACAGGAAGATCAAGGAGTTGGAGGGAGTGAGCAGAATGGTGCCACAGCAGGGGATTCAGGGAGTTGTATGGTTCAGGAAGGATGCAGTGACATAGATCAGAGAGGGAAGCAATGAAGCAGCAATTTTTTTTTTGAAAAAGACTGGGCATGTTCACTAACCGTACTAAAAAACAGCAATACTGGGGAGCATCCCTAAATTCACCAACCATGCTAACACAAGAACATGCTGTTAGAATTCATTTTAAATAGGAAAATAGAAGAATTCAGGTGGCTATGAACATTAGGCTGGGGAATGGGACTAGGGAATTCGACGTTTCGAGCATAAGCCCTTCTATTCCTGATGAAGGGCTTATGCTCGAAACGTCGAATTCTCTATTCCTGAGATGCTGCCTAACCTGCTGTGCTTTGACCAGCAACACATTTGCAGCTGTGATCTCCAGCATCTGCAGACCTCATTTTTTACTGGGGAATGGGACTAGCTAGGTAATTGTTTCAGGAACTGTTACAGAATGATAGGTTAAATGAGCTACTTCTGTACTCAAATTCAATGATTCTATGACCCTGAACCATCAATACATTACCCAATCTTGTGAAATATTTTTATTTTAACTTGTTTACAATAACCTATAACACAGACACACACAAAATTTTTCATAAATCTAAATCATTACCCAGCATGCTCTACAATTATACTAAAGAGAAAGCAGGAGTCACTCTATCTTCCAGAATGGTCCCTTTGCATTTCATCATTCAGTACAAACTCCAGTCTGGGTGCAGCGGATGCAATAGATGATGTGTGTGGAGGTGCAGGTGAATTTGTGGAGGATATGGAAGGAAGCGGATATGCAGCATCTTCTGCACCCGATGTGGCCTCCTCTACATTGGGGAGACGGGCTGCCTACTTGCAGAATGCTTCAGGGAACACCTCTGGGACGCCCGGACCAACCAACCCAACCATCCCGTGGCTCAACACTTTAACTCTCCCTCCCACTCCACCGAAGACATGCAGGTCCTTGGACTCCTCCATCGCCAGAACATAACAACACGACGGTTGGAGGAAGAACGCCTCATCTTCTGCCTGAGAACCCTCCAACCACAAGGGATGAACTCAGATTTCTCCAGTTTCCTCGTTTCCCCTCCCCCCACCTTGTCTCAGTCGATTCCCTTGAACTCAGCACCGCCCTCCTAACCTGCAATCCTCTTCCTGACCTCTCCGCCCCCACCCCACTCCGGCCTATCACCCTCACCTTGACCTCCTTCCACCTATCACATCTCCATCGCCCCTCCCCCAAGTCCCTCCTCCCTACCTTTTATCTTAGCCTGCCTGGCACCTTCTCTTCATTCCTGATGTAGGGCTCTGGCCCAAAACGTCGCATTTCCTATTCCTTGGATGCTGCCTGACCTGTTGTGCTTTAACCAGCAACACATTTTCAGCTCTGATCTCCAGCATCTGCAGACCTCACTTTTTACTCTAATATCTCAAGGCAACTGGGAATGGGCAAGAAATACTGGCCAACCAGTGACATTCACCTTCCACGAATGAGTAAAAAAACCCAGAAACTCTCCAGTCCAGGCTCCATCTGGTTAATCTCCTCTGCATTGTCTCCAGTGCAATTACATCCCTCCAGTGACGTGAATTCCAGAACTGCACACAATACCTAGCTGTGGTCTAACCAAACTTTATACAGTTCCAGCATAACCTCCCTGCTCCTAAACTCTATACCTTAGTACATAAAGGCACTTATCCCATATGCCTTCTTAACCACTTTAGACTGGAGACTGCCAAGCTCTGTTACTTTTTCATGGCAATGTTCTGATCAATCAGAACCTGCCTGCTTGGTCTGACAGTTGATATTGAGGGTTAACTATTCTTTCTGCATCCCATGTCTACTACGGCCCATAAAGATCAGCATCCTCTTCTCATGCTGTTTAAAATGCTGTCTCTTTTCAAGTCTGTTTCTTGCATGCTTGTTCTGATGAGGTCAACACAAAAGTTTCAACTCCCAGGCCCTTTCAGTCATGTTTCAATGTCTTTTTGCAATTAAGCTGTCGTCGACTGTAGGTGTATTAAAGCTTGCATCCAGGTCTGATTTGGATGTCTCAACAATACTCCAAAACTGCTCCATTTCACCTTTGAAGGCTGCCACATCTTTTTGTATGGGGAGAAAGTGAGGTCTGCAGATGCTGGAGATCAGAGCTGAAAATGTGTTGCTGGAAAAGAGCAGCAGGTCAGGCAGCATCCAAGGAACAGGAGATTCGACCCGACCCGACCCAGGATGCTGCCTGGCCTGCTGCGCTTTTCCAGCAACACATCTTTTTGTATAGACCTGGTATGACCAAAAACAATCAGGTTGATACTCTTCAAATAAGATTGTTGATGTAAAATTTCATCTGACTCACCTGCATTTTTTCTCTAAAACAATACACTTAAAAGCTCAACAAGTCTGGCAGCAGTTGTGAAGAGATCAGAGTTAACATTTTGGGTCCAATGATCCTTCCTCAGAACTGAAGGTAGCTAGAAAAATGTTGGTTTATATGCAGAAGCTGGGAGCGGATAAGAATTAAATGATAGGTGGGGATAGAGCCCAAAGCGAGAGAAGATAGTTGGACAGACAAAGGAATGGATAACAACCTAGCTAGAAGAGTGAATAGTTGTTAATGGAAACTGTTTCCTAGTTACCAACAATTCTGAGGAAGGGTCACTGGACCTGAAACATTAATTCAGATTTCTCTGCACAGAAACTGCCAGACCTGCTGAGCTTTTCCAACAACTTTTGTTTTACTGATTTGCAGCATCTGCAGTTCTTTTGGTTTTTAAAAGCATGTTTACCAATTTAAAATTCTTACTAATTTGATCAATAATATTCTTTTCAAACTTATTTTTGAAACCTCAAAAAATCTTCCATATACATCTTAAGATACCTGAATGTTTTCCACTTTGGTGCTGATAAAACAGTGCAAGATCTTCATTGATTATGTAGAACCTAATTAATAGAACTGCCCTCACAGTAAAAGTACCCAGGAAGCAACATTTAAGCTCCAAACAGAAGCCTTCACTTCCAGAGTTTCCCTTCTTTATCAGATGTATCTTCGGAGGCTGGAGGATCACTTCTTTTTGGAAGTTACCCTGCAGGAAATAAAAGCAAAATATTGCAGATGCGGAAAATTTGAAACAAAAGCAAAAAGTGCTGGAGAAAGTCAGCAGAAACACAAACCGTTAATATTTTGTCTTTAATGTCTCTTTTTTTCTGAACACTGCAAGAATGCTGCATTTCCATACATGAAGGTACGCCTCTATGAATTCGTAGCTAATACGGCCATAAAAAATTCAAAATCACCTTTCCCATGTTTGGTGAGTCTAATCTGATCTCTGTACCATCCAAACATTCCTCCAAACCACTAACTACCATCCAGGCCTTGAACTTAAGTTAAATATGCTCAGATTGTTTCTGTACAGAATGATCTGTGCGTTAGAACAAGTCAACCTCTATTTGCAAACATTTGAATAGACTTCAAATACTTTCCAACTTTCTTGCTCTTGCTGTTTACCCTCTCTGATTACTTTAAATTCTAACTATTGACTGCTCCAGTCACGTCTCAATCATTGGAAATTCTGCATCTGTCCTTTTGCCGAGAGGGCTTTGTACTTACCTTGCAACTCTGCTGTCTTGTCAGGCTGACGACTTTCTCTTGTTGAGGCCTCTCTAGACCTTTCTAGTCAGACTGCCTACTGATGACACTCTCCACGCACGTCATATTTCGCTACTCCTAGGCACTTTTCCAGAAACAAAATCAGAAATTGCTGGAAAAACCTAGCAGCTCAGAAGGGTTCTTAAGTAGGGTCACTGGACCCCAAAACATTAACCCTATTGTCTCTCTCCATACATGTTTTCATAGATGTTTCCAGACCTGAGTTTTTCCAGCAAGTTCTGATTTTGTTTCCAATTTTCAGTATCTGCAGTTCTTTGATTTTGTTGTTTTATGTTTTCTGAATCTTTTTTGAATCTGAGCCATATTTTCTTGATTTCTATCCTTGTACTCCCTTGTGTTAAATCACAGCTCTCATCTCTTTACCTATCTCTTGGATATTTTACCAATTTCAGTATTTTAAGGCCAGTCTTCCATCCCCACTCTACTTTCCTGGTCTCTGTCTAGTTATCCTACAATGCTGACTGATATATCACCCAGAAATCTTTAGGCATGCGACTCCTAGACTCATTTCTCTTTCTCTTGTTCATTTCGTCAGAGAGACAAATGAAAGAATTTGTGATAACACCCTTGCTCCAGGCATTGGTCTCTGTTTGACCATATCACTGTCCAAGCAAAGATCCACAAGGATGTTCATAATAGCTGTGCTATGACAGGAGCTGATCATTGTTTGATTATTTCCTAATTTGCTCTCTCGTCCCCATCAGCCTTGCCCAAAAACTATAGTAGCAACAGAAACACCATCGCAAGATATTCATTGTCAAACTCAAAGCCTCCGTTAAGAAAATTCTATTCAATTAGTGTCTCACAATCAAAATGATGACAGACAAAGTAAAACTACAGATGTCCACAGCAAATGGTCTGCCTCTGAGAATGGCCAGGATTTCCAACAACTACTAAACCATAACAGCGATGTGTGTCTGAACCGCAAGCATGACAATATCTCATAGGGAAAAGCAGGTCTGCAGATAAATAAAATCAAGGTCCAATAGAAAAGAAAACAAGATTTAAAGAATAGATGGTGGTAAAAAGAGCACAGAAAACCCAACAACTCACCAACAGTTTTGAATTCTTGAGCAGTCGAGACTGTATACAAATGAAAACTGAAGGCTCTATCTTGAGAACTAAGAATGGCTCAAAGAAAAAGAGGTAGTCAGTGCTCCTTGGTAGGAGCATTTCAAGGATCCGTTCGTGAGATTGGTCCTTACATGAGTGGCCTTAACCACATCCCACAGCAAACTCCCTGTCACCACCTCGACACAACCCCAGCCTGACAGGCCCTTGTAAAGGTCTACTGACAGCGAACAAAGTCGCCAGTGCAGATGGAATCTCTGCAAAAATAACATGAATGTAAGCACATTCTTATTAAGTCCATAAAGAACATCAGTGAATGAGATCTGTTTTTACAACAATAAATTTTAGCATTGAATTCCCGGTTTTTTGTTGTATTCACATTTCACCATTTTCCCTGGTGGAATTCAAATTTCTGTCCCCAGAATATTAAAGCCTGAACTTCTGGGTCACTAATCCAGTGAAACTACCACCGTGCTACCACCTCTGCTTAAATGAATTTAATATAAAGTTTGTGATATTGAAATGTAATTTTGTTTTTTATATATCTTATCAAAATCCACAATATAACCTTCATGCACAGGTTGACCATCTTCTTACCAAAGTTCAACTTTGTGGGCTTCCAACAAAACATCTTTTTCTGAATCTCATCCATAACATTTTCGTAGAATGGGCAATTGCTCTTCAGTGCCTAAATCACTTCCATCCAGATGTGAAAGCACTTTCCATCTCATCTTACTTGGGAAAGACCAAACCAAGAGCATACCTGGTTTTCTCTTGGCTAGGGTAGTAAAGAAAGTTCATGTTGGCTCAGTGGTTAGCTACCTCACAACACCACGGTCCTAGGTTCAATTTCAGCCTTGGGCAACTGTCTGTGTGGAGTTTGCACATTCTCCCTGTATCTGTGTGGGTTTCCTCCCACAGTCCAAAGATGTGCATGTCAGGTAAATTGGCCAAGCTAAATTGCACATGGTGTTAGGTGCATTAGTTAGAGGGAAGTGGGTTACTCTTCAGAGGGTTGGTGTGGACTTGTTTCTGAAGGGCCTGTTTCCACACTGTAGAGAATCTAATCTAATAATTTCCACTTCATTGTTTATATGGTTCAAATTCCAAAAACATATCATTGTTAGAGAAGCAGCAACATGACTTGGCCCCTGGAGATTTTAGAATCAGTACTTTAGTTAAAAAAAATTCTTATTTAACTTCCACCTGAAGAGACTGAAGTTATCCTCTGCTGCTATGCATCCCAGAGGTGTTCCCTGAAGCATTCCGTAATTGCATTCGCTGCACCCGATGTGGCCTCCTCTATTATTGGGGAGACGGGCCGCCTACTTGCGGAACGCTTCAAGGAACACCCCTGGGACGCCCGGACCAACCAACCCAACCACCCCGTGGCTCAATACTTTAACTCTCCCTCCCACTCCACCGAAGACATGCAGGTCCTTGGACTCCTCCATCGCCAGAACATAACAACATGACGGTTGGAGGAAGAGCGCCTCATCTTTTGCCTGGGAACCCTCCAACCACAAGGGATGAACTCAGATTTCTCCAGTTTCCTCATTTCCCCTCCCCCCACCTTGTCTCAGTCGATTCCCTTGAACTCAGCACCGCCCTCCTAACCTGCAATTTTCTTCCTTATCTCTCTGCCCCACCCCACTCCGGCCTATCACCTCCACCTTGACCTCTTTCCACCTATCACATCTCCATCGCCCCTCCCCCAAGTCCCTCCTCCCTACCTTTTATCTTAGCCTGCTGGACACACTTTCCTCATTCCTGATGAAGGGCTTTTGCCTGAAACGTCGAATTTCCTGTTCCTTGGATGCTGCCTTTGATACTTTCTTATCAACCTGTCCAGAGATGTTATTATACACCTCTGGAGCAAGTAGTACTTGAACTCAGGCCTCCTGGCTCAGAGATTGGGACACTACCCACTGTAAAAAATGAGGTCTGCAGATGCTGGAGATCACAGCTGCAAATGTGTTGCTGGTCAAAGCACAGCAGGCCAGGCAGCATCTCAGGAATAGAGAATTCGACGTTTCGAGCATAAGCCCTTCATAAGAACCCAAAAACAGCCCTTAAAGACATGCTTTAATAAGCATCAGTGGCTCTGTATTATCTCTGAAGCCCTGTACTGGTTCATTCTTTAAAGCAGTATCGTTTATAACATACTCAAAGCTCCAGCTCTGAAAAAAACAGAAGTTATTAGAATTGGCTCTACTGCTTCCTGAAATGCTAAGTAGAGAAATGTGGGGCTTTCCACAACCAATGTTGGTGGGAAAATTATGTATGTGATGTATCTTTCAAGATCAGACATGTGGCCAAAATCCACTGGGCGTCATTTTCCACTTTCAACTACAATGCAGCTTGTGCCAATTGTCGATATCATAGTTAAAGTTCTGAATTCTAAACTTTGTATATTACTTTCTGATTGACATCAGGACTCGTGGTGCCCCTAAATGCAATTAGAACCGAACATAAACCTTGAGGCCTTAAAGAGTCAGGTTAATTTTGAGATAGATGTAGCAAGATATTATTTCCCATGGAATAAAACAGCATTGAGCAATTGAAAATGCATTGGGAGTGAATATATTTTCAATGTCTCCATAAACACTCCCTAATCGAATGGTTACTGTGCAGAAGTAGCCTATTTGGCCACTCTTGCCACTTCATGATTCCAAGACTGCCACTCCATATTACCACATTACAACAAAGACCAGTCACATAGGCTCCCACAGCCTCCCCAACCTTACCCCCAACTGTAATTTTCCTCCCTCACTCACTCAATGTGACTCACTCACCTATCTTTCTGATGGAGTGTTCTTGATAAACAACCTGCAATCTTTCCATCCAAAAATATCTTTCTTTTTTCATGTAGGAGCTCTGATGAAGAGTCATTTAGATGCAAAACATGAGCTTGCTCTCTCTCCTTGGATGCTACCTGACCTGCTCTGATTTCCAACATTTTTTGTTTTCAATTTTTTTCCTGTGTATCCTCAGACCATGACAATCAAGAAGAATTGTTTGATTATTTTTAACTGGTTGGCCAACGTAGACAATAACCTGAATATTGAGGTTATCCTCTTTGTGATTTATCATGTTCACTTCAAAGCAATAAGTGCAGTCTACCAACCTAGAGTGTGCAATACTGCCTATGGCACTAACATTCAAAGATCCTCTCCAGTAAGAGTAGACTTCCAACCAAGTGCACAGGATGGGCACAGCCGATTTAAAAGGCATACCTACTGAATTATTTTCAATTCACTCTCCAGATAAAAAGAAACAAAAGAAAATTAGCAATTCAGTTCATGCAGCTCTTTCTCCACTGTATATTAGGCATGCAATCCTGACTATTCAGTAGACACCTGGACATTACAGTGGATGATGTCTTGTTATTTTAACAGAGACATTAACCAATGTTACCTAAACAAATGAATAGTTCTGTTAAGGATCAACTGTCATATGAATGTGCTAAGTGTTAGTCTGTTGACATCCCCAATAGCCCTCTCTAACCTTAAACCTCTGTTAGATTTTCTGCAGCTGCTGGAGTATTTGCCCAGTCAGCTCATTTAGAATGCCCGTCATATATGCTGTACTGATGCAAATGGAACCACAATTTTAATTTATGGGAAAGCTTTACTCTATGGTATCAATTTAAGACCGGTCAGATTCCAAAGTGAGCAAATAAGTCATAGAAATACTTTGTACACTAAAGAGAACAATCCTTTGTTTTATCTAACACTGTTCCAATTACCTGCTCCTACTACAATTCTGTCCCAACTAAAGATAAATACTGGAATGGTAGTTATCATTAATTCTATTCCCGAAAGGCCAGAATGAGAGATCTTGGCACCACCTCTGTCATGCAGACAGCCCAAGAACACATCACTGTTTTGGTTCAGCTGAAACAAATGATTTTAGTTTAATAGTGTATTCTATCGTGGGTTCATTGACCTACTCACTCTCTGCCCATTATACAGTGACCCTGCTGTTACTAGATCGTTCACACTTGGCCTGCATGTCCTACAGATTGATTACTGATGTGCATTCATTGAATTTCCAGGTCCTTTTCTCATCCTGCTGTTACAATCCAATCAGAGATGTATTGTAGTACTGATGGTATTTCAACAGAAGCACAAGTGAGAAACGATGACACTTCCATGTATTTCCATGGGCTCCATAACAAAAAGGTCCATTCTCATGCAGTCTACACACATTCACTCATAGACACAGTCACACTGACAGTTACATACAGAGGCACTCTGGATTATGCATGCACGTGTGTATATACACACATAAATGGGTTCACATTAACATTCACACAAACACTCCTACACAAAACACACAGTCACACAGAAGATTATGTGCACACATATAAATCACTCACATACAACCTTGCACAAACACTTATGATCTGCTGAGGAAAACAAAAAAAAGCTCCTTTCTTTATAGTTTCTCACAGTCAGTCACAACAATATTTATTTATTTATTTGTTAGCACACAGCTATGACACTTCAATTAAGATATAAATAACTAGATCAAAATTAAGCCAAATTACAAAGTTTGCCTCAGTGAAAAATAACAGGAATTTTATTACCTGCTAGCCTCAGAAAACAATGATATCAAACACACACCAATACAGATGTTGAGCATAAAAAGTGGGGAGAGAGAATGCCCTCTCAAACAGGAAGTTAAAGGCAATTATAATTTGAAATTCTTAGATTTCTTGAGTTGTGAGAATGGCTTAAGTCCTAACTCTTTAGCTGTTGGTTCATTTCTGTTGCAGTGGCAAAGCTTGAAGATTACTTTGGAGTTCTTGCTCAATGGTGGCTTCTTCTAAGTTGTTCTTTCATGTAGCACAAATTCTCAAGTCACTGAAAGAGACAGAGAGAGAGGCTTCCAGCTTCTTGTTGTCACCAATTTCTTTTCCCCCCTCAGTTTTGCTGTTCAAATGCTGTCACCTGAAATATAGTTCCATTGTGGATTCCAATGTTTAGTTTCATTATCTTCCCAAACTGGCAGACAAGTCTTTCATCTCTGAAAGTGTAACTTCTAGATATAAGTGAATTAATTGGCTCAACTTGCTCAGTTGATCACAACTACTATCTTCATTCAATCTATTCCTATCCACTTTAGTCAATCAATAAGGTGACCTAAATCTCTGTAAGTTCACCCCTCAGCCTCTGATGCTCCAGGGAAAATAGCCCGAGACCCAGGGGCATGGATGGGATGAATCATTAAGGTATTTTTCCCAGGGTTGGGGAATCCAAAAGTTGAGGGCATGAATTTAGGGTGAGAGGGGAAAGATTTAAAAGGGACCTAAGGGACAACCTGCACGCAGAGGAAGGCAGTAGAGGAAGTGGTAGACGCTGGTACAATTACAACATTTGAAAAGCATTTGGATTGGGATATGAATAGGAATGGTTTAGAGGGATAAGAGCCAAATATTGGCAAATGGGTCTAGATTGGCTTAGGACCTCTAGTGGGCATGGACAAGTTCGACCGAAGGATTTATTTCCGTGTTGTACGTCTCTATTATCTAGGATCTCAGATAAATGTCAGTCGTTCACATGTACCATTAGCTTAACAAACAAAGGAACTGACTACCTGTCTCCAAACTTTGATCTTCTTGCAGTTGAAAGAGTTGTTCAAGCAGCCAACTGTTCTCAAGTTGCCAGAATATAACTCGCCTTTCATGTAAAATTGAGCTCTTATGGTGGCTTCTGCTGCAAATATCTTGCCAGTATCAATACTGGTACCATGTGGGCAGAATGTCCGTATAAATTCTTCATCAGAAAGTAGATACAATCTTGATGAAAAAGCAATAGGTTGCTATTTACTACTTAGTGGCTAGTTAGATTACATCTGAGACAGATTATTGTTTTAAGCCTGATTGTCCCTTGTAAACAATCTTAAGTGCACATTATTACTTCAGCTACATACCATTAATATGAAGAAGAAACAGTTAGGTTAATACACACTCTGATAAACACATGAAGAACCCAGAAACCACAAACATCAGTTAGTTCCTCCCTGGAAGTGTCCTTTGTATCCTATCTTTTGCAACTAGGGACAGGCAATCAATGCTGGTTCCACCAGTGAGACCTACATCCTATGAGAGAAAAAAATAAAATCCTGCTGGGTAGAGCTTATCTTGTGACATTTACAAGAATGATCCTTGAATGAAGAGCTTGAGCGGTGGAGGACTCGGAGTCTGAACACAAAACAGTTTATAGGGATGAGGTGCATCTCATTGAAACTTACAGAATATTGAGAGACCTGGATAGAGTGGATAGAGTGGACATGGAGAAGATGTTTCCCTTGGTAGGAGATACCAGGACCGGAGGGCAACCCTTTAGAGATGAGGTGAGGAGGAATTTCTTCAGTCAGAGGGTGGTGAATCTGTAAAACTCATTACCATAGAGACAGAATACATAAATTCTTGATTAGTAAGGGGGTAAAGATTGCAGAGATTGGCAGGAGAATGAGGTTGAGAAACATATCAGCCATGATCAAATGGCATAGCAGATCAATGAGCTGAATGACCTATTTCTGCTCCTATATCTAATGGTCTTTTGGTTATTGTTTTAAATACTAACTGTCTTACACAACAATTACCACTTGTGGAGATTAGTCCCAGTACATAAGGAAAATTTGGCATTAGCCAATCTAAACCACACTAGTAGGATTGCATTGCAGTTTTGATGTTGGGGGGTCAAAGTTCAGGCACAGCACAGACATCTAAACTGGAGAACAAAGACAGCACTGAACCCCTCATCCTCTGCAAGTGACTTCTGAAAATCTGGAAATGTTGGCTCTTGTCAGCTTCTCCCTTCCTTTTGTGAAAACCCATTCAGAGTTTTAACTCCAAGGTCATCAGATGTTCCATATCTTGTTTAATTTACTATAATCCAGCAGGGAACATCAGCCAATGGGTGTGGTGGAACATATGTTATGTGGGAGAGCAGGAGAAGAAACATACTGCAACTGTGACCCTGATCTCACTGAACATCCACACACATGTCATACAATTGTCATTGCATTGTTCCTGCATCTCTTTTCACAGTCCTTTCCAGGGCTTGTGGGGGTGGGTGCCAACAGCAGGATCCTTACTGCAGCTCTATCTGAGATCACCATAAAACAGAGTGGGACTGAATCAGAGCTCGTCTAGCCCTCTACTATCACTAGTGGTTGATTTAGGATCTTTGTTGTCTCCAGCAAAATTCCACACTCTTCATCACTTCCACGTTTAACCTTTCTGTTCGGCACTATTCTCTCATTTTATTGGTTAATCTGAATCAATTCATTCTTTCATTACTTTGTGAGCAAACTGAGAGCTAACACATTGGATTGCATCGTAGTGTGCTTGGGGTAGCACAGGTGGTTCATTGGTTAGCATTGCTGCCTCACAGTGCCTGGGACCTGGGTTCGATTCCAGCCTTGGGTGACTGTGTGTGGAGTTTGCACGTTCTCTGTGTGGGTTTCCTCTGGGTGCTCCGGTCTCTTTCCACAATCCAAAGATGTACAGGTTAGTGAATTGATTGTGCTAAATTGTTCATAGTTGTCAGGGATGTGTAGGTGAGGTGCATTAGTCATGGGTAAATATAGGGGAATGGGTCTGGATGGGTTACTCTTCGGAGGGTCCGAGTGGACTTGTTGGGCCTGTTTCCACACTGTAGGGATTCTATGATTCATAATAAATTCTTCAACACAAGATCATGTAATCTTTTCATACTGTTTCAAAGCTGACCCCATCTGGAAAATTCTGCTTCTGTTTTCATTGTGTTGGCATCACAGACAAATATCCATATTCCACTCACACCAAAGACTAATAAACATATTCCACTGACATATTATGAGTAGTGCTAACTAAACCATGTATGATCCGCTGGGGTAGTAGTCCTGATAGTGAAAATACTGCAAGTAAAATAGTCTGAAAAGTGTTCTTGAAGATTTCAAGTGATGGGGCTGTGACTATTTGCTTTCTCCGTTGTGGACTTGCCCGGGAGAGAAAGATTGCTGATATACTGACTTCAAAAGAAATGATATGGAGATGCCAGTGTTGGACTGGGATGAACAAAGTCAGAAGTCAGACAACACCGGGTTATCGTCCAACAGATTTATTTAAAATCACAAACTTTCAGAGCACTGTTCCTTTGTCAGATTAAGTGCATTTTGTAGATACCCCTGCATGTTCTGTCAGTGTCAGAAGGAAGTAGGTACATTTTTCCAGCAATTTTCACCAGCTCATTCTATATTTTGGACAACATGATGAGTCTATTTTTCTGCTGAAAATGTGTTGCTGGTCAAAGCACAGCAGGCCAGGCAGCATCTCAGGAATAGGGAATTCGACGTTTCGAGCATAAGCCCTTCATCAGGAATGAGAGAGAGTAGCCAAGCAGGCTAAGATAAAAGGTAGGGAGGAGGGACTTGGGGGAGGGGCGATGGAGATGGGATAGGTGGAAGGAGGTCAAGGTGAGGGTGATAGGCCGGAGTGGGATGGGGGCAGAGAGGTCAGGAAGGAGATTGCAGGTTAGGAGGGCGGTGCTGAGTTGAGGGAACCGACTGAGACAAGGTGGGGGGAGGGGAAATGAGGAAACTGGAGAAATCTGAATTCATACCTTGTGGTTGGAGGGTTCCCAGGCGGAAGATGAGGCGCTCCTCCTCCAGCCGTCGTGTTGTTATGTTCTGCCGGTGGAGGAGTCCAAGGACCTGCATGTCCTCGGTGGAGTGGGAGGGAGAGTTAAAGTGTTGAGCCACGGGGTGGTTGGGTTGGTTGGTCCGGGCGTCCCAGAGGTGTTCTCTGAAGCGTTCCGCAAGTAAGCGGCCTGTCTCCCCAATATAGAGGAGGCCACATCGGGTGCAGCAGATGCAATAGATGATGTGTGTGGAGGTGCAGGTGAACTTGTGGCGGATATGGAAGGATCCCTTGGGGCCTTGGAGGGAAGTGAGTGTGGAGGTGTGCCTATTTTTCTCCCTCCTTTGATTTCCTTTCCGAATCTTTGATCAAGGGTGATCACTGTTTTGCCCAAATATATTCATGCAGAGTTGTGAGTAAGCCGTGGTATCACCGTTACCTTTTTGCTCGGTCGTATCATGTAAGGATCCTGCTTACATTATGCATCCATCAGGATTGGATGAACAAATGTTTGAGAAACTGGTACCCTGATATTTTTACTGTAATTTCAAAGATTGGTCCTCAGAGATCCAAGCAACTTGTTTACTTTAGATACTGACTGCTGAATGTGGAATCCTCCATGAAAATTGTTTTTAAGATGAACTCCGCAGGTCTGGTTGTGAAATCTGTGGGAGAAGTTGATTACAGAGGAACTTCGATTATCCAGCATTCGATTATCTGGAATTCGATTAACCAAAAAAAATACTCCCCGCCCATGTCCTTCAGAAAATCAAGGCTCCTCTGTACACAATTTGAACAAAAGCGTTTTTCAATTATTCGTTCGAAAATGTTAGCTTCACTAGTTAGGTCGGCATTTATTACCCACTCTCGATTGCCCATAGGGCAGTTAAGAGTCAATCACATAATATAGAGTCTAGAGTCACATGTGGGTCAGACAAGGTAAGGATAGCAGATTTCCTTCTTGAAAAGACATTCGTGAAGCAGATGGGTTTTTATGAAAATTGACATGGTTGCCATTGGAAAAAAGCATTTTAGAACATAGAAACGTCCAGCACACAACAGGCCCTTCGGCCCTCGAAGTTGTGCCAAGGATTAATCCTAATGTAAAATAAAATAACCTCACTTACATACCCCTCAATTCACTGCTGTTTATGTGCACATCCAGCAGTCACTTAAATGTCCCTAATGACTCTGCTTCCACCACCGCAGCTGGCAACACATTCCATGCATTCACAACTCTCTGCATAAAGAAACGACCTCTGACATCTCCTCTATATGTTCCTCCTAATATCTTAAAACTATGGCCCCTCATGCCAGTCAATTCTGCCCTGGGGAAAAGTCTCTGGCTATTGACTCTATCCATGCCTCTCATTATCTTGTATTCCTTGATCAGGTCACCTCTCTTCCTCCTTCTCGCCAGAGAGAAAAATCCAAGCTTAGTCATCCTCTCTTCATAAGACAAACCCTCCAGTTCAGGCAGCATCCTGGTAAACCTTCTTTGCACCCTCTCCAAAGCCTCTGTATCTTTCCTATAGTAGAGCGACCAGAACTGGACACAATTTCCAAGTGTGATCTCACCAGGGACTTGTAGAGCTGCAGCAAAACCTCATGGCTCTTAAATTCGAACCCCCTGTTGATGAAAGCCAAAACACCATATGCTTTCTTAACAACCCTATCCACTTGGGTGACAACTTTGAAGGATCTATGCACTTGAACACCAAGATCCCTCTGATACTCCACACTGCCAAGAATTCTTTCTTTAATCCTATATTCAGCATTCAAGTTTGACCTTCCAAAATGCATCACTTCACACTTATCCAGGTTGAACTCCATCTGCCATTTCTCAGCCCAGCTCTGCATCCTGTCTATGTCGCGCTGCAGCCTGCAATAGCCCTCGATACTATCAACAGCAGCTCCAACCTTTGTGTCATCGACAAATTTACTAACCCACCCCTCAACCTCCTCATCCAAGTCATTTATAAAAACTACAAAGAGCAGAGGCCCAAGAACAGAGCCCTACAGGGCACCACTCACCAAAGACCTCTAGGCAGAATCCTTTCCATCTACAACCACTCTCTGCCTTCTGTCAGCTAACCAATTCTGAATCCAGATAGCCAAATCTCCCTGTATCCCATACTTCCTGACTTTATGAATGAGCCTATCTTAGGGAGCCTTATCAAATGCCTTGCTGAAGTCCATATACACCACATCCAGTGCTTTACTTTCATCGAGCTGTTTTGTCACCTCCTCAAAGAACTCAATACGATTTGTGATGTATGACCTGCCCCTCACAAAGCCATGTTGACTACCTTTAATCATGCTATGCTTTGCTAAATAGTCATAAATCCTATCCCTCAGAATTCTTTTCAAAACTTTGCTGACCACAGATGTAAGACTGACTGGTCTGTAATTGCCAGGAATTTCCTTATTCCTCTTCTTGAAAAACGGAACATTCGGCTCCCTCCAATTCTCTGGTACGACTCCCATGGAGAGTGAGGAAGCAAAGATCTTCACCAGCGGCTTAGCAACCTCCTTTCACACTTCCCAGAGCAGCCTAGGATAAATCTGGTCTGGCCCTGGTGACTTATCAACCTTAACGTTTGCCAAAATTTACAGCACATCAAATTCAGCAATCTTGATCTGTTCAAGCCTATATGCCGGCTCCTCAAAGTTCTCATTCACAACAAGGTCCCTTTCCTTAGTGAAAACCAAAGCAAAAAACCCATTTAAGGCTTCCCCTATCTGCTCAAACTCCATGCACAAGTTCCCTACGGTACCCCTGATCGGCCCTACCTTCTCCCTGATCATTCTCTTAATCCTCACGTATGAGTAAAATGCCTTTGGGTTCTCCCTAATCCTTCCTGCCAAGCCTATTTTGCGCCCGCTCCTGACTCTCAGTCCATTTCTGAGCTCCTTTCTAGTAAGCCTGCAATCTTTTAAACCTGTGCTAGATCCTTGCTTCCTCTACCTTACAGAAGCTGCCTTCTTCCTTTTGACAAGAACCTCCTCTGTTTGCGTCATCCAAGGCTCCTTAATCTTACCCCTTCTTACCTGTCTCAGAGGAACAAATTTGTGTATCACTCACAACAACTGCTCCTTAAACAGTCTCCACAAGTTTGTGTGCCCCTTCTAAGGAATTGCTCCCAATCTGTACTTCCCAACTCCTGTCTGATAGCGATATGATTTCCTCTTCCCCAATTAAATATCTTCCCTTGGTAATTGCTCCTTTTCCTCTCCAAGGCTATGTTAAATGTGAGGCAGTTGTGATCACTGTCACCAAAGTGTTCTCCCACCTGTCCTGGTTCATTGCCGAGCACCAAATCCAAAATGGCCTCTCCCCTTGTCAGGCTGTCTATATACTGAGTAAGGAAAACCTCCTGAACACTCCTGACAAAAATGGCTCCATCCAAACCATCTGCACTAAGGTGATTCCAGTCGATATTGGGAAAGTTGAAATCACCCATAACAACAAGCTTGCTACATCTACTTTTTTCCAAAATCTGCTGGTCTATGAGTTCTTCAATTTCCCTACTGCTGTTAGGGGGTTTGTAGGATACCCCCAATGAGGTAGCTTCTCCTTTGCTGTTCCTAACTTCCACCATACTGACTCAGTAGACAAACCTTCCTTAACAACTTTAGTTTCTGTAGTTGTGATGCACTCTCTGATTAGCAATGCTACACCCTCTCCTCTTTTTCCAACCACCCTGTTCTTTTTAAACTTTCTAAACTCTGAAACATCTAGCAACCATTCCTGCCCCTGTGAAACCCACATCTCCATTATGGCCACAACGTCATTGTCCCAAGTACTGATCCATCACTCTTTTTTCTGGATTAAATTAGATTACTTACAGTGTGGAAACAGGCCCTTCGGCCCAACAAGTCCACACCGACCCTCTGAAAAGCAACCCACCCAGACCCATTCCCCTACATTTATCCCTTCACCTGAAACTACGGGCAATTTTGGCCAATTCACCTAACCTGCACGTTTTTAGACTATGGAAGGAAACCGGAGCACCCAGAGGAAACCCACGCAGACACGGGGAGAATGTGCAAACTCCACACAGACAATTGCATGAGGCGGGAATTGAACCCAGGTCTCTGGTGCTGTGAGGCAGCAGTGCTAACCACTCCTTGCGTTAAAGTAGACACAGTTTAACCGATCCCTATGGTTCATCACATGAAAAACCTTCCCGATGGATTCACTACATCCTGTCACTGCCCCATCTACAACTACCCCCTCTCAGATATGTTGCTCTGATTCCCACCCCTCCCTGCCAAACTAGTTTAAACCCTCCCGAACCACACGAGCTAATCTCCCATCCAGGATGTTTGTGCCCCTCCAGTTCAGGTGCAACCCGTCCTTCATGTACAGGTCCTGCCTTCCCCAGAAGGCATCCCAATAGTCTAAGTATTTGCAGCCCTCCCTCCTGCGCCAGCCTCGCAGCCACACGTTAAGCTGCACTTGCTGACTGTTCCTCACCTCACCGTCTCATGGCATGGGTAGCAAATCTGAGATCACTACTCTACTCGTCCTGCTCTTCAGCTTCCAACCTAGCTCTCTGTACACGCTTTTCAGATCCTCAATCCCTTTCCTGGCTATATCATTGGTGTCAATATGTACCATGATTTCTGGCTGCTCACCCTCCCCCTTCAGAATCCTGTAAACCCAATCGGTGACATCCTGGACCTTGGCAACATAGCTTCCGGGAGTCCTGTTACTGACCATAAAATCTCCTGTTATTCCATCGAACTATTGAGTCCTGTACCACTAGCGCTTTTCTATTCTCCCCCCTTACCTTCTGAGGCTCAGTGCCAGAGACTTGACAACTATGGCTTTCTCCTGGTAGGCCTTCCCCACCAGCATTATGCCACAGGGGATCCCTGCTCTGACCGTCGGTTCTCTTTCCTCCTCCTGACTCCAGGCTGTCCTTATCCTGTGTCTGAAAAGTGACCACCTCCCTGTATATCCTCTCAATTTCTCTCTCAGCCTCCTGGATGATCCGCAGTTCATCCAGCTCTAGTTCCCTAACTCGGTTTTCAAGGAGCTGGAGTTGGGTGCACTTCCCGTAGATGCGGTCAGCTGAAACATGTGTCGTGTCTCTCACCTGCCACATTCTGTAGGAGGAACATGTAACTGCCCTATCAGCCATACCCCATAATCTGAAAGCCTGCACAGGACTAAACAAGGAAGAGAAGAAGAGAAAACAAAATGAGAAAACCTGGAAACTTACCACGTTTATAGACTCTTAGTAAGGTTAGAGGAGGTGGTTGGGAGGGAGGCCATACGGTCTAGGGTCTCAGGTTTAGATCTCACCCATTTAAAAACTTCCCAGCAGCCCTCATTTCTTTCTGCCCTCTCTCCTAGCCGCTCTGTTCAAAATGGAGGCCCGACTCTCAAAACGGATTTTAATCCAGATTTATTTCAAACTGAGTTCACATTTCTTGATGGGAGTTGAACCCATGACAGCAGAGCATTAACCTGAGGCTCTGGACTGTTGGACCAGTGGCATTACCACTACAATGTCACCTCCCCGATACTGCTCAGCTCACCGCATTTTTTTAACATCGAACATCATCTCCGGATTGTACCTGCCATTTTTTTTTGCAATTCCAGAAGCTCACAGTGAATTGATATGTTCTGTCTTGTGTTGCATTTTTCAGCAACCTATTTCTGAGTGCACAATTCATAAATAATATATTGTTGCAACAACCACAGTCCTCCCCAGTGATGAAAAAAGCCAGTAAATTCAAGAAGAATTATGAATGAACCTTATGTTGCTAAAACAATGTTGTGATGTTGAATGCACAGCTAAAAACCAAGCTCTCTTGATAAAATATTCTGTGATACAACGAACTGCCTCAGATACTGATTTAATATTCAAAAAATCATTCATAAAATGCAGGATTAAGAGGGGCAGCTGCCCATTGGCCAACCAGATGGAACATGCAAATAGCTTTATTTATTTAGTAATTCTCAACTTGCTTTCCTAACCATCTTGCACATTGATGAGCAAACTGCATAAAGAAACTCAATTAGCAATTCAATGTTGTCCTTTCAGTTATTAATAGGTCATTTTATTAATATGAAAAAGTGCACTTCCTGTATTTTAGTTTTCAGTGAATAATGTTGGCCACACACATGAAAAATTCTGGTAATCCAGTGATCACTCATCGCTCAAAAAAATGTTCTGAATGCACTCAGTTACATTTAGACAATTTAAGTCGCAGCTTTCACACATACCGTGATCCTCAGGAGAGAAAAAGCCCCATTACAAGTAGCTACAACTCTGAAGTATTTCATTGGTTTAGATTAGACTTACAGTGTGGAAACAGGCCCTTCGGCCCAACAAGTCCACACCGACCCGCCGAAGCGCAACCCACCCTTACCCCTACATTTACCCCTCACCTAACACTACGGGCAATTTAGCTTGGCCAATTCACCTGACCCGCACATCTTTGGACTGTGGGAGGAAACCGGAGCACCCGGAGGAAACCCACGCAGACACGGGGAGAACGTGCAAACTCCACACAGTCAGTCGCCTGAGTCGGGAATTGAACCTGGGTCTACAGGCGCTGTGAGGCAGCAGTGCTAACCACTGTGCCACCGTGCCGCCCACAAACCTTTTTGAGTTGGCTGGTGGTCATTAAAATTGCTGAATAATTGCTGATCTTCCTTGCTTTTTTATTGATCTTCATAAGTGACTGATGAAGGGCTCTGGCCCGAAACGTCGAATTTCCTGTTCCTTGGATGCTGCCTAACCTGCTGTGCTTTAACCAGCTACACATTTTCAGCTTCATAAGTGACTGCCTGATCTTAATTACAGAATCGTTACAAAGCAAAAGAAAGCCATTCTGCCCATCATGCCTGTACTGGGTCTTCAAATGAGATTTGTGTATGACAAGCAGCAAACTGCACCTTCTTCTATTGTCAAAGCTGCCACATGGAATTGGGAGAAAAGTCCGAAAAGATCAGGAAAAAAGATATTTTTAGGTTTTTTTTAAGTTCCCCTAAACCTTCAGAAACCAGTGGTTTCAGCACCTTGCAATTATTAGGTTTATCTTGTAGAATTGGAAACACAAGCAAGAACTACTATGAGTACTCCATTCCCCAGTAACAATAGGTTGGTATGGAAAACCCAACATTACAACATAACATATAATGCCAGAACTATCCCATAACTGAGTCAGGATTTTATATTAAATATACCTGGCTATAAAACTTTCAAGGTTAAATTGAAAGAAATGTGAAGATGGCAGAGCAGGAGACATGTGGAGGTACAGAAGTAATGTCAGTTATATAATAGCACCAAAGTCTAATGATTCAAACAGATGAGATTCAAACAGAATCTTTGTACTTAGCAATGGAATGGAAGGAGAAAGAAAAGGGGGAAAACAATGAAAAACAATCACTAAAGGCTGGTATTCCATGAATGATTGAGAAGGCTCAATCAAACCTGGAGCTGGCTAAAGAATGAAGTATTTCATAATTAAAGGGCCTACTGCAAAAAATAATAAAACAGACAAGAAAGTAGATCTTCAAAAATTGTGTTCAAACAAACAACTAGGAAATGTGAAGAAAACCACCAAGTATATAATGAGCAATAACAATACAAACTCTGCTCAGAAATATTGACTCTCACTGCATGGAAGCAGGCCATTTGACCCATCATACCTGTGCCAACCCTTGCAGCATTACTCAGAAGGTATGGGTAGGACTGCTAAGAAATGAGAGAGGAAAGCTTGCAGCCAAGAATGAATGAATGGAACCTCTCTCAGATTTCATAGAGCAGATGAATGATCAGATAATGGAATCAGAGGGAGGTGCACAAGTACAAAACGTATGATTCAAAGAAAGATGACATTTCATTAAAGCTGTTCAGTTTTGACATTTACGAATCACAGGTATCTGATAGAATACTCCGCTGTAAACTGAGTTAAGTTCAAGGTGACCTAGCCAAGACTATCATTATAGTGCCAAAGGAACAGAGCACTGCCTTCTTTGGAAATAAGGATTCTTATGCTGGGGATTTCCTAAATGTTATGGTTGATCCACTCGACTACAGTCAGCCTGCCTTTTTGAACAATGGAAAGTTCTCCCCTTCGCTAGGGTTTCCATGCTGCTCTCTCCATCTGCTTTTGTGCAGTAATCATTAACACCTCACTTGGGCCATCTTGCACCATCATCCCTTTTCTAATTTAATCATCCTTGCAATGTCCTATATCGCTCAATTGTGCATTTCCTGCATTGGCCTGAAGCATTGAGTTGAATGTTTTTTACAGGCAGTGTAGATTTATTTAAACACCAAAACACTACCCTGTTCAGATGGATGGTGGGACCCTGGAACATTACATTTCAGTCAATTAAGAAGCTGCCATTGATTCCAGCATTCAAATAAGGCAGGCAGCTGTGCTTTGATCTGTCAGTCCAGAGGGATGATAGCTGAGTAGCACCACCATAAGCAATGGCCAGTGCTGAGACTATCACACCAGGGGGTAGGCACCTTGAGGAGTGGCGAATTGGTTGCTGGAAGCCAGGACCAGCAGGTAGACCCTGAAAATTGGCAGGGGGACTAAATGACCTGCATGAGAACCATTCCAAAGGAGGGCCCTCCATGATCTTGGATCGTCCATTAAGGCTGGTTAACCAGAAACTCAGTGGGAGATAATTAGGATTGTCTGATGGAAAACACCCCACAGGAGTGGGCCATTTGAATATGGGACAATTCAGCACATTGATACTGTTTCCCTCTGCACAACTGCTGCCTGACTTGCTAAGCGTTCACTTTTCTGTTTTAATTTCCAATTGCATTACTGTTGTAGAGTTGCATTTCAATCACAGGGTAAAACACAAATTTAATTTCTCCAGGACAGTTTATGCACCGCAGAACAATTCTGAAAAGAGTCAAATTGAATGCAAAGGATTAACTATGTTTCTCTCCCCACAGATGCTGCCAAACTTGGAGTATTTCCGTAACCATCTCTTTTTAGTTCAGACGTCCAACATCCACAGTGTTTTGCTTTGATTTTATTAACAAAAGAATTCCTTCAGGTATCTAAGATTCAAAAAGTAATTTACTTTGTGACATTTCAACCATGAAAATTGTTATACTGGTACAATGATATTTCTTTTGGCTTCCATTTATTAACAAAGTAATGAGAAAACTATATTGAGAAATCTCATATTTTATCAGTTCTATTGCTTTCCTTGAAACAGCTATCACAGTAAAACTGAAATGAGAGCAGTCCCCGCCACAATGAGAACTGATATGACCGGGAACAAGATCAGTATAAACTGAGATCATAAATAACCTCGCCATGGTATACATCTCTTCTCAAACCAAGTTCTTTGCTTTACAATTTCTACTTTTTTCTCCACACAACTGGAAATAGAATTTGTTCTACTGGCATTTAGAAATTGCCTGGATTCAGCACTCGAAGAAAAGTTAGATGCTGTGAGTTATGTGCATGAATGAAAAAGAATTGGCCCTTGAATTTCCACCTGCATGAGTGAATGAGAAAGGCTTTGATCCAGGCGTGTCATTTTCCATGGCCAACTCAAACCATTAAAGATTCCAGTCAGTTAGAATACAGAACATGGAGCAGTACAGCACAGGAGTAGGCCCTTCAGGCCACAAAGTTGTGCCAAACGTTAAGCCAAATTAAACGAATCCCTTCTGCCTGTCCATGGTCCACATCCTTCCATATTCCTGTGCTGACCTAAAAATCCCTTAAATGCCCCTGTCATATCAGCCTCCATCATCACCCCATGGCTGTGCATTCAGTTCAACTGCAGCCAAATTTACTCCTTAAACGGATACCCCATAACTCATGGGTACAAATGCAGCAATGGAGGGGTGATTGCTTGGTGCCACTTCAGCAGGGACCTTGCTGGATTACCCAGTGGCGTACAGGGCTTAGGAGCATGAGCAGAACTTTCAGTCCCTCATTCAATAAGATCATGGCTGATCTGGTTGTGGTCTCAATTCTGGATTAGAGTGGTATTGGAAAAGCACAGCAGTTCAGGCAGCATCCAAGGAGCAGGAAAATCGACGTTTCGGGCAAAAGCCCTTCATCAGGAATAGAGGCAGAGTGCCTGCGGGTGGAGAGATAAAACCGAAATGTCGATTTTCCTGCTCCTCGGATGCTGCCTGAACTGCTGTGCTTTTCCAGCACCACTCTAATCCAGAATCTGGTTTCCAGCATCTTCAGTCATTGTTTTTACCCTGTGGTCTCAATTCTGCTTTCTGTTCTAACCCAAATAATCCCTGATCCATTAAAAATCGAATTCAGCCTTGAAAAAAAATTCAATGACATAGCTTCTACTTCCTGGATAAGAGACGACCAGATGATTAACCTTTTGGAGTAGAAATTTAATCACAGAGTCAGTTGAATGGCACCTCCTGCACATGTAACTGATACCACTACAGGTACATTTAAATGCCTATCATTGCATAAGTTCCTTGCTTTTTAGGAATTCCATGGCTGTGCCTATACAAAGCTGCAGCTCCACCCAATAGTAAGTCTGACTGTTCAAGGTACGCAGGCAGAAATCAATTGCTGTACTATTTGCTCTATAACTGAAAATCTGTTTCACTGTTTATAGAAACCGAACCTCAGAGTCAATTAATCCCTGAAAACCAATTGATTATTGGACCATTATGAACTGAATGACACCCTCCAGGCCCGAGAAATCATACATTGTGGAGCATATGTTCCATTGGGAGGAACAGCGCCTTCCCAAACAGCTGAACCCACTCCCTATAGAACAAAAAACTTGTCAAGCACCCTGTCAGTCTTAGAACTCAAGTATCAGGTGCAAAATAATTATTTTGTTAAAAAAAAAGACCTTTCCTCAAGTCTGAGGTTCCAAGCAAACATCCTTTCTGGCTTTGACTTCCTAATACGGCCCATCATCAGCTCTTCTTAGAGGTTGGTTTGCCTCCGCTGGTTGACATCCCAGATATAACCCCCTTTACTGGCATCTCGCCACTGTCTGGAAATAAACTTGCTGCTTAGCAGTTGCGCAAGTGATACTGCAGGTTGCTCTTGATGTTGAGATAGGGCTCACTGAACCTCTCACACAGTTCTGTCACAAATCTTGCCATAGCCCATGTAGCTCAGGTCCTGAAAAGATTCCCACAGCTTAACATTTCAGACTCAGCCTGTTATTGCAGAATAAATGACAGAGATCTGCCTGAAAGCTTAAGGATATTCAGTTCTAGCTTAACCTGCACACTGAAAGCAGAAACACCAAGAAACAGCGAGGATAAATGAAGTAAAGTGAAATACACTGAATGGACAGAAATTCTTCTTAACTCTGGAATGAGATCAAATTAGTTTTCATCAGAAACAGACACAAAATCTATGGTACTCCTGCCAGTCATCATAACTTAGTTTGGTAAAGAAATCCCTCTTGATTTGAAGCAATTTCCTTCAATCTCTAAATTCAAAGTAAGAGAAGAGATTTCATAAATACAGGTGTTGAATTCAAAGTCAGAAAACATTGATGAAACTTTATAAATCACCTTCACTTTATATAATCCTTTATAAAATCTACCTCATTGACCAGATTTTGATCACATGAGCTAATGTTCCCTTCTGTGTCTTAATTTAAATTTAAATTTTATTTTGCCTAAAGCCCTGTAAGGCACTTTAGGAGAGTTTGCTATATTAAAAGGTGCTATACATATGCAAATTTTGTTCTTATAGGGGCAGCACAGTGGCTCAGTGGTTAGAAGTGCAGCCTCGCAGCACCAGGGTCCCAGCTTTGATTCCAGCCTCAGGGGACTGTCTGTGTGGAATTTGCACATTCTCCCTGTGTCTGTGTGGGTTTCCTCCCACAGTCCAAAGATGTGTAAGTTAGGTGAATTGGCCATGCTAAATTGCCCATAGTGTTAGTTGCATTAGTCAGAGGGAAATGGATCTGGGTGGGTTACTCTTCGGAGGGTCGGTGTGGACTTGTTGGGCCGAAGAGCCTGTTTCCACAATGTAGGGAATCTAATCTAAATTAATTATAGTCCAAATATGTTAATTTGGCCCTCCAACCATTCACCAAGCAGGAAAACACACAAGTAGCAAAAAATTAAAGCAAAGCAAAATGTCATTTTCCACAGCTCCTAAAGCTTAAAAAGCTGATCTTTGCAAGTTGTCAATAAGTACAAAATAAAGTAGAGTGAAATTGGAGCTGGGCAATCCATTTGCAGATAATATCAAGGTTTCATGAATATTAATACATGTGATGCAATAGATAGGCTTTAGTGTTTGTTTGCTCAAGTACATGAAAATATGTGTAATGGCTATTTTGATTTTATGGACTGTGAACATAAAAATGGGAAAGGATACTACTTTAAATCAAGGGACAGAGGACAAAGATATTGTAGTTTTTAAAAAAAGATATTGGAATTAATTGTATGTTGTATCTTCAAGGCGATCTTTTTCAAGCAGTGCAGGAGGATTTTGAACACCCTGACTCTCTGGGTGTATGTTCAGGGTAGTTTTGACCAATGACAGACTTCTGATTGGTTTTTCATCCAGAACCAATGTCTGGATGAGGAATACTGAGCATAGCAACTTCTTCCAGATTGGGCAAGTGACAACTTCCTGTTTTTACAACACAGGGGAAATATCTAGGCTATTCTTTCCCTTCTGTGAGGGAGAAGGAAACTATCCAAGAAACTATCACACTCTTTCTCTCTTGGGGCGAATTCCTTTCCTGTCAGGAAAAAGAAGGGAAAACCATCTTCAGAATCACTGGAAGGGCAAACTCTCAAGCGGTGAATGAAAGATCGAGAATCAGCGTGTTCACAGTCTGGTGTCCTCCTCAAAAAGATCAAAAATAATCAAACCAGAAGGGAACTGAATAAAAACATCCCATTGACACCTGTAATCTAGACTGGCGCCAGAACTCCATTTCACTGACTTCTTTAGTTCCTTCACCATCCGCAAAATTTGAGTTCTATCTTATATCATTTATGTACATTTGCATCTTGAATTTTATTTAAATAGGCAGATAATTTAAGTTATACGGAGTTGTAAGTTAGCAATTTGTTTTAAACAATGGTACCACAGAAACACAATCTGTTTGCAAAAAACAGTTGTTCCCTTAATAAAACAGAATTTTTTTTGAGTACTTACTTTTAACCAAGCTTTTCAGTCAGGTAAATCAGGGACTATGCATCAGTTTGATTAAATAGAGTCAGAGGGTAATAGAGTTGTACAGCACAGAAACAGATCCTTCGGTTCAACTCATCCAAGCTGGCCAGATATCCTAAATTACTCTCATCCCATTTGCCAGCATTTGACTCATTTCTCTCTAAACCCTTCCTATTCATATGCCTTTTAAATGTAATTGTACCAGCCTCAACCATTTCCTCTGGCAGCTCATTCCACACATGCAACACCCTCTGCATAAAGAATTTGCCCCTTAGGTATCTTTTAAATCTTTCTCCCTCACCTTTAACCAATGCCCTTTAGCTTTGGACCGCCGTACCCTGGGAAAAAGACCTTGACTATTCACCCTACCAATACCCGTCATGATTTTATAAATCTCTATAAGGACACCCTCAGCATCTGACGGTCCAGGGAAGAAGAGCCTAGCCAATTCAGCCTCTCTCTATAGCTCAAACCCTCCAAACCCCAGCAACATCCTTATCATTTTTTTTTCTTCATCCTTTCAAATTTCACAACAACTCTCCTGTAGCAGGGAGACCAGAATTGAACACAGTATTCCAAAAGTGGCCTAACAATGTCCTGTACAGCCACAATATGACATCCCAAATCCTATACTCAATGCACTGACATTGGTAATGATACTGGGAATAGTGGGGCTTGATTCCAATAGAATACACATTAAAAAAGGAGATATCAATTGGCCAGAGTCCAATTATAAGAGAGAGACAACTGACAATGTTTCAACCTGAGGATCACCACACTTCAAGTTAGGAGAGAGGTTGAGATCTTCATGATGACATCAGCCAATGTGGGAACTGAACTCACCCTGTTGGCTTCACTCTTCATCACAAACCAGCCATTCTGCCAATCAAGCTAACCAGTCCTGGTGAGATAGTTAACAACCCCTAAACATTTTGAATGTGGGTGATATCAACTCATTGTCTAAGGGAAATTAATCTGCATAACTAAGCTCTCCACAGGTATTAGTAAACACTAAGTCGATAGAAGGGAGCCACCTACAGCATGTGGAGAGAGAGCAAAGTTCATGTTTCAAGTCTGGTGACTCAAAGAACAAAGAACATCACAGTACAGGAACAGGCCCTTCAGCCCTCCAAGCCTATGCCGACACATTTTGCCCTTCTATACTAAAACTGTCTTCACTTACAGGATCCATATCCCTCTATTCCCTTCCTCTTCATGTATCCGCCCAGGTGCTTCTTAAATGCTGCAATTGTGTCTGCTTCCACCACCTCCTCTGGCAGCACATTCCAGGCACACACTACCCTTTGTGTGAAAACCTTGCCTCTCACATCTCTTTTGAACTTACCCCCCCTTGCACCTTGAACCTGTGTCCCATAGTAATTGACCTCTCCACGCTGGAAAAAGCCTCATACTTTCCACTCTATCCATGCCATTTAAAATCTTATAAACTTCTATTAGGTCACCCCTCAATCTCCCATATTCCAGTCTAGCCAACCCTTCTTCATAGCTAAAATCCTCCACACCAAGCAGCATCCTGGTAAATCTTTTCTGTACCCTCTGCACAGCATCCACATCCTTCTGGTAGTGTGGTGAACAGAACTGTATGCAGTATTCCACCCTAACACTTCACACCCAAGGCTTTCCTAACTGGTGGAAAGGTTGCAGAGATATGATATGGGGTCAGGAAGTCAGAGGAAACAAATTTCTGAAGAAAAAAAAGTTCAGAGTTCTTTGACTGTCCAAATTCTCACCTCCACTTGGAGGCAAACATCAATGTTACTGTATGTATCCTCAATGGTAACTCTTGTACCTTCATTGAATAATTGTGATGGCAACTATTTCTGCTCTTTCAAAGACATTGTATTGAGAGCACAAGTGTTAAAACTTTCCCGTTCTTATACTTTTTTTTCAAAAGAGCAATATTGAGTTTGTACTTGTTGCTTCAGAAGCCTTAGAAAATACAGCTCAAAGTAACATCTAAAGAGTCTTAGGAAAATGGCAGATACTATTTCTTTGGTCAACCAGATTGAACGTTTATGTGCATACACTAATTTATAGAGATTCCACTTTGGCCAGGAATGAGTAACTTTAACTAATTTCGGGAGAGGGAATAAATACCAACCTATCATAGAATGATAGAGCATAGGAGGTCATTCCATCTAGTCTGTGCCAGCTCCTCACCAGATCTATCCACTTGATCCATTCTTCCTCCTTAATCCTCTAAGTCATTTTCCTTTCCTTCTCCATCCACTTTTAATATTTCTGCTGAACCTGATTCCACTGCAGTTTCAGCCAGTGCATTCCAGATTGCTACAGCTCCCTGTTAAGCATGTCCCTTGCCATCTCCGGTCCCTTAACCTGAATCACCTAAAAATCTCCCAAAAGAAGAACTTTTAAAAAAATATGATGACATTGCGTTTATAAAACCTTAATTTTGGAAAGAGAGTAAAATGAAAACCAGCAAAGAGCCATAGAGATCTACAGCACAGAAAAAGTCCCATTGCCGCATTGTGTCTGTGCCAGTCAAAAACAACAACCTAACTATTCTAATCCCACTTTCCAGCACTTGGCCCATAATCTTGGATGCATTCACATCGAAAACACACATCTAAATAATTAGCGAATGTTATGAGCATTCCTCTGCAGGCAGAGCCATCCAGGCAGTGCCCTTCTGGGCAATTGCTAAAAATATCTTTCTAAAAAAAAGAAATGCTTGAGATACATAGCAGGTTGGAACAATTTGAAAGAGAAAAACACATTAACGTTCTGGGTATAAGTCTTTATTACAGTGCTGACTGAAAACTTCCACCTTACATTTTACTGTGTACTACTCTCTTTAAAAGGTTCACTGACCTGTTTGTTTGTGAATTGAGTAACGGTGTTAATGAACGTTGCGGGGGTTAGTTTTTGCTCAGTGATCCCATGCAGCAGTTAAGATTGTAGGTTTAAAAGGTTAAAACATAGTCAAGCATTTTCTTGCATATCAAGGGTAATTAGGGATCGACAACAAATGCTGAGCTAGCCAATAACACCCACATCCCATGAATGAATATTAAAAAAAATCTAACAACACAGTTTCATGTATTTGGTGTCGCAAGCTAAAAACCATGAGTTACCATAGAAACAAGTGCACCAGCTGGTTCCATCTCTTTGGTAGACTGGTTTCTAATTCCTGTGATGCTCTCTCCAATACGCCACTTATTTATATTTATCAAACTGGAAATTTTAAATACAGAAGAAGTCTTGTAACACAATGATACTGCCTCTACCCCGAGCCTGAAATTCCAGGTTCAGGTCTAGATCCAAGACTTGATGGTTAAACAGGTTAATATCAATCTGTAAATCCTTCTGATCCACCTTTGGCATGCAGCCAAAGTGGGAAAGTTGCCTGATGAGCCAGAACCCCGCGGTAGCTGTAGCGAAACAATCTCCACATGTTAAAAGATTCCACAGGCAGGTCTTTACCATGTGTCAGCATTTTCCTCTTTTGAAGGGACTAACATATGATCAGAAATTCCTCTCTGTACATTTCTAATCATTTTCACTTCAGTAAACTTGTCATAGATTGCACACTCCAGGAAGGCTGGAAGCAGTTTGGTTCATACAAGTAAGAGGCAGACTGACTTTTTAAAAATAAGAATCTAAGGATATAGCCACACAAGTAGGTTGAGGCCTTAATCAGTTCAGCTATGGTCTTATCGAATGTTAGTGCATGTTCGAGAGGCCAAATAGCCTATTTATTTTCCTAACTCATATATTCAGCCTCAAAGCTATTTGCATCGTCTTAATCATCATTATGTTTATCCTATAGATGATATTTACCTTTAATATTCACATATAATAATGTTATTCCATGTTAACAGACATATATTTCCCCCTTAGCCTGCCTCATTTAGGCTCCCTTATTCTTCATGATAAGCTTCCATTACTTCTTCCTCAGTACTCCATCCCATTGCTATCATTACTATTAGGATACCTATAAATCTCTCACACAAGTGACTTGTTGCCTTTATCATTTCTTATCTCTATCCGAACTGGTTTTCCTAAACTTAGGCTATTCCTCTCTATGATGTTGATGCCATCACTAAATTACCAGAGTCATCCATTTTACTGGCTTTCTGTCCTTCCTAGTTGACATGTATGTTTCAATATTTGGGCTCCAATCACTGGGCATTCTACTGCCAGGTTCTGCAATGGCTATCAGATCATACTTTCTTATTTCTACTTGCACTATAAGTTCATCTGTTTTATTCAGGTATCAGTATTCAGGTTTAGAGGGCTGAATTTTCCCACAAAGGCAGCTGTCAATTTTGGGCAGTTTGATGATATGAGTGAGTCCCAGCTATTTTTCGTCACACAACTGTTTGTTGATCACTTTAATCACTCTCATACCATGTTGTACTCAGCAGTAGTGCAATGCTCACCAGGGCTAAGATCTTCTGCCAATCATGCTATCATATTTAGTCTCTCCATTTGGGTCAGTCTCAGTCTACCATCCATGGCCTTGAGGAACATGTCCATATACCATATTTTCACTCCAACTCTGCCATTGCAATCACCTCCCATAAAATTGTTGGTCTATCACTCTCAATGTTGCATGCACCCATCTTCCCTCAGTGTTTCTCACCCACCCTATCTCCTCCCCTAAACTATTAGTCATGAGCTAACCTCTGAGCTTCCTGCTCACTGATTCAGGACCCCTCGCCAGCCACTTCATTGACCCTGATTCTCCTTGACTGTGCAGTGCAGCCAAACCTATCAAGCTGCCTAGTTATCTGCCTGTGCCACAAGGCAAGGTACCATGTGGCAGAAATGTTGTAAGCATCCAAATAAATGCAAAAGTGATTAAGCACAAAGAAATCATATTAATAACTTTATTATTCTGTGGCCTTGACATTACCCTTTGACTTGCCACACCTTACCGAATTTAATCCTTGCACCCTTATTTGGTTTAAAGCCCTTTTACTTCCTTAGTTATGCATTCTCAAGAACAATGTACAACTTGCACCATTCCAGTACAGGCATCCCCCACTTTTCAAAAGTTCACTTTACGCTCTTTGCTTTTATGAAAGACCTACATTAGCACCTGTTTTTGCTAACCAAAAGAAATCCAAAAAGGATTTTCACTTTTACAAAAAATGATGACATTTTTCCCATATAAATTAATGCCTCTTCGCTTTATATCATTTTGGCTTACGAAAAGTTTCATAGGAACACTCTACTTTCAGATAGCGGGCAATACCTAAACTGTATCAGTGCCCCATGAACCAGAACACACTTCTACTGCACTAATGTTTGGACCATGCTTTCATTTCTGTAAACATTTTTGCTCTATGCCAATTTGCAAGTGGTTCAGGTATTAATCCAGAAATTATAATTTTGGTTGCATTTGGTGCTACAAGTGTTATCATAAGCTCTATAATGGGGTTGATTGCTCATCTACTCTGCAGATTTTGTACCAACTACTAACCCATCCATCACTAATTCAGAATCTAAACTGGATTTGCCACATAATCATAATGGCTACAAGAGCAGGCCAAAGGCTGGCAATACTGTGGGAAGTAACTCACCCTGACTCCCCAAAACCTGTCCACCATCTGCAAGGCACAGGTCAGCAGTTTGATAGAATACACCCTACTTGTCTGGATACGTGCAACTCCAATAACTCCAAGGCCCTTGACATCATCCAGGACAAAGCAGCCCACTTGACTGGCACCACAACCACAGCCACAGCCACCCACTCCTCCCACCACCAATGCTCAGTGGCAGCAGTGTTTATTATCTGCAAGGTACACTGCAGAAAATCACCATGATGAATCACCCAGCACAGATTTGGTTGAATGCACTCCAATGTGGAAGAAACTTGGCATCATTCAAAACTTAATCGATCTCAGTATTACTCAGAACCTAATTTGCGGTTCTGACGAAGATTCATACCAGACTCTAAATGTTAACACTGCTTCTCTCTCCAATGATGCTGCCAGACCAGCTGACTTTCTCCAGCATTATGTTTGGTTCAGTTTTCCACCACGTGCAGTATTTTGCTTTTATTCTCCTGCATACCATCTTGGTTTGCTGGTTGAAATTCCTTCATTGGCATGGTTTTCAAACCCCAGAATTTCCTCCCTCTCATCATTTTGGGACCTTCACGAAAACAAGAATGCAAGCAACACAGTAAACCTGCATTCTCCAAGTGACAATGGGCATTGATTGTAGCCCACATTCCAAAATCAAAATCACAACAAAAAAGTACTTCATTTTACCTTAACATGCACTGTCATTCTCGACCAGCAATCTCACCGTTGTTCTCACATGATGTTCCACTGTAGGCAGTCAAGATTAGAGTGGTATTGGAAAAGCACAGTAGGTCAGGTAGCAGGAAAATCCTGATGAAAAGCTCCTGCCCAAAGTGTCAATTTTCCTGCTCCTTGGATGCTGCCCGACCTGCTGTGCTTTTCCAGCACCACTCTAATCTCTAGCATCTGCAGTCCTTACTTTCGCCCTGTTCCATTGAAGGAAGTCATGACTACTGACACCACTGTACAGCAGTCACATTTGCAATACAATATTCCACACTTTATACTATACTTTACACATAATAAAGTTATCCATTTGTCATATATGATAACAGTTGGTATTAATTATATTATGTATGCTTCCGCCTCGCGTGACCTTTGTGACTTGTTTGTCGATGAATTGAAACTTGACTGGAATTTCTCATACGTGTCTGCCTTGTAGCAATCCAACTGTTGTCTTTCCTCAACAGAGAATTGTTCAACTCAGTAAGAAATCAACTATTCAGCTTCAGCTTTCAGAGCAGCTCCTTCCCTCTTCCCTCACAGATTCCCTGTCCACAAACTGTTATTGATCAACATCAGCTACGTCTACCATGTGATCAGTCACATCAACTGGCTAGGGTGAATTAACACAGCAATGTATGCTGAGACTGACTTTGGGCCCTCAGTACTGACAATATGACAGCATCCTTCATTTCACAGAATTTGCAACCCTAATCAAGAAGAGTTAATATTTGTACTAAGTTTGGAAAAACCTCAATGTAAACTACCCCAATTTCAAAACTGGTTACCACTGCCTCACCCAGAGCAATCAAGGCAACTCAGAGGTTCTACTACAATCAAGGCAACATACAGGACAGAAAGGTAGTGATGTTGCCCTGTTCCTTAGATGGCTTGGGTCTTCAATGAAATACTTACATTTTGCTTAAGTGCCTTTAGTGTAGCAGTGCATCAGTCTGTAATTTTAATGCCATTTTAGAGTCAGAGAATCATCCAGCATGGAAACAGACTCTTCAGTCCAACGCATCCATGCTGACCAGATATCTTAACTTAATCTAGTCCCATTTGCCAACATTTGGCCCATTTCCCTCTAATCCCTTCCTATTCACGTGCCCATCCAGATGTCTTTTGAATGTTGCAATTGTACCAGCCTCCAACATTTCCTCACACACACACACACACTCTGTGTGAAAACGTTGCCCCTGAGGTATCTTTTAAATCTTTCTCCTCCCACCTTAAAACCTATACCCTCTAGTTTATGGACGACCCTGAGGAAAAGACCATAGTCTATTCACTCTATCCATGCCCCTCATGATTTTATACACCTCTAAGGTCACCCCTCAACCTTTGATGCTCCGGGGAAAATATCCCCAGCCTATTTAGCCTCTTCCTATAGTTCAAACCCTCAAATTCTGGCAATGTCCTTGTAAATCTTTTATACACTCTTTCAAGTTTACCAACTTTGCTATAGCAGGAAGACCAGAAGTCCAAAAGGTGCCTAATTAATGTCCTCTGCAGCCGCAACATGACCTCCCAACTTCTATACTCAATGGACTGACTAATAAAGGCAGCAGGGAGAAAGTGAGGACTCTAGATGCTGACAATTAGAGTCGAGAGGGTGGTGCTGGAAACACACAGCATCTGAGGAGCAGGAAAGTCGACGTTTCGGGCAAAATCCCTTCCTGATGTTTTTCCAGCATCACACTCTCAACTAACAAAGGCAGCATTAGCTGTCTACACCTTCAATGAACTATGAATCTGTACCCCAAGGTCTCTTTGTTGAGCAACACTCCCCAGGACCCTACCATTAAGTGTATTAGTCCTGCCCTGATTTGCCTTCCTGAAATGTAACACCTCACATTTACCCAAATTAAACTTCATCTGCCACTCTGCAGCCCATCGGCACATCTGATCAAGGTGTACTCGGAAATAACTTTTTTCATTGTCCATACCACCATCAATTTTGATGTAATCTGCAAACTTATCAACCATTCCTCCTATATTAATATCCAAGTCAATTATATAAATGACAAAAGCAATGGACTCAGCACCTCCTTGCGGCACACCACTGGTCGCAGGCCACCAGTCCAATTAAGTTATCCTTCTTTTAATAAAACCTGTACGTGACCTGATAAATGACTATTTTTATGATGACAAAATTGTAACACTTTTAAAATAATGACTTAAGATTGTTTTTAGTTGGCATGTTTGGAACATCGGAAAGATTTCTAACCCCAAGACCCGGCTGCCCAGAAATGGGATTTTTATTCGGGTGGGCGGCCTAAAGTCAGGACAGGCAACCCCAGACTGAGAGTACAGGTTGCTGGTACTGAATCGAGCTGGGCAGAAGCTATGACTCTACTCGAGCACTGTTGTGGTTATTATACTTTTAGTAAAAGCACAGAACATTCTTCCAGTCCTCATCGCTCACAGCCCCTTACCCATTCCCCATTCGTGTTAACTCATATCTTGGAACCATTCCCCATTATCCCTTGAACCTTCATGTCAACCTAAGCATGTGTACCTACATCTGATGTTCCTCATAGTATATGTACCAACTTCTATCACTATATATGAAGTGGCCTTTTTTAGGCCCCCTGCCAATTTAATATTAATTCATGTTATTTCACCACAGAATACCTCAAGGACAATGTGGAGAAGAGACAAAATAAATTTCTTCTTCTTCAAAATAAAGACTTCTCCATATTGCAAAATACTCACTCATAAAAACTATTCGCTACAGTTGCGATTTCTTCAACCGCACACCCTTATAATAACTAACATTTCATTCATATATCAAATGCCTCAACACAATGAACACTGGAATTAACTTATATTCCTACTTCAAAGAGTCTCCTACTAAGAGCTATCAAACTGGGAAGAGGGTGGTTGTGAAAATCAGCCATACAGCAGTAATCCAGTTGTTGAAGCACTGAAGTTTATCTTCACAAACATAATTAAATACAAAGCATTTCTTTCAAACACACCTGATATTTCTTTCAGCGATTTAAAGGGCTGGAATTTTAAATGCCGTAACAGCGTTCAGAGGGTCTTCTTCACACGGCAATTTCAAAGTGTCTGTTGACAGTTCCAATGGACTTGATATTTAATGGATCTATGAACTTTTCCTGTGCACTCCATTTAGACATTCTGAAGGTGACCTGAAATCCCCTTAAGTTGTCCAGAGTGCACATTCAAAGGGACACCAGAAAGTTTGACATGTCTCTGCAAAGAGCACAAATGGAAACCTTGACCGCATTTTAGAACATAGAAGATAGAACGTTACAGCATAGTTCAGGCCCTTCAGCCCTCAATGTTCGGCCGACTTACAAAATTAACCTGATGCCCATCTAACCTACACCTTTCCATTATTATCCATACATATGTCCAATGCCCATTTAAATGCCCTTAATGTTGGTGAGACTACAACTGTTGCAGGCAAGCCATTCCATGCCCCGACTACTCTCTGAGTAAAGAAACTACCCCTGACATCTGTCCTAAATCTATCACACCTCAGTTTAGAGCTAGTAAGATGGGGGTGGGGTGGGACCCAAGGAGATAGTGAGGAAAGACATCAATCTGAAACAGGTACAGTTGAGAACAGAAGCGAGTCAAACAGTCAGGGCAGGCAGAGACAAGGTAGGACTAATAAATTAAACTGCATTTATTTCAATGCAAGGGGCCTAACAGGGAAGGCAGATGAACTCAGGGCATGGTTAGGAACATGGGACTGGGACATCATAGCAATTACAGAATCATGGCTCATGGATGGGCAGGACTGGCAGCTTAATGTTCCACAATACAGTTGCTACAAGAAGGATAGAAAGGAAGGCAAGAGAGGAGGGTGAGTGACATTTTTGATAAGGGATAGCATTACAGCTATGCTGAGGGAGAATATTCCCAGAATACAACCAGAGAAGTTATTTGGGTGAAACTGAGAAATAAGAAAGGGATGATCACCTTATTGGGATTGTATTATAGAACCCCTAATAGCCAGAGGGAAATTGAGAAACAAACGTGTAAGGAGATCTCAGCTATCTGCAAGAATTATAGGGTGGTTATGGTAGGGGATTTTAACTTTCCAAACATAGACAGGGACTGCCATAGTATTAAGGGTTCATGGAGAGGAACTTGTTAAGTGTGTACTAGACAATTTTCTGATTCAGTATGTGGATGTACCTACCAGAGAAGGTGCAAAACTTGACCTACTCTTGGGAAATAAGGCAGGGCAGATGACTGAGGTGTCAGTGGGGAGCACTATGGGGTGAACAACCATAATTCTATTAGATTTAAAATAATGATGGAAAAGAATTGACCAGATCTAAAAGTTAAAGTTCTAAATTGGAGAAAAGTCAATTTTGAAAGTATTAGGCAAGAACTTTCGAAAATTGATTGGGGGCAGATGTTCGCAGGTAAAGGGACGGCTGGAAAATGGGAAACCTTCAGAAATGAGATAACAAGAATCCAGAAAAAGTATATTCCTGTCAGGGTGAAAGGAAAGACTGGTAGGTATAGGGAATGCTGGATGACTAAAGAAATTGAGGGTTTGGTTAAGAAAAAGAAGGAAGCATATGTCAGGTATAGACAGGATAGATCGAATGAATCCTTAGAAGAGTATAAAGGAAGTAGGAGTATACTTAAAAGGGAAATCAGGAGGGCAAAAAGGGGGCATGAGATAGCTTTGGCAAATAGAATGAAGGAGAATCCAAAGGGTTTTTACAAATACATTAAGGATAAAAGGGTAACTAGGGAGAGAGTAGGGCCCCTCAAAGATCAGCAAAGCGGCCTTTATGTGGAGCCACAGAAAATGGGGGAGATAGTAAATGAGTATTTTGCATCAGTATTTACCGTGGAAAAGGATATGAAAGATATTGACTGTAGGGAAATAGATGGTGATATCTTGCAAAATGCCCAGATTACAGAGGAGGAAGTGCTGGATGTCTTGAAGTGGGTAAAGGTAGATAAATCCCCAGGACCTGATCAGGTGTATCCGAGAACTCTGTGGGAAGCTAGAGAAGTGATTGCTGGGCCTCTTGCTGAGATATTTGTATCATCAATAGTCACAGGTGAGGTGCCGGAAGACAGGAGGTTGGAAAACGTGGTGCCACTGTTTAAGAAGGGTGGTAAGTACAAGCCAGGGAACTATAGACCGGTGAGCCTGACGTCAGTGGTGGGCAAGTTGTTGGAGGGAATCCTGAGGGACAGAATGTATATGTATTTGGAAAGGCAATGACATATTAGGGATAGTCAACATGGCTTTGTGCGTGGGAAATCATGTCTCACAAACTTGATTGAGTTTTTTGAGGAAGTAACAAAGAGGATTGATGAGGGCAGTGCAGTAGACGTGATCTATATGGACTTCAGTAAGGCATTCGACATGGTTCCCCATGGGAGACTGATTAGCAAGGTTAGATCTCATGGAATACAGGGAGAACTAGCCATTTGGATACAGAACTGGCTCAAAGGTAGAACCAGAGGGTGATGCTGGAGGGTTGTTTTTCAGACTGGAGGCCTGTGACCAGTGGAGTGTCATAAGGATTGATGCTGTGTCTTTTACTTTTTGTCATTTACATAAATGATTTGGATGCGAGCATACGAGGAACAGTTAGTAAGTTTGCAGATGACACCAAAATTGGAGGTGTAGTGGACAGCGAAGAGGGTTACCTCAGATTACAAGATCTGGACCAGATAGGCAAATGTGCTGAGAAGTGACAGATAGAGTTTAAATCAGATAAATGCGAGATGCTGCATTTTGGGAAAGCAAATCTTAGCAGGACTTAAACACTTAATGATAAGGTCCTAGGGAGTGTTGCTGAACAAAGAGGCCTTGTAGTGCAGGTTCATAGCTCCTTGAAAGTGGAGTCGCAGGTAGATAGGATAGTCAAGATGGTGTTTGGTATGCTTTCCTTTATTGATCAGAGTATTGAGTACAGGAGTTAGGAGGTCATGTTGTACAGGACATTGGTTAGGCCACTGTTGGAATATTGCGTGCAATTCTAGTCACCTTCCTATCGGAAAGATGTTGGGAAACTTGAAAGGGTTCAGAAAAGATTTACAAGAATGTTGCCAGGGTAGGAGGATTTGAGGTATAGGCAGAGGCTGAGCAGTCTGGGGCTATTTTCCTTGAAGCATTGGAGGCTGAGGGGTGACCTTAGAGAGGTTTACAAAATTATGAGGGGCATGGATAGCGTAAATAGGCAAAGTCTTTTCCCTGGGATCAGGAAGTCCAGAACTAGAGGGCATAGGTTTAGGGTGAGCGGGGAAGAGAGGAAAGATATAAAAGAGGCCTAAGGGCAATTTTTTCACACAGAGGGTGGTACGGGTATGGAATGAGCTGCCAGAGGAAGTGGTGGAGGCTGGTACAATTGCAACATTTAAGAGGCATTTGGATAGGTATATGAATATGAAGGGCTTGGAGGGATATGGGCCGCGTGCTGGCAGGTGGGACTAGAGTGGGTTGGGATATCTGGTCGGCATGGACGGGTTGGACCAAAAGGTCTATTTCCATGCTGTACATCTCTTTGACTCTATGTCCCCTCGTGTTAGCCTTCACCATTCGAGGAAAAAGGCTCTCACTGTCCACCCTATCTAACCCTCTGATTATCTTCCATGACACAATGAAGTCTTCTCTCCAATGAAAACAGTCTCAATTCTCTCAGCCTTTCATCGTAAGACCTTCCCCCCATACCAGACAGCATCCTAGTAAATCTCCTGTGAACCCTTTCCAAAGCTTCCACATCCTTCCTATAATTCGGTGACCAGAACATAGAACATAGAACATAGAAGGATACAGCGCAGTACAGGCCCTTCGGCCCACGATGTTGCGCCGACCGAATCCTACCTAACCTATACTAGCCCAATAACTTCCAAATGCCTATCCAATGCCCGCTTAAATGACCATAAAGGAGAGTTCACCACTGATACGGGCAGGGCATTCCATGAACTCACAACCCGCTGTGTAAAGAATCTACCCCTAACATCTGCCCTATACCTACCACCCCTTAATTTAAAGCTATGTCCCCTAGTAACACCTGACTCCATTAGCGGTAAAAGGTTCTTAGTATCTACCCTATCTAAACCCCTAATCATCTTATACACTTCTATCAGATCTCCCCTAAACCTTCTCTTCTCCAATGAGAACAGCCCCAAGCGCCTCAGCCTTTCCTCATAAGATTTTCCTACCATTCCAGGCAACATCCTGGTAAACCTCCTCTGCACTCGTTCTAAGGCTTCCACATCCTTCCTATAGTATGGCGACCAAAACTGCACACAATACTCCAGATGAGGCTTCACCAGAGTCTTATACAACTGCAACATGACCTCAGGACTCCGGAACTCAATTCCTCTGCCAATAAAGCCCAGTACACCATATGCCTTCCTCACAGCACTATTTACCTGGGTGGCAACTTTCAGAGATCTGTGTACATAGACACCAAGATCCCTCTGCTCATCCACACTACCAAGTAGCCTACCATTAGCCCAGTAATCCATCATCTTGTTATTCCTACCAAAGTGAACGACTTCGCACTTAGCTACATTGAATTCCATTTGCCACATTTCCGCCCAGCTCTGCAACTTATCTATATCCCGCTGTATACTGTATGCAATGGTCCAGGTACGGCCTTACCAGTGTTTTGTACAGCTGAAGCTTGACCTTGTGGATCAGAAATTCAATCCCCCTGCTAATAAACACCAACACACCATATGCCTTCTTAACAACTCTACCAACCTGGGTGGCAACTTTCAGGGATTTATGCATCTGGACAATGAGATCTCTCTGTTAATATATACTGCCAAGAATTTTACCATTAGCTGAATGCTCTGCAATGCTGCTACTTGCTCCAAAGTGAACTACCTCACACTTTTCCACCAGCTCTGCATCTTATCTATGTGCCTCTGTAACCTACAACATCATTCAGCACTATCCACAACTCTGCCTATCTTAGTGTCATCTGCAAATTTACTAACCCATCCTTCCAAGCCCATCTCCAGAGCATTTATGAAAATGACAAATAGCAGTGGCCCCAAAACAGATCCTTGTGGCACACCACTGGTAACTGAGCTCCAGGATGAATATTTCCCATCAACCACCACCCTCTGTCTTGTTTTAGCTAGCAAATTTCTGATCCAAACCACTAAATCACCTTCAATTCCGAAACTCCTTATTTTGTGCAATAGCCTACCACATGGAACCTTATCAAACGTTTTAGTGTTCATTAGGAGGACTGGCCACCAGTTTCACCATGCTGGAGAAAACGCAGGCCGAGGTTTAATCAATAATGTTTAATTGCAAGTTACACTGCAATTCAGCCTTTGTACTGCGAGAATATTTCTCGACTAAAATACCATTTGGAAACCTCAACAGTGTTACCTTCCATCTGTTGTCTACTTCTTTGTCTTCCTCCGCATTATATTTTTCTGCGACATCATAACCCTTTCAAGTAACAGTTTTACGACATCAAATGAATACTTGACTCTGTAATGTCTTACAAAGCTACACAAAGTAGAAGGTAAATGTATGAGACTAAGAATTGGAGCTAGAGGAAACCAATTTGACCTTTCAATCTGCTCTGTCATTCAATAAGGTGGACATTTTCCTCAGATAATGTCCCCCACCCCCAAATCTTCTTCTGTAGTGTCACAGAATTCTCTATGTCTACACAAACAGATGGGGCTTTGGTTTAAGATCTCATCTAAAAGACAGCATCTACAAGAGTACAGCCTTCCCTCAGTACTGCACTTTATTGGAATATCAACCTTGATTTTTGCATTTAAGATTTAGAGTCGGATTTGAACCAACCCTTTAACTCAGACACAAATATTAACAACTGAGTCATGGCTGATATGAATCAGGTGATTTTACATCAGACTCAACTATGTTAGGTGATCCAAAATTGGAAAAGGTTTTGACACCCAGGCTTGCATAATAATGAATGGAGAATTGGATGAAGTATCAGAACAGTTATGTTACCTGGAGGAGTCAACAGCTTCAGTACAAACTTTTAAAAGGGATGAAAATTGCGAAGGGGGGGGGTAAACACCTAAATTGCATTATGGGTCTTTGCAATGATCCATTGCTATATCTCATTATACACATTTTTGAAGTTTTCCTCCATAAAGAAACATGTGCAAAGGCTTTTAAACAATCCCATCAATAGTCTTCAGGCTCTGCTCTGAACCTTGGCAGAACTACCAGCCACACTGCACATGACAACAAGTCAATTAACCCAATACAGAGAGTCACTAGATTTAACAAATTCATTTTTTACAGCAACTTCAACCCATTCTGGTTGGAAAGAGATCATTTTATCACTTAGCGCAACTGATGTCCTACCTGGACCCCAATAAACAAACTGTCCTGATAAGTGACCTGGCTAAGTCTCTGATAATTTAGTGATAATTGAGGGCCATAGTTAACCTTAGGTTGGCCCTTTGTCCATCCAATGAATTGTGATTTTGTTTTGCAGTAGCTGGATACATGAATTTTCAGTCCCTGAGCAAAGCCAGAGTTCAAGGGAGGAGGAGTGGCCTAGCTGCCATCAGTCAGGCCTCCCCAGATGGAATGGGATGTTGAGATGTCTATATTCTACAATACTCTCCAGTCATGTATTCAAATAAGCTAACCACCCAACACGATGGAAGAATTTAAGTTGGTCATCTACCTCTTTGCTGTGTCTGAGAATCTGCTATATGCACATTGGCTACTACAATCTGACCTTACACAATGGCATAAGTTTGCAAAATGCTCTATGACCTCTTGAGATCATAATAGGGGAAATGCAACATAGTTTCAAAAAAAACTTTAATTTTGACGACTGCAACACTGGAGGTTTTACAGCATTAAATTGTAAATATGTTTGGCAAGGAAATCCAGTTAATATTTCTGTTTTGATTTATGCTTCCAAACATGCGTCAGAACTAATACAGCAACAATGTAAACTGTGTCATCGTACTTAAGTTCAGACATATGTCATCCTGGCTGAAGAAACAATTGCTCTGTCAAAGAGAAATTCAGTCAACAAATCACTAAACATCGATTTTAGCCTGGACCAGTAAGTGATATAGCTAATTGCAAAGCAGCAAACTCCATCCCTCATTTTTGCTTCCTTCAGGCAGTGAATGGGAAACCTTAGCATAGACCTCTTCATCACCAGCCGTAGGAAACTCTTAATAGAGTTTGTCACTGCAAGTGAACACGGGAGTGAAAATGCTTTCACTTTCATTGCTGGAACGACGGGAGAATTATGAGCTGTCAGCAGCTTTGTTTTCCCCCCTTTGAAACTGTGAATGCCTTTGACCTGGATCCCGGTACTAAGACTCATTCAACTACTAGATGTAAGCCCAGCAGTGGCCATTGCTCTTGTGCTTTGTTTTTGACTGGGACAAGAATGCTGCCCAATTGATCAGAATGACCAGAAGATCTTTGAAGCTGGAAATCCTCCCTCCTGAGACACAGCCAGCAGCTGGGCCACACTTCAACTCTCACTCTCCCTAAAGGGATTCTCACTGATGATGGAAGACCCTTGCATTCTGAAAAGTAGTGCCCAACATTTTAAATGAATCACCTTTCAACAGAATCAGAATTTAGAACTGTAATGAGTTTTCAACAAGTGTTAAAGGGTGGGGCAGATAAAGAACAATTGGGAAGATCGAGAGAGATTGAATGATTAAAAAGAAATTTGGTCATGGAGGATCAATGAATAGTAATGGAACAAGTAAAGAAATGAAGGATGTGTCTCAAGGAAGTTTGAATGATAGAATGATCTACAGCTACTGTCCAGCAAGGGATACGTGAGACTAAAACCAAACCTCAGTCACATTGGCCCAGAAAGTGTCAGAAAAATAATGGTGCTTTCAGAGCCATTATTAAAGCTTAAAGAAAATGAGTTGATTTTAAGTTGGGAGAGCTGATTCATTTTCCAACAACTTGGATGAATTGCATCACTCCTTGTAAATACCAAAAAGAATTGGTAAGTCACCATCAACCTTGACATTAACAATTATTTGCTTGAAAACAAATTGATGAATTTCTGTTGTATTATTTGAGTTATGGGGTGATTTAGAGACACATTGCCAAATGATTTATTGGATGCAACTCTGATTTCTGCTTCTATTCCTGTGGGAAACTGGAACACCCTGGCAAGCAGCACTCTTCCTGCAGTCTCTAGGTTTTTAATGCATCAGAAAGAATGATTTGCATCTCAAGGATAAACCTTTTTCAGACTTAATCTGAAAGTTTATGGACCTGAGTGTTACCATACCACAGCCCCTGCAATGAATGTCAGGCTGCCAATGGACAATATTTTACAGGTGTTCAATTAATGCATATCCGCTGATTGCATGGGAAATAGATAGCCAAAAGAAGACTTGGAGGAATTGTTCTGATACAGATTTTCAATTTTGTGGTTTTCTCATTGTTTTGCCAAGTGTTGTGGTAACATTGGCAAGGCCAACATTTACTACTCATTCCAAATTGCCCTTGAGCTGAGTATTTTCAGAGGGCATTCAGCCACATCACTGTGGCTCTACAGTCACAAGTAGGTCAGACTGGGTGAGGATGGCAGATTTTCTTTCCTCAAGGGCAATAGTGTCCTGGATTTGATTCTACAACAATTGATGCTCATTGTCACAGTCATTGTTGCATTCTGGTATGGATTCCAGACTAGACTGGAACGTATGTTTTAAGATATAACAGGATATTGCAACACGTGATATTTCAATATAAAAGTCCCTGCCTCACCTGCAATCATACTATGTGAATTCAGTCAGTTTAGTCAATCAGTTGTGTGTGTAATGACAGTAACAGGAAGCACAGCATCCAGATTCTGTGTAAGTGCGTGATTTTGGATCATAATACACAGTTAGACTTATTCATAAACTTCAAGGTATCTGACTCATCAAGAAAGAACTCAGTCCATGCACTGTATGCTACATGGGTTAACACTGAAAACTACAAAAAATTTTGGTCACCATTACTGAAACTAGATTTGTGTTCCAGATTTACTTATTGAATGTAAATTCCACCAGATGTTAGAGTGAGATGTGAATCCATGTCCCCTTAACATGACCATGGGCCAGTTCAATAGAGTTGACATAGAGAAGTTATTTCCACTTGTGAAATAGGCCTAAACAACACACAGTTGCTTGTATGATAGAGTTAGAGACCAAAAACACTGTAGATGCTGGAATTCAAGGTAGACAAGCAAGAGGCTGGAAGAACAGAGGGTGGTGGTGGAGGGTTGTCTTTCAGACTGGAGGTCTGTGAACAGTGGTGTGCCACAAGGATCCGTGCTGGGTCTACTGCTTTTCATCATTTACTTAAATGATTTGGATGTGAATATAGGAAGTATAATAAATAAGCTGCAGATCATAGCAAAATTGGAGGTGTAGTGGACAGTGAAGAAGGTTACCTCAGATTACAATGGGATCTTGATCATGTGGGCCAATGAGCTGAGGAGTGGCAGATGGAGCTTAAGTTAGATAAATGTGAGATGCTGCATTTTGGAAAGGCAAATCAGGGCAGGACTTATACACTTAATAGTAAGATCCTGGTAAGTGTTGCTGAACAAAGAGACCTTCGAGTGCAGGTTCATAGCTCCTTGAAAGTGGAGCTGCAGGTAGATAGGATAGTGAAGGAGGTGTTTGGTATGCTTTCCTTTGTTGGTCAGAGTATTGAGTACAGGAGTTGGGAGGTCACATTGCGGTTGTACAGAACATTGGTTAGGCCACTGTTGGAATATTGCGGGCAATTCTGGTCTCCTTCCTATCAGAAGATGTTGTGAAACTTGATCTGTTGCCAGGGTTGGAAAGTTTGAGCTATAGGGAGAGGCTGAATAAGTTGGGGCTGTTTTCCCTGAAGTGTCAGAGGCTGAGGGGTGACCTTATGGAGGTTTATAAAATCGTGATGGTCATGGAAAGGGTCTTTTCCCTGGGGTGGGGGAGTCCAGAAATACTAGGTAAAGGTTTAGGGTGAGAGGGGAAAAATTTAGAAGAGATCTAAGGGGCAGCTTTTTCATGCAGAGGGTGGTGTGTGTATGGAATGCCAGAGGAAGTGATGGAGATTGGTATAGTCACAACATTTAAAAGGCACCTGGATGGGTATAGGAATAGGAAGGGTTTAGAGGGATACGGGTCAAGTGATGGCAAATGGGACTAGATTAGGTTGGGATGGCTAGTCAGGTTGGACCATAGGGTCTGTTTCCGTGCTGTACATCTCTATGACTAACAGAGAGCTAGGGAGCTTCAGGAGGTGGAGAAGTCAACAATTCTTCTTCAGGACTGGGGGTGCATGTAAGGAGAGCTGTAGATAAAGGGGCATGGGTGAAGGCAAGCTGGTGAGGTAGGGATAGGTGAACACAGGTAGAGGATACAGCCTGGTTGGTGGATGGAAGGAATGAATCCAGTTGGTAGCTGGAAGACGGGTCCATGAGAGGAATGGAAGGGAGGGTGGGAGGCTGGGAAGGCAGTCGGGGGATGGGAAGGGAGGTTATTTGAAATTGGAGAACTCAATGTCGAGACCTCAGTTTATAGGCTGTCCAGAAGGAAGATGAGATGTTGTTCCTCCAATATGTGGTCTGATGGCAATGGAGGAGGCCAAGGAAGGTCATGTCGGAAAGAGAGTGGGAAGGGGAATTAAAATAGGCGGTGACTAGGAGGTGAGGTTAACCCTTGCAGGCCCGACTGAAATGCTCGGTGAAATGTTCCCTTTGTTTACGTTCAGTCTCCCTGAGGTTCAGAAGACCACGTCGGGAGCACCAGATGCAGTAAACTAGGGTAGATGAGAGGCAGGTGACCCACTGTCTCACCCAGAAGGACCATTTGGGATAAGACAGGGTATTTAGATGAAACTGCTTTTATGAGAAAGTACTTATACTATTGAGCTCATAACCAGGGGAAAGATAGAATTTATACATTCAAGGGGAAGCCAGGCACACACATGAGGGAAACTGGAGAGACGGTCTTATTGATAAAGGTGAAAGGGATACCCACTGGGATAGCATGCTGGAAATCAAGCCCCAATATTCCCAGAGACATCATTAAACTTAAAGATGTTTTAAAAATTATACAAAATTCCCCAAGTAAATTGCCTTTTAGACTCAGGTTATGGTGTGTTGCCCCAGTCTTACCAGACCACAGCGGCTGCTTGCTCACCACTGAGAAGCATCTGGTGGTGATTTAACCTGAGGGCCACCAGACTTCAGGCAAGGGAAGAGGTTGAGAAAGAGAATCCTTCATGGTAACCTCAAACCCGGGTTAAATAAAAGCATAGATCAAGTTTCTGTGCTTAAAAGAATTCCTATGTATACCAGGGTATTGGAAGGATATTAAATGAATACTTTTCTTTGGTGTTCACACTGGAAAGGGAGAAGGTAAGTAAGGAATTCAGGAAAAGGGACTGTGAGGAACCTGCACAATTTGACAATGGAAATGAGGAGATATCTGTTGGGCATAAAAATAGACAAATCTCCTGGGCTGGATTAATTGCATCCCATGCTGCTGTGGGAGGCGAGACAGGAAATTGCAGAGACATTGACACATTTTTAAAAATTTCTCTCCAGCTACGGGGGAGGAGTCAGAGACTGGAGGATGGCTAATGTGGCTCCACTATTAGAGATAAACCAGAAAATTATAAACCAGTGAGACTTGTGTCAGTAGTAGGGAAACAATTGGAAAAAATTCTGAAGGATCAAATTAATATCCACTTTGAAAGTCATCAGTTAATTAGGAATAGTCAGCATGACTTTGTCAGAGGGAAAAACGAGGTTAAAAACAATGACTGCAGATGCTGGAAACCAGATTCTGGATTAGTGGTGCTGGAAGAGCACAGCAGTTCAGGCAATATCCAAAGTGCAGCGAAATCGACATTTCGGGCAAAAGCCCTTCATCAGGAGAGGGAGGTCATGTCTAACAAATTTGTTAGAATTTCTTGAAATTGTGATCAAGTGTGTGGATGAGGGAAGTTCAATTGATGTAGTTTATATGGATTTTAGCAAAGCCTTTGACGAGGTCCCTCATGGGAGATTGACTGAGAAGATCAAAGCACAAAGAATTGAGGGAAATCTTGGTGAGATGGATGAGAATCTACCTTAGATATACTGGTAGCGGAAGGCAACTGCTTGAGTGACTGGAAGCCGGTGACCAGCTGTGCACTGCAAGGATCCATACTGGGATCCTTATTGTTTGTTATATACACAAATTATATAGATTAAAATGTTGGGGGAAATGTTAAACAAATTTGCAGACAACACCAATATTGGCAGAGGGATTAATAGTGCAGAGGATGGTTGTAGGTTATAAAAGGAGATAGATGGGTTGGTCAGATGAGCAGGCCACGGGTGGTATTTAACCCTGACAATTGCGAGGTGATGCACTTCGGAAGAAGAAACAAGATGAGGGAGTATTTAATAAATGGCAGGATACTGGGCAGCTTAGAGGAACAGAAGGATCTTGGAGTAATCATTCACAGGTCTCTGAAGTCGGCAGAGCATGTCAATAGGATAGTTAAAAAGGCAGATGGAAAACTTCCTATTGTCAGTCGAGGCAGAGAGTATAACAGCAAGGAGGTAACACAGAGTATAAGTCAAGCCACAGCTGGAGTATTCTGTGCAGTTCTGATCACCTCACTACAGGATGGATGTGATAGCACCAGATGGATTATAGAGGAGGTTCACTAGGATAATGCCTAGGATGGGGAAATTGAGGTATATGGAGAAACTAGGTAGGCTTGGATTGTTTTCTTTAGAGCAGTGAAGACTTAGGGGATACATGACTGAGGTGTATTAGATTATGAGGGATGTGAACAGGGCGAATAGGGAGCAGCTGTTCCCCTTGGGTGAGGAATCAATCATGAGAGAGCATAGTTTTAGAGTAAGAGGCAGGTCTTTCAGAGGCTATTTGGAAATAAGCTCAGTGGGTGGTGGGAATCTGGAATGCACTGCTGGGAAAGTAGTGGAGGCTGAAAACCTTACAACCTTTAAAACATATTTGAATGAGCACTTCAAATACCACTACATTCAAGAATATGGGACAAATGCAGGAAATTGGGATTAGTGCACTTTTACTGGTAGTTATGTCAGTACAGACTCGGGCCTTTCCTGCGCTATATGGCTCTGTGAATTATTGGACACTTGCTATGGTAGATAATTCATATGACTCTATTGAGTAAACTTTGATAACAGTTATAACTTCTCCCTTACACACACAAAGAAAATGGTACTTTGGATGGAGAGAAATTCTGGAAAGACAGTTGTGTAACTTGTGATCACAAGGATTGCTGAGATTTTTCTAATACTTGTGCTGCATCATCAGAATTTTCTTTTCAGTCATCCTTCTCCAGATGCTACCACTGATTTTTAAGAGGCACGGGGTGGCTAGTTCAATTATGAGAGATCTTGTATCAATTCAAAGTTCCAACTAAAAGCAACTGCTTCAATTAATTTTTACTGCAGAGAAGAGAGAGAGCTGTTGAGCTGGTGCAGATCTGATGATTTCACTGCATTTGTTCACAACCCCAAGGCATTCAAGTTAACTCTGAACCAATCAACAGTTGTTGGCAAACCTAAAGTCTTTATCATTGGTCTGTGGAAGAGTGTCCAGTTATTAATCAGCTACTTGTACCAACCAAAGCACCATCTGTGCACAACTTCTTGGCTCCAACTCATCTGTAACCACACTTTAGCCACTGCTCAAAGAGGCAGCGTGTAAATACTGCTTACAATGAGTGTAGATTACTCACTCTCAAAACATGCAGCAATCTACCAACAACCTTTAATTTTAAAACAGTTCTTTTCTCATTTCAGTCCACAATTGGAAATGTAGAAAAAAACATAAAAAGGCGCGGTGTTTACACTGTGGTATACATTCTGTCTACTTTCATGGAAGTCATTTGCCCCATCTAGAGTAGTCTGCCTAGATACACCCAAATACCCAAACGTGGCTTTTGGGCTTCCTTCCATGGTAATTACCAGAGCTCATATAATTTATCTCATGTAAAGTAGAGCTTCCTGATCCCTGTATAAATGTTCTGCTTATTAGTTTGGAGCCTTTTGTTAAGCCATCAGAGTGTTTCCTTTCCTACATGGCCACATCTTTAGTGTGTTTGACACCACTGTGCTGATCTCAGTTGTTTTGACTACTTGACAACCGACAATGGATAAACAATAACTTAGGTTGAACTCTTGGATCTGCAATGTGGAAGAGATGATTGAAGCCATGAGACAGTGAATGATGAGTCACTTAAAGTTTGTGTGTTATTGTCGCTTTGATGAATCAAAGGTAAATACTTCATGACTGTCGTGAAAATAAGCATATATTTCATGCTGAATATCTGTATGCGCTGTTTAACAACATCAGTTACAAAGGGATATCTGGAATAGAGTTCAACAACTCTCAGCGGGACAGTGCTAGCAAGCTGGGAAAGGGGCAGGGAGCACAGCATTGGGTGAGATCAGTGGTGGGGATGTTGAGAGAGGGCAGGAATATGTAAAAATGAGTGTCATGCCTGTGGCCCATCTCCAATGACATTTTACCAGCCATAGCTAGGTACTGTGTGGTCTTCTGCCCATGGTCCAATTGAGATCATCATTATAGAATCTATAGAATTATGGAACATAACCACCAAATGCATCATCTCTCTTCACAGTTACCTCTTTCAACACTCTGGGATGAAGGCAATCAGGCTCGATGGATTTATTAACTTCTAGCCTCATTGATTTCTCCAGTACAATCGTCTTACTGATGCTAATTTCCTGCATTTCCTCATTCTCTCTAGCCACTTCGATCTTTAATTCTGGGAGATTTCTTGCAGCTTCCTCAGTGAAAACAAACACAAGGTAATTATTTAACTTATCTGTCACTTCTCTATTCCCATTATAAATTCTTCTGACTCTACCTTTAATGGACTTGCATTTGTTTAGCCAAACATTTCCTTGTTACTTACATATAAAAGCTTTGACAGTCCATTTCTTATTTTTTGTTAGATTGCGTTCATATTTTATTCTCCCTTTCTTTCTCAGTTTCTTAGTTCTCATTTGTTGATTACACTAAGCCTCTCAATCCTCAAAATTACCTTTATTTCTGGCAACTTTATAGGCCTTATCTTTTAATCTTATGTAATCGTGAGCTTTGTTAGCCACAGTTAACTGACCTTTTTCTTCAGGGTTTTTGCACCTTGAAAAAAGGTATAGTTGCTCTAAGTCATGTAATAGTTCTTTAAAGATTATCCATTGTTTATACAGAGTCATGCCTCTTATTTGCCCAATCCACTTCATCCAATTTGTGCCTCAACTTCATATTTTCCCTCATTCAAATTTGACAACTTTGCTCTGGACTGAACTATTTCACTTTGAAGCAGTGGACCCAACACTGACCCTTGCCGTACACCACATATAACTGAACTCCAGGATGAGCATTTCCCATCAACCACCACCCTCTGTCTTCTTTTAGCAAGCCAATTACTGATCCAAACTGCTATGTCTCCCACAAACCCATTCCTCCACATTTTGTACAATAGCCTACTATGGGGAACCTTAGCGAACGCCTTGCTGAAATCCATATACACCACATCAACTGGTTTACTCTCATCTACCTGTTTGGTTACCATGGTGGTTAATCACTGAACATAGCCACACAAAGCTGTCAATGTTCTTTAACAAAAAGACAAGCCTATTACATAAAGGTTAAAAAAAGGAGAAATCAGTTTAAAAAAGATCTTAATATAAAACAGCAAGAGAGATTTAAATCTGTTTCCCAGCAATATCCTTTATTGAAATTGATTTCCAGGAAATGTCATTCCAAGCTTTACTATAATTTATTAATTAACTGACGCTTTTCAGATTTGATGTCCTACAGACTTCTTTCCAGTTCCCCTAGCCCTAAATCTCTTTTCAGTGCACACAAATTAAAAACTTCTACACAAAGGGCAAAACAGTGATTCTGAACTGAAAACTAATTCTGAATTGAAAACTACTGGTGGTGTCTGTACTTTCTTTCCTGCAGTTCACAAAACATCAATTTTGTAAGTACTGCAAGTGTTAACACCACAGATACCCTGTATGGGCACTTGGCTAAATTTCATATCTTTTCAAAATTATATTTAGTTCACTATTCCAAGTAACTTTCTGACCTCAAAAACAAATTACCAGAAGAACCAAAAGTATGCATCATTTTTAAATCTATTTTAAAATTAAAATTCCCGAATGATAATAATATTATGCAGGTTTATCACAGATTATGACATTGATTTGCTACTCACTGTTGTTATGGTTTTGTTAACAGAACTTACACAGATAAAGAATATGGAAAGTGAGCTGTGAAACATTCAATCTGTGCAAATTACCAAAATAGTACACACTGAAGAAGCCCAGCAAAGTGCAAAAATGCATATTTACAGCAGGTTATTAATAGTTTGGTTGATATTAAAATATTGATACTTAAAACCTACCCAGCAAATTGGGCAACCAAATGTTTTAGTTCCCAAAAACACTTGAGAGGATTTGCCATTTCTTTACTACGCTGCAGGATGAATGACGTTTTGATGCAGATTTCTAATTTGAGGATATCCAGTTCTGAAGTTCAGTGATTGGTTTCTTGGACAGCAATATGCTCCATGTTCTTCTGTGCAGTTTTCTACATTTTCGTTGACAAATATGTCTTTGGGTCAGGTAGACCAGTGTCTGCAGCAATTCTACATAAGGAAACCTAGTATCAGGTCAAAGCACTCAGTTCATTAGTTGATCATTCTCTCACAGTCTTCTAAGATCTGCTGATCTTAAAGAAAAGTAAAAATTCATTCCCAGACTTTTATTTCAAAAATCTTTAACATATACCCTTACATAAAATGTGGTTAATGGCACTTAAACAGTTTTCCTATCTTCTAGCTGATCAACATTGAATACTCTGGAGGAGATTTTCAGTTTCAAGTATTGAGGAGGATTCAACTTTTAGCAGGTAAATCAAGAAATGGTTTCTTTATTTTGTATGTAACAAAACATCACAATAAATTCAGAAGCAACTATAAAGATGACCACCTCAAAAAGAAAACAAAAAGGCCCAATTATTGTTTGGGCTGAGAGGCAGTTACAGATTTTGAGCAAGTGCCAATGAGCAGTTTGCTTATCACGTCATGGCCACCATCCTTAGCAATTTCTATTATAAATAGAAAGAGAAAATGCTGGAGGAACTCAGTAGGTATGGCAGCATCTGTGGAGACAGGAACAGAGTCCACAATTCAGCTTAATAAACTCTGATCGGAATTGTGAAAAAATAGAAATGTCACAGGCTTTAAGCTGGTGAAACAGGGTCTGACAGGGGTAAAAAACGGAAAGGATTGTGACAGGAAGGCATTAATTTCAAAAGCATTGGTGGGGAAAGCCAGTGGTAATGGGATAGGTAAAGAAACCAAAGATGTGTTTACAGGCTACATGAATGGGTGAGTAGTGAACAGCTGTCATCTAAAGGGAAAACCTGGAGAAAAAACAAGACTAAAACTGATATATGAAAAGAAAGGAAACAAAACAGTGGTAGAATTTATAGTCACAAACTGATGAGCTCGACGTTGCATCCAGAAGGCTGTTAAAAAACAGGTGTTGTCCCTCGAGCTTATGTTGAGTTTCAATGAAACAGTAAGTCAGAATAAAGATCAGCACAAGCTTCCTCATTTGCTGCGTTTAAGGTAATAATCCTCTATTTAATTTATAGAGGTGACACTGTTTGGTAACGTGCAGGATTTTCTCTCTCTCTCTCTCTCTCTCTCTCACTCTCACTCTCACTCTCTCTCTCACAGTTGAAGGGTCACTGGACCTGAAACATTTACTCTGATTTCACTCCACAGATGCAGCCAGACCAGCTGAGCTTTTCCAGCAATTTCTGTTTTTGAACTTGTGAGTGATGTCCCACATTTTCCTTTCCTTGATGCTAAGAATGTCTACTGGTAGATCTGACTCAGGAGTGCCGAGTCATATAGGATGCTGAGAAGGAAGATGAGCAATGGGTGTGTAGCAGTAGAGACAGCTTGTAGGTTTCTATCATCAGCAGTTGTGGCTAGGTGAACAAAGTGAAGACAAGCAGCCATATGTTGAGTGGAGGGTCCGGGTTTATGCAAAATATATCATGTTCAGTTGAGAGTCCACAAGATGCATAAGTGATGACCTTTGCCGGACTGGTGCACAATCCTCAACTAACATTAGTGCTGAGGTCTGAGTGTTGTTATAAGAGCAGCACCCTATGTCAATCCAGCATGTAGATTATTCCGGGTTTTGACTTTTGCTATTGTTTTCTTATGCGTTCTCAGAAGGACATTGAGGGTCACCCTCAGGGATGTTGTGTTGGGTTCGTGCTTTAGTGTCTGGCCATTCCTTGTGGACCTGTGATAAAGGGACCTCAGTTATTCAGAGAGGTTAAAAATGATCAGCAAATGAGTTCCTTTGAGCAGAGAAGGAGAAGGTGAGTTTCAATACAGGAATTTTGTTTGAGTAATAAAGAAAAACTAACAGCAGAATTTGTCACCAGAGGACACAGATTTAAGAAGCAGTTGACAAAGAAAACTTGGGTGGAGAACAGATGACTCGTCTTTTAAAAAGCACTTGGTTGTGGGGATCTGGAATGCAAAGTAGTGGTGGAATCAGATTCAAAAGTTTAATTCACACAGGAGTAGTAAGTCAAAAATGCAGAAAGCTATGGGGAAAGAATATGGAAAAAACAAAATTCGATACTTACTTCAAAGATCTGAGACAGGCACAATGGGCTGAATGGCTTCCTCTATGCTATACGGCTCCATGCAATTACCTCAAATATTTGCCAACAATAACTGTGCAATCACATCATAGAGTCATAGAAATGTACATCATGGAAACAGACCCTTCAGCCCAACCCATCCATGCTGACCAGATATCCCAACCCAATCTAGTCCCATCTGCCTGCACCTGGCTCATAACCCTCCAAACCCATCCAAATGTCTCTGAAACATTGCAATTGTACCAGCCTTCACCACTTCCTCTGGCAGCTCATTCCATACCCGTACCACCCTCTGTGTGAAAAAGTTGCCCCTTAGGTCTCTTTTATATCTTTCCCCTCTCACCCTAAACCTATGCCCTCTAGTTCTGGACTCCTTGATACCAGGGAAAAGACTTTGCCTATTTACTCTATCCATGCCCCTCATAATTTTGTAAGCCTCTAAACGGTCACCCCTCAGCCTCCGACGTTCAAGGGAATTCAGCCCCAGCCTGTTCAGCCTCTCCCTATAGCTCAAATCCTCCAACCCTGGCAGCATCCTTGTAAATCTTTTCTGAACCCTTTCACGTTTCACAACATCTTTCCGATACTACCATGAATATCACAAGCCTTAATGCTTTTCATTTCATCTCATTTGTGAAGATTCTGCCGGCAAAGTGTCAGTGCAGAACTACTGTTTGATAAACAACCAAAAGCCTGCATGCAAGGAAAATAATATTAATGAATAAATTATTGTGCAATATGGCAAACAACAGACAAGATGAGTGCAAACCAGTAAACGATATGTGCATTCAGAGAAAGCTCATAAGTGACAGGTAGAAGATGTTATCCAAAACCTTTGATCACAGCACGTAACTCCATCATCAGCATCAATTATTCTCAATGCCAGCTGAGTCTTTGCTGATAGACAGATCCACTATTAGTATCAACTGTACTTAGTTGCAGCAAATTTTTTAAAAATTCAACAAACATTTATTTATATTCCTAACATATGGATTAAGTGCAGGAATAGGCCATTCAGTCCGTCGAGTCTCTTCAGCGATAAGATCACACCTGACATCAATTCAGCATTCCTGCTGACACCAATAACCTTTTAGCCCCTGGTTTAACAAGAATCCAACCTGCTCACCTTAAAGATATAGTCCAAAAGGTTTATTTGAAATCATAAGCTTTCGGAGTGCTGTTCCTTCATCCGGTGAAGACTTCAACTGACAAAGGTGCAGCACTCTGAAAGCTTGTGATTTCAAATAAACCTGTTGGATGCTAACCTGGTGTCATGTGACTTCTGACTTGGTCCAGCCCAGTCCAATACCAGCATCTCTACATCATGCTTTAAAGATATTCAAGGATTGGGCTTCCACCACTTTTTCAAGAAGAGAATTCCAAAGCCTCATGATGCTCTGAGAAAAAGTCTTGCTTCATCACTATTTTAATGGGTGGCCACTGATTTTGAAATAGTGAATGCTGGTTCTAGACAAAGGACAAACAGTACAAATGCATAATTTGTCAGCCATTGTTAAGTGATGCATCTTCCATTGCAATGCCTCTACCAGAGTCCACATGCCAACCAATCAGATGAGTGCAAAATAAAAAAACAAATTCAACAAAATGTACTTTTTGTCAGCAATTGTCAAGGTTCCATACTACAAAATTTTATCAAATTATAGAGACAGAAACAAACCAACCTGCAAATACTATGTTTGCCATCAATAAGTTAATCACTTCTAATTAATGGCAACATTAGTTACACATAGTAAGAGTCATAGTCCAATTGCACTTTATCAAATTCAGTCATCACTCATGATACATTCGTCACTAGTGAAAGTGATCTAATTCCCATACGATATCTGCTTAACCTTTCAATAATTTGAGTCCAGTCTTGGCTTCCTCAAGTCAAACTGTGCTGTCAAGCTTCTATCAATCTGATATCTTCCTTCTGAAGGTTGCTCTACAATCATGGCTTTTCTCAACCACGAAAGACAATAGTTAATCATTCTCTAAAGCTACATTATAAATCACAGAAAATACAAATATACCAAGAGGTGTAGTGGATTAAAAGAACAATACAGCACGAGAAAGTAGGGATATTTTGGGGGATCGAACTAAAAAGGCAGATGTCAGAGCATGCTTTAGAAGATACTGGAAATTTGCAGCTAGTTTCAGATACATTGTAAGAGAGTCCTTTGAGACAAAGGGAGATATGAAAGGTAAGAAACAGCCTGCCCTATTCTGTCTTTGATCTGGTTAAATAATTTTGAGAATGTTAAGTAATTTTCCTTGGGATACTTGAAGCTTTTTAAAGCACAACTAAAGCAAACTGTTTCCCTAAGTGAGTAAAAAGCCATGAGAACATGATTTAATATTTGTTGTTCCATAATGGAGGGTCTGCTGTTGTTCAATAGGGCTCTTGTGAGGCAGATGACAAGCCCACTGTGTGTGTTTGAAAGGGCAGGTAGGCACAAAGACAGCAATGGTATAAACTGGATCACCCAGCAAACAAAGCTCAAATTTACCTGCATTGTGTTCAGCCATTCCTGAAGAAGCATCAACATTCAGCCTACCAGAATGTTAGAAGCCACATGATCCTGGAATTTGCATGTTGATGTGAGAGCATCTACATTTTAAAAACCATTCTTTCTACAGTCCAACACACCAGGACGACTATTGATGTTGACACAATAAACCCCAATAAAGAGGATTCAATAGCTGATGAGATCACAGTAATGATAGCATACATAATTCTTCAGATTGAAGAGACAGCTCCATTATGTTTTACTATATACAATTTTGTTTTGAACACAATTATACCTGTAGTATTTACTCCAGTATTATTCCCAACACAAAAGATATTGATATATGTGTGAGTAGCACTAAACGTAGTGTTTTCTCACTGTTAATCCCTACATTTTGTATTCAAATCCTAGATTTCAGATAGACAAAGAACTGATGCTGATGTGGCAGTGGGAGTTTAAAAGCTGTTTTCTCCCTGGCCGTGAGCCCATCTTTTTCTTTTAAAATTAAAACTAATTTGTATTTGAGCATCTTTAACTTTGGTTTCTCTTATATATTGTCATACAGTGATATCTCTCCATCCACATGATGAATGACCGGGATAATGTCCAAGCTAATGTCACTCAGAAGAGTTTAAAATGTTGTCCACATTTAACATGCTATAAATACCTCCCTGTCATCACCACCTCCGTGGTGGCACAATGCAAAATGTCTAATAGGAGACTGGCACAGAAATAAATTGTGTACAACTAAATACCATTTGAGTCGCAGATTATTCTTGCTCTCGAAAGATGCCCATTGTTGATGGTCCTAACAAAGCAGTGTTTACATAAGTACTCCTATAAAATTCTCAGAGCAAGATGTCGCCTGATGATAGGGTTCAAATCCATTATATTAAAACAGAAAGGTCTTGCTATGACAGTATATCAGCTTGCATGCTGGAAGTCAGATGCAGGGCTGATTCTATTATTACTTGCCAGCGTGGGTGCCGATGCCTGTGTCTCAAGGAACCTTCAGACACTGTTAAGTGCATTGTATAGAGCAGTGCAGAAAACACTGCTTCTTGCTGCCAATTAAGTGTTCAAAAATATTAATAAGAGGCTTTCAAATTGGTGCAATGCAATTGTAGCAGGACCCCTGGGAGGAATTGGTCATATAGTCTCGACCCTGCTAACAATTAGAACAAAATGTGGAAAATGCAAAGTGTAAAATTCTCACCAATTGAACTAGAGGATGGGTTGCAAAAGGTAATGTTTTTCAAAAATATGTCATCACTCTGAATGTAGCATGGATGGGGTTGTCATCCATGTAAAGGATTAAAGTTGATACAGCAGTTCCTGGCAAAACATCAGTTCTGGCTGTGTTCTCCCTTTCATGGCACCTAATAAAACAGAAGCGCCTCAGCATGTGGGGCAAAGAGAACAGAGCAAACGGATCTATTTATATAGTTGTGCCCTGTAATGCAAGAAAAACATAATTTCACTGGAATACAAATTAGCCCTTAAAGCATTGCATTCCAAATCAGAAGACACTCATTATAATATCAACCTCTATGCAGATAACATTGCAGGCTGAATTATTGCAACTTAGTAACTATAGGAAACAAAATCAATTCTAATAACTTAAAGGATGGCAAACTGCCAAATGTACCACTGGCTTCTTGGTAAACCTTTATCCTCTCCTTTTCTCTCTGTTTTTCCCTTTCCCTCTTCCTAAGGTCTGAAGTTAAACAGTGATCACCAAAGGTCATTTGGCATGCAACAATTTGTACCTCTAAAAAAGACCTTTACTCCAGTTACTCAAAACCTCTCCACAGAGTCAAAACAAGGTATCAAGCAGCAATAGATGGAAGGCAGAAGAATGCGATGGAATACATCATGGCCAAAAATCAATCCTGTCATTGACTGATATGCAGATTGATGTGCTTGCCACAGAGCTCATTGGATAGCACTTAAAAGCTGATGCTCCATTTCATAACCCAGAGATATCACATACAATTACACCATGAGTGAGTAGGTACATGGGCAAGAAAGATGAAGACAATTCAAGATGAATTCCTGCACTGTACTGTCAAGGTGATAGTGATTGGCCACATGGAATATTAAAAAATATTTTTTGGACCACAGCTTTCCTCCACCAAGAGCCTGAAGCAACTAACATCAATGAAATGTTACTTTTGTAGGTGACTTTTATAATTGTCCCTTCAAAATTAGTTTTTCCTGACGAGATGTTTTCACAGTTGACAAGCTCACGTCCATTAGGCTATTCAATCAACTACAAGAAATTCCGAATGGCGGCCAGATGATAGATCTGATATATATTGTTATAGGCCATTAGAAAGAAAATGCATTGAAAATAATTTCTCCTATAAACAACTTTCACTAGTATTTGTAAACAATGCTGATCCCATTGTCTGACACTTAAACTGAATAACTGTCACAAAATACAAAGGAAGAACCATCCAAATAGTCCTCACGAAGGGAGCTGAATTAATTTAAATGACTGAATAGCACAAACTAAGTCCATTACAGAACTGGATAAAATACAGGATCAAGTATGGCTTGTCGTCTGAAAATTGTTTCGAGGTAATGTCCCATTGGTGCTGACATCTGTATAGTTTTTCTTTCTATTTGCTGGATATTAGGTTTGGCTCCATCATCACCTCTGTCTCTGAAATCAGAAGACCATGATTTCAACTACCACTCCAAAAACGTGAGTGTATAATCTTGGCTGCCTCTCTTGCATCACAATAAGGGAGTGCTGCATCGTCAGAGGTGCTGTCTCGTGGATGAGATGTTGCTCCCAGATAGTCATAACCTCCTGTATTACATTTTGAAGAGAAACAGGGGAAATATCACAGTGTCATGGGCAAAGTCTATCCCTGAACCAACATAATTAAAGTGAAATAACTGCTCCTTTATGTCATTATAATGGTGAGACGTTGGTGTGCACAGCATGTTTGCTGCATTAAAGTCATTCACTTCAAAAGGACTTCATGGCCCATGAAGCATTTAGAAGGAACTGACGTCACAAAATCTGCTTTACAAGTAAACACAGAGCAATCTGAAGAAACTCATATGGTCTGGTGACACCTGTGGGGAGAGAAACAGAGTTAACATTGAATACAGTATGATATTTTTTCAGAACTGGAAAGAGTATTATCAGACTCAAAACATTGACTCAGTTTTTCTCCCACCACATTTGCTGCCAGACTTCATGAGTTTCTCCACAATTCCCTGTGTTTGTTTCAATTTTTGAGCATCCACAGTATTTTGCTTTTGTTTGGATGCTTTGTAAATGTCAACTTTTCCTTTATTTGCAACAAAGCTTTGATTACAAAGAAAATTCGGTCTTGATCTTCTACTGAAAGCCATCAGGTGGGTTCAAATCTAATCCAGATAACCAAATTAACATTTCTGCCCATTCGCAGTTCAAAATGGAATGAATTATGATCTTTTCAATTCCCATCTCCAATAAATGATAGGCGATCAACTATCTCTGAAGGTTCCTCTGTAAACAATGACATATTCCAGGTGATGCTAGATTGGAACATGTTAAGTCTAGCTCTATAAGTAGCACCCCTGAGTTTTGGAATTGGACTGTTAAATGTACAAGTCCTACTCAAGGTTACAACAAAAAAGTCTGGGCTGACACTCCACTGCCACACTGAAGGAAAGCTACACTGCTGGGGTGCCATCTTTCAGTTGACACGTGAAACTGTACTCCCACATGAATGCAAAATATCTAATGATATTGTTTTGGAAAACTGCAGAGAATCATCCCTGGTATCCTGGATATTATTTACCCCTCCATCAAGTTCACAAAAACGAATTGTCTTACTGTTTTCAAAATGCAGTTTGCTGCACATTAGATAGGTTCAGAGGTAAAATCTGCAGTCACATTCACCACAACGGACATTAATTTTCATTTAAAATGTAAGACAATTTGTTGAAGATTGCATGAAATTGCATCAGATTTACAACACAGAAAGATGTCATTTGACCCAAATGGTGCTTATGTTCCAACCAACGTCCTTCCACCCTAGTCATTTCTGCATATGTTTCCAATCCTTTCTCTCTTATAGACTTATCTAACATCCCCTTAACAACTTTTGTACTATTTGCCTCACCTCCTCAAATTCCACATTCCAACTTGTGGTTAAATAATGCACTGGTGAATTCAAAAGTTCTAAAATCGGAAAACTGTAAGCAATTCATATGACCTCCAGCTGTCAAAACAGACAATTGCTAACCCAATAACCAGGTCACAAAGTTGTCTTGAGTATAATTCAGCACACCTAGGAAAGTTGTCTCAACGTCTGCCATAATGTCTGCTTGTATAACAGCTATTTAGTTAAAAACAACAAATGCTGGAGATCATAACAGCTCAGACTGCATCCATGGAAAGAGTGTAAGCTAACGTTTTGAGTCTATATGTCTTTTCCATTAACTTGCTCACTCTCCATGGATGCTGTCTGACCTGCTGTGATCTCCAGCATTTGTTGTTTTCAGTACTGTTTCCAATAATTTGCTCCTCTCAATTTGTTTAATCAGGACTTATGATTGCTAAAATATTAAGAAGCAATTATATCTTGCAAGCATTGTGCAAGTCAATAAATAATTTCTAGATATTACTTCAAAGATTGTATGCACTTAGCTGCAAAATGTCTGCATTTCAGTTTGAAGCTCAAACTGGTATCTAGAGTGCCAGGTTTAACTTATACGCCATTGCAGATGACACTATGGTAATTCATTCAGAAAACAAAGTAAAAACTGCACTGAGCCAGTCCTGTCCCCTTCTCGGAATGAGACATCATGATGTGGCTGGAAGCAAAGTTGAGAAATGATTGATTCCTTACAGTAACTGCAACCCTACCTCCCAACCTTTGATAAGGAAATCACTTTGTTTAAAACTCACTGCAATGAGTGAAGTAATTAAAAGACTGATGGATGCTTACTTAGAAACTAGAATGTTAAGAAATCTTGAGAAAGATCAGCAATTAGGTGTGAAAATTTTTAATTAATGTGGTTGAGAAAATGGCAAAAATTGAATGGATACTTGTTTTCCTCTTATCATATAAAATTGCTACAATTTACACTAACATTTTCCATTTATTTCTGGCATTCTTTTTGCCTTTACCTAAGTATCTTCCTTAGCAAGGATCAAAGTAAACTCTGCATCTTAATGGCTACCAGTTTGGGATTCAAACTGAAGTGTACACACATTTTGAAGCCAAGTGCTTATAAGTTTTGTGGCCATGTTTAAATATTGATTACTTCATACAATAATGCTGCATGTAATGTGGTTTTAATACATTTAGTATTAGGTATAGTTCATTTACTTAAAGAAATTCCAAGATTCAGAAAATAATGTAGGAAATGATTACTTTGCACAAAATAAGCTTCACTGTCATCAGCTCCCGAGAATCCCAGAGTTCACGTGTTCCATCACCTGATCCATCAGTATCTTTTCTCACACTAGATCATCTTTATACAGCCCACAAAGTAAGTTATGCCAAATATTTATAAATTACTGGTTAGGTCTCAGCTTCAGTAATTCTGGACATCAAACATCACAAATGATGTCAAAGCTTGGACAGGGTGCTGAGGAGATTCATCATAATGGTACAAAAGAGAGACTTCAGCTTTGTGGAGACACTTGAGAAGCTACAATTGCTCTTCTTTGAGATGAGATGATTAAGAGGAGATTTAATGCAAGATTTGAAAACTGTATACTTGACAAGGGAAAAGAAAATTAAGGCTATGCAGAAAACTCAACAAAATAGGTTCAAAGACAAAATACTGCAGATACTGAAAATCTAAAACAAACAATGCTGGGGAAACTTAGAAAGTCTGGTAGCATTTGTAGAGAGAGAAACAGAGCTAACGTTTTGAGTCTGGTGTGACTCTCCTTCAGAACACTCTTCTGGCCAGTCCATCTTTAGGACAGTTCGGAAAATTTACTGGATTCAAAACATTAACTTTGTTTTTCTCTCTCTAGAGATGCTGCCAGACCTGCAAAGTTTCTCCAGCATTGTCTATTTCTCATGGAGCAAAGTAGGACCATTTAGAACAGTCTTTCAAGGAGTCAGCACAAACACGATGGGTCAAATAACCATTGGAATGTTCTCAGGCATTCTAGTTTAGCTACCAAAAGTATTTCCATGGTGACTGAAGTATTAATATACAAAACCTGTAAAAACTTTACAACATAGAGTAAGACAACTTGGTCTATTACATTAATTATGATTGTTTACTAGGGAATGTCAGCACCAATACTGTCACCTAGCTCCCGCTATGGTATGACATCTCTTTTCTAATACTAAACCAACTGCTCTCTGAAGAATACACAATGGCTTCTATCTCAATGACAGTTTGTGGTTTTGCTCTGTCATAACTCTTCACATAAAATAATTTCTCCTGATAACTTTTGTAACCATTCAAAAAATATCACAGCCATTCATACAAAGTACTGAGGTTGCTGTAATACAGGTAAAAGCACTGGCCCTGAAATTAGTGCACTTAATCCAGACTGATGTTTCAGTGTGGGCACTGAGAGAGGGCTGCACTGTTGCAGCTGACATCGCTCAGATGTGACATTAAACCAAGGCCCAGTCAGATGAAATTTAAAATAATCCCACGGCAGAGTTTGAAGAGAAAGGGAGGTCTTCTTATTGTCTTAACCAACTTTCCTCCTTCAAGGAAGTTATCAGGTCACTATCATGTTGCTGTTCACAAAGCTTCAATGTATACACACCAGAAGTCACATTGTTTATAGTACAACAGGGCCACACTTCATAATAAAAAGTTACTTTATTAGTTGTAAAGCATCTCATCTTAAGGCTGTGAATAAGTCTTCCCTTCTTAGTCAACCTCACAGTTTCTCATCAATCTACCATTGTTCTTGAAATAATTGAATTTTACACAATTTTACTTGCTCAAGTATAATGCTATCAAGCCATGATTGTTTTACTGTTATATTATGTAATCCAAACACTGCTGATAACAACATGGGCTACTGCTGTTATCAACACTGTGCCAGTTCCCTCATCAGACAGCAACATTCATTCGATTGAGAGCTAACATTTGCTTTTAACTTGCCCTCCAAATTCTGAGGCTTGACGAAATTAAGTTTTGTTATGATTATTAGAAAGGGACTATATTCAAGAAACCAGGGATGAGATCTCACACTAATTTAATGGTTTTCTTTAAAAGTAGCACTGTGCACAGAACAAAACCAAAAATCAGAAACAGCCAACGTTGCTCACTTGCGTCATTAAAGGTTTGTAATTTGCTTAGAAGGATTAAATGTCAATGAAAGGATATTGCAAAAATATGTATCAAATCTTTCAAAATAGAATCTATATCAGAAGTTAGTCATATAAGATTATCCTCATTATAACATTTGGAACATACCAATACAAAATATCCCTGCTGTCACGTGCAATTTACACATCTCCCAAAATAGTGTTCATGGAAGACAGTAACTGCTGTTAAAAGCAGCCATTATGACATTATATGGAAAAGACTTTTACTCTCAATTAAACATCACTCTCAGTCAAGGCTGGAAGATGTGAAAGGTGCATTAGCCAATTTAAGACAAGTCAAAAGAAAGCTACAGTCTGTTAAGAAAAGAAATGGATTGATATGGCACATAACTCACTTGAGGAAAACATTAATCAACATAAAATAGGCATCATAATCACTGTACCTAACCAAATAGATCCATTTGATCACAACCTTTCACATTAACTGTATCTTAAAAGTGGCTAATGGCAGATGTAATCTATCAAAGGAAACAGAGCTTTTTCACCAGTGCTGTAATGCCACTTATTCTAATATTACAGTTTACTATACAAAATGGCTAAAGCACATTAGGATCCAGCTAAGTGAAATTATGTTAACAAAGCAAGAAGCATCCTCCATACTTGTGCTACAAGAATATTCTGCCTGAGCACAGTGTTCTGCCGTCCATTAAGAAACATACAAACAAACGCACCTCTTCAGAGATAGTCTGGTTTAACTTTGGATTCTGAATTGGTTAGATATGTGACGAGTTTAAATAAATGGAAAGAAAGTCAAAACATTTTCAATTTGGCTCTGCATGTGCAAGTTAATTCTGTTATTTTTCTCTTGCTTCAAAACGCTGTGCTAATAGTTGTCATGTTGGGGTTGTTAAGGCTTGACAGAGAGAAGACACTATCCATTGCTGCTGTTTTCTGCTACTGCTGCTAAGAAACCGAGAAACTAGAATTGCTGGTGACTACAGCCATATCAGGCCCCAAGTCGCCTCAGATATTGACAGTATCATTTCTAGCTTTAATGGAAGATTATTGCAGGTGACACCGAATTAAAAGAAATCTCTGCTGGGTGTCAGAAATAGCAACCAGTGTTATATTTTTTAAAAAGAACAAGACCTACTCTATCTGCCACTCGATAACACTGCTCTATTCCCTTTGCTCTTCCCAGTTCACTCGCACAAAATTTACTCACCGCCTCCGAGTCATCGAATCCATGCAGGTACAGATTGTCGTACATGGAGCTCTGATCAACCAGCACTGCTGATAAACACCACAGAGTATAAATATGTCAGTCCGGCTGCAAATGGAGAGCCAGGAGGCCAAAGATTCCAGCGCTTGCTGATGTCTGTTACAGAGATGCGTAACCCAGTCAAGAATCAGATAGATGGACAGAGAGAGAGAGAGAGACGCTGTTCATTCACATCATGGAGAGCAGGTTATCCCCACAGGCTGCTCAGACCTGGCATTTCTCTGCCTTTCAACTACAGAATAAAAAGCATCCTCTCCTCATCAGCTCCTGATGACACAGCCGGAAGGGGACTCTATGATTGGCTGAGCTAGACTCCAGTTAGCTGAGGACTGCCTTTGTTCCTCTAGTCTGTAGATGAGGATTCGATGGCAAAGGAGAAAAAGCTTCTTCACCTGCTGAAGTGATTTGATAAATTCCTTCTGCATTAGATAAGCAAGTTATTTTTAGCCATTTGCACAGGAACGTCCGTGATCTGCCAGTTGCAAATATTCAATTTTGTATCCTTATTTTGACATCAGCACCAGAATATATACAATTAACCTGCCTCTATGTTTGCATAGAAATTACATGCAGAACACGCCTATTGGCCATTCCTATTGGCAGGGTAACTGAAGCATGTAAGCATTTCTATTATTTCAGTTAATTTCACACTTAGCATAGGCTTATTTGCATCAATGTGCAGCTCCTTAAAGAGAAAGTATGTCTTCATTACACAAGCTCTGATCAATAATATAATTATCACATTGCCATTTCTTTAAGGTAGTAGCATGTTTTCACATATGTCTATGTAACCTAAAACCATGTTTCCGTACCTCAGTCTCTGTGTTACATACTTTCTAACTGAGGTGTGCGCATCTAAAGTAACAGACCATTATAATGTTTCTTAGCAGCACAATATATTATGTCAGTGTTTCTTCATTGAGTACTAACTGGGATTTCTTCCCTATTTATTTACAGGAACACGGTCTTCAGAAATTTCAAGCTCGCAACATAGATTTTCTTGTGTATTGTCTGTGCCAACAGAGAAAGTGAGGGAAATTACTGACAAAAATAATGCTCAGGGTTCACTTTCAAAGATAATAACCGTAGTGAGTATAGGTGCAATTTTCTGTATAATTCAGGTGACTCACATTGCACTTACCATAACTGAAATTGAACTGAGAAAAGGAATTTTCATCCAGACTTGATTTTTCTTTTCAGGGTTGTGAGTGTCACTGGCAGTTCTTGAATGGGGAGTGACTCTAAAATACTGTTAGTATTATAAGAGGTATCCATCCCTAATTTCCCAAGAAGGTGATGTGTGCTAATTTCTTGAATTTGCAATCTATGTAGTATAGATATACCTAATGTTACGAAGGAAACTCAAATGTTTGGCCCAGCAACAGTGAAGGAATGGTGACATATGGCTTGGAGATGGTCACGTTTCTACATTATCCGCTGTCCTGGTCCTTCTAGGTGGTTGAAATTCTGGGTTTGAAAGATATTAGTAGATTTGCCTTGGTAAGTATATACCACGTCTCTTGTAGATGGTACACTCTGTTGACTCTCGTGAGTGAATGGTGCAGGGACTGAAATGTTTAAGATGGTGGATGGGATACCAAACAATTGGGTTGCTTTATTCAGGATAAAATCAAGGTTCTCAAATCTTGTTGGAAATGCACTCAGCCAGGCAAAGAGACACTAGTGCATCAAACTCCTGGCTTGAGATTTGAATTAAGAAAATAAGGATCAAAATTGATGTCGAACTCAAATGCAGATACAAAATTTGAATTTTCTTTTATTCACTCACAGGATATGGGCATCATTGGCTGGGCCAGTATTCATCGCTCATCCCTAGTTGCAGTTGAGAAGGCGATGGTTCGTTGTGTCCTTGAACTGCTGTCGTCCATTTTGAATAGATACACTCACAATGTCATGAGGAAGGGAATTCCAGGTTTTTGACCCACTGACACTGAAGGAAAGGCAATACCTTTCCAAGTCAGGATAGTGAGTGGCCTGGAGGGAAATTTGCAGGTGGTGATGGTGATGGTGGTCCCATGTATCTACTGCCCTTGTCCTTCTAGACTGTAGCAATCATGTGTTTGGAGGGTATTGTCTAAGACTTTTAACTTAAAATTGTAGTGCACATTATGTCAAATGATCATGACATATCAAAACATGCAACCATGTAATTTGTGATAGAAAGGAATTCTAATCAAAGTTCTTGAAAAGATTTGTAGCTCAGGTTGTGAATGACTTGCTTGCTGAGCTGATAAGTTTTTTTGCAGACGTTTCATCACCATACAAATTAACATCATCAGTGCCCCTCTGGTGAAGTGTTGGTGATCTGTCCCGGTTTGCTGAGGTGGGTGGCATCATTTCCAGTTTTGTTTTTTGATGGTTGGTATATGGGGTTCAACTCTATATGTTTGTTTATGGAGTTCCGAGTTGAGTGCCAGGAATTCTGTGCATGTCTTTGTTTGGCTTGTCCTATGATGTTGTGTCTTCCTGTTGGTTGCGTAGGTCCCAGCGGACTACACTTTTCACATAATCTTGCTTTTAAGACACCATATAAGTGTTCTTCTTCGGCTTTATGCAGCTCCGGGGTGCTGCAGTCGTTATGCTGCATCGCTTGACTAATGTTCTGATGATATGTTACCCTGCCTACTCCAAGGACATATCGGAAATGACCATCACACTACTCCAACCCTTAGAAATCATGGTAGCCTAGAAACCAACAACTATGCTATGACAGCTATTGAGAAGAATAAAGGATCCCATACCCATAACTAACAGAACCAACATTATCTACAAAATAGTAAAAAATGAGGTCTGCAGATGCTGGAGATCACAGCTGAAAATGTGTTGCTGGTCAAAGCACAGCAGGCCAGGCAGCAGCTCAGGGATAGAGAATTCGACATTTCGAGCATAAGCCCTTCATCAGGAATGAGAGAGAGTAGCCAAGCAGGCTAAGATAAAAGGTAGGGAGGAGGGACTTGGGGGAGGGGCGATGGAGGTGGGATAGGTGGAAGGAGGTCAAGGTGAGGGTGATAGGCCGGAGTGGGGTGGAGAGGTCAGGAAGAAGATTGCAGGTTAGGAGGGCGGTGCTGAGTTGAGGGAACCGACTGAGACAAGGTGGGGGGAGGGGAAATGAGGAAACTGGAGAAATCTGAATTCATACCTTGTGGTTGGAGGGTTCCCAGGCGGAAGATGAGGCGCTCCTCCTCCAGCCGTCGTGTGACTATGCACATGGACAAAAGACATAAATTCAACTAGGACAACATATCTATCCTTGGACAAGCCAAACAAAGACAAGCACGGGAATTCCTGGAGGCCTGGCACTCAACCTGGAGGTCCATTAACAAACATGTAGAGTTAGACCCCAAACACCAACCACTAAAAAACAAACCCGGATATAATATCATCCACCTCAGCAAACCAAGACAGATAAATAGCAAGAGGGACAGAACACCAATGCTTCACCAGAGGAGCACTGATGATGATATCTAATATGGTGACGAAACATCTGCAAACAAACTTACAGGCTCAGCAAGCAGGTCAACAGGAATTCTATGTATAACTTCTACGAATTTGTAGATTGACAGCATCAGTATTTGCATAGTTATGATAGTTAACAAGGCTGTGAAATATATGCTGTGAAGCTCAGCAGCAAAGGGTATCAGTAGCATTAGGGGGAATTTGTGTTTGAAGCTCAGCTGCACATGAGCAGATAGGATTCATCTGATTTTCCCATAGACTAATGCTATAATACTGCTGATTTCCCATTACAATGTTGTAATGTTAATCTTTAGGCTTTGCCTTTTAAGCAGGAAAGTACAAGTCAAATTAATGTGCCTCTGGGTTGTGGGCTAGGGCTGCCAAATGGCTATTTTCAGGATGAAGCAATAAGAGGTTTAAGGAAAGACAAGCTCTTATATGTTGACTCCTGGAGTTTAATCATTTGATAACAACATAGGAAATCAGTAACCTCTGGGAAATAAAATATCTAGGCATACATCATCCTTTTTAATTGGTACAAAGAATACAGAATTAGGACAGAATTCAGTTTAAATAACTTTGTGTAATAACTATGGGGAACAAGAGTGAAACTGCCAATAAGATAATGAAGGGAGATATTGTGATTTTTAAACAACCTGTTATGACACATCTCTGGGGCAGCTGGGACTTGAACCCAGATGTTCTGGCTCAAAGGCAGGGACACTACCGCTGTGCCACAAGAGCCCTAAAATTAAAAGGGTGGGGGAGGAGGGGAGGAATTGTCATATATTTAGCCCAATGAGATATGAATTGATTTAGAGAAGCTAAAATTATTAAGTAAGTTTAACTTAATTCAATTCTCCTTATGGGAAGTTGCATTTTAACACAGAATGTAATACAGAATGGGATGAATTATCATACTGGAAATATGAAATATAAAACCATTGGTAATGTGTATTTTGATTTGCAGAAGACCAAGACACTCAGTTCAGAACTGGACTATATGTAAATCCCTAAAAATTTTCATTAGGTGTGATGGTAATGTTACATTTTAAATGTGTGTTTAAGTACCGTATGTTCAATAAGCCTGTAACAGCTGACCTCAATGTTCAAGAGCCTTATTGAAAACACTCCATGATCACACAACTAAAAGGCTAAGTGGACAGACACTTCAGTACAGTATTGAACTGCCGTCTTCCTTAATATGTCATAGTCCTGGTCAGAAAAAGGAATCAATATCTAAGGTGTTTTAACCTGTATTCAACCCCCAGGCTAACTACATCAAAAAGAGATAATTTGGTTATTTAAATCAATGCTGTTATTGGGACCCTGCTGTGTGCTAAATACAGGTTGGTAAATTCATTTTTAAAAAGTAGTCAATGTAGCTCACTGAAATACTTTAATGTATTTTGGTAAAAATGACTAAATATAAAAAGGGCTCTTTACTTTCTGACATCAGCAAAAGATGCAAAAGGTTTTGAAAATATGACCCAATTGTCTCACAACTTCTAAACAGTAACTTGTGAGATCTCCAGCAGGTAATTGGGGGGGTGGGGGGGAGGAGAGATCACTGCAGAAAGCTGCTTGGGTAATGGAAAATATCAAAGTTTCATGGATCTCCACCCAACTCAGGTATTATGCACGTTAAAAGGGGCTTTATAATAGAATTGATCCAAAAATAATTCACTGCTGAAATGTCAGTAAATATATCCCCAAGTTTTTAAGAGGAATAATATTTTTCTGACCTGAATGAGTTCAAACACCATTAGTGATAACATGGGTGGCACAGTGGCTCAGTGGTTAGCACTGCTGCCTCACAGCACAAGGGTCACAGGTTTGATTCCAGCCTCGGGTGACTGCCTATGTGGAGTTTGCACATACTCTGTGTGGGTTTCCTCTGTGTGCTCCTGTTGCCTCCCACAGTCCAAAAATGTGCAGATCAGATGAATTGGCTGTGCTAAATTACCCATAGTGTTAGGTGCATTGGTCAGAGGGAAATGGGTGGATTACTCTTTGGATGTCTGGTTGGCCCTGAAGGGCCTGTTTCCACACTAAGGGAATCTAATCTAATGCAATAGATCTGAGGACTTGCAAAGGTACCCAGAAACGAGGGTAGCTGCTTAGACTCCATCAGACTGTTTACCATTCAATTAACTCATGGCTGGTCTGCATCTTAACTCCATCAACACAAGGCTGGGTGGGAAGGTGAGCTGTGAGGAGGATGTAAAGGTGCAATTTGGGCAAGTTGAGTGAGTGAGCAAATGAAATAAAATGTGCATATCTATGAAGTCATCCATTTTGGTCACAAAAACTGGAAAGCATTTTAGTATCTGAATGGCGATAGATTGAAAAAGAGGGAAATGCAACTAGAACTGGGGTTGCACTGAAAGTAAACATGAAGGGCAGCAGGTAGTGAGGAAGGCAAAGGATATCGGGTAAACAATGAGGTCTGCAGATGCTGGAGATCACAGTTGAAAATGTGTTGCTGGTTAAAGCACAGCAGGTTAGGCAGCATCCAAGTCCTATTCCTTGGATGCTGCCTAACCTGCTGTGCTTTAACCAGCAACACATTTTCAACAAAGGCAAAGGATATGTTGATCTTCACAGTGAGAGGAGTCAAGTACAGGAGCAGGACAGTCTTGTTGCAACAGTACAGGGCCTTGGCAAGACTAATTCTAGAGTATTGTGTGCAGTTTTGGTCTCCTTATCTGGGGAAGAATGTTCTGGCTATGGCAGGAGTGCAACAAAGAGAAATGTTAATCATCTCATCTTGACGTTCGATGGCATTACCACTGCTGAATCTCCCACTTTCAATATCCTGGGGTTTTCCACTGACCATAAACTAAACTGAACATATGAATATTGCGGCTACAAGACAAAGTCAGAGGCTAGGAATTCTGCAGTGTGCAATCCCTGTCTCCCCAAAGCCTGGTCACTGACATCAAAACACAAGCGTGTGGTGAAATCCTCTCCCTTGACTGGATGTGTGCAGCTTCCAATAACACTTTAAGTTCAATACCTTCTAGGCAAAGCAGCCTGTTTGACTGGTCCTGCACCCATCACTTTCCACACTCTGTCCCTCCACCTCCATGCACAGTGGCGGCAGTATGGACCATCTATAACCCTGGTCTCTAAATCACTGATGGCAACAGGTGATTCAATTGCAGCCCCTCTGACAGTCAATCCGATCGTCCGCCCACATTCCCTTGCCAATCATAAATCAATCATCATATCAATGCTAACTTCTGCTTCCTGCGCCATACAACTCAAGGAAAGTATAAGCTCTTAACAACCTTTGCCAGTTGCTGTACCATGTGTTAATTTGGTCCATATGAACTATCATTGCAAGGTAAAGGAAGCTGTATTGTGGCAATGCAAGCAAATTAAAAGAAATATACTGGGAATTGTAGTACAAAGCGAGTATATTGCTGTATTAGAAACAAAGGTTATTATTCAGCTCCCTATGTCCACATAGACTCTTTGCAAAAGCAGCTCAGCTCATCCTACACCTCTGCTGCTCTCCAGAGAGTGCGGGGTTTTTTTCTGCTGATTACCTAATTGGTCTGTGCAGGATGAAGAAAAATTTCAGAAATGCTGCTATGTCCCACATTCAACATCTGACCAAAGCAAGCTGACCAGGAGCCCTGGAAAGAAATCGAGACTATCTAAGTGACCTCCCATACCTCCACACTCAAACTCAGATGGCAACATTGTGAATGTTCCAGAGGCACTGATCTAGGTGCCGCCCTGCAGTGTGACCAGTGGCACGGTGAAGTCACTAACTATGAGATGAAGCATCTGGACCATCTAAAATGAAACCAACAACACACAACTTCCATGTAGAACAGGAGAACTAATTTCTGTTTACGACAGGAAAAGACACAAGTCCTTGCCTTCATGTCACCATATATATTATTAAGTAAAAAGGGGAATTTGGAAGCACACTACACAACAAGACACCATAAATTCAAGGATATTTTTCATTGACTACTGTGCTTTGTATGAAAAAACTGACAAGCTGAACATCATTTTGAAAGCTCAACAGTATTTTCTCAACCAGCAAAAAGCCTGCACTTTTGGTAAAATACAAGAAATCATTCCCAGATGGTAAAGTAATTAAAGAAACAACGACCATGGCTGCTGACTCTGTCAGAGACTTTAAGAACGAAGAAGAAACAATAATGGCAAGCCAAAGCATGACACTTATTGCTTCCACAGTTGCAAGGCTAGTGAAATCTTTGTGCAAAGACATTTTTCAGCAACTACAGCTGGACCTGAAGGATTGTGAATGACTCCCACTGTAGTTCGATGGATCCACTGACATGCCTGACATAGCCCAACTGATTGTTTTGTGTATTTGGCTTTTCAGGATAGTATAATTATAGAGGACATTCTCAGACTTTTGTCTCTTAAGGGAGATAGATATTTACAATGAATTCCAAAAATACATGTTTGAGAAAACACTCCAATCAAGAAACTGATTTCCAACTCAACTGATGGCTCACCAGCCAGGCTTGGCCTGATGCAAGCTTGTTGCATTTTGCAGAAAAAATCCTGGTTTCCCTTCTATTGTCAAGTACCACTGAATAATTGACTAGTAAACATTAGAGAGTAAAATGATGGACTCTACTCATGTACTGATAGTTATTGTTAAGATTGTAGACTCTCAATCAAGAGCCCTTCAGCACAGCCTGTTTCAATCTTACTTGACAAACTCTACACTGCCGACATGAAATAATCCTCGATGCTAATGGGAGATGATTAAGTTGAGGGAACATGCCTCAGAGATTTTTAGATCTGATGCCTGAAATTAGCAGTTTTCTTTAATCAAGAAATGAAGTGCACTTTGAGCTGTCAGATAATATGGGTTCCTTATACACAAAGCATTAAAACTGAGTGATCTGAACTGTGAACTGCAGGGAAATAACAAATACTTAGCATATATGATCAGTACTATGAATCAATTCAAATTGAAACTGGGTGTGTGGTCCACCCAATTAAAATTAAACACTGCAGCATTCCACAAATCTGGAGAAAATACAGTTAAACGTCAAGCACAAAGCAAAAATGGTTCTACCCGGAAATCTTCAGTGCCCTCCTAAAGAAGTTAGCAGCGGAACTGAAAAGGCAATTTCAGGATTAGACAGTGATAGGACAACTCACCATGGTTATCTCAAATCCAGTCCTTCAAGAAGATACTAATGGGTTGGGTCCAAATTCCAGTAGGTGTTTGATTTGCAAAGCAATTCATTATAGAGAGTCACAGAGTCATAGGGAAGTTACAGCATTGAAAATGGCCCTTTGGCCCATTACAGGTACGTGGATAGGAAAGGTTTCGAGGGATATGAGCCAAATGTAGGCAAATGGGACCTGTTTAGGAAACCTAGTCAGCATGGATGAGTTGGGCCAATGAATCTGTTTCCGTGCAATATGACTTTATAACTTTAGGTCTGTGCCGGTTATCATGCACCTATTTTAATCCTATTTCTCCGAACTTGGCCCATAGCCTTGTACGCAACAGCAATTCAAGTACTCATCTAAATACTGAAGTGTCTTGAAGGTTCCCCTCTCCAACACCCTTTCAGTCAGCGAATTCTAGATGCCCATAACTCTCTGGGTGAAAAGATTGTTCCTCAAATCTCCTCTAACCTCCTGGTCCTATCTTTAAAACTCTGTTCCCTGGATGGTGACTCCTTTACTAAGGGGAAAGGTTTCTCCTTATCTATCCTATCTACATCTCTCATAATTTTGTACACCTCAGTCTTCTCTGCCATAAGGAACAAATAAAAAACAACCTATCCAGTCTCTCTTCATAACTGAATTTCTCCAGCCCAGGCAACATCCTTGAACATCGAGTGCAAACGCAACCTTTCTGTAATGTGGTGACAAGAAGTGTCCACAGTATTCTAGCTGTGGCCTAACTAACATTATATACAACTGTCTCGTAAACTCCTTGCTCTTATATTCAACGCAATAAAAAATTAAAGTCAGAGCATTTGCAATATCCACCCTTGCCTTCCACAGCTGCCCAGGATACATCATATCTGGGCCTGGGAGTTTAGCTAATTTCAAGCCTGCCAGAAACACTAATACCTTCTCTCTCTTAATGTTAATTTGTTCACGTATTTCATAGTTCTCTCCCTGATTTTTAGATCTACCTCATTCTTCTCTCACAGTGAATATAAATATAAAGTACTCATTTAAAATCTCAGTTGCCTTCCAGTTCCACACACAGATTACCTCTTTGGTTCCTAATGGACTCTAATCTTTCCCTGGTTATTATCTTGCCCCCAGTATATTTATAAAACTGCCTGCTACCCACAAATGCTTTTTTTCAAGTCCTTTCTTCACTATCTGATTTCTTTTTTACATTACCCCTCTCTCAACACTTACCATAAGACTCCTCTACAGCATTCATTATTTTGAACCATTGTTATCAAAGAAACATAGAAACTAGGAGCATCCAGCCCTTTCAGCTTGCTCTACTATTCAATATGATCATGGCAGGCCTTGTTCCCACTTTCACCTGATACCTTCTGATCCCTTGAGCCCTAAGAATTATACCTAACCCCTTCTTGAAAAACTTCAATCTTTTGGTCTTAACTGCTTCCTGTGGCAGAGTATTTCAAAGACTCACCACTTTCTGGGTGAAAATATTTCTCCTCTTCTCAGTCCTAAATGGCTTACTCCGTATCCTTGGTCTATGACATCTGGTTCTGGACATGGCAGTCCATCAGAACATCCATACTGCGTTTACCCTGTCTTATATTTTATAGGCTACTATGAGATCCTCCCTCACTCTTCAAAACTTGAGTGAATTTAGTCCTAACCAATTCAGTCTCTCTTCATATGTCAGTCCTGATATCCCAGGAATCATTCTGATAAACCTTTGTGCACTCCCTGCATAGCCAGAACATCCCTTCTGAAGTAAGGAGACCAAACTGCACACAATATTCCAGGTGTGGTCTCAGCAAGGTCCTGTACAATCACAACAACACTTTCCCTGCTCATGTACTCAAATACCTTCTCTACGAAAGCCAGCATACCTTTTGCCTTCTTCATTGCCTGCTGCACCTCCACGCTCATTAGCCATCTGCTTTCTTTTTTTTCATTATCCAATCCTGTAAGCCCCTTGGCATCCAGGGTTCCCTGCACTTGTTGGTTTCACACTTTACCTTTCCAGGAATCGTAGGTCCCATACTCTCACTGGGACAGAGTAGCAGCATAGCATGCAAGATCCTGCCTAGAACTCGTCTGCTCCATTTCTTGGTCTTCTTTCTCTGCTTCTCTTTTCTCACTTTCACCTTACTTACCTTCTGTGGAAACTCAGATGACTTCAAGCTGTCCAGCACCTCTGGTGGTTGTTTGTCCCCCTGCAGCAGCAGAGGGAGTCGGGTTGGTGGTCCTGGCAGTGTAGGAGGCAGAGGGAGTCAGGTTTGTGCTCTCAGTGGTGGGGGCAGAGGGAGTTGGGTCTGTGCTTCCTGTGACGGGGGCAGAGGGAGTCAGGACTGTGCTCTGAACAGCAGCGGGGGCAGAGAGAGTTGGGTCTATGCTCCCAGCAGTGGGGGCAGCGGGAGTCGGGTCTATGCTCTGGGCAATGGTGGGGGCAGAGTAAGTCTAGTTTGTGTTCCGGACAGCGGCGAAGGCAGAAGGAGTCGGGTTTGGGCTCCCGGCAGCGGCAGGGGCAGAGGGAGTCGGGTTTGGGCCCTGTGCCCGGTGTGGAAGCAGGCAGTTTCAGCAGCAGCTGCATTGCCAAGATCAACCCAGTGCAGCTTGATGGTGGCATTGTCATCCGAAGAGGCAAGGGGCTCGAGGCTAGTCGACTGCTTCCTGCTTGTGTTGGTCCCTGTGTCAGGGCGGAAGGGCCCAGGGCTAAGCACTTAATAAGTACTGTAATGTTGAACTTTTAACTTTACTTCTTTATTTTCTACTTTTTACCTAAGATTTTGATTCGAAGCACCTTTGAATCTAAGATAGTGCCGGGAATCACAACATTGTGCACTTTTCACTGTCCTCCTGTATCCCTGTACTTGAGTATGTGTGACAATAAAATCTAAAATCTAATTCAAAGAATAATAACTCACCATTACCCTTTTAATTGGCTACCACTGCACTGATGTGGACTTTCTTGCAAGTAGCCACTCCCAGTGCACTATGGCCAGATCCTATTTTATCTTATTAGAAAGCCTTCCCCAAATCCAGCACCTTTACTTGTGATATGTCTTATCCATGAACACTTTACTGAATTGTTAGTGGAGTTGATATGGAGATAATCACTATGCAAAGTGATATTGAGCTGAAAGTCAGATTAAGGGACATTGACTTTAGGGGACTCAAAACTGAAAAAAAAAATCCTTGTTTCTATTATCTTTATAAAGGATGTGCTTTAAACCACATGCTTTTGAAGTGAAAGCTTCCACATTTCTACATATCCCTGTTAAGTTCAAGTATTACATCCACCTCACAGATAAATTTTCTATGCCCAGTAGTCTTCACACTAGCAGACTTGAAGACACAGGCAATGTACAATCACAGGAGTCACACTGAGGCTTGATAAGTAAAGGACAAAATGAATAATTATATAAAATTGCTTTCAAATTTATAAAGCATTAAAAAATCTGTTTATCCTATATTTTCTGAAGGTTAGAACCTAAGGATCATCATGAAGTCATAAAGCATGGAAACAGACCATTTGGTACAACCAGTCCATGCCTACCATGTTCCCAAACTAGACCCAAACTAAAGGGAAATTACAAATGGACAATTAGAAATGGGCAATAATATTAACACCTCTGGGATACCCGCACCAACCAATCCAACCGCCCCGTGGCTGAACACTTTAACTCCCCCTCCCACTCCGCCAAGGACATGCAGGTCCTTGGCCTCCTCCATCGCCAGACCATGGCAACACAATGCCTGGAGGAAGAGCGCCTCATCTTCCGCTTAGGAACCCTCCAACCACAAGGGATGAATGCAGATTTCTCCAGCTTCCTCATTTCCCCTCCCCCCACCTTATCTCAGTCCCAACCCATGGACTCGGCACCGCCTTCTTGACCTGCAATCTTCTTCCTGACCTCTCTAACCCCAACCCCTCTCCGGCCTATCACCCTCACCTTAACCTCCTTCCACCTATCGCATTCCCAATGCCCCTCCCCCAAGTCCCTCCGCCCTACCTTTTATCTTTGCCTGCTTGGCACACCCTCTTCATTCCTGAAGGAGAGCTTATGCCCAAAACATCGATTCTCCTGCTCCTTTGATGCTGCCTGACCTGCTGCGCTTTTCCAGCAACACATTTTTCAGCTCTGATCTCCAGCATCTGCAGTCCTCACTTTCTCCTAATAATATTAACATATCCAATGAAAAGATAAAAGGCAACAGAGAACATTGTTTCCCTCTACCTACATTATCAATTCCTTGGAACCACGATCCTCTTCTGAAGAAGGTTAAGAGGTGACTTAATAGAGACATACAAGATGATTAGATATGGTGGACAGTGAGAGCCTTTTTCCTCAGATGGTGATGGCTAGCATGAGGGAACATAGCTTTAAATTGAGGGGTGATGGATAGAAGACAGATGTCAGAGGTAGGTTCTTTACTCAGAGAGTAGTAGAGGTGTGGAACGCTCTGCCTGCAACAGTAGTGGACTTGCCAACATTAAGGGAATTTAAATGGTCATTGGATAAATGTATGGGTGACAATGGAATAGAGTAGATTAGGTGGGCTTTAGATTGTTTTAACGGTCAGTGAAACATCAAGGGCTGAAGGACTTGTATTGTACTGTGGTGTTCTATGTTCTATGTTTGACACTATCCTTATACCAGGTGATACTGTCCCCACCAGCTTTCATTTTTATTGACCCAGCTACAGCAAAAGGATCATTTGCAATAGCTTCTCTTCTAGCACCTTCAGTGTTATGTCTGAAATTCTGCAAGGATCTAGCCTTGGCCTCCTCCCAGTTTAAATCTGCACATTGCCCTCCAGCAATATTCCCTGAAAGCATGTCAGTTGCATCAAATGTGTGCTGATTACATGTTGCTCTCACAGCGCTCCAACTCTCTCAGATCCAAACAATCCTTGGATTTGGCAGGCTGTTGGTCTGACATTCAGGATTGGATGAGCAGGAATTTCCTTTAACTAAATACCAGTAGAACTGAAGCCATTCTCATTAGCCCCCAATACAAAATCTGTTCTCTAGCAATTTACTCCATGCCTATCAGTCTGAGGGAGAAATCAGGCCATTTGAAATGTAGTGCCATATTTGAACTGACGAGCAGCTGCATATCATGTATGCATATCATCACTGAGATTAAATACTTTCACCTAGTAACATTGACCACTTCCATCCTATTCATCTCACCAACTAATGAAACCCTCATCCATGCCTTCATTATCTCCACACTGAGCTCTGATTGGTCTCAATGCTCTGATTGGTCTCTCCATCCCCTATCCTCCCTTAATTTAAATCTCTGAACTCTGCTCCTTATTCATAACTTGCTCCAAATCCTGCTCTTTTCTTGACATAACTTGACGACTACTTGACTTTAAGACTACTCTCTGTCCATTTAACCAACTGTAAAAGCCTGAAAAAGCTCTGTGCTCCACTGATTTTGGTCTCATTCACATCCCTAATTTTAATCACTCTGCTGCCAGTCACTGTGTCATCATTACCATGACCCTAAGTTCTGGAATTCCCTCCACAAATCCTTCTGCCTGTCTACATCCCTTTTTGCATTTCTCTCCAGTAGCTGAGTGGTTAGCACTTCTGCCTCACAGCACCAGAGATCTCGGTTCGACTCCACCCTCAGGTTGATTAACTGTGTGGAGTTTGCCCCTTCTCCCTCCATCTTCCTGGGTTCCCTCTCACAGTCCAAAGATGTGCAGGTTAGGTGGACTGGCCATGGGGAATACAGGGTTACAGAGATAGGGTGGCGGGATGGATCTGGGTAGGATCCCTTTGAAAGGATGGCATGGACTGAATGGCCTACTTCCACATTGTAGGCGTTCTATGATTCCTACTTTAGGACTGTCTTTAAACACTGTGACTAAGCTTTTGGTCACCTATCCCAACTTCTCCTATGTGATTCAGTGTCGAATGTTGCTCGATAACTCTACTGTGAAGCATTTTATTGCACTAAAGGCGTTTTATTCATGCAAATTGTTGTTGCAGAAAATAATATTTTCTGTTGGCCAAATATAAGAAGCGTAAAAATAAAGAATACAACATACCTAAGAATATATGTTTTATTACAAAATCCTGTCCATCACCTCTTTGTCGGCAGATTCCCTTTTAAAACTGATGTAAACTATGTGGCTGGGAACATCTACTATCAATGTAGCAGCAGCTTGAAAAGCTGCTCTTTATAGATCAGGTATTGTTAAAGGTTCAGGTTAATGTTCTTACAAATCTGAGAAAGAGTCAAAATGAGCACCTTCTCTCTGGAACTACTGATCTAACAAACAGGTCTGGATATTTGTTCCTGAATATTTCCCTGCTCTACAAACTTGACCAGAAAAAAGTGGCCCAAAAGTTAAAATTTTTGTTCAATTGGAGGTTGGGGTTTCACAGGAGGCAGGTTGAGCAACCTGGGATCAAGAGCAGAGGCACAGTATTAAAAACACTTTCAAAATAAATTGAACTAAAAATCTCTCTCTGGTACAGACACCCCTCACAAACTGCTCCCTCCCACATATTCCCCATATGCCTCATCTATGCCAACACATAGTCCCTTTTGCCCTAATTTCCAGCCTATGTTCTTCTACCCAACACCATGGGCCTTCCCAGCTTCTAAAGCAATTTAGTGCCAATTCATATCAACCCATGGCCCCCAGTCATCCTTTTTCCTTAGACCTATCATTCCAATTCACCTGGAATCTACAATGGGTAGAGTCAATGCATTCATGCAGAGAAAACATCAATTAAGTTGCGACAAAACAAAGTCCTAAGTTTCAGTTGCAGACTTCAGTGTTGAAATAAACACATTCCAAAACGCAACAAACTTGATTGAGTTTTTTTGAAGAAGAAACAAAGAAGATTGATGAGGGCAGAGCAGTAGATGTGATCTCTATGGACTCCAGTAAGGCATTTGACAATGTTCCCCATGGGAGACTGATTAGCAAGATTAGATCTCATGGAATACAGGGAGAACTAGCCATTTGGATATAGAACTGGCTCAAAGGTAGAAGACAGAGGATGGTGGTGGAGGGTTGTTTTTCAGACTGGAGGCCTGTGACCAGTGGAGTGCCACAAGGATCGGTGCTGGGCCCTCTACTTTTTGATATTTACATATTTACATATTCACTATCCTATCTACCTGCGACTCCACTTTCAAGGAGCTATGAACCTGTACTCCAAGATCTCTTTGTTCAGCAACACTCCCTACCATTAAGTGTATAAGTCCTGTAAGGATTTGCTTTCCCAAAATGGTCGCATTTATCTGATTTAAACTCCATCTGCCATTTCTCAGCCCATTGGCCCATCTGGTCCAGATCCTGTTTTAATCTGAGGTAACCCTCTTCGCTGTCCACTACACCTCCAATTTTGGTGTCATCTGCAAGCTTACTAACTGTACCTATATGCTTGCATCCAAATCATTTTTGTAAATGACAAAAAGTAGAGGGCCCAGCACCGATCCTGTGGCACTCCACTGGTCACAGGCCTCCAGTCTGAAAAACAACCATCCACCACCACCCTCTGTCTTCTACCTTTGATCCAGTGCTGTATCCAAATGGCTAGTTCTCCATCTGTTCATGAGATCTAACCTTGCTAATCAGTCTCCCATGGGGAACCTTGTCGAAAGCCTTACTGAAGTCCATATGGATCACATCTACTGCTCTGCCCTCGTCAATCTTCTTTGTTACTTCTTCAAAAAACTCAATCAAGTTTGTGAGACATGATTTCCCATGCATAAAGCCATGTCGACTATCCCGAATCAGTCCTTGCCTTTCCAAATACATGTAAATCCTGTCCTTCAGGATTCCCTCCCACAACTTGCCCACCACCGAGGTCAGGCTCACCGGTCTATAGTTCCCTGGCTTGTCTTTACCGCCCTTCTTAAATAGTGGCACCATGTTTGCCAACCTCCAGTCTTTTGGCACCTCGGCTGTGACTATCGATGATTCAAATATCTCAGCAAGAGGCCCAGCAATCACTTCTCTAGCTTCCCACAGAGTTCTCGGGTACACCTGATCAGGTCCTGGGGATTTATCCACCTTTACCCACTTCAAGACATCCAGCACTTCCTCCTCTGTAATCTGGACATTTTGCAAGATGTCACAATCTATTTCCCTACATAGAATCTTCCATATCCTTTTCCACAATAAATACTGATGCAAAATATTCATTTAGTATCTCCCCCATTTTCTGTGGCTCCACACAAAAGCCACTTTGTTGATCTTTGAGGGGCCCTATTCTCTCCCTAGTTACCCTTTTGTGCTTAATATGTTTGTAAAAACCTTTTGGATTCTCCTTAATTCTATTTGCCAAAGCTATCTCATGTCCCCGTTTTGCTCTCCTGATTTCCCTCTTAAGTATACACTTAATGATAAGGTCCTTGGAGAGCAAGTTCATAGCTCCTTGGAAGTGGAGTCACAGGTAGATAGTGAAGAAGGCATTTGGTATGCTTTCCTTTATTGGTCAGAGTATTGAGTACAGGAGATGGGAGGTCATATTGCGGCTGTACAGGACATTAGTTAGGCCACTGTTGGAATATTGTGTGCAATTCTGGTCTCCTTCCTATTGGAAAGATGTTGTGAAACTTGAAAAGGTCCAGAAAAGGTTTACAAGGATGTTGCCAGGGTTGGAGGATTTGAGCTATAGGAAGAGGTTGAACAATCTGGGGCTGTTTTCCCTGGAGCGTCGGAGGCTGAGGGATGGCCTTATAGAGGTTTACAAAATTATGAGGGGTCTGGATAGGGTATATAGGTAAAGTCTTTTCCCTGGGGTTGGGGAGTCCACAACTAGAGGGCATAGTTTTAGGATGAGAGGGGAAAGAGACTTAAGGGGCAACATTTTCATGCAGAGGGTGGTACGTGTATGGAATGAGCTGCCAGAGGATGTGGTGGAGGCTGGTACAATTGCAACATTTAAGAGGCATTTGGATGGGTATATGAATAGGAAGGGTTTGGAGGGATATGGGCTGGGTGCTGGCAGGTGGGACTAGATTGGGTTGGGATATCTGGTCGGCATGGACGTATTGGACTGAAGGGTCTGTTTCCATGCTGTACATCTGTATAACTCTATAACCACTTGATATACTTACATTTCTTCCAACTAAATAAAGCCTTAAGAAAATAAAATCATCCAAGTGCTCAATCCCACAGACCAACAAGCACTGAAATTCACAGTCCCACATCAATGAGTCTACAACTATTTCTCATGGTCAATCAATCTGAAAGGTTACAGGCATCCTACTGGGATGATAGATTGAATTTATGATTTGTTCATGGGTTGTGGGCATCACTGGCTAGTCCAACATTTACTGCCTAACCCAAATTGAATAGAGGGTAGTTAAGAGTCAACCACATTGTTATCATTCTGAATTTTACAGATTTTAGATCACACCATTGTAGGTGATGAAACCTGAATTCAACAAAATCTGGAATTAAAAGCTAGCTGAATGGGATCCAAATAACCACTTTTGATTGTTGCAGAAACCTGTCTGATTTACTAGTGTCCTCTAGGGAAGGAAATCTATCACCCTCAACTGGTATGGCCAACATGTGACTCCAGGCCCACAAGCAATATAGACAACTCTCAGCGACGGGTAATGAATGTTGAACCAGCTAGCAATGCCCACATCCCATGACTAACAAAAAAAGGTCTGCAATGTAGCAGTAATTTTATAATGGAAATCATCAATCGTATGTCAACTGACAAAATGCACAATGGCAAGCAATCAGTTTTAAACGTTCCAGACATATTTTCCAATCATTTAAAGGGCAGAACTTTTAAATTACTTGCCAGTATGGCAAGTCCCATCATAAGTCCTCTAAACATTCTTATCAAGAGTTTTGACAGTTGATTTTGACATGTCTTGACAGTTCTAATGATAGCAATTTTTGAGAAGATTTGGAGCTCAGATTGATGATAAGTATGTAAGTTAGCTCGTAAGGGAAGGTAAATAGGATCTAAATTGATGTGTTTATTGATGGAGTTCTAGTTAGAATGCCATCCTTCTAAGAATTCTTGTGCATGTCTTTGTTTCGCTTGTCCTTGGATGTATGTGTTGTCCCAGTCAAAGTGATGTCCTTCCTTGTGTGCATGTATGGAAACTAGTGATAGTGTGTTGTGTTTTTTGGTGGCCAGTTGGTGTTCATGTATCCTGATGGCAAATTTCCTGCTTGTTTGTTTGATGTATTTTTTTTTTACAGTTCTTGCATGGAATTTCGTAAATGATGTTGGTGTTGCTGGTAGTATCTCATGGATCCTTTAGGTTCGTTAGTTTCTGCTTAAGTGTGTTGGTAGGTTTGTGGGCTACCATGATGCCAAGGGGTCTGAGAAGTTTAGATTAGATTAGATTACTTACAGTGTGGAAACAGGCTCTTCGGCCCAACAAGTCCACACCGACCCATCGAAGCGCAACCCACCCATACCCCTACATTTACCCCTTACCTAACACTGCGGGGAATTTAGTCTGGATGTAATTTCTGATATGTCCTTTGGTTGTGTTGTGTCTGCTTGTTCGGGTTTGATTTTGAGTTCTGAAAACAAACCTTCCAGCTCAATAAACTCATTTACATAGTTAGTTCTAAGGATCTTGACAAGAATGAGCTTGTGCTTGTTTTACATCCATGTATGCCAACTTATGATAATTCAAAAGGGCACCTGACATACCCAAAAAGTAGGGTCTAGATTAAAGTGCTGCTGGAAAAGCACAGCAGGTCAGGCAGCATCGGAAGAGCAGGAAAATCGACGTTGTTAGGCCTCGTTCTTGATGAAGGGCTTTTGCCCGAAACGTCGATTTTCCTGCTCCCTGGATGCTCCCTGACCTGCTGTGCTTTTCCAGCACGCTCTAATCTAGACTCTGATCTCCAGCATCTGCAGTCCTCACTTTCGCCATACGCAAAACTTACTTTACCTTCACCCAAAGGTGTCCCAGGATCCAGAGAGATAACTTACTTCCCCAAAGGGTTGTTTTGACTTTCCAAACAAGTCGAGAAATTTCAGCCCCTGTTTAAACCAGATTTGATCTGCTCACTTCAAGAATTTCACAGTTCAAGGCTACCAAAATCCCAAACTTCAGTGGAGTCAGCTCATGATGTCAACGGCCAGTTGCCTCCATAAAACCTAAAATTCAAAGTGGGTGAATTCAAAGTGTCTCCACCAAAATGACAAGCGCCATGTTCTTGGGCAAAGCTTATGATGGTTGGCTGTAAATTGACATTTCTGGGAGCAAATATGTGCGCCCTCACAATCGTACAGTCCAGTACCTGATTACAAAGAGCATTTTAAGAACCAATTAATTAGATGAATTGTCTTTAAATACAGGGTAGAGAGGGGATGTATTGGAAAAGGAAATCATGAAAATTATGATAATTCGCAGGTGACTGGAATTAAAAACAAAGATATAAGTAAATAAAATTAACATTCTCACAGCATAGACTATCCTTACTACTGCAACCTTCTAAGGACTAGAATAACCGTTGTTATTTATATTGCAGCCACATCAAGGACACAGAAAGGCTGCATGGACGGCAATGAAAGGTTTCCACTTCCCAACATCCATTTGGAGCAATGTACTCTGACAGGGCATCCTTACAGATTTGCAAGAAATAACAAATAATTAGCAAATGCTTTATAAGTGTACTGATGATGCTACAGCCCATAGAAACTCATGGTCTCAGTGAGAATTCACCCGAATAATTCAATTTGAGTCCTGCACAAGAACATGGAATGTCTCAGGTTATATTTCATTCACGTGATCTCCCTTAAAAGCCTATTGATTTTCAAGTCATCATTGATCTATTAATAGCAATACTTCTTAAATGTTCATATATTCCTTTAAAAGTATACATGGAAATCAATTTACACAACTAGTATAATAACCTGACAGCGATTCTGAGAAAAGCATTTTTGGCATCACCGCACCAACATAAAAGCAAAGTGTAATGATGTCAGCTGGCAAATCACAGTGAAAGTTGCAATCCACAGCAAGTAGATTGGAAACTAAGAAACTCAAAATCTATACAGCAAATCAGTGTAGCATGATGGCAATGGGCTTGGCAATCAATCTTGCAACTTATCTACTCTATACATCTTAGCTTCCATGATTTACCAAGCAAGATCAAGCTATGTAACTGAGCTCTGGGCTTGGATGGTGATTGGCGACTTTGAATATCTGGAAAGCTGGAAGTATGCAGTGACCTCCCCATCGTCAGATGGTCACACAATACATCAGGAATGGCCACTGAGAAAATTCCTATCAAAATAGCAAGTGTGCTGTAGCCTTTTATTTTTTTTTCATCTGGTATTTCTCTCTAGAAAGAAAACATCACTGGCAAAACTAACTAACATTGAGCAACCACTCCACATCCCAGTCTTCCCTTACCTTTGAAAGATCCATGCTTTGTTCTCCCACATCTGATAAGTCTTCGTCTCACCATTGGTTCTGATGCCTCAAACATCATACAACTCCTCCATTGTTAATGCAGAAGCTCAGCTTCCATTTCTAAAACTTCACTGTCTCGCTTGGACACGGTACAAGAAAAAGTGTGCCATTGATAGGCAATTCCTCTCTCACTCCCAGTCTCTGAGCTCTTTCCATTGTAAAGTTTCTTGCTTTTATTTATCTGTTATTATCCTGCCCACTTGTGCTACCTCCCCAATGCTACCAGCAAGTTTAGTTGTATCTTATTTGCCAAGCCCTCAAAATTCCTCAGCCAGTTTTTTCTTACAATCATACAGTCTCCACGGTTCTTAAATTAAATGTTGCCATTCCTTATTTATCACTCCCTGAAGAAGACCTGGGCAAAATCCAGGCTTGGATTGAGAACTCAAAAAGAATATTTGCATCATGCCAGTGCCAAACAATGATGATCTCCAATGAGAGAGTCTAATCAAATCCCCTTGAATTCAATGGGATTACCATCATTGAATCCCGCACCAATTACATCCTGTGAGTCATCATTGACTGGAAAGTTAACCAGACTAGCCATTAAAATACTCCCCAAAATTTGCCAATCCAACTGCAAAGAAATAGCCAAAAATGTGTTTCAATATCTCCACTTGCCAAGATATACAGTACGAGCAACACTCAAGATTCTCAACATTTTTCATGAACAAACAGCCTGGCTACCCTCCACCACATTCATTCATTCCCTTCACCACTGTGGCGGGACCACGCATCATCTACAAGATGCATGGCTATAACTTGCCTAGGCCTTCTCAACAGCACTCTCCAAACCCATAAACTCTCTCACCTAGGGCTGCAGGTAATTACAAACACCATCAATCATAAGATATCCTCCAACTCACGCTGGCCTGATTTGGATATATATTCTTTCAATGCCACTTGGTCATATCAGATCACACATATTAGAGTGAGAGTGCATCCAGGGCTGTTCCTAAGGGTTGGAGGGTCTGGAACAAACCACACTGTCTGACCCCCTTCTCCAGGGCAAGCCAAATGTGCAACTTCTCTGCGCTAATGATGCCTTGCCACGTTCAAAGTAAATGGTAAATGAAATGAAAGGCCATAAGACAAAACTCTTGCCTTCAATCGAATGCTACCCTCCCTTCAATTACCTTGAATTCTGGTTCCTCCCAGATCTTTGACACACACACACACACACACACACACACACACACCCCTGCCTTGGGGAGACCATTGCCTTCTAGCATGGCTAATTACTATGTACCACCAATTAGGGAAAAACTATATAAGCTGAGCTTGTGAAAGATGCCCACATACCCTGAGGGAGCAAAACAAAAGTTAGCTCATCTTCTTTTAGCTTTTTTAATCTTTGCATTTCCTACCCCATGGATCTCAACCTTTGGTTCCGTAGCAGCGATTTTTCCTCTTTCAAAATGTTATCTTAAAATCATTTAAAACGTGCACACAAAATGGAGCATCCTTAAATAAGAATATTATTTCCTTTTCTGCTAAATTTGATGTTGAAAGCATGGATATTCTACATTGTATGCTTGCTATTGCAGTTAGTGATGCCACTGTTTCAATACATAAGTTCCATTGCTTGGGGTTAGGGAGCTTAAATTACAACCGATGAAGACATTGACCCAAAGACATTAACTCCGATTTCTGTCTACAGATGCTGTCAGACCTGCTGAGCTTTTCCAGCAATTTCTGCTTTTATTTCTGAATTACAGCATCGGCAGTTTTTTTTATTTTAAAGTCTGAACATATTTGTTTTTGAGCGTTTTGAGTTATAATCTACAGTAATAACTTGAATTTACAGCTTTATTCACTGTTCCCCATTCCTCAGTCAAGGTGGAGGTCCTTTGCCTTTTGTTTTTGACTTGATCACATTCTAATTTGTTTAATTATCTAAAATACTTGGATTATCACAGAGTATTTTCCAAAGAACAAGTCATGCACAAACATTGTGACAACTGACAGAAGCCAACTAAAGCTGGCACCATTCTTGGTTAAGTATCAGGAACAGTATTCTGTAGGTTAATTGTTGGCAGCAGAATACAGTAAGAAATCATCCAATTCCTTATCAATAGTAATGGCTCTTGTGGGGTAGTGGTAATGCCCCTACCACTAAGCCAGAAGGCCAAGGTGCAAGTCTTAGAGGTGTATAATCTCAGCCCTGAGCAGGTTGATTAGGAAAATATTTGTCACCAATACTTTACAAAATAAATTAAGGAAAAATATTACCATTTCTGGCAAAAGAGAATTTTATTTCAGTGGATAGTTTTTGAGGATTCTGTGGGGGTTCACAAGAAAGGGGTCATTAAAATGACATCATTGCAATTTATTCTCCATCGATTTCTGCATGAAAGATACTGCTTACAGCACGGTGCTTTGAAAATATGTTCAAACATGCCTGAGGGGATGAATAAAATTCAAACTTATCCATCTTCTTTAGGCTCAGCTTCAAAAGAAATACATCCAAAGCACTCATCTTAGGAATGACTATGAGCTAAATCTGACCATTCATTCAAAAAGTGTAATGTCCGATGCTACTGCGCTCTATCATGCAAAGATGATATTTTCCCTGCTTGGTGTCTTCATCCTCCTCTTTGGAAGACCAATCCTCCTTTTCCAGTTCCTTACATGCCCTCATTGCCTGCTCCAATGTGCAGCATGGAGGAGAAAGTGAGGACTGCAGATGCTGCAGGTTAGAGTCAAAAAGTGTGGTGCTGGAAAAGCACAACAGGTCAGGCAGCATCCGAGGAGCAGGAGATTCAATGTTTCGAGCATAAGCTCTTCATCAGGAATATGGGGGGGGGGGGGGGGGGGGGGGGAGGGCAGCAAGGAGGCTGAGAGATAAATGGGAGGGGTGGGGCTGGAGCGAAGGTAGCTGGGAAAGTGATAGGTAGATGAAGGCTGGAGGTGATGTGATAGATCAGAGAGGAGGGTGGAGCGGATAAGTGGGAAGGAGGATGGACAGGTTGGACAGTTCAAGAGAGCAGTGCTGAGTTGGAGGGTTGGATCTTGGTTAAGGTGGGAGGAAGGGAGATAAGGAAACTGGTGATATTGACATTGATTCCGTGGGGCTGGAGGTTCCTAAGGGGGAAGATGAAGTGTTCTTCCTCCAGTCGTCAGGTGGCTAGGTGGGCAGAGTGGGAGGGGAGTTTAAACATTCGGCCACAGGGCAATGGATTTGGTTGATGCGTGTATCCTGGAGATGTTCCCTGAAAAGTTCCGCAAATTAGCATCCTGTCTCCACAACAAAGAGGAGACCATGTTAAGAGCAACGGATACAGTAAACAAAGTGTTTGGATGTGCAGGAAAATCTCTGCTGGATGTGGAAAGATTCTTTTGGGCCTTGGATGGAGGTGAGAGGGGGAGGTGTGGGCACAGGTCTTGCACCTTGTAGTGGCAAGGGAAGGTGCCAGGAGTGATGGATGGATTGAGGGAGTCACAGAGGGAATGGTCCCAGTGTGCACCATGCTAGGATTAGGTGGCACTTTGTCTGGAATGTCCTGCAAGACCCCACTGGGCTAGTCCTAGTAGCAAAACCTCTTCTTCGGGCACCTATTCTCTTCCCCACCATGATCCTGGTTGAAGAATGAGGTGCAGTTTACCTTTGCTCTGCCTCAGTCAGGGGTCAGCACAGTCGAGCCATCAGCCATGATTGCAGTGGGTAGCCCTTGACTACAGTAACCATTCTGTTAAGGCAACTGGCCCCTGAAATGCAGAAGGAGAATGAGAGTCCTCAAGTATGTAGGAATTATAGCAATTCCCAGGGCACTAGCTGCAAACCTCTGAAAAGTAATATTGATGATCAGAGATCACCTGCACATTGATGGAATGGAACTGTTTTTGATTGATGAGCTCAGCTACAATGTGATATGGTGCTCTCAGTACTACATTTGTGCTGTCACTTGTGTTCTTCAGTCACGTTTCCAGATCTTACTGCCCGAGCTCAGCACAGAGAAACAAGATGAAGCAGCACGATTTGGCATAAATGACAACAACTTTGATACTTTCTTGGTGGACAATTGAGAGATCCAACACAGGTCCCCAGCGGCTCCCTGGAATGTGCCAATTGCATAAAAGGTTCAACTAAGCTGTTAACCTGATGGCCACCAGAGGAGGATAGCTATCCATTACTTCACAGGTCCTGCTCCAGAAACTGACACAGTTCAGTCACAGTATCACAGGGCATGCTCAGCCTGTCACAGCACTGAGCCTCACTCAGCTGGAGAAAATGGCATCAAGGTCAAGAAAATAGTCCCTCCTGTGCTTTTGCGATATCTTCATGGGAGATTGTTCAGCACGTGTTAGCAGTTGCTGCTGGCCTTGGTCTTCCTGGTGCATCTCTTCTTGCTTCATTTCTCTGCACCATTGTAGACCATAAGACAATGGAGCAGAAATTAGGCCATTCAGTCCATCAAGTCAGCTTCGCCTTCAATCATGGCCAATAGGTTTCTCATCCCCATTCTCCTGCTTTCTTCCTGTAACCCTTGATCGCCTTGACACACAAGAATCTATCTAGCTCAGCCTTAGATATGACAGCAACAGCAACGATAAGCCCTGGTGTGGCTGGATCCATCAGCCACACACTCTCAAATTCACCCAGTGCATGCAGTCGAAGACATAGATAAAAGCTCATACAGCAAAGATCCGCTTAATGGAGGACAATGAGGAATGAATGGCTGAATGTTTTTAAAAGCCAACTGTAAATTGTGAGAGATTACAGAGAAATTTGAGTATCCTCTTGCATGAATTGCAAAACATTAGTATGCAGGGACAACATGTAATGAGGCAAGTTTAGAGATTATTCGTTTTTATTACATGGGAGATTCAAAACAAAAGTAGAGAGGTGATGTTTCAGTTATAAATGGCATCTAAGTGATTGCATCTAGAATAGTGCGTACAGTATTGGTCTCCTCATTCAAGGAAGGATGTCAATGTGTTAGAAGTTCAGAGAAGGGTTGCCAGACTCATACCTGGAATGGGTAGGTTGTCCTATGGGGAAAGGTGGACAGGCTAGGCTTGTACCAAAAGTAAAGGATGACTTCACTGAAGCAATAAGACCCTGAGGAGTCTTGTCGAGGTGCATACAGCCTCATTTCCTCTTTTGGAAAAGTCAAGACCGTTTCACCACTGTTTCAAAATAAGGAGTCATCCGTTTAAGGCAATTTTTTTTCCTCAAAGAGAGTTGGGAGTTTTGGGACCACAAAAAACAACGAAAGCAGAGCCTTTGAATATTTTTCAGGCAGAGTTTAATACATTCTTGCTCAGAAAAGGGGTAACAATTTTTAGGATAGGCAGGAATCTGGAGGTGAGGTAATAATCAACTCAGCCAAGCACTAATTGAATGGCAGAGAGGGTCAGACATACTCCTGCTCCAAGTAGACATGTTTCTATAAAGACCATTTGACTGTTAGATCTAGGCCAGTATTTTTCTCTGCATGAGCCCCCACTCCCCCCACCTAATCAAATCTCCTAGATTTTACAATTCTTCTTTTTCCAAATCACCATCTTGTTTGCTTAATAAGACATTTTGAAGTCTTTCCACAGTGTTGGTGACAGAGAAACATTTTCTAATTCTTTTGTGATAAGATAATAGTTTTTTTTTGTCGTCTTGTCATCAGCCAGCAAAAGTGATCTATCACAGCTTCTCATAACCCTGCATAACTTAAAAGGCCAAACAGTCAATTACCCTGTGCCTTCTCACCTCTAGTTAAAAGCCCTGACTCCTCAAGCTCTATTTGTGCTTGGAATTATATGAGCCTGTGATGTTTGATTGAATCCATTATGTCCTATTTCTCTAGCTTTTATATACTCTCCATAATGGGATGCCCAAAATGCTTCTGAGTTCAATGCCTTTAACATACAACTAAAAAAGATTCATCTTGTTATTTTTTACAGCCTCATTTGCTTGCACTGGCATTTTTATGACGTGCATATCTCCAGTCAAACACCCTCTCAGCCCAACATGCAAGGTTTTCTTTTTGCTATCTTTGTTTTGAAACATGCTATTGCATATTTTTCACCTTTGAGTTCCAATTGCTGCTGAGTTGCTCCATCTGACTGATCTATTGATATCCTTCTACAAGGCTTCACAATCCTTCAGACAAACTCGCAAATTTGAATACTTTCCATAACTTCCTAATTCCAGATCAATTATGTCCATATTTTTCAATTTTTTTTAAATCTAAGAAAATCATAATCATTGGCATGGTGGCATGTTGTAAAGGTATCATTTTATCAATATTATCTGAAAATTTTGAAATGTTTTACAAACAATCCTTGAGTCTTCTCGCCTATCACCGATCCTGCTGTTTGCTTTATTTCCACACTTCTCCATTAATCTTGCATTAAACCCATTATACGTATAACAAATCCAGTTCTGTTGAAAGATCATTGACCTGAATAGTGATGCCTATCTCTGCTATTCCACAGATACTGCTGAGTTTTACTGGCATTTTCCATTTTTTAATCTTCAGGAGGTAACACAGGTAAATGATTTGGATGGTTTAGCAACATCTCATTATCTAGTGCAGACTCAGGGCCTCTTAGTGTTAAAGTAAGTGTTTTATGTTTTGGCGCAATCCGGAAAGAATTCACCACTGGATTTTACGCCAATCCCTTCCCCGTTCTTGGTAATGACAGAATGGTAGCTAACATTCCTGATACAGATTAACAACCAGACCATTGTGAAAAAGATATAACTTCAAAGTCTGTGTGGTACAAAACTTTCAAGTATTGTAAACTGTGAGTCGGTTGGTGTAGAACCTCAGACGCAGCCAGATTAGTTGAGGGGGCAGAGAAGTGGCAGATGAAATTAAATGCAAAAACTTGTGAAACAACTGATTTTGGAAAAACGTGGCTAAGTCTGAGTTGCAGCAAGTTTTTTTGGTGGGTTTCTCACCAAGATGCCTAACAATTTCTCTCACAGCATCTTACCAATTAATTAAACATATGTACTGCCACCATGTTAGCAGTGAAATGCCCAGCTCTGCCAGAAATCACCTCCTTGACCTTCATGGACCAAAGTACTCAGTCCTCAGAGGAAACATTGGCAACGCTGTCTCCTGTAACACTTAGCAATCTAAATACTGATACCTCGGCTGAGAAAGCAAACATTGGTGAGTACCTCACTGCAACGGCTCCAGAGCTGACTGAGGAAGAAATATCCCAGCACACTGGCCCTCGGAGGACTGCCATAGAGCAGGGAGGAGAGGACCGTGTGGATTTAGAAATCAGGGAAGAACAGGAGCAGCAGAGAGGAATGTGGTCACAATGGCCCTCGATGCCCAGAAGTGTTAGTAGCAGGGCATATAGATAAGGTGGTTAAGAAGGCAAATAAGATGCTTGTCTTTATTAGTGGAAGTGTAAAATAAGAGCAGTGAGCTTATGCTTGGAACTGTGTGGAATTCTGGTCACCACATTATAGGGAGTGACCATTGAAAGGTGTTAAATGGGATGTCTAGGATGGTGCCAAACTTCTGGAGCACTCATGGGTATCAGGAATGTAGGGGTGAGAAATTTCACATGCATTTCTGTTTCCTCAATAAATGATCACCTCCTGCCAAACGTTAGCCTGATTGCCAGTCAGTTTTGGTGGATTCTAGAGTAGGCCATAAATAGTTAGGCTCGGTCCAAAGCCTGGTGCATTGAAAGCAGCAGTAGTGTGGAGGATGGGTGTGAATGGGGGCATCCAGTTCTCAAGGAGAAATACCCAATCCCAAAGAGAAGACGTAATCCCTCACCCTGGGGTTCTCTTCCTGGAATCAGGTGGTGCTATCCAAGAGCTATTCACATTTTCATTCCCTCAATAACACAAATACACTCAGATCAAATAGGGTACAGTGGTTAAAATAAATAATCTGTAGAATGTGAGTTCAAATCCCACCCCAAGTGAGCTTGATATCAAGTCAAACAGCTGCAAATAACAACCTCAGTAAAAAAAATCATGTTGAAAATTATCGTAAGAATATAATCTGTTCACTAATGTCCTTTGGAGAAGAAAATCTGCTGTGCTCATCTTGTCTGCCCTATGGGTGACACCAGTCACATACTGACATGGCTGACTCTTAACCACCATCTACATTTGCCTGGAATTTCTCTGATGTAACAAGCAGCTGAAAATGCTGCAGTAGTTCAAGCCAGTGATCCACCAGCACTACCTTCTCAGGGCAGTTAATTACCATTGAGCTGAAATGTTGGCACTGTTTCTCTCACTTCTGTTGCTGTGTGTCACACCCACATCTCAAGAGTGAATTGGTAGAAGCCTGTGGTCAGTTAACTCAGCAGACTGAAATTGTCGATTGATCCCTCAATTATATTTCCACGCTAAATGATGCAATTATTGACATCCATCGAGTGACCAAGTCTTCTACAGTAATTCTAATGCAAAACAATTGCAGCAAAACGGGATTACTTTTGTAAACACGAGTACAGTTCCTGAAGCAATAACAGACTGCAAGACGTCAAGACCTACACATATCTAATGGCTCAAAGGGCAGTACTTTACAATTCCGCACCCCCCCATCAGCAATGGGTCCCCATAAAAATTATTCACAGGGACTTTCCGTGGGCTCCCACCAAGCCTGACTTCTCTGCAGTGTAACAGTGTGATGGACTCATTCTCCTCGTCACTGTCTAAGTGGCCAATTCACTCTTCCTTTACCTATAGGAACTGTACTCGAGTTTAAAAAAGCAGACCAGATAAACAGAGATGTTTGTCTCAAAAGGACATCACTGATTATACTCTTATGATAATCTCCCCTCCCCTCCCACAGACACTCCCTGCACACCAACATTCCACCTCCCTCTGCCCACTCCTGAGACTCATCTCTCCTCCCCTCCTTGACAACCCCATAGTTGCCAGGTCCTGGATTCCCACAATTTGGACAATAGGTGTGCCTGTGGTAAATTGATTTTTTTTGCTAATACAAACAAACTAAGTGTAACACATCTTCAGCAATGTGATCTGTTGAGAAGCCTAAACTCCATGATTACGCTGAAATTCCTGCATTATTCACCTCAAACGTTTTTAGGAATTATTCCAGATCCAAAGGTGAATTACATGCAAAACAATTTGTAGTTACTTAATGCCTTGTATTAAATGTGTATAGACACATAAAAATAGTGGCAAAAGGCAGTGCCACCCAGGAGACTCAATGATTCATGTTAAACGTATTGTTGCAACTAAATAAAGGGAAATAACTCCCATGATAGCATTATTATTGTAAAACTGACATCCCTTTTGGGCTGAGAGGAGCTGTGAAAGGAGAATACATCTAAAAGCCTGCACATCCATCATGCAGGAGTAGCTTGAATAACATGTTTCCGGGTTTTTCTGAGTCTCAGCACTAAAATAGAAAGCAAGCGAGTTGAATACATTGAGGAAGGAATCAGATCATTACAATCCTATAATTTCTAGGTTAACAAACTAGAAAGGTCAATTGTAGTCTTAATACTCAGAGGCTCATAAATGCTTGCAACACAGAAGGAGGCTCTTCAGCCCATCCTGTCCACACTAGCCAACAAATATAAGACGATACTGATCCCATTTTCCAGCTCTTGGTGCATAGCCCCAGAGGCTGAGACAAAGCAAGTGAATGGCTAAATATTCCAAGAGATTTTGACTTGACCAACTTTTCAGACTGTGAGTTTCAGAATCCCACCACCTTCTGATGGAAAAAATCTCATATCATTGAATTTTAGAATTTTACAGTACAGAAAGAGTTCATTCAGCCCATCATGTCTGTAATGGCTCCTCAAAGAGCTATCCAGCTAGACCCATTACCCAGCCCTATCTCTACAACCTTCTAAATTTATCACTTTCGAATATACACCCAGCAGTCTTTTGAAAGCTCGTATGGAATCCTCCTCCACCACGGTCCCAGGCAGTGCTTTCCAAACCCTAACAACTCTCTGAGTAAAGAAGTTCTTCCACATCTCACTCCTCGCTCTCTTGCTGACAATCTTGAAATTTTGACCCTTAGTCATTAACATACAAACTAGTTGAAACAGAACATCCTGTTTTACCTGTCAAAATTGTTCATAATTTTGTACTCCTTAATAAGATCAACTCTTAATCTTCTCTGAACCAAGGAGAATAAGCCCAATTTCTCTAATCTCCCTTTGTATCTAACATCCCTCATTCCTGGCAACAGTCTAGTAAAACTCCTTTGTACTGTCTTCAGGATTTTAACGTCCTCCTTTAAATAAGATGCCCAGAGTTGAATACAATACTCCAAATGTAGTCTGGCCAATGATTCATGGAGGTGCAGCATCAGTTCTTGCTTTTATACTCTATATTTCTAGTTATATACCCAAGGATCATTTAAGCCTTAACAATGGTTTCAACTTGCCTGGCTACCTTTAAAGAATTATGCATTATTGCACTAACTTCTCCTTAAAATTGCCCTCTTCGCCTTGCACTTCTTACCTTACATCTGCAACCTGGGTATTCACACCTCTATAATGGAAAAAGTGCCTTCCTATCTACCCTGTCTATGCCCCTCAATTTACATTCCTTACATTCCTCCAAGGAAAACAACCCCAGCTTATAAAATCTTTCCTTGTGGTTCAGACGATCCAGCCCAAGCAACATTTGGGTGGCACGGTGGCTCAGTGGTTCGCACTGCTGCCTCACAACACCAGGGGCCTGGGTTCAATTCCTGTCTTGGGTAACTGTCGGTGTGGAGTTTACACATTCTTCCTGTAGTGTACAAAATCCCATGCGAGGACTACACAAAACACTACATAGGACAAACAGGAAGACAGCTAACGATCCACATCCATGAATGCCAACCAGCCACGAAACGACATGACCAGCTATCCTTAGTAGCCACACATGCAGATGACAAGCAACATGAGTTCGACTGGGACAACACTACTATTATAGGACAAGCCAAACAGAGAACAGCCAGGGAATTCCTAGAGGCATGGCACTCATCCACAGATTCAATCAATAAGCACATCGACCTGGACCCAAGATACTGACCACCGCAATGGACAGCTGGAACTGACAACCGGAAGCGGCAGATTCAAACCACTACAAGTGCTGGAGGAAATATCACTGAAGCGCTTCACAGGAGGCTCCCATGCACTGAGGATGTCACCTAGACAGGGGACAAAACATCTGCAACACAAATTCCCAGCTCCGCAAACAGAACCACAACATTCTTCCTGTGTCTGTGTGGGCTGCCTCCTACAATCCAAAGACTTGCAGGTCAGGTGAATTGACCATGCTAAAATTGCCCAAAGTGTTAGGTGCATTAGTCAGGGGTAAATATAGGGGAATGGGTCTGGGTGGGTTACACTTTGGAGGGTCAGTATGGGTTTGTGGGCCAAATGGCCTGTTCCCAACTGTAGGGAATCTAACCTAGTAAACCTGCTCTGCACCTTCTCATGAACACTCAAATCCCTCATATAATGTGGTGACCAGAATTCCATACAATTCCAAGCATAAGCTCGCTGCTCTAATTTTACACTTCCACTAATAAAGACAAGCATCTTATTTGCCTTCTTAACCACCTTATCTATATGCCCTGCTACTTTCATGGATCTGTAATCTGTACGCCAATATCTCTTTGATCTTCAGTGTATTCCAGGGTTCTCGGTTCATGTGCAATCCCTTGCTGTATTAACTCTCCCACGTGCATTCCCTCATTCTCTTCCAGGTTGAATTCCATTTTTCACTGCTCTACCCCACCTGACCAGATCATTGATATCCTCCTGCAGCTAGAAGCTATTGTCCTCACTCTTTACCACACTATCAATGTCCATATCATCCATCAAGCTCTTGATCATTCACCTTGCATTTGAGTCCAAAACATTAATATACACCACAAACATCAAGGGCTTTGCAGAAGGGACATACTGGACTTGAAATATTAATTCTGTTTCTCTCTCCACAGATGGTATAGACCTGCTCAATTTTTCTCACACTTTCTGTTCTCATTTCATTACAGCATTTGGAGTATTTTACTTTTAATCAAGGTTAAATTGATTCACTTGTAATATAGTACACTTGTAATATGGTCTATAAAATCCTTTTTTTTCAGTAATGGGACAACATTCTCAGTCAATCAGTCCTCTGACACTTCTCCCGTGTCCAAAGAGGATTTCAAACTATTGCCAGGACCCCTGATATTTCCTTGAGAAAGTGAGTACTGAAGATGCTGGAGAGTCAGAGTGGATAAAGAGTGGAGCTGGAAAAAGCACAGCAGGTCAAGCAACATCAAGCAGATCAAGAACTGATGTCTTCTGCCTTTCCTTTGTCAACAGCTTCAGATAAAACTCACCCAGGCCTACATATTTACGTAGCTTTAAGGCTGCTAAACTCACGAGACCTCTACCCTGATGTTTAAACCTATGTCCTCCTTTTCCTTTATGGAGACCGACACAAAGTATTCATTGAGGAATGTGCTTATGTCTTTTTGGTTCTCAAATTGTCGCAACAGTCCCTAGCGGGTCCTACTGTTTCCCTATTTAAAATCTTATTTTACAGACCAGACCAAATACCCTCAAACATATCAAGGAGATAACCTAGACACTAATTTTTATCTTATTTAGAGGCAAGAGTAAGGCGCTGCATTCCACGTGTGATTTGATTGGTTAAACCACTAGGTTTTAAGCAAAACACACTTTGTCTTCCACCACAGTTAAAAATAAACAGTAAAAGAAGAATTGGCATACCTTTAATTCTATTAAAAGTCTTAATAAGAAAATATTTTTTCACTCCTACTCATCAACTGTTCCAATCTAGCAGCATCCCATAAGTACACCCTTGACAAAGGCAAATTCAGCAAAACCAACTTTCCTCACTTGCTAGCTCCTCCAGTCCGGGAGAAGGAACGTCGAAAAAATGAATCTAGCAGCACAGAGGTGGGGGGAGGGGGGGTGGGGGGGTGGGGTGGGGGGGGGGTGGAGAGAGAGAGAGAGAGAGAAAGCGAGAGAGAGACCTCAAGCTTTTTTTTTCGCAGCAGCTGCATCTAGCAGCTTCAGCTCCAAAACCTGAAACCCTGGCTCTGTGCGAGCCTGATTCCACCCTCTCATGCTTCCTTTGCTTACTTCTTAAAATAAACTCAAAGCTATTTTCTCTGTTTTCCATGAAGAAACACCTTGTTGCCAGGTTTACAATATCCCACTTCAAGAGAACCAGAAGTCAAATCCCTCTTAAAGTCAAAGATTGTCACATTTATACTTTGTATTTTAAAAATAAAGAATGTTTACTTAATTTAAAAAAGGAGAATGCATTGTGCAAGTTGGATGAAAAGTAGTGTAACATATGTGATTACCTGAGAGTTAAAAGCATGTTAAAAAGAGACATAGAAGATCAATCAATATAAGTTAAGGAGGCTACAACATAATTTATACTATTTCAAGGGTGCAAATTCTACACAAGTTCTGTGCAAATGAGCTCATAAAAGCAAAACACAAACAATTTCACTGAGTGGACCAGGAAAGATCTGCCAAGACAGATGATAGACTAATAGCATCCTTGAAGCCTCTTATTCAACCTCAAGTACATATCTTGTCTTTGCCAATGCAAAAGTAAAATGGAATGACTCATCAGTAATTCCAACAGCGTGACTTTCTTTTCTCAATGGAGCCAACAGGCCATTTTAATAAGCAACTTGGCCATCCAGTGATCTTGATATACAATGGTTGGTTTCACATCTCAGCTCATCATACATTAGTAAATGTGATCTAGTTGTAGGTTTGGAAATGTTCCCAGATCCATCCCAGACATGCTGAGAAAGCAGTGGTCATAAATCATAAAATGGAAGGTAGAATTGGGATGAAGAACCACTCAGAAAGAAGAATATTGTTTAGCTAAGTGCTCTCAGGGTTTGCTAACACTTCATGATGAAGAAACATTAGACAAACTGGTATTGCTATCAGCCAAGCTATCAGAACAGGAAAAAGAAGTGGCATTAATTTCAGATTGTGTCTGATAACAGTGAATTCTACTCAAAAGACAGTACTTTTCTTCATTTTAGACAATTACAGTAATTCAGAGTGGCTTATTTATTTATGAGATTTGAAAAACGCTATTAACAAGGCTACAGAAATGGGTAGGAAATTAAGTCTTACTACTCCGGCTAAAAGACAACATGAATACATGAACTGATAGAGAATAAGTGTGCCACAGATTAAACAGCCAGTTGCAAATGACAGTAATACTGGAAGGAAATGTAAGTTGGCTTGAATGCTTTGCAGATGTGAAACTAATCTTCCATTCATTGCAAATGACTTCCATAATTCAGCAGTAAACATAAAGAAAAGTTTTTTTAAATTGGTCATTAACAGCAGCATGGGAGCTGCATGTGCCAGTTAGCTTGGAGTATTTATCTTTACGTTGAAAAGTGAGGTTAGCAATAAGTGAGACAACCTGCTGGATAATTAAGAATAATCACCGCAAGAGAGTTATTTCCATGCCACTGACAAATTTTAACTGAACGCTTCCAGTTACGAGAAGAATACTAGCTTCTCTAAGATCACACAGAGCCTTGGAGACAAACAGCATGACACCCTCATGATCAACCTATACTCCCAACCGCACCCCCATGATTCTTAAACCCCCTTCTCAATCAAAAATGTCTCCAGCTCAGTCTTGAATATATATATATAAATGACTTAATTACCCCATTCACTGTGGAAGATCATTCCAAACACTCTTAACATATGAGTGCAGGAACAAGTAGTTCCCCATCTCTTTCTAAAATGGGAGGTGCTTTATTCTAGAATTTAATTTTAAGACAAGCCAGAAATTGTTGTCCATCCCTAATTGCCCTTCAGAAGGTGGTGGTGAGCTGCCTTCTTGAACCAATGCTGATAAGATTTGGACCCAGCAACACTGAAGGAATGTAAGTCAGAAAGACATGTAATTTAGCAGCGAACTTGCAGGTAATGCTCTTCCCAGGCCTGTGGCAAGAACCTGTACTTGGGCTCTTTTAACGAGGGGAGGCAATTGCATTGCAACAATACATATTGCATACTGGACCATCAGGAGATTCTCCTATTCTTACTTCATGACATAGGTAAATTAAAAGGATTTGCAGGTTAACAATTTTGGTCAGATTATGAGCACACTTTCCATTGCCATAAAGTTCCAGAGTGGGACTGAAATCAAGAACATGTGACCCAGAGATGGAACTTCCTATCATACCTAAAAAAGACTATTCACTTGTTGGTTCCAGAACTGATTGTTTGAAAAACTGCCTTAAATCCACTCAATGAGCCTATCCTCTGAGCCAGCTTTGTCAGTTTGGTTCTCTGATCTATATGAAGACCAAGGGTTATTATAGTAGCTAATATCACATTCTCAGCTACCTTCTGCCCCCTCCCAGCCCCACCCCTCCGCCTATTTATCTCTCAGTCCTCTTGGCCCACAAGCCTCATTCCTGATGAAGGGCTTATGCCTGAAATGTTGATTCTCCTGCTCCTCGGATGCTGTCTGACCTGCTGTGCTTTTCCAGCACCACACTGACCTCCAGTTCTCCATTTCTCCAATGAAGGAGGTATGAATGACTACAGATTTTACTCTTCTTATATGTCATTCATTAGAATAATTATGAGTGCATTGAGAGCTGCTTAGTGTGTACAATATCCAAAGAAAGGAGGAGATACAAAACAGCAGTCACCTCAGAAGGGCAGGGAATATATGAGTTTCTTCCTTTTATTTTAAATTGGGATATGGGTATTGTTGTCAATGCTGGCATTTGTTCCCCATCCCCAATTGTCCTTGTATCCTTTCTAGGTCATTTCAGAGGGCATCAAGAGTCAAGCACATTGCTGTGGGTCTGGACTCACGAGTACCTGTTGTCCATACAAATGAGGATGTCAGATTGCCTTCCCCAAAGGACATAAGTGAACCTGGTGGAGTTTTACAACAATCAGATGGCACTATTACTGGTATCCGTTTTCCATTCCAGGTTTTTTTAACTGCATTTAAATTCTACTGGCTGCCAGAATGGGTTCTGAATCTGTATCACTAGCTCAGCCTGAGTCTCTGGATTAGTGACTTTACCGCTACTCCCGTTATTATTTCACCAAAGTGATTAAATGAATGATTTGCAGTCTATGGGCTGAATTTTCATTTCAATGCCACACTTAGTTTCTTATGGAGGTAATTCAGTTTGGGGTCAGGAATGCCACGTGTGTAAACCTGTCCTTGCTGAGGTTGGGTTCCTTATTTTAACTGGGGGATAAGAACCAGATTTCTTCCAGCATAAACAGTAGCACAATGGCTCAGTGGTTAGCCCTGCTGCCTCACAGCACCAGGGACATGGATTTGATTTGAATCTCAGGTGAGTGTCTGTGTGGAGTTTGCACATTCTCCCTCTACCTGCAGGGGATTCCTCTGGGTCCTCTGGTTTCCTCCCACAGTCCAAAGGTGTGCAAGTTAGGTGGACTGGCCATGGGAAATGAAGGGCTAAAGAATAGGGAAGTGGAGGTAGATCTGGGTGGAATGATCGTCACAGGATTCATGCGGACTCAATGGGCTAAATGGGATTGTATGAATCTATTATGTGCCATTATCACCTTTTGGTGTGGGACAGACCTTCAGCCATTAGTTTGGAACATTCTCTAAGTTCCATCTCTGCACTATCTCCCTCATTAACATGAAATGCCACCTCAAACTTTATCCTTTTTCACCGTGCCTTAAGTCAGTAACATAATTTATTTTCTCATTTGCAACTTACCATCCGTTTTCATCTCTATGTTTTACCTTCTGAATGGTGCTAAATTGATGCATTTGGTTGTTAAAAGATTCAGATAATCCTTAGTAGCTCAGAGTGAAGGGCCAAGGAGGTTCATAATTGTTGCAGTTTATAATAAGTCACACATTTTTGCTGCAATAATATTTAATAAGTATGGAGTAACAACCATTTATTCAGTTAGTACCACGCACCTCTTTCCATAATTATTATTTTCACTGCAGAGTGCATAACAACTCTTTTAACACAGATCATGTGCATTCTACCTGCGCTGGAAAATGAGTCATGTAAGAGGATGGCTCAAAACCAGCCCACTCTTGCACTGCAATGTGTGTAAGTTCACATCAAGCATCTCAACTGGTTACACAGCATAAATCCAAATATCAGTAAGTATAACTCCCTCTCTAATAGCACTGTGGGTCAACCCACAGCAGGTAGACTGTAGCAGTTCAAGAGGAATGCTCACCACCACCTTCTCAAGGGTAACTAGGGACAGGCTATAAATGCTGGCCAGCCAGTGATACCCACACCCCACAAAATGAATTTTAAAAATCAGCAAGCCAAAACGTCACTTAGATTCTTCATATAAAGCTATGCAATTAACTCTTGAAATACCAGTATCTTGTGCAAGAATAAATACCTTGGATGTAAACTTTTGCTGTGTGCATTTGTAACTACTCACTGCATGATTATCGTCTCGTTTCCAGGAGCACTTGTACTTTTAATCTGGATTGGTATTGACTGGTTAAGCGCCTTCTCTTTCTTTCCCTCTCACTCTTTCTATCCCTCCTGCCAGTTATGGAGTATGAGTGAGAATTGCATAATGTGGTGTTCATATTGTAGAACTGAAGATCTGTATTGCTAATGATAAATCACTGCTTTTAATTCTACCCTTGTTGATAGGGTAACCTTTACTCTAAAGCAGCACATTAAGGGCTATAGAATCAAGGCAGATATATAGAGTTAAATTACAGGACTGCCATGATCGAAAGGAGCTGAACAAACATGATGGATAGAGTGACTTGCTCCTCGTTTATCTAACTGTATCCTTTTTTAAAAATAATCTGCATGTTTAGGTTTAGACATGTAACTGTTTTCTAATTGCAAGCAACAACCATTTTGTGCAGAATTGCCACCAAAATCCAAGTTGACAAGGGCCTGAGACAGTGAAAAGGCTCACCCATTGAAGATGGATATAATAGAATCAGCAATCAGTCCCTCAGCCATGAAAAATATGCTGATCCTGCTGGTTTTCCTCAACTCTGTTCCAACACTGCTGCTTACAAGTGACTCTTCCTGGTTCTCTCATCAGCCATTCTGCAGCTTTCCAAGTAAGACTATCAATGAATTCCAAAGTAAGGCACTTTAATACACTTCGCACTTTCATCCACTTGGAACTAAACACATAAATAAATTTTGCACCTTCCTTTTATGACCAACCAACAGAGGTCTTCAATTCTTCTATTTTGGTTGGCTTCAAATTGGGCCCCAAACATCAATATTTCAGTCATCAAATTTTTGCTTTCAAATTGTAAATTGACATTATGTACTTTATCAAAAACACATTGTTGGGCCCAATTTTTTTTTATTTCCTATTTTGCTGGCAACAAAAGCTTTAAATTTTCTCATATCCATTTTCCCCATGTCTTCCAATTGTGTAAACTATCAGGTTTTTTTTAATCACACATGATGTTATTGTCACCGAGAATCCCTGCATTTATTGTCCATCCCAAGAACCTCACAGTTATGCTGTTGTGCTTTCTTCCATCCAATCTGTGTTACATTTTCACCATTGCTTTCTGATACTTGTGAAGGTAAATGAAGTGATCTTGTGAAACAAGATCAGCCAGGTCAATCCCATTGAATATGAGGTCCCTGAATGGGCCAGATTAACAGCCTCAATCAGGGAGCCCTGGCTGACAGACTGTCAGACATTCTGTTCACTCTGAGAGCTGGCTCTGAGGGAGCTGGATCAGTGTTTCAGGACATTCCATGTGTAAATAAAGAGTGACTTGGTGACAGGGTATCAGTCTCTGTGGAGTTACTTCAGGAAACTACTATCACTATATCTGTTGCTCTTGTTATTGGGCTTGCTATCCAGTTCCTATGAAAAATCATTTATCTAATCACATTAACTTTGATTCTCTCCTGATAAGAGTTACTTGACCTGCTGTATTTTTCTGCTTTTGCTTCAGATTTCCAGTGGCCACTGTATTTTGCTTTGGTTTTACTTTTGCATTGGATTGATTACTGTAGGAAACACAATACAGTGTGGCACGGTGGCACAGTGGTTAGCACTGCTGCCTCACAGTGCCAGAGACCCAGGTTCAATTCCCACCTCAGGCAACTATCTGTGTGGAGTTTGCACATTCTCCCCGTGTCTGCGTGAGTTTGCTCCAGGTGCTCCGGTTTCCCCCCAAAAACCTAAAAATGTGCAGGTTGGATGAATTGGCCATGCTAAATTGCCAGTATTGTTAGGTGAAGGGGTAAATGTAGGGGAACGGGTCTGGGTGGGTTGTTCTTTGGAGAGTCGGTGTGGACTTGTTGGGCCGAAGGGGCTGTTTCCATACTGTAAGTAATCTAATCTAAACAGTGAATTTGCACATAGGAACATCCCTCAAAACAGCAAGGTAATAATGGCCAAGGAAACTACTTTAAATATGATAATCGAGAAAGATTTATTGGGAAACTCTCCTGACATTCGTTGTGGTCATTCCCTGTTCCATTTATTTTACTCCTTCCCATTTCTTCCATAATTCCATATTTTCACATTCCGGGTATTGCTTTAATTCATTCTTCTTTTAAGCTGGTTACTGATCTAGTCAGCTTCTGCTCATAGCTGTCTTCCAGTTGAACACACAGGCAACTAACTGATCTATTCCAACCCAGCCTGCATATTGCTGTCTACCTTTTCTGTTTTAGCTCTATCGAGTCTGTGTTCTGGATTGTAGAAATTTGCTCTCCCTTCATTCATGGTATTATGTTTTCCCTGTTTTCCCACTATCAAAAACATTACTTCTGTCAGTTTCACTGCTATGTTGTCTGTTCTATTTTACTTGCTGAAAAGATAATGTGGAACAGCCAGTTCAACCAGAGAAAATAATCAGCAAGCATTCTTGTTAATAGCTTATGACTCAATCCCTCCTGACAAGAGCTAAGAATAATGCAGCTCAAAAACCACTGAAAATTATTGCATGGATTGGCCACTTTTAGAAACTGTGCATGGTTAACAATTCGTCCACATTTTGTACTGTACGGGAAGCTTATCACTCTATTAACTCCTTCATCTACAGTAAATGTTCATTACATTCCTCACATTCAACCAACAATGTGATCCAGGTGGCAAAACAAATCAAGTAAAGCAAAGGATGCTGGAGAAACTCAGCAGATCTGGCAGCATTTAAGGAGAGAAAGCAAAGTTAACATTTCAAGTCCAGTGATCCTACATCAGAATTGAGACAGCTGGGAAATGATGGCACATATGCTGATTACAGAGAGTGCGGGAAAGGAGATGTAACTCCTGGAGAAACTGGCAGGGGGTGAGGTGAGAAAAGAGAAACAGACAAAGTGTTTTCTGATGATAATGGGGGAAGAGATAAATGCTGAATAGCTGCTAATTGAAAGTGTGAATAGTTCAAAACGGGTTGGTTGTGTTGGGAGCAAGAGAACAAGACCTGGTGTGCCCGAAACGTCGATTTTCTTGCTCCTCGGATGCTGCCTGACCTGCTGTGCTTTTCCAGCACCACTCTAATCTAGACTGGGGTGGTGGACTAAGTAACGAAAATGGGGGAAGATGTCCATGCTCTGAAATCATATTGGTAATGACCATCATAGGCGAGGCTTTTCAGGTATCAAGCAGCCACTACCTACTATTTCATAGTGCCATACTAAGCCATATTGTCACTCAAGAGCTGGCAACACACAAGGTCAAATTTGTATTCTGCCACAATTATTTCCTAACTTCACCACCTCATGTGTGGAAACCTTCCTTCTTCTTGACAAGTACCAAAGTTTACTTATGTATCGATTTACCCAGAAATGTCCAAATAAAATATAGATTGTAATGGATGGAGAAGTACTTGAAAATGTGATATGATTCAGGGCATTGTATTGTAATGGGACCTCCACCATTACATGGCAAAAGTGAAGGAGGGCAGCTGAAGCAGTTGAAAGGATTCTCGCTGGAAAAGAAAGAATGTCTTTGGTGAAGAAAGGCCTGGTAGAAAGAGAGATCAGACATAGAAAAGGATTCCTTAACCCAATGCAGCCCACACAGTCAATCCATATATACAGTATAAATAGATTCTTGTTTCTTCTTAATTCCCCTTCCTGCATGTAATGGCCTGATGCCAGTGATATAATGAACCCTGATTCGTGATCTTAGTGTCTTCCATGTGTTCAAAATTCATGTTACATTTCTTCACCTTCTCTATTTTGTTTTTCTGCAATTCCATGCTACAAGTCAACAAAATAATTTTTACAGACAGGTTCCTGAGGTGGCAGGACTGATGTGTGAAGATACTTCATCAGTTAGGACAATTTTCACTGGAGCTTAGCTGAATCGGGGGAGATTTCATAGAAACCTACAAAAAGGACGAGGCAGGACACATGCAATTAGAATGTTCGTGAAAGCTGAGGAATCTAGAACAAGGGGAGACAGTCTAAGGATACATGCCATTTAGGACTGAGATGAGGAGAAATTTCTTCTCCCAGAGAATAGTGAGCCTGTGGAATTCTCTGCCATAAAAAGTGGTTGAGACCACAACATTGAATGTTTCAAGAAGAATTAAAGGGTATGAGGAGAAAGCAGGAATACTGAGCTGTGATCATATTGAATGACAGAGCAGGCTTAAAGGGCTGAATAATCTACTCCTGCTGTTATTTTCTATGCTTCTTTATTTTAAACTAGATAAAAATAAGGTAATCAATGGTATAATTGAAGGCAACAAAATACAAATAATCTGTAGCTTCCAAAAGCTAAACATGGTTCAGAACTTAACACTAACCTTGTCCAACCTCAATTAAGTGAAAATATCATTAAAATTTAATGTTTGATTTGCCATATGAGAAATAAAAGGTTCTCCAATCATTTCTGTTTCATGCAAGCTTGGTGAAAACACTGTGACAGCAAAAGGAAAAATGAAAATGCAGAAATGAGAAGGGGATGAAAGGGACTGTGAGATCTATGAGACATCACCATTTCAACTTTGATGGGAGCACATCAGAACAACTGGCTTTAAAAAGGGTCACTAATTTATGACAACAATGAGGAGGAATTTCTTCTCTCAGAGGGTTGTTAATCTGTGGAATTCTTTACCACTGGGGACCATCGGCGTTGGATTATTAAGCGTATTCAAGGCTGAGAAACACAGATTTTTAATCTGTAAGGAAATCAAGGGTTGTGGGGGAAAGACAGGAACGTGGAATTAAGAATTATCACATTAGCCACGACCTCACTGAATGGCAAAGCAGACTAGATGGGTTTGAACACACTACTTCTCCTCCTCTGTCTTATGGACTTCCAATTACTAAGTAGGGACTTGGATAAGCCAGTGCTGAAGAAACTAGATAGTTTTGTAGGAGCAGAACTTCCCCCAACTTCAAACTTGGTCATTTTTACATGGGGATACAGCAAGGATGTTTGAAGCTGGGAGACATCTTATCCTAAGCCTTCACTGCGCAATAGGCTGAAGTATTGCTCCTCAAAGCTAGCTTACTTTAAATTCTAATTCGGAATCTAGGTTCTCTAAGAAGAAAGCAATGTTTTATAGTTGTGAGAAAAGCACTGACATAATGAACTGTTTGTAGCCTAATAATATATTTATTCAGAGAGTAAAGTAATATAATTATTATCTTAAGGAGAATAGAATCATAGAAGTCAGAGCCCAGGAATTCAGGACATACAAACACACAACTCTAGCTCATAGAAAATAGGTGACGCCACGTAACAGAGAGGTAAACAAGGAGGTCCAACATCCATTATTTACATTAAGATTATTTTTGCAGCAAAACACTGCTTTGATCAACACCAGTGTATATTAGTCTGTAAATTAAACTGAACTAGAGCACAGTAAAGTTTTCTGACCATATGCTCCTCATTAATCAAGACAAAGTACTTAAACGCATTAAAATATGCTTGGAACAATAGCGTTCGCCAGATTTCTTAGCATGAAATATTGAATAGTATGAGCCAATGTTTTACTGCAGCAAGTGCAAAATAATCCAAGGCATGCTGTAAAGCTGCAAGCTCCAGATTCTAGATTGCCAAGGGAGAAAAAAAAAGTGGAGCTGTTAGTCCACCTATTACTAACTGGTGGTATTTAATTTCTATCCATCAAGTTTGCTTCTTTCCTCCCATTTTATCTTTGCTATTCTGCCTTACTTTTCCTCCCCCTTCCTTATACTTCTCCATCTATATGTATTATTCTACTCTTACCTGCCTGAAACCCCTATTTTATCCTCTTCCTCTGTTACAATAATCGGATGCATTTTCCCTAACCTTGTCAGTCAATTAAAGGTTATAGGATGAGAACTGCCCACAGAGATAGTATTTTTACAGGAAACACTTGAGACGCCTATGTTTTGCAAAATATCCAGTGAACTATGAGGATCCCTGTGGAGATGACAGCACTTCTGGATAGCCTACTCAGTCATCAGACTTTGACCGGCTGAAACTGCTTTTGGCTTTATGACATTTTTAGACTGTAAATAGTATTGAGCCAGTGTACTGAGTCACAGTGGGGGATGAAGGTGTTTGAATGATACCTAAATATTCTTGCAATTTTTTAAATATCTTGGCACATATCCCATTTAATCTCTAATCACAGCAATCTGCCAGTCTGATCTGGAATCCTATACTGTTCACACCACAGAACATAATTTGATTACCTGCAGTGAAGTGCAAAACAATTGTGCATGTGCCAATGGTATCAACTCTCTGGCTGTTGACCTTGCCCAATGACAATGGAAAGTTTATGCAAGTCAACAATGGACAGATTGTATTGCAAAGACTGATAGCTCAGTGCTTTCGCTGAAGAGACAGCACCCTGAATCGTCAATATTTCCACAACCAAGCTTCTGTTCTGAAGACTCAAAGTATTAACGCTGTTTCTCTCTCCACAGCTGCTGTCAGACCGAGTTTCTCCAGCGTTCTGTTTGTTTCAGATTTCCAGCATCCACAGTCTTTCACTTTTCGTCATGCATTTACATCACTGTCTTGAGTCAATCATCCGACAATTCTAAGTGTGTGTTAAGATTGCTGCCGATGCAGCTGAAACACTGATGATATTGGTAAGTTGATATTGGCAGGAGCTTGTTTGTACTTCAGTGTATTGCAGGCATTAGTGTGTCTACTGCCTGCTTATTCGCACCCTCCCAAGGCACTTAACAGGCATTGAGGGGATTTGCAAGTGCAGTCACTGTTGTAATGTGGGATGTGGGGAACAATGATGAATTTGCACATTGCAAGCTCCCATAGGCATCAATATGTTATAAGTGGCATGAGATCTCTTTTTGCCACCTTTGAGCGAATTCAGGGTCAGGGTTTCACATTTTAACTGAACGATGCCATATTGCTGGAAATCGGTGAATTAGTTTTTCTAAGATACCAGAAACTGCTACAACTGTGGTCCCTTGTTGTTTAACTTAACACTCAATCAGTGGCACTGATTAATTTGATCCACCTTGTTTAAAACAAAGGCAACTGCTCTATCTTGTGACTGCTTCTGGGACTGCAGTGAGACAAGCTCAACACAATCACTGCGCTGCTTGGTTCACTTTTTTAGATTACTTTAGATTACTTACAGTGTGGAAACAGGCCCTTCGGCCCAACAAGTCCACACCGACCCGCCGAAGCGCAACCCACCCATACCCCTACATATACCCCTTACCTAACACTACAGGCAATTTAGCATGGCCAATTCACCTGACCCGCACATCTTTGGACTGTGGGAGGAAACCGGAGCACCCGGAGGAAACCCACGCAGACACGGGGAGAACGTGCAAACTCCACACAGTCAGTCGCCTGAGGCGGGAATTGAACCCAGGTCCCTGGCGCTGTGAGGCAGCAGTGCTAACCACTGTGCCACAGTGTCGCCCAAAGTAGGACGTGTAATGTTTGAGACCTTGAGCTCTGATACTGGTAGGTGTTGCGACTGCCCGCTAATATCAAAATCCTTTCCTGTTCACTTTTGACAAATTGAATGTTGCTCCTTTAGCTGTGGCTCTGCTTACCACAAAGATATCAGTCAGGATATGGCAGAAACTGGCTTCTGATTTCTGCTTTATTCTGATTCTATCTTAACATCTATCCTGAGTATGGTTGAACCCAGTATTTCTACTTTTCCCTGCTATTTTTCATCTAGAATGTCTTGATGGGTTTCAGACAGTATCTAGGTGTGCTTATGGCTAATTTGGTCTGGTGCATGTTGATTTTCTTTCCTGGTCCAATTGAGTACCATATATCAGCAATAAAATTTCTGCTCTGGAACTTGTAATGATAGCTTGCAGTTTCTGTATGCATTTTAAGTACACTTCTCTCCCTGCTACCTTCTACAAATGTGCACTTTTTTTCAGGATGAGAGGGGATTTGAAACAAATAGCCAACCAAATCACTACAGGAGTAATGCAAATATAAAGTGGGGATTGAGTTATTGATAATTCTCAATGACAACAGTGTATGACTGAACTTGCACTTAATAGATGAGAATATGCAATTTGTTAATAGTAAACAAAGTCAACAGAAAAAAGCTGTATTTGTCAAATTATCTGGGCATTGGAATTTTTCTTGAACAAAGTAGGAAAAGAAGCCTGTTGTTACAATGGCTTAGTCAAAATTCTAAAATTGTTTGTTCTGATTTTATTCTGGATTCTTACACTTGTCAAACAACACCTCAAAATCATTGAGGTGGGTAATATTTAGCATTTCCCATAAAGGAAAAGGTAAAGTAAATATTTTCCAGCAGACAATAGGACTGTTTTCTCATTAGAAAGAGATAACTGATGGTGGTTTAACTCAAGGGTTACCATGCCCCAGGTCATACAGTCATAGAGATGTACAGCATGGAAACAGACCATTCGGTCCAACCTGTCCATGCCGACCAGATATCCCAACCCAATCTGGTCCCACTTGCCAGCATTCGGCCAATATACCTCTAAACCCTTCCTATTCATATACCCATTCAAATGCCTCTTAAATGTTGCAGTTGTACCAGCCCCCACCACATCCTCTGGCAGCTCATTCCATACACGTACCAACCTCTGCGTGAAAAAGTTCCCCCTCTCACCCTAAACCTGTGCCCTCTACTTCTGGACTCCCCGACCCCAGGGAAAAGACTTTGTCTATTTATCCTATCCATGCCCCTCATAATTTTGTAAACCTCTATAAGGTCGCCTCTCAGCCTCTGATGCTCCAGGGAAAACAGCCCCAGCCTGTTCAGCCTCTCCCTGTAGCTCAAATCCTCCAATCCTGGCAACATCCTTGTAAATCTTTTCTGAACCCTTTCAAGTTTCACAACATCTTTCCGATGGGAAGGAGACCAGAACTGCATGTGATATTCTAAGTGGCCTAACCAATGTCCTGTACAGCCGCAACAGGTGAGGTGAGGAGAAAGGAGAGATTTTCATGGTAACCTCAGCTGGTGTGGGAATTGAAACCATGTTGTTAGCAAACCAGTCATCCAGCCAACTGAGCTCGCTGCTCCCTCCAAGCCCCTGGATTTCCCTATATGCTTTTTGAACCCTCTGGTTGAGATGAACTTCTACTCTATGCCAACAATATAAAAGAATCAGGCAATATTTTAGTTGAAAGTAGTAATGGCATGATGAAAAGCATTTCACATAGCTTACACTGAATCACATACAATTCAAAATACACAGAAACAATCTTTATGTTAGCATTTCACCTTATTCTATTAATGTATCTATTTGTTCCTTTCATGTGAACTCACCTACCTGCTGGATCAGAAACTAAAGCCTACGGTCTTGTCTTTTGAACAATGGTTTTATGAGTAAAAACTAAATACATTGGGCGAATGAGGTCCCAGGTCATAGATTTTTTCATCAATAATGTTACTGAGATGAGAAGCCATTTTGAAACTAGCATTTCAACTAACGTAGTTTCCTACATTGTGAAATTGTAATGTTTAAAACTGTAACATGACCACACAATATATCTTTTTTTCTAAATTAAGACTGATAATGTGACTGAATGTCAAAGTTAGATACTTCTGGATTGAAGGAACAAGGGTTGACACTAACGAGACCAAGTTTTCTCCTTTAGGTTTGTGTAAATTCTAAGCATAGCATAATCATGACGGAAAAGCGGATGGAGATTCATCCAGCTTACACCGTCTTCCTGAAGCCATAGTGGAAAGGAAATATCAACTGGAAACAAGAACTACTTTTAAGCATTTAAAATGTGCAAATGGACAAGCAAGCTGGATACTGTTCCCCAACATTTGTGTATGCATTTTTCTTTGCTTGTTTCTTTTAGGATAAAACCATTGCGCTGTGCTTGAGTTTGCCACCTACACCATTCCTACTGCCACGGGGAGTTTCATCGTTTTAAATGGGGAGGAAAAAGCCCTTCTTATGTTCTCTGCCCAAAGGTGGTTCAGACCCAGAGCCTGCATCACCAGTACAGCAAGGAAGCAGATCCTGAATACACACCAGCTGGGACAGGGAATCAAACCCACTGCTGCCAGCTGCAACCTGTGCCAAGCCAGCAATCCAGTCAACAGAGCCAACTGCTGCTCTCTCCCTGCACAAAAGAGAATATTAGGATTATGTGCAGAAGCACTATCAGCAAAGACAGATGGGAGAACTGACTCAATTGTATCAATTTTGACAAATTGCATTTTCAGATGGTTCATCAGGAATACCCCAACCACAATCTGTGAATCTGATTTTGACTTTATTGCCTTTCCCTGATACTGCACACACAGTTATTAACAGGCAACCCTTAGGATTGCCTGCAGGGTTCTGAACAGGTCATTACTACCTGTCAGTGGTCACAAGGGATAATCGTTGTGGTTTTCTGAGTTAGCTGACGGCTGGGTGTAGTATTGTGTACTCTCACTATGCAGCACATCACTAGCACAGCTAGTTCAATGAAGAGCAAGTCCCAGTTTCAGCTAGCCTCAGGCCTCACAGGTGAAGCAGTCATCACTTGTACAGCAGCAAATCCTAGCTTGTAATAGATCCAGACAAATTTCAGGCTCAAAGTTCCCTTCTGCTAATAGCATCGCCTTTAACATTGATTCTTCCTAATATTGTCATGGAAGGTATGATGTATCTCAGCAGAGGAGGAATTGCAGTGAGGTAGGCTGGATGCACCGCGCATAGACACTAGGAAAAATGTATTACTGAATTGGTCATCCCTACCCTGCTTGCCTCTATTTTACTCTTCTCCCTGCTCCATCTATTCTGCCTTCATTGAAATAGCAAAAAAAAACAGTAACCCTCTTGATGCAAGTTCTGTTACAAATAGGTGGTAGCGAACAGACTTCTCTGCATGCAATTCCAGACTGTTTTCTTGTCGGGGTTGCTTTCTAATTACTTCAGACAAAATGTTACCATCTCGGTGACTGGATCGACAATCATAACCATGACCCTGACTCATCAATGAGTGGCCCTTGTAGTTGCTCACACTAGGTAAAAACAATGACTGCAGATGCTGGAGACCAGATTCTGGATTAGTGGTGCTGGAAAAGCACAGCAGTTCAGGCAGCATCCGAGGATCAGTGGAGTTGCTCATACCAACCAATTATCTGCCTTCCTCTGGGTTCACCAAATATTTTGGGAGAATAGGGAGAAAGTGAGGACTGCAGATGCTGGAGAGTCAGAGTCAAAAAATGTGGTGTTGGAAAAGCACAGCAGGTCAGGCAGCATCGGAGGAGCAGGAGAGTTGACATTTCAAGCATAAGCTCTTCATCAGGATTCTTAATGAAGAGCTTATGCTTGAAACGTCGACTCTCCTGCTCCTCGGATGCTGCCTGACCAGCTGTGTTTTTCAAGCTCCACACTTTTTGATTTTGGGACGACAGACAGGCTAATGCTTCTTACATGGCAATGAAAGGCCTCATAGAGTCATACAGAACAGAAACAGACCCTGGGATCCAACCAGTCCATGCCGCACATAATCCCACACTAAACTAGTCCCATCTGCCTGCTCCTGATTCATATTCCTCCAAATCTTTCCTATTCGCGTACATATCTAAGTGTCTTTTAAAAATTGTATCTGTGCCCGCATCCACCACTTCCTCAGGACTTTCATTCAGCATGTTAACCACCCTCTGTACAAAAACTTTGCCCCTCTTTTTTAAATCTCTCTCCTCTCACCTTGAAAATATGCCCCGTACACTTGAAATCCCACATTCTATGGAAAAGACACTTACCATTTGATCTTCTCTATGACCCTCATGATTTTATAAACCTCTAGAAGGTCACCTCTCAACCTCTTATGCGCCAGTGAAAAAAAGGCCCAGACTATCCAGCCCTTCTTTATAATGCAAACCTTCCATACCCAGTAACATCCTGAGAAATCTCTTCTGAATCCTCTCTAGCTTAGTAATATCTTTGGGACATGCACCATGGCAGCACTGCACAGTGTGTATCACTCAGTGTGGAAGAGGAGGAAAATGGATGGAAGGGACAGAAAGGCCAGATTCACCAAACAGGTTTAGCTTGTGGGTGGCACAGGAGGAGAGCTGAAAGATGCACTGTACTCAGGATGTGGATTCAATCCCATAAACAGTTCAGTGAGCGTCTAATGTCTGGCTAGGTGACTGTCCTGCAATTCTCCTAAACTCCTCCTGAACAATCAGCTGAGCATCAATCTCCCTGAGCCGTGCATTTTGCTGCCACACACAGTCCTTCCTCCCCAGGTCTCTCCTCGAGTCTTCATCTCAACAGACACTCAGTAGCAAATACTGACCTCCCATCATCCAGCCACCACCGCCACTTGCCTCAAAAGTCTTATCTCCATCATTAACAATCACTGCATTCTTCACAATCTTAACCCTTTGGCTTTTGTGACCATGGTCCCACACCCCAGGGAGTGCTGGAGAAGATGGGATAGAAAATATGAGCAGGTGTTTGACCCTTGGAGCCTACTCCACCATTCAATACGATCGGATTGTGGTGTTGACTCTATTTTTCTGTCAACCCCCATAACCTTTGACTTCCATGTCTTTAAGAAATCAGTCTAAATCAGCACGCATACTCAATCAGTGTCACCAGGACATTGGTGATTGCACTGTGTTCAGTTGGAGCCTGGTTTCATCTCCCACAGATGCGTTGTTGGAGCTACAACAGAAGATAAAAAGGCAATGGAGACCGCAGATGAGGAGCATCATGCTGAGCAGACATAGTTGCAAGACTCACACACACCCTTCAGTAGAACAGATATACACATCCATTTCATGGCCTAGCATAGGGAGAGTAGTTACATGTCATGAGTGCAAGACTAGGTGCTGGAAGCAAGGACAGAAATGGTGCCAGAAGACTGAAGATACCTCCAGTTTGTTCGGAGATGCTGGAATCACAGGGGTACCCACAAAACAGGGGCTTATGAGGTGACAATGGGAAATGTGTGGACATTTCAGAATTCCCTGGGATAGTGTTCACGCTTGCACAGAAGATGAATGAGGAGATCTCTACCATAAGTGCTCTGTCTCAGGCATGTAGGCTGATGAACAGCTCCATGAAAAGAATGGCTGAGCTCATGGAGCATCAGATGTGACAGGCTAACAAGAGCAGATAATGGGGCCCACCAAAAGTTGGCACATTATGGTTGCCACTTTGCCAAACACTGACCAAAGAATGTCCTTGATGGCTGAACACCACCCTCAACTGTAGCCACCCGCCTGTCGAGCTCTGGGTAAGCAAGATGGGTCCTGAGATGGAAAATGGGAACAGAGATGATAATATCAGGGACAAAACTGCATATTTGAAGTCCTTCTGTGCATGGATCGGGGTCAGACGTTGGCAAGGCCCTCATGGGCACAAAGACCCAGAGGAGGGCCACCACAGGCATCTCTGATCTCAGAGCAGAGAAATGGACAGTCTGTCTTTGGTTCTGTTGAAGCTACCAGAGGATTGATGCATCAGAGCCAGACAGGAAGGATATGGAAATGATCTTAGCGTGTACAGAGGGATCACTTCTGCTTTGATGATGTCAGCATCACAAGCTGACATCTGTATTGCTAATTCTATTTTTAAATGAAAGAACATTGTTAACAATGTGATAATGGGCGGCACGGTGGCACAGTGGTTAGCACTGCTGCCTCACAGCGCCTGAGACCCGGGTTCAATTCCCGACTCAGGTGACTGACTGTGTGGAGTTTGCACGTTCTCCCCGTGTCTGCGTGAGTTTCCTCCGGGTGCTCCGGTTTCCTCCCACAGTCCAAAGATGTGCGGGTCAGGTGAATTGGCTATGCTAAATTGCCCGTAGTGTTAGGTAAGGGGTAAATGTATGGATGGGTGGCGAGTCGGTGTGGACTTGTTGGGCTGAAGAGCCTGTTTCCACGCTGTAAGTAATCTAATCTAATAATCGACTTTTATCATGTGGATTGAGGGCTAAACATTAACAAAGGCACCGTGACCTTTGAGGTAGCATCATAGGATCTTTCACATCAACTCAAGCAGGGAGACAGAGACTAACATCTCACCCAAAGATAGCATTTTTGACAGTGTATTGTTCCCTACCTATCCTGTGGCAGCAGCATGGAAGCAGCACTGTGCAGTTACAGTGCTACTATCAAATGTCTGAAGTTTCTTTTCATTTTGGGGGGCTTGATCATTATTGGGACATAATGTGTATTCCATACCGCATTGGCCCTAAAAGCTAAACACTGTTGAAAGGCCTGAGACTTACTGATGAGGATATAAAGCTCAGAAGGTTAATGGGATGCCTGTGTGGCTGAAGAGATTTCTTGTTGGATAAGAGCAGTGTGTTGGGATGAGTACTCAGTTGCACATGCCTGGATGATTGCAGCACAGTCTAAGGTTACAGGCAGAAAAAAAAGCCCATTAGAAAGTTAAAAAGCCATAAGTCCTTAAGTCATTGGAGCAGAAATTAGGCCATTCAGCCCATTGAGTCTGGTTCACCATTCAATCATGGCTAAGTTTATCAACCCCATTCTCCCGCTTTCTGCACGTAACTCTTAAACCCCTTGAGAGTCAAGAACCTATCTCTCTCAGTCTTAAATATACTTAATTACCTGGCCTCGACAGCCTTCTGCGGCAATGAGTTCCATAAATTCACCACTACCTGGCTGAAGAGATTTCTCCTTATCTCTGTTCTAAAAAGGTCTTCCCATTACTGCGAACATTAGACACTTGCTACCTTTCTGTGGCGCCAGCTCAGGTCCCCTCCACAATTGGCAGCTGGACACATCGGACCACCGACTCACTAGAAGATCCTTCCTAGGCCATCCGGAGGCATGCCCCCACCTCCAACCCAACAAAACCACACAAGACACAGGAAATAAAAAACATAATGAACTGCGGATGCTGGAACTCAGAAACAAAAACAGAAACTGCTGAAAAATACTGAGTAGGTCTGGCAGCATCTGTGGAGAGAAAACAGAGTTCATGTTTCAAGTCCAGTGACTCTTGCACTGGCACAGAAACTTCATTCAGAGAAGCCAATGGCTTGGTCAAATGTCACTCTGGTAGTCAGATGTCTCCAGTTGCCCCCTTCCTGAGCCTCAGTGATGGGGCTCCTCAGTGGGGATCACTGGTCCGTTGGTAAGTGGGTACTCCTTGTCCCACAGGATCTCTTTTTAGAGTTGGAGAGAAAAGCAGGGGAATCAAAGACTGGCAAAGATTATGGTGGCTCCCTGAATACCTGCTGTTCATTTGCATTATCCTCTCACATGGCCACAGATCAGTTGCACAACGAATGAACAGCAGGTCTCCCAGATGTCAAAAAAAAACACTCAGCTGCTCTGAGAGCATCTCGATCCCCAACAAATGCAGCCTAAAACCCCCTGAACATGAAAATCTGTTCTGGGGTTAAACCACCAGCTCTCTGAGATTGACAGGCTGCATCCATTTCAGAGTGAATGGAGTTGGTAGCCTCACAAAGAACGCACTGGTAAACTGGCTGACACTATGTGCACCATTCGTACAAATGTCAGATCCAAAAGGATCAAAGCCTGTGGTTACCTTAAGCCAGGTAAAAACAATGACTGTAGATGCTGGAAACCAGATTCTGGATTAGTTGTGCTGGAAAAGCACAGCAGCTCAGGCAGCATCCGAGGTGCAGTGAAATCGACGTTTCAGGCAAAAGCCCTTCATCAGGAATACAGGCAGAGTTACCTTGAGCCACCTATGGCACTGGATGACATCCTGCCCCTACAGTCTCAGGTCATGTTCTGGAATGACAGCCTGAAGCACAGCTGCTCAAGATGCTCAAGGAAGCTGACCTTTGCATTTTAAATCCTGTGCTGAAGGTAATAACTCCTTCAAGGTGCAAACAAGTGTCCAGCCCCTTTGTTCCATTCATCTGTATCCGTTTATTCTGAAGTGCTGGAGTTCCTGCCCCCATCATTGTGGCTGCTAAGCTGGAGTACACTGCTCCTGCCCCACAGATGTCCAAAACACTTTCAAACATAAGGAGAGTAGAACATGTCCAATCTCCTGGATGACAGGGTGATCTGCCCCTCAGTTCACTTAAACTAACTGGCACTAGACTATATGATCATAAAATATAGAAAGTCATTCACCCCATTGAGTCTGCACTGCCATTCAATCAGAGCTGATATGTTTCTCAAACCCATTCTCCTGCCTTCTCCCTATAACCCTTGGTCCCCTTACTTATCAAAAACCTACCTACCTCTGTCTTAAATACATTCAATGACTTGGCCTGCACAGCCCTCTGCGGCAATGAGTTCCACAGAATCACCAATCACTGGCTGAAGAAATGCCTTCTCCTTTCAGTTCCTTTCATTCGGAGGCTGTGCCCTCAGGTCCTCGCCTGTCCTACTAGTGTAAGCATCTTCTTCACATCCACTCTATCCAGGCCTCTCAGTGTCCTGTAAGTTTCAATCAGAATACTGAGATGAAGTTGTTGGGCCAAAGTGCTAAGTTGATTGCTAAAGCAACTATTCCTATCAGTTCAAGCTCTTCATGGTGACAGATCAAAGACTTAGCGGTTTCATCTTTTGTGTCACTTGTATCAGATCAGTATGATCCTTCAATGAACACCTGCTACTCTTCAATCTGCTGGTTTACATATAGAGCTTGTAAGTGAATATTGTTCAGCAAGGGGGGGGAGGGGATTGTGATTGGATGTTAACAATGGCTTTGAATTGCCTTAATTATCCCAATTGCCTTCCTCCATATTTGCAACCCAACCTTGGAAAGTCTGTGTGGGGTAGGATTGTTTAGGGATCCTCAACACATTTTCCAGAACTATTTATTCCCAAACCCACTTTTCCTGGCCTCGGAAAGGTTCTGCCCAATGTGAGCCAACTTCTGGGCGTTCAAAGTGTACAACATCAGCCATGTCCTGATCTAATGATAATTCGTACAACTATCTCTCTGCTTTTTCATTTAACTCGGGTGCTACCTTCCTGAAAATCGTGAAATTACTGAAATGGGTTGTCTTAACTTTGTCATTCTGTTTGGAAAAGCAGTTGACTACACTTTCATGTAAATTATAGAATGTGCATAAATATGGTTACCCCAAATTTCAATATCCTGCACAATAAGCCGGCATGCTGTGATGGGAATAAATGGAAGAACCTCAGGCCCCCAAGTCACTATACAACAGAAAAAGTTGAAAGGGTTTAACAAGTGTGGTGGAAGCCTAATTTGCACTCAGCAATTCCAACTGGCGCATTTCATCCATTTCAAACATAAAGATACCAACTTCGTGATATAACACAACCCAACTTGGATCATCCAACTGGAGAACCAAAACAGGACGAGTCTCAAATCCTCCTTCCATCTTTAATAGCTTTGAGTTTAAGAGCTTTCTGTCTTCCTGCACCCGAAGCCAGTTCTCAAATTTGTGCAAACAAAGAATTGTTTTCACAGATTTGAAGGAATGGTCAGAGGGAACAAGCCTTGCACGGCTGCAGAATTTAACTGGAGAGACCACAACAAGTTAGAAAGTCCAGACTTATTCCTTCTTTCAAATGCAATGCCTCAATTTTGCTGGAGTAAACGGGAGGATTTGTTTCATTACTCAGCAAGTGTTATTTTTCTATTTTGCAACTACAGCACCACCATGGCATTATTTCAATTTACACCATCATCATTCTCCCAATTCAAGCACAATTCTCTGGAGTTTTTTTTTAATTCAATGTATATGAAATCAATAAGACTCCCGTTACCATGGAAACATAACCAGGCCAGCGCAGTAGCAGAAGCTACAAGAGAGCTAATTTTAGGAGAGCCATTAATACAGTTCACTTATTCACGGTCATTCCTTTGAAGGGTATAGTACAAAAGCTTCTGAAAAACAATATCCTCTGACACTTATCCCAATCACATAAACAAATAAGTTCCCTCCAAACCATGTTATTAAAAATCGCCCATAAATCCATCCACACAAATCGCAATCCATCACCATCTACCAAATTAAATTCTTTAATATACTTTTACCTGAGATAAAAACATTTTCCCTTGCGTGAATTATTTTCTATGTTTCACTAGCATTCCAGTTGCATCTATGTAACAGCAAAGCAATAGAAAATAGCAGAATTAGCTAACAACCTCTCTGTTGGCAACTCAATGCCGTCAAATCTTTGAGGATTTCAACTTATTCAACTTGAAGGACAGTATGGTTAGATGGTTAATGCTTAGACGTTTACATCAAATCTTTCTTTTCCTTTGTTTTAATTCTGTCTCTGGTTATTTCCTACTTTAATTTTACTTTTGAAGAGAAATTTCCTTGACAATACACTTCTCGATGCATTATCTCAAAAATAGAATCATGACACTGATAGCTTTATCCCCATGTAATCAAAACTTGGACCATGTTTGAAGAGATTCACAAACCCCAGTTTTAATTAGGCATGTAAACTGAACAGAACAGCAGGTTGTGTGCATGGTGAGCAAAATTCCCCAAGAACTGAGTTGATAAACTTGTGTATTTGTCTGGCAAATCATAGCAGGAAGTCCACAATGCACTCAATTTCTGGCACAATTCCTGACTCCCAGCATGGGTGGATCTCTTAAAGTGAGGTTGACCTTTGCTGAAAGAACACTGAAAGAGATGAGTATCAGCTGAGTAGAAAGGTTACCTCTTGCTTTTATGAGTATATCTTGAAGGTTCTCACAAAAGATTTGATTAGATTAAATTAGATTACTTACAGTGTGGAAACAGGCCCTTCAGCCCAACAAGTCCACACTGACCCTCAGAAGAGCAACTCACCCAGAACCATTCCCCTACATTTACCCTTCACCTAACACTATGGGCAATTTAGCATGGCCAATTCACCTACCTGCATATTTTTGGACTGTGGGAGGAAACTGGAGCACCCAGAGGAAACCCACGCAGACACGGGGAGAATGTGCAAAGTCCACACAGACTGTCGCTTGAGGCGGGAAGATCTAAGGCAAGGAGCATGCAACTGCTCTTTAGATTATCTCCAATATCCCACTGGAGCAACTTGGACAGAATACGTGACTAAAAGGGTGACAACCTACCCCCATACCATCTTCACTCCAAGCCCTGCTTTCATAGCAGCAATGCCCTCATAATGGAAGTTATGGTGTCTTCATCTCTCAGTCTCTTTCAACACTCCCTCCCTTCACTAATTCCTTTCTAGTCATCACAGTATACAATAACAAGGGCACATTACCATACACCTCTTTCATTACAAACCCATTCAGGTCATTCATTACTTCCTTCACTGACATCATTCTCCTCACACATTATTTTGCTCACACATCATTCTCTTTTCAAGACAGCCAATTTCTCCAAGCACTCTTTCCTCACTTTAAAACACACAGTTCTCTGCAAATTTATCACTTTCCCAGCCTCACTCCACCTTGTTTCATCTCAACACATCCATTGCATCAAAAGCATCACCGAGCTTCAATGATCTTTACAGCTTACGATCTCTCATTCTCTTGTTCTCACCCTTTCTGCAGGTCATAGATGGCACAGTGTTTAGCACTGCTGCCTTTACAGTGCCAGGGCCCCAGGTTTGATTCCAGTCTTGGGTGACTATCTATGTACTGGCCTCAAAACTCTTGGCTCCCTTGTCTATCAAAAATCCAATTCAGCCTTGAGTGAATTTAAATACTCTGCTTTCTCTCCGCAGATGCTGCCAGTCCTGTGGAGTTTTTCCAGCAATTTCTGTTTTCTGCTTGTTTCAGATCTTGAGCATGGCAGTTCTTTGTTTTCTTATATTGCAATGTCATCAGTTCAGTAGTTACCATACATTCAGTCGCCTCATACTTCCTAAAAGCAACAAGTTCCAATGCAGTTGGATCATCATAGGAGTACAATCTGCCTGAGGATGCACCATTACCCAGTCCTCAGCTCCCAGGCACCATCTCAAACTCTGGCATTCTTTGTAGCTTAGATAATGAGCTCAATACGTTTTCGAATCATAAAACACCCAGCAGTAGATGCTAGTGGTGAGGATAGAATGGGAGATAGCTCATCAGAGCGTGCAGTTCTCATCATGTCAACATAATCATAGCAGTTTAATTACTAATACTTTCTCCAATTTCTCTTTAAAGACAGCCATACAGCATGCCTCAACTATATATTACAGTAGTGGTTTCCAATTTCTAACCAATCTTCGGATAAAGAAGTTTGTCTTGATTTCCCTATTGGATTTATTAGGGATTGTCTTCTCATCATGACCTCTAATATTGATATCTCCACAAAGGGAAACAGTTTCTTAGACATTTGTTTTTTCAATGTACATGTATTCTCACTCCTGTTAACCAGCACTTCAAGTAAGGGCTTCTACAGTAAGTAATACTAATTACTGTGTTTTAGAATTGAAATGTGTGTGTGAGACAATGGGCTGGTTAATCAAGAACTTACACTTTTGGAAGTGAATAACCCAATAGAAAGTAAGTGTTTGCCCCTGAACAGATATGTAGGATGCATTTAACCAGAGTATTTAACCTTGAATTAATGGCGGTGATTCATAAAGTCATTGAGTAGTTCAGGATACAAATCACAGAATCATAGAATCATTCACTCTAGAAGATGTCCTTTGGCCCATCGATTGTGTACTGCCAAAATTATATCACTACCTACACCAGTCTCACATTCCCACACTAGGTCCATTGCTTTGAATGTTATGACATTTCAAGTGCACATCCAAGTATTTTTAAAGGTTGTGAGATTACCAACCTCAACTACCTTCCCAGGCAGTGCATTCCATACCCCCACTACCCACCAGGTGAAAAATATTTCCTTCAAATCCCCTCTAATCCTCCTGGCGTTTGCTTTAAAATTATGCCCCTTGTTACTGAGCCTTCAATGAAGGAGAACAGTTGCTTTCTATGCAAGTTAGCCATGCCCTTCATAATCTTATACACTCCTGTTAGGTCTCCCCTCAACCATCTCTGCTCCAAAGAAAACCTGAGCTTATTGCCGCAATGCTCCATCCCAGGCAACATCCTGGTGAATTTCCTCTGCATCTCCTCCATGCAATCACATCCTTCCTAAAGTGAAGTGACCAGAACTGCACTCAGTATTCCAGCTATGGTCTAACCAAAGTTCTGTACAGCTTCAACATAATCCGCTATCTTTTAATCTATGATTCCATGGATAAAGGCAAGTATCTTTGTAGGCGGTTGTTCTTAGCTACCCTGTCTTGATATCTTCAGACACCTGTGAACAAGCATCCCAAGATCCCTCCTTTCCTCTGAATCTCCAAGTGTCTGCCATTCATTCAGTACTCCCTTGACTTGCCATTTCACCAGTCTGTATATATCCTCCCTGTAACCCAACACCTTCCTGCACACCGCCAATCATCCAACCAATCTTTGTGTCATCTGTAAACAGAGTTATTAGATTCGATTAGATTAGATTCCCTACAGTATGGAAACAGGCCCTTCGGCCCAACAAGTCCACACCGACCCTCTGAAGAGTAACCCACCCATACCTACTCCCCTACCCCCTATATTTACCCCAACTAATGCACCTATCATTGTGGGCAATTTAGCATGGCCATTCACCTAACCTGCACATCTTTGGATTGTGGGAGGAAACCGGAGCACCTGGAGGAAACCCACGCAGACATGGGGAGAATGTGCAAACTCCACATAGACAGTTGCCTGAGGCCCAATCAAACCCAGGTCCCTGGCACTGTGAGGCAGCAGTGCTAACCACTAAGCCACCGTGCCACCCCCCTATATTAGCAACCCTCCTGCATTTTAACCTCCATCATTTATTAGTATCACAGACAATAAGGGACACAGCATTGATCCCTGCTGGGTCAGAAATCTATTTATCTTCACTGGGCTGAATATAAATTGATTTCTGTTACTAATGCCATCAAAGGATTGGGATAGCGCAAGAAAATGGCATTGGGGTGGATGATCAGGCCTGAGCTAGAATGGTAAGAGCAGGCTCAAAAGGCTGAATGGCCAACTCTTGCTTCTATGTTCCTATTCTGAAAAAGTGTGCATCTGCACTTACTGAGGGGTGTAGAGCGACAATGTGCATTCAGTGAACTTCGCTGCACTGTTTTCACTTTTATGTCATGCCTTTATGTGCTCCCTACATTATAAATGATGAGGCCTAACTACATTTCAGTTAAGCATCTGCAAATAACGTTGCAGCCTTTACTGTTGCACCATCAAAATTAGCAGCCCTTCTTTGTTTTAACAGAAGAGGCTGCAGTCAGCTCCAGTTAACAAGCTGAGGTCTAGTTTTATACGCTGGCTGATGTTTGCTGCTGACTGCTCCAAGGATGCCTGACATTTCCGATTTGTTTGAGTGGTTCGTGACAGGTCAGCCACAAGCCGAGGCAGCAAGTGGCTCGATTGGAAAAACAGAATAAACATGCAGTTTGTTCCACAGTGTCAAGAGGGACCTGTCATTCATTCTCTGACTCCAGTAGTGGCTGCATATCACGCGTACTCAGCTGGTACAGTACTCAATTAAGAAAGAAGTGACAGCACCGATCAGAACCTAACGTACACAAAGGCATTCTGATTCCCATCTCAGTGGGTAAGCTCATTGACTTGAGTCTCAAGCTTCCAGACAAGCACATCATCGCTCTCTGAGTGAGTTACAATGCTGACTGCTCAGCCAGGTGGCAGAACATTGCTGCTCACTGTGTGGGTTACTCATTTCACAGCCTCGCATGGTAAACCCAAATCGAGAGACACTTTCAGGTACACTCCTTATCATTCTTTCCTCAGGTGGGAACGAAGGAAAAGTTTAGAAATGTTTGGTGCCAACAGAGATTAGCCCACCGTACCCTTTGGGTAGTCCCTCAAAAGTAAGATCCCTCTGTTGCCATCTCAATTCAGGTTGTTTTTTTTTAGCTTTATTCCCTGTCAGTTTGTGACATCCAACCTTATCGCAGTCCCGGCTGAGGACCCACCTCAGAATTATTAAATTCGTATGAAATTTTCACCAAAACCACTCTTAAAGGAGCTAGATGAGGAATGGGATCTTCCACCTTCTCAGTCGTTTTCTCCTCATCCTCCACCCCAGTCATCTTCTCGTCCTTTCCATTCCCTTTACCTCCCCAACTTGTTTTGTGTTTCTTCTTAAACTCTTCCCACTTGGCACTTTCCAGCCCTTACTTAGAGTCATAGAGACGTACGGCAAGGGAAAAAGACCCCCTTCGGTCCAACCTGTCCATGCCAACCAGATATCCCAACCCAATCTAGTCCCACCTGCCAGCACCCGGCCCATATCCCTCCAAACCCTTCCTATTCATATACCCATCCAAATGCCTCTTAAATGTTGCAATTGTACCAGCCTCCACCACATCCTCTGGCAACTCATTCTATATACATACCACTCTCTGCGTCAAAAGGTTGCCCCCTAAGTCTTGTTTATATCTTTCCCCTCTCACTCTAAACCTATGCCTTCTAGTTCGGCACTCCCCGACTCCAGGGAAAAGACTTTGTCTATTTACCCTATCCATGCACCTCATAATTTTGTAAACCTCTATAAGGTCACCCCTCAGCCTCCGGCGCACCAGGGAAAACAGCCCCAGCCTGTTCAGCCTCTCCCTGTAGCTCAGATCCTCCAACCCTGGCAACATCCTTGTAAATCTTTTCTGAACTCTTTCATGTTTCACAATGTCTTTCCGATATGCAGGAGACCAGAATTGCACGCAATATTCCAACGGTGGCCTAACCAATGTCCTGTACCGCCGCAACATGACCTCCCAACTCCTGTACTCTATACTCTGACCAATAAAGGAAAGCATACCAAACGCCTTCTTCACAATCATTTCTACCTGCGACTCCACTTTTAAGGAGCTATGAACCTGCACTCCATGGTCTCTATTTTCAGCAACACTCCCTAGGACCTTACCATTAAGTGTATAAGTCCTGCTAAGATTTGCTTTCCCAAAATGCAGCACTTCGCATTTATCTGAATTAAACTCCACCTGCCATTTCTCGGCTCATTGGCCCATCTGGACCAGATCTTGTTGTGATCTGAGGTAACTTTCTTCGCTGTCCACTACACCTCCAATTTTGGCATCATCTGCAAACTTACTAACTATACCTCTTACGCTCACATCCAAATCATTTATTAAATGACAAAAAGTAGAGGGCCCAGCACCGATCCTTTTGGCACTCCACAGGTCACAGGTCTCCAGTCTGAAAAACAACCCTCCACCACCACCCTCTGTCTTCTACCTTTGAGCCAGTTCTGTATCCAAATGGCTAGTTCTCCCTGTATTCCATGAGATCTAACCTTGCTAATCAGTATCCCATGGGGTACCTTGTCGAACACTTTACTGAAGTCCATATAGATCACATCTACTGCTCTGCTCTCATCAATCTTCTTTGTTACTTCTTCAAAAAACTCAATCTTTTAAGTTTGTGAGACATGCTTTCCCACGCACAAAGCCATGTTGACTACCCTGAATCAGTCCTTGCCTTTCCAAATACATGTACATCCTGTCCCTCAAGATTCCCTCCAACAACTTGCCCACCAGCGAGGTCAGGCTCACTGGTCTATAGTTCCCTGGCATGTCTTTACCACCCTTCTTAAATAGTGGCACCACGTTTGCCAACCTCCAGTCTTCAGGCACCTCACCTGTGACTATCGATGATACAAATATCTCATGAAGAGGCCCAACTATCACTTCTCTAGCTTCCCACAGAGTTCTCGGGTACACCCGATCAGGTCCTGGGGATTTATCCACTTTTAACTGCTTCAAGACATCCAGCACTTCCTCCTCTGTAATCTGGACATTTTGCAAAATGTCAGTTTCTATTTCCCTATAGTCTATATCTTCCATATCCTTTTCCATAGTGAATACTGATGCAAGATATTCATTTAGTATCTCCCCCATTTTCTGTGCCTCCACACAAAGGCTGCCTTACTGATCTTTGAGGGGCCCTATTCTCTAGTAAAAAGTGAGGTCTGCAGATGCTGGAGATCAGAGCTGAAAATGTGTTGCTGGTTAAAGCACAGCAGGTCAGGCAGCATCCAAGGAACAGGAAATTCGATGTTTCGGGCCAGAGCCCTTCATCAGGAATGAGGAGACTTTAGTCATCCAGCATTCCCTATACCTACCAGCCTTCCCTTTCACCCTGACAGGAATATACTTTCTCTGGATTCTTGTTATCTCATTTCTGAAGGCTTCCCATTTCCAGCTGTCCCTTTACCTGCGAACATCTGCTTCCAATCAGCTTTCGAAAGTTCTTGCCTAATACCTAATACCTTGCCTAATGGTCTTTCTCCAATTTAGAACTTCAATTTTTAGATCTGGTCTATCCTTCTCCCATACACCAGCTCCTCAGCCACGCATTCATCTGCTCTATCCTCCTATTCCTGCCCTAGTTTGTAGCATTGGGACTAATCCAGATATTACTACCCTTGAGGACTTAAGTGTTCATTATCCATGAGCATGCACCTCAGCAGAGTTACCTTGTTTGCCAGAACAGATTAGATATAGAATGTGGGGAAATAGATTGTGACATCTTGAAAAATGTCCATATTACAGAGGAGGAAGTGATGGATGTCTTGAAATGCATAAAAGTGGATAAATCCCCAAGACTTGATCAGGTGCACCCTAGCATTCTGTGGGAAGCTAGGGGAGTGATTGCTGGGCCTCTTACTGACATACTTGTACCATCAATAGTCACAGGTGAGGTGTCGGAAGACTGGAGGTTGGCTAACGTGGTGCCACTGTTTAAGAAGGGTGGTGAGGACAAGCCAGGGAACTATAGACCGGCAACCCTGACATCAGTGGTGGGCATGTTGTTGGAGGGAATCCTGAGGGACAGGATGTACATGTATTTGGAAAGGCAGATGGCTTTGCGCTTGAGAAATCATGTCTCACAAACTTGTTTTTTGAAGAGGTAACCAAGGGAATAATGAGGGCAGAACGGTGGACATATATGGACTTCAGTAAGGCATTTGACAAGGTTCCCCATGGGAGACTGGTTAGCAAGGTTAGATCTCGTGGAACACAGGGAGAACTAGCCATTTGGATACAGAACTGGCTCAAAGATAGAAGACAGAAGGTGGTAGTGAGGGTTGTTTTTCAGACTGAAGGCCTGTGACCAGTGGAGTGCCATAATGTTCGATGTTGGGTCCTCTACTTTTCATCATTTATATCTAAGATTTGGATGTGAGTATAAGAAGTATAGTTAGTAAGTTTGCAGATGACACCAAAATTGGAGGTGTAGTGGACAGCGAAGAAGGTTATCTCAGTTACAACAGGATCTTGATCCGATAGGCCAATGGGCTAAGAAGTGGCAGATGGAGTTTAATTTAGACAAATGTGAGGTGCTGCATTTTGGGAAAGCAAATCTTAGCAGGACTTATACACTTACACAGATAGGCCAATGGGCTAAGAAGTGGCAGATGGAGTTTAATTTAGACAAATGTGAGGTGCTGCATTTTGGGAAAGCAAATCTTAGCAGGACTTATACACTTACACAGAGTATTGAGTACAGGAGTTGGGAGGTCGTGTTGTGGCTGTACAGGACATTGGAATATTGCATGCAATTCTGGTTTCCATCCTATCAGGAAGATATTGTGAAACTTGAAAAGATTCAGAAAAGATTTACAAGGATGTTGCCAGGGTTGGAGGATTTGAGCTATAGGGAGAGGTTGAGTAGGCTGGGGCTGTTTTCCCTGGAGCATCGGAGGCTGTGGGGTGACCTCATAGAGGTTTACAAAATTATGAGAGGCATGGACAGGATAAATAGACAAAGTCTTTTCCCTGGGGTCAGGGAGTCCAGAACTAGAGAGCATTGTTTAAGGTGAGAGGGGGCAGATATTAAAGAGCCCTAAGGGCAACTTTTGAGGGATGTTCCTATGTGCAAATTCGCTGTTTAGATTGCATTCCCTACAATATGGAAACAGGCCCTTCGGCCCAACAAGTCCACATTGACCCTCCGAAGAGTAACCCACCTAGAACTATACCCCTACCCTATATTTATCCCTAACTAATGCACCTAACACTATGGGCAATTTAGCATGGTCAATTTGCCTGACCTGCATATCTTTGGGTTTTGGGAGGAAACCCACACAGACAAGGGAGAATGTGCAAACTCCACACAGACAGTCGCCCAAGGCTGGAATTGAATCCGGGTCCCTGGTGCTGTAGGCAGCAGTGCTACCCACTAAGCTACCGTGCCGCCATTTAGAGAGGGGTCACTTGACTCATTTCTGCGATGAAAGGCATATCTTTTCAAGAAAGGTTGAATGATGCCCAACATGGGATTTAGAAGAATGAGAGATGAATGTATTGTAATGTAAGATCCTGAGGGGTCTTGATAGGGTGGATACATGGAGGATGTTGCTTCTTGGGAACTGAGAGTTCTTGGCAAGTTGAACCTGGAGCCACAGTTAAAAATACAATGCATCTTCTGCCAATGGCAGAAGTGGGTACTGCAGATGCTGGAAATCAGAGTCGAGATTAGAGTGATGCTGGAAAAACATAACAGGTCAGGCAGCATCCAAGGAGAAGGAAAATCAACATTTCAGGAAGGGCTTTTGCTCAAAACGTCGATTTTCCAGCTCCTTGGATGCTGCCTGACCTGCTGTACTTTTCCAGCACCACTCTAGTCTAGATTCTATCTTCTGCCAATGTACTAGAACTGGACGATGTTGCTGCTGACATTGCTGCTGTATGCTCATTGTTGCTGTCACTGCCTTGCTGTCCTGCAGCACCCATGTGCCCCTCCCCTCCTCGCCCCACTCTGCTGACCCACTCACCTTTTCATTCAGAGAGGGCAACAAGTGAAGTGGTAGGTTCGGCAACAAAATCTTTCCTTGCAATTTGATTAATTGGTACCAGGCTGCTACATGAAATAGACTTGAACCTAAAGTTCAAAGCCCTTTCACAATGCCTGTGGCGTCACTGGCAGTGATATCCCAGACACTGTGACTACACGGCCTGGGAATGCACTTTTTGCGACTGCAGTAACTGTAAACACAGCCTGAAAAGTAAAAGGTTTCCCTTTTAAGATATGGGCAAGAAGCATTTTTTCTCTGGGAGAGGCATTCATCTGTGGAATTCTCATTCCTTGGAAACAATAGAGGATGGGTCACGGAATTTATGCAAGGCAGAGTTGGATCCACTTGTGACTGACAAGAGCATCAAGGGAGTAGCGACATATCGAATTGCCTTATTTGAGGTCAGAACATACTCCTGATCCTTAATTCTGTATACCTTTGAATCCCCTTCAATAAAACCCTATCTTTCCTACAGTTTAACACTTAAAATTGTACACAATTATCACAAACACATATGGTCAATGCTTATACAACTGTAGGATCTTTTTCTCACTACTGTGCTCTAAACAGCTATGAAATCACAACTTGTTCTCTTGCAGTGCTCTGTGACAATAAGAACGAATGTCAGCAGTGGACAAATAGTTAGCAGGAAAACAAAAAAATGCAAACAAGAAATACTGAAGCGATTGCTGCACCAGAATTAAGTGTTATACAAAAAATACCTATACTTTGCACAAACACAGCATTGTTAACACAGAAAGATGTCTCACAGCAAATCATAGGAGTGTTATACAATAGAATTTGACACCAAGTCACCTAAATGACATGAGAGCGGGTGACTAAAAAACTGAGGCAAAGAGGAAGACATTAAGGAGTACTGAGAGCTAAACAGGCGAAAACATTGAAAATCTTTTGTTACGTGAACATCAAACCTCCAGACATCAAGCGGAGGTAGATCATAAAAACATTGAAAATAGGGATAGAAGTAGGCCATTCAGCCCTTCACATCTGCTCCGCCATTTGATACGACTGTTGTGATTGTAACGATGTCATCAAGTTGGATCTCAAAGAATATGAGTTCCATGATTGGGGCTGTTAATCTGATCCAGTCAAGGAACCCTGGCTGACATAAAAGGATGAATGTCAGGGAAATTGAGACCCTGGAATACCTGACTCAGTGAGGGGCTGTGCTGCTGACAAAGGGTATGCATTTATAAATGAAGGACCATTGGTGATAGGAAGCCAGCCTCTGAAAAGTCATTTCAATGATCATGGCTGCTTATCTAATTCGTACCCTGTTCCCAGTTTCTCCCCATATCCTTTGATCCCTTTAGCCTGAAGGACTAGATCTAATTCTTTCTTGAAAACATTCAATGTTTATGTCTCAACTGCTTTCTGTGGCAGAGAATTCCACAGGCTCACCATTCTCTGGATGAAGAAATTTCTCCTCAACTCAGTCCTAAATGGCCTTCCCTATTTCCTTCGACTGTGGCCCTAGTCATTGGGAACATCCTACCTGCACTTTTAGAATTTTATAGGTTTCCATGAGGACCCCTGATTCTTCTAAACTCCACTGACAATAGGCCTAAATGATCCAATCTCTCTTCACACATTGTCCTGCCCTCCCAGGCATTGAGATTAAATTATCCCTAAAAGATAGTTAGAATTGCACAGGGGAGCTATTTGCTATTGGAGATCTTTTAAAGAAATGAGGCCGAAAAATTAGGCCAACTAAGGTGCCAAGATGGCCATCAGAAAGCATACACACATACTAAAAATGCAGCTCCTAATGTATTGGTGAAAGAAAAAGTACACTATCGAGAATCAATACCAGAAACAGGCTGGCAAATGCAAATAATAGACCAGGAGACCATTTGAGACCCCTACTGTCAAGCTATGTTTGTCCTGAGAATGTCAACACCGTCCTCAGGACTGTCTGTGACCAAAAAGGTACCTTTAAGGAATTTACTCACCTGAGTACAAAGCTGAAAGGAAACAGAAACACTCCTCCTGATTCCATATTTAAAGAACAAGGTAAAATGTTGACTATTGTTAGAGTGTATATTAAAGTCATTATTGTTCATATGAAAGATCACCCCATTTGCGATTGCTGACATACATGTTTAATAGCGTACCTATGGCCCATCAAAATCACCACCCGTTTCTCCAGTCATGCTGTCGTCATGGATGGTGATCCCTTCTTCAGACAAATTACGACCAGGTTATGACTACAGTCCTGACCAGTAGCTTTTGATCTAATCAGGAACCAAAAGTAGACAAAAAGTGAGATTCAGCAATCTACAAGAGAATAAAGCCACAAGGTTCAATAGTTTTGACCAAAGATGACTTGCTATACAACCTCAAATAATAACAGACACAGTGATACATGGATAAATTATTTCAACACCCAGATAGGTGGAAACCTCTAATCCAATACTCTGTACCTCATTTAATACTGTCTGGAATGCATCAAATACTAAATGCGAGTAAGACATATAGTATATATTTCTCAGTAACTACCCCCCACCACCCACCTCCCGCCCTGGGCATTAATGACACAACAGGTTGTCAATTCTCATTGAATGAGATTAACCTTGAAACTCTCTCAAAAACTGTTCCATCCTGAACTCCATCAATGAAGGCTCCTGTTGAGGTCATCCACCTCTTGTCCTAGGTCCACGCTCCAATGGACATTAAAAATTACACTGCAGTATTTATTCACTGGCACAATTCCAGCTCTTTACTTACAGCTAACTTCACCAAGCTAAATCTTACTTGTGTTTTTCCCTGGTCTCCCAATTAGTTCAGGTACGGAAAGCAGATATTGTTTACGGCTTCTCTAGGCCCACTCCCACCATATTATGAACGTACGGATTAGGAGCAGAAAGGGGCCAGTTGGCCCCTTCAGACTTTTCTACCATTCAATAAGATCATGGCTAGTCTCTTACTTTGTTGGAATTCCCACATTCCCATCTACCACCAACAACCTTTGACTTTCTACTTGCACATTCAAATATTCTCTGACTCCCTTCTCCAATGCCTTCAGAGGCAGAGAGTTTCAAAATCACACACCTCCCAGAGCAAAAAAAAACTCTGAGCTAAAAGGGAGTCACTAACTTTTAAACATTGTCACCTAATTTCTGGACTTCTACCTTGTCAAGCCTATTCAGGGTCGTATATATTTCACTCAGGTAGCCCCCACTCTTGTAAATTTCTGGGGAAACAATCTCAATCTGTCCAACCTTTCCTCATAAGATATGCTGCATCTATTCCTTAAAAAACTGCCCAAAGTCTTCAAGTGGTCTTGTAGATGCCCGTCTCAGCTAGTTCAGTGGGCAGAATAGTTAGTTTCAAGATTAGCGTGGTGCTGGAAACACAGCGGGTCAGGCAGCATCTGAGGAACAGGAAAATTGACAAAAGCCCTTCATGATGTCGATTTTCCTGCTCCTCAGTTGCTGCTTGATGTGCTGTACTTTTCCAGCACTACTCTAATCTTGAGTCTGATCTCCAGCATTTGCAATGCTCACTTTCACCTAGAACAACTAGTTTGCAATGCAGAGTGATGCAAACAATGTGGTATCAATACCAGTGCCAGCTGAGAACACTAGGAGAGCCTCACCTTCAAACCTTACCTCTTGCCTGCAGTGTAAGCACCCTCACAATAAACCCATCAACAGCCACCTCTCTGTAATGAGAGAACAGCCTATAGTCATAGTAGAGTCATCGAAATGTATAGCATGGAAACAGACCCTTCAGACCAACTCATCCATGCCACCTGGATATCCTAAATTAATCTCGTACAAGTTGCCGGTATTTGACACATATCTTTCTAAAACCCTCCGTATTCATACACCCATCCAGATACCTTCTAAGTATTGTAATTGTACCAGCCTCCCTCCATCACTTCTTCTGGCAGCTTGTTCCATAGTTGTTGGAATTAATTTAGTTAGGAAGGCTGGACCTGTTTCCACCGGAGTTTAGAAAAGTGAGGGGTGTGCAAAATCCTGAATGGTCTGGACAAGTGGATATCAGAAGGATGTTTCTTTTTGCTATAAAACTAGAGGTTGCCCTTTTAGAAAAGAGATAAGATTTTTTTTTCAGACGGTTGTATGAATTTGGAACTCTGTATCAGAAGGCGTTGGAAGAGGGATCATTGAATAACTTTAAGGGAGAGGTGGACAGTCTTGTTAGGGAAAGGAATCAAAGGTTATTGGGATTAGATGAAAATACGAAATTCGAATGCAATCAGGTCAGCCACAACCTTACTGAACAGGCTTGAGGGTCTACTGTGTGTGTTTATTTAGTTAGTTATTTCAAAGTTCACTATTGATTAAGAATATGACATACATTCAGATATAGGACCTTAGGTTTCACCTTTTTATTTTCTTTTGTTATCATGAGTTTCCTGAAGACAATCAAGGCCACACTTGGGCCAGGTTTTGGAGTAAGTAATTCTGCATTGATGCAAGCTGATTGTTTTAAACATGCCAGCACTACATAGATATTTTATATATATAGAAAGAAGCAATAAAAGGCGGAATGTATCAAGATGTTGGAAAGAGTTTTGTCATAAAAATGCTCCCACCATGGAAACGTTGCTATCATTGGTCCAATTTGCACATAATCATGTGCTATTGTTGCTGTTGCACTCAACATGCATTCAACATGATAGTCAATGGTACCACAATGGAAATTACAATGCCATCATTGTGAGTATTGTCACATCCAGTTTGAATAAATCTATATTTGTAGGTTTATTCTTTCTGTCCCTTCCTGCCATTCTCTGATCTTCATTTCCCATTCTACAATTTTGCTGTCTTGCCTTGACTCTCTCCCTTGCTATATCTCCCCAACCTGTCATAGATCACTGGCCCTCTCAGGACAAAACAATGATAGAGTCATAGAGATGTACAGCATGGAAATAGACCCTTCGGTCCAACCCGTCCATGTCGACCAGATATCACAACCAAATCTAGTCCCACCTGCCAGCACCCGGCCCATATCCCTCCAAACCCTTCCTATTCATATACCCATCCAAATGCCTCTTAAATGTTGCAATTGTACCAACCTCCACCACATCCTCTGGCAGCTCATTCCATACACATACCACCCTTTGCGTGAAAAGGTTGCCCCTTAGGTCTCTTTTATATATTTCCCCTCTCACCCTAAACCTATGCCCTCTCGTTCTGGACTCCTCCACCCCAGGGAAAAGACTTTGTCTATTTATCCTATCCATGCCCCTCATAATTTTGTAAACCTCTATAAGGTCACCCCTCAGCCTCCGATGCTGCAGGAAAAACAGCCCCAGCCTGTTCAGCCTCTCCCTGTAGCTCAGATCCTCCAACCCTGGCAACAATCGTTGTAAATCTTTTCTGAACCCTTTCAAGTTTCACAACATCTTTCCGATAGGAAGGAGACCAGAATTGCACGCAATATTCCAACAGTGGCCTAACCAATATCCTGTACAGCCGCAACATGACCTCCCAACTCCTGTACTTAATACTCTGACCAATAAAGGAAAGCATACCAAACACCTTCTTCACGAACCTATCTACCTGCGACTCCACTTTCAAGGAGCTATGAACCTGCACTCCACGGTCTCTTTGTTCAGCAACACGCCCTCGGACCTTACCATTAAGTGTATAAGTCCTGCTAAGATTTGCTTTCCCAAAATGCAGCACCTCACATTTATCTGAATTAAACTCCACCTGCCACTTCTCAGCCCATTGGCCCATCTAGTCAAGATCCTGTTGTAATCTGGGGTAACCCTCTTCGCTGTCCACTACACCTCCAATTTTGGTGTCATCTGCAAACTTACTAACTGTACCTCTTATGCTCGCATCCAAATCATTATGTAAATGACAAAAAGTAGAGGGCCCAGCACCGATCCTTGTGACACTCCACTGGTCACAGGCCTCCAGATTGAAAAACAACTCTCCACCAGCACCCTCTGTCTTCTACCTTTGAGCCAGTTCTATATCCAAATGACTAGTTCTCTCTGTATTCCGTGAGATCTAACCTTGCTAATCAGTCTCTCATGGGGAACCTTGTAGAACGCCTTACTGAAGTCCATATAGATCACATCTACTGCTCTGCCTTCATCAATCTTTGTTACTTCTTCAAAAAACTCAATCAAGTTTGTGAGACATGACCTCCCACGCACAAAGCCATGTTGACTATCCCGAATCAGTCCTTGCCTTTCCAAATACATGTACATCCTGTCCCTCAAGATTCCCTTCAACAACTTGCCCACCACTGAGATCAGGCTCACCGGTCTATGGTTCCCCGGGCTTGTCTTTACTGCCTTTCTTAAACAGTGGCACCACGTTTGCCAACCTCCAGTCTTCAGGCACCTCACCTGTGACTATTGATGATACAAATATCTCAGCATGAGGCCCAGCAATCACTTCTCTAACTTCCCACAGAGTTCTCAGGTACACATGTTCAGCTCCTGGGGATTTATCCACCTTCAAGACATCCAGCACTTCCTCTTCTGTAATCTGGACATTTTGCAAGATGTCACCATCTATTTCCTTACAGTCTATATTTTCCATATCCTTTTCCACAGTAAGTACTGATGCAAAATATTCATTTAGTATCTCCCCCATTTTCTGTGGCTCCACACAAAGGCCGCCTTGCTGATCTTTGAGGGGCCCTATTCTCTCCCTAGTTACCCTTTTGTCCTTAATATATTTGTAAACCCTTTGGATTCTCCTTAATTCTGTTTGCCAAAGCTATCTCATGTCCCCTTTTTGCCCTCCTGATTTCCCTCTTAAGTATACTCCTACTTCCTTTATACTCTTCTAAGGATTCACTCGATCTATCCTGTCTGTACCTGACATAGCTGAAAATGTGTTGCTGGTCAAAGCACAGCAGGCCAGGCAGCATCTCAGGAATAGAGAATTCGACATTTCGAGCATAAGCCCTTCATCAGGAATGAGAGAGAGTAGCCAAGCAGGCTAAGATAAAAGGTAGGGAGGAGGGATTTGGGGGAGGGGCGATGGAGGTGGGATAGGTGGAAGGAGGTCAAGGTGAGGGTGATAGGCCGGAGTGGGGTGGGGGCGGAGAGGTCAGGAAGAAGATTGCAGGTTAGGAGGGCGGTGCTGAGTTGAGGGAACCGACTGAGACAAGGTGGGGGGAGGGGAAATGAGGAAACTGGAGAAATCTGAATTCATACCTTGTGGTTGGAGGGTTCCCAGGCGGAAGATGAGGCGCTCCTCCTCTAGCCGTCGTGTTGTTATGTTCTGCCGGTGGAGGAGTCCAAGGACCTGCATGTCCTCGGTGGAGTGGGAGGGAGAGTTAAAGTGTTGAGCCACAGGGTGGTTGGGTTGGTTGGTTCGGGCGTCCCTGAGGTGTTCTCTGAAGCGTTCCGCAAGTAAGCGGCCTGTCTCCCCAATATAGAGGAGGCCACATCGGGTGCAGCGGATGCAATAGATGATGTGTGTGGATATCCGCCACAAGTTCACCTGTACCTCCACACACATCATCTATTGCATCCGCTGCACCCGATGTGGCCTCCTCTATATTGGTGAGACAGGCCGCTTACTTGCGGAACGCTTCAGAGAACACCTCAGGGACGCCCGGACCAACCAACCCAACCACCCCATGGCTCAACACTTTAACTCTACCTCCCACTCCACCGAGGACATGCAGGTCCTTGGACTCCTCCACCGGCAGAACATAACAACACGACGGCTGGAGGAGGAGCGCCTCATCTTCCGCCTGGGAACCCTCCAACCACAAGGTATGAATTCAGATTTCTCCAGTTTCCTCATTTCCCCTCCCCCCACCTTGTCTCAGTCGGTTCCCTCAACTCAGCACCGCCCTCCTAACCTGCAATCTTCTTCCTGACCTCTCCGCCCCCACCCCACTCCGGCCTATCACCCTCACCTTGACCTCCTTCCACCTATCCCACCTCCATCACCCCTCCCCCAAGTCCCTCCTCCCTACCTTTTATCTTAGCCTGCTTGGCTACTCTCTCTCATTCCTGATGAAGGGCTTATGCTCGAAACGTCGAATTCTCTATTCCTGAGATGCTGCCTGGCCTGCTGTGCTTTGACCAGCAACACATTTTCAGCTGTGATCTCCAGCATCTGCAGACCTCATTTTGTACCTGACATATGCTTCCTTCTTTTTCTTAACCAGACCCTCAATTTCTTTAGTCATCCAGCATTCCCTATACCTACCAGCCTTCCCTTTCACCCTGACAAGAATATACTTTCTCTGGATTCTTGTTGATACAATTAGGTGAATTCAACAAATTGCAAGGATTTTTTTAATGCAATGAACTTCTTAACAACAAGTACTTATCTGGTCACCAACGCCTTTTTCTCAAACTTGTGATTTTTTTTTCTCCAGTTTAACTTAAGGCTTCTCCACATCATCTATCACACATGAGATAACACCCTATCAAGGACTACTGGCATTACATGCTAAAATAAATTGCTTCCTGGAATCACTGTACGCCAAAACAACATCACTAGTCAATGCATGCTTCATCTCTTCAAATGCTTTCTGATACAGGGTAAAAACAATGACTGTAGATGCTGGAAACCAGATTCTGGATTAGAGTGGTGCTGGAAAAGCACAGCAGTTCAGGCAGCATCTGAGGAGCAGGAAAATCGACATTTCGGGCAAAAGTCCTTCATCAGGAATAAAGGCAGTGAGCCTGAAGCGTGGAGAGATAAGTTAGAGGAGGGTGGGGGTGGGGAGAAAGTAGCATAGAGTACAATAGGTGAGTGGGGGAGGGGATGAATGTGATAGGTCAGGGAGGAGGGTGGAGTGGATGGATGGAAAAGAAGATAGGCAGGTAGGACATGTCATGGGGACAGTGCTGAGCTGGAAGTTTGGGACTAGGGTGAGGTGGGGAAGGGGAAATGAGGAAACTGTTGAAGTCCACATTGATGCCCTGGGGTTGAAGTGTTCCGAGGCAGAAGATGAGGCGTTCTCCCTCCAGGCGTCGGATGGTGAGGGAGCAGCGGTGAAGGAGGCCCAGGACCTCCATGTCCTCGGCAGAGTGGGAGGGGGAGTAGAAATGTTGGGCCACAGGGCGGTGTGGTTGATTGGTGCGGGTGTCCCAGAGATGTTCCCTAAAGCACTCGCTCTGGGACTGCTTCCCCTGTCTGGCCTCGCTCCGGGACCACTTTCCCTCACCAGTCTCTGCTCCGGGACTGCTTCCCCTGACCAGTCTCCGATCTGTGACTGGGTAAAAACAATGACTGCAGATGCTGGAAACCAGATTCTGGATTAGTGGTGCTGGAAAAGCACAGCAGTTCAGGCAGCATCCAAGGAGCAGCAAAATCGTAGTTTCGGGCAAAAGCCCTTCATCAGGAATACAGGCAGTGAGCCTGAAGCGTGGAGAGATAAGCTAGAGGAGGGTGGGGTGGGGAGAGAGTAGCATAGAGTACAATGGGTGAGGGGGAGGGGATGTAGGTGATAGGTCAGGGAGGAGAGGGTGGAGTGGATAGGTGGAAAAGGAGACAGGCAGGTAGGACAAGTCCGGACAAGTCATGGGGACAGTGCTGAGCTGGAAGTTTGGAACTAGGGTGAGGTGGGGGAAGGGGAAATGAAGAAACTGTTGAAGTCCACATTGATGCCCTGGGGTTGAAGTGTTCCGAGGCGGAAGATGAGGCGTTCTTCCTCCAGGCGTCTGGTGGTGAGGGAGCAGCGGTGAAGGAGGCCCAAGACCTCCATGTCCTCGGCAGAGTGGGAGGGGGAGTTGAAATGTTGGGCCACAGGGCGGTGTGGTTGATCGGTGCAGGTGTCTCGGAGATGTTCCCTAAAGCGCTCTGCTAGGAGGCGTCCAGTCTCCCCAATATAGAGGAGACCGCATCGGGAGCAACAAATACAATAAATGATATTAGTGGATGTACAGGTAAAACTGGGACTGCTGCCCCTCACCAGTCACCGCTCCGGGACTGCTACCCCTCACCAGTCTCTGATCTGGGACTGCTACCCCTCACCAGTCTCTGATCTGGGACTGCTACCCCACACCAGTCTCCACTCTGGGACTGCTATCCCACACCGGTCTCCGATCTGGGACTGCTTCCCAACTCCAGAGTTTGTGTCCAGGGATCACCGGTGCCTCCATTCTCTTCCAGGTATGTCCAATCATTAGTTGCAAAAAGAAAATGTAAAATGCAGAAGAAAAGAGAGAAAAAAAAGAACAGGTGGAACAGAGGAGATCTGACTGGAGCGTCCTCTTCTGCTGCCACGTTGCTGGAGTAAAGGGAGAAAGAGAGAGAGAAAAAAACTGTAACTTCAAAAGAGTGAGAGAACCAAATTAAGAGGGAGAATTGGACAGCCAGAACTAAAAAGGGAGAAACTAAAAGAGAGACAAACTGAATGGGAGACAAAGAGAGGACAAACAGACAGAACTGGAAAGGGACAAAGAGAATGTGTGTGTGAGCGCGAGTGAGTGAGTGAGAGAGAGAGTCAAGACTAAAAGGGAGAAATAGGGACTGACACGGATAAAACTGGAAGGGAGAAAGAGAGACAATGAAAGAGGGAGCCAGAGTTGAAAACAACAGAATAAATATGAGTTACAAATGCACAACAATCGGTGATAATGAGCTCAGTCATTAAGAGAGCAAGTAAACCCCTTAGCTAATCAATACAAATTTATGCATCTGTTACATTCAGTGATTTATTTGGGTGTATATGTTAATTCAACTAGGAATATAATGCATAATAGAATTTTTCAACCTGTACATTGCCTTTACTGGGCAAGAAAGAACCCAAGGAATCTCACACCAGCTTCATCATGATTCCTCCAGGAGCCTGTTTGTATCTTCAAGTTATTTTGCTCGGTGACATGTTTCTCAGGAAGGTAGCTACAACATTGAGGACGGTTCGTTACAGATGCTGCAGGTAATGAACGGCCAATCTGTCACCATTTGTTCTGCTTCGGCTGCCTGAAAAGAACTTCTGTCCTTTTCCAGCTGAGTGAGGATTCTTCAATCTGATTTAGGAAAAGCTGTGCTCACATATCCCTCCAGCAGAGGGCACTGAGCTAGGTAGCAACACTTCATGCAAGTCTCAGCTCAGGAGTCTGCAGAAACTTGAAAAATAGAGAACTATCAGTGTGGTGAATGGTGCTGCAAATCACAAAAGCCAGGCAGTTATTTTTATCAATACTGCAGGTCTTCTTCCCCCCTTTTTGCAAGAACCATTCCCTTTCTGAAGGCGATTGGAAAAAAAAATCATTTAACCTTGTTTATTAGAGTTATAGAGTTTTTATAGCATGGGAAGGGGACATTCAGCCCACTATGTCAACGCATATCACCACACATCAGCCTATTCGAATCCCATTTACCAGTACTTGGTCTGTAACCTTATATGCTGGGTGCTTCAGGTGCTCATCTAAATAGTTCTTATGTGTTTTGAGTGTTCCCACATCTACCACCCTTTAAGTCAATGAGTTCCAGATACTTCCAACCCTCTGGGTGAGAACAGATTTCCTCAAATTCCCACTAAACCTCCTGTTCAATCTCTTAGAACTGTGTCCCTGCTTACTGACCATCTACTAAGAAGGAAAGTTTCTGCCTGTCTACACCCCGTAGATCTTTGTCCACATCATGTGATTTCCCCCGCAGCCTTCTCTGCTCTAAAGAAAACAATCTCCCTCTCTTCCTTTTTTTATTATCGTCCCAGCCCAGGCCACATCCTGGTGAACCTCCCCTGCATCCCCTCTAGTGCAATCACATCCTCCCTGTAGTGTGCTGACCAGAACTGCACACAGTAACCTCATTAACATTATGGACAGCCCCACCATGACAACCGTTCTTCTCTTGGTTAATAAAGGCAAGTATCCCATAGTCTTCTTAAACAGGTCATCAACCTTTTCTGCCTTCAGGCATTTATTAATATGCACACCATAGTCCCTCTGATCCTCTGTATTTCTTAAGGCCCTATCATGCAACGCATACTCTTAAAATACATCACTTCCCAATTTTCAGGATTAAAATCCATTTGCCATGATGCAGCCCCACTAACCAGTCTGTCTATTCTGTCCTTTAGTCCCAAGGCTTTCTTCCTTAATATTCACCAAACCATATGTCATGCACAAAATTACTGTCAGAAGTCCCAAGACACCAGATTATAGTCCCACAGGTTTATTTGAAATCACACGCTTTTGGAGCGCTACTCCTTTGTCAGGTGAAGTGTGTCAGATAATTGCGATATGATGTGCTTGGACAGGTGGAACAAGGCATGGGAATGCATGATGAATAGTAGGACCCTAGGAAGCACCAAGGATCACAGAGGTTTTTTTCATGCATGCCCACCAGCCTCCGAAGGTGGCCAGAGAATGGTTAAGAGGGCATAAAGGATAGCTTCCCTCATTTGCTGAGGCATAAGGTTAAGAACATACAAGGTACACTGGGACTTTATAAAATGGTGGGAGGTGATGGTACTGGCATTAACCCTGGACTATTGATCCAGAAACGCAGGTAATGTTCTGGGAACACATCTTTGAATCCTGCCAGAGCAGATGGTAGAATTTAAATTCAATAACAATCCGGAATTAAAAGTCTCATGATGACCAAATACTCATCTGGTTCACTAAAGTCATTCAGGGAAGGAAATCTGCTGTCCATACCTTGTCTGGCTCACATGTGACTCCATCCTGAAAGCAATTGTGTCTTAATTGTCCTCTGGGGGCAAATAGGGAAGGGCAATCAATACTGACCAAGCCAGTAACACCTACATTCATGAATGAATGGATAAAAAGGGCAGCACAGTTCTGAAAACCACATCACAGGAGAAATGTGATTGCACTGGAGAGGCTGCAGGGAATATTTACCAGGGCTGGAGAGTTCCAGTTATGGAGAGATTAAATAGATTGGAGCTGTTTTCCTTAAAGCAGGGGAGACCGAGGAGAAACGTGAGGAAAATATTTTCATCCAGTGATGGGAATCTGTAAGTCACTGTCTATAAGGGTGACAGAGACAAAAACCCTCACAACGTTTCAGAAATATTTAGATGCGCACTTGCAGTGATAATACATACAAGGATACAATTCAAGTGCTGGAAAACCAGCTTAGAATAGTTAGGTTCTTGTTTTTAACCTCTGCAAACTCAATAAGACTAAAGAGCCTTTTTATGTGCAATAAACTTCTATGAATCTACGGCTTGCTACCTGTGTAATGTGGCACGCACATAGTCCTGTTTTATAACGTCATTGGTCTGACTGCTCATTTTTAGATATGCCTGATGCTGCTTTTGATATGCTCTCCTACACTTTCTGTTGAATCACTGGCTTGATCAAAATGGTATAGTGGAGAATACACAGGCCATGAGGTGGCAGATTGTGTTGCATTATAATTCTGTTGCTGACACTCCACAGTACCTCATGGATATACTGAGTTGCTAGATCTGTTTGAGGTGCATTTAGCACAATAATAGTGCCAAATAACACGATGGAATGTATTGTCAATGTGAAGGCAGGACTGCACAGGGATTATGCAGTGGTCACTCTTACCAAAACTGACATGGTCACATACATCTGCAGCCAGTGGGTTGGCAATGGTGAGGAGAAACATGATTGAGATATATAAACTTACGAAGGGTATAGACCAGGTAGTCAGGGAGGAATTTATCCCCTCGGGAGAGGGATGAACAACCAAGGATAGAGATTGAAGGTAAAGGGCAGGACTTTAGTGAGGATGTGAGGTCAAGTATTTTTTCTCCCTCTTGTTAGTTCCTACATCACCTGCTGCAGACCCAGTCTAGTAGCAATGTCCTTTAGGACCCGACCAGCTCAATCAGTCGTATAGTTGCAAAGCCACTATTGTTGATGGACATTGAAATCCACCACCCAGAGTACATGCTTCACCCTCAACACCCTTATGTTTCCTCAAAGTACTGTTCAAAATGAAAGAATACTGATTCATCGGCCAAGGTGTGGGAGTATACACGGTAATCAGCAGGAAGCCATCAGACTTCATGAGATCTCAAGTCAACTTTGCACACTCCCAAGACAACTTCTTCCTGACTGTATATCACTGCCAGCTCTGCTGAGTCTGTCCTGCCTACAAAACAGGACATACTCAGAGAGGGTGATTCCTGAACATTGTGCATGTGAGAAAGATGATTGATGAAGGCAAGATGGTGGATGCTGTCGATATGGATTTTAGCAAGGTCTTTGACAAGGTCTCTCATGGCACACTGATACAGAAAGTAGACTCACATGGGATCCATGATGAGCTGTAAGATGGATACAAAAGTGGCTTGGTCATAGATTGCAGAGTGTAGCAATGGAAGTATGTTTTCTGACTGGAGATGCATGACCAGTGGTGTTCCACAGGAATCAGTGTTGGGACTCTTGTTGTTTGTAACATTTAGAATTGATTTGAAAGAGAATGTAGATGATCTGATTATAAGTTTGCAAACAACATAATGAATTGGGGGAGTTGCAGACAGTAAGCAAGATTGGCAGAGGATAAAGTTGGATAGAGATAGGTTGGAGACTTGGGTGAAGAATTGGTAGATGGAATTTAATCCGGCCAAACGTGAGGTGATATATTTTGTCAGGTCTAATGCAGGAGGGAGGTATATAATAAATGGCAGAACACATAGAAGCATTAAGACACAGAGGAATGAAATTGTATAGGTCTATAGATCCCTGAAAGTGGCAATATAAGTGGATAAGGTGGTCAAGAAGACATATAAAATGCTTGCATTCATCAGTCAGAGTATAGAATATAAAAACTGGCAAATCACATTGCAGCTGTATAAAACTTTAGTTAAGTCACATTTGGAATATTGCATGTAGTTCTGGTTGCCACACTACCAGAAGGATGTGGAGGCTTTGAAGAAGATACAGAGAAGATTTACTAGATGTTGCCTGATTTGGTGTGTACTATATTAGCTATGAGGTGAGATTGAGTAACTTGGTTTGGTTTCACTTATCTGTCAGAGGGTGAGGAGTTCACAAAATAGAAGTTCACAAAATTATGAAAGGCATAGTTGAAATAAATAGGCAGAGTCTTTTTCCCAGGTGACATATGTTGAAACTAAAAGAGGGTAAGTTTAAAGGAGATGTGATAGCGAGGTTTTTATTACACAGAGTAGTGAGTGCCTGAGGTATGCTGTCAGAGCAGGTGGTAGAAGCAGATACAATAGCAATGTATATGAATAAACTGGGAATACAGACTGCATAGCAGCAAAAGGTTTTTAGTTCAGAAAGGCTTCATGTGTCAGTGCAGGTATGGTGGGCCAAAGGGCTTATTCCTGAGCTATACTATTGTTTGTTCTTTGAAAGGTATGATTTTGAGTATGACTGTGTACGGTTGTTGCTTGACTAGTTTGTGAAATAGCATAGCCGATCAGGCAGCATCTGAGAAGCAGGAGATTCTCAGGAAAGGCTCTTCATCAAGAAAGAGGGGGTGGTCCCAAGGGGGCTGAGAGATAAATGGGAGGGGGTGGGGCTGGGTGGGGGAAGATAACTGGGAATGCAATAGATAGATGAAGGTTGGGGAGAAAGTGATAGGTCAGAGAGCAGGGTGGAACAGATAGGTAGGAAGGAAGATGGACAGGTAGAACAGTTCAAGAGGGCGGTGTCAAATTAGAAGGTTGCATCTGGGATAAGGTGGGAGGAGGGGAAAGGAGGATAGTGATGAAATCCACATTGATCCCGTGTGGTTGGAGGGTCCCAAGGCGGAAGATGAGACATTCTTCCTCCAGGCATTGGGTGGCTAGAGTTTGACAATGGAGAAGACCCAGGACTTGCAATTCCCTAGCGGAGTGGGAGGGGGAGTTAAAGTGTTCAGCCACAGGGCAGTGGGGTTCACCCTCATCACCAAGCTATCATCTCCCAGACCATCCACAACCTCATCACTTCAGGGGATCTCCCACCAACAGCCTCAACTCAGTCCAGGAACCCCACACCACACAGTTCTACAAGCCTACTGCCCTGTAGCCAAACACTATAACCCCCCCCCCCCCCGCCCCACTCCACCAAGGACATGCAAGTCCTGGGCCTCCTCCACCGCCAGACTCTAGCCACCCAACACTGGAAGAGGAATGCCTCATCTTCTGCCTTGGAGCCCTCCAATCACACAAGATCAATGTGGATTTCACCAGTTTCCTCATTTCCCCTACCCCCACCTTACTGCAGATCCAACCTTCCAACTTAGCACTATCCTCTTGAACTGTCCTACCAGTCCATCTTTCTTCCCAACTATCCGTTCCACCCTCATCTCCAATCTATCACTTTCAGCCCCACCCTCATCTACCTCTCGCTTCCCCAGCTACGTTACCATCAGCCCCACACACCCTCTCATTTATCTTTCAGCCTTTTGGGTCACACCCTCATTCCAGATAAAGGGCCTATGCTCAAAACATCGACTCTCCTGCTCCTCGGATGCTGCCTGGCCTGCTGTGCACCACACTCTTCGACTCTGATCTCCAGCATCTTTAGTCCTCACTTTCTCCTAGTTTGTGAGAAAGCTTTCCTGATTTTGGCAGTAGCCTCTTGATATTAGTGAGAACTTTACAGGATAGACAGACTGCCAGTACTGATGTCAATGTCAAGTGACCCATTTGATGGGCATTTACGAATCAACCACACTGGTGCAGGTCACTGTACAGATCTGCTAAGGACAGCAGTCCCTTCCCTAAAAGGCCAGACACGTTTTTAATGTCAATTGACAATGATTTTTAATGACTTTCAATTTCAGATTTTTATTAAACTCAAATTCCTCAATTTGCCAATTACTAGCCCAGTGTCATTACCACTATGCTCTCACTTCTCCTGTAAATATCCTTTCTTTTTCAAACTGTTCTTAACTTCCCAAATTCTGCAGTTCCACAATGCTATCACCAATTCTATGCTTGTGTATTAATAATGAACAGGTTTTATTTAATCTCCAATGCTAACTTAATTGTTCAATTTAGAGTGCAAATAAATAACTGAAGACTCACAATTTATGGTCAGACTCCATGTGACATGAATGACTGAATTCATAGCATTCTCACCCCTCAGTCTGGAGGTTGCAGGTTTATGTCCCACTCCAGGAACATAGCACAAAATATCAGGCTGACACTTCAGTGCAATGCGAAGAGAGTGCTGCTTTGTCAACAGTGCTGTCTTTCAAATATGATGTTAAACAAGGCCCCATTTTGCCTGTACATGTGGATATAACAGATCCTAAGGGATGCTTTGAAGATGAGCAGCTATTTCTGGTGCCTTGACCAGCATTTATCTTTCAACCAACATCAGATTATCTGGTCATTGCCATATTAATTGGAATGATGCCAGCCAGGTGGATCTCATACAATATGAGGTGCCTGATAACGGCTCTTAACCTGGTCCAATCACGAAGCCCTAGCTGACAGACTTTTAAGAAAGGTGGTAAGGAAAAGCCAGGGAACTATAGACCGGTAATCATGATTTGGAGATGCTGGTGTTAGACTGGGGTGTACAAAGTTAAAAATATCATAACACCAGGCTAAAGTCCAACAGGTTTAATTGGAAGCAATAGCTTTCGGAGCGCTGCTCCTTCATCAGGTGGTTGTATGTACTCCACAACCACCTGATGCAGGAGCAGAGTGCTTCCAATGAAACCTGCTGGACTATAACTTGGTGATGTGTGATTTTTAATTTTATAGACCAGTAAACTTGACATTGGAGGTGGGCACGTTGTTGAGGGAATCCTGAGAGGCAAGATTTACATGTAATTGGAAAACAAGGCTGGTCAACATGACTTTGTACATGGGAAATCATGTCTCACTAAGTTGATTGAGTTTTGTGAAGAAGTAAAAAAAACAGAAGATGAAGGCAGAATGATGGACGTGATCTATATGGACTTCAGTAAGGTGTTTGGCAAGGTTCCTTGTGGTACACTGGTTAACAAGGTTAGATCTCATGGAATACAGGGAGAACTGGCTCAAAGGTAGAAGACAGAGGGTGGTGGTGGAAATTTACTTTTCAGACTGTGATCTGTGATGTGCCACAAGGATCGGTGCTGAGTCCACTGATTTTCGCCATTTATACAAATGATTTGGATGTGAACATAGGAAGTATGGTTAGTAAGTTTGCAGATGACACCAAAATTGGAGGTGTAGCGGTCAGTGAAGTAGGTTACCTCAGAGTACAACGGAATTTTGACCAGATGGGCCAATGGGCTGAGCAGTGGCAGATGGAGTTTAATTTAGATAAATGTGAGATGCTGTATTTCGAGAAGGCAAATCAGGGCAAGCCGTACACACTTAATGGTAACGTTCTGGGGAGTGTTGCTGAACAAGGTGTGCAGGTTCATAGTTCCTTAAAAGTGGAGTCACAGGTAGATAGGATAATAAAGAAGGTATTTGGCTTTATTGCCTTTATTGGTCAGTACATTGAGTATCGGAGTTGGGAGGTCATGTTGTGCCTGTACAGGACATTGGTTAGGCCACTTCTAGAATACTGCATGCAATTCTATTCTCCCTGCTATAGGAAGGATGTTCTGAAACTTGAAAGGGTTCCAAAAATATTTACAAGGATAATGCCAGAGTTGGAGTGTTTGAGTTATAGGGAGAAGCTGAATAGGCTGGAGGGTTATTTTCTCTGGAGGGTCACAGCCTGTTCTGTGACCATACAGAGGTTTATAAAATCATGAGGTGCATGGATAGGATGAATAGAGAAGATATTTTCCCAAGAATGGGGAAGTCAAAACCTGGAGGGCATAGGTTTAAGGTGAGAGGGGAAAGATTTAAAAGGGACATTAAAGGCAACTTTTTCACACAGAGTGATAGGTGTATGGAATGAGCTGCCAGAGGAAGTGGTGGAGGTTCATACAATTATAACGTTTAAAAGGTATCTGGATGGGTATATCAACAGAAAGGGCTTAGAGGGATATGGGTAAAATGCTAGCAAATAGGACTAGATTTATTTAGGATTACTGATCGGCATGGACCAGTTGGACTGAAGGGTCTGTGTCCACGCTGTACAGCTCTATGACTCTTTGACTCTATATAGATTGTGTCAGGGGTTCTATTCACTCTAGGAGTTAGCACAGTGCTCGCTGAGTCAGTGTCATGTGCTATGCACGTGTAAATAAAAGGTGACTTGGTGATGAGATTCTGGCCGTTAGATTAGATTACTTACAGTGTGGAAACAGGCTCTTCGGCCCAATAAGTCCACACCGACCCTCTGAAGAGCACCCAGACCCATCCCCCTACATTTGCCCCCTCACCTAACACTACGGGCAATTTAGCATGGCCAATTCACCTAACCTGCACATTTTTGGACTGTGGGAGGAAACCAGAGCACCTGGAGGAAACCCACACAGACACGGGGAGAATGTGCAAATTCCACACAGACAGTTGCATGAGGCAGGAGTTGAACCCAGGTCTCTGGCGCTGTGAGGCAGCAGTGCTAACCACTGTGCCACCTTCATGGAGTTATTTTAATTTTTGTATTAGAATTTCTCGGAGTTTCCTATTTGGCAGTTGAATTTCCTAAATTATAGCAGTAATACACTTCAGGTGTGTTTGTTGGAATGTTCATGATCAGGAAAGATGGAAAACGGAACTAGCACTGCTGCCTCACAGCACCAGAGATCCGGGTTCCATTCCCACCTCAGGCGACTGTCTGTGTGGAATTTGCACATTCTCCCCTGTCTGTGTGGGTTTCCTCCGGGTGCTCTGGTTTCCTCCCACAGTCCAAAAACGTGCAGATTACGTGAATTGGCCATGCTGAATTGCCCATAGTGTTAGCTGCATTAGTCAGGGGTAAATATAGGGAAATGGGTCAAGTGGGTTACTCTTCGGAGGGTCAGTGTGGATTTGTTGGGCTGAAGGGCCTGTTTCCACACTGTAGGGATTCTAATCTAAAAGTCTTTGTATCTTTTCCATTAGCTACAGTATTACTTTTCTCTTCACTCTATTTGTTTCATTCCTTAGATTATTACAATAGTGATAAAAATTGACTAGTATATTTTGACATTTTGCGTCTGATTTTAATACCTAGGACATTTTGTGAACTGAAATCATTTTAAAAAAGGATAATATAGAATTAAGACAACTGCAGTGGCCACCAAATCAGGTGAGCAAACACCATATGTAAGAATCATAGAGTCATAGAGATGTACAGCATGTAAATAGACCCTTCGGTCCAACTCATCCATGCTGACCAGATATCCTAACCCAGTCTAGTCCCACTTGCCAGCACTTGGCCCTTTAAAGCCAAGAGTGTGGTGCTGGAAAAGCACAGCAGGTCAGACAGCATCCAAGGAGCAGGAAAATCAACGCTTTGGGTATATGAATAGGAAGGTTTCAGAGGATATGGTGAAAGTGAAGACTGCAGATGCTGGAGATCAGAGTTCTTCATCACGAATGACACTGGGAGCCTCGGGGGTGGAGAGACACACCTGACGCCTGGAGGAAGAATGCCTCATCTTGCCCCTTTGGACCCTCCAACCGCATAGCATCAATGTGGATCTCAGCAGTTTCCTCATTTCCCCTCCCCCAAACTTATCCTAGTTCCAACCTCCCAGTTCAGCACTGCCCTTCACCTCAGCTACCTTCTCCCAGCCCCAGGCCCACCCATTTATCTCTCCACCCCAAGGCTCCCAGCCACATTACTGATGAAGAACTGATCTCCAGCATCTGCAGTCTTCACTTTCACCATATCCTCTGAAACCTTCCTATTCATATACCCATCCAAATGTCTTTTAAATGTACCAGCCTCCACCACCTCCTCTGGCAGTTCATTCCATATACACACCACCCTCTATTTGAAAAAGTTGCCCCTGAGGTCCTCTTAAACTTATTCCCTCTCACCCTGAACCTATACCCTCTAGAATGAGATCCAAAGTCATTGTTATAAAAAGGCATTGAAATGCAGAACTATATCTCCTCGTCAGTTCATACCTTTCTGGAAATTTCACAAACTGGGATGAGAGTTGCATGCAAGTTTTCCAGATTGAGAAAACAGTGAATCCAAACACAGAAATACACAAGTGAATTGCATTTTAGGCAAAAGTCTTTGGACAAAGGAGAAGGGTGCTGTTTTTTGAGAGGCTGAAAGAAATGTAGTGAGAAACAGAGATTTCCATTAATGCTGTTATCAATCCACTTTCCTTTTCCCAGTCCCAGATATCAAAATCACACGGTGCAAGTTGAAATTTCCCAGTGCATTTTTACCACAAATAAGAAACATCCAATCACCAAGAATACAAGATCATCTCCAAATTTTGCCACCGCTGAAGATGCAATGAAACCACTATGATCTCCGATCAAAATCTATCATCTCAATGACTTTTTTATAAAGTGCCTATTCTCACTCCTTTTTACCTGGTCAAAACAAGGTTCCCCCACATTATCCTTACAAGCACACTTCCAGGCCTTTCTGGTGAAGCACCACTGTGTCTACATTGAATTTTCTAAGCTCAAAATCAATTTGAAATTTGTACCTATAAACTGGTAACATGTTTAAGGATCTCTACTCTCAGATTCACAATGTAAATAATTTTACTAAAAGGGCAGTTGCTATTTCTGATACAGCACCCAACAACACTTCAATCAAGTGGATAACCATTCTATATGTTAAGCCTTTCTCTTTAGAAGCTACAAAATGACCAGATGACCATAACTAATAATGAGCATCAATGGAAAACTGACAGGAAGGCATGAACTGAATAAGGAAAGCATGTGATAAAGAATATGCAATGAATCCTCACCACTCACGGAGTCATAGAAATTACAGCACAGAAACAGACCCTTCAGTCCAATTCATCCACGCCAACCAATATATTAGATAGGATTAGTCCCACTTGCCAGCATTTGGCTCAAATTCATCTAACTGTTCCTATTCATATGTCCATCCAGATGTCTTTTAAATGTTGTATTTGTACCAGCCTCCACTTCTCTGGCAGCTTATTCCATACAAGCACCATCCTCTGTACAACTGACAAAGTTGCCCATTAGGTCCCTTTTAAATCTTTCACCTCTCATATTAAACCTCTAGTTTTTGATTTCTCCATCTTGGGGAAAAGGTCTTGTCTATTTATCCTATCACCTCATGATTTTGTAAACCTCTGTAAGGTCACCCCACAGCCTCTGAAACTCCAAGGAAAATAACCCCAGCCTCTCCCAATAGCTCAAACCCTCCAAACCTGAAAACATCCTTATAAATCTTTTCTGAACCCTTTCAAGTTTCACAACATCCTTCCCATGGCAGCGAAACCAGAATTGCTTGCATTTTCCAAAAGTGGCCCAACTAAAAACCTGTACAGCCACAAATGATTTGGATGCGAGCATAAGAGGTACAGTTAGTAAGTTTGCAGATGGCACCAAAATTGGAGGTGTAGTGGACAGCAAAGAGGATTACCTCAGATTACAACAGGATCTTGACCAGATGGGCCAATGGGCTGAGAAGTGGCAGATGGAGTTTAATTCAGATAAATACGAGGTGCTGCATTTTGGGAAAGCAAATCTTAGCAGGACTTATACACTTAATGGTAAGGTCCTAGGGAGTGTTACTGAACAAAGAGACCCTGGAGTGCAGGTTCATAGCTCCTTGAAAGTGGAGTCACAGATAGATAGGATAATGAAGAAGGCGTTTGGTATGCTTTCCTTTATTGGTCAGAGTATTGAGTACAGGAGTTGGGAGGTCATGTTGCGGCTGAACAGGGCATTGGTTAGGTCACTGTTGGAATATTGCATGCAATTCTGGTCTCCTTCCTATTGGAAAGATGTTGGGAAACTTGACAGGGTTCAGAAAAGATTTGCAAGGATGTTGCCAGGGTTGGGAGAAACTGAATAGGCTTGGGCTGTTTCCCTGTAGCATCAGAGGCTGAGGGGTGACCTTATAGAGGTTTACAAAATTATGAGGGGTGTGGACAGGATAAACAGACAAAGTCTTTTCCCTGGGGTCGGGGAGTCCAGAACTAGAGGACATAGGTTTAGGGTGAGAGGGGAAAGATATAAAAGAGACCTAAGGGGCAACTTTTTCACACAGAGGGTGGTACGTGTATGGAATGAGCTGCCAGAGGATGTGGTGCAGGCTGGTACAATTGCAACATTTAAGAGGCATTTGGATGGGTATATGAATAGGAAGGGTTTGGAGGGATATGGGCCGGGTGCTGGCAGATGGGACTAGATTGGGTTGGGATATCTGGTCGGCATGGACAGGTTGGACTGAAGCGTCTGTTTCCATGCTGTACATCTCTATGACTCTATGACTATAAATAAACCTCCAAACTTCGATACTCAGTGCACTGACCAATACCAAGCATCCCAAATGCTTTCTTCATTATCCTATCTACCTGTGACTCAACTTTCAAGGAAATACGGACCTGCACTACAAGATCTCGTTGTTCAGCAACACACCCCAGGACCTTACCATTAAGCGTATAAGACCTGCTCTGATTTGCCATTCTGAAATGTAGCACCTCATATTCATCTAAATAAAACTCCATCAGACACTCCTCAGCTCATCAGCCATCTGATCAAGATCCTGTACTCTGATGTAACCTTCTTCGCTATCCACTACACCTCAATTTTGTGCCATCTGCAAACTTACTAACCATACCTCCTATGTTCACATCCAAATCATTTATGTAAATGATGAAAATCAGTGAACCCAGACACCGATCCTTGTGGCATGTAACTGGTCACAGGCTTCTAGTCTGATAAGGAACCTTTAACCACCACCCTCTGTCTTCTATCTTCAAGCCAAATGCCTAGTTCTGTCTGTATTCCATGTGATCTACGAGTAAAAAGTGAGGTCTGCAGATGCTGGAGATCAGAGCTGAAAATGTGTTGCTGGTTAAAGCACAGCAGGTTAGGCAGCATCCAGGAACAGGAAATTCGACGTTTCGGGCCAGAGCTCTTCATTAGGATGAAGGGCTCTGGCCCGAAACGTCGAATTTCCTGTTCCTTGGATGCTGCCTGACCTGCTGTGCTTTAACCAGCAACACATTTTCAGTTCCATGTGATCTAACCTTGCTAACCAGCCTACCACAAGGAACCTTGCCACTCCCATCTACATCGTTGGCTTGCTTGCCTTTTCCAGAACACTTTTTAAGCTATTGAGATCATATACAAAATGAAATTTATAGAATCACTGAATTTTACAGTACAAAAGAAGGCCACTTGACCCATCATGTCTACATCAGCTCCTCAAGAGCTACCAGCTAGTCCCATTCTCCAGCCCTACATCCCTTGCCCTCTAAATTCATCACTTTCAAATATATATCCAGTTCTGTCCCAGGCAGTGCATTCCAAATCCTAACATCTCTCTGAGTAAAGAAGGTTCTCCTCATCTCACACCTTGCTCTCTCACTGACAATCTTGAAATTGTGACTGCCCTCATTACTGACATATCAACAAGTGGAAACAGGATATCCCCCTTTACCCTGTCAAAATTGTTCATAATCTTGAACTCCTCAATGAAGTCACCTCTTAAGCATCTCTGCTCAGAAGAATAAGCCCAATTTCTCGAAGCTTTCCTTGTACCTAAAATCCCTCATTCCTGGTATCATTCTAGTAAATCTCCCTTAAACATTCTCCAGGGTCTTCCTTAAATAAGGTGCCCAAACCTGAACACAAAACTCAAAAAATGGTCTGATAATTGATTTGTAAAGGTGTAGCACCACCTACACTCCATGTCTCTATTTATAAACTGAAGAATCCTATAAGCCTTCTTTTGAACTGTTTCAACTTTCTTGGCCAAGATTCGGAGAATCGTGCATGTGAACCCCAAGGTCCCTCTGCCACCAGACTCCTCGCAAAGTTGTACCATTAAGTCTGTATTGTTTCTCTTTGTTACTTGCACCAAAATGCATTACCTCACATTTCATTGCATTGAAATTCATCTGCCAGATCATTTAGCCAACTTGACAAAGTTGCCCTGAGGTTGCTCAGTATCATCCTCATAATTCAATACTCTCCTCAGCGTAGTATAATTTGCAAATTTAGAGATTTTGAATTGTTTATGCCAATCCAAAAAAGACAATGGTCCAACACCAATCCCTGAGGAGTAACACTTTCAACTCGTTTCCAATCCAAGAAATGTCCATCTGTACCTGCCCCCTCAAACATGGGCCAGCACCCGGCCCATATCCCTCCAAACCCTTCCTATTCATATACCCATCCAAATGCCTCTTAAATGTTGCAATTGTACCAGCCTCCACCACATCCTCTGGCAGCTCATTCCATACACGTACCACCCTCTGTGTGAAAAAGTTACCCCTTAGGTCTCTTTTATATCTTTTCCCTCTCACCCTAAACTTATTCCCTCTAGTTCTGGACTCCTCAACCCCAGGGAAAAGACTTTGCCTATTTACCCTATCCATGCCCCTCATAATTTTGTAAACCTCTATAAGGTCACCCCTCAGCCTCCGACGCTCCAGGGAAAACAGCCCCAGCCTATTCAGCTTCTCCCTGTAGCTCAGATCCTCCAACTCTGGCAACATCTTTGTAAATCTTTTCTGAACACTTTCAGTTTCCCAACATCTTTCCGATAGGAAGGAGACCAGAATTGCATGCAACATTCCAACAGTGGCCTAACCAATGTCCTGTTCAGCTGCAACATGACCCTCCCAATCCTGTACTCAGTGCTCTGACCAATAAAAGAAAGCATATCAAATGCCTTCTTCACTATCCTATCTACCTGAGACTCCACTTTCAAGGAGCTATGAATCAGCACTCCAAGGTCTCTTTGTTCAGCAACACTCCCTAGGAACTTACCATTAAGTGTATAAGTCTTGCTAAGATCTCCCAAAATCTTTAACCATATTGTTTATTTGAAATTGCTTTTTGATGAACATGTATTTATATAGCGCCTTATCACAGAATCATTTTAGAAAAATCGTAGATTCTCTACAATGTGGAAACAGGCCATTTGGTCTAACAAGTCCACACTGACCCTACAAAGAGCATACCACCCAGACCCAGACCCATTCCCCTATTCTTTACTCTACATTTTCTCTGACTAATCCACTGATCCTACATCCCTGAACACTATGGGTAATTTAGCATGGCCAATTCACCAAACCTGCACATCTTTGGACTGTGGGAGGAAACTGGAGCACTTGAAGGAAACCCATGCAGACATGGGGAAATTGTGCAAAATCCACACAGACAGTTGCCTGAGACTGGAATTGAACCCAAGTTCCTGGTATTATGAGGCAGTCGTGCTAATCACTGAGCCACCATGTCACCCTAAAGAGTCTAATGCTGTGCCGACTGAGCTGTCCAAGCATCATTAGTAATGCCACTGAGCTATCGGGTAAACTGTTGTATAGATGAGATGCAGCAGCCAGTTTGCCAAGTTTTGGCCTAGAAAGCAACATTAGCGCATAGAACAATGCAGCGCAGAACAGGCCCTTCGGTCCTCAACATTGCCCTGACTTGTAAACTTATCTAAGGCAAAAGTGAGGACTGCAGATGCTGGAAACCAGAGTCCAGTTTAGAGTGGTGCTGGAAAAGCACAGCAGGTCAGGCAGCATCCGAGGAGCAGGAAAATTGACGTTTCGGACAAAAGCCTTTCATCAGGAATTCCTGATGTGAACTAATCAAAGCCCATCCTCCTATACTATCCCATCATCATCCATGTGCTTATGCAAGGATTGTTTAAATGTCCCTAATGTGGCTGAGTTAACTATATTGGCAGGCAGGGCATTCCACGCCCTTACCACTCTCTCAGTAAAGCTGACGTCATCATCCGAGGCAAAAGACTTTCACTATCTACTCTATCTAATCCTCTGATCATCTTGTATGTCTCTATCAAATGCCCCCTTAGCCATCTTGCCAATGAGAACAGACCCAAGTCTCTCAGCCTTTCCTCATAAGACCTTCCCTCCAGACCAGGCAACATCCTGGTAAATCTCCTCTGCACCTTTTCCAATGCTTCCACATCTATCCTGTTATGGGGTGACCAGAACTGTACACAATATTCCAATTGTTGCCACACTAGTGTTTTGTGTAGTTGCAGTATGACATTACTCAAACCCTCTACCAATAAAACCTAACACACCATATGTCTTCTTAACATGTTGCCTGGGTGGCAACTTTCAGGAATCTATGTACATGGACTCCAAGATCTCTCTGCACATCCACATTACCAAGAATCTTTCCATTGACCCAGTATTCTGCCTTCCTGTTATTCTTCCCAGAGTGAATCACCTCACATTTATCTGCATTGAACTCCATTTGCCACCTCTCAGCCCAATTAGTTTATTCAAGTCTCACTGCAACCTGCAACATTCTTCCATACTGACCACTACTCTACCGACTTTAGTAAATCTCTTCTGAGTCTTTTCCAAAGCTTCCACATTCTTCCTATTATGCGATGACCAGAACTGTATGCAATACTCCAAGTGTGGCGACACCAAAGTTTTGTACAGCTGCAGCATGACCTCATGGCTCCAGAACTCAATCCCTACCAATAAAAGGTAATACACAGTATGCCTTCTTAACAACCCGATTGACCTAGATAGCAATTTGCAGGGATCTATGTACACGGACACAGATTCCTCTGCTCTTCTACACTACCAAGAATCTTTCCATTAGCCCAGTACTCTTTATTCATGTTCCTTCTTCCAAAGTAAACTCTAGACATGTCACAGATTAGTGAGACAAGTACATTGTACAGATTCCAGCATCCGCAGTAGTTCGCTTTCTTACATCGTACAGATTCTTGATTTGAACACGGAGCAGCAGCAACAACATTCTTAATCTGGAACATGACAGTTATCAGATCAGAGAAGCTCATTACAGAGCATTCCTTTTGGGTATAACATTTTTTTTCCAGCAATATTCATTTGGAGTAGAATCCACACTCCTGAATATCACCCACTTTTCCACCTTTTGCTTTTAGTAATGAGATTGAGCAAATCAAGGGGAATCTGAAACAAATATCACCACAGCCCCTGTGCTACCCACAAACATCTGCTATCCCCTGACCTACAATGCTTGAGTTACAGTAAAGTCCTAGAGATATACAGCATGAAAACAGACCCTTTGCTCCAATTTATCCATGTCAACCAGATATCCTAAATTAATCTAGTCCCATTTGCCAGCATTTGTCCTGTATCCCTCTAAACCCTTCCTATTCAGAGCCATCCTTTTAAATGTTGTATTTGCGTCAGCCACCACTTATTTCCTCTGGCAGCTCATGGGGAGTCCAAAATTAACTTTATCAAACAACAAAGTCACATCTCTAAATCCGAAATCCTCCTGCAAGGTTGTAATCATTATGCTATTAGTGATGACACTAATGGATTATGCTAATTAGACCTAATTTATATTATAATAGCTTTTTCAGATTTAAATAAAAAGGCTGCGATGGAAGAAATAGAAGGTGCTGGAAACGTCAATATATCTCCTTATCAAAAAATAAAATTATGCCATATTTAAATTGTCTTCAGGCTAAATAGGTTACCAAGTCCCAGTCACAAAGGTGCAATGTCACGGAGCTGGCTCTTTTGATGAATGGAATCAGAAGTTCAGCTGTTATGAGCATTTAACGAGTATTTTCTGCTGTGTATTGCCCGCAAAGCGCGAGGAGAGGCGGCTTGATGCTTTTGCTCGGGAAACACAGTGGGACCTCTGCTCCAGAAGGTCAGGGTTCAAGTCCAACCTCCCCAGGAGGTGAGGTCCGAACAGAGTGATTGGAAAATATCTCTGACGCCCTACCTGTCGGAGAATGAAACTGGTGGAAGTTGTTTCGGACGATGTGCTTCCATCGGAACGTTTTAATCTGCTCCTCCTTCTGTTCACCCGGGTCAACTTTCCGAACCAGGGAGGGGGGGAGAGAGAGAGAGAGAGGGAGAGGTCAATGAATTGCTACTCGATTTAATTGTGAAATCTTACAACATTAAAACAGTGGGTTGTAGCAACTCGAATAACGCATTAGATGGAATGATTCGTCCTTTTCTTCCTCAGGAATCAACCTGACAAAGTGAAATGTTTGTTCTTTACATCGAGGGGAAACCTTAGAGAAAGAGAAATTGCGTTCTTTACCCGAGCGAAATGCAATAGTTAAAAGTAGCACTTTTGTGAATATTTCAAAATGAGTTCGAGCTCTCTGTTTACACAATGCAAAATAAATCACAAACTGGGGTTCGGGAGAAAGCAGCAAATCAACATTTTAACTCAACACCTTCTGAAACAAAAGCAGGAATTGCTGGAAAAGCTCAGCAAGTCCGGCGGCATCTGTGGAAAGAAATCAAGAGTTAACGTTTCGGGACCCTTCCTCGGCAACGAACAATTTCAGGCATCTCTTTACCTGAAAGATGGGCGGCTGGAGCCCGTCTCCTGGAATTTCTTTGGTAAATAAAGGTCCAACTCCGGACATCTTCAAATAGATCATGAGCTCGGGGCACGGCTGCTTGCTGTTCGAGCTGGGATGAGGAAAAGTCAGTCCATTGATACCGCTGTGGCTCCCAGTCCCTGGTGACTCTCAGTAGCTGCTGGACCTGGCCATTGGGACGTGCTGTCTGGCGGCTTGATGGGAGAGGGGGAGGATTTACTGAATCCACACTGTCTGATGCCTGCAACCCCCACCCAGGGCACTCACTCAGTCCCGGGCACGGCCTGAACTGTGCCCCCAGCCCCTACTGCCAGCCAGGAAGGTTACAGGAGGAAACCAGGGCGAGAAATGTATCCGCCTGGGGGAGCGGGGGAGGAGGAGGAACGGGGTGGGCGTCAGAAACGCAGCGAGGAAAATCAGAAACCAGGCTGGGACAAATGACCTTCTGCCAGTGGCCTCTCTCTCTTTCCGCGGAGATGTGTCTGGTGTCTCAATGCAGTTTGCACAATCAGGGCGGTTCACCTTCAGGGAGCTGGAGGGGAAATTGTAGCTCTTCCCCCGCCGCTTCTTGAACGAAAGACGTCCCAATCTGACGGCTGCAGCAAACGCACCGGTTTTTTTAAAAATAAAAAAGAAGTCGCGATCATTTGGATCGCCAGGAGGAATTATGATTGACAGAGCATAATGTTTGCAATTGTTGCCACGAGTCTTTAAATCGAGAGGTGCAGCTTGTATAATCTCAGTGCCTCGACAATGCTAAGGTGCACCCTGTTCACTTCCTGAACTATTCTTGGCGTGGATTTCAAATCCGCACCCTACCCCACTGGGGAAGGGTCACTCAACCTGTAACATGTGCTCTGACTTCTCTCCACAGAGGCTGTCAGACCTGCTAAGCTTTCCCAACAATGTCTGTTTTTGTTTTTTTTCAAGAAAACTACTTTATTCAACTTCAGAACAATGACACCAGTTGATCTTTCCAGGGGACGGTATCTGCATGCACAACCTGATGGAATAACAGAAAAGGCTGAGCATCTCAAGCATATTTTCTGAGGTGGGGGGGGATTCGAACTCCAGTATGGGCGCTTTAAAACAAAATCAGGAGCAGGATAAAACCACAAGGGCCTGGCCAATATCCACTTTTTTTTTAACTCGCCCTTTCCTGGATTGATGTGGTTGTCACTGGGAAGGCCACCATTTATTTCCCGTCTCTAACTGACCTTGAACTGAGGAACTTGCTTGCTAGGTCATTTCACAGGGTGTTTAAGAGTCAACACCTTGCTATGGGCCTGAAGTCACATGTATGCCTGATTTTTTTTCCCCATTTTAATTCTCAGCACATGGGCATCACTGACTAGACCATCATTTATCCCTCATCCCTAATTGCCCACAGGATAGTTAAAAGTCAAATACATTGCTGTGGGTCCAGACTCATAGGTAGTCCAAACCAGGTATGGGCATTTCTTCTCTCAAGAACATGAGTGAATCAAATGTCTTTTTATCCCCAATCATCATGAGATCCTTAATTCCAGACTTTTATACATTTAATTTATCTAACCCAGCAGGATTTAAACTCCAATCTCTGGGACATTACCTGGGTCACTGGATTGATAGTCTAACAATACCACGAGACCATCGCCTCCCAGATCAGGTAAAGTGGTAATATTTTCCTTCTTTATATGATCATCACTGGCCTTTGCTTTCAATTCAACTTTCCCAACCCGTTTCCACATCGCTGAGAGGTCTGCCTTAATAATATTGGTGCGTGCATTGGTGCCTCCACAGCCCTCTGATGTTGGGAATTCAACAGATTCAGAGCCCGCTGAGTGAAAATATTTCATCTTAAACAATTGGTCCCTTGCATTTAGGCTGTGCTCCCCTGTTTTGTATTGCACAGTACGGAAAACAAACTGTCAGTGTCAGTCAATCCCACTTATCGTCTTGAACATTTCATTGCGTTCACCTTCTTATAAACACCTGAAAGCATGGACACAGTTTAGAGGCATAGAAATGTACAGCACAAAATCAGACCCTTCAGTCTAATTCATCCAGGCTGACTAGTTATCTTAAATTAGTCTAGTCCCATTTACTACATTTGCCCCATAATCTTCTGAACACTTCCTATTCATAGATAGAAAGGGGTAGGTGTATACCACTGGGCAAGAGTTACAGCTGGGGGAAAGGCAATTACGATGCAATTAGGCAAGATTTAGGATGCATAGGATGGGGAAGGAAACTGCAGGGGATGGGCACATTAGAAATGTGGAGCTTATTCAAGGAAAAGTTCCTGAGTGTCCTAGATAAGTATGTACCTGTCAGGCAGGGAGGAAGCTGTAGAGCACAGGAGCCGTGGTTTATGAAGGAAGTGGAATCTCTGGTCAAGAGAAACAAGAAGGCTTATGTTAGGATGATTTGGAGATGCTGGTGTTGGACTGGGGTGTACAAAGTTAAAAATCACACAACACCAGGTTATAGTCCAACAGGTTTAATTGGAAGCACACGAGCTTTCAGAGTGACACTCCTTCATCCGGTGATAGTGGAGGGCTCCACTATCACCTGATGAAGGAGCGTCGTTCCAAAAGCTAATGTGCTTCTAATTAAACCTGTTGGACTATAACCTGGTGTTGTGTGATTTTTAACTATGTTAGGATGAGGTGTGAAGGCTCAGTTAGGGCACTTGAGGGTTACAAGGTAGCCAGGAAAGATCTAAAGAGAGAGCTCAGAAAAGCCAGGAGGAGACATGAGAAGTTATTGGCAGATAGGATCAGGGTAAACCCTAAGGCTTTCTATAGGTACTTAAGGAATAAAAGAATGACGAGAGTAAGATTAGGGCCAATCAAGGATAGTAGTGGAAAGTTGTGTATGGAGTCAGAGGAGATAGGGGAAGCACGTAATGAATATTTTTCGACAGTATTCACTCTAGAAACCGACAATATTGTCGAAGAGAATACTGAGATACAGGCTACTAGACTAGGTGGGATTGAGGTTCACAAGGAAGAGGTATTAGAAATCCTGCAGAGTGTGAAAATAGATAAGTCCCCTGTGCTGGATGGGATTTATCCTAGGATCCTCTGGGAAGTCAAGGAGGAGATTGCCGAGCCTTTGGCATTGATCTTTAAATCTTCATTGTCTACAGGAATAGTGCCAGAAGACTGGAGGATAGCAAATGTGGTTCCCCTGTTCAAGAAAGGGCATAGAGTCAACCCAGGTAATTATAGACCAGTGAGTCTTACTTCAGTTGTTTGTAAAGTGTTGGAAAAGGTTAGGATTTATAATCATCTAGAAAATAATAATTTGATTAGGGATAGTCAGCACGGTTTTGTGAAGGGTAGGTCGTGCCTCACAAACCTTATTGAGTTCTTTGAGAAGGTGACCAAACAGGTAGTTGAGAGTAAACCGGTTTCAGCAAGGCATTCGATAAGGTTCCCCACAGTAGGCTATTGAACAAAATGCGGAGGAATGGGCTTGTGGAAGATATAGCAGATTGGATCAGTAATTGGCTTGCTGAAAGAAGACAGAGGGTGGTGGTCGATGGGAAATGATCATCCTAGAGTCCAGTAACTAGTGGTGAACCGCAAGGGTCAGTGTTGGGTCCACTGCTGTTCGTCATTTTTATAAACGACCTGGATGAGGGCATAGAAGGGTGGGTTAGTAAATTTTCAGACGACACTAAGGTCAATGGAGTTGTGGATAATGACGAAGGATGTTGTAGGTTACAGAGAGACATAGATGAGCTGCAGAGCTGGGCTGTGAGTTGGCAAATGGAGTTTAATGCAGACAAGTGTGAGGTGATTAATTTTGGTCGGAGTAACCGGAATGCTAAGTACTGGGCTAATGGAAAGATTCTTGGTAGTGTAGATGAGCAGAGAGATCTCAGTGTCCAGGTACACAGATCCTTGAAAGTTGCCACCCAGGTTGACAGTGTTGTTAAAAATGCAGACAGTGTTTTAGCTTTTATTAATAGAGGGATTGAGTTCCGGAACCACGAGGTTATGCTACAACTGTACAAAACTCTGGTGCGGCCGCACTTGGAGTATTGTGTACAGTTCTGGTCACCGCATTATAAGAAGGGTGTGGAAGCTTTGGAAAGGGTGCAGAGGAGATTTACTAGGATATTGCCTGATATGGAGGGAAGATCTTACAAGGAAAGGCTGAGGGACTTGAGGCTGTTTTTGTTGGCGAGAAGAAGGTTGAGAAGTGACTTAATAGAGACATATAAGATAATCAGAGGGTTAAATAGGGTGGGCAAGGAGAGCCTTTTTCCCAGTATAGTGACGGTGAGCATGAGGGGACATAGCTTTAAATTGAGGGGTGATAGATATAGGACAGATGTCAGAGGTAGTTTCTTTACTCAGAGAGTAGTAAGGGTATGGAATGCTTTGCATTCAACGGTAGTAGATTCGCCAACTTTAAGTATATTTAGGTCGTCATTGGACAAGCATATGGACGTACATGGAATAATGTAGGTTAGATGGGCTTCAGATTGGTATGACAGGTCGGTGCAACATCGAGAGCCAAAGGGCCTGTACTGTGCTGTAATGTTCTATGTTCTATGTTCATGTACCCATCTAAATACCTTTTAAATGTTGTAATTGTACCAGCCTCCGCCTCTTCCTCTGGCAGTTCTTTCCATACACGCACCACCCTCTGTGATAAAAAGTTGCCCTTTTGGTCCCTTTTATATCTTTCCCCTCTCATATTAAACCTATGCCCTCTAGTTTTTTAGATTAGATTAGATTACTTACAGTGTGGAAACAGGCCCTTCGGCCCAACAAGTCCACACCGACCCGCCGAAGCGCAACCCACCCATACCCCTACATTTACCCCTTACCTAACACTACGGGCAATTTAGCATGGCCAATTCACCTGACCCGCATATCTTTGGACTGTGGGAGGAAACCGGAGCACCCGGAGGAAACCCACGCAGACACGGGGAGAACGTGCAAACTCCACACAGTCAGTCGCCTGAGTCGGGAATTGAACCCGGATCGGACTCCCCTACCCTGGGAAAAAGACATTGGCTATTCACCCAATGCATATGGAGTGCCACAAGGATCAGTGCTGGGTCCACTATTTTTTGTCATTTACATGAATGATTTGGATGTGAACATAGGAAGTATAATTAGTAAGTTTGCAGATCATACCAAAGTTGGAGGTGTAGTGGACAGTGAATGAGGTTACTTCAGAGTACAACGGGATCTTGATCATGTGGGCTAATGAGTGAGGAGTGGCAGATGGAGTTTAATTTAGATAAATGCAAGGTGCTGCATTTTGAAAAGGCAAATCAGGGCAGGTTTTATACACTTAACAGTAAGATCCTGGAGAGTGTTGCTGAACAAAGAGACCTTGGAGTGCAGACTCATAGTTCCTTGAAAGTGGAATAGCAGTTGGATAGGATAATGAAGAAGGTGTTTGTTATGCTTTCCTTTATTGGTCAGAGCACTGGGTATAGGAGGTGGGAGGTCATATTGCATCTATACAGGACATTGGTTAGGCCAGTTTTGGAGTATTATGTGCAATTCTGGCCTCCTGTCTATCAGAAGAATGTTGTGAAATTTGAAAGGGTTCAGAAAAGATTTACGAGGATGTTGCCTGGTTTGAAAGATTTGAATAAGAGGGAGAGGTTGACAAGGCTGTTTTCCCTGGAGAGTCAGAGGCTGAGGGGTGACCTTATAGAAGTTTATAAAATCATGAAGGGCATGGATAGGGAAAGTAGACAATGTCTTTTCCCTGGGGTTGGGGAGTCCAGAACTAGAGGGCATAAGTTTAGGGTGAGAGGGGAAAGATATATAAGAGACCTAAGGGACAACTTTTTCCTGCAGAGTGTGGTGCATGTATGGGATAAGCTGCCAGAGGAAGTGGTGGAGGCTGGTACAATTGCAACATTTAAAAGGGAACTGGATGGGTATAGGAATAGGAAGGGTTTGGAGCTGGTTGCTGGCAAGTGGGACTAGACAGCATTGGGATATCTGGTCGGCATGGACAGTTGGACCGAAGAGTCTGTTTCCATGCTGTACATCTCTATGACTCTATCCCTCATGATTTTATAAACCTATATAATGTCACCCTTCATCTTCAGATGCTCCTGAGAAAATAACCTCAGCCAATGCAGCCTCTCCTTGTGGCTCAAACCTTCTAACTCTAACAACATCCTTGGAAATCTTTTCTGCACCCTTTCAAGTTTAATAACACATTTCTTAAAGCAGGGAGAGAAGAATTGAATATGGTATTCCAAAACTTCTTCAGCCTGTAGAAATGGTCCACATCCCAAATGAATTAGCAGGTATTTTTTCAATGAGTAGCAAAACCACATGAGAATTATTGTGTGAAATAGGCTGAAAGAGTACCCATATGGAATATAGGGATAGTTGTCCAGTTAACCGGAACAATTTGTTTTTGTGCTGTAAAGTTATTTGTTGTTCTATATCCCATATTTGAGATCTAAATAAATCCCATAGAGGCCATGGAGTGACAGCGCAATTGGTTATCATGCTTTAATTTAAGAACAAGAACATTAGCCAGAGTTTTCCTTAGGGCCACTACACCTTTTGGTACCAGGTGATGATAACTCTTAACTGTTATGGCATTCTATGATCAAGTTGCTTTGAAGTATGCAATGTCAAAGATCACATCAGGAAGAATGACATTTCTACTGAGGGCAGGAAAGGACCTACAGGACAAACCTCAACAAGACACCAGTGGCTTCAAAATAGAGGTAGGCAAAATTTACCAGCGAACTTTGAAAAGAAACAAATGGCTGATCAGAGCCAAGTTGAGCTGCTTGCCAGCTCAATATAATGGGAGATGCAGGTTATCAAAGGTCTGTAATATTCTGTCATGCAGGATTTTCATACCGAGAACACTGAGTTCTCAGGGGTCTTGGATGGAATACACATTTACTGTGTGTAGAAATATATAACCTGGATAGAGTAGATTGTGAATGTGGAACAGTGGCTCAATGGTTAGCACCATTACCTCACAATGCCAAGGACCCAAGTTCAATTCTACCTTCAGGTGACTGTGTAGAGTTTACACGTTCTCACTGTGTCTGCACTGGGCTTGCTCTGGTTTCCCCCCACTGTCAAAGGATGTGCAGGTTAGGTGAATTGGCAATAGTAAATTGCCCATAGGGTTCAGGGATGTGCAGTTTAGGTGGGCTAGATACGGGAAATGTAGGGTTTATAGGGTGGATCTGTTTGGGGAACTATCAGAAGGTTGATGTGGACTCGACAGGATGAATGGCCTGCTTGCTGTAGGGTACCTAAGTTTTTCCTGCTCATAAAAGGAATAGGGATGAGGAAGCATAGCTTTAAAGTGACGTGTAAAAGCAGCAAGGATGATGTTAGAAAAACTAGTCCCACAACGAGTAGTTAGGTAATGGAATACATTGCCTATAGATGTGGTAGAGGCAGTTTCAGTTGAGGCATTAAAGGGGTATAGGATGATTATTTGAATTGAAATAGTGTGCAAGGGTTGGGGGAAAAGCAGCAGGTTAGCACTACATAACATTGTTCATTTGAAGAGTTGGCACAGGCATGCTGGAGCAAGTACCCTCCTTCTGTAGCATAACAATTCATGATTCCATGATAAAGCACTGAGTTTGTGCTGATTGAAAAAGAACCATCCAAGCTTATCTCACTGTCCAGCCATTAGTCATATGTTTTGGTACCTCAAGTGCAAAATCAATTTTTTGCAGAGAAGATTTCAGCTTCAATACCCTTTCAGGCAGCGAGTTTGAGATCTCCACCACTGTCTGGGTGAAAAAAAAATCCTCAACTCCTCTCTAATGCTTCTGGGTCTGCCTCACAGCCACCTTCCACAACACCAGTTACTGACCTTTCTGTGAATGATATTGATTGTTCCAAACCACTCCATAGAGGTCTTTCATAATTTGATGCAACTCAATTAAATCTACCCTCAGCTTATTCATTTTAAAAAAATTAAAACAGCTTATCTCTTACCTTTTAGCTAAAATGTCATAGGTGTCTGCATGTTCCTCTCTTTTGTTAACTCACTAGCATATGTTTCCAGTTACTATGTAGCAGTTATAATATTTTCTGCATGGAGCCATGGTTATCTTTTGGTATTACTTTGTTGAAAGTTAGGACTCCTTTTGGGTTGGTACATTTGAAAGGAATGTCTAGGGTGAGGGATGTGATTCTTGTTTCATATCATTGAAATGCTGCAAGTTGTTAGCTTGTGCAGTTACATTTATATAGAGGGCATATTAAATGAGCTTGGATTAAAAATGGAAAGTGCCTGTCCTCACGAGATCACCAGCTGAAAAAGGGTCAATCTGTTTAAGGGAGCGCAAACTGGAAAGTTTGATTTACTAGTCATAAAGAGGGAGATCATGTCTGAATAATGATGCTAAAAATCACACAACACCAGGTTATAGTCCAACAGATTTATTTGGAAGCACTAGCTTTCGGAGCGCCGCTCCTTCATCAGGAGGCTAGTGCTTCCAATTAAATCTGTTAGACTATAGTCTGGTGTTGTGTGATTTTTAACTTTGTACATCCCAGTCCAACACCAGCATCTCCAAATCATGAATAATGATGAATACTGTCAGCAGCGCCTGAGTAAATTTGTCATGAGATGTCAGTGCTCATTTTATAAGGAATCTGTGACTCAGCAGTAATCTCATGCCATTCTGTCTTTTTCACGACATTGAATGATAACTTTCTGATGTAGAGAGAACTTTTGGTAATTATTCTAATTCATGTCATTCGATATGTAGCTTGGCATTGCAGCAGTGAGCTGGATAATCACGTGCCAATAGCCCATGTATACTATCTGACTCCCGGTAAAGAACTCTGAAAAAAGGACCAAGTATATTGATGTTTTAAACTCATAAGATAGTTAAATGTTTTGTGAAAGCTATGTTTATTCTTAAATGTATATGAAATATGGCTTACAACAAAATGGAATGAGTAGTTTGAGAGGGATATTATGTTTATAAAGGTAGATTTTTAATCAGTAAGGGAATCAAGGGCTGTAGGGGAAAGACAGGAAAGTGGAGTTGAGGATTATCAGATCAGGCATGATGCCATTGAATGGTGGAATGGGCTCTGGCCCGAAACGTCGAATTTCCTGTTCCTTGGATGCTGCCTAACCTGCTGTGCTTTAACCAGCAATACTTTTTCAGCTCAATGGACTGAATGGCCTATTTCTGCTCCTATGCCTTATGGTCTACAGTAGGACACCATCATATTTTCAGTGCATAAGAATTTTTATCTATGTAGTGATTTATCACATGCTGGAGAAGTTCTGCAGCACTCCGTAGCTAGTGAGTTAGATTTTTAAATATAGGTACTATTGCAGACCAGCACTGTAAGACCCTCTCCCTGACACTGATTTGTCACCAATCTAAGCCATATTGCATGGTTTTTCTTTCAATTTGATATTATCCTTAACTCCCCTTGTTAGTTTATCCCCTTCTCAGAATCCTTTTTCAGAATTAACTTGTATTTTTGCTGTGAGTCATGAATTATTTTCTTAAAGTTTTACAATTGTTCCTCAACATTTTTTTTCTGAGAAACTATCTTTGGAGTCGACTCTAGTGAACCTAGCCCTCACCCCAATGTAATTACCCTTATTTATGTTTGTACAGTTGTTTCTAACCCAAGTTTCTCATTCTCAAAATTAATTTTAAACTCTGCCATGTTATGGTTGCTGTTCGCCTAATTATCTCTTACTCTAAGATCATTTATTACACATTACCAGGTCCAAACTAGCCTGCTCCGTGATTAGATGCACAACCACTCCCCCGTAAGATCATGAAGCTAAATTATACACGTTGATATGAAAACAGAAAGGAAATGTGTTAATAAAGTGATGATATATTGGGAAATGTGGATATACAAAGAGATCTGGGTGTGTTTATATACTAGTTAATGAAAATAGACAGGTTGGTGCAGCCAGCAATTTGGAAGGCAAATGGCGTATTAGCCTTCATTGTAAGAGGATTTGAGTTCAGAAGAAGGGATGTCTTACTGCAGTTGCACAGGGACTTGGTGAGACCACACCTGAAGTATGCAGCTGTGGTCTCCCTATCTCAGAAAGGATATAGTTGCCATAGCTGAAGTGCAGTGGTGGTTCATAAGGCTGAGACCAGGGATAGCAGGACAGTCCTATGAGAAGAGATTGCTATGACTAGGCTTGTATTCACTAGACTTTTGCAGGATTAGAGAGAATATGATTTTAAAATATATAAAATTCTAACAGGGCTGGATAGACGAGACACAGGGAGGATGTTTCCGCTGCTTGGGGAGTCGAGAATCAGGGGGCATTGTCTCAGGATTCAAAGTAGACTATTTAGGACTGAGGTGAGGTAATCTTTATTCACTCAAAAATAGTGGAATTCTTGACACAGAAGGCTATGGATAACAAGTCACTGAATATATTCAGAAAAGAGACAGATACTTTTTAAGATTTTAAAACTTTCAAAGGTTTTGGGAGGGATCAGGAACATGGCATTGATAAAGAGGATTAGCCATGATTGTATTGGATGGTGGAGCAGGCTGGAGGGCTGAATGGTCTTCTCCTGCTCCTAGTTTTTACATTTTTATGTTTCAATAACAAATTTTCCAGGAACAGTTCTGCACACACTGCATGTATCCTTCCTCATGACTACCTTTGCCGATTTGATTTTCCCTGTTTACATAAAGATTAAAGTCACCTATGATGAATGTACTGCCTTTTTCACATGCCCTCATTATTTCATGTTTTGTGCTCTGTCCAACTGCAGAGCTATTATTAGGGGGGGTCTATAGATAATTCCCTCTAGTGCCTTCCTTCCCTTTTCTCCCTCACATCCACTCCGAGATCACTTGTTGTTATCATATTTATTGTATCTCTTAAAAACAAATCAAACCGTTCACCCTACCTTCCTGCCTGACCTTTTGAAATATCACGCATGGCTGTATATTTAGATCCCAAGTTTGACCTGCTTGTAACCGTGCATTGGCTAAAAGGTTTTATCCATTACCCTCTATTTATGCCATTTATTTTGTTCTGAATACCATGTGAGTTTCGGTAAAGAGTCACTGATTTTGCCTTTTCCCTCATGACCCGTTTTATTGCTAATGACTGTATACTCTGTCCCTTCCTATTTCATGCTGTCCCTACACATCATTCCCCTGAACACTTCAGAAATATGTATTTGTCCTAGATCTCTGCCCAGCTTTGATGATCAGCACCTAGTCATGACTGACAGACCCTGCTGCTGTTTTTTTGCACCTTCCCAAGTAATAACATGCGATTCCCCTGTCAGCTTGTGCTGATCCTACAGGACTTGACCACTGAACAGTCCCCGAACCTTGAGCATCTCAAATGAATGACTGACTGTGAGTGAGCTACTGGATTACCTGTGGATTAAACCTGTGATTGATGGTACTGCCACCTTCCTGACAGACAGCACCACCCACTTAATGACTGGGGACTAGCCCCCACCACTCTGTCGGTGTTACATTGCTACCTCAGTGTGCCATACAGCAAGATGTTCCCCCACCCACCAGGGTGTTCCAATACTGACAACATGCTGAACAGTCTATCTGCGCATTTATGCTAAAGTCGGCCTAGGAATGGTAGTGATGGCAACCTTTTGCTCTGCCTGACATACCTATGTCAAACAGGCAGGGCATGGAATGGTAAGGCAAGGCATAGATGGTGCAAGGATGCACATAGACATAAAATGAGTAATTGCTAAGAGAGCAAGTGAGCAGCATGGAGCTGCAGCCTGGTCCAATCTGTGAACTGGATGCTTGTCCATGCGTACTAAGTATCCCTGCTGTAGCCTTCTCAACGCTAGATGCCATTGTACCCTGCAATGCATGTCTGCACCTCATGAGCGGCCTGCTAGTGTATTGGGGAGGTGCTATGATGGCCATGAGGGGGTGGCATGTTCTAGATGCCACTATCTGAAGGTGAATGGTGCATGCAGCTGGTGCCCATGAACTGTGCCCTGAACAATTACTGCCCGTGCCAAAGATGAAAGTCATTCAGAGCAACAGGTGAGCTGAATCCACCAGGGACACAGTCTGGACATATTACTGAGTTTTCCTGACATCTAGCTTATTTGGTGAGTTGGTTAAGATAGGAGTCCGAATAATAATGAGGTGAGATGTACTAACCATAGTTAGCATCAGTTGGTATCTCGCTCTTCCCCAGCACGAATCTAGCCTCTCTACTTATTAAAGTTGAAAAATGTGTTGCTGGAGATGCCTCCCTTGAAGAAGCTCTCTTCCTCCCTCTACAAGGATTTCAGTGAGTCCCTCTCTCACTGCACACCCCAGGTCATCTCCTCTGCCCTAAAGCTCTTCAGCCACATCCTCAAACAGATTCGCTACCACAGCCACATCTCCTTCCTCAGCACCTGTCTACGGAACCGACTGACCCCGCACGGACTCCGGACTACGTTCAGACCAACAAAATTTGGACCCAACCAGGACAACCAGTACCTACAACAAATCCGAAACCTCCAGCAACAGAGCTCCCTCCGGATCCTCCGCTCCACACTTGCAGCCATGCGCCGCTACCTACATTCCCTGCAGTCGGCCCTACCCCAGCTCAGGACAACACTCACAGACAAAAGCCGCCCCCACCTCCTCTCCAGCCTATCACCCTCACCTTAACCTCCTTCCACCTATCACATTCCCACATTCCCAACGCCCCCTCCCCCAAGTCCCTCCTCTCTCTACCTTTTATCTTAGCCTGCTTGGCACACCTTCCTCATTCCTGAAGAAGGGCTTATGCCCGAAACATCAATTCTCCTGCTCCTTGGATGCTGCCTGACCTGCTGTGCTTTTCCAGCAACACATTTTTCAGCTACTTATTAAAAGCATATAAGCTGGAGCGAGGTGATCTTCATGTTGAGATTGGGCTTGCTACACTTGTGGCCTGATTCTGCCACACATCATTCAACAGGCTAGGTCATTCAGACCAATATAAGATTCCACCCACTGGGTTCCATTTTAGACATTGAAACTTATCTGAGAGGGCAGGTTGCATGCTCTTATTCCCTGAAATTAGAAGATTGAGGAATGGCCTTATGGAAGTGCTTAAAGTAATAATGGCAGTTGATAGAGCAGAGGTAGTAATCCTTTGAGTAGGAGAATCTGGAACAAAGGATGTGAGGTGGCACAGTGGCTAGCACCGCTGCCTCACAGCACCAGGGTCGCAGGTTCAATTTACTCAGGCGACTGTCTGTGTGGAGTTTGTGCATTCTCCCCACGTCTGTGTGGGTTCCCTCCGGGTGGTCCAGTTTCCTCCCACAGTCCAAAGATGTGCAGGTTAAGTGAATTGGCAATGCTAAATTGCCCATAGTGCTAGGTGCATTTGTCAGAAGGAAACGGGTCTGGATGGGTTACTTTTCGGAGGATCAGTGTGAACTGGTTAGGCCAAAGAGCCTGTTTCCGCATTGTAGGGAATCTAAAGAAAAGCAATATGCCGGAATCTTAAAATTACAACAAAGCTCTTAAGGAATGAACTTGGGAGACAATTTTTCAAACAAAGAATCGTGAAAATCTGGGATTCTCTCCCCAGAATGGGACACAATTTAAATTTTGAACAACAATGGTTTTGGCAAATATGTCAAGAGATATGGAAGAAAGACAGGTAAATGGAATTAAACTGTAGCCAATGCTCCTAGTGAAAGATGGATCAGACTCAATGAGCACAATGACCTACTTATATTCTCAAGTTCCTGTGGAAAGCTACCTTTATAATAATATCTAGAAATGCATTCATATTTTCAGGGTATCACCCACACAGAAAGGTTTGAAACTTTTGGATTACAATTATGGTGTTACTGTTTACATTCCTTGCCAGGGGCTTCATGTTCTGATTGAGAAGATTACTATACAGTGCAAGAGAAAAATAATTCAAGACCAGGACCCCAGTGTCTAAATAAGGAGGTCAAAACTAACCTAAAGGCTAAGAAAAGGTATTTTAGGACTAGTAGCAATCAAAAATAGCATGGGCTGGGAATTGTGTAAAAGTCAGTTGAGAATAACTAAAATGAAAATGAGATGGAGTAATTGGACAATGGAAAATAATTGTAAGGAGGATGAGAATTTTTTTTACAGCAACTGTAGTGGCAGAATGCAAAAGATCAGCTGCAACTTTGGCAGATCAATTAGTTCAAAATAAGACCACACAAGGAGATCATTCAGCCCATCTTGCCTGTGACAGGCTCTCCAAGAAAGAATTTCTCTTAGTGCTATGATAGTAGCAAATATGGACTATCAAATTTCAACTTCCATCACCTGAACATTATACCTAAGAGCTTTCATGAGTTAAAAGAATTTAGCAAAAAGGGCCATCACTCATGGAAAATGGCCACCACAATCTGTTCTGTGTTCTATGTAATCACATGAAGACAGATTGAGGCAAGTAGAGGACACTCATGTGTACTAAACCAAACTGTCCACAACTGAAATTGTCATTTTATCTAAAGATATTAAAACCAGGCAATTAAGTCAGTGCCAATAAATTCACAAGGATGATAAAATATTGCTTAGAGTGGCTTCATCTTTGATAATTCTATGTACTTAATAGAGTCACAGAGCTGCATAGCATGGAAGCAGACTCTTTGGTCCAACTTGTCAATGCCGACAGATATCTGGTCCAAAGATCAAAGGTGAAGAAGGGCTCATGCCTGAACCGTCGACTCTCCTGTTCCTTGGATGCTGCCTGACCTGCTGCACTTTTCCAGCAACACATTTTCAGCTCTGATCTCCAGCATCTGCAGTCCTCACTTTCTCCCAAAGATCAAAGGGTCTGTTTCCATGCAATACAGCCCTGTGACTCTATTAAGTACATGGAATTGTCAAAGATGAAGCCACTCTAATTCAATTAATGCAATTATCATACTTGTGAATTTCTTGGCACTGATTTAATTGCCTGATTTTAATAGATTTAGATAAAATGATAATTTCAGTTGTGGACAGTTTTGTTTATTACTCACGAGTGTCCTGTACTTGTCTCAATCTGTGGTCAGGTGATTGTGGCAGCCATTTTAGATGAGTAATGGTCCTTTTTGCCAAATTCTTTTAACTCTTAAAAGTTCTGAAGTACAACGATCAGGTAGAAGAGTTGTGGATAACTGGATTTTCTTTTACATGCATTAATAAAAAGACAACAGAACTTTATTTTAATAAAGTATATGTTAAAAGTCTCATGGTATATAATAACTGCAGACTTCCTGGCTGGATTTACAACTGACAAGGTGCAGCTTCTATTTTGGAGATGGTTTGGGCTTTTCACTTGGTGGCTACCCTAAGGAAGAAAAATAAATTCAATCCCAACTCTCATGATTGTTAAAAACCTCTTGTTATGGAACTAATGTGATACCTGAAGCCTGGTGGTCTTCCTGAAGAATTCTCAATGCTTTATTTGGTAATGATGCCAGAGACATTTGCTTGTATTTGGTGTCATCCATCTTTGTGCACTAGAATGTCAGAATGACAGCTGTCTGAATATTTCACACTATATTCTTTTGACCACAAGATCGAAGACTTTTTGGCAAGGAACATAAACAGTAACACCATAATTGTAGTCCAATTTTACTTTCCAAAATGAATCTCTGCAGAGAAAAATTCATTTTCCCTTTGCTCAATATATGTGTGTTTTGGATAATATAGGAGGTAAACATTTGTAATTTCATATTACAAACTAAATGTATGAACCAATTTTGTGTCAGCATTGAATAAATTTTGTTTCTAATAAATCAATACTTTTGTGTTTATAGTAGTAACCTGATTGATGGATTGATCTTTTTTATTTAAGTCTGATATAGACAAAGCATATGATTGGCCATATTGGGAACCAAGTAGAACAATTACATTTATGTTGTGACCCATGGAGTCATGGAACCAGTAAAAGACAAATCACTTGTCCCATTCTTATTGTAACAATAAGAATCTGAAAGGCTCACTTGCCAGTTTGAAAAGGCAATGGACCTAGACTTGGGAACACTACATAAATATATTACAGAGCAGATCAGACAGAAAGAATATAGAATAATGGCAAGGACTGAAACACTCACTCTCCCTGCCTGTTTCACACAGCATATCAGAAAAATGACACCCATTGAATAAGCAAATTGGGAAAACAATCATTCAACTGCAGCATTTCATGCAAACTAAATGTGTGTGTCAACAGAAATATTTGACTGTGGAGAAAGTGGTTTTGTGTATTGGCTCTACAATGATTTGAAGTCTACATATCTAACGACTCTGAAAAGAATTTTTATACCAGGATTATGGTCCTTTCACTAATCTAAGCATTTAAGACAGTTTCATTGGAGTTTAATGCTGCAGCCATATAATTTGAAAATCATTCATGTCACAGGAAAAGACAATATTATAACAGATGCCTAATGAAGAGCAAGTATTAAAGAAAATGTATGCATTAATCAAAATTGTAGAAAGTTGCATTTATGGAACAACTTTGTGTATGTAAAATGAGTATTGCCAAAGTGAAGTCTTTGTATAAGTAGAATAAATATAGTGATTAGCCCCCATCTTGGATAGCAACTCTTGGAACAACACTGCACCAACAGCTATGTCACTGGCATCAACAGTAGTTTTAAATGGCTTATACTTTGGTTCTGCTAAAACCAGTGCAGTCATCAGTACAGCTTTCACGTCATCAAGGGCAGTCTGACCTTTTATATATTCAAGTTTCTCATCTTTCTTTAAGAATCTTGTCAGTTGAGCAAATACAATGCTGCAATTCAAGCCAAACATCCAAATAAATCCATTCATGTCAATAGATTGCAAGTTTTGCATTTTGTCTTAGCCTTTAAGATAGCCATTAATTTTGCTTCTCTGTATTACCTTGTCATATCCCAGAGTGTGACCCAAATAAGTTGTTTATTTTTGGCTATTAGCTAAACTTATGATGAAATGAGCTTTTCATAACTGATCAAACAGTTGTTCAAGTGCATGTTTTCTTACCACATTCGGCCAAACACAACCAAGCCATCTGTGTATACAGCACAATTGCATAATCCTTCAGTAACTTTGTTAGTTCATTGTTAAAAAGATGCCGTTGCAGTTTTTTCTCCAACCAACATGACTTTACATTGATAAAGTCCACTCAGTGTTAGAAAAGTTGATAATTCTTTGACTGTTTCAGTCCTTTTAATATCCTTATAACAAAACAACCTTATCCAATCTTCTCAGTAATGTTTACCAAACATACAATCAGGTATGAAACCAATTTTAACTTTGCAATAATCTATGCACAGTTGTTGCGATGTACTTGATATCCACAACCTCACAAGAGGTGAGCTCCAGCTACTGACTCAATTCAATTGTATTATCGTCCATCATAAGATTGACATCTTCCCTCGCTTTGACTAAATTGAATTGATTGAGTCTGTAAGAATTTTGTTTTATGAGTTGCTCTAATTATATTATGTATAGCCAAAGAATTTTCCCCTGGTGTATTTACACACATCAGAATATGAGCCTATTAAAGCTTTTCAGAGTTATTGTTTGATAGTCTTCCAGATGACAGCATAATGTTCCATTCAACTTTACAAGAATTCCTCCATTATCCAGTCTGATTACTAGAGCATCAAGTATTGAACTTGCAATTTCTGTGTCAGTCTCCAATATATTTACTTCACTCCCTATTTCTTTCTGCACTCTTCATCTGATAATCATCCCTGTCACTTTAAGATGGTATCATTTTAACACACTCAGTTGGCCTCACTACATAATTCACAGCAGTTTTGGTTTCTTTGAGTCACAGAGATGTACAGCACAGAAACAGACCCTTCAGTCCAACTCATCGATGTCAACCAGATATCCTACAAAAATCTAGTCCCATTTGCCAGTATTTTGCCCATATCCTTCTAAACCCTTCCTATTCATTTGCCTTTTAAATATTGTAATTATACCAGCCTCCATCACTTCCTCTGGTAGCTCATTACATACATGCACCACCTCTGCGTGAAAACGTTGCCCCTTTCTTAGGTCCGTTTTAAATCTTTCCCCTCTCAACCTAAACCTATGCCCTCTAGTTCTGAAATTCCCTACCCTGGGGAATAGACCTTGCCTATTTACCCTATCCATGCTCCTCATGGTTTTATAAGCCTCTATAAGGTCACCCCTCAGCCTCTGGCACTCCAGCTATTCAGCCTTGACTTGCTTTTAATAGTTCTCCAGAAACAAGTAACAATATTGACACCTTGTCTGCAAGAAAATTCCAAACTTTGGCCTTTTTTTAATCTGTTCTAATATTTATTGTTTGTGAGCAGTTTACCATTTTTTGGCTAATCCTCACTGACTTTGATTAGATTTTTCTCAAAGCCTCAACACAGAAGTTGGAAATGTAATCTCTGTGCTCTGGTTTATAGTTGTTTATTTAATTAATTTAAGGAATCCTCTGGCCACGTATCTGTATTTCAGTTAAAAAGTCCCGTGGACTCATTAGGGGCATCCCTAATGGCAAATACTAACAAAGGAATTAGGTTATCCCAATCATTAGGAGACTCCTGAAAATAAGCTCTAATCATGGTTTTTAAAGTTTGATGCTGGCTTTCCAATGCTCTTTGAAATTGTGGATGATAAGGCACAGATGCAAATTATTTTATTGTCATTATACGAGGAATGGCTGAGGATCCTGGGATTGTATTCATTGGAGTTTAGAAGATTAAGGGGAGATCTAATAGAAACTTACAAGATAATACATGGCTTGGAAAGGGTGGCCGCTAGGAAATTGTTTCCATTAGGCAAGGAGACTAGGACCCGTGGACACAGCCTTAGAATTAGAGGGGGTAAATTCAGAACAGAAATGCGGAGACATTTCTTCAGCCAGAGAGTGGTGGGCCTGTGGAATTCGTTGCTGCAGAGTGCAGTGGAGGCTGAGACGCTAAATGTCTTCAAGGTAGAGATTGATAAATTCTTGATGTCACAAGGAATTAAGGGCTACGGGGAGAATGCGGGTAAGTGGAGTTGAAATGCCCATCAGCCATGATTGAATGGCAGAGTGGACTTGATGGGCTGAATGGCCTTACTTCCACTCCTATGTCTTATGGTCTTATGGTCTTATTATTTATTTGAATAGTCACATAAAACCTCTAACCTTGACTTTATTATATTTATTTGGGCAATCCATTTCTTGTAATAAAAAATGAATATCTTTCCACTGCTGTTTTTTCAGGAATTTTCCCCAGTAATACGACTTCAGGAAGTATTGTTGAAATGTCCAAAGATGCTAATGCTCACTCCTGGTTTTTGGTAAGGGTCCAAGATAATATGTTAAGACCTTGTTGAACACTAAATCATTCTTAGAAAACTAGTATAGGAATTAAAGGCTCATCTTGTTTTAAACCAAGTTTTTTTGTGTGCTGAAGATTCAAGCATTTAAAAATGAAAATCCTTATTATCATCCTCAGTTGCTGTATATCATTTGTCTCAGGGTTTGGGAAATTTGACTTGTTTGTGTGTGGTTTGATTTGTGCAATTCACTGCATGAATTTAAAAAGAGTCTTAATTCATCCAGACTCACAGGAATATTCCTGTCAGTGTAAAATAGACGTGGCCTTGCACAAAGTTACTCCCTCAATGGTAAAAAGTTTATTAAGTAAGGCAGAACAAATAACTTCACTAATAGCTGTCTTACATCAAAAGTTATACGATTGTATGCAATATTTGAAAAGAACACTAGGTGGCAGTAACCATTCCTTTATCATTACACAAGTCTGAAGATTGAAGTAATTTTGAGCTGAGCTGTGAACAGAGAAAACTAATGAATTTGCGCTCTTTAATTGATGTTATATTTTTAATGGGAGAAATAACAAATGTGCAAAATCATTAAGAAGATAGGACTGCAAAGCATCATTGTTTGACAATAATAAAACCAAAAGTGCTGGAGTAACTCAGCAGGTCTAACAGCATCCATGAATAAAGAAATAGATTTAATGTTTCAAGATCAACATGTTGCATCGAGATGCTGCCAGACCTGCTGAGTTTCTCCAGCACTTCCTATTTTTTATTTCAAATTTCCAACACTTTGCTTTTATCGTTGTCAGACAAACTTCTTTAAATTTTTAACTTGGAAAATGTAATGAGAAATAATTTCATTTTCGCTGCAGCATGTTAGAATTTACCTTATTAAGTCACTGGTCAAGATCCTCTTGCATTGCAAGAGTTAAAAAGCTACTAGATATGTCCGCTACACTATATAATGCAGGGCAATAATCTTACAGAAAAAATTAATTTATTATTCAGCGCGTACATTTCTGCAGTTTACAGATAAAACTATTTAAACAGTGGTGTGTACAGTACTCCCAGTGATGAAATTGCACAGTGCAGTTTTAAGGTAAAAATTTGCTCGAGTGTTAGTTTAAATGTTTGACATTTTGCTAAATTCACAAAAGGAATTCCAAATGAGCACACTAAAAATAATATTGAACAATACAATTGCACCCACATGCAGTAGAATCCCATCACTGATTCTTGTTAGTTTCTGTTATTTGAAAAATACTCTTGATCACTCCATCTCCCCTCAAGAACACAGTATGCCTTGGTCAACATTGTAAGATAACGTAACTTGATGTTTTGATGGCCAACAGCATCGTCATTGCCATGAACATCAGCAAAACGTGCAGTAAAGGAATTTGCTGAACAGGCTTTTACTGTTGGCCAATTGTCTTACCCTGTTCCAGAAATCTTTGTGAGATTGACCAATCTCTGAAAAAAATCTTCAGTGAATGATTCAGTTGCTAGTCATATTCAAACTTATTTCAGTTCCTGTGCAGCTCTAGAACCACAGATATGAGGTATCAGTTCCCTGTATATTATTGTCCCTGCACAAAGCATAACTGGATAGCATGTGGCTGTGTTACAGGGCAGGTCCACATAATGATGGCATTGAATCAGTATCCCCACAATGCCCATGAATGCTAAAGGATTAGCGTGATGTCTTATTGTCCGAGCAGTAGAATCTGCATCATTGTTAATGTGAAACAACATGTCGAAGCATTTTTACTCTTACACCATTCAAATAAATCAGCAGTCACAATATTTTAATTTTACTTAGCCAATTTTAATAGTTCACTCTTTTAATTTTGATCACTTGCAGAAAACAACTGAACAGAATAATTCAATTCCTTCATTTCTACTAAAGATATTGAAACTGTTTGAATCAGTAGTAGTCTCTGCAAATTTCCTTCAAACAATGAAGGCAGTTTTGCACCATTTATTTCACTTTTCCAAATAATAACTGCTTATCACTATCATTTTCTTCATGCCTTCATATTCTGTCTGCAAACTGGATTAATTCTCTCTCATGGTTACTTCAAGTGAAGATCAGAGCAAAAACCAATGTCATCCAGCAGGGGAAAAATATCACTTCAATTAAAAAAAGGCATGCTAGAAATTTGAAACAAAAACAGAAGCTGCTGGAGAAACCCAACGGGTCTCTGTGCTCATGGAAATGGGAAGGCGATAGCCTAGTGGTATTATTGCTAGATTATTACCTCAGACACCCATGTTCTGGGAATCTGGTTTGAGTCCCACTATGGCAGATGGTGGTGTTTGAATTTAAAAATAAATCTGGAATTAAGGATCTGCTGGTGACCCTGAACTCATTGACAATTGTCAGAAAAACCCATCTGCTTCATTAATGTCTTTCAGGAAAGGAGATCCGCCATCCTCACCTGGACTGGCCTACATGTGACTCCAGACCCACAACAATGTATTTGATACTCAATTGCCCTTTGAAACGACCTAACAAGCCATTCAGTTGTACCAATCACTACCAAGCCTCAAAGAAATGAAACCGGATGGGTCATCTTGGCATCGAGCTAGGCACTGGAAAAGGCAAAAGCAGAAAGAGCTCTGTCGACCTCACTAATCCTCCTCACTAATGTCAGGGGGCTAGTGCCAAAATTGGGAGAGCTGTCTCGCAGACAAGTATAGCCTGATATAGTCACACTCATAAAATCATATCTTACAGACAATGTCCCAGACATCACTGACATCAACATTGAAGCCTCATGACTTCAGATTAAACATGAGCAAAGAAATCTCCTGTTGATTACCATGTACGGTCCTCCTTCAGCTGATGAATCAGTACTCCTCCACATTGAACAACACTTGAAGGAAACACCAAGGATGACAAGGACACAAAATGTACTCTGGGTGGGGATTTCAATCTCCACGACCAAGAGTGGTGTGGCAGCTGGTCAGGCCCTAAAGGACATAGCCTGAGTCTGCAGCATGTGGTGAGGGAATCAACTTCACAGAAAAACATACTTGACCTCATCCTTACCAATCTAACAGTTGCAGATGCATCTGTCCATGACAGTAACAGTAAGAGTGACCACCACACAGGGAGACAAATTCCCACCTTCACGTTGAGAATAACCTTCATCATGTGTGACACTATCACTGTGCTAAATGGGACAGACTTCAAATAGATCTAGCAACTCAAGACTGGCATTCATGAGGCACTGTGGGTCATCAACAGCAACAGAATTGTACACCAGCACAACTTGTAACCTCATGGCCTGGCATATCACCCACTCAACCATTACCATCAAGCCAGGGGATCAACCCTGGTTCAATGGAGGGTACAGGAGGATATTCCAGGAGTAGCACCGGGCCTACCCAAAGATGAGCTGTCAACCTGGTGAAGCCACCAAACAGGACTACCTGCAGGTCAAGCAGCATAAGCAGCAAATGGTTGAATTGAATTGAATTTATTTTCACATGTACTGAGGCACAGTGAAAAGCTTTGTCTTGCGAGCAATACAAGCAGATCACAGAGTTAAGTAGCATAGATAGTAAATAATAGGTAAACAGTGGCAAAAACAAAAACACAGTTACAGGTGAACGTTAACAGTTTGTGAGTCCATTCAGTATTCTAACAACAGAAGGGTAGAAACTGTTGTGAAACCAGCTGGTGCGTGTGTTCAGGCTTCTGTACCTTCTCCCCTACGGTAGAGGTTGTAGAAAAACATTTCCAGGGTGGGATGGATCTTTGAGAATGCTGGCAGCTTTTCCTTGACACCGTCTTGGTAGATGGATTCTATAGATGGGAGGTTAGCCTTTGTGATTATCCACGCTGAAAATGTGTTGCTAGTTAAGGCGCAGCAGGTCAGGCAGCATCCAAGGAACAGGAAATTCGACATTTCGGGCACAAGCCCTTCATCAGGAAACATCGAATTTCCTGTTCCTTGGATGCTGCCTGACCTGCTGCGCTTTAACCAGCAACACATTTTCAGCTCTGATCTCCAGCATCTGCAGACCTCACTTTTTATTTAGTGATTATCCAGCCGAGTTCACCACTCTCTGTAACCGTCTCTGATCCTGAAAGGTACAGTTACCATACCAGGTAGTGATACATCCAGACAGAATGCTCTCGATGGCACACCTATAAATGTTGGCACAAGTATTCGCCTTATGCTAAATTTCCTCAGCTGCCTGAGGAAGAAGAGACATTGTTGGGCCTTTGTAACCAGTGCATCCACATGAAGAGTCCATTGTTGTGGATGACCACTCCCAGGAGTTTAACACTCTCCACTCGTTCCACCTCTGTGTTATTAATGTGTTGAGGGGCATGAGTAACATCTCGCCAAACGTCATTAATGAGTTTCTTGGTTTTGCCAGCATTGAGAGCTAGGTTGTTCTCAGTGCACCATGTTTCCTGGTCTTCCACCTCCCATCTGTAGTCTGTTCCATCGCCATCTGAAATTCGACCAACTATGGTGGTGTCACCAGTGAGCTTGTAAATGACATTAGTCTAGTATTTGGTGATGCAGTCGTGGGTATACAGTGAATGAAGTAGGGGGCTGAGTACGCATCCCTGGGGGCTCCAATGTTGAGTGTTAGTGAGGATGAAATATTGTCCCCAAGCTTCACTGTAATTGTGGCCTCTGGGTCATGAAACTGTGGATCCAGTTGCAGAGAGTGGGACTTAGTATGAGATCACTAAGTTTAGTAATCAGTCTCAAGGGGATAATAGTGTTGAAGGATTCAATGAGTAGGATTCTTAAGTCTCTGTTCTTGGTGTCAAGATGTTCTCGGGAGGAATGAAAGGCAAGTGATATGGCACCTGTGACATGAATCTGTTGGTCTGATAGGCAAATTAGAGTGGGTCAAGAGTAGTGGGAAGGCTGGGGTTGATTAATGCCATGACCAACCTTTAAAATCATTTCATGACCACCAAAGTTAGGGCCACTGGGTGGTAGTCATTGAGACAAGCTACATGAGCCTTCTTAGGCACAGGGATGATGTTGGCCCTCTTGAAACAGACAGGGACAGTGGCCTGCTGCAGGGAGAGGTTGAAGATGTTCGAGAAGACCTCTGCCAGTTTATCTGCGCATGCTCTAAGTGCACGGCGTGGTACTCCGTCTGGTCCCATCGCTTTCCTTAGATTCACACGAAGGAAAGTTGATCTGATGTCTGATGCAGTGACTGTTTGGATAGGTTCATCAGGACTTATTGGAATAGGTGTTACCTCTCCGCTGAAATTCTGCTCAAAGAGAGCATAGAAGGCGTTGAGATGATCTGGGAGGGATATGTCATCGTCTGCTATCTTGAACTATCTCTTTTTAGAACCTGTGATGTCATTCAGTCCTTGCTATAGTCACCGGTTGTCTGTCTGAGTCTCTAGTTTGGATCCGTATTGGTCCTTGGCTGTCTTAATGGCTCTGCAAAGGTCATATTTGGATTCCTTATATTTGAGTGGATCTCCTGATCTGAAGGCCTCACACCTGGTTTTTGGTAGGTTCTGTATGTCCTGATTCATCCACAGTTTCCTGTTGGTGAACACCCAGATTGACTTCCTCGAGAGACAGAGCTAAGCAATTCCAACACCAATGGATCAGATCTAAGCTCTACAGTCCTGCATCATCCATTCATGAATGGTGGTGGATGATTCAACAACTCACTGGAGGAAGAGGCTCCCCAAATATCCTCATCCTCACTGATGGAAGACCCAACACATTGGTGCAAAAGATCAGGCTGAAGCTTTCATAGCAATCATCAGCCAGAAGTGCCAAGTGGATGATCCATGTTGGCCTCCTCCTGTGGTCCCCAGCATCACAGATACCAGTCTTCAGCCAATTTGATTCACTCCACGTGCTATCAAGGAAACATTCTAGCAAGAGGACTGAAGACTTATGCTCCAGAACTTTCCGTTTCCCTAGCCAAGCTGTTCCAGTACAGTTAAATCACTACCATCTACCTGATAGAGTGGAAAATTGCCCAAGTATGTCCTGTACATAAAACTCAGGACAAATCCAACCCAGCCAATTACCGTCCCATCAGGCTACTCGAGATCATCAGTAAAATGATGGAGGGTGTCATCAACCGTGCTATCAAGCAGCACCTGCTCAGTGATGCCCAGTTTGGATTCCACCAGGGCCACTCAGCTCCTGACCCCATTACAGCCTTGGTTCAAACATGGATAAAAGAGCTGAATTCCAGAGGTGAGGTGGGAGTGATAGCCCTTGTCATCAAGGCTGCATTCAACCGAGTGTGGTTTCAAGGAGCTCTATGAAACTGGAATCAATGGGAAGTCAGGGGCAAACTTTCCAGTGGTTCATGTCATATCTAGCACATCAGAAGATGGTCATAGTTATTGGAGGTCAATCATCTCAGCTCCAAGACATCTCTGCAGGAGTTCCTCAGGGTAGGGTCTTCGGTCCAACCATCTTCAGCTGCTTCATCATAAGGTCAGAATTGGGGATGTTCATTGATGATTATGCAATGTTCCACACCGTTCATGACTCCTCAGATACTGAAGCAGTCCATGTTCAAATGCTACAAGATTGGGCCAATATCCAGGCTTCGAGAAAGTGAGGACTGCAGATGCTGGAGCTCAGTGTCGAGAGTGTGGTACTGGAAAAATACAGCAGGTAAGGCAGTATCCGAACAGCAGGGGAATCGACGTTTTGGGCAGATGCCCTTCATTAGGAATCCATGGGCTGACAAGTGGCAAGTAACATTTGTGCCACACAAATGTCAGCTATGACTGTTACCAATAAAACCACCAATAAGAGACAATCCAGCCACCACCCTTGATATTCAATGGTGTTACCATCACCAAAACCCCCACAATCAACATCCTGGTGGTTGTCATTGACCAGAAACTCAACTAGACTCACCACATAAACACAGTGACTACAACAGCAGGTCAGAGGCTAGGAATACTCCGGTGAGTAATTCACCCCCTGACTCCCCACAGCCTTTCCACCATTTACAAGGCACAAGTCAAGAGTACGATGGAATACTTCCCACTTGCATGGTTGACTGTAGCCCCAACAACATTCAAGAAGCTAGACAACATCCAGGACAAAGCAGTCTGCTTAACTGGCACCGCAACAACAAGCATTTACTTCCTCCACCACTGACACTCAGCAGCGTGTACTATCTATAAGATGTATTGCAGAAATTCACCAAAGATCCTCAGACAGCAACTTTCAAACCCACGACTGCTTCCATCTCAACGGACAACGGTAGAATATATATGGGAACACCACCACCATGAAATTCTCCTCCAAACCATTCACCATCTTGACTTGGAAATATATTGCTGTTCCTTCATTGACGATGGGTTAAAATCCTGGAATTGCCTCCCTAATGGCATTGTGGGTCAACCAACAGCAGGTGGACTGCAGTGGTTCAAGAAGGCAGCTCACCCACACCTTCTCAAGCGCAACTAGGGACAGGCAGTAAACGCTGGCCAGCCAGCAACACCCACACCCCACAAATGAATGAATAAAAAAAAGTTAAAGTTTTGAGTCCAGTAACCCCTCATTGGAACTATCACTTACTGTATTCAAGAACTAGCCCTTTCAGAGCATTTCAGTTCAATAATCACTAGCTTAGATATAAGGAGCAAGCAGCCTCAGGGACAGGCTATATGTATAAGCACCCATAGTCCAAGCTACTCCAGACCAGTATCTCAATGTGCAAGTTGCCTTATTGATGAAAAATGATGGGAGCTCCAAAGTCAGGATCTGAAGTTAAATGAGATTTCATGTGAACCAGCCAAAGACGGAAGACTCTAAAAGCAGTTCAGGGCCTCAGAAGACATTGAAGGTGCAGCTGAAGAAAAGAGCAGGAAGATTCTGATCGCAGAATTAGGCATTGAAAAAAATTGAAAAGGTAGAAAACTCCAAAGGCAGAGGAAAGACCTTGGTAGATTTCAATAGCAATGCTATAGTGTGGGAAGACTTTGAAAGGTGAGAAACAGACTCTTGGAAGATTTTCAACTCTAGCCATAAACTGTTAATATTCTGGAGAATGAAAACAAGGATCAAAGCACGCCAACAGTCAGAAGAAAAAAAAATACTCATCCAAATCTGGTAGAGACCCTGCCATTACCACAACAGTGTGAAAGGCCGAGAGTGAGTGAGAGGGCAAATGCAAGGCAAATGCAGTGTAATGTGAATAAATATGAGTTTATCCACTTTTCTGGATAAATCAGGCAGGCAGATTATTAATTAAATGACTGTTAATTGAAGGAAAGGCATGTGCAATGAGACCTGAGTGTGCTTGTACACCAGAGTTGAAGAGTGTGGTGCTGGAAAAGCACAGCTGGTCAGGCAGCATCTGAGGAGCAGGAGAATCGATGTTTTGGACAAGAGCCCTTCATCAGGAATTGCTTGTACACCAGTCACTGAAGATAAATATGCAAGTACAGCAGGTGGAGAAAAAGGCAAATGGTATATTGGCCTTCATAACAAGTGAATTTGAGTACAGAAGAAGGGATGTCTTGCTGCAATTATACAGGGCATTGCTGAGACTGCAGATGGAATATCATATGCGGTTTTGGTCTCCTTATCTGGGGACGGAGGCTCTTGCCATAGAGGGAGTATGGTGAAGGTTTTCCAGACTGATTTCTGGAAAGGCAGGACTCACATATGAGGTTAGATTGAATCACTTAGGATTGTAATCATTGAAATTCAGAAGAATGAGTGGGAATGTCATAGAAACTTGTAAAAATCTAGAAGGGTAGATGCAGGAAAGATGTTCCTGATGGTGGAGGAACTCAGAACCAGTGGTCACAATCTAAGGATATAAAGTAAAACCATTTAGAATTGAGATAGGAAAAATTCCTCATCCAGAGCCTGCGGAATTTGGTACCACAGAAAGCAATTGAGATCAAACATTGTATGATTTCAGGGTGTTAGATATAGCACTCAGGGCTAAAGTGGTGAAAGGATATGGGGATAAAGCAGGAACAGCCTATTGAGTTGGATGATCAACATTGATCATAATGAATGGTGGAACAGGTTCAAAAATGTTTCAAGGAGGTGAAAAGTTGCAGCTCTGGGAGCAGCTTTTTCAGCATTATAGAGTGGTTTCAGGCTTACAAAAAAACAGGCAACCCCATTAAGTCAGTACATTTTTATATTCTGGAGGTCCAATAGCTGATGATGTTCTAGTAAAACAACGCATAGAAGAAACTACTATAGAGCATGATGCATTGACAAAATTAATATGTACTTTTGACCTAAAAGAAATTTAGTGCTAGAATGGTTAAGATTTACTCAGTGAACTGAGTAAAAAATAGAAGGCTGTGTAATGGATTCATGTTATCTAATAAGGTGGTACTGAGCTATGGAGGATAAATTAATGAGAAACTGTACAGTAGGCAGTGGGATAGATAAGAAGTTTTTGAGATTATTCGAGCTAACATTTAATGTCGGCAGAAATCAGGGCTCAAACCTGATCAGTACTCTGAGAAAACTTCAGGCATTCTTTCAACACAGTCTAAGAAAAGGCCCCAGTTAGCAAAGTAACCTTCCTGAAAGTCCACCAAAGGAATCGATGTCAGAGGCCCATAGTAGACTGTACAAGATATGGTTCAAAATAGAATCACGAGCACAAATAGCCAGCAGGAGGTGCTGAGTGCTGTAAGTGTGGCCCATTGGACACTTTCAAAAATCAGACAGTGCACAGTCTGGTACAACAATTCCAGGCACAAGCATTGAACCCAAGTGAACCAAATCAGGAGGTCCAGTCAGAGTTCCAGATTAGATTACTTACAGTGTGGAAACAGGCCCTTCGGCCCAACAAATCCACACCGACCCGCCAAAGCGCAACCCACCCATACATTTACCCCTTACCTAACACTACGGGCAATTTAGCATGGCCAATTCACCTGACCCGCACATCTTTGGACTGTGGGAGGAAACCGGAGCATACCCACACAGACACGGGGAGAACGTGCAAACACCACACAGTCAGTCGCCTGAGTCGGGAATTGAACCCGGGTCTCAGGCGCTGTGAGGCAGCAGTGCTAACCACTGTGCCACCGTGCCGCCCACTGAGCCTGTGAGATTCAGACATTGAAGGGAAGTGATCCTAATAGTGATAACAGTGATAATGGTAATAGTGATGTTAATAATTACAGAGACTATGTAAGCAAGTGACAGTAACCTGCTAGAAGTATGTAAACCAAAGTAGAGAGAAACTTGAGGGGCAGGTCGTCGAGTCATAGAGTCACACAGCATGGAAGCACACTCCATGGTCTGACTAGGCTATGCCAACCATGTTCCCAAGCTAAACTAGTCCCACTAGTCTGCATTTGATCCCTAGTCCCCCAAAACTTTCCCATTCATGTACTTGTCCAAATGTCTTTTAAATGTAACTGTACCTGTATTTAACAATTCCTCTGTCAGTTCAGATGTTGTATAATGAGATTCCTGTAAATTATGATGATGTTACTGATCACATGACTGACATCACCTAAAGAAAGGACACTAGTGTACACTGAAGAAGTGAAGAAAGGTGTTACATGATACATGAGAACAGTGCACCTGATAACCTAACCTCTTCAGATGTAAATAAAAAAGTGTTGCAGGACATAATGAGTTGAAGAGCCTGACTTTTAGGTAACGATAAGACTCAAGAGACAGTATATGTGCAGACATTCATAGACCAAGATACTCCAGTATTTCAATGTGCAGGATGTCATATTGACCTAAAACACAAGATAGAATAATACCCATTTTGCTCCCTCTTGATAAATTGGAATAAATTTGGGGAACAATTTGAGACAGCTTTGCAAATCTGATCAGGATTAGACAGCAGATTGACAGATGCGGCAGAAGAAATCAATTGCAGTTGAGGTAAATATGACGGGCAAAGTTATCTTTCAGCACATTGAAGAAAACCTTGTGCATTGTTACAAAATCAGCACAGCTTTGGCCTTGCTCCACCAGCTGATGTAATGGGTGTTTCCAGTAAACATTACTGTCCCTGGCACATCAACAAGTTATTGAATTAGTGTGAAATCCTATTTTTGTTCACCTTTTACAGTTTTCCATTTGTTTGGTGTGGGCATGTTAATCAGATGTATTTTTCTTCAAAATCTCATACTTTTGTTTCATTGTCTGAATTTTTTTTTCAGTTTTCCAATTCCTCTATAAATGCAGGGCTGTGTAATTTTAAAACATGAAGCAAGGACCTTGGAAAAGGTTTATTGTGTGGTTCCAAAAGCACTTTCAGGAAGTACATCATGGAATGTGCACTTGTTATTTCCTGAACTTGTAGAACCCTCCTGTAATAGCATGTCAACTGTGCAAAACAAAACACTGAAACAACCATCTTTATTACATGAATAGCATTATGGAAATAAATGTTACAACAGTGGAATAATTAAAACATCTGATTTTCTTTCAAGTTTTCACTTCTCCTGGTCCATAAAGTGCCAATACCTCTTGGAAATGATTCCAGATTATTTGACCTGCCTGCTATGCATGCTGGGTGTGGTGATGGTGGCCAGGAAGGAAGCGAATACAGTTTTAGCCAGTGTAGAGGGATTTTTGTGGTGCCATGGTAATGTCCCTACTTTCAAATTAGTAAGAGGACTGTGTTCAAATCCCATCTGCTCCTAAGGTGTGTCTTAACATCTCTGAGCAGGCTGATTAAAAGTACCTGCAGATTTGTATCTTTCTTTTTGGTACTCTTCCTTACAATTCAGCAGAAAGAATTACAAATTCATTGGGTTTAAAATGCTTTTTATATACGTATAAATCTGCCTTATTGGACTTAAAGTCTAAATTTCTAGCTCACTATTTAGCTGTAATGACCTTATTGTATGGCACCACATCCACTAACTTCACAAACATCCACTCCCTCCACCAGCAATGCTCAGTAACAGCAGTGTATATTAACTACAACATGCACTGCAGAAATTCACCAAAGATCCTTTGACAGATGTTTACAAAAAGCCTGCAACTAATTCAATCTAGAAGGTCGAGGGCAGCGGATACATCACCTGCAAGTTCCCCTCCAAACCACTCATCATCCTGACTTGGAAATATATCACAATTGTTTCATTGTTGTTGGGTCAAAATCCTGGAATTATCTCTTGAAGGGCATTATGGGTCTACCACCAGCACAAAGACTGCAGCGGTACAAGAAGGCAAAAACAATGACTGCAGGTGCTGGAAACCAGATTCTGGATTAGTGGTGCTGGAAGAGCACAGAGTTCAGGCAGCATCCAAGGAGCAGCAAAATCGATGTTTCTGGCAAAAGCCCTTCATCAGGAATAAAGGCAGAGAACCTGAAGCGTGGAGAGATAAGCTAGAGGAGAGTAGAGGTGGGGAGAAAGTAGCATAGAGTACAATAGGTGAGTGGGGGAGGGGATGAAGGTGATAGGTCAGGGAGGAGGGTGGAGTGAACAGGTGGAAAAGAAGATAGGCAGATAGGACAAGTCATGGGGACAGTGCTGAGCTGGAAGTTTGGAACTAGGGTGAGGTGAGGGAAGGGGAAATGAGGAAACTGTTGAAGTCCACATTGATGCCCTGGGGTTGAAGTGTTCCGAGGCAGAAGATGAGGCATTCTTCTTCCAAGCATCTGGTGGTGAGGGAGGCCCAGGACCTCCATGTCCTCGGCAGAGTGGGAGGGGGAGTTGAAATAATGGGCCACAGGGCAGTGTGGTTGATTGGTGCGGGTGTCCCAGAGATGTTCCCTAAAGCGCTCAACTAGGAGGCACCCAGTCTCCCCAATGTAGAGGAGACTGCATTGGGAGCAACGGATGCAATAAATGTTATTAGTGGATGTGCAGGTAAAACTTTGATGGATGTGGAAGGCTCCTTTAGGGCCTTGGATGGAGGTGAGGGAGGAGGTGTGGGCGCAGGTTTTGCAGTTCCTGCGGTGGAGGGGAAGGTGCCAGGATGGAAGTGTGGATTGTAGGGGCGCGTGGATCTGACCAGGTAGTCACGGAGGGAACGGTCTTTGCGGAAGGCGGAAAGGTATGGGAAGGGAAGGCAGCTCACCACCAACTTCTCAAGGGTAATCAGGGACAGGTAAGAAATGCTGTTGAATGCTTCGCTAACAGTCTAGCATGCTTCATTAATATCCATCCTCCCATCCTGCCAAACATACCAAATAAGATAGAATTTGGGCAAACTTAACAAAGAAACCAAAGCATGCACGAGTACTCTCGATGGGTCAGTTTTTGCCCAGTGTGTGCAGGAGGGCTTTCTGACACAGTATGTAGACAGGCCAACAAGGAGTGAAGCCACTTTAGATTTGGTACTGGGCAATGAGCCCAGCCAGGTGTTAGACTTGGAAGTAGGTGAGCACACTTTGGTGATAGTGATCACAATTCTGTTATGTTTACTTTAGTGATAGAAAGGGATAAGTGTATACCACTGGGCAAAAGCTACAGCTGGGGCATGCGATTAGGCAAGATTTTGGAAGCATAGGACAGAGACGGAAACTGCAGGGGATGGACACATTAGAAATGTGGAGCTTATTCAAGGAAAAGCTCCTGTGTGTCCTAGATAAGTATGTACTTGTCAGGTAGGGAGGAAGCTGTAGAGCGAAGGAGCCATGGTTTACGAAAGAAATGGAATCTCTGGTCTAAAGAAAGAAGAAGGCTTATGTTAGGATGAGATGTGAAGGCTCAGTTAGGGCGCTTGAGAGTTATAAGATAGCCAGGAAAGATCTAAAGAGAGAGCTCAGAAGAGCCAGGAGGAGACATGAGAAGTTGTTGGCGGATAGGATCAGGGTAAACCCCAAGGCTTTCTATAGGTATTTAAGGAATAAAAGAATGATGCAAGTAAGATTAGGGCCAATCAAGGATAGTAGTGGGAAGTTGTATGTGGAGTCAGAGGAGATAGGGGAAACACTTAATGAATATTTTTCAACAGTATTGCCGAGCCTTTGGCATTGATCTTTAAATTGTCATTATCTACGGAATAGTGCCAGAAGACTGGAGGATAGTAAGTGTGGTTCCCCTGTTAAAGAAGGGGAGTAGAGACAACCCAGGTAATTATAGACCTATGAGCCTTATTTCAGTTGTTGGTAAAGTGTTGGAAAAGGTTATAAGAGATAGGATTTATAATCATCTAGAAAAGAATAATTTGATTAGGGATAGTCAGCATGGTTTTATGAAGGGTAGGTCGTGCCTCACAAACCTTATTGAGTTCTTTGAGAAGGTGACCACACAGGTAGATGAGAGTAAACCGGTTCATGTGGTGTATATGGATTTCAGCAAGGCATTCAATAAGGTTCCCCAGAGTAGGCTATTGTACACAATGCGGAGGAATGGGACGAGGGCGTAGAAGGGTGGGTTAGTACATTTGCAGATGACACTAAGGTCAGTGGAGTTGTGGATAGTGACGAAGGATGTTGTAGGTTACAGAGAGACATAGCTAAGCTGCAAAGCTGGATTGAGAGGTGGCAAATGGAGTTTAATGCAGACAAGTGTGAGGTGATTCACTTTGGTCGGAGTAACCGGAATGCAAAGTACTGGGCTAATGGTAAGATTCTTGGTGGTGTAGATGAGCAGAGAGATCTCGGTGTCCAGGTACACAGATCCTTGAAAGTTGCCACCCAGGTTGACAGGGTTGTTAAGAAGGCATACAGTGTTTTAGCTTTTATTAATAGAGCGATCGAGTTCCGGAACCACGGCGTTATGCTACAACTGTACAAAACTCTGATGCGACCGCACTTGAAGTACTGTGTACAGTTCTGGTCACCGCATTATAAGAAGGATGTGGAAGCTTTGGAAAGGGTGCAGAGGAGATTTACTAGGATGTTGCCTGGTATGGAGGGAAGGTCTTACGAGGAAAGGCTGAGGAACTTGAGGCTGTTTTCATTAGAGAGAAGAAGGTTGAGAGGTGACTTAATAGAGACATATAAGATAATCAGAGGGTTAGATAGGGTGGACAGGGAGAGCCTTTTTCCAAGTATGGTGATAGTGAGCACAAGGGGGCATAGCTTTAAATTGAGGGATGATAGATATAGGACAGATGTCAGAGGTAGTTTCTTTACTCAGAGAGTAGTAAGGTATGGAATGCTTTGCCTGCAAAGGTAGTAGATTTGTCAACTTTAAGTACATTTAAGTTGTCATTGGACAAGCATATGGATGTACATGGAATAGTGTAGGTTAGATGGGCTTCAGATTAGTATGACAGGTTGGCGCAACATCAAGTTCTATGGTGGGTTCTGCTTGTCACTGGCTCCTAACACTCGCTATGTTGGACACTGGGCACTACTATGTCTTGCTCCATGAGTACCTGCTACCTGCACCCCATGCCAATGTCTATGTTCAACATGTGCCAGCCTCTAAAAACCCTCATGGCTGCAGCATGCTCTCCGCTTGAATGCTGTACCTCAGGAAATACCAGCACTATCTGGGTAATGCTACAGCAAGGACACCCTGCATTCAGGGACATGCATCCAGCTCATCAGCTGGAACAGGCTGCATCTCTGGGCTCCTTTCTTATTGTCATAATGCACACGCTCTGAGCCTCCCTGGATGTTAACAGCATTACTTCCTTTCATTGCCTTGTCTTTTTGTGCTGTTTAACACAAGCACAAAGGAATGAAGCTAGTCAGGGTTGTCAGCAAGCCCCAGCCAAACCAAGGGAGCTAGCCTTTAGTCAGGGATTCTTGGCACAGTGGGTCAAGGGCAACCACTGATACCAGTCCAGCGCTTGCTCAGCGTGGCCAGAGTCAGGGTCCTCTCCACATATGAAATGCTAACCTCTCCAAATGTTAACCAGCTCCCCGCTTGTCTTGATTTTTGCTGCCTTATTGAGGGCTGTTTTCCTCCTGAAATGAGAGAAAGGCAAGTATTATGAGCGATGGTAGTATGTGGCGTAACTATTAAGATTGGTGCAGGTGGGAACTGTCCTGGTCATGTGTGTAAGCATCACAGAGGGCACACAGAGTCAATAGTGTGGGTACTGGGCTGGTTGACAACGAATGAGGAAGATGTTACATGTGATAATGAGAGTGGTACAGCATGAGCCTTGATTGGAGGTGGGTACAGTAGCAGAGATACAATAGTGTGAGCTATCAGAGAGTAGATGGTGATACTTACCCTAGCAAGTGGAGCAGGACATTGATCTTCTTGCTGCAACACCACTCAGTAATCCTCGGGATGGGTGACAGTGTTTTAACATAGATAGCAACCTCAGATGAGGCTGCCATGGTCTGTTGTCGTGGCCTCCATGATTGGTTTGTGGAGAGGAAGGCACCCTATGTGGCCGCCACATTTCCAGCAAAAGCACTAGGACCCTGCTTTTGCGGTGTCCCAAAGACACTGGCAGCAACCATCCTGGGCAATTTCAGACTGACAGTGCTCCTCTGGTCACGTCACAGGCTTTCAAAGTGGGCACAAGGGATTGTGCGGATATCAGCTGAGTGATAAGTTATTCCAGAAATGGCACATGGTAAGATAGGATGGAAATTGGACATGAGAGATATCATAGGAGTGTGGTAGATAATTATTGAGGCAAGAATGGTCAGATACAGAGGGAAAACCCACTAAGCCTCATGGCAACAAACCCTCTGAAAAACTTGGCATAACTCAGAATCAGGTAGAAGTACAGTCCATGGAACCTTGACTAACTGCATACTTGTGGACCAAGAAGGTTATACATGAAGTGTGTATACACGTCAGTAGCTGGAACTGTGCTGAATCATACTGAAAGGGCTATTGTGAGAACAGCTCTTCATTTTGTACTCAAATAGCTAGAAATGCGTCAAGACTTATGCTATTATTTACTATGAAATTGGCACTAAATATGACAAGTTCTTTGGGAAAAACAATAGTGTCTCACTACAATGGGCTCTGATTTCCAAAATCTCTAATTAATATGTATCCATAGAAAAACCATATTGAGTGTCCTTTCTGTGAAGCATGCTTGGTATTGTTATGTTCTTCTCAGTAATGTGATTGAGTCTTGACTGCCCTGAGTTTCAGGGTGATCAGGGTCAGGTGACAAATGAAAGACAAAAGGGAAACAAACAGGTCAAGAGCTGCAAGATCTGTTTTAATTCAAATAAATTTACTTAAAAGCCTGACCAAGGTGCAACAACAATACATTCAAATATTGCTCATTCAGTTCTCAAAATAGCACTCAAAATGTCTTTCTTTAATATTTTTGACGTGAAGAATATGTCATAAATAAACATTATCTGTAACGATACTGAAAGCTTATTTATGTGTTATTCTATTCCCGTGCATTTTGCTCAGTATTTACCCTGTTTATTATTTAGTGTTAAGTATAAAACTTACAGATAAACTTTTCACATTGACAGCAAGAGAGCAATTCATGATTTCTTTTTCCACATTATTGTTTTCAAGTGCAGGATTACACTACAATGCACAAAATGACTTAGGAAACAGCCAAATATTATTTAGATGATTTCTGACAGATGCTTAAATACATAGATGGATGAGATTTTGTCTAGCTCTGACAGTTGGACTCACTGCAGTGTATTGTTTGGCCCAGATTGTATGGCAGTAATGATGGTGGAACTGTCACCATGCCTCTTCATTATTCCCCTGAAAACTAATGGTAACTTCTGGAGTCTCCAAATGTGCAATTAAACAAGACTATATTTCTCTATAGAATATGCAGAGTGATGGTACAGTGTTGAGCATAGCTGCCTTCCATGCAGTTGACCTAGGTTCAATACCCGGCCATTGCAGTGTTACAGGGCGGCAGGGTGGCTCAGTGGTTAGCACTGCTGCCTCACAACACCAGGGTCCCAGGTTTGATTCCAGCCTCGGGTGACTGTCTGTGTGGAGTTTGCACATTCTCCCTGTATCTGTGTGGGTTTCCTCTGGGTGCTGTGGTTTCCTCCCACAGTCCAAAAATGTGCAGATTAGGTAAATTGCCCATAGTGTTAGGTGCATTAGTCAGAGGGAAATGGGTCTAGGTGGGTTACTTTTCGGAGGGTTGGTGTGAACTTGTTGGGCCGAAGGGCCTGTTTTCACACTGTAGGTAATCTAATCGAATCTAAATTCCTGTGAGCAGAGATCAATTCAGAAATTACTGAACTGATGAAATTGGCCCATTTTGCACTGTATTATCACTGTTAAAAGCATCCCAAAAACTATGACTTGTTACTAATTGTGTTATTTTTCCAACACCAGGGAACCTCTTCTAGCCTTGGAAAACCAATGTGATATTTTTCAAAATCAACACTTTTCATCCAATAATAATCCCACGTTTTGTAATGTAATAAAATGTAACATTTATTATGATATTTAAATTTCCAATAGAAGTACGTCAATCTTTATTTTAATCTGTTGTAAAATTTATCAAAAGTGAAAGGTGATCATTGCATTTTACTTCCTGGTTTGCTGTCTGTGAAAATACTTAAATGTGATTAGCTGCTTATCCTGCTTGCTGACATCATTACTGCTGGATAGCAAGAAGCCTCCTTCTGTTCATGCCAAATTCAAATTAACATTAGAAATGAGGAAACGTGTGCCAGAGAGTTAGTGATGAGCAGGATTCGCTGCAAAATCTAGGCCAATAAATATTTATTGTCTGTTTGTTGGGATCATTTCCAAGCTCAAATCCTCTGCTTTTACTTATTTACTCAAATTTCTGCAAAGGTTGCAATGCTTTTGTCTTCTTCAACATGCCTGAGCTGCTGACTTTCTGCTCAGTACTGATGACAATTTTATTGGACTCAGTTTGATCTGTATTTTTTTGGTTTTCATTTTGCTTGTCCAGAGGTTGCACTACTTTATCACACTGTGACCCTCCAGTACGATTCTGTTTCTCCTTTTCCAAGGCTTTCTCCATCTCTGTGTAATAGTCCAAAGCCTTTCGCACAGGGTCAATGATGTGTTGCTGTAAGACACACACATTGCTTTTAATACTGCTGAGAGTTAATTTGTGATAATTCAATACAATGACAAATAAGTGCAAATAACCTTGCCTACTAAAAATAATGTAAGAAGTAATTAGGGCATTCGGTTAGTGTGCACGCCTGTGGGATGCCGTGATCATATAATGGCTAGTGTTCGGCGGCACGGTAGCACAGTGGTTAGCACTGCTGCCTCACAGCGCCAGGGACCTGGGTTCAATTCCCACCTCAGGCGACTGACTGTGTGGAGTTTGCACGTTCTCCCCGTGTCTGCGTGGGTTTCCTCCGGGTGCTCCGGTTTCCTCCCACAGTCCAAAGATGTGCGGGTCAGGTGAATTGGCCATGCTAAATTGCCCGTAGTGTTAGGTAAGGGGTATATGTAGGGGTATGGGTGGGTTGCGCTTCGGCGGGTCGGTGTGGACTTGTTGGGCCGAAGGGCCTGTTTCCACACTGTAAGTAATCTAAGTAATCTAAGTGCGGGCTCTTCTGGCACACAGTGGTAGTATCCCTAGCTCTGAGCCAAGTGGCCTAAGTTCAAGTCCCACCTGCTCCAGGGTGTGTAATAACATCTCTGAACAGGTTGATTATTAAATGTCTACATCCTATTGGCATGGTGCTAAAAGAAAAAGGTATCATTTTAAAACTGAGGAAAATTTAGGTTGGAATCATATGAGCAATACACTCTACTTCTCCCTTAACCAAGTCTCAGCTTTTTAACAGTTTTCTACATCATTAACAGCATTGCTGGTAACAACAGATGGATTTGCAGCAGTTTAAGATGATCGGGGCAGCTTCTCAAGATGCTCTTCTCAACGGCAAATGGAACAGGTCATAAATGCTCGCCTTACTAGTAATCCATGAACAAGTGAAAAAACACAATTTACTAAACTCAAATGTTTTGATAATTCAAATTTTGCCACATGACAATTATCAGGAGTGGGATGTACTGGAGTAGTCAGGAATTCTATGTACATGTTTAAATGTCGCAAGACCTTCTCACTTGAGAACAAATAAGATGGAGAGATGTGCACTCAAGTTGAATATTTTCCTCTGTGAGGTAATACAGGCAATTTTATTATACTACAATGAAGTGAATTGCAACTTAACGTTTCTTTTCTCTTTGGATGCTGGTTATTCCTGGATGCAGTTTCATTACAGAGCACAGCACAGTTGCTGCTTAGCCACTTGAGGGTCAGGAGTCTGACAGATCATCTGTTCTTGATGAATGCTGATCAAAAAGTACACAATCTGACAAGATACAAAATTTAGAACTACTTGTCTGGTACCCGTTATACCTACTTATGGATGTCACAATGGCTCAGTGGTTAGCATTGCTTCCTCACAGCTCCAGGGACCCGGATTCGATTCCACCCTCGGAAGACTGTGTGGATGTTTGCACATTCTTCCTGTGTCTGCATGGGCTTCCTCCAGGTGCTCTGGTTTCCTCCCACAGTCTAAAGATGTACAGGTGAGGTGTATTGGCCATGCTAAATTGCCCGTAGTGTCCAGGATGTAGATTAGCAATGGGAAGTGCAGAGTTCAAGGCATGGGGTGGGTCAGGGTTGGATGTTCTTCAGAGGGTCAGTGTGGACCTGATGGGCCAAATGGCTTGCTTCCACACTTGAGGGAATTCTATATACACTCAAATGTATCTTAATTATCTGTCACATCCATATGTAGTTGATAATGTTTAACTAAATAAATTTCCCTTAGCTTCTCCTGTTCCACAGAAAGTACCCAAACCATTTCAACCTTTTCTCATAGTTATAATTCTCAATTCTTTGTAAATCTTCTAAGTAATCTCTGTAGTATAATTACATCTATCCTATAATACATTGAACATAAAAATGCATAATGCACTAGCTGAAACCTCTTCTGTGTTTCATTTGATTCTGGTAAAGCTTGTTGTCATAATCTAGGCCATGACTAATAAAGGAAACAATCCCACAAGAGTTAATGATGGTGTACTGGCAATGTCACTCAATTAGCAATCCCACAATCTCAGGTAGTTTAGAGCATTCTTTTAAGAAAGGCCCACTGAATTAAGTTCCATTTAGATACTTCACTGACAACTAGTGAGGCCTTTCCCTGGACCAAGGATCCCAGACTAATTACTGATTGAAAGCAACGTATACTCATCAGTACTGCCTGTTAATGCCATTGTATAGGAGAGGTCTAGGATCAGCGCCAATGGCTGAGCGAAGGATAGGTTACTGGATCACTGGGTTTCTGCGTCCATTAATGACGCGCCTGCTCTCCCAGAGTTTCCTTTTCAGGTTCCACGCACGGTGACAGGCAAGCTCACTAACTGTTCAACACCAGCGGTAGCACGATGACATCCCAAATGGGCATTAATCACTCATATTTGGGCCTCACTTGGTAGTGCGTTGGGAGGGATGGAGAAGCCTTGCCACTCTACCTATAGTTGTGATGGAGGCAGGAAGGCAGCAGTAGCCAAATCACCATCCTCCCATCTGATTTATTGCCCTCCCCAACACCAAACCACCATGACAAAGGACACTAAATTTCACCCAATACTGTTACCCTTAGCTCGGTGTGGTGGCACCTGAATAGTAGAGATATACAAAATGGCCAGCACACGCAGGCTTCTTAGTTTTGAGAATTCCTGTGTTTCCTGGCAACCTTTACCTAGCAATGTTCCTTCAAGCAGAGAGTTTCAAAGACTCAAGCCTATGAGAGATAAAATTTCTCTTTAACTCAGTCTTAAATGGGAAACATCTTATTCTTAAACTGTGTCCCATAGCCCTAGTCTCTCCCACAAGGGAAGCATTCTTTTAGCAGCCACCCTGTCAAGTTGACTAAGAGTTAGGAATTAACCTAAAGGAGCTTAAAAAGCAGCTGGGCTTGCAACCTTGTTATACCAGGCAAAGAGATAGATCTTTATGGGTTAAAATGATTAGGGTCCAAATGGAGGCACCGAGACTACTACAGGACTCTCTCCCTGCAGCAAATGTTTCAGGAAGTTGCCATCAATTATGGAAGTCTGACTAGTACCTTTGCCATAGGGATTCAGGGAAGTGGCTGCAACATGGGGGGCAAAGAGGTAATTCAGTATTTCCTGGTTACTAAGCCCCATGTCTTTTCAAACACGTTGATATGTTTTCTCTAAGTGGAATATACACTCTAACTTTCTTATGATGAATGGCCATTGGTAAACCTGGTGGGAGCAGGAAATGATTAAGTTGAAAAGGGATTCAGTGGTAGTTTCCATTTTTCATTATGTCTCTATCATAGCCTCAGGTCTCCAAAGGGGATCTCCAGCTAGTAAACCAGAGACAAGGGAGGAGATGACAGCATGTGTCACTGAACTAGCAATTCAATGGTCCAGTCTAATGCTCTGGAAACATCAGTTTTCATTTTATCATGGTAATTAATTCAATTCATAAATCTGAAATATAAAGTTAGTCTCAGTAGTAATGCCATGAAACTGCCATTGACTGCCAAAATCAGTTAACTCACAACCCTCAGGGAACGAAAGCTGCCATTTTTATCCATTCTGTCTTACATGTGACACCAGACCTACAGCAATGTGGCTGGCTCTTAATGTCTTCTGAAAAGGCTTAGCAATCCATGCAGTTCAAGGACAATTAGGGATGGTAACAAAATGCTGGTCTTGCCAATGGTGCCCAAATTCTATGTAAAAGAAAATAATCTTTGAAAGATAATTTTGGTTGCATTCTAACAAGATAGAATATCCATTCCACTTGGAACAAACATATCAACATGTTTGACCTGGCACATCAGAGCTTGGCAAACATAAGGCAATTATTTCAAGAAGGAGGGAGGAGAGAAACAGTAATACAGAACATTCGACTGAACATAAAAGTGGGGAAAATGCTAATGACAAGATGGGCTAAATGGCCTACCACTGCTCCCTTTTCTTATGGTTCTATGGTCACCTTGATATTGGATTATATTACAATTTATCATTTGAGTTTTTAAAGCAGAAACTGAATTTTGAATACATGTATTGTGGCTATTACACCTGTGGAACCTTCTTCTCTGCATGACCAATTTGGTGAAAAATGCAAATTCCTGCCACTGAGAAGAAGTGGCTGTGGACAAGTCACATGACATGGCAATGCCTGCTTGGAAAAGATAGTTAGAAGGACTCACCTCCAAACTGGGGAATAGATTGGCGAGTTCAATAAACAATGGCAGCAACACAAAGCGGATGAAACCCGTTTGGGAAGATGGCTTTGTCACCTTGTCCCTGTCCATGAATGGGGACACTGGTAACCCTTCTAGCTTCTCCATGTCACTCTATAAGAAATATTTGAACATGTCCATAAGATCAGAATGCAGAATTGCTAGTGTTTCAAATGATGTGTATTTAATGGTTCCCATAGACAGCACCAAATGCACTTACTGCAGAGGTAGAGAACACACAATGAGACCAAACCAGCAGTACAGTCATTGAGTCAGAGGGACATAGAGTCATACAGCACAGAAACAAAGACTTCAGTCCAGGGTACAATTGCATTTCTCCAACCAGCCTGGATGCTCTACAAACCCTCATAGTGACAAATCGATATGGGTCTTCATCTCTCTGAAAGAAACCTAATCATATATCTTAAAAGAACTCAAATCCAGAGCACCTTTTTTTTACACATTTAATGTTAACAGTGAGAGGAGGAAATGATGGTCCCAATTTTCAATTAAGTAATCCAGTGGCAAAAAGAAAAGGAATATCTTGGAATGGAGAATAAAAAATGAGCTGAGAGCAAAAATGTACTGCTGAATCTGAACCCGCCCTGTTCCTGCCAAACTGGGTTAATTTCAAACAGGGACCAGATATATATCCATTAAATTTAATAGTAAAATTTCTTCGGCAGAAGTCACAAATCCATAAGCATTTCTGTTCTGTTAAGCCGATAAATAATAGAATGTAAAGTGGGAAATTTGGTATTAATTCACTCACAGGATGTGGGCACCTCTGGCTAGGCCATCATTGATTGCCCATCCCTAATTGACCAGAGGGAAGATGAGAATCAACTATATTGCTGTGGGTCTGGAGTCACATATAGGCCAGACCAGGTAAGGATGGCAGATTTCCTTTCCTAACGAGTATTAGTGAACCAGATGGATTTTTCTCCCCCTGACAATCAACAATAGTTTTGTGGTCAATACCAAATTCCAGTTTTTTTATCGAATTCAAATTCCACCATCTGCCATGGCAGGATTTGAACCTTGGCCCCCAGAATGTTAGCTGAGTTTCTGGATTAATATCATAGCAATAATACCACTAGACCATTAAGTACCCATTGAACGCTCCTTTACAGAACCGACCCAAATTACAGAAAACAATTTTAACTCCTAATTTTATCTGTTTGTAGGATGGCTCCATTATTGATGGATGTCAGTTTTCAAGCTAATTATTTTAAAACTAACTATTGGAATTTATATATGACCAATTACTGGAATTAATCACCAGCTGAATGAGTTAAATCAGTTCCGATAAATTGTTTCTTGTGGCAAGGTCAGGATAAACAGTGAGAAAAGCAATAACAATCTCTAAACTGTCCATCCTTGCTGCTAAATGCTTCAGACAACTGTTAGGGTAGTGCCTGTAAATAGAAACCTAATAGAGACAGTATATATCAAACAAGGTAGCCATTTTCTAATTTCCAATCAAAAACAAATTTAAAAATTTCTTTGCATTGAATGTAGCGATATAATACTAAAAGCTACTAAATTACATGAAAATTAAGGATTTAAAAATACTTTAAAATTCCAAAGTATTGTGACAGAACTCAACAGAGACTTTCGCTGATGTGGATTATAATGCTGAATCTGCACACCATAATATTTAGATGTACAATTCTTCAAAACCACTTGTTCTTTTTTATAATTAAATTTCCCATGGGAATCCCAAATCCACAATTACCTCTTTTTTGGATCTAGCTCAACCTTATGTTTTCAACAGAAAAATTATGAACAACATGAAGTTTCTAACTGTATTTCTGACAACATTAATTACATAAGGGTCTGGAATTTTACAGTTAAGAATTCTGTTGGGCTCCTTAGGGGGCACAACTCTTGTGACATTTTAATTTTTTCTTAGTTCTAATCTAAAACTTCTTTTAAGTGCCACTCCAGCACCAGAGTGAGAGTTGATCCACAATAGTTTGTTTCTTTATGCTTAGAACATTGACAGATCTGGTCTACAAAGCTTCTTTCTTACGTATTCAACTGGCAAAGAACTATCTTCTGCTACTGTTATCTGAAGAAGTCAGAATCCTTGAAGACACCATCTGGTTTCCTCACAGAATTGCTAATATCCACTCAATTTTGAGTAAGAGTATTCTGAACATCCTACAATTTCTACAAAAGGGTACACGGCAAATGTCAGTATCTATTCACCACTCCGTTCCCATTGTAATCCATTGCACCAATATCCTTAACAAAATGGTTCTATTGTATTTAATGTTTTCAGGTTACCTGATTGAAAAACTCCTGCAATAAGCAATCCAGCCAAGGTTCAGCTACATCCAAAGGTCGAGCTTCATTGGAAATGTCGCTTACTTTTATAATAATCATTGTAAGCTGTAAGCAAATAGCAATAAAAAGAGTCTGAACTTACTTTGTTCAAAGCAACCAGGTAGAAATGTTGAGGCTACTTTATTTTCTCAGGCTATTTGGTCACAGCTGTGAGACTCTTAAAAATATGCGAGCATTTTTACAAATGGAAACAGACAAACATGTAGCCAACTGAATCTCTGGACACCAACATAATTCTATGTCCTTCATGTTCTATTGTCTTAAATAACTGAAATGGTCAAATTATGAATTTAAAAGTTATCATTTTAATTTTACATATGGGATGACACAGTGGCTCAATGGTGAGCACTGCTGCCTTACAGTGCCAGGGACCCGGGTTTAATTTCAGCTTTGGGTGACAGTCTGTATAGAGTTTGCACATTCTCTCCATGTCGGCATGGGTTTCCTCCGGTTTTCTCCCACAGCCCAAAGATGTGTAGGTTAGGTGGATTGGCCAGACTAAGTTCCCCATTGTGTCCATGAATTTGCAGGCTAGGTGGGTTTGCCATGTGAAATGCAGCTTTATGGGGATAGAGTAGGGGTGTGGGTCTGGTGGGACGCTCTTCAGAGGGGTGGTGTGGACTCAATGGGCTAAATGACCTGCTTCCACACTGTAGGGATTCTATGATTCTATGAAAAAATATGTACACTGGTTTCATTTTATTTATTTAGGAACTGTGAACATTAAATTAGCATTTATTGTTTATATTGGACAGAAAAGACTGTATGCTTGATTCAGGAGCTGACAATATCCATATACATTCCAAACTCATAAACTCAATGAGTTACAAGGGCGAGGGCTGCAAGCACATACAAACACTACCATGTGCAAGTTCCCTCTGAGCCACCCACCACCTTGACTTAGAAATATATCACTGTTCCTTCATTGTTGCTGGGTCGGACTTCAGGAATTTCCTCCTTAACAGTACTGTTAAGGTGTATCTATACCACATCAATACCAGTGGTTCAAGAAGGCAGCTTACCGCCACCTTCTCAAGGTCAATTAGGAATAGGCAATACATGGTGGCACAGCCAGTGATGCCCACATCTCATGAAACAATATACAAAAATCCAAAAGCAGAGAAGAAGACATGTCCAAACTGAAATATTGAAAAAAGAACATTAAAGAAAGAGATGAGTCATGTCATAGAGTCATAGAGATGTGCAGCACGGAAACAAATCCTTTGGTCCAACTCATCCATGCCGACCAGATATCCCAACCTAATCTAGTCCCATTTGCCAGTACTTGCCAGCCCTCTTATCCTTTCTTGTTCATATACCCATCCAGATGCCTCTTAAATGTTGTAATTGTATCAGCCTCCACCACTTCCTCTGGCAGCTCATTCCATACACACACCACCCTCTAAGTGAAAACATTTCCATTAGGTCCCTTTTAAATTTTTCCCTTCTCACCCTAAACCTATGTCCTCTAGTTCTGAACTTCCCCACCCCAGGGAAAAACCTTTGTCTAAGAAGTTTGATTGGAGAAGGAACCTGAGACACTACACGCGTAGTGTCTCCCACCCTCCCTCCTCCTCTATCCTAAAAAAAAATGGCCTTACTTCCACTCCTATGTCTGATGGCCTTATGGGAAAGGGAGGAAGCAGGCAGTGCAAGGATCCCCTGTGGTCGTTCCCCTCAACAATAAGTATACCGCTTTGGATAATGTTGGGGGGGACGGCCTAGCAGGGGTAAGCTGCAGTGACCAGGTCTCTGGCACGAGGTCCAGCTCTAAGGCCCAGAAGGGAAAGCAGGAGAGGAGGAAAGCGCTAGTTATAGGAGACTCTATAATTGGAGGGACAGACAGGTGGTTCTGTGGACACGGGCGAGACTCTCGGATGGTTTGTTGCCTCCTGGGTGCCAGGGTCCGAGACGTCTCGGACCGTGTCTTCAGAATCCTTAAGGCGGAGGATGTGCAACCAGAAGTCGTGGTGCACATTGGCACCAACGACATAGGTAGGAAGAGGGGTGGGGAGGTCATTCAGGAGCTCAGGGAGTTAGGCTGGAAGCTAAAAGCTAGGATGGATAGAGTCGTCTTCTCTGGGTTGTTGCCGATGCCACGTGACAGTGAGGCAAGGAATAGGGAGAGTGCAGTTGAACACGTGGCTGCAAGGATGGTGTAGGAGGGAGGGCTTCAGGTATTTGGATAATTGGACTGCATTCTGGGGAAGGTGGGACCTGTACAAGCAGGACAGGTTGCACCTGAACCAGAAGGGCACCAATATCCTGGGAGGTAGGTTTGCTAACACTCTTCGGGGTGGTTTAAACTAATTTGGCAGGGGGTTGGGATCCGGACTTGTAGTCCAGCAAGTAGGTTAGCTGTTTGTCAGGATGTCCAAGAATGTAGGGAGGCTGTGGAGAAGGTAGCACTGACAGGGAATACTTGCGGACACAGATGGGCTCATGTGTGTATACTTCAACGCAAGGAGTATCAGAAATAAGGTGGGTGAACCTAAGGCGTGGATCAATACTTGGGACTACGATGTTGTGGCCATCACGGAAACACGGACAGAAGAGGGACAGGAATGGTTGTTGGAGGTTCCTGGTTACAGATGTTTCAGTATGATTGGGGGGGTGGTAAAAAAGGAGAGGGGGTGGCGTTGCTAATTAGAAATGATATAACGGCTGCAGAAAGGCAGTTCGAGGGGGATCTGCCTTTGGAGGTAGTATGGGCTGAAGTCAGAAATAGGAAAGGAGCAGTCACCTTGTTGGGTGTTTACTGTAGGCCCCCCAATAGCAGCAGAGATGTGGAGAAACAGATTGGGAAACAGATTTTGGAAAGATGCAGAAGCCACAGGGTAGTAGTCAGGGGCGATTTCAACTTCCCAAATATTGATTGAAAGCTCTTTAGATCAAGTAGATTGGACTGGGTAGTGTTTATGCAGTGTGTCCAGAAAGCTTTTCTAACTCAGTATGTAGATTGTCCGACCAGAGGGGAGGCCATATTGGATTTGGTACTTGGTAATGAACCGGGACAAGTGATGGCTTGTTAGTGGGTGAGCAGTTTGGTGATGGTGACCACAATTCTGTGACTTTCACCTTGGTTATGGAGAGAGATAGGTGCGTGCAACAGAGTAGATTTTACAATTGGGGGAAGGGTAAATACGATGCTGCAAGACAGGATCTGAGGAGCATAAATTGGGAGCATAGGCTGTCAGGGAAGGATGTCATTGAAATGTGGAACTTTTTCAAGGAACAGATACAACGTGTCCTTGAGATGTATATATCTGTCAGGCAGGAAAGAGATGGTCGTGTGAGGGAACCTTGGTTGACGAGGGAGGTTGAATGTCTAGTAAAGAGGAAGAAGGAGGCTTACATAAGGTTTTTTTAGATTAGATTACTTACAGTGTGGAAACAGGCCCTTCGGCCCAACAAGTCCACACCGACCCGCCGAAGCGCAACCCACCCATACACCTACATCTACCCCTTACCTAACACTACGGGCAATTTTAGCATGGCCAATTCACCTGACCCGCACATCTTTGGACTGTGGGAGGAAACCGGAGCACCCGGAGGAAACCCACGCAGACACGGGGAGAATGTGCAAACTCCACACAGTCAGTCGCCTGAGGTGGGAATTGAACCCAGGTCTCTGGCGCTGTGAGGCAGCAGTGCTAACCACTGTGCCACCGTGCTGCCCACAAACGTTGAGGAAACAAGGTTCAGACAGAGCGTTGGAGGGATACAGAATAGCCAGGAGGGAGCTGAAGAAAGGGATTAGGAGAGCTCAGAAAGGGCATGAAAAATCTTTGGTGGGTAGGATCAAGGATAACCCCAAGGCCTTTTATGCGTATGTGAGAAACATGGGAATGACGGAAACAAGGGTAGGTCCGATCAAGGACAGTAGTGGGAGACTGTGTATTGAGTCAGAAGAGATAGGAGAGGTCTTGAATGAGTATTTTTCTTCAGTATTTCCAAATTAGAGGGACCGTACTGTTGAAGAGGAGAGTATGAAATGAACTAGTAAGCTAGAGGAGATACTTGTTAGGAAGGAAGATGTGTTGGGCATTTTGGAAAACTTGAGAATAGACAAGTCCCCTGGGCCTGATGGGATATATCCTCGGATTATGTGGGAAGCAAGAGAGGAAATTGCAGAACCGTTGGCAATGATCTTTTCATCTTCACTGTCAATGGGGGTGGTGCCAGGGTACTGGAGAGTGACGAATGTTGTGCCCCTGTTCAAAAAAGGGAATAGGGATAACCCCGGGAATTACAGGCCAGTTAGTCTTACTTCGGTGGTAGACAAAGTAATGGAAAGGGTACTGAGGGATAGGATTTATGAGTATCTGGAAAGACCCTGCTTGATTAGGGACAGCCAGCACTGATTTGTGAGGGGTAAGTCTTGCCTTACAAGTCTGATTGAATTCTTTGAGGAGGTGACCAAGCATGTGGATGAGGGTAGAGCAGTGGGTGTAGTGTACATGGATTTTATTAAGGCATTTGATAAGGTTCCCTATGGTAGGCTTATGCGGAAAGTCAGGAGGCATGGGATAGTGGGAAGTTTGGCCAGTTGGATAGAGAACTGGCTAACCGGTCAAAGTCAGAGAGTGGTGGTACATGGTAAATATTCAGCCTGGAGCCCAGTTACAAGTTCCGCAGGGATCAGTTCTGATTCCTCTGCTGTTTGTAATTTTTATTAATGACTTGGAAGAGGGAGTTGAAGGGTGGGTCAGTAAATTTGCAGACGATACGAAGCTTGGTGGAGTTGTGGATAGTGAGGAGGGCTGTTGTCAGCTGCAAAGGGACTTAGATATGATGCAGAGCTGGGCTGAGGAGTGGCAGATGGAGTTCAACCCTATCAAGTGTGAGGTTGTTCATTTTGGAAGGACAAATAAGAATGCGGAATACAGGATTAATGGTAGGGTCCTTAGTAAGGTGGAGGAGCAGAGGGATCTTGGGGTCTATGTTCATAGATCTTTGAAAGTTGCCACTCAGGTGGATAGAGCTTGTAAGAAGGCCTATGGTATATTAGCGTTCATTAGCAGAGGGATTGAATTCAAGAGTCGTGTGGTGATGTTGCAGCTGTATAGGACCTTGGTAAGGTACAGTTCTGGTCGCCTCATTTTAGGAAAGATGTGGAAGCTTTGGAGAGGCTGCAGAGGAGATTTACCAGGATGTTGCCTGGAATAAAGAATAGGTCGTACAAGGATAGTTTGAGAGTGCTAGGCCTTTTCTCATTGGGACGGCGAAGGATGAGGGGTGACTTGATAGAGGTTTATAAGATGATCAGGGGAATAGATAGAGTAGACAGTCAGAGACTTTTTCCCCGGGTACAACAGAGTGTTACAAGGGGACGTAAATTTAAGGCGAAGGGTGGAAGGTATAGGGGCGATGTCAGGGGTAGGTTCTTTACCCAGAGAGTGGTGGGGGCATGGAATGCGCTGCCTGTGGGAGTGGCAGAGTAAGCATCATTGGTGACCTTTAAGCGGCAATTGGATAGGTACATGGATAGGCGCTTAAGCTAGGACAAATGTTCGGCACAACATTGTGGGCCGAAGGGCCTCTTCTGTGCTGTACTGTTCTATGTTCCATGTTCTGTGTTCTGTGTTCTGTGTTCTGTGTCTATTTAGGAGAAAGTGAGGACTGCGGATGCTGGAGATCAGAGCTGAAAATGTGTTGCTGGAAAAGCGCAGCAGGTCAGCCTGAAGAAGGACTCATGCCCGAAACATCGATTCTCCTGCTCCTTGGATGCTGCCTGACTTGCTGCACTTTTCCAGCAACACATTTTCAGCTCTATGTCTATTTATCCTATCCATGCTCCTCATGATTTTATTAAATCTCTATAAGGACAACCGTCAGCCTCCAATGCTGCAGGGAAAACAACCCTAGCCTATTCAGCTTCTCCTTTATAGCTCAAATCCTCCAAGCCTGGCAACATCTTTATAAATCTTTTCTGAACCCTTTCAAGTTTCACAACATCCTTGCAATGCTTGAATCACAACTCTCCCGTCCAAAGTCCCTGTATCCTGGAAGAATCATGTTAATTAACTGAGAAATAACTAGAAAGAAAACATTTCCCATGTACCTACAATAATTTCTCTCCATCTTAGTTATCTTTAATGAATTACAGCAATTTTCACTCTTCTCATTTCATCATTTCCCCAACCCCAAACCAGGGCATAATTTGAAATGGGCAATGTCAATATTGTGCTATATTTTCACACTAATGAAATTTAAATGAGGAAGAGATGCAGAACAAATGGCTGAATGAATGTGCCCATTTCATCGAAGAAGCCAGTCAATGATGCCTATTTTTTCTCCTATTTGGTGCACATACGCATGAGACAGAAGACTTGAAAAGAAAACAAACATAGAGTATGATTTGGAGACTGGTGTTTGACTGGGGTGTACCAAGTTGAAAATCACACCACAACAGGTTACAGTCCAACAGGTTTAATTGGAAGCACTAGCTTTCAGAGTGCTGCTCCTTCATCAGGTGGTTGTGACAATCACCTGATGAAGGAACAATGCTCGGAAAGCTTGTGCTTCCAATTAAACCTGTTGGACTATAACCTGGTGTTGTGTGAGTTTTAACTAATGACTTAGAGTCTGTCATCTTTTTGGCAACTTTTTCATATAGCAATATTTTATTCCATGAATAGGTAAAGTTCATCAGTTATTTTGGGAACAGTGGATGGATGTAAAATTGATAAATTAAAAATAATGTGAATATGAGGGTATTGCCAAGAACGCTCATCAATCTTTAGGATATATATTGAACACAGCTGAATAGGAACTAAGGCACATTATTGTGACATTGTGCAGCTCATTTGTGAAGTTATATTTAGAATAATTCATGAATGCTTGAGTGCCCTAACTTCAAATGGGCCTTGATATATTGGAGAAAGCCAAATTAACTCCAAATCTCTGCAGCACTCAGTTATGAAGAGTCGAACTTGGAAGTTAAGTGATTTTCTTCAGAGCAACATAGCTGAAGATGGGGCATGATCTAAATCTTGAACATAATTTGAGACATGTATAAACTAGATAGAAGGCTAGCGCAGATACAAGTCAACAAGCTATAGATGCAGCCTTCCTAAAACTGCCCTTATCATCATAAATAAATGTTTAAGAGAAACCTATTTGACTTGGACTAAGATGCTTGAGAGGAACATTTTAAGTAGTCTCAAGTTAGATTAAGATTTAAAGGCTTTGCCTCTCTCCAATCAGAAGATACATGAACTGTTCCTTAGGACAACAATTTAAAATTGTGTCACTTCACTTAATTGATTCCTACTGACCATTTGTCCAATGGTACATAACTGGAGTAAGCCTTCCTCTTAAGAATCAGATAAAATGTTAACTCAACATATATGAGGAGAAAGTGAGGTCTGCAGATGCTGGAGATCAGAACTGAAAATGTGTTGCTGGAAAAGCGCAGCAGGTCAGGCAGCATCCAAGGAACAGGAAATTCAACGTTTCGGGCATAAGCCCTTCATCAGGAAAGGGTTGATTCCTGCTGAAGGGCTTATGCCCGAAACGTCGAATTCCCTGTTCCTTGGATGCTGCTGACCTGCTGCGCTTTTCCAGCAACACATTTTCAACTCAACATATATAGCAACATTTAATCAATTGAATACCCAGTAGATAAATGTAACATGCATGTAACCTCAGAGAACTTCACTGGAGGAGAATGTGGGACACCTGGAAATGTTGTGCAGCCAGTAATTAATGAAGGTTTTGCAAACCTGGGTTAATTAGTAGTGTAATGGAGGGCTCAAGTAAGATCTCACATAACAGCTTCCAGTGGAAGTTTCAGAAAGAGGCATGCAAAGAAAGGTCCAGGGAATTGGAAGGATGAACATTCAAAGGAAGAGAATGCCTGCTCAATGTTCATTGGAGGAAACCTGAAAGAAGCCGTGGAGAGGAATATGACAGTGTCATGGTATGCTAGATCTCTCATGTTTCAGCAGTGCCAACTGAGAACAGGTTATGGCAGTCACTGTCTATTCTTTTTTGACACCAACATAGTGTTCCACCTCATTAATCAAGAGCTATACAAGTCAACCTTCAGACTGCACTGTGATTCAGGAGTTCACTCATTCTATAGCTAACAAACCCCTGGATGTACATATCTGGAATGAACTCCTTCCTCCAATTCAACAGTATGCTATTAATATTTCTATTATATCTATTGCAAGATAACTGGGCAAAATTTTCAAATGCTTATTTGAATCTCAGGTGCTCAGTATTGCTGCAGGAGAAATTTGTACACTTTGCTAATGAAAGATAGGGAAACACAAGGAGACATACAAGACAACACAGAGCTACCCATACCACCCTATGAGGAATAAGGCCATAATGTTGCTGGGGAAATATTCCATTTAACTGTGGGAGAAGTGTGATCACTGAGACATTGCAAATTGTAGACGAAACCAACAACATGACATCCCTGTGAAGCAGCAGACAGTCAAGTACTTCCTCATCATTTACTATCTCTTTCATCTCAAGGGGTCAGGAACATCTTTGTTTAATCCTCCTCTCCTACATATTCACCGCACAGGATAGAGGAAAATCAAGATGAGTAGGTGAGAATATAAGAACATGAGAAATAGGAACAGGTTAAGAAATAACAGCAATCAATATAGTCGCCCAAGCCTCCTGTGCCATTCAATATGATCATGGCTAATCTTCTGCCTCAACTTTACTTTCCCACTCTCCACATACCTGTTGAATCTACATGTTATCACAGCCTTAAAAATATTAACTGATAGACCATTGTAACATGCATGATCTTTTTTGTAATCCATTCGTTGGATGTGGATATTACTGGCTGGCCGGCAATTATTGTCCATTATTAGTTGCCCTTAAGAAGGCAGTGGCGAGCTGCCTCTTGAATCACTGCAACCCACAATGTCATTAGAAAGGGAATTCCATGATTATGATCCAATAAAAGTGAAGTCACTTTCAAGAAAGGGTGTAAGTGGCTTGAAGAGGAACTTGCATGTGGTAGTGTTCCCATATATCTGCTACATTTTTCATTCTAGATGGAAATGGTCGTGGATTTGGAAGGTGCCACCTAAGGATCTTTGGTAAGTGTCTGCAGTGCACCTTGTAAATGGCACACTGCTGTTACAGAGGCCTAATAGTGAATGCTTGTGGAAGTGGTGTCAATTAAATCGGCCACTTTGTCCTGGGTGGTGTCAAGCTTCTTGAGTTTTGTTGGAACTACACCCATCCAGATAGATGGGGAATATTCAATCACACTCCTGACTTGTGTCTTGTAGGTGGTGGACAGGCGTTGGAGAGTCAGGAAGTGAGTCACTCATTGCAGTATTCTTCACCTCTTGTGGCTGTTGTGTCTGTGTGCTGAGTTTCAGTTTTATCCTGACAATTCCCTTCAGGATTTTGTATGTTTCATAAGAGTTCACAGAATGTCAACCCAATTTACTCACCATAACATCGTAGGCCAAGATCTCAATCTATAGAATTAATCTATTGATCTTTCACAGTACTACCTCCAATGCAATATGGATTAAATATTTCCTTAAGTATAGAAACTAAAGCTTACATCATATTCTGTGTGTGATTTCACCAAGTCCCTATTTGTATCAAAACATCTTTACTCCTGTATACCAATCCTCCTTCAATAAAGGCCAATTTGCCATTGACTTCCTAATTTCACAAATTTTCCATGGTAGAGAGAGTGGCACTGAATGTGGCACCACAAAGACTCCAGACACAGGGATCAGAGATCATATAAGAACTAAAAGCCAAGAGAATGGACGATGTTTTTTACTGAGTTCTCCCTTCAGTGCCCAGATCCAGCTGTGTGGCTGGTTGTGAATATGTTCCAGCTGTATCATGGAACGGCTGTTTAACTTAAACATTTTCAAGGACAAATGAATTTTGCTTACAAGTTATGTGTATTTGCCCAGAAAGTTGGAAAAATTATATTGTGAGAAATGAGTTTCTGAGAGGAACCTCAATTTAGTTAAAGCAAAGGCAGAGAATCCTCATGTACTAAAAGTATATGTTTTCATACATCTCTGAAAGCCTGGATAAAATAGAGAAATACATATTGCTAAATGTTTACTAATGAAACTTCACTTTTCTTGCCCCATATTTTGATTAATAGCTTTTCTAATTCATTTGCACTTGAGGAGATCGCTTCATTTAAATAAGCTTTACACATGATTCCTGATGAAGGGCTTGTGCCCGAAACGTCAAATTTCCTGTTACTTGGATGCTGCCTGACCTGCTGCGCTTTAACTAGCAACACATTTTAAGCTTTACACATACCCTGTTTACAGATTAGCAGTGTTCCAGTTTCTAATTGTCCACATTACATGCAAGGGTAACAGGCTCTATTTTGAGCTCAGACTTCCACCCCTGAATAATACATATAACAAAACTATAGTGTTATCCACACCAATGTCTCATTCATTTAGGTTGTACAGCAAACTAAATGACTGTGAGGCAGTGACTCTAAGAGTGTGCCTGAAATAACTTGGTACTCACGATGTCCTTGTGGTTTTTGTTGTTAAAATCAAACACTGACACAATGGATCTGAACTGATTCAGAATCTCATTATGACGAGTCATGTCTGTGGCAAGAACACACCTAATGGAAGATAAAATTGACATTAGTTCAAGAGTCTGCAGAGGTGTTCCACCTCGTCCTTACACATAGGTACCTATTTCCGAATGCAGAGAGGAATTTCACCCATCAGCAACATCAAGTGTGCTACATTTGATCTTCTGACATGATAGGAAGAGACAACGTTTCTCCACTGCCAACCCAGAAACCCAACAGATTGCACAGAGTATTAAAAATTACTTTTTCATTTAGATATGTACAGATAGGAGTTACTATTTGTTTAGATTATTTTTTCATTCAAGCCATGTTGTTTTTGTCATGACATTAATAAATATGGACTAATGATTTTTAAAGTCCTTCACCTTATTTTAGTAACTGGTTACTTTCATGGACTGAAGTCACTTTTAAAAAGGAAAAACACTGACATAATATATCCAGGGTGGGTATTTGATCACACAGGTTAGCCAAGCTTCAGGAAATCAATGTGAAATAAACAAAATCATCTTGAACTGTAACTAACATTTTCTTAACAGACATTAAAAAGTAGTGTACCCTGCCAGGCATGGAAAGGCTCTCATTTCCCCTTTTTAATTCACATTTCTATAGCGAGTTTCACATATTGGAGATGAAAGACATAATCCGCATTATCAAACTTTTAAATAGTGAACTCAGCTGCTACAATACGTAAACCAGCTTATATTTCAGCCAATTGCTTGTGGCTGACCAGGGGTGATGGATTTGTGACTGCAAAACTGGAGGAAGCTCTCTCTTTCTCAGCCACTCAAAAATTAAAAGTGCTTGATAATGGAAATGATTAAAAAGAGACATCAGAACCACTCCCCATCTCCCCACAACTGCGATCTCACCCCCACTCCCCCACACCACCGCTCTCACCCCCCTCCCCTCATCTCAAACAACAACTGAAATATCGGTTTCTGTTGAGGATCCAAGACATCAATTAAACAGCTTTGATCACAAATTAAAAATCTGGATTAGTGGTGCTAGAAGAACACAGCAGTTCAGGCAGCATCCAAGGAGCAGTAAAATCGACTTTTCGGGCAAAAGCCCTTCATAAGGAATACAGGCAGAGTTACCTTGTGCCACGTAGGGCACTGGATGACATCCTGCCCCTACAATATTCACAAGGACTTTTCCCCCACTGCTCTCTATAGTAAAGAGTTCCAAAGACTCAGAACACTCTGGGTAGAAGAAATTTCTCCTCATCTCAAGTCTTAAATTGGCATCCCTTCATTTGGAGATGATGTCTTGTGATCCTAGACTCTCCCATGTGGGGAGTCAAAACATATGGCGCTGGAAAAACACAGTCGTCACACCTTTTGGCTCTGATCTCCAGCATCTGCAGTCCTCACTTTCTCCTCTCCCATGAGGGGAAACAGCCTCTCAGCATTTGTCTTAATACTCCTGTATTTTTCAGTGAGATTGATCCTCTCCACCCTTCAGGCACTCTGCCTGTATTCCTGATGAAGGGCTTTTGCTCGAAACGTCGATTTTACTGCTCCTCGGATGCTGCCTGAACTGCTGTGCTCTTCCAGCACCACTAATCCAGAATCTGGTTTCCAGCATGTGCAGTCATTGTTTTTACCACAAATTAAATATTTCTATGCAAAAGACATCCTAAGTTTTTTTAACTGTATTTTTTTCCATCTTCCTTTGCAGTGGATTCTATCTTTTTTTAATTTTTTCATGACTATGTGTATGCATCATTGATAAGGTTCCCCATGATAAGCTCATTCATAAAGTCAGAAAATATGAGATACAGGGAGATTGGCTATCTGGATTCAGAATTGGTTGGCTGACGGAAGGCAGAGAATGGTTGTAGATGGAAAGTATTCTGCCTGGAGGTCAGTGTCCTGTGAGGTCCCGCAGAGCTCTGTTCTTGGGCCTCTGCTCTTTGTAGTTTTTATAAATGACTTGAATGAGAAGGCTGAGGGGAGGGTTAGTAAATTTGCAGACGACACAAAGGTTGGAGGTGCTGTCGATAGTATTGAGGGCTATTGCAGGCTTCAGCGCGACATAGACAGGATGCAGAGCTGGGCTGAGAAATGGCAGATGGAGTTCAACCTGGATAAATGTGAAGTGATGCATTTTGGAAGGTCGAACTTGAATGCTGAATATAGGATTAAGACAGGATTCTTGACAATGTGGAGGAACAGACGGATCTTGGTGTGCAAATACATCGATCCCTCAAAGTTGCCACCCAAGTGGATAGGTTTGTTAAGAAAGCATATGGTGTTTTGCCTTTCATTAACAGGGGGATCGAGTTTAAGAGCCACAAGGTTTGTTACAGCTCTACAAGTCCCTGGTGAGACCACACTTGGAATATTGTGTCCAGTTCTGGTCGCCCTACTATAGGAAAGCTACAGAGGCTTTGGAGAGGATGCAAAGAAGGTTTACCAGGACGCTGCCTGGACTGGAGGGCTTGTCTTATGAAGAGAGGTTGAATAAACTTGGACTTTTCTCTCTGGAGAGAAGGAGGAAGAGAGGAGATCTGATCGAGGTCTACAAGATAATGAGAGGAATGGATGGAGTCAATAGCCAAAGACCTTTCCCGAGGGCAGGATTGACTGGTACAAAGGTTCGTAAATTTTAAAATATTAGGAGAAAGGTATTGAGGGGACGTCAAAAGAAGGTTCTTTATGCAGGGAGTTGTGAATGCATGGAATGTGTTGCCAGCAGTGGTGGTGGAAGCAGAGTCATTAGGAACATCTAAGCGACTGCTGGACATGCACATGGATAGCAGTGAGTTGAGGGATGCATATGTTAAATTATTTTATTTTACATTAGGATTAACCCTCTGCACAACATTGAGGGCCGAAGGGCCTGTTCTGTGCTGTACTTTTCTATGTTCTAAGAAATCCTTGTAATTGGCTCCATACTGATGCAGTGGGCATTGTTACATTTTTAGTAAAGACAGGTAAAGTCTCATACTAAAAATGAATTTTTAATTTTGTTTTGGCAATTAAAGAGATTAAATTGAGGGAGCTGGATCCCCCCCTCCTCACTGCTCATAACAGTTATAAGGCAATAATGATTCAATTGCCTTATAGCTGTTATGAGCAGTGAGGAAAGGGGAACCAGACCCCTCATTTCATTCTCTTAATTGGCCAAAACAAACTAAAAATTATTTTTTAGCATGAGGCTTTACCTGTCTTTACTAAAAATGTAACAATGCCCATTGCATCAGTATAGAGCCAATTACAAGACTTCAATCATTGGGCAATAATGAATTTTTTTTCTAAATTTGAAGTGATTTAGCTGCTTTTGTGCAACACTTAGAATTTTGCAGCATCTCTGCAGTCTCTTTTCTGTTTTCCTTCAACATTGCTCAAGACAGATTACTAAGTATTTCCATCAAGCAGCACTCACTCTATCTGAAAGTATTAGACATCCAAATTTGATGACAACACAATAAACAGCAGAGAATAAATGAGGCAAAATATCAATACTACATATGCAATTGGGCTGACATACTGCATTTGAAAATCAAATTTCAACCAACAACGTTAACAAGTAAGATGAAAGATGTGGAATAGAGAACTGCAATGAATATAACCGAATTACAGGCTTTGAGAGGATCTGGGAATCATAATATACACATCAATGTCCAGCTGATCTGATGCAGCAGTTTTAAAACGTAATTGAGTGATAAGCTGGAGATAAATGTTCTACGAACCTGCGTACAGCTTGCATCCTTGCAAGGCATGGCAGGGGTTCAGGAGTGAGAAATTGGGCACAGGGCCACATACACATAATTTGCATTGTTACCAATTTCCCAACAAGTAGCTTGCAGGTCAGTGGGAGAGTAAAACAAGGTTGCATTACCAGTAAAGGAGAAGCTGGATTAACACAGAAAGGCCCAGGAACATTTTCTTGGTCTGTGGAACGAGGCAATGGGAATCTGACCCTGACTTATTCAAGCAAGACCCTCTTTCCAATTTTCCTTTAATGTCATGGCTCCCTTCAGTATTTTGTGCTGGTCAAGGCATTTAATTGGCAAGGCACAAATGATTCAGGAAGATAGTTGAAATAAAGAAGATTTTTATTTCACTAAAGATGAACACAATTGCAGGGAGTTGAGTAGGATGAGCTTGTATTCATTGGAGTTTGGGAGAATGAGAAACACATAAGGTTCTTAAGGAGCTTGTCAGAGTAGATGCAGAAAGGTTGTTTCTTCGTTGGGAGAGAAAGCAGAATTTCAGAGCAAAGGGTCGTATATTTAGACAAAGACGGTGAGGAATAATTTTCTCTCAGAGGTTAGTGATATGTAGAATTAATTACTGAAGAGGGCTGTCAAGACTGGGTCATTAAGTGTATGCAAGGCTGAGATAGACTACTTCTTCATCAGTAAAGGACTCAAAAGTAATGGGGATAAGGCAGGAAACTGGAGTTGAGGAACAGCCATGATCTAATTGAATGGCAGAGCAGATTCAATGGGCTGAATGGCCTACGTCTGCTCTCATGTTTTATGGTCTTATATCAGTTTGATCTGTTAAGAGAATTTGACCTTGACCATTGGTTGTTATTAATATTAATTCTTGGTGATGTTTATTACCCAGGAGAAAAGATCCAAAAATCTGTCCCAATAATTCTGTATCTGAAAGGATTATAATGTCACCAACTGCCTGTGGTCTAACAACTCTCCATTCTTCACCCTAATCCAATGTGTGCCTTTTAGGAGTCTTGCACAATGATCTTCTATTAAAGTGTCTGCTATATAAACAAAACCAATTTCACTGTTATTCAGTGCAACAAATGTTTTTTCTTTAACTTCTGTAAATGAACATACTAACAGACAATTTAACATGGCCATTTTATCTTTCAGTCTGCTCCTCCACTCAATAAGATCATGGGTGATCTGGTTCTGGTCTCAACTGCACTTCCCTATCTGACCCAGATAACCTGTTCATCAAAAATCTAACTTCACCTTGAATAAAGTTAAAGACCCAAATTCTGTTACTTTCTAGGGAAACTCTAACAACCCCTTTAAGCAGAAAATTTCTCATGGCGTATCTGTTTATGGTCTGCACATTCCTAAGAGAAAGTGAGGACTGCAGATGCTGGAGATCAGAGTCGAAGAGCGTGGTGCTGGAAAATGCAGCCGGTCAGGTAGCATCTGAGGAGCAGGAGAATTGACTTTTGAGCATTAGCCCTTCATCAGGAATGAGGCTTCTGGCCCAATGCGGCTGAGAGATAAATGGGAGGTGGGGGGTGGGGGGGGGGTGGTGTGGAGGGTAGCTGGGTGTAGCAGATTGGTGGGAAGGAAGATAGACAGGTAGGAAAGGTCAACAGGCAGTGCCAAGTTGGAAGTTTGGAACTGGGATAAGATGGGGGAGCGGAAATGAGGAAACCGGTGAAATCCACATTGATCCCGTGTGGTTGGAGGGTCCCAAGGCGGAAGATGAGGCTTTCTTCCTCCGGGTGTCAAGTGGCTAGAGTTTGGCGGTGGAGGAAGCCCAGGATTTGCATGTCATTGGAGGAGTGAGATCAGGAGTTAAAGTGTTCGACCACCGGGTGGTGGGATTGCTTGGTGCGCGTGTCCCACAGAGTTCTCTGAAACGTTCTGCAAGTTGGTGTCCTGTCTCCCCAATATAGAGGTGACCACATTAAGAGCAACAGACACAGTAGATGATGTGTGTGGAGATACAGGTAAATCTCTGTTGGATGTGGAAGGATCCTTTGGGACCTTGAACAGTAGTAAGGGGGAAGGTGTGGGCACAGATTGTGCACTTCTTGCAGTGGCAGGGGACGGTGCCAGGCGTGGAGGGTGGGCTGGTGGGGTGTGTGGACCTAAAAAGGGAGTCACAGAAGGAATGGTCTCTCCAGAAATCAGGGGTTGAGAGGGAAATATATCCCTGGTGGTGGAGTCTGTTTGCAGGTGGCAGAATTGGAGGAGTTCTTGGTCTATGAGGTTGGAGGCTGTTGGTGAGAGATCCCCTGAGGTGATGAGGTTTTGGATGGTCTGGGAGATGATGATTTGCTGATGAGGGTTGAACCTCATTGCCCTGAGGCTGAACACTTTAACTCCCCCTCCCACTCTGCCAAGGAAATGCAAGTCCTGGGCCTCCTCCATCATTAGACTCTAGCCACCCAATGCCTGAAGGAAGAATGCCTCGTCTTCCGCCTTGGGACCCTCCAACCACGTGGGATCGATGTGGATTTCACCTGTTTCCTCATTTCTGCTGCCCCACCTTATCCCAGATTCAACTTTCCAACTTGACACTGTCCTCTTGAACTGTCTTACCTATCCATGTTCCTTCCCACCTATCTGCTCCACCATCCTCTCCAACTTATGACCTTTACCCTCACCTTCATCTACCCTTCGCATTCCCAGCTACCTTCCCTCCAGCAGCACCCCCCAACCCTCCCATTTATCTCTTAGCCCCATTGGGCCACAAGCCTCATCCTGATGAAGGGCTTACACTTGAAATGTCAATTCTCCTGCTTCTCGGATGCCTCCAGATTGGCTGTGCTTTTCCAGTACCACACTCATCTGCTCCACATTCCAGCCTACCCTGACAACCTTTGACTTCGTTGTTAGGCAAGAACATACCTACCTTTACTGAAAAGTACTTAATGACCCTGACTCCACAGGACTCAGGAGATCCAAAAACTCTCACCTCTCTAAGGGAAAAGAATATTTTCATTTCCAGCTTAAATGGGAGATCCTAATTTTTAAACTACATTCTCTAGTGTTGGCCTCTCCCACAAGGATATTGGTAAGGCCTTTCCTGAAGTATTGTGTCCAGTTCTGGTCGCACTGTTGTAGGAAGGATATTATTAAACTGGAGAGTGTTCAGAAAAGACTTACCAGGATGTGGCCAGGAGTGGAGAATTTGCAATATAAAAATAGACTAGAAAGACTGAGACTTTTTTCACAGGAGCATAGGAGGTTGAAGGGTGACCTTATTGAGATTTATAAAATCATGAGGGACATAGATAATATGAATGACAAGAATCTTTTCCCCAGGGAGTGGGAGTTCAAAACTGGGGGGCATATTTTTAAGGTGAGAGGAGAAAGGTGTAAAAAAGACACTAAGGGTAACTTTTCTGCACAGAGGGCAATTCATTCAACTGCTCATGAGTGGAATGAATTGCCAAAGGAAGTGGTGAAAGTAGGTACAGGTACAATGTTTAAAGACATTTGGATAAGTTCATGAATAGGAAAGGTTTCGAGGGATACAGGTCAATGCAGGCAGGTGGGACTAGTTTAATTTGGGAACCTAGTCAGCATTGGGTCAAAGTGTCTGTTTCCATGTTGTATGACCTTATGACCTTACTGTATGCAAGCTTTGTAAAAGGGTCTAAATGCACATGCCAATTATGAGCTTTCTCATGATTTGATTGTAAAATAATATTCTTCACATTTCCCATTTGGCTGTGCTCGATGGTATCAGCCATGAACCCTCGAGCCAGTGAATATGTTATGAATAATTCACAAAAAATATAATAAACTCATCTCCCAGGGTGAATATTAATACTTACTTTATCATTCCTTCTCGAATCCGTTTAAACTGTTCTGTTGTCAAATTTCGGAATATGTTGTTTTCAGACTGTAGGTGCCAGAAATAACATAAATATTTACTAAGTGCTAATCATCAATTATAACCCAGGAACACCTCAGTAATAGCACTGGCATTGTTAAATGATTATGGGCAAAGCCATTGATGTCATTATTTGCAAAAAAAATGGATGGAATCACAGGATAAGACTCACAAAATGCTAATAAAATAGACAGATCACAGATTACGATCCCCAAACATCAATAAAAAATATATGAATTCACAGATAAGATTCCATAAATTATTAGAATCAAACAAGATAATCCACAAAAGGCTAATTAAAATCCTGGATAATGCCAGATATCATATATTGAAGGCAAATTTGACCTACTTAACTGCTATTCAGCTGGTGCGTCCAATTGCACACGCATCACAAAATGAATATTTAAACATGGATTGATTCTGGGTCCTCCTTTGTCATTAATATAAATGATTTGGAAGAGAATGCAGAAGGTTAAAAGTCACGCAACACCAGGTAATAGTCCGATAGGTTTATTTGAAACCACAAGCTTTCAGAGCACTATTCCTTCATCAGCTGAAGTACAGGCATAGAATTTCTAGGCGGAGAGATCAGTGGGCAGAGAGATCAATGGGCAGAGAGATGAAAGATCATACAAATGGTTTGAATGGAATGGAGAATAATAAGACTTATTATTCAACACTCTAGTCACATCATTTGTATGATCTTTGATCTCTCTGCCCATTGATCTCTCTGCCCACTGATCTCTCCACCTAGAAAATCTGTGCCTGTATGCTTTCCTTCACTTTACCTGATGAAGGATCAGAGCTCCGAAAGCATGTGATTTCAAAGTAACCTGTTGGAATATATCCTGGTGTCACATGGCTTCTGACCTGTCTACCCCAGTCCAACACCGGAACTTGCACATTGAGGATATAGAAGGCATGGTGAGAAAGTTTGGGGACAACACCAAAATTGGTGTCATATCAGACAGTGAAGAAGGTTTTCTAAGATTACAAACGGGTCAATAAGCCGAAAAATGGGAGGTGGAGTTTAATTTGGATAAATGAAAGGTGTTGCATTTTGATACAAGTAACAAGGGCAGGACTTACACAATTAAAGGTCTTAGGTGGTGTTGTAGAAAAGAATGACCCAGGGGTTCAGGAACATAATTTTTTGAAGTTTGCGTCACATCTAGATAGGATGGTTACAAAAGCATTTGGTATGCTTGCCTTCATTGCTCAGTCCTTTGACTGTAGGAGTTGGGTAGTCATGTTAAGGTTATATCAACGTTGGTGAGGTCTCTTCTGGAATCCTGCATCCAGTTCTGGTCACCTTGTTATAGGAAGGATATTACTAAGCTGGAGAGGCTTCAGAAGAGATTTACCAGGATGTTGCTAGGTATGGAAGGTTTAAATTATAAAGAAAGGCTGAATAGGCTGGTACATTTTTCCCCTGAGCATAGAAAGTGAAGAGGCAGCCTTATAGACGTTTATAAAATCCTGAGGAGTATAAATACGCTTAATGGTAGGAGAGAGATTTTAAAAGGACAAGAGGGGCTAATTATTTTACCCTGACAGTGGTTCGTGTATGAAGTCAACTTCCTGATGAAGTGATGGATGCGGGCACAGTTACTACGTTTAAGAGATACTGAGATAAGTATATGAATAGGAAATGTTTGGAGGAATATGAGCCAGGAGCAGGCAGATGAGACAAGTTTAGTTTGGGGTTATGTTCAGCATGGACTGGTTAGACAGAAGGGTTTTTTTTTAAGACTATAGCTCTATGTATATTCGTTGAGAATAAAGATGAAAATTACAGAATGCATATTTTGAAAGAAGTCATGAATGATGTAAATTTTGTGATGTCCATTTTGGGAACCCACAAACTGGCTAAGTTATCCTTAACCATGTGTTGTAGCCAATTTTATATGCCCACAATTTTCTAGCCAGTTATACCTGTGCACATTTCATTGGTTTCATTCAAGCAAAATGATTTAAATTAATACTTAAAGGCTGTTTTGAATGGGTGCTTGGGATTATCCATGAATGGGATGGGCAATAAATTGGACCAGCCAGCAATGCCCACATTCCAAGAATGATTATTTTTAAAATATAGAGAAAAGCATACTTCTTTTATTGTTTAAAAGTTACATTTTTATGAAATATTTAATTTTATAATATCAGGATAGTTTTTAATCACAGGACAATTGTGACTAAGTCAGGATAGTAAATTTGATTTTTTAATATTTGAAAATTCATCAAATATTATTGTCAAAAAGTGAACTTCAATTTTTACAGAACTTGGCAACATAGAAGTAAACATAGGAATGATAGAAGGCTGTTTAGCATCCCAAACCTGTTCTGCAGTTAAATAATGACTGATCTGTATTCCATTTCGATTGGTCTTTCCCTAACAAACAAATATTCATCTGTCTTGAAAATTGTAATTGATCCAATGTGCACACCATTCTCACTAGTGCATTCCAGATTTCGATTACCCTTTGTTTTTTAACAAATGTTTCTTTCTCTCCTTTCCAGATGGCCCAGTCCATTTTTTAAGATAATGGCCACTTATTAGAGTCATAGCGTCACACAACATAGAAACAGCTCTTCGGCCCACCATGCCAATGCCAATCATCAAACACCAAACCATAATAATCCCATTTAGTTGCACTTGGTCCATAGCCGATGATATCCGAGTATTTAAAGTGCTCATCCAGGTGCTTCTCCAATGTTGCAAAAGCACCTGCCTTCACCACCCTCTCTGGCAGTCTGTTATATATATTTGCCACCCTCTGCATGAAAGAAAATTCTCAGATCTCCTTGAAAACATTGACTCCTCGCCTTAACTTATTCCCTGTGGTCTAAAGCACATCTGCCATGGGAAAAAGATTTTTCACAATCTACCATGTCTATGCCTCAGTCAGATCTCCCTCAGTGTCCTCTGAGCCAAGGAAAACAAACCCAACCTTATATAGTCTCTCCTTACAACTGAGACTTTTCATCAAGTGCATCATCCTGGTGAATCTCCTTTTGTATCCTCTCCAGTGCAGATAGTGTGGTGACCAGAACTGCACATAGTATTCCATCTGTGGCCTGAACAATATTTTATAAAATTGTAACAAGACTTCCATGCTCCTATGTTCCACTTTCAAATTAATGAAGACAAGCATCTTGTCTGCCCTCTTCATCGAGTGATTGTAACAAAGTCAGCCAGCTGAACCTCATAGAATAAGTTTCCTTATTTGGGCTGTTAATCTGATCCAATCAGGGAGCCCTGGATGGCAGATATAAACAGGAGTATCAGACATTCTGACACTCTGAGAGCTGACCCAGACAAGACCGTGCCAGAGTCAAAGACTTTCTATGTGTAAATAAAGGGTAACTTGGTGATGGGATAATGGTCTCTGTGCAGTTATTTCATTCACCAAACTGTTCACCTGTGCTGGCACATTCAGGAATCTATGGGCTTGTACAACAAGATTCCTTTGGTTCTCAGTACTCCCTAAGGACCCACCATCCATTGTGTGTGTCCTTTACTTATTGGACTGCCCAAAGTGCATTAATCAGGATTGAAATCCATTTGGCATTGATCTGCCCAATTTACCAGTTGAGCAATATCAGGTTGTAACCTGAGACCATCCTCCTCACTATCAACAACACCACCCCTTTTCATGTCATCTACAAATTTACTAATCATACCTTCAACATTCACATCCAAGTCTTTAACATACATAACTAACAGCAAAGGTCCAAGCACCAAACCATGTGGTACACTGCTGGTCACAGGCTTCCAATTCGAAAGCATCCCTCTATCATCACCTTTTGCCTTCCAGTTGCAAGCTAATTTTAGATTCAATTTATCAAATTGCCTTGGATTGCATGTGCTCTTACCTTTAGACCAGTCTTCTATTGCAACCTCATCAAAGCCTGTACTGAAGCCCACGTAAACTGCACTATTGTGGAATCAAAATAAACTCACTAACCTTCACTGGAGCTGAGGGAGCCAAAGCATATTATTATTCCTTCATCTGGGCATTACTGGCTGGACCAACATTTGTTGGCGATCACCACTTGCCTTTAAGAAAATGGTGATGAGCTGCCTTCTTGAACTGTTGCAATCTATTTGATATTGAGGAAGGAATTTCCAGGACAGTGACAGTGAAGGAATGTTTTTTTTCCCCAAGACAGGATAGTGAGTCATTTGCAGGAAAACCTGTCCATGGCGGTGCAAGCCCAGGGTCCTGTGATGAGCAGTCACTGAAGGCAAGCCTAATGATGGGGTTTTGGTGCCTGTTTATCAAGCACGTATTTCATGATGAAGTGGAACAAGGTGAAATAAAGTAGACCATGAAAGCAGTGGTACTGGATCTATTCTGCTTGCACTCACTATTAGGACATTAACTAAATTTTAAGGTATTGAAATACATAATTGTCAGCAACCAAATACCACAGTGTCAATAGAATAACAATAGACTTTTGCCTTCTGTTGAAGGTCACCTGCAGCCAACTTAAATTCTCTTTTAAATGTAGAGATATGCATCTGCAGGGTGCAGAAAGTAGTGTCCTGAAACACATTTTAAATTTAACTTAATGCGCCTAATAAATTTAAATTGGCTGCTTTTAACCAATGACTTTCTCAGAGTTTAATGCAGAATTACCTTTTCCAGGATGTTAAAGGCCACAGAACAATGATGGTTCTCCAGGGGAGAGATGTCATTGTATCTCAATGCCAGTTCTGTGCGAGCGTTTATCTGAGGAAAAGCAAACAAGCTTTTAATTTTCCACTAAACTCACTCAACCAATAACAAAGAGAAAATACACGTTGATCAGGAGATCTTGAAGTGGTTAAGCTACTGCCAATCACTACCTACCACACTGCAGGATGTGACCAATAATCCCATGCACACTATAGACCAAATACAGTAGCAGTGCTGCTGGTCAGAAGTTTTACTAGAGTATTGATTGGAATGAAGTCAGCCAGGTGGACGTCATAAAATGAGTTCCCTTACTGGAGACTTCCAATCAGGGAGCCCTAGCAGACAGATATAAACAGGAGTGTCTGCCCCTCTTCTGCGGTTATGTTAGAGCCCGGGTGTACCTAGAAAAGGAGCATGCGGTGTCCACCAACACCCTGGAGTTGTTCAGGGAGAGGTGGGTGCCGCAGGGAGTGGGGTGCATTATTTCCCCCTCCAACTCTATTTTGATTTAACCCCTGTCCTCCCTTCACTGTTTGATCACACAGCATTGCCCTTTGACGTGAAGGGCACTGCTTGTCACTGGCCACCCGGGTATTTTCCTATCTTCCTGGTGGTGGAAGTTGAATAAAGATTCGTGCACATTGTGTCTGTCACTGTGTCTCACACCTGCACACACACACCATGTGTGCTGGGGAAAAATAAGCACTACTGCAGTTAGGCAGTAGTGTGGGGGTAAATTTAAAAATAAATAGGAGTGTCTATTTGATTAAAAAAATAAACAGGAAAAAATAATAAACAGGAGTGTTTTGATCATGCAGCATTGCCCTTTGATTAAAAAAAAGAAAAAAAAGAAAAAAATAAACAGGAGTGTCTGCCCCTCTTCCGCGGTTATGTTAGAGTCCAGGTGTATCTGAAAAAGGAGCACGCAGTGACCACCAACACCCTGGATTTGTTCAGGGAGAGGTGGGCGCCACAGGGAGTGGAGTGCATTATTTCCCCCAACAACTCTATTTTGATTTAACCCCTGCCCTCCCCTTCACTGTTTGATCACACAGCATTGCCCTTTGACATGAAGGGCACTGCTTGTCACTGGGCACTCGGGTGTTTCTTTTCCTCCTGGTGGTGGAAATTTGAATAAAGATTCGGGCACCTTGTGTCTCTCACTGTGTCTCACACCTGCACACACACACCATGGGTGCTGGGGGAAAAATAAGCACTACCGCAGTTAGGCGGTAGTGTAGGGGTTTAAAAAAAAGGAGTGCCAGAGGTTCTGCTCACTCTGATAGCTGGCTCTGAGGGAGCTGGGCCAGTGTGTGTGAGAAGGACTCTCCTCTTGATTGCTTCAGGAGAAGGGAGAACTAAAAAAAAATAAACAAGAGTGTCTGTCCCTCTTCCGCGGTTATGTTAGAGTCCAGGTGTCTCTGTAAAAGGAGCACGTGATGTCCACCAATACCCTGGAGTTGTTCAGGGAGAGGTGGGTGCCGCAGGGAGTGGAGTGCATCATTTCCCCCTCCAACTCTATTTTGATTTAGTCCCTGCCCTCCCCTTCACTGTTTGATCACACAGCATTGCCCTTTGATGTGAAGGGCACTGCTTGTCACTGGGCACTCGGGTGTTTCTTTTCTTTTTGGTGGTGGAAACTGAATAAAGATTTGTGCACCTTGTGTCTTTCACTGTGTCTCACAGCTGCACACACACAGCATGGGTGCTGGGGAAAAATAAGCACTACCGCAGTTAGGTGGTAGTGTGGGGGTAATTTAAAAAAGGAGTAAATTAAAAAAACAGGAGTGTCAGGGATTCTATTCACTCTAGAAGGCAGCTCTGTGATAGTTGGGTCAGTGTCACGTAATACGCACATGTAAACAAAGGGTGACTTGTTGAAGAGATATCGGCCTTTGCCGAGTTATTTCATTGGTAACGAGAGCAAAGCATAGCTATGAAGAGATTCAATTGTCTTTGAATTGGGATAAGCATTGAAGGCATCATGCCACTATTTGGGAAGCTTGTCTCATTCGATCCCGCCATCGAAAATTGGCCCCAGTATGTGGACAGAATCTGTTACTATTTCTGGGCAAATGACATTGGGGCAGATGAAAAGCAATGAGCAATTTCCAGACAGCTTGTGAACCCAAAGCTTTTTCAGTTATTAGAAAGCTAACTTTCCCAGTGGCACCAGATACTAAAACCTTTCAAGCGTTGATGGATTTAGCTAAGGAATATTATGACCCCAAGCCTCCTCTAATTCTTAGATGCTATCAGTTTTACTCAGCAATTTGAAAACCAGGGAAATTTGTATTCAGGTTTTTGACAAGGTTAAGACGACATGTGATTTTGGGTTTAACTGTAAGTGAGATGCTCAGAGACCCTTTGGTGTGTGTGATTAATGATGTGACCATGCAAAAGCACCTACTAACTGAAGCTCAACTGGACTTCAGGCACTGCAACTGATGTTTTCATTACATAATAAACCTACGGTGACACAGTGGTTAGCACTGCTGCCTCACAGCACCCGATACCCAGGTTCAATTCCTGCCTCAGGTGACTCACTGTGTGGAGTTTGCACATTCTCCCCGTGTCTGTGTGGGTTTCCTCCGGGTGCTCCAATTTCTTCCCACAGTCCAAAAATGTGCAGGTTAGGTGAATTGGCCATGCTAAATTGCCCGTAGTGTTAGGCAAATGTAGGGGAATGGGTCTAGATGGGTTGCACTTTGGTGGGTCGGAGTGGACTTGTTGGGCCGAAGGGCATGTTTCCACACTGTAAGTAATCTAAATCTAATTCTAATTCTAGAAAGTGCAGCAAGTGGAGTACATGACTTACAGGGTATTCTGATGGAAGTAGTAGAAAGTGAGGACTGCAGATGCTGGAGACCAGAGTTGAAAAGTGTGGTGCTGGAAAAACGCAGCAGGCCAGGCAGCATCCAAGGAGCAGGAGAATCGACGTTTCAGGCATAAGCTCTTCCTGAAGAAACGCTTGTGCCCGAAATGTCGATTCTCCTGCTCCTCAGATGCTGCCTGGTCTGCTGCGCTTTTCCAGCACCACACTTTTCAATTCTGATGGAAGTGGACACCCTCGCTGGGCTGACTGAGCTTGGGAAACACCACCTGAGTGAAGGCAATTGCAGAACCTCACTCGGGACATATTCTGAAGATAGGGACTCAATGTAAACTCACAGCAAAACCTGAAACCAAAGCCGAGACTTGGCCAAGTGGTTAAAATTATCTTCAGGATCGAGGCCAGCAAGCCATTGTAGTTGCTGATGATATGCGGATTCGAGACAGGGATAGAGTTGAGTCAGAGAACTCATAGGCTGGTATCCTTGAGATTGCACACTCTAGAGCTGGTTTAGAACAATTAAATTGCTTAGCAACATCCAAATCAGAACCAATCAAAATAAACATCGGTTAAATAGTCACCAATTCTAATGGAGGGTGATTGTGGCCTGGCTATATCAGTGATTGTGGAACTAGTCTTTACTACCATTCACTTTGAACTCCTACCTTTAAGTTTGTGTGAGACCTTGGCCAGGCTGAGAACTTATACCAGCGAACTCCCACGGATTTAGGGTTCAACTTCGGTTAAATTGAATTAAATTTATTGTCCAGCATACCAAGGCACAGTGAAAAACATTGTCTTGCGAGCATTGTAGGCAAATCATATAGTTAAATAGCATAGATAAGTAAATAATAGGTAAACAGCAGCAAAGACCAAAACACAGTCTCTTGTGAAAAGCAATTGGTTCAGGTATCACTGATTGTAGTAAAAGACTTGAGCCCAAGACTTGATGGGGTGATATTGGTCAAGTGAGATTCAACTTGATTGGCCGAACATTTTTCCATTGGAAAATGGCTGATGAGTGAAGACCTAATTAAATACCCAGACGTTTTTCAGGAAGGTCTAGGGACTATCAAAGGGGACAAGGTTACCTTGCACGTTGACTGAGAAACAATTCCACGATTCTGCAAGACCCACCCAGTGCCATTTGCCTTATGGGCAAAAGTAGAGGCAGACATCCGGAGGCTGGAAAGCTGGTACAGTTTGAGGAATGGGCAGCATCAGTTGTATTGCTTGTGGCATCTGATGGTTTGGTTTGCCTTTGCAGGGATTTCAAATAAATGGTAAACCGCTTTTTGCAGCTGGATAAATACCCAATCCCTCACATAGAGGATTTACACACAAAACTGGCAGCAGGGCTGTTATTCATGAGGCTGAACATTAGCCAAGCGTACCTGTGATTGCGGTTAGATGAGGATTCCCAGAATTATGCTACTATTAATATCCATAAGAGTTCGTACCAATAGGCAATAGTGCCAATACGCCTTTTGGCGTATCATCAGCCTGAGCCATTTTCCAATTTATGATGGAATACATTTTACAAGGTCTACCCCAGGTTGCCATTTATCTGGATGACGTGTTAATAACAGGAAGATGAATAAAGAGCATTTAGAAAACTTGGACACAGTCCTTATATGTTTTCCAAAGTGGCCTTAAGAGGGAAAAATCTGTGTTCAGGGCACCCCCAAGTGATCTACTTTGGCTACAGAGTTGACAAGACTGGGTTATACTCGTTGGAAGATAAAGTGAGGGTGATCAAAGGTGCTCTGACTCTCCTCTCTGAACCACAGCTGAGGTTTTCCTTGGGATGGTGAATTATAACAAAAAAGTTCATACGTAACCAGGTCTCCATCTTGGCGCCCTTACATCTGCTATTGAAACAGGGTCAGACTTGGAAATGGTCTCACAGCCAAGGTGTAGCCTTTAGGGAAGTAAAGAAGCAGCTATCGTCATCTGAGATATTGTGAGATGTGGTGCTGACAAGTGATGCCTCCCTGTTTGGTACTGGGGTAGTGTTTGCTCACCAGTGGCCCAGCAAAAAGGAACATCTGATAGCTTATGCTTCCGAGAGTTTGGCTGATGACGAACAAAGATACGGAAGGAAGGTTTGGCGGCCATCTGTGGTGTGAGAAAGTTCCATCCATACTTTTTCGGATGTAAATTTGTGACAGTGACAGACCACAAACCCTGATAGGGCTACATAAAGAGGACAAGGAAATGCCAAACATAGCTTCAGGTTGAATTCAGCCGTGGGCTCTCATTCTGAGTGCATACAATTGCAAATTTGAAAACAGTCTGGGAGATCAAGTGGTAAATGTGGATGCCTTGAGTTGTCTCTCACTGGTGGATATGGCAGGAGTGCTGCCACTGGAAGAGCCTGTTCTGGTTTTAAACCTTCTGGGCACCCTTCTTGTCACCGCTGATAATATCAGACTGTGGACGCAAAAAGATCCTATCTCCGCAAAACTAAACCAGCTGGTGGTGTTGGGGGAGATAAAAGGGCCACCACATGGAAAATTGAAACTTTTCTGGACCTGGTGAGACCAGAAGACAGCATATTATTATGGAGAGTGAGAGCGATTGTCCAGAGCCAAGGTCGCCAGCAGGTACTGGCTAAACTCCACCAGGGTCATCCAGAGGTTTCCAAAATGAAGATGTTGGTGAGAAGTTCTGTCTCACCAGGATTGGATGTTGACGTAGCCACGTTGGTGGGGCAGTGTCCAGAGTACCAACAAGGACAAAAATTACAACCAGCAGCTTCCCCACCTTCATGGGAATGGACAGGTAAATCCTAGACTCTGCTTCAAGTCAACTATGCCGGTCCTTTCATGTGCTCTATGATATTAATCTTTGTGGACATCGATTCAAAGTGGTTGGACATGTGTCAAACATAGGAATGACAATTGCAAAGCTGTAAGCAGCTTTTACAATACATGGACTCCCAGAAGTGTTGATCACGAACAACAAGTCATTATTTACCAGCAGAGAATTTGAGTATGTCCTCAAATCACATGTAAGTACAGTCCCTTACCATCCATCATCTAATGTTCTGGTGGAAAGTGCAGTCCAAATTTTGAAGGCGGGCTTAAACAGCCGACAGCTTCACGTAATAGCAAACTGTCCCAGTCCCTGTTGGAATACAGGACCACCCTGATGCAACTACATAAATAGCACCAGCAGAATTGCTCATGGGCAGAAGACTCTGCACCAGGTTAAACCTGATTATCCTGGACCTTGAGGGGGTGAGTGAAATGGCATCAGGAATGCCAATACCAGACACAAGATTCCTCTAAGCGAGAGAGGCAGTTTAGTTCAGGGGACGAACTTTGGTAAGAAGCATGATTGAGGTGAGGTCAGATCCCATGACGTACCAAGTGTGGGTAGGTGAGATGGTCCTGAAAAAGCACATGGACCACATGAAAGCTGCAACCTCACAAACTGAGGGGAACATACCCAGCCCCTCAAGACACCTGGCAAGGCTGTCAGAACCCATGGGTTCTCCGCCTTCACCTAGCATTGAAGAAACATCTGAGGACAAGATGGACATTGTAAATGTTGCAGCCTCTACACCATTACCATCCAAAGAAGATGAACTTTGGCCGAGATGCTCCGGTTGCAAGATGCGGGCTACAATCCAGTACCCGCTGCCTGTATCCAAAGCTGAGGCAGAGGAACTGGACCTTGTGCAAAAACATCCCAGGACAAGCTACAGGAAAAAGAACAGGTCTATATCTTAGGACTTAGGTTGGGGAGGGATGTAGTGATTGGAACAAGGTCAGGTAGACCTCATAGAATATGAGTTCCCTGATTGGGGCTATAAACTTGGTTCAATCAAGGAGACCTGGCTGACAGGAATGTCAGGGTTTCTGTTCACTCTTGGAGCAGGCACTGAGGTAGCTGGATTAGTGCTATGTACTATGCACGTGTAAGTAAATGGAGAGGTAGTGACAGGATACCGGCCTTGGTGGAGTTATTTCACATAGCTTCCCAGTTACCGTGATCTGTGTGTAATCTTATCTTCAAACAAAAGCCTGTGGGCTTTTATTGTTTTGCTAATCCTTGTTGTGCAGTTGGTATGTTTACAACAAAAACCATGCAACACAGTGTACCAAATTCACATCTCCAACTTAAAGATACCAAAGGCACCAAGTTTGATAGAAATTTGAGGTATAATGCATGTAAGTTTTCTGCATACATTTTATAAATAATGTCCTTATTATCTTGCAATGACATCTTGACAAGTAACAAATAACTCCAATGAGTTTTGAAGTCTTGTTGAAATAATAAATAAACCTATTAACGTATAATCCCATGCAGCTCCAGTTCCATAGCAAAGAAGTTCAGTACACTAGGTTTAAATAAGTCTCGATTACTCAGTTTCCTAATATTATCGGCCGCATTTTATGGTTCTGTTGTAGCAAAGGATGCATCTATTAGGATTAGCGAGTAGATTAATTTCAACTGAAGATATGGAAGATGATAGTCTAAAATTTGGAACATCCAAAGATAAAGTCTTCATTTAAAAAATGAATGATTAAGAAATATTTCCATTAAAGATCAGAGTGGATTACCACCATTATTTTAACATTGATGTGCAGTGGCTTTTCTTGCTTGTAAAGCTGTATGAAGAAGGTAATCATCCTTCACTTTGCTTCAAAAGGCAGTCTACAACTTTACCATTCAGGATAAATCACTTTCAGGAGGATGCTGTACTTGTCACGTGAGTGCATTAGGAGATGCATACAATCTCAAATCTGCTAACAGCTCGAATTATCTACAATCCCAAAGCCTATTCACACTATACTGCCAGCAAGATAGATGCATCTTCCTCATAGGTCCACAAGAGGTGCAGATATCTAATGAATGTAAAAGATATTTGACATAGTCCCCATTGGATCCAAATAGCTACTATCTTTAGAGCATCAGTAACATTGAGAGATACTGTTATGAGATACTTATGAGATAAGAAAATTGATCACGTGTCACATCTGATTACTTTTCTCCTCCTGATGTAAAGCAGTGACTTTTTTTATAATCGGAGTCTGTGCATCCTGTTTTTAACTCTCACAATCTACTGGAGATTGCAATATCAGGTGGATCCTTCTTGTCATTTTTTAAATTTACTCATGAGGTGTGGGCTACTAGCAAAGCCAACGTTTATTGCTCATCACGAAATGACTTTGAGAAGGTGGTGGTGAGCTGCTTTCTTGAACAGCTACAGTTGTCAGGGTGAAGGAATCTCAAGTCAGAGCTATCAGGTTTGAAAGGTGCTGTTGAAGGAGTGTGGGTGAGTTGCTGTAACATATCCTGGAGATGATACTGCCATTGTGCATCAGTGGTGAAGGGGGCGAATGTTCAAGAGAGTGAGTGTGGTGCCAATGAAGTGGGATGCTCCACTCTGGATGGTGTTGACCTTTATGAGTTCGAGTTGCTGTCACTTAGACAAAGGGGAAGTATTCCAGCACACTGCAGACTTGTATGTGAATTGTTTATTGTGAATAGGCATTTGGGAAACAGGACTGCGTGGGCAGCACAGTAGCTCAGCGGTTAGCACTGCTGCCACACAGTGCCAGGAACCCAGGTTCGATTTTGGTGACTTACTTTGTGGAGTTTGCACATTTTCCCTATGTCAGCATGGGCTTCCTCCGGGTGGTCCAGTTTCCTCCCTCAGTCTGAAGATGTGCAGGTTAGATGGATTGGCTATGCTAAATTGTCCGAAGTGTCCAGGGGTATGCAGCTTAGGTAGATTAGCCATAGGAAATACAGCATTACAGGGAAAGGTAGGGGGTGTGGGATATTCTGAGTAGGTCAGTGTGGACTCGACCGGCCAAAAGGCCTGCTTCCACACTGTAAGGATTCTATGATTCTATTCTATGATTATATAAAAACCTGAACTCTGGACTGGACATGGGTTCGATAAACTACTAGACTCCCTCAACCCAACAAGCAGTATGGGTTTGTCTGCTCCAGGCCAGTCAATTATCCACAAGGTAGACCACAAAACTCAGAAATGTTATCATGGAGGTCAGGTGAGATGGAACTTTATGATCTTCCAGGAATAATTGAAACCCACTACAGAGCCTGTGGCAGGAAAACGTGGAAGTACTGGAAAATAGAAATATTGACTTTCCTGGATCTCATTGTCCAATTGTCAGCAATGATATAACACGGGGATCTAGGGCTAGTAATTTCCCATCTTGACATGAACACAACAGTGAAGGCTATGGACCACAAACAGAGGGTTGCTCACACAGCTACCATATTAAATCAAGGAAGTGATCTTTCATTACTTACCACTACTTAGCTATTTTGGTTGATCTAAAGTACATGAGTATGCTTATACACAAAAAAAAGTCCATGCTGTGCAAGTAATGAAGGAGCCCTAATATTTGATAGCAGACTTCTGCCTTTTCCTGCTATTGTTATCAATGTAATCAGAAAAACATTAATGGCTTATATAAATTGCATAAGTAAACAAATATGAATGGAAAACAGTGCCATATTAATATGTCTCCAATGGATATTATTACCTGATATGCATTGTTATAGCCTGGATGGTCCAGATCATGGCATATTGCTGAGGTGAGCATGGTTAGGATATCAATATCATCCATTTTGTTTTGAAGGTCTGTTAACCAGATCAACCCATACATCTGTATGAAACAAAATGAGACACGCCATGAAATAAATTCGATACAGTTGCCCAAGGTGTGAATTGAACCCAGGTCCCTGGTGCTGTAAGGCAGCAGTGCTAACCATTGTGCCACCATGCTATCTAGTCTGCTCTATCATTCAATCATGGCTGATAAGTTTCTCAATCCCATTTTCCCATTTTTTTTCCCAGTATCCCTTGATCCCCTGGGCAATCAAGAACCTATCCATCTCTGTACTAAATAACTGAATGACCTGGCCTCCACAGCCTTCTCTGGAAGTGAATTCCTTAGATTCGCCACTCTCTGGCTGAAGAGGTTTCTCCTTACCTCTTTTCTGAAATGTTTTCCCTTTACTCTATGGCTGTGCCCTCGGGTCCTAATCTCTCCTACCAATGAAAACACCTTCCCAACATCCAAACTGTCCAGCTGACCATACTGTCTATATGCTGTAAGTTTCAAAAAGTTTCCTCGGATGTCAAGCTTTTCATTCCTAGGAACCTCCTCTGAACACGCTCCTCTGACCAAATCTCCAGCTGCTTTGGCTGACTTTACTCGGAGGCATTTTGTACCCTTTTTTCCATTCTGACAACTGGACAGGTTTGGACAGGCAAGGAAGGGATGGTAGCTTGCATGCAGACAACTGATGCATTCAAGATTTCACACTGTCCAGTCTCCAGCAAATGATCAGGTTGACCACTGACAAACATCACAGCCATGTCATCTACTACAGCCAGTACGATTCATTGCTCACTAAGACTTACATGTCTCTTCTTGGAAATAGATTTAATTCTTGGACTTCATGAACTTTGGCTTCAAGCCAATTTGTTCAAGATACTCACCACCTTTATGCTAATGAATCAACAGTTGTCTACTCAGCAGAATTCCAAGACAGTCATAAATGTAGCTGATAAATAGTTCTCATTATTACATCTGATTCACTGTGACTGTTCAAATAGCACAACAGCTTTTCCAGACAGTTTTACTGTGACAGTTCAGTTCATTGCTGCTGAGTTATAACATTCAATGTAAACACACACACACACACACACACACACACACACACACACACACACATCTTCAGTATAACTGAGTGGCATGGTGGCTCAGTGGTTAGCACTGCTGCCTCACAGTGTTAGAGATCGGTGTTCAATTCCAGCCTTGAGTCTGTGAGGGATTTACATTATCCCTCTGTCTGTGTGGACTCCTGCCAGGTGCTCTGATTTCATTCCATAGCGCAAAGATATACAAGTTAGGTAATTTGGCCATACTAAATTGCTCTGTGGTGTGTAGGCTAGATGGGTTAGCTATGGCAAATGCAAGGATTATAGGCTGGGATGCTCTTCAGAGGGTTGGTGCAGACATGATGAGCCAAGGGCAGCACGGTGGCACAGTGGTTAGCACTGCTACCTCACAGCGCCAGAGACCCGGGTTCAATTCCTGCCTCAGGCAACTGACTGTGTGGAGTTTGCACATTCTCCCTGTGTCTGCATGGGTTTCCTCCCACAACCCCAAAAATGTGAATTGGCCATGATAAATTGCCCGTAGTGTTAGGTGAAGGGGGGAATGGGTCTGGGTGGGTTGCGCTTCAGCGGATCGGTGTGGGCTTGTTGGGCCAAAGGGCCTGTTTTCACAGTGTAAGTAATCTAATCTAATCAAGCAGCGATTCTTTAGTTCCATAACAAGACAGAAACACATTAAAACAAGTGACCTGCTTGATCAATGTGTCATCACCAGGATTCTTTTATTTTCCTCATTTCAGTTAACTTCATGTAACTAATTTAAATTTTAGGTTCATATCTATACTTGAAGATGGTCATTGCCTAGCACTTGTGTGGTGTGCATGGATATCATATTATTCAGTATCTGATGAATCATGAGTGGTGCTGTCATCAGCAAACATCCACTATCCTGAGGAACTCCTGCAGAGATGTCCTGGAGCTGACAATACTGAACTCCGACAACCACAAGCATCTTCCTTTGTGCTAGAGATGACACCAATCAGTGGAGAGTTTCCCCTGATTCACATGAAGCAATAAAAGATGGAGTTCCCTGTGACAATACGATGAGAAACCTCGGCAAAGGTGTCCTGAAGCTTCTCAATTCAGGACCATCACCAACTTTCCGATGGTATCTCACCACCACACTGTCCAAAGCAATCAGCGATGGACAACAAATGATGGCCTTGCCAATATGGCTCAGTGCCACATAAGATCTTAAAGAAACTTCTTAGTTCATAGCAAGTAATCAGTAAACATATGTAAAGTAATGGTCTGGTAAATTTCATCCTGCAAGATTCTGTAATATTTATCAAGAGAATACAACAGTTTATTTAGGACTACCTTCAGCAAACATGGGAAGCATTAGTCAAAGCATTTGCCACCCTCCAATCATCTGGCACTACTGCAGTGGACAATGGGGATGCAAAGAGCACCATTAAATGCACAGCAATCTCTTTCTTCACTTCCTGTAGTAACATAGGGTATATCCCATCTGGCCCAGGAGACTTAGCTACTCTTATGTTTTCAAAATTTTCAGTACATCCACCTTCTTAACATGAACATGTTCGAGCATCTCAGTTTGTTTCATCCTGTCCTCAGTCATGAATACTGAGGCAAAATATTCATTAAGTACCTCCCCTACCTCCTACGACTCCAGGCACAAGTTCCCTCCACTATCGCTGATCGGTCCTACCCTCACTCGGGCCATCCTCTTATTCCTCACAAAAGTGTAGAATGCCTTAGGGTTTCCTTAATCTTACACCCTAACCCTTCTAGCTTTCCTAAGTCCATTCTTCAGTTCCTTCCTGGCTACCTTGTAATCCTCTAGAGTCCTGTCTGATTCTTGTCTCCTCAAACTTAAGTAAGCCTTCCTTTTTCTCTTGACTAGATATTCCGCATCCCTTGTTACCCATAGTCTTTTCAATATGCCATCCCTTCCTTGCCTCCATGGACAAACCTGTCCAGCACTATCAGCAAGTGCTCCCTAAACAACTTCCACATTTCTGGCATTTATATACCTGTTCCCAATTTAGGTGTCCCAGTTCCTGCCTAATAGCATTGTAATTCTCCCTCCACCAATTAAACACTTTCACATACTATCTGCACCTATCCCTCTCCATAACAATAGTAAAGGTCAGGGAGTTGTGATCACTATCACCAAAATACTTTCCCACTAAAGGATTTGACACCTGACCTGGTTCATTACCAAGCACTAAATCAAATATGGCCTCCCCTCTAGTTAGCCTATCTACATATTGAGTCAGGAAGTCTTCCTGCATATACCTGACAAAAACTGCTCCATCAAAACTATTAGATCTAAGGAGATTCCAATCAATATTAGGAAAATTAAAGTCACCCATCACAACAACACTGTTATTCCTGCACCTTTCCAAAATCGGCCTCCCAATCTGCTCATCCTTGGTTCTGTTGCTATTGGGCGGTCTGTAGAAAACTCCCAATAAAGTGACTGCTCCTTTCCTGTTTCTGACTTCCACACATACTGACTCTGTGGAGAAACCCTCCTCAATGACCTGCCTTTCTGCAGCTGTGATACTATCCCTGATTAGCAATGCCACTCCCCACCTCTTTTATCTCCAACCCCCACCCTTTTCCTTTTGAAACATCCAAACCCTGGAACATCCAACAACCATTCCTGCTCCTGTTATATCCAAGTCTCCGTAATGACCACAACATCATAGTTTCAAGTCTTGATTCATGCTCTAAGTTCATCACCTTTATTCCTGATACTTCTTGTGTTAATAGAAATACACTTAAACCCACCACATTGACAGCAACTTCTACCTATCAACTCTTTATCGCTTCTTACAGACTCTCTGCATGCTATATCTACCTTTTCTCTAGCTTCTCCATCCTCAGATCTGTAACTCTGGTTCCCACCACCCTCAATACCCGCTTCTCCACCACCCCCCCCGCCTTCCCTGCCAAATTAGGTGGCAAATGTTACTCCCTTATTCAATAAAGCAAATAGGGATAATCCTGGGAATTACAGACCAGTCCCAGACCCAGATGGGGACGGAACGGTGGCTCAGTAGTTAGCACTATTGCCTCCCAACACCAGGTTCGATTCCCGCCTTGTGTGACTGTCTGTGTGGAGTTTGCACATTCTCCCTGTATCTGCGTGGGTTTCCTCTGGGTGCTCCGGTTTCCTCCCACAATCCAAAGATGTGCTGGTTAGGTGGATTGACCATGCTAAATTGCCCATAGTGTTTAGGCATGTGTAGATTAGGTGCATTAGTTGGGGTAAATGTAAAGAAGTAGGGGAATGGCTCTGGGTGGGTTACACTTTGGAGGGGTGGTGTGGACTTGTTGGGCTGAAGGGCCTGTTGCCATACTGTTGGTATTCAATGATTCAGTCAGTCTTACGTCTGTGGTGGGTAAATTATTGGAGAGGATTCTGAGAGACAGGATTTATGTTTACTTGAAAAACGATAGTTTGATTAGAGATAGCCAGCATGGCTTTGTGCGGGGCAAGTCATGCCTCACAAACCTTATTGAATTCTTTGAGGATGCGACAAAATACATTGATGAAGGTAGAACAATGGATGCGGGGTATATGGATTTTAGCAAGGTATTTGATAAGGTTCCCTGTGGTAGGCTCATTCAGAAAATTAGAAGGCATAGGATACAGGGAAATTTTGCTGTCGGATACAACATTAGTTAGCCCATAGAAAACAGAGGGTGGTAGTAGATGGAAAGTATTCAGCCTAGAGCTTGGTGACCAGTGGTGTTCTGCAGGGGTCAGTTCTGGGACCTCTGCTCTTTGTAGTTTTTTTAAATGACTTGGAAGAGGAAGTAAAAGGGTAGGTTGGTAATTTTGCTGATGATACAAAGGTTGGTGGAGTAGTGGAGAGTGTGGAGGGCTGTTGTAGGTTGCAACGGGACATTGACAGGATGCAGAACTGGGCTGAGAAGAGGCAGATGGAGTTCAACCTGGAAAACTGTGAAGTGATTTATTTTGAAAGGTCAAATTTGAATGCATATTACAGAGATAAAGGCAGAATTCTTGGCAGTGTGGAGGAACAGAGGGATTTTGGGGTCCAGCTCCATAGATCCTTCAAATTTGCCACCCAAGTTAATAGCGTTATTAAGAAGGTGCATGGCATATTGGTGTTGGCTTTCATTAGCAGGAGGTTTGAGTTTAAGAGCTGCAGCTCTATAAAGCTGGTTAGACCATACTTGCATACTTGGAATATTGTGTTCAGTTCTGGTCACCTCATTATAGGAAGGATTTGGAAGCTTTACAGAGAGTGCAGAGGATGCTGCCTGGACTGGAAGGCATATCTTATGAAGAAAGGTTGAGGAAGCTGAGGCCTTTCTCATTGGAGTGAAGAAGAGTTAGATTTGATAGAGGTGTACAAGATGGTGATTGGAAGAAGGTTTAGGGGAGATGTCAGAGGGAGGTTCTTTACACAGAGATCGGTGGGTGCGTGGAATGCAATGCCAGTGGTGGTAGTAGAGTCAGATACATTAGGGAGATTTAAACGACTCTTGGACAGGTACATGGACAATAGTAAAATGAAGGGTATGTAGGTTAGTCTGATCTTAGAGTAGGATAAAAGGTCAGCACAACATCAAGAGCCAAAGGGCCTGTACTATGCTGTACTATTCTATGCTCTAAACACAACAACCCCAATAAATATTAACAATATGGAGAGAAAGAGATGCCAGTTATTTATGACAAAATGTGTGAAGAGTTTACTATTAACAGGCCAGATATTTTAGAAGTTGCTGGGTGCATCATTTGAAATTTCTGTTTTCATTAAATTTCAATGTAACATTAATACCGAATAGGAGAGATGCAGGCAAATGTCAGTGAAGCCTACACTCCATGAAAATGTATTTTAAAATGGATAGAGTAAATAAAAAGAAACTTTGAATTAGCTGAAGCTTCAATAACCAAGGGAGATAGAGTTCAGGGAATTGAACTTTGAATCAAAGATGAGATAAAGAACAATATTTTCATGCTCTGAATGATTCAGCTTTGAATGATAAGCTGAAAGAATGGTCCATACAGATTCAAGAGTAGGCTTAAAAGGAAACTGGACAATTGGAAGTGAAGAAGAGATGGAAAGGGTATGTTGAAAGATTGGGGAAATGGGACTTATTGCACTGCTCGTTGAAAGAGATGGACTCAATGGACAAACTGGTCTCTTTTGTGCTGTGGTTCTATGTCTTCACACGGGTTGAGGCCATTACAAATGGACTAATACTATTCTTATATAATATTGACACACATGCAGCCTCAATAGTATTTATTACGTGATACTCTGGAGGGAGAGCCCTGGTTGATTTTACCTCCCTCATACAGGGCATGAATGCCAACTGCAACACCATGTCTCTGACTGCCATTCCAGCGGAGCTGGTCATGCAGTGCAGAATGGGCTTAAAAATGGAGCCTTGACTCCTCTATTGAAAAAGTAAAAAGTGAGGTCTGCAGATGCTGGAGATCAGAGCTGAAAATGTGTTGCTGGTTAAAGCACAGCAGGTTAGGCAGCATCCAAGGAACAGGAAATTCGACATTTCAGGCCAGAGCCCTTCATCAGGAATGAGGAGAGTGTGCCAGGCAGGCTAAGATAAAAGGTAGGGAGGAGGGACTTGGGGGAGGGGCGATGGAGATGTGATAGGTGGAAGGAGGTCAAGGTGAGGGTGATAGGCCGGAGTGGGGTGGGGGCGGAGAGGTCAGGAAGAAGATTGCAGGTTAGGAGGGCGGTGCTGAGTTGAGGGAACCAACTGAGACAAGGAGGGGGGAGGGGAAATGAGGAAACTGGAGAAATCTGAGTTCATTCCTTGTGGTTGGAGGGTTCCCAGGCGGAAGATGAGGCGCTCTTCCTCCAACCGTCGTGTTGTTATGTTCTGCCGATGGAGGAGTCCAAGGACCTGCATGTCCTCGGTGGAGTGGGAGGGAAAGTTAAAGTGTTGAGCCACGGGGTGGTTGGGTTGGTTGGTCCGGGCGTCCCAGAGGTGTTCCCTGAAGCGTTCCGCAAGTAGGCGGCCCGTCTCCCCAATATAGAGGAGGCCACATCGGGTGCAGAGGATGCAATAGATGATGTGTGTGGAGGTGCAGGTGAATTTGTGGCGGATATGGAAGGATCCCTTGGGGCCTTGGAGAGAAGTAAGGGAGGAGGTGTGGGCGCAAGTTTTACATTTCCTGCGGTTGCAGGGGAAGGTGCCGGGAGTGGAGGTTGGGCTGGTGGGGGGTGTGGACCTGACGAGGGAGTCACGAAGGGAGTGGTCTTTGCGGAACGCTGATAGGGTAGGGGAGGGAAATATATCCCTGGTGGTGGGGTCCGTTTGGAGGTGGCGGAAATGACGGCGGATGATACGCTGTATACGGAAGTTGGTGGGGTGGTAGGTGAGAACCAGTGGGGTTCTGTCTTGGTGGCAGTTGGAGGAGCGGGGCTCAAGGGCGGAAGAGCGGGAAGTGGAGGAGATGCGGTGGAGGGTATCGTCGATCACGTCTGGGGGGAATCTGCGGTCCTTGAAGAAGGAGGCCATCTGGGCTGTACGGTATTGGAACTGGTCCTCCTGGGAGCAGATGCGGCGGAGACGAAGGAATTGGGAATGTGGGATGGCGTTTTTACAGGGGGCAGGGTGGGAGGAGGTGTAGTCCAGGTAGCTGTGGGAGTCAGTCGGTTTATGGTAGATGTCTGTGTTGAGTCGGTGGCCCGAGATAGAAATGGAAAGGTCTAGGAAGGGGAGGGAGGAGTCTGAGACAGTCCAGGTGAATTTGAGGTCGGGATGGAAGGTGTTGGTAAAGTTGATGAACTGTTCAAACTCCTCGTGGGAGCACGAGGCAGCGCCAATACAGGCACTCCATCTTCCGCAGCTACACTAGCATCCATATTGGGGAGACGGGCCGCCTACTTGTGGAACGCTTCAGGGAACACCTCTGGGACGCCCGGACCAACCAACCCAACCACCCCGTGGCTCAACACTTTAACTCTCCCTCCCACTCCACCGAGGACATGCAGGTCCTTGGACTCCTCCATCGGCAGAACATAACAACACGACGGTTGGAGGAAGAGCGCCTCATCTTCCGCCTGGGAACCCTCCAACCACAAGGAATGAACTCAGATTTCTCCAGTTTCCTCATTTCCCCTCCCCCCACCTTGTCTCAGTCGGTTCCCTCGAACTCAGCACCGCCCTCCTAACCTGCAATCTTCTTCCTGACCTCTCTGCCCCCACCCCACTCCGGCCTATCACCCTCACCTTGACCTCCTTCCACCTATCACATCTCCATCGCCCCTCCCCCAAGTCCCTCCTCCCTACCTTTTATCTTAGCCTGCCTGGCACACTCTCCTCATTCCTGATGAAGAGCTCTGGCCCGAAATGTCGAATTTCCTGTTCCTTTGATGCTGCCTAACCTGCTGTGCTTTAACCAGCAACACATTTTCAGCTCCTCTATTGAAAAATCTATCAGTAAAAATTTTTGACCTCTCATTTATTATTAAGAGATTAATAAACTCTTAAATACATATAAATGCATGACATACAAAAAAGCTATAAAAGTATACCTTTGAATGTGATCTACACTGGTCTTTTATTCATAATGCTCTTAAAATTAATCACTGCAGATAATTGCATAGTATTTGATATTAATATGCATTATTAATCTTCAGAATGTAATTTCCTCTCATGTTATAACACTTATCTTTTAATGACACTTCTAATGAATGTGGTTTTTCCATTTAGCCCAATTTAATTTTTTTCCCATTATTCTTTCACGGGCTGTGGGTGTTTTGCTGTCAGTAATTGTCCTTGAAATGGGTGGTTTGTTTCAAAGTGCGGTTAACAGTAAACCATACCGCAGTGGTTGTCACATGTGGTCCAGATGTGGTAAGAATGGTAGGTTTCCTTCCCTAAAGAACCAGATTAGTTCTCACCAGAGTCAGGAAGGATTTCTTGGTGTCCATTACTAAGACTAGTTTTATACTGCAGATTTATTCATTAGATTTGAATTCCACGAGCTGCCATAATGGGATTTGATCCCATAGCTCCACAGCATTACTTGTGCCATCTAGATTTCAATCACACCACCATCTCCCGATCATCTCGGTGTTCAGTTTAAACGTAATGGAGTCATTAGCCCTGGTTTTAATTGGAAAGCAGCTTCTCAGACAGGATTGGTTGAAACCTCATTACATTTAAAAGAATGATAGTTATTGACACATCACTTGATAACCTGATTGGCATAGACCTTCTGCTAAGGGAACAATGTACCCAGAATACACCATGTCAATTTAGGGAAGGTGAAGTTAAATTCAATTTTCCATGCAATCTCATTTTCATTAGCCCAGAAATTAAACCTTCTGTAAATCAGTGTATAATTTACTGCAATTGATTTGTGTCAAGAACTAGGCATCACTCAGAACCATGAACAAGGTTGGAAATGCCAAGCCAGTGAACAATTCTTTAACTAACTGATTTCATGCCCCTTTTATTCAGTTAAAGTGACTGCTTTTTTAAATCTCCCTTTCGTAAACACAAGTTGTGACCAACAAACAATTGAAGCTACACAGGTGACTAGGAGCAATGTGAGGGACACAATCAAATACATGTTTTCTCGCCTTTGCATCTTGGAGGAAGATCACCAGTTTTGTGGGTGTTCTGGTTTTGAATAAAAATCAATGGATGCTCATGTGAAAAGTAGTGAAGGTCAACTCACTTTTAAAATCCTTCAATATTTCATGTTATTTCATTCATCCTGCTCAGATTACACTGAGATTGACCAGAAATCATGCACAATTTCCAGGTCATTGGCATTGTGGAATTGAATAACACAGAACTGAAAGACTCCAGACTATAGAGCCTTGTATCATTTGAGTCAAGCTCAACAATTTGAAATTAGCTTCACTGCTCCTGGATCAAAGGGACTATAAAACTGCCTGGGTGAATATTGTCTGAATGTATAGACTGAATTTACATCAGACTTGGTTGTAAAGCCCTCTATATTTGGACAGCTTTCTGACATTCACTGTTCAGCCTCACTCACATGAAATAGATTATTGAGCAAGACATCAAAGGTCGATTGCTTCCTGGTGAATTATATGATTCAGCTACTTCAAGACTTGCGATGACAATTCTATGGTTTTCAGAGCTGAGAGGAAGGAATTCCAATTATACTCAAAACCAGAAATGTAGCAAAAATGAAAATAAAGCAAACATATCTCAAGCTTGGAAACTTAGAAGACAATTTTGATCTGATTTACCATGTGGGAAACCCACTGGATCAGGTGGAACACCCATTTTACAACCCACCCAATGTTATACATTGACTTCAATAGAGTTTGAAAATGGGTGAGTTCCAAACCAGCATTGCATCCAATATTATCAGGGTCCCACCACCATGTAAGTTAAATTTGTGCCCTTTGCACCAGTAATTATCTTACCATCTGGGTGACACAGAAGCAATGCTTGAAGTTATGGAAGGGAATGTTGTTATAATGGCGATACACCTCAAAAAGGAACTGTTGCAGAACTTCCATTTCAATGTTGAATTTGTTCATAAAATCCAGGTCTATGTACATCAGTTGAAGGAGCACCATGATCTCTGCATCTTCCCATTGCCTGGTGTGAAAAGAGTGTTGAGATTAACACAAAATCATCACCAGTGTCAAAATATTGAAACATTTTGGGTGCATTTGCACTCACCTATCAATCTGAGACTTGTAGTTGAAGATCAGACTCAAGCACAACAAAATCAAATTTATAATATCTGGCATGAATTATAACAGCCTTGCCCCAAAATGCAAGCAGTTGACAGATTTAGAGACATGTATATGTAGACAGATTTCTCCCCCAATAGTGAAACGTGAAACATGTAAATGTTAAGAAAATAAATTTATGTTCTTCACAGGAGCAATGGGTTCAGTAGAATTTACCAAATAAGAGACAAGATTGGGAGTGAAAGATTGGAAAGACTTGATAAGAAAAGGGTGACATATCAGAAAAGATCCCTTTGTATCTCTTATTAAAATTTGGCCCTGGATCAAACATGAATGCATGCAAATGCTGGACTGACAGTAATATCACTGCTTAAACCTCTACTCTTCTTCTGCATTGGTTGATGTGAAGCACTGCATAAAGACAAGGGAGACAAACCAAATAAAGCTGGAAGCAAAATCTCCAAATGCACTTTAAAGTTGGCATTCACTTTATGAATTTAGTCACAATTATCAACATTGTCTGGCACCACTGAGACTTTGGGGGTTTATTGTTATTAACTGCAAATAGACCACAGCTAGCAAAGAGCTGTCCAAATAGAGTGACTCTCAAATTCATGTGATTATCCGTGCCCTCTATGTTGCAGGCCTCATAAATCTGAAAAAAAAAAGCAGGACTCCTACACAAGTCTTTGATTGTTTTACAATCGCATTCGTTCACTGTCAAAAACTGGTGCTACCTTGAATTTAATTTCAATTCTGATTACATGTTCATTGTAGCCATTGCTTTGGAACAGATATGAATGATAATGAGATGTAATTGCTTTCATCCAATTTGATAAGCTTGAAAAAAAAAGACATAATTAACTGTGGTACAGATAAATAGTAAACAAAGCCATGAGAATAAACAGCCAACCCAGCTGATAGATGTATTTGCATTCTTAATAAAAATCAATTATGCATCACCATGGTGTTCACCAGACATTATGACAAAAAAAAGTCTTCTTCCTACTTGTAAATTACTCCCGGTCCTCATCTATTTACGAATCACGTAATACAGAAAATTAGCTCTTTGAAAGAGTTATCTAATTATTTCCAAACCTTTCATTTTTGTTCCTCCATTGTTCTGTGTTCCTCACAAAGCCCCTGTTTTCCTCTTTTTACTAATTTCAATGAAAGACATGTGCATGACAGGGTTACGAGGCTGATAAAGTCCATTGATGGCCAAGTCTTGGAGGAACATTCCTGTTCAGAAATTGGATTATTCAAAACAACAGGGGCCCTACAGGTGTATAGGATGTGCAGGGAGAAACTCAAAGAAGCAATTAGAATGGAAAATGCTGGCAGGGAGGATCCCAAGATATTCTACAGGTATATCAAAGGGGCAGAGAATAACCAGGAACGAGTAGAGCCTATTAAGGACCATGGGGGAAATCTGTGCATGAAGCCTGAGGACATTGGTAAAGGGTTAAATGTTTACTTCACATCTGTCTTTAATTGGGAGATGGAAGATTCAAGTACAAAACATAAGATGATGGACTGTGAAGTTCTTGAACTGATTGATTAAGAAGCGAGAAGGCATTAAAGATCTAGATGAGTTATATCCCAGGCTGGTTCAGAAGACAAAGGAAAAAATTTTCAGGGGCCCTGACTCGAATTTTTAAATCATCTCTGGCCACAATGGAGGTGCCAGAGAACTGGAAAGCAGCTAATGTGGTTCCACTTTACAAGAAGGGTGGTAGAGATAAACCAGAGAACTATAGATCAGTGAGTCTAATGCCAGTGACAGGAAAACTATTGGAGAAAATAGTGAAGGGGAAAATTACTCTCCATTTAGAGTGGCAAGGTTTGATCAGGGATAATCAGCAATGCTTTGTTAGAGGGAGGTCAGGCTTAACAAATTCAATGGAATTTTCAGAGGAGGTGGCCAAGTGTTTGGATGAGGGTAGAGCAGTTGATGGATTTTTTTCTAGATTTCAGCAAGGTCTTTGACATGGTTCCATATGAGAAACTTATAAAGAAGGTAAACTTGACAAGATGGATTTAAAATCGGCTTAGTGGCAGGAGACGTCTACCTCACCAGTAGAGTTGAACTTGAGAAGTCCAAACTCTCCTCTGATTTACATTATTTCCTGTGGATGGGCATGGGCTCTGTTCGGGACTTTCTGATGACAGTATATCTAGGTCTATGGTTGCAAAGTACACCAAGTGAACAAATTGTTACATTTCAATTGACTCCCAGACCTACTTACAGTATATTCACACTGGTAGTGCATAGACAGTTATCTTGAATTAACCGATCAGATTAGCAGCTACGAGTCATGAATGTCTTCCTGATTCACTTATGAGTTTTGTCACAGGTGATTAACCAATTTTTGAAAAAAAAACGAATGTCTGGATTCAAGGTGGAAATGTCATTCCAACATTCACAAGCTTATCATAAACTTCTATTCCATTTCATGTTAGAACCACTTGGTGGAGCAAGCTCAAATGGAAGAATAGCCTAATCCTGATATTTAGTTCGATATTCCTCTGGCTCCATCATTGTTTCTTGCTACCTCATGATCAGTTACAAGCAACCCCACCTAACTGAATGCCTGATAGTATTGAAAGATAAGTTTCGAGTTGTACACTTATGTTGAGTTTGGAATGGTGCTTGTATTCCAATCTAGAGATTTGTTGGTACCAATGAAGTGTCACAATGCACACTGACAATCTGTACGTTCCCTGCTGTCAATGTGTGATGGAATGTAGGTTATAACATTATTAACAGTGTTGGAATCGCTGCTTAGCTTATCAATTTATAAGCATTAGCTGACAGCAGCTAGTACACATACTACTTAAGATTGACTAATACTTGAGGTCAATTCATAATTAACAACGTTTCCGAGAAGATTAGATTACTTACAGTGTGGAAACAGGCCCTTCGGTCCAACAAGTCCACACCGACCCTCCGAAGCGCAACACACCCAGACCCATTCCCCTACATTCACCCCTTTACCTAACACTACAGGCAATTTAGCATGGCCAATTCACCTAACCTGCACATTTTTGGATGGTGGGAGGAAACCGGAGCGCCTGGAGGAAACCCACGCAGACACGAGGAGAATGTTCAAACTCCACACAGTCAATCACCTGAGATGGGAATTGAACCCGGTCTCTAGCACTGTGAGGCAGCAGTGTTAACCACTGTGTCACTGTGCCACCCCTAGTTACAAACCAGAACATTAACAGCAGACAAGCCTGTCAATTATTAATTCAGAAATACAGTTGGACAAATATTGGGCCGATATTTATCATTCAGTTCAAATACACAAGTAATTGTGGGCTGTTGTCCAGTGGTGATGTCCCTACCTCTGAGCTAGAAAACTTGAATTCAAGTCCCACCTTTTACATGAGTTAACATATCTGAACAGGTCATTCAAAACCAACAACAATTAATTGATACTGATTAAAAACTTGCGCTGGGAAGACTCCAAGGCTTGCGTACCAGTTATCAAAGGTTGGTGTCTTCAGATACTGTCTGACTTCTTCTGTGACCTCAAGACTGCTGCAGTGAAAAAGAATGTGATATTTTAAGAGCGATCTCACTTACTCTGTCATCAGCAATGATGTCCCTCGAATTAACAGCTGGTTAGCAATATTTAGCTGGTTACTCAGGTCTAATAAAGCATCTATTTCTGTTCAAGGTTCTGTTCTTGTTTTAGGAGATAAGGTAATCAAATCATCTTGGCCAAGAAGAAGGCCACTTGTTCCACCCAAGGATTACAGAGTTGGCCAAATTTACTGCTTCTTTGCACAGAATATGGCAAACAACTCACTGACTGAGTTCAGTTAATCTGACACAAATAGAAGTCATGTAATTCCTACAGCAGCTAAAATACCTTCTGTACCATGGAATGAAAGTTTTCACTTATCATAATGAGGAATAACTTCAATATTTGTTTTTGTTATTTCATGATTCCTGTACATTTCTGGACAGCACTGAGCAAAAGATGCAACACTAGAAGCCCAATTCTTTTCATTAAATTGAGTCCCAAATGCCTTTTCAGGGGAATGTAAAGTCTCATGGTACTATTCAGGTCTTACCTGGCGAAAATCTTCCTCCAGGAATATTAGCTTTGCTGTTTGGGGTTGATGGGACTTCAGTGTCAGTTGCTGCTGAGTTTGGCTTCCAGACAACACTTCTAACAAATTCATTCAGTCATAATCATAGAGTCATGCAATACAAGAGAGGCACTTCAACCCATTGAGTCCACACTGACAAAAAAAACATCACTTATCTACTTTTACAGCCTTGAATGTTATGCCATTTCAAGTGCTCATCCAAGTAGGTTTTGAAGGTTTGGAGTTTACCTGCCTCTGCTATCCTCCCAGGCAGTGCATTCCAGAATCTTCCTGCCTCTGCTATCCTCCCAGGCTGTGCATTCCAGATTCCCAGTACTCTCTGGGTAGAAAGAACACCTTTCCTTAAAATCCCTCTAAACCTCCTGCCCATCATCTTATAATGAGGCCTTGTTGTTACTGACTCTTCAACTAAGGGAAATAGTTGCTTTCTATCAACCTTGTCCATGTTCTCATACACTTAGATACTTCAAACAGATCAGCCTTCTATGATCTTAAGATAAGCCCGCCTGAACCTACGCAGCCTCTCCTTGGAGCAAAACTGCTGCAGACAACATCCTCGTAAATCTGCACTCCCTTCATTGTTTAGTCATAGAGATGTACAGCATGGAAACAGACCCTTCGGTCCAACCCGTCCATGCCGACCAGATATCCCAACCCAATCTAGTCCCACCTGCCAGCACCCAGCCCATATCCCTCTAAACCCTTCCTATTCATAAACCCATCCAGATGCCTTTTAAATGTTACTGTCATACTAGCCTCCACCACTTCTTCTGGCAGCTCATTCCATATAAGTACTACCCTTTACATGAAAAAAATTGCCCCTCAGGTATCTTTTATATCTTTCCCCTCTCACCCTAAACCTATGCCCGCTAGTTCTGGACACCCCCACCCCAGGGAAGAGACTTTGCCTATTTATCCTATCCATGCCCCTCATAATTTTATAAACCTCTATAAAGTCACCTCTCAGCCTTCAATGCTCCAGGGAAAACAGCCCCAGCCTATTCAACCTCTCCCTCTAGTTCAAATCCTCCAACCCTGGCAAGATCCTTGTAAATCTTTTCGGATCCCTTTCAAGTTTCACAATAACCTTCTGATAGGAAGGAGACCAGAATTGCACGCAATATTCCAAAAGTAGCCTAACCAATGTCCTGTACAGCCGCAACATCCCAACTCCTATACTCAATACTCTGACCAATAAAGGAAACCATATCAAAAGCCTTCTTCACTATCCTATCTACGTGCGACTCCACTTTCAAGGGGCTATGAACCTGCACTCTAAGGTCTCCTTGCTCAGCAACACTCCCCAGGATGTTATGATTACCATGCTTGTGAACAGATTTGATGATTTCATGGAATCATAGAATTCCCTAAAGTGTGGAAGCAGGTCATTCAGCCTATTGAGTCTACACTGCCTCTACCCCGACCCACCCTTCTACTCTGTCCCAGTCACCCTGCATTCTCCACGGCTAATCCACCTGTACTGCACATCCCTGGGCACTGTGGGCAATTTAACATGGACAATCCACCTAACCTGCACATCTTTGGACTCTGGGATATCAAATGTCAACGTTGTATCAAAACAAAAATTTATTTTTGCCAGCACCATCACTCTTTAGGAATGGTAAATACACAGGAGGTCTTTCAAACTAACAAGTTTGTGTCTGGTCTCTGCAACAGCAATTTAGTCAATTCCCTATTGAAACCCACAATTAAAACTGCCTCCATTATTCTATGAGGCAGTGCACCCCCTATAACAAGTGTTCACTGAATTTTTTAAAAATCCTTAAGTTGCCTTTGGTTCTTTTATTAATCACCTCATATTGATGTTCAATGGTTCTTAAAGTTTCAGTCAACTGAGATTATCCTCTCGACCGACTCTCTCCAGACACTTTAGGATTTTAAATACCTCTACAAAATCTCTTTTCAAATATTTTTTCTTGATGGAGAATAACCCCAGCTTCTTTATCCCGTCTAAGTAACTGTGATTTTCTTATTCCCTGGAACCAGTCTCATAAATCTCTTCCTAACTCTCTTTACTGCTTTCACATTCTTTTAAAGTATGAGGCTAGAGTTGGATTTAATGCTCCAGGTGAGGCCAAAAAAACTAATTATTTTACATAGTTTTAAAATCATTGTTTTTTTCATTCTGTATCTCCATTTACACAGCTCAGGATTTTGCAATATCTTTATAATTGCTTTCTCAATCTGCCCTTCCAACTTTAATGATTTATATTCATATACCCCAGCCCCTCTGCTCCTGTACCCTGTTTAGAATTGTATACTTTGGTTGATATTTCCTCATTCTTTCTACCATAATGCATCATCTTATATATCTCTTAATGTTAAATATCATCAGCTAGATTTTTACCCATTCCACCAGCTTGCCTATGACAGTCGATATGGAAGACCAGAAGAGAAAATAGAGAGCTAGAACTGCCAGATATAGCTCAGACTTTCATATCAGGAATTGTTACCATCTAGTTTCTCTCTGCTGCCTGGGAAAATAGTATCCTGTATATAATTGAGGCATGAATAAGTAACAATGAGATGTTAATATTTGCAAATAAACCCCTTTCTGCTCACTGGTGAGTCTCTCATCTCGCATTAAAGTCTTAGGTGGAAAATCAGACATTTTCCCAATCTCACCATATTTTCCCAAATGACTCACCACTGCCCAAATTGTTCAAGGTTGTGAAGAGTCCATTGATGGTATTTCTTCAGCTTTTATTTTACTGCCATTTGGAAATCCACAAATGTATTACCCTCATCAAAAATCTTAATCAAGTTAGTTAAATATAAACTGCATTTAGAATAACCACATTTAGAGAAAATGCTGACTTTTCTTAATTATTACTTGTACTTCCAAGTGTTTTGTAGTATTTGTTCCAGGATTATTATTTCTGAAATGATAATCCCACCACCTAGGTTAGACCAAGTGGCTTGTAATTGCTTGGTTAATCCTCACACTGTTTGTTGAACAAGGGCATAATATTCACAATTATCAGGTCTCTTGGCAATACCACTATATCTGCAAGGAAAAAAGATTTTGCAAATTTCCTCAGAATCCTTGGAGCATCCCATCTGGTGACCACCCTTTTTAATTCATCCTTTTTGTCCAATTTTAGCCCATTATGTCTTTAAAAATATGACTCTGCCACAATCTTCTTCCTTGCTAAAGACAGATGGCAAGTAATCATATCGTATCTCTGTCATTCGTTTCTATGTCCAGGTGTGGATCCCCTTTCCTAACTGGGCCCACTCTTCCTCTTTCTTCCCTTCTTCTTATTTCTATGTTTTTAAAAGATTTTCAGATTCCCTTAGCTGCCAATCTCTTCTTATATATTAACTTTGGCTCTTTTGTTCCTTGTTCACATCTGCATGTCCTGCTCATTTTTTTCCATAATGGACCAAATAGATTGCATCAGGAAGGCATCTCACTGCCACCTTTCCAAGGGCAATTCGACACGCAAAATAAATGTGTGTCCAATGAGCAAAGTCCATACCTCAAAAGAATAAAAAGAAATGTAGAAGAGAGTTTAGTTGCTGCATAGTTTCACCACAGTGAGTTTCCTCACAATGTATGTTACCTCATCTGCAGGTAATTTTCCATTACTTGCTGGCACTCTTCTTTTGTTTTTCTTAATGAACGTTTGTGATAGAAGGGTGACGGCTTGTTCGTTCCATCTGACAGCTCTTTAAATAACCCTAGCCAGCTGAGGTGTTCAACACTCTGGGAACATTAAAGAGATTTAATAAGGACGAAGAAAAGAACATGTATTCACAGCTAGCAAAGAACAAACAATGTTAGTTACTAATCATAATTCCACTTGCTGACAGACCTATGGGCTTTAGCCCTGGAACATGTGATAATTAGAAAGCCATTTCAGTGTTGAGAAATCAGGAACTTGTATTACCGGGAGAAGGCAAGAGAATGGAGTTGAGAAGCATATTGGATAGTGGAGCAGACTTGATAGACTGAATGGCCAAATTCTACCCCTATATCTTGTGGTCTTCTGGTGTGAACAGGACAGACAATTGTATATCTCCTGAATCAATGAATTGAAGAATTTCTAATTAAATGTGCAAAGTGTGAACCAGGAAGTTAAAATTACAATAGTTCATTCAATGTCACATCATGCACAGAAAGTACAATGGAAATTATGCAGGTACAGCAAGTGATAAAGAAGGTAAATTAAATTTGTTGGTAACTACAAGAGGAAAGGAATAAATGGCCCTGAAGCTATATAGGGCCTTGGTGAGACCCCATCCAGAATACTGTGCACAGTTTTGATTGCCTTACTTGAAGGAGAATATAATTGCATCAGAGGCAATTCAGAGAAGACTCATTCAACTAATTTCTGGGTTAAAAGGCTTACCTTATGAAGAAAGTTTGAACATGTTGGCCTCTATCCATTGGATTTTAGAAATGCAAGATCTGATCTTATTGAAACATACATGATAGGACGGATACTGAAAGCATGGTTCCTTTACTGAGGGACAGAACTTAGGTATAAGAGGTCTCTTTTTTAAGATGGTAATATGAAGAATTCTTATTCTCAAATGGTTGTTAATATGTAGAATTCTTTTCTTCAGAATATAGAGAAGGTTGGGTCATTCAACTTATTCAGGACTGAGTTAAATTGATTCTCAATAGACAAGGGACTCAAGAGTTATAGAGATGGTCACCTGGGTGGAGTTATTGAACTTGTTGAATGTACAGCAGGCTCTAAGGGCTGAATGACCAATAAAAGAAATGTAGTACAAAAATGTGTTTTTTTAGTTCTTAAACGTCTCCAGCAATTATTAAAATCTGAAGAAATGAATTCCACATTTCAAATGTAATGCTTAATCTTTGAGACTCTGTTTGACTTATTGAAAACACCTTACACTTTTAAATGGTTACTTACACTGCTATGGCATAAAGACCTTATCTTTTTTATTTTTCTGTACTTCTGTGGACTGAAATGGGAAAAGAACAGTTTTTTTAAAAAAAAGACAAGAATTGTTGAAAGATTGTTGCATTTTTTAAAAGCACTCATTGTAAGTGCTATTTACACAGCTGCTTGGTCAAGCAGTAGTTGGAAGCCTGGTTTACAGATGATCCAAGGGATGCCCACAAATGGAGCTTTGGTAGGTAACAAGTAGCAGATTGGTCTGTGTATTAGTGATCAGTTATCAATGATAAAAGTGCTTGGCCCCCAGATAGATGAACAATTTGGGGATGAGAATGGCATAAAAGCTGGCTGACCTCTGGAGGAGAAGGAGATGTTTATGGTCTACGGTGAAAAGCATCTCAAACCTGAAAATAGTTGTTTCCTTTTGCCCTTCTACCATTGCTGTAAGCTATAAGCTGTAGCTCTTAGCTAGAAAACCAGAGACTTAATTTTAAAAGTGAACCAGCCCACCCTGTACCTTCTACAAGCAAGTGAAACCATCTAGAGAAGGAGAATCAAGGTGCAGCACATCTGACAAGCCCAAAGGACCATTTCAGTGAACCTTGTTACCAAGAGCTGTTGAAAGGCCTTCCCAGTCTTTCCAGCCACCCATAATGTCAGTGTCTGTGTATATGTCTGTAGTAAAAGGGGAGTTTATAGGGGAGTAAAGCTTTAACAAGCTGAGTTATATGTCAATGGTTCGTAATTGTTTACCAATAGTTAAATTCTACTTATTTGTAGGAAAAAGTTATTCTTGTTAAATATAGAACATTAATCTGTATTTTCTGTCAACTTAGGTCAGGTAAATTGCAGAATTTTGTGTACTGTTCAAAATATTTAACTTTTGTGATAATTCCAGGAATTGACTTCCATTGTGCTACCCAGCGATATCAATAGACAAGCCCCAACTTTAGCTGGTGAGCTTACCAAATATCTGTTAGATAATGACCATGGTTTCACTCCTTTTATTCATGCAACCAATGACTCTCTCAATGAGATATACAGTGTAGCAAAATTTGTGCATCTAACTTAGAACACACTTTCTGGTTTTGCATTGAGCTGCATATGCAATGACTGGAAATTATGAGTCTGATTTCTACCATAATAATGGTTTATTCTGACAAGCAGACTGGACAGCGTGGCACATGAGGATAGGGGGAGGAGGCCCATTGCATGATGGCTCAGTGATTAGCACTGCTATCTCAGTGCCAGGGACACAGGTTCAATTCCACCGTCAGGCGGAACCTTTATGGAGTTTGAACATTCTCCCTGTGTCTGCATGGGTTTCCTCTGGGTGTTCCGGTTTCCTCCCACAGTCCAAACATATGCAGGTTAGGTGGACTGCCATGCAAAATTACCAAAGGTGTCCAGGGATGTGTAGGCTAGGTGGATATGCCATGGAAAACAAAAAGTACTAGAAATCACAGCAGGTCAGGCAGCATTTAAGGACAGAGAGAAGCTAGCATTTTGAGTGTAAATGCCTTTTCAACAGAACTGATGTGAAGTCTGGGAAATGGGAAATGCAGGGTTACAGGTATAGGATAGAGGAGTGGGATGCACTTTGGAGCAGTGGTATAATCTCAATGGACTGAATGGCCTGCTTCCAGATTGTAGGGATTCTATGATTCTACTAAGAAGAGGCAGGGAGAGCTGAGTTGGAGTCAAGGCTGGAACTGAGATTGGGGGTTGCCAAGAGAACTACAGAGAGTGCAGATACTCCTCATGTTACACTAGGAGATCTGGAAGGGCACTTGCCATGGCGGCAGGTAGTTCTCAACATTCCCCAACAGTTAAGTTTCCCAACAGCCACGAAATCCATGTTAAGTCCAATTAATTCAAATTTGTGGCATGTCAGGCTCAGGTTACATAACTTCATCTGCCACTATCTCTGCTGATAGAGTGAATGCAATTGCAATGCTGAATGGTCTGAAGATTTCTCAGGGAAAGTTCGTTAGATTGATGTCTCACAGTTGCTTTATTTTGAATGATTTGTTGTACTGTGATACAGTATACAGTAATAATTTGTTATACATTAATAATGCAAATACTCAAAACACACTTCCAATTATCCATTTCAACTGTGTGAACTTTCTTATAATACTACAGTTTGTATTCTATTATTCACTTCTTGCCAAACTCAAACTTAAAATAGGAAAAATGATTAAAGTATTTCAACATTCATTTAATTCATTTGAACTGTAATAATCAGACATGTTGTCCATTTCTTTGTGATTGTTCTTCTCCTGAAGTGTAAAATGTTTTCAGATTATGTGAGGAACACCATAACTTCTCAAACTAGAATAAACAATGCCATATTTTAATCATAGAATCCCTACAGTGTGGAAGCAGGCCATTCAGCCCATTGAGTCCACACCAACCCTCCGAGGAGCACCCCAGTGACTGGGCAAATCCATAATCCTGCACTTTCCATGGCCAATCCACCTAACCTGCACATTTTTTGGACTGTGGGAGGAAATTGGAGCACCCACACAAGCATAGGGAGAATATGTGAACTCTACACAGGACAGCCTGAGGATGGAATCATACCTGGGTCCAAGGTGCTGTGAGGCAACAGTGCTAACCATTGTGCTGGCCTTTTGTCCTAACCTTGGTGCATAAATCATTTCAGAGATTTGACATAATAGACACCCATGGAGATACTTAATAAAATATATAAACCAAATAAAATAATGAAATCAAAACACACAAAGTCTCACCATATGGAAAGCTCACCATTGGCTTGATATAGTGTTTTGGCATTAATCGTTCACAAAATTGATTTATCTTACTTCAAGTTTCTCCCGAAATGACTCTACCCGATTTCTCATCTCATACATGATCGATGGCATGTCTGTAGATGCAACCAGAATTTTTTTCTCTAATGTCTGTAACCTAGGGACAAAATTTATTGCACACATTTAAATGTTGTTGCATATCTACTCATTGCATCATTTCCTTCAGACTGATTCTGAGGCTGAAATCATAGACTCAGCAAAGAAATGGAGAGACACCATTAGTTAAATAGCCAGTCTCTATCAGTGATATCATCTCAAAGGGTCTGAAGGTTGCATGTCTTTATAGTGCAAGTTTCAATTTTTATTTACAAGAATAAAATAATATATATTTAATTGTAAAGTAAAATATTTGTGGGTGCTAGAAATGTGAATTAAGAATAGAAAGCACGGGAAATAATCAGTAGGCCTGGCAGCAACTATGGAGAGAGAAACAAAGCTTTCAGGTTAAGATTCTGAAGAAAGACCTTCTGAAATATTAGGTGAAAATTTATGGGCACCTAAGTGACATGTGCTACAGTGTAATTTGTTTTGAGACATGACCATCCTTAGCCTCTTCCATTGCCACAACAAACCAAACTGTAAATCATAATGGCAACACCTCATCTTCCACATGGGCAGCCTACAGCCTGGAGGACTCAACATTGAGTTGTCCAATTTCAAATAACCTCCCTTCCCAACCCCCAATGCCCTTCCCAGTCCTCCACCTTCCTTCCACCCCTCCCAACCACCTACCAGATCCATTCCTTCCATTGACCAACCAGGTAATATGTTCTACCTGTCTTCACCTTTCCCCACTTCACCACCCTGCTCCCGCCACCCCCTTAATTGGCAGCTCCCCCTATACCCACCCCCAGTCCTGAAGAAGGGTTGCACATGAAACATCGACTTCTCCACCTCCTGATGCTGTCTGGCTTGCCGTGTTCTTCAGGCCTCCTGCTTGTCTCTAGTGTAATTTGTGGCAGAATCAGACAAGAAGAATCAACGTTGGCCTCCATATCAAAAGCATCTCAGTACAGCTTTTTTGACAAGTGATGTGGCAAGTTATTTGGTTGGCAGCAATGGGTTACAGGTGGGCAGAGTTCATAGCTTTATTATTGCTCAAACTTGCCTCATTAATATTCAGATTCCTATCTTTACAAACAGGCAAGACATCAATAATTCTCTGTTGGGAGTCACAGCCAGTACATGGCAAATTCAGTCACTGAGCAACAACAGCCACGGGTACACCATTGATGCACCCCACATCCATGGACATTGGCAGCCTACATGTACCAGCCTCTGAGAAACATTATATCACAACTACAATCCATTTACAGAGCACTCCTGCATCTCAATGCTTGCAATTACCAGTGTAGTGCTGCAGCAAGGATAGTGTCCAGCTCATGGACTGGATCAGGCTGTACCTCTGGGCTCATCGCTTGCTACCTTAGTGCTCTCTTACTTTGAACCTATCTGGATGCTCACAACATCACTGCCTTGCATTGCTTTGCCTTGTCTATTTGCCCTGCACCCTGAGATTCCAAGCTCATATTACTTCGAGTCATACAGTGCAGAAGAGGCCCTTTGGCCCACTGAGCCTGTGCTGTCAAAAATACACTAGTCCCACGTTTGCACTTCAGGCCCAAACTGTTGAGTGCTATGACGCTACAAGTGTTCATCCAAGGATATTTTAAATGCGATGAGTCACCCACGCGAACCAGGCAGTGCATTGTAGACCCCATCACCCTCTTGGTGAAAAGCTCTTTCCTCAAATCCCCTCCAAACTTCCTGCCTTTCATTTTCAAATAATGCCTTCTTCTTCCTGACCTTTTGACTAAGGGAATCAGCTGCTTTCTATTCATCCTGTCCATGCCCCTCATAATCTTACGTACCTTAATCAGGTTCACCCTCAACTTTCTTCCCTCCAGAGAAATCAACCTGAGCTCATCCAGCCTTCTAGCTCCATCCCAGATGGCCCCCTATGTCAAAGACCACAATTACCCTTCCCACTCGATCAACAATGCCCTCCAGCACATCTCTTCCACTTCCTGAACCCCCACCCTTGAACCCCACCCCTCCCAGCGCAACAAGGATAGAATCCCCTGGCCCTCACCTTCCACCATGGAGAAAGTGAGGACTGCAGATGCTGGAGACCAGAGTTGAAAATTGTGGTGCTGGAAAAACACAGCAGGCCAGGCAGCACCCGAGGAGCAGGAGAATCAACGTTTCGGGCATAAGCCCCGAAGAAGGGCTTCTGCCCGAATCATTGATTCTCCTGCTCCTCGGATGCTGCCTGGCCCACTGTGTTTTTCCAGCACCACATTTTTCAACTCACCTTCTACCATACCAACCTCCAGATACAGCTCATTATCCTCTGCTATTTTGTCACCTACAATCAGACCCCACCACCAGGGATATATTTCCCTTGCCACCCCTTTCAGCATCCCACAGAGACCATTCTCTCTGTGACTCTCTCGTTAGGTCCACACCTCCGCTAGGCACCTTCCCTTGCCACCGTAAGAGGTGTAAAGCCTGTGCCCACACCTGCCCCCTCACCTCCATCCAAGGCCCCATAGGATCCTTCCACATCCAGCAGAGATTTTCCCTCACATCCAAACACCTAATCTACTGTGCCCCAGCACTCAACTCTCGACCTCATCTAGTGTATCTGTTGCTCTCAATGTGGTCTCCTCTACTTTGGGGAAACAGGACGCCAACTTGTGGAACATTTCAGAGAACAACTCTGGGACACACTCACCAAAAAACCCCACTGCCCTGTGGCCGACCACTTCAACTCCCCCTTCCCACTACACCAAAGACATGCAAGTCCGGATCTCCTCCACCTGATGACTGGAGGAAGAATGCCTCACCTTCCACCTTGGGACCCTCCAACCACGTGGTACCAATGTTGATTTCACCAGTTTCCTCATTTCCCGTCCCCTCACCTCATCACAGATCCAACCCTCCACCCTCTTGAACTATCCTCCTTCCCACCTATCTGCTCCACCCTTCCCTCTGACCTATCATCATCACCCTCCACCTGCACCTACCTATCGTCTTCCCAGCTACCTTACCCCCAGCCCCATGCTCCCTCCTATTTACCTCTCAGCCCCATTCCCAGCCCTACCCCACCCCCCATATTCCTGATGAATGGTATCCACCTGAAACATTGACTCCCCTGCTCCTCAGATGCTGCCTAACCATTTGTGCTTTTCTAGCGCCACACTTTTCAACTCTTATCTCCAGCATCTGCAGTCCTCACTTTCTCCTAGCCTTCTAATTCTGTCTTGCCTTACTGTTTAACACAAATCCAGAAAGCTCATCATTGTTGTCAGCAGAGCTCAGTGAAGCAGAGCTCAGTGAAGCAGAGCTCGGTGAAGACAGCCTTGGATCAGGAGATGTCAACACAGTGAGTCAAGGGCAACCTCCAATATCAGTCTGAGGGCTTGGACTTGATTAACCAGTCAGGAGGGCAATCAGGGTCAAGGTCATCTCCTCATCAGTGATGAGGAAACAAATGTCAGGTAGTCTATCACTTGACTCTTTCTGCCTGACATTTGTTTCCTCATCACTTATGATGTTGGGGCTGCTTTCTCCTGGAATGAGAGAGATAAAAAGGTATTACAGGGGATGGACATGGTGTTACAGCTATTACTGTTGGTACAGGAGGCAATGTAACGGAACTGAGTGATTGGGCAGCACAAAGGACATGCGGGATTAGTGCTATCAAGAGTTGAGAGTTGGGTGACAGCAAGTGGGGAAGATGCTGTAGGCAACAGTGGAAGTGGCAGAGCATGAGCCTTGTTGGGAGATGGGTACAGCAGCAGAGATAGATTGAGTGTGAGGTATCAGAGAGAAGATAGTGGCATTAATGTTACATTGCTGTGTATTGCTCCAGACTGCTGATACTGCACTGACCTGGGTGACCAACGCAGACAGACCAGCAGGGTTGATTGCTATGGTTTCTATTGTGGACCCTGGGGAAAGGAGAGGCTCTACATCTATATCACCAGCAGGACATCCTGATGCTTGCCAACAAAGTAGGATGCCAGTATTCTCCTGTCTGCCATGACTGGGATAAGTGTCAAGAAGCAACGGTCGGGAAGGCACAGTCATGCCTCTTCTTCATCAGGCAGCGGAGGAAATTCGGCACATCCAAAAGGACCCTCACTAATTCTTACAGATGCACCATTGAAAGCACACAGTCCCAGTGCACAACAACCTGGTATGGCAACTGCTGTGCTCAGGACTATAAGAAACTACAGAAGGTTGTGTGCACAGGCCTGACCATCATAGTAGCCAACCTCCTATCAATGGATGTTGAAAATGTGTTGCTGGTTAAAGCACAGCAGGTTAGGCAGCATCCAAGGAATAGGAAATTCGACGTTTCGGGCATAAGCCCTTCATCAGGAATGAGGAGAGGGTGCCAGGCAGGCTAAGATAAAAAGTAGGGAGGAGGGACTTGTGGGGGGGGGTTGGCGATGGAGATGTGAAAGGTGGAAGGAGGTCAAGATGAAGGTGATAGGCCGGAGTGGGGTGGGGGCGGAGAGGTTAGGAAGAAGATTGCAGGTTAGGAGGGCGGTGCTGAGTTGAGGGAACCGACTGAGACAAGGTGGGGGGGAGGGGAAATGAGGAAACTGGAGAAATCTGAGTTCATCAAGGGATGAACTCAGATTTCTCCAGTTTCCTCATTTCCCCTCCCCCCACCTTGTCTCAGTCGGTTCCCTCAACTCAGCACCGCCCTCCTAACCTGCAATCTTCTTCCTAACCTCTCCGCCCCCACCCCACTCCGGCCTATCACCCTCACCTTGACCTCCTTCCACCTATAACATCTCCATCACCCCTCCCCCAAGTCCCTCCTCCCTACCTTTTATCTTAGCCTGCCTGGCACCCTCTCCTCATTCCTGATGAAGGGCTTATGCCCGAAACGTGGAAATTTCCTATTCCTTGGATGCTGCCTAACCTGCTGTGCTTTAACCAGCAACACATTTTCAACTGTGATCTCCAGCATCTGCAGACCTCACTTTTTACTCCTATCAATGGACTCCATTTATGTATCTTGTTGTCACGGAAAGGCTGCCATCCCACAGCAGTAATGGTCTCCTACAACCTCTTCCACTAGGCCGAAGATAGAGAAGCTTGAACACACACATCAGCAGGTTCAGGAACAATTTAGTCCCTGATGTTATTAGACTGATGAATGGAGTCTCTAACTTCAAATAATGCTGATCTTATTAATGATGATCTTGTCTGATGCAAGTCTTGTGCAGGGTACCCTATATGCGTTACTCTGTCCAAGATTTTTCACCCCATGATCTGTGTGTCCTTGCTTACATGATCTGCCTGTACTGCTCGCAAACAAAGCTTTTCATTGTACTTAGGTACACGTGACAATAAATAGATAAAATAAAATCAAACAATGCAGAGCATTACTTGTGTGGGCACAAAATAGCACAGGCGCCAGGGATGCTAGGCTCTTTCAGCCTGTATCCAAGGAGCAGCAAGTAAACTTAAAATATAAGCCATAGTTATTAATTTAACCTGGGCAAGTGTTTGTAGAGAAATAAGACGGTGTTATTTTCTGGGTTTGTAGATTGTGAAGGAGCAAAAATAGCCTTTGCAGTGATATGTACTTCTTGTCAGATGTGGGAGTTTAAAGAGAGTTTAAGGGTTACTGTGGATTATATCTGCCATAAATGCTGTTGGATGCGAATCTTATCAGTGTGAGTGAATCGGTTGGAGAGTCAGATAGAAGCTATGAGAAATTTGCAACAGCAACAGTATGTTTTTGTCATTTACATGAATGATTTGGATGCGAGCATAAGAGGTACAGTTAGTAAGTTTGCAGATGACACCAAAATTGGAGGTATAGTAGACAGCGAAGAGAGTTACCTCAGATTACAACAGGATCCTAACCAGATGGGCAAATGGGCTGAGAAGTGGCAGATGGAGTTTAATTCAGATAAATGTGAGGTGCTGCATTTTGGGAAAGCAAATCTTAGCAGGACTTATACACTTGATGGTCAGGTCCTAGGGAGTGTTGCTGAACAAAGAGACCTTGCAGTGCAGGTTCATAGCTCCTTGAAAGTGGAGTCACAGGTAGATAGGATAGTGAAGAAGGCTTTTGGTGTGCTTTCCTTTATTGGTCAGAGTATTGAGTACAGGAGTTGGGAGGTCATGTTGCGGCTGTACGGGACATTGGTTAGGCAACTGTTGGAATATTGTGTGCAATTCTGGTCTCCTTCCTACTGGAAAGATGTTGGGAAACTTGAAAGGGTTCAGAAAAGATTTACAAAGATGTTACCTGGGTTGGAGGATTTGAGCTACAGGGAGAGGCTGAACAGGCTGGGGCTGTTTTCCCTGGAGCGTCGGAGGCTGAGGGGTGACCTTATAGAGGTTTACAAACTTATGAGGGGCATGGATAGGATAAATAGACAAAGTCTTTTCCCTGGGGTCGGGAGTCCAGAACTAGAGGGCATAGGTTTAGGATGAGAGGGGAAAGATATAAAAGAGACCTAAGGGCAACTTTTTCACGCAGAGGGTGGTACGTGTATGGAATGAGCTGCCAGAGGATGTGGTGGAGACTGGTACAATTGCAACATTTAAAAGGCATTTGGATGGGTATATGAATAGGAAAGGTTTGGAGGGATATGGGCCGGGTGCTGGCAGGTGGGACTAGATTGGGTTGGGATATCTGTTCGGCATGGACGGGTTGGACTGAAGGGTCTGCTTCCATGCTGTACATCTTTATGACTCTATGACTCTAAGTGATTCTGGAAATGGCATGTTGTAAGATGGGGCTAGAATCAGACACCAGAGGGATGGGGTAGGTAGTAAAATGTGGTGAGAAACTTCCCTTGGTCTTGTGGCAAGAATCCTTCTGGTAAATAATGCAACTTGCATCTATCCAAAAAAAATCAGCCATCAAGTCTGTTTCTCTCTTCACAGATCCTCCCAGGCCAATTGAATACATTCAGCATTTTCTGATTTTTATTACACATTGAATCTTTAAAATGCTTAAATAGTTTTAGTCTTTTTTTTACAGAGCTATGCTTATGCCAATGTTATTCGCACGTGGAAAGAAATGTTGGCAGATATTAAAAATGTATGTTTCAAATTGCAGATTTGATGGACGAACCTTTTCTCCATAGCTGACAGATCAAATCCCAAAGCTGTTGCCAGTTCAGAACCTGTATGTAGAGAATAAGATTAATTAATCACCTATTACTATCACATAAATGTTCTGTCAGAAAATTATCACTGTGGTAGGAGAGAGAGTTCTCCCAATATCATAGGAACATTGGGATGCACGAAAAGTAGAAGGAGGAAACCAGTTGCCTTCTTAAACCCATTCCATTATGCAACAGGATCATGGCTGATCTGCCACCTAACTCCACGTACCCTCCTTTGCTCCACAATCTTTATTACCTTTGGTTAACAAAATAATGTATCACTGAGCGAGGCAGGGAAATGTCTGCAGGAAAACACACCAGCTCAGTGAACGAATCTACGACCTTAAAAAATGTATCAATCTCAGATTTCAAATTAATTGCCATTTGTGGAAGATTTCACATTTTTGTTTCCCAGTGCACAGTGCCCTCTGTCATGGAGCTACTTGGGATGAACCTTGATCAAAACACTTTAACTTTTTACAGACACATTTGCAAGGACATATTTCACAAAGAGACGGACAACAATCTTGTCCCCACCATGTTGACTTCAGACACAACATGAGGAAGGTTTAAGACTCTGGGCATGTAGGAAGGATGTGACAGGATGGGCCTTGTTTATAAATTCTGGAGATAAGACATTCTGCCAAATAGCTTTGACAAGTTAGCAAGTTTTGAGAAGATTTGTAGCTCAGGTTGGAGTAAGTTTGGTCACTGAGCTGGAAGGTTCCAGCTTGGACAGTCTGCTCAGGAAACAAATCACCAGGGTCAAACTGCTCCATTTCCTGCAGGGCCTTAAACACTAACTGGAGCCTGATGGATGTGTAGGTCAAAGGTGTTTTTTTTTCCTCGCAAACCTTTCTGTGGTTGAAAGATAATCAGGTGTGGACCAGTTGCTCAGAGCATTGTGTGGCAACGTGATCAGACCCATCATTCACAACTCGGGGGAAAGATAGAAAGGCAGCATTGAATGGAACTTGGTGTTTGTGCACTGAGGGTTAATGCACAGTTGTGGCGGGTTTTCGTTTCCTTGAAGACCATGAAGAATGCCAAACATGCCACCATGTTCCTGAAGGACACATTAAAGTATTCAATGCGGATTACATCTGACACATAGTAAATATCTGTTGCTTCAAATCTACATAACACCGAGAGGATCTTTTCAATGAAGGAAACGCAATCAACAGTCACTACTTATCATAGCAAGTTTATTTTATTACTCCCTTACATGCTACATTATTGGTTCTAGTCATCTCCATCTTGATCATCACCTCCAGGTAACTAATGGATGCCACTCACAGGCAGCTCAAGTGCTCTCAGCAGATGATCAAGAATCTTCCACTTCCCAGTGTCCTGCGAGATGGACACCACCTCATTGGAACACTAGGTTAATTAGCACAGAAAGCATCCACAAGGGACTGTACTCACCAATGATTTCAATACAACATTTACAGAAGGAAAGGTTATCAAACCTACAACGGACGATGTTAAGTAAAGAGCTTTTGCTCTTAGTGTGTAAAACTCCACTGTGTTCAAGGATTGTTGCAAATAGTGGGTCAGAAAGTAGGTGGGATTACTGGTGCACCTGGAAAGGCTTTGCGAAAAGAATTTCTCATCAAATCATTGCCATTCAACTGGTTGGCGTTACCAAATCAATGCACATGTTTCAGACTCTGTGGCACTTCCAGCAAAGTTCCTATCTCTTCCTATATTCTGCAGCAGTGCAGCAAGACGACAGCAGCAGCTAAATGTGACTTGATCCACTGAAGCTCATTTTCTATCTTATAACATAGTAATTTACATTTACATTTACATAAATGTAGATTTTTAGATTAGATTACTTACAGTGTGGAAACAGGCCCTTCGGCCCAACAAGTCCACACCGACCCGCCGAAGCACAACCCACCCATACCCCTACATTTACCCCTTACCTAACACTACGTACCCGCACATCTTTGGACTGTGGGAGGAAACCGGAGCACCCGGAGGAAACCCACGCAGACACGGGGAGAATGTGCAAACTCCACACAGTCAGTCGCCTGAGGTGGGAAATGAACTCAGTAGTGAATGTAGTTTTAAGAAAACTCAATAATTGGTACATTACTGTATTGTGCACAGTTCTGGTCACCAGAAAGATGTGGAGGCTTTGGAGAGGGTACAGAAATGGTTTACCAGGATGTTGCCTGGTTTGGAAGGTATTATCTATGAGGAGAGATTGAACACACTTGGTATGTTTTCACTTGAATGTTGGAGGCTGAGGGAACGACCTGATTGTAGTTTACAAAATTTGTTAGAGGCATGAATAGAATGGATAGTCTGAGTCTTTTTTCCTAGGGTAGGAATAACAGTTGCTAGGGTACATTGGTTTAAGGTAAAAGGAGATGTGAGAGACAGATTTTGTTACACAAATGTTTATAAGTGCCTGGAATGTGCTGCCAGAGGAAGTGGTGGGGGTAGAGACAACAGCAATGTTTAAGAGGAATCTTGACAGATACACGAATAGACAGGGAATAAGGTATACGAACCATGTAGAGGCAAAAGTTTATCATTTTAGAAAGGCATCTTGTGTCAGCCCAACTTGCTGTTTTGTTCTTTGACACGATTATTTCAAATATTTATCACTTTTCAGGGAAGAAGGTCAATGGATATTTTTATAAATGCTCTTTTTATTAATTTTCTTTTTTTTTGCCCTTTCATAGTTACGTCAGTTACCGACTTACACACGTTTTTGAGGTTTTTCTTTCCCCTTGACAGCAAAAGCTAGTGTTTAAAGCAATGCTTTAAAATAAACTAAACTCCGGTGCTTGACTCCACAATGTTATTCTGTTATTGCTGAAATGACTTTTACACTGTGCATTGCACAGTTAGTTCCAGTCACCCATCCTGTGCTATGCTAACTTACTCTGTATTATCACACTGAGGTAAAAACAATGACTGCAGATGCTGGAAACCAGATTCTGGATCAGTGGTGCTGGAAGAGCACAGCAGTTCAGGCAGCATCCGAGGTGCAGCGAAATCGCCATTTGGGGCAAAAGCCCTTAATCAGGAATCCACTGTGCCATTCTCACCACTGCCCACACAATTGCTTTAAAAATAGACACATTTTGTCAAAGCTTTTCATCTTGCACACTTCAGGATGATTTTCAAGAATACTAATTTAAGAGAAGAATTAATATTTATACTGGATGAACGGCAAGGAGAATGCACTCTGTTCATACAATATAAATGTTAGTTTTCCCCGTAAATTGGTTTTCTTGCAAATTATCCTGATGTGTGTAAGATGTAAAGCTTGGACAAAATGTGTCCTTTCTTCAGCAAGCCTCAATGGCTATCACCATTAGATTTAACATGTAATTCTCAGACTAAACTAGTGAGATGCTGCTTACCTAAGGAATAAGTCTTACAATCCGCAGCAACAACTTCCAGTTTGTACTGTGTCTGACGAGTATTAGACTCCAGCTTTGGGGAGATGTTTATAATGTTGCCTTTTGTGTTATATAGTTTCAAGATATCGTAAGGACCTGCTTCAGCAGCAGCTCGGAAAACCTCTGGAAAAAAATAAAGGAATACATGTTAGTACCAAATCCTTAGAGTAAACTCATGAGTTCATCCAAATCTCTGTCCCATGTACCCAAACCAGCATACACCACTGACAAATTCTTGGTTCAAAAATTCTTATCCTTATTTACAAATCCTTTTGTACCGTCCGTCCTCCCTGTCTCTGTAACTCTCCCCCAGCCTTGCAAGCATCCAATTCTGGATTTATGTTCATTGTGACTTTATTTGCTCCATCATTAAAACTAAAATTACTGCTATTGTCACAAGTCCGGAAATGAAAAGTTTACCACTTACAGCACCATCTTAGGTATACAGTACCGAGGTACAATCGTTAGTTACAGAATAGAGAAATGCAGAAAAAGAAAGTTACATTACAGCTAAACACAGTATAAACACATGTCAGGAAAACAGGAAGCAAAGTTAAAAAGACAAACATCACAGTCTCTGTCTAAAGGTTCTCTGTGGCAGGCCAGTGCAGGGGGCCACCATGTGGTCTGACCACTAGATGCTGTCACGCTCCACACTGGGTTGCTGTTCGATGGTGCCACTGTTCTAGGCTGCTGGTCCTCACTGCAGGTGCTGTTATCTCCGCTGACTGCCGAACCTGCTTTGGAGGCTGGAAGTCTGAGGCCAGGCCTGGGTGTTCAAGCTCAGGAGGAGGGAGGAGAGGGGGAGAGGATTCGAGGGTTTGAGTTATAGGGGGAGGCTGAATAGGCTGCGGCTGTTTTCCCTGGACGATTGGAGGCTGAGGGGGTGACCTTATAGAGGTTTATAAAATTATGAGGGGCATGGATAGGGTAAATAGACAAGGTCTTTTCCAAGGGGAAGGGGAGTCCAGAACGAGAGGGCATAGGTTTAGGGTGAGAGAAAAAGAAGCAAAAGGGACCTAAAGGGCAACTGTTTCACACAGAGGGTGGTGCACGTGTGGAATGAGCTGCCAAAAGAAGTGATGGAGGCTGGTACAACTGCAACATTTAAAAGGCATTGTAATGGAAAATTAACAAATTTTGCATTTACTGTGAAATTTGAAAGAGAATGCTTTTCTAAAATTTAATGCCGTGCTGAGCTTTGTAAACAGAACTTTGATGAGGTTTGCAGCCAGCTTGTCTCTGTTTGAACTTCGTAAACATTCAACTTGACCTTGCGACAGTTGAATTCAGCGAAAGCTGGAGAACTGTTATGTCCGAGACCAGGGGATAAGAGAATAACAATTTGAGTTTTACCAGTCTTTGCCCTTGATAGCGTGATAAGGAACAGGATAAGATGAGTATCCGAATTATGTTCAAATAACCCTTGCATAAGGCATTTTGTCAAGTGCAGAGGGTCCCTTTGCAAAGGCCTATTATAACACTTTTCTTTGCTCTTGCTAATAGTTGAGTCTAGTCGATTTAATTTCCATGACAGTAAGTTTGGGGGCTTGTCCCGGCACCCCGCGACTGGATAAAATTCTGAGGATTCCCAGGAGGTGCAGGTGCCAGTGACTTGAACGTTTATCACTTCATCTCAAGAGCTGAATTGGCCCCTTTGTGTGAGAGGACGGGGAATCTGTGGACCGCCCTGACGTCAGGGTCCGAATTGAATAGGGTCGGGGTAAGAGTCATGGCTTAAGTAATCCTATATATAGACTCATCCTAAGAGAATACATGAATCAGGAAGAGGGTTCAGTGAACTCACGCGCAGTATTTGAGCAAAACTCAAGGGAAAGGATTGCCGTCTCTAGAATGTTTGAGAGACAGCAAGTTTAAGGGTGGTTTTAGACTTGGAACCACCACTGGGTGAGTTGGATTCGCCAAAGACGTATCAGGTACGTGGTTTCTTGGTTTACAATGCGCCCAATGTGAGAGGGGATCCGGAGGTAAAAAGCAAGTCAAAGGGAAAAAGATAATGGTACTGCGAGAGAGAGACGGAGCTGAACACTTTTCCAGTAACACTGAAAATGGGCTCCGGCAAGAGCAAACAAAAAGAAGGTCCACAGAGGAATTGGAATGGCCAACCAAAACTACAGTACATGTTAAATAATTATGGCCCAGAGCCTGTAAAACAGTTAGAATTGAGGATCAAGGAATGTGGTTTTCTGGAGGGGGGATGTCTTAGTAAAAGGCAGATGGAAGTATTGAGGTTGAAGTTGAAGGAGAGCGAGAAGGAGAAATGAAAGGGAAAAATAGAACCTGTGAATTGGAGTGCTTATAACATGTGGAAGGCTGAGGCTGTTATCAGAGAAAGGAAATCTCAAGTAAAAGATAGATCAAATATGTGTATAAACACAGGCAGACACGTGCAGAAAACATCCTAACAAAGCTGTACAGTGTCTTAAGTCTGTTCCAGATCCTGACCTTGATGACTCCCCTCCGAGACCTGCAGCCCCTCTACGAGGTCCTGGTGAAGGCTCCAGGTCAGTGGCCATCGCCTCAGGGTCTGCTGGATCACCGATGGCAAATCGTACCCACAACCAACTGAAGCAAGAAACTCAAACTGACAACAGCCACTCTAAGATGGAAAGGCATCCAGGGCCTGCTCGCAATCTCCTCAAAATGGATGGTGACTCAGACAGTGAAGGGTTTGGCATACGATCATCTAATCAGGTAGTTCTGCAAGCACCAATGGTTGAAATTGCAGTCCCAGAAGGGTGCCCAGTGCTGGTCCACCGACCATGGACCATGAAGGATTTGGAAAGTGCCTGACCCACAAAAGGTTGGAGGTAATAAGTTCGCCCAAGAAGTGACAAAGTTCTGTACCGAGTTCCGTCCCACGTCCCATGAGATGAGACGTCTCCTGGGACGAAACCTGGGCGCCAATGTCACCAAAATCAAGTATAGATGGACAGCCATAAACGTCCATGCCAGACCAACCGACCGGCAAGCGGAAGAGAACTGACACTTTAATGCTTTTGTTGCAGCGCTGGCAACCACCTGTAGGGAAGCATTCCCAGTGTGAATGGACATGATCAAAATTGCAATGTGTAAACAACAAGAAGGTGAGACAGTGTCCCAGTACCTTACGCGCCTCACTGAAGTCCATAATGCCCATAGACGACTGAGAACACCCGACAACATAACAGTGGCAGAAATCACAGCGTATGCAGCACACCTGAGGAACAGCTTCATCAATGGAATGAAAGACAAAATAGCGAAGAAGGTAAAGAACACATGTATTACCTGGGACACATGCATTACCTTCGCCTCCGCATCACTACCAAACAACCCAAATGGCCTCCTTCTTCAAAGACCGCAATTTCCCCTCCAACGTGGTCAACGATGCTCTCCACCGCATCTCCTCCACTTCCCGCACCTCCGCCCTTGAACCTTGCCCCTCCAATCGCCACCAGGACAGAACCCCACTGGTCCTCACCTTCCACCCCACCAACCTCTAGATACATTGTATCATCCTCCGTCATTTCCGCCACCTCCAAACAGACTCCACCACCAGGGATATATTTCCCTCCCCACCCCTATCAAAGTTCCGGAGAGATCACTCCCTCTGCAACTCCCTCGTCAGGTCCACACCCCTCACCAATCCAACCTCCACTCCCGGCGCCATCCCCTGCAACCGTAAGAAGTGCAAAACTTGCGCCCACACCTCCCCCCTCACCTTCCTCCAAGGCCCCAGTAGATCCTTCCACATCTGTCACAAATTCACCTGCACCTCCACACACCTCATTTAGTGCACCCGCTGCACCCGATGTGGTCTCCTCTACATTGGGGAGACAGGCCGCCTACTTGCGGAACATTTCAGGAAACACCTCTGGGACACCCGCACCAACCAACCCAACTGCCCTGTGGCTGAACATTTCAACTCCCTCTCCCACTCCAGCAAGGACATGCAGGTCCTTGGCCTCCTCCATCGCCAGACCCTGGCCACATGACGCCTGGAGGAAGAGCACCTCATCTTCCGCCTAGGAACCCTCCAACCACGCGGGATGAATGTAGATTTCTCCAGCTTCCTCATTTCCCCTCCGCTTACCTTATCTCAGTCCCAATCCCTGGATTCAGCACCGCCCTCTTGACCTGCAATCTTCTTCCCGACCTCTCCGCCCACACCCTCTCTCCAGCCTATCACCCTCGCCCTCACCTCCTTCCACTTATCATATTCCCAGTGCCCCTCCCCCAAATTCCCTCCCCCTACCCTTTATCTCAACCCACTTGGCACACCAGCCTCATTCCTGAAGAAGGGCTTATGCCCAAAACGTCGATTCTCCTGCTTCTTGGATGCTGCCTGGCCTGCTGTGTTTTTCTAGCACCACATTTTTCAACTCTGGTCTCCAGCATCTGCAGTCCTCACTTTCTCCTTACCTGGGATGCGGGAAAGCTGAATTTGATAGAACAGCATGCGACACATACTGAAAAACTGCTTACCCAAGAGAAGGATAAGTGGAAACTAAAGATGGAACAGCAAACACATAAAGCTCAGCTTACTCTGATGGAGATAGTTGCCCAGCTGTTGGAGGGAGGTGCTGCGGAAAAAGAGAGAAGAAGAGGCGCGGGCAGAGGTAGATCTGGCGGGTGCTTTGTTTGTGGAGGAATGGACCACTGGGTGAGACAGTGCCCACACAGACAGCCTCAACTGGCCCTGGAGGCTGAGCGATCGGGGGGACTGACAGGGGAAGGCTGAGGTGGAGGTGGGCAGCCCACAGGGTACAGGTAAGCCTCTTTCCTTCATGCTTGGCAATGAAGACTCGCTTATGCTAATCTCTTCTCCTAACCATACGGGCACTGAGACATATCCCACCTCTATATTGAGCGCTGAGATTGCAAAGTGTGGACAATATGTCCAACATAACAACAATGCGTATAAGTCAATGCCTACCTCTATGTTATATGTGGAAGGTACACCCATTACCTTTTTGGTAGATACAGGGGCAACATATTCAGTCCTTAAATCAAGCCAGTTCAGAGAGTCAACACCAATAAAGATGAACGGAAGGTTCCTGAACTCAATGGGTGCATCATGAGTAGTGCTACGAGAGAGATTTATCGCGTCCTTGCAGAGCACAATACCTGTTAAAACCTGAGGTTATAAGGAATTACTCCAGTATTTGAATCCCTCCTAAAGGCTGGAGTGATAATCCCCTGTGAGAACTCACCAGTGAGAACCCTCATTTTTCCGGTCAATTAAAGCAAACATTCCAGGTGAACCGAAGGAATGGAGGTTTGTTCACACCTGCTGGCAGTCTATAGCGCTGTTGTCCCGCACACCCCAAATGTTCCTAACCCCTACACTATATTAGCTCAAATTCCACCGGACAGTAAATGGTTCTGTGTTGTGGATTGAGCAAATGCCTTCTTTCGCGTACAGGTACACCCAGATAGTCAATTCGGGTTCGCTTTTTCATTCAAAGGGAAATCATATACATTCACACGACTTTGTCACGGTTACTAGGAGTCCCCCAACATATATAATGAGGCTCTACGCAGGAGTCTGGAGACTCTTGTTTTAGCCCCGGAATCAGCACTTCTGTAGTATCCTTACTGCTTCCCAAGCAAAAGACAGCACACATATCAGCAGCACGTTGGCTGAGATACAATATCTTGTTATTGGAGATGCCTAACATTACAATAAAGCGATGTAACGTCCTTAACCCTGCCCTCCTTCTCCCTACAGAAGGAGATGGAGACCCACATGATTGGGTCGCTGTAACTAATGAAATTTGCAGCCCCAGACCGGATTTGCAGGATTCACCACTTGTAATTGGAGCCAATCAGGGAGCCCTGGCTGACAGATATAAACAGAGGATTTCTAATCATTACCGCAGTTAGGTGGTAGTGTTGGGGTTAATAAAAGAAAAATAAATAGGAGTGTCTGTTTGATCAAAAGAAAAAAAAATAAACAGGGGATTTAGAGAGACTCTGGACTTCAGGGATTGACTCTGAGCTGGTTGGCTACAGCCAGTAGATTGTGCACATGTAAGTAAAGGGGGACTTGGTGATGGGATACTGTCCACTGTGCAATTATTTCATATGTGGACTCATTATATCCTTCTCTTAAAAACACAGCTGTCCTATTCCAAAGTCTTCCCAGGACAATCAGCTACCCAAATAGAAGTAAAACTTGAAGTGCCTCGTTATTGTTAAAATCAACTAGGAGAAAGTGAGGACTGCAGATGCTGGAGATCAGAGTTGAAAAATGTGTTGCTGGAAAAGAGCAGCAGGTCAGGCAGCATCCAAGGAGCAGGAGAATTGACGTTTCAGGCATAAGCCCTTCTTCAGGAATCAGGCCATTCCTGCAGAAGGGCTTATGCCCGAAACGTCGATTCTCCTGCTCCTTGGATGCTGCCTGACCTGCTGCGCTTTTCCAGCAACACATTTTTCAACGTTATTGTTAAAGTCAATTCTGAAGCATTGCATCCTTATTTTTCAATGAAAACAAAAACATTGATCTGTCAAGTTGGGTTCCTGCCTGGGACCTGACTTGTCCAGTAGCATCATCAACTGGGATAATAACAAACATGCACAGCAAAAATCTTCAGAATATCAAATAGAAAAGAGGCATTTAATTTTTTTCTACATTATAGTCATTGTTATCATTTAGTCTGATAATACATGGTCCAGGAACTTTGAAGTACATAAGAAATGTTAAAAATAAATTCACAAGTGGACCATTGGTTTTCCATATCTCGTTGTCAGGTTCATCTGTTTTGTTTTGCTAACAGAAGGCCGAGTAACCACTTCTCCTGTTGTGAAGCTCTTGAACTTAACTAGTCCTTCCAGATGGTTTGGTCAGGTTTTATTGACACCCAGTTCTCTGTTAGCCAGACATGTGGGGCAGTGGATAGCCACTTCTAATATCAAATCTGCTGTTTGCCTTGTCATTAAATGAGCTGAGAGCATTTTAATTAATCTGTCAATGCTAATTAGTAAAGGTACTACTTAGCTCTTGCTGACCTAATAAGAAAGTCTTTTTATAAAACAATATGATAATCTCAGTGGGACTGATTACAGAGGCCAGCTCTTCAAACACAATCACCAATTTTTTTTTGAGTCAATGTCTACATATGGGAGGCACATGAAAAGCAGAGAGTATCAAATTCACTCTGGCGTAAATATTAAAGGTTTTTATTACAGCAAATGCATCCTGGCTTTCTTCCCTGTAGCTACACAACTATTGTCATGATAATTGTCTAAAACCATCTTTATCATTAATATGTTCATTTAAATGGGTTGCCTCCTCCTGCCAATAGTCACACCGTAGTCCCAGTTCTATATCAACCACTTTCTCAGGCTGTACTGCAAATAAATCACTGGATCACTGAGTTGTTAGAGTGTGGAAGGAAACCATTCAATCCATTACATCGGCAGAACCTAGTCCCAACCTCCTGCCTTTTTCTCAAAACCCTACATATTTAATAATCATTAAATGCCCTCATGAATGCCTCCATTAAACCAGCCTCAACCACACATCCACACATTGCATTCCACACCCTAACTCCTTGTTGTGTCAAAAACATTTTCCTCACCTTGCATTTGCTTCACTTACAAGCAGTTTAAACTGCATTCTCTGTGTTACTCCTATCTACTCTGTCTGGACCATCAAGATAAAAAAATTAATTCAAATTTCCTCTCAACCTTCTTTGGCAGTACTAAAATCTCCAATCTTTCCTCACAACTGAAGTGTCCCATCCCTGGAAACATTATTGTAGACCTCTTGCACTCTCTCCAATGCATTTATATTGATCATATAGTGTGGCGCCCAGAGGTGTACACAACACCCCAGCTGAGGTCTAATCAGTGGTTTATATAAGTTAATAACAACGAGCTTGATCTTGTATTCTGGCTTCCTATCAATGATACTTTGAAAACTGTATGGTTTATGAACAACTCTGTCTACCTGTTCTGCAGATGTATATTTACGCTCATGTGTCTCTGCTCCTTAGAGTAATACCTTTTACATATACATCCCTCCATGTGCTTTGTAGCACCTCAAACTTCCCCACATTGACATTCATCTGCCATCTATTTACGCACATCACCAATGTGTCAATGTCCTTCTGAAGATCCACACTGTCCTCCTCACTAGTTACAATTTCCCCAAATTATGTATCATCCGCAAATTTTGAAATTGTACCCTGCATGTCAAGAGCCAGATCAGGCCTAGAAGTAGAAAAGGAATCGCTGACCACCAAGCAGTCCAAGAGAAACAGACAGGTAGTGCTGTGGGATCCTGCTCACTAATTAGTTTCCCATTTCAGAAGCTTGTGAGACTATTTATTGCTCAAAGGAGTGCAGGCAGAACCATGGTTGTGACACCGCCAATAGCAGTGAGGAAGAAAAGACAGGGAGCCAAAATGATAAGGAATTCATGAGTTAGGGAAACAGACAGATACTTCTGTGGCCATAGACATGACTTTGGAATGGTCGGTTATCCTCTGCTGCCAGGGTAAAGAATGTCACAGAGTGGCTGCAGGGCATTCTACTGGGGGACCGTGAACAGCCAGAGGTCATGGTCCATGTAGGGAACAATGACTTAGTTAAGAAGGGAGTCATGGTCCTGCAATCAGAGGTATTGTACTGAAGTAACCATGGAGTAATTTTTCTAGACCAATGTTTCTAATGCTGAGTTTTGCCTATTAAATACAGTCAGACATTTGAATGCATGCTTGCTTTAATTCTCCAACTAGTAATTTTAATCTTTAAACTGTCATTTTTAAACTTAATGTATGCTTAACAGACAAGTGACAAAAATGTACCTCATAACATTATAACACAGGTACATTTGCTTTGTCCACTTACTTTGTAGAATATCTGCTCTTTCAATTTAGTCTAATATGATATTATTGCACTTTTTCTTATTTCGGTTACCATAGGTATGTTAGGTTGAAACTCACATTATCAAAAGCAACTCCTGGTTGAAAATTACTTAAGATTTGGGACATTGTGGATTCTGCATGTGATTGTACGATTGATATGATGAGATTAGACATTTAACACCAGGGTTTTCAGCGAATCAACCAATTAACTCAATGTTGACACATGGCAATTCAAAAATACTCTTGAGCTTAATGATATTTCTAGCCCTTTGCTGTGGAGCTATGAATGTGAATGGAAAAGAAATACATTAAACAGCAATAACTAACACTGAAGCAAGCTATTTATTGTCAGTGGGAAAAATGTAGTAACTGTATTATTTTAGCATATCAGCCAATGTGTCCACATCAAATCTCTATGTGCACTATTTTAACAAAAAGTGATGGTTTGGTTTATAGAGCATGCAATGTATGGAATTTTATTAAATATTGACAACTGAATTAAGATGAATGGTGACCTATTTTTTAAAATCAAATTGAACTGAATCCAAGAGTGAGCACTGTCAGTTTTTGATAAAAACACAATGTTAAACAATCTCCCTGTAACTCAAACAGATTTTGATATGACATTAGAATTCTATTCTATTTTGTTTTATGTCACCAGGGAATGCAAATTGCTCCTCATAGAAGCAGGGTATAATTTTCTTGCAAAGTGTGAGATTGTCTGCCTGATGCCCACAACCAGCAATTAGGAAATCTAATGTAATTGCCAGAAGTTGACGCTTTTGTGAAATTGTCTTAGGTTTGAGCAGATGATACTCCCCCCATTGAGGAAACCGAAGAATCGTGGCCTCAGCTGTTCAAATTAACATTAAGGTTAATATACATGTACACTTCAAAAAAGGCATAGTTTATTGGATGTCAAGGGAACCAGATTCCCTCCAAGGTCCTTCTGCTGCATCACTGTGACTGGAGTGGAACATCCACCTGATGTGTGTGACGTGGAACTTCTGACAAACTTCCAGTGAACGTACATCAACTACCTCTGCTTTGCAATGCCACATTGTCAATGCTTATATAAGAAAATGAAAATATTGGAAATAAACAGCAGGTTTATGAACATCTGGAAAAAGAAAAGACCACTAACATTATAGACCAGACCTTTGAACAGAATGTATTTCCCTTATTTTCTTCTCTAAATTTTGGTTTCCAAATTTTAGCCTTGTTATCCCCTTGTGGTTTGGGTTGTTGCTCAACCTCAAACTCATTAAAATGAAGTGATTTTTTTAAAATGACATTTATAAAAAACAAACTGGGATCTCTCATTCTCTTAGGACATCTCAAAGTGCTTCAGAAGCAATTGTTTAAGTATCATTACTGTTGTTTTATCAAAAAAATGTAGGTAATAAGGTATGACAAACAGCAATTTGTTATTGTTAGTTAATTTAGAACTTAATGTATAGCCAGGAATCTTTTACTCTCACACATAAACATGTGGCCAGATAGCCCAGTGCCTGAATGGCTAGGCCCGAAACCAGAATGGCTACACTTTGACCAGCCAAGCCTGAAGGAACTTGCAGGACAGATAAAGCACAAAGCATCCACACAAGGCAAAGACAGGAAAGGTCAAGCCTAGTCTTGCTCAGGAAACAAGGCTGCTTTGCATGCCATGACCATGTATGGAGAAGGAGTGACATGCCCTTGATACAGTAGAGGATGGATACCAAAGATTGTCCCAGCGCCTTCCATGCAGATCCTAATATATACCGTGGCCTTGACCTGGAAGATCAATTGGTTGAGGACATTTTGGAAGGATGGAGCAGGGACGGGCAAGAAGGGACACCTGGTGGTCATTCCCTCAGAGAAGACTTGAGCCGGCCCAGCAGCGGAGTCCTGACCATCTGGAAAGACAGAAACAAGGACCATGTTTTAGACCAACCTTTCCCAAGTTAATCATAGCCAATGACACAGCCTGGCTGAGGTTAACTGCATGGATAGTACCTGGTCCTGGTCTGGCTGCTAGTAGTAGTTTAGATGAGAATTGTGACAAAAACTTAACATTGCAATTGATAGAATAATTATTGTAAGAATCAAGAGTTTTATTGCGAAAGCGCAAGGTTTTAGACAATGTTCAGTTATATGGCCTCTTTGCATCTTTAGTGTATTTTGTGAATAAACTTGCAATGAATTACAAGCTGACTCTGACTCCTGTGCTTGTCTCACAAATATAGTCGGCAAAAGTGAGGATTACAGATGCTGGAGATCAGAGTCTAGATTAGAGTGGTGCTGGAAAAGCACAGCAGTTCAGGCAGTATCCGAGGAGCAGGAAAATCGACATTTCGGGCAAAAGCCTTTCATCAGGAATGAAGTCCTCTCACAAATATTGTACCTGAGTAAAATGAGTTTATGTAGAAACTGGTTGAAGTGTCAGTACTACATACGCTTTTTTAATATTGTGATACGAACAATTGTTTGCTGAATGGAAAATTGATTTGCTTTCAAATTTGTGGAATTTAAAAGCACAGATCTATTTGAAAATAATAACATTAACAACATTCTCCAAAACTCTTTCTTCATGATCACACAGTTCAGCCATGCACACATAAGAGTTGATTTTTTTGGTATAATGCATCGGGAAGCATTTGAGTAATGGACCTGTAACACCTGCCCTTTGCTGTTTGACTTTGCCTCAGAATTGTCTAGTTTGCCATTAGGAGGAGGCAAATCTGGACCAAGAAATACAAACAGGGTCAAGGTCACTGCAGCAGGAGTCAGTCCAACTGCAACAGACAGCCTAGCAGTCAGGTGCAAGGCGAGGAAAACATGCACCGCAGCTTCTATGTTCTGAGCAAATGTAAAAAGCTGGATCACCCGATGTTTCCCTCCAATCATTCTTGGGGGACAAAGTTACAACAAGAATTGAGTGCTCTACTGGTATTTTATCCAATTAAAACACGGGGTGTTCCACAGCCTTTGGCTCATGCGATATGTTCTGCCCCACTCACTTGGTTGTCTTTACAGCTCATTCACTTTATTTTGGTTTTGGTTGCCCTCGAGTCTCCTCCTATTGGAAGCCAGGGCCCCATGTATCTCCATCTTGGGAGGTGGCATCAGAAGATGAGTCAGTACTTCATCGGTTGACTTGGAGCCAGGCCCTGTCAGACAATATCTAGTGTGCGGGATCCATGTAACATAATCGTCTCCAGCTCAGAGGCGACAGACGCAGAAGTGACGGCACCAGTGGCGGTAAAAAAGGAGCACATTGCCAGGACCCCGGGGACACGCCAGATGGTGACAACTGGAGGAGCAAAGAGGGTGAGGTCTAACGAGAGGGAAAGATGGACTTTCAAAGCTGTTGCAGATTTAGAAACATCACTTTAATATTATTTTTTCAGTATTAGAATGAAGCTAAATAGGCTGGGGCTGTTTTCCCTGGAGAGTCAGAGGCTGAGGTGTTATAGTGGCTTATAAAATCATGAGGGGCATGGGTACAGACAACGTCTTTTCCCTGGGATGAGGAAGCCCAGAACTAGAGGGTATAGGTTTAGGGTGAGAGGGGAAATATTTAAAAGGGATGTAAGGAGAAACTTTTTCACACAGAGAGTGGTGCGTGTATGGAATGAGCTGCCATACAACTTTTAAAAGGCGAGTAAAAAATGAGGTCTGCAGATGCTGGAGATCACAGCTGCAAATGTGTTGCTGGTCAAAGCACAGCAGGTTAGGCAGCATCTCAGGAATAGAGAATTCGACGTTTCGAGCATAAGCCCTTCATCAGGATGAAGGGCTTATGCTCGAAACGTCGAATTCTCTATTCCTGAGATGCTGCCTAACCTGCTGTGCTTTGACCAGCAACACATTTGCAACTTTTAAAAGGCACCTAGATGGGTATATGAAAAGGAAGGGTTTAGAGGGATATGGGCCAAGCACTGGCAAATGGAACTCAATTAATTTAGGATATCTGGTCAGCATGGACGAGTTGAAGTGAAGGGCCTGTCTCTTTGCTGGTGCCAGAACATGGTGATATTACCCACTTTTCACTATACTTTGGTACAAGTGACAATATATTAAATGTAAACCCTTGTGCATGGAATACATTCTTCAAAAACAATCTCTAAGTGAAAGTTCTGCCTCAGGAAATTAGCTAGCAGAAGTACAGAGAGGTGGTTGGGCAGGTCAATGCCAGCAGCAGAATTTCTAGGATCTACTTAAAGAGCAGATAGAATTACCAAGATAAAGTTAATCGTCATATTTTTCTTCTTTTGTAGAGAATGAAATACGACTACACCACCCTGTGATTGCACTCATACACTCATTTGCTGCCATTGCCCTTACAATGAGTTTTCCCTCTTGCCTGCACAATGCAGATTCTTCCCCTTTGCAGGAAAAATATGTTAATCCGCCTTTTAACTTCCTAAAAGGCCTTCAACAAGATGTATCCCCCTGAGGAGAAGGAGACCTCAAGAACAGGAGAAAAGAAACTCCATCATGTTACAAACTTTGACTCCATTGGAGACACTGCCATTGACGCTGTTGGGGAAATGCTTGTAAAGTTATTGATGAAAATGTCTCATAATTTATTGCAGTGTTATAGCAAGGATAAAGTTAAAAATCACACAACACCAGGTTACAGTCCAACAGATTTAATTGGAAGCACTAGCTTTCGGAGCGCCGCTCCTTCATCAGGTGGTTGTGGAGGACACAATTGTAAGGCACAGAATCTATCGCAATTTATAACAATTGTGTCCTCCACAACCACCTGATGAAGGAGCGGCGCTCTGAAAGCTAGTGCTTCCAATTAAACCTGTTGGACTATAACCTGGCGTTGTGTGATTTATCACTTTGTACACCCCAGTCCAACACCGGCATTTCCAAATCATTATAGCAAGAATAGGTCATGTTCCCTTAAAATAGTGTTAAAAATAACCAACTCTCAGTTTCCAGTACCATGGTTTGTGCACAGACTAAGAAAATAACAGTAGCAAGACTCAAAACGTGGTGAGCTGTGTGGTGGCAATAATTTTTTTAAAATGCATATGAATTTTCAGGATGTGGGTGTTGCTGAATAGGCTGACATTATTGTCCAACCCTAATTCCCTCATGGATATTTAAGAGTCAACCACATGGATCGTAAGTCTGGAGTCACATGTAGGCTAGACCAGGTAAGGATAGCAGGACATTAGGGAATAAGATGGGTTTTTGCAACAACTAATAGTGCCTACATGGTCACCATTAGCCAAGATCTCCATTGCAGACTTTAACAGAATTGAAATATCAACATGATGAGATTTGAGCTGAAAATGTGTTGCTGGAAAAGCACAGCAGTTCAGGCAGCATCCAAGGAACAGGAGATTTGACGTTTCGGGCATACGCCCTTCTTCAGGCTTATGCCCGAAACGTCGAATCTCCTGTTCCTTGGATGCTGCCTGACCTGCTGCACTTTTCCAGCAACACATTTTCAGCTCTGATCTCCAGCATCTGCAGACCTCACTTTCTCCTCCATGATGAGATTTGAACCCAGACCCCCAAATCACTGGCTAAATTACTAGTCTAGAGACAGTACTACGACATCCCAGTTACACAGGCTTATTACAACTGCTTTTTAATTTATTTCAACTTATGTCAAAGCATATCGACCAATTCAGCAAATGTAATCTCCAATAATAATCATAGGAAATGCAAGCAGGACTGGACTCTCAGCCCCAAGCCTGCTCTGCCATAGAGAAGGCAAGTGTAAGCTATCACTGAGAACTCCCAGTGGGGCTTAATGAAAATGGTGTGCATATTGTGTATGTTATTCTAATAAATTTAATCCATAAATAGTGCTTAATATAGCTCTTGAAACCTCTTCCTCAGAATATCACAAATACTCTAACCTGTCTTCAGTAGTTATAGATCAAAACCTTAAGATTATTATTCTCACAGATATAAGCCTTCGGAATTATAATACAGATTTATACTCCAGTTAATCCAAACACAACAGACATCCAAACCAATTTACTATGAGTTCTAATTTGTATCACGAAGCTTTTAGTAAACAAGAGATGGTCCCATCTCTCACTAATGAAGTACTCATGTCTTACCATTTACATTATGTTACGTCTGTGCTGCTACAGAGACAAAGCATCATTTGTTCTTCAATTGGGACCAATCCAATGCTAGATCTAAAAGAAAATACATCAAGGCTTCTTCTTTCTCTCAAGGGAGATGAAAGATTACACATTACTGAAAGGGTTGCTATGCAATACATGTAATCATTCCAGTTATTAGAATATTTGAAAGTCAAAAGCAGTGCCCACAATACATCCAAAAGTTGATTTTTATGTGGATTGCATATTCAATATGCCCTGCACCACCACACAACTCGCCTTGAGCGATGTATATTACCTTGCAATACTCTTTCTGGGGGGCAGGGTACAAAAATGATTCCCACAATGTCTCTGGCGAATGACATCTGCAATACTGCTGTCAAACAGGGAGATTGACAAGTTTTACCTTACCCTTGCAGTTAACTCATGGTTGTATTCAACAATTCAGTCATTCTACCTGTGCACAAAAGCCTGAGTCTGAGTTGCAGAGTTAAATTTTCTTTTTCAGTGTGTAGGTTAGGTTACATAAATTGTTTAGTTTGTGAGATTATTTAATATTTTAGAATGCTACCTTACTTTGTTTTGTCTGCATTACAGTACTTAATAAAATGTTAATTAATGGAAATAATAGTGCTTATCTGTTCAGATGATGCTCTTAATTAGGATATAATAGTCTATTGAGTACAAAGACATCTGTCCTCACATTCTCAAAATGCAAACTTAGCAATGTCACTTTTTTTGGACAGCGGATTAATACGTCCATATCAACATACAAACTAGCATTAGCAAAGTACATTATTCAGCCCTTCAAACCTGCTCCACCATTTATAAAGGTTATGTCTAATCTGATTGTGGCCTCAACTCCACATTCCTGGCTACTCCTGAAATCCTCTGACTCCCTTGTTGGTCAATGAACTATCCACCTCAGCCGTAAATGTATTCGATTAGTCTAACTTTACTGTTGCATGACCCATTGAGAGAAGAAAATTCTCCTCACCTCTGTCTTAAATGAAAGATCTTGTAGTTTTAAACAAGCTCTAGTCTCTCCCACACAGGAAGCACACTTTCCACTTCCACCCTGTCAAATCCTCTCAGATGTAATATGAGTGCAGGTATAGCAAGAGGTGGCATGGTGGCTCAGTGGTTAGCACTGCTGCCTCAAGGCACCAGGAACCTGGGGTCAACGCCAGCCTCAGGTGACTATCTGTGTGGGGCTTGCACATTCTCCCTGTGTCTGCATGGGTTGCCTCTGGGTGCTCTGGTTTTCTCCCACACTCCAAAGATATGCAGGTTAGCTGAATTGGCTGTGCTGAACTGCCCATAGTGTCCAGGGATGTGTAGGTTAGCTACATTAGTCAGGGGTAAATATAGGACAGAAGGGGAATGGGTCTGGGTGGGTTACTCTTTGGAGGGTGTAACATAGAACATAGAACATAGAAGGATACAGCGCAGTACAGGCCCTTCGGCCCTCGATGTTGCGCCGACCGAATCCTACCTAACCTATACTAGCCCAATAACTTCCAAATGCCTATCCAATGCCCGCTTAAATGACCATAAAGAAGGAGAGTTCACCACTGATACGGGCAGAGCATTCCATGAACTCACAACCCGCTGTGTGAAGAATCTACCCCTAACATCTGTCCTATACCTACCACCCCTTAATTTAAAGCTATGTCCCCTAGTAACACCTAACTCCATTAGCGGTAAAAGGTTCTTAGTATCTACCCTATCTAAACCCCTAATCATCTTATACACTTCTATCAGATCTCCCCTAAACCTTCTCTTCTCCAATGAGAACAGCCCCAAGTGCCTCAGCCTTTCCTCATAAGATTTTCCTACCATTCCAGGCAACATCCTGGTAAACCTCCTCTGCACTCGTTCTAAAGCTTCCACATCCTTCCTATAGTATGGCGACCAAAACTGCACACAATACTCCAGATGAGGCCTCACCAGAGTCTTATACAACTGCAACATGACCTCAGGACTCCGGAACTCAATTCCCCTGCCAATAAAGCCCAGCACACCATATGCCTTCCTCACAGCACTATTTACCTGGGTGGCAACTTTCAGAGATCTGTGTACATAGACACCAAGATCCCTCTGCTCATCCACACTACCAAGTAGCCTACCATTAGCCCAGTAATCCATCATCTTGTTATTCCTACCAAAGTGAACGACTTCGCACTTAGCTACATTGAATTCCATTTGCCACATTTCCGCCCAGCTCTGCAACTTATCTATATCCCGCTGTAACCTACCACTTCCTTCCTCACTATCCACAACTCCACCGACCTTTGTGTCATCCGCAAACTTGCTTACCCAGCTTTCAAGTCCTTCCTCTAGATCATTTATAAAGATAACAAAAAGCAATTGTCCCAAAACAGATCCTTGTGGTACACCGCTAGTAACTGCGCTCCAAGATGAACACAATCCATCAACTACCACCCTCTGTCTCCTTCCAGCCAGCCAATTCCTAATCCAAACCTCTAATGTATCCTCAATGCCATACCTCCGAAGTTTTAGCATTAGCCTACCATGGGGAACCTTATCGAACGCCTTACTAAAATCCATATACACAACATCTACTGCTTTACCCTCATCCACTTCCTTAGTCACCTTCTCAAAGAACTCAATAAGGTTTGTGAGGCACGACCTGCCCTTCACAAAACCATGCTGGCTATCCCTGATCACGTTATTCCTACCCAGATGTTCATAAATCTTATCCCTTACCATTCTCTCTAAGACTTTGCCCACCACTGAAGTCAGACTCACTGGCCTATAGTTACTAGTTGCACAGTCGTTCAGGACCTAGTAGAGACCATATCTGGAGTGCTTTGTACAGTTCTGGTCTCCCTCTTTAAGAAAGGACGAAAATGTGTTAGAAGCATTTCAGAGAACCTTCACTTGACTGATAGAGGCATGGGTGCAAGTCATCTAATCAGGAAAGATTGAACAGCCTGTTACCAATTGAGGTTTGGAAGAATAAAATGTGAATTATTGAGACATATTGTATCCTGAGAAGAATTACAACAGCTTCTATTTAAGGGAACTGCTTTTGGAAAAGAGGGGAGATGACTTTGTAACTGGGCTTAGACAAAAGCTCTTGTCTAAGTCCTCTCCCCTGCTTTGCCAAAAGCAGTTCCCGTAAATAGAAGCTGTTGTAACTCTTCGGTGCAATATTCATGACTGTCACTGACTCAGCATATACAAAATTGACCATGGTCTCAGGTTAAAGCCGAATACCTCAAGAGCACCTTAAGGACTTAAGACTACATAAACTTCTCTCATCCTATTTTTTCCTGGACATTGTCCACTTTTTAACTTGTACATTGTTGTGTGTCTGTTTCCTGAAGAAGGGCTCATGCCCGAAACGTCGAATCTCCTGCTCCTTAGATGCTACCTGACCTGCTGCGCTTTTCCAGCAACACATTTTCAGCTCTGATCTCCAGCATCTACAGTCCTCACTTTCTCCCGTCTGTTTTAAATGCTGTGTCTTTATTATGTTTCTCAACGAAATTAACAAGTAATAAAACTACTTTCCCCATCACCCAAAAAAATTTGTAATTGGCTCCCTGCTGTTTCTGGTGAACTAATCAACTGCATTTTACTTGGAGTGAGGTATAGATATAACAACACCCAGGTTACAATAGCAGGCAATTCTCTCTGTCTCACAGATGAATTGATTTAACCTATCAATCTCTAATAATGGACCAGAATACTTCATACCTACCTAGCTCTGAGGTCAGACTATCAAGTCCACATTGAAAGTTGATGAGTTACAACCTTCTACCTTCAAAGCATCAAATTCTAATATTTCTTGAGATGTGGGCACAATTGGCATGGGTAGCATTTAGTACCCATTGCCCTTGACAAAATTATGGTGAACTGCCTTCTTGCACTGCTACAGACTTTATGGTGTAGATGCACCCACTGCTGTTAAAGAAGGAATTCCAGGATTTTGGTCCAGTGACAGTGAAGGAAGAGTGACACATGAGTTAATGGTGTATGACTCACATGTAGCAGTCTTCCAGTCTTCCTGCTAACCTTGTAATACCTATTAATCTAGATTAGCGGAGATTACAGATTTGGGAGATTGAAGAAACCTTGTCAAAGTACAGCTGTGCATCCTACTGATAGTACACATGTGGCCATGGGGCTTTGGTGGAGGACAGAGTGAATATTTAAGGTAGTAAATGAGGTGCCAATCAGACTGCTTGATCCTGGATGGTGTTGAACTTTGAGAGTATTTTTGGAGCTGCACTCATGCAGCTAACATCACACACTTCATTTAGACGCAAAGAAATTGGAGCCGGAGTAGATCAAAAGGCCCCTAACCAAAGTCTCACCAAAATCCTCGATAATTTTACCAAGGCTTCTTTACTCTTATATTCCAATCCTCTTGCATTCATAATTAATTGCTACCTGCTCTCTGAATTTCTGTATTATTTGTATGGGTATATTCAAGTTTTTCCAAAAATCAACATTTAAAAGTTGCATCCTTTTGTAAACATTTTGCTTTTCTATTTTCATAACCAAATAAATAGCCTCACGCTTCCTGCACTTCAGCATCTTGTTTTTGGGAGCAGTTGGAGTGGGAGGAGTGACAGCGAGGACCAGAGGCCTGAAGGTAAATTTTAAAAGATAGAAAAGTTTACCTCGTGTATAGGCGGCACGCACACTGAGCAGGAGCAGACACGAGACTGTTGGGTAAGTGAGGCTTTATATTTGGGTGCAAATGTGTTGCTGGTCAAAGCACAGCAGGCCAGGCAGCATCTCAGGAATAGAGAATTCGACGTTTCGAGCATAAGCCCTCCTGATGAAGGGCTTATGCTCGAAACGTCGAATTCTCTATTCCTGAGATGCTGCCTGGCCTGCTGTGCTTTGACCAGCAACACATTTGCAGCTGTGATCTCCAGCATCTGCAGACCTCATTTTTTACTTTATATTTGGGTGATTGCTTTACCTGAAACATTACTTGGGTAGTGTCTCCCACCTGTCCCACCAAAAAAAAGATTCTGTGAGCTAATTGGTAAGTCGACTGGTTTCTTTTTTTTAGTTTTTCAGTAGACTCATTGGGAATTTAGAATAGTGGGAATGGTGGTTTGGGCAGTTGAATGTTCCTCCTGCAGAATGAGGGAGGTAAGGGTCATCACTAGTGTTCCAGCTGACTGCATCTGTGGGAAGTGCACCCAACTCCAGCTCCTCGAAAACTGCGTTAGGGAACTGGAACTGGAACTGGATGAAATTTGGATCATTCGGGAGGAGGAGGGGGTTATTGAAAGGAGTTACAGGGACTAGTCATACCTCAAGTAAAAGAAAAAAGTAGATAGGTTACCATCAGGGAACCGGCAGGCAGTGCAGAGATCCCTGTGGCCATTCCCCTCAACAACAAGTATACAGTTTTTGGATACAGCTGGGAGGCATGGCTTACCAGGGGTAAGCAATGGGGCATAGGTCTCTGGCACACAGTCTGCCCCTGTTGATCAGAAGTCAAGTGGGAAGAGGAGCAGAGCATTAGTCATTGGGGACTCCAATGTTAGGGGACAGATAGGAGGTTCTGTGGGAACAAGAGTGACTCACAGTTGGTGCATTGTCTCCCAGGTGCCAGGGTTCATGATGTATTTGATCATGTTTTCAGGATCCTAGCAGGTGAGGGGGAGCTGCCCCAAGTCCTGCCCCACACACGCACCAAAGATATAGGTAGGAAGAGAGATGGGAGTTTAAAACAGAAATTCAGGGAGCTAGGACAGAAGCTTAGAGCTAGAACAAACAGAATTGTTATCTCTGGTTTGTTGCCCATATCATGTGATAGCGAAGTGAGGAATAGGGAGAGAGTGGAGTTGAACACATGACTACAGGGATGGTGCAGGATGGAGGATTTTGGATTCCTGGATAATTGGGGCACTTTCTAGGGTAGGTGGGACTTCTAAAAACAGAACGGTCTTCATCTGAACCAGGAGGGTACCAATATCCTGGGGGGGACGTTTGTTAATGGTCTTCCAGTGAGTTTAAACTAATTCAACAGGGGGATGGGAACCGAAATTGTAGTTCGAGTATATTGGAGTCTGAGAGTAGTGAAGTCAGAATTAAGATACACAAGAAGGCACTGGTAGGCAAGAAGTTGGTTTGAAGTGTGTTCACTTCAACGCCAGGAGCATCAGGAATAAGGTGGGTGAACTTGCAGCATCAGTTGATACCTGGGATTTTGAATTTGAGACATGGTTACAGCAGGGACAGGAATGGTTATTGCAGGTTCTGGGATATTCCAATAAGTTAGTCAAGGACAATAACAATATCACAGTTGCAGAAAGGACATTTGAGGACGTTTGAGGACTCGTCTACTGAGGTAATATGGGCTGAGATTAGACACAGGAAAGGAGAGGTTACCCTGTTGGGATTTCTATAAGCCTCCAAATAGTTCCAGAGGTGTAGAGGATAGGATAGCAAAGATGATCCTCAATAGGAGCGAGAATGACAGGGTAGTTGTTATGGGGGAACCTTAACTTTCCAAATATTGACTGGGAATACTATCGTTCAAATACTTAGATGGTCAGTTTTTGTCCAATGTGTGCAGGAGAGTTTTCTGACACAGTATGTAGACAAGCCAACAAGGGGGGAGGCCACATTAGATTTGGTACTGGGTAATGAACCTGAGCAGGTGTTAAATTTGGAGTTATGTGGGCATTTTGGTGATAGTGACTACAATTCGGTTATGTTTACTTCAGTGATAGAAAGGAATAGGTATATACTGCAAGGCAAGAGTTATAGTTGGGAAAGGTAATTACGATGCAATTAGGCAAGATTTTGGATGGCGAATGAAACTGCAGGGGGTGGGCACAATAGAAATGTGGAACTTTTTCAAGGAACAGCTACTGTGGGTCCTTAATAAATATGTACCAGTCAGGCAAGGAAAAATTGTCAAGTGCAGAAGCCGTGATTTACTGAGGAAGTTGAATCTCTTGTCAAAAGGAAGAAGAAGGCTTATGTTAGGATGAGATGTGATGGCTCAATTAGTGTGATTGAGAGCTACAAGTTAGCCAGGAAAGACCTAAAGAGAGAGCTAAGAGCCGGGAGGGGACATGAGTAGTCATTGGCAGATAGGATCAAAGAAAACCCTGAGGCTTTTGAGAGGTATATTGGGAATAAAAGAATGACTAGAGTAAGATTAGAGCTAATCAAGGATACTAGTGGGAAATTGTGCATAGAGTCAGAGGAGATGGGGGAAGCACTAAATGAATACTTTTTTGTCAGTATTACACTAGAAAAAGACAATGTTGTCAAGGAGAATACTGAGATACAGGCTACTGGACTAGACAGGATTGAGGTGCATTAGGAGGAGGTGTTAGCAATTCAGGAAAGTGTGAAAATAGATAGGTTCCCTGGGCCAGATGGCATTTATCCTAGGATTCTCTAGGAAGCCAGGAAGGAGAGAAGAAGGTTGAAAGGTGACCTAATTAAGAGATATAAGATAATCAGAGGGTTAGATAGGTTGAACAATGACAGCCTTTTTCCTCGGATGGCGATGGCTAGCACAAGGGCATGTAGCTTCAATTTGAGGGCTGATTAGGTATAGGACAGATGTCAGAGGTAGTTTCTTTACTCAGAGAGCAATAGGGGTGTGGAATGGCCTGCCTGTAACAGTAGTAGACTTACAAACTTTAAGGGCATTTAAATGGTCATTGGATAGGCACATGGATGAGAATGGAATAGTGTAGGTTAGATTGGCTTCAGATTGGTTCCACAGTTCAGCTCAATATCGAGGGCTGAAGGGCCTATAATGCACTGTAACTATAATGCTCTATGCATTAGATTTCATCATCTATTCTATTGCCTGCTCATTTAATCTCTCACTACCACGTTGCAACCTCTTTGTATCTTCCTCACGGTTTATATTCTACCTTAATTTTGTACCATTGTACTCAGTGTCTATATCTAAGTCATTCATGCACTTTATAAAACCTGAGGATCAAGCACTGATCCTGTCAGTATTTCTCTCAGAATTTCCTGTCAATTCCCTATACCTTCTCTATTAATAAATCCTTCATCCAAGTTAACCTCAACTTCATGAGCCCTATTTGGAATTTCTTTGTGTCATACTTTATCACATGGCTTCTGGAAATCCAAGTATACTGCACCTATTGGCTCCCTTTTATCAGCCCAACCAAATTCAAACTGAAAACAAAACTCTCATAAATTTGAACGTGATGCAGAAATTGGCTGAACTAAACGTTTTCTGCTTTTATGGATAGGATATACCCAGGCAATTTTTCACTTTGTCAGGTAGATGCCAGTGTTGTATTGGTGCTGAAATAGCTTGGCTCAAGACATAGATATTTCCGAAGTACAAGGTTTCAACATGGTAGTTTGAATGTTGTCAAGGCCTGCAGCTCTTGCTGTAACCAATACCATCACTCATCTCTTTACAGCATATAGACAGAATTGGATTGAGTTAAGTTTGACTTCTGTAATTGTGTGGATATCAGGACAAAGTTCAAGATGGATCACCCACTTGACATTTCCACAAACACTTCAGCTTTGAGTTTCGCACTGATGCAGATTCCACATACACTGAAGGAGGAGACATTTGTGGAGCCTTCAGTTCTTTTCAATCATTTAATTGTGAACCAGCATTCACAACTGTCTGGCTGTGCTGCAAATCTTTGAATCGTTGCTTGTGGAATCGTATAGATCTCCCTGCTTTCACTGTTTAGCTTCACAAGGGGTGACACCTTAACTTGAGATAGGCCTGGTGCTGCTCCTAGCATGCTCTGAGAGTCATCTCAATCCAAAACAACCTTACAACTTCTCCATCCCAGATAACATCAACGAAAATGAAGAGGTTTGTATTCAGAAGCATGCAGTGGAACTAGGCATAAATGGATTAAGAACATTTTGAAATTTCCAATGGAGCATGCTATGGCTCTTTCTCCGAGTCAATGGACCCAACACGAATATCAAATGCCCCTATCCTGTCTGCCAAAGGACAAGACCCAGTCTGACAAAGTCAGTTTTGACAAACAACGCTATCTGGTTTGCAGAGACTTCTGTTATGAAGTCGAAGTGTGTACTGTACCTTTAAGAGAGAGTGAAAGCTAGCAATACCTGGCACGCACAAAGTGTACTGTACAGTTTGATGATGTAACATTAGGGCTGTAACTTTAATTCTGAGTTTTCTTCACAGCAGCTCAAATTTAATTGATTAGTTTAAATTATGCCCCAAGATACTAAAACCCAATCGAACTTGAATTTTACTATTTTGACAACATTGAACCAATGTGATGATCTGATGTTTTGGGGTATTAAAAAGCAGGCATTTTGGACAGTTAGCTGGAGAAAGGGCACTTTCTGCTATTATCAGACAGACTGCCCAAAAACTCCCTAAAAGGTACCTTTCTCTTATGAAAATTTTGTACAGCAAAAGACGAAGATGACCCAGGGAGATCTACAGAGAAGGATCGACATCACTGCTGGTTTTGAAAGTTGATTTGCTGTAAATTTAATAGGGGCATTATTGGATCAGTATATGGTTATAGAGTGGGAGGTTGATAACAAATCTTTAAGAGAAAGGAGGCTTAGAGTTGTAAATAGTTGTTGTTTAATGTTCTCTTTTGGAGTTAAAGAATAAATTTGTTATTTTTTTCTTTAAATAGTAGAATTTGGATAATTCTCTGTCATTCAATAATTTAACAGAATTTGGTTTAATTAGCAGAAGGGCTCACTGCCATGCCATAACAGTTTGTGGCTCAGGTCCATGATTTGGACAGGTTTTGACAGTCTGAGATTTGAATAGATTTGGAGTATGAAAGATCCCAGCAAATTGAAAGACTTGTCCGATTAGTGTCCTCGAACATTAAATAAAATGTATGTAAGACAATTTGTCTAGCTTTGGTTACTTGTGGTTGATTGAATTAAAAGTGAGAGAAATGGCTCTTAAAATCGCTAAAGAGGTTCTGGAGTTTGAAGATGATTCCCAAATTTGCCGAGAAAGTTTGGAAAGAAAATAACATACTTTTACAATTAGCAAAGAGATAAGAATTGGTTCTAACCAGGGACAAAAATAAAGCTGAAATTGTAAGGGAGTTACTCAAAAACTTCAGCCTATCAGAGAAACAGATAAATGCAATAGAGTTAGGAAAATTTAAATTACCATTGAGAAAATTGGAATTAAAAGATAAACAAAGGATGAGAGAAAGCGAAAGAGAGAGGGAAGAAAGAAAGAGAGAGAGGAAAAAGAGAGAGAAGGTTCTAAGCTGAACAATGACAAAAAGAAGAAAAGGAGAGAAAAGAAAGAGAAATGGAGAGAGAGTTTGAACTTCAGAAGTTGCGACTTAGTCAGCAAAGTTAAGTTAACAGGATGGAGATGAAGGGAGAAGATCATGATCCATTCAAATATGTTAAAACACTGCTACATTTTGATGAGAAAGATGTTGATGCCTTCTTTATTTCATCTGAAAAATTGGCTAGGCAGATGGAATAGTCAGAGCACTTGTGTGTAATGTTAATTCAGACCAAACTGGTAGACAGGGCGAGTGAGGTATTTGCAGCGCTGTCAGATGAGGAGTAAAGAGATTATGCAAACAGGCTATTTTGACTGCTTACGAATTAGTATCAGAAGCATATAGACAGCGGTTCACAAACATAAAGAAAGAACCAGGTCAGACTTATGTTGAGTTTGAAAGAATTAACCATAGTCATTTTGATAGATGAGTGCAGGCCTTAAAAATATATGTGGCTCGAAGAGAAATTATTCTGCTGGACAATCTTAAAAACTCACTTCCAGAGATGGGAAGAATTAATGTGAATGAACAGAAAGTTCAAGAAGTAAGAAGAGCAGCAGAGATGGCAGATGAACATGCATTGGTGAGGAAGGCAAAGTTTAGCTTGCAGCAAGAATTTCATCATGTGAGGGATAGAAATTGGGAGAAGAAGAGATCCTATGCTATGAAACAAATAGTAGAGAACACTGGTAATTGTTTTCCATAGGTTAAAAAAAGAAGCTGTCAAGGGTGGAAAGGAGGTGAAAGGCCTCAGGTGTTTCCACTGTGGTAAAGTGGGACACATAAAGTCACAGTGCTAGTCATTAAAGAAAGATGCTGTGGAAAAATATGTAGTAAAAGAAGCTAAGCCAGTGGGAATACTGAAAGTAGTGAAGGGAACTCTACGAAAAGTCAAGAAGCTACAGTAAAGTGCATAGCCGACGTAGGGGCAAGGTATGAAGTTAGTGCCTGATCTCGATAAAAATTTGCCTCTGTGGGTAAAGTTTACTCAGAAAGAGCAGGGGGAGAAGGGTCAAAAGTTATAATTTTGAGAGATACAGAATCTAACCAATCTCTAATAGTAAAAGATGAACATATTTGCACTCTTTCTGACCTGTTACCTGAGACAGAGGTAATTTGTGTGATCAATGGACAGAAATTCAGCTTTCCCCTATGTAAGATCAAGCTAGAGTGCCAACTCAGGACTGGTGAAGTAACCGTGGGAATGATTGACAAGTGTCAGTTCCAGGAATCTAGTTTGTCCTTGGGAACGATTTAGCAGGATTCAAGGTGGGAGTGACAGCCCTTGTTGTGGAGAAACCCAAGAAAGACCAGGGAACTAAGGACTTAAAAGAAAAATACTCTGGTATTTTCCCAAATTGTGTAGTAACAAGATCCCACTATCTTAAGTCACAGCAGGAAGCAAAAACTAAAGAGAAAGATGAAGGAGTTGAGCTTCATTTAGCGGACAACCTGTTTGATGTTAATGGTGCAGGTAAAATTTGAACAGGCAGTTGGGATGGAGATGGAGCAAAGACAGAGGTAAATAAAGGACAGGCAGACAAAGGTATTGCTGATAGTAAGCCTTCCAGTTGCCTGCCACTTCAATATACCACCGTGTCCCTATGCCAAACTTTCTGTCACAGACTACTGCAGCGCTCCAGCAAGGTTCAACACAAGCTGGGAGAACAACACCTCATCTTTCACTTCAGTACCTTACAGCCTTCAGGACTTAACATCAAATTTAACAATTTCAAGGTATAAACACCCCTTACCTTATGTGGTACCTATCCCACAATCCATTTCCTGTCATGAGATGGGTTGCTTTCAGCATGGCCGAACCATTTTCAAATACACATGGCCTTCATTATCACAAATCTAGCTCCTCTTTTTGAGGATTGTACCCCTGCGGTTGGCATTTTTGTTTTGATCTCAGCTGATGGTACTACCAGTCAAGTCAGATCCCAGATGAAAAGTGTGGTGCTGGAAAAGCACAGTAGGTGCAGGAGAGTCGCAGCAGAGTCGACATTTCGGACATAAGCCCTTCATTATTCCCAAAACATCGACTCTCCTGCTTGCTACTCTTCAGAGGGTTGGTGTGGACTTGTCGGGCCGAAGGGCCTGTTTCCACACTGTAGATATTCTTCTAAAGAAAACATGAATGACAGGCAAAAAGTGGGATAGAAACCATGCCTGGGCGGATCTAAATAAGGGCTAGAATCAGCACATGCTTGATAGACTGAGGGGTTGTATTGAATTTTATCATATAATCGTGTTGTATTCAAATACCTTTCTTTTCAAATCAATTCAAATTCCAAAGATTCCAACATATTTTGCATACTCTTCTTTGCATTGTTTTGCTCTATATACTCAACCATAAGCCAACTGGACGAACCAAGTCCTTCAAAACAATTTTACAGGATGAAAGAGTAATTGAAAGAGAATGATGCAATACACTAAAATAAAACTGCTAAAGATTAGTGTGAAATCAGAAATTTCATTTTCCCAACTCAAATTGTCTTCACGGAGTTTCAGAAGGTAGTATTTTCTTCCCAGATATTACTTTTCCAAAGTTATTCTGAGATGTTCATTTCTTTTTGGTCCTACGATGTTATGATTTTTGGTGGAGAGGGAAGTATTTATCTTATTTGCCTGAGTCTGCAGATAAATAAACCTGACAATATCAGTCATGTCAATCATTGTTCATATGTTCCTTTGGCTACATTGAACTCAGGGAGTACAAACATCAGATCCATCCCAGCATGCATTACATGATTAAAGGAGTCTATTTCTGAAAAAGAGAGGAAACTTAACTTCTTAAACAGTCCCTCAAAATGAACAATGACTTGCTTCCACTAGGTGTTGATAGGTTCTGAAAAATGACTGATAGGTGCGAAGACTCTGCCTCATGATGCTTGAAAGGTCTGGATCAGGTTTGGATGCTTGTGCACTCTCTCCAATGTCTCGATTTTGCTTCTGCAAGTTTCCAATGAAATATTTCAATGTTTCCCAATGAACCCTTCTTATATTGGCCAGTCACATCCCAAAGCATGGTTGTTTGATCTCCTTATGCATGCTTTGTGGACATTTGTAAAGTGTTTTCAGGAAACTCATCATCCCATATTCATTGACCCCCATTAGCTCCCAATTAAGTAAAGATTTCATTTTAAAATATTCATCTTTGCTTTCAAATATCTCCATGGTCTTATTCTCTCCCTATCTGAGTGATATCCTCCAGCCCAACAGTCCTCTGGGATATTTGTCCTCCTCCATGCTGAGCTCTTGAGAATTCCTGATTTTAATCAATCTATGTATGATTGTTGGTCATTCACTAAACTGCCATGGCCCTACATACTGGCATTCCATCACTAAATCTCTTTGCCTCTCTTTGTCCTTGAAGACACTCCTTAAAATCTATCTCTTTGACCAAGCATTTTGCCATTGACCCAAAGATCACTTGTGAAGCTCCCTGCAATGGCACACTCTGAATGCAAGTTGTTATTGCTAATTTTCCAATATTTGAAGTCTCCAGGAAGTGGTGTATTTTCAGCATTTTACTCTAAGGAGGGAGATGGGACATTAATTAATTTGCCATCTTAAAATAAATTGTCTAAAACCAAACTTCCAAACAAAATCCTTTCATAAAAAGTGGAGAGTGAAATCTGGATTTCAGAACATGTAAAATCCCGTAAATGTAGTGTTAAACTCATCAAGATAGGTCTGCAAACCACATTAATCACAGCTTTTCTCCCAGCTGTATAAGTTAAATCACCAGATAACATCAAACCATGGGATTTGGCACTGTTCAATTCCTGCTGAAAATGCACCTTGTGGTGTTTGCCTGTGGGCTGTAATTCTGTTCATTATCAAGGGGTCTAATTGTACTTGCACCCAGCATACCAACAAAAGCATTTAACTTGTCTGTTTGCTTCTCTGACATTTCACTGAAGGTCCTTTTGCCTATTATGTAATCAAATATTAAAGAAAAGCTGATTAAAATCACAGTTCGCAAAACAACAATCCGAGTTTTCTCTTCATTATTAGTTAATGGATCTATTTACTTCTGCTCCAGCCAATGTTTCATGATTTCATTCAGTAATTATCTACTTTTAGTCAACATTTAGAATAATGATATATTTTTCTAGCTAACATTAATGAAATGCCTTTGTATCTTCCTGACCAAATTTTGAACAAAATGTCTGTAAGATGACAAAAACAGAACAAATTAGAGTTTTTTTTTTAAATAGGGTGAAAGTCAGACAGGTTCTACAACAAGTGGAGAATTTTGTTTTGCTGGGTTACTGATTGTGAAGCTGAAAATGACTCCTATTGTTACTACAATTCCAAAGAAACTAACCATGAAGAACAGGGCACCCTCAAAAATGTAAGAATTCTACAATCCAACATTCATTTCTGCAAAACAGAAATTGCTGGAGAAACTCAGCAGTTCTGACAGCATCTATGGAGAGAAAGCAGAGTTAAGCTTTTGAGTCCAGTGACCTATCTTCGGAACTAATAATAGCAAGGAAAGATATTATTTATGTTGATGGGGGGGGGGGGGGGGGGGGGAAGGGGGGGGGGGGAGGCAATGTCTGAATGGTATTATTACTAGGTATTAATCCAGGGTGGAGTGGGTATGGCAGATGCCGGAGCGCTCTGCAAGAAGGCATCCAGTCTCCCCAATGTAAAGGAGACTGCATCGGGAGCAATAAATACAGTAAAAGACATGTGTGGAAGTGCAGATGAAACCTTGATGGATGTCGAAGGCTCCTTTGGGGCCAGTTCCACCACAGAACATACCAGATGGCATCCTTCTTTTAATACCGCAACTTTCCCTCCAACGTGATTGATGATGTTTTCCAATGCATCTCATCCACGTCCCGCACCTCCACCCGCAACAAGGACAGAACTTCCCTGGTCCTCACCTTCCACCCTACCAACCTCCGCATAAATCACATAATCTGCCAACATCTCTGGCCCCTCCGAATGAACCCCACTACCAGGGATATATTTCGCTCCCCACCCCTATCTGTTTTCCGCAAAGATCATTCCCTCTGCGACTACCTGGTCAGGTCCATGCCCCCCATCAACCTATTCTCCCCTCCCGGCACCTTCCCCTGCCATTACAGGAATTGCAAAACCTGTGTCCACACCTCCCCCCAATCACTTCCATCCAAGGCCCCAAAGGAGCCTTCCACATCCATCAAAGTTTCACCTGCACTTCCTCACAAGTCATTTATTGTATTTGTTGCTTCTGATGCGGTCTCCTCTACATTGGGGAGACCGGACACCTTCTCGCAGAGCACTTAAGAGAACATCTCCAGGATACCTGCATCAATCAAGCCCACCGCCCTGTGGCCGAATATTTCAAATCCCCCTCCCACTCTGCTGAGTACATGCAGGTACTGAGCCTCCTCCATCGCCACTCCCTCACCACCTGACGTGTAGAGAAACAATGCCTCATGTTCTGTCTCAGGACCCTTCAACGCCTTGGCATCAATGTGGACTTCACCCGTTTCCTCATTTCCCCTCCCCCCACTAACCCCAGTTCCAACCTTCCAGCTCATCACCTTCCTCATGATCTGTCCCACCTGCCAATCTTCCTTCCCACCTATCCACTTCACCGTTCTCTCTGACCTATCACCTTCACCCCCACCTCCATCCACCTATTGCACTCTCAGCTACCTTCTCCCCAGCCTAAAATGTCCTGCTCCTCAGATGCTGCCTGACCTGCTGTGCTCTTCCAGCACCACTCGAATCTTGACTATTATTCCAGGGTCCCTGGTAATGTTCTGGGTGCATGGGTTTAAATCCTGCCATGGCAAGTGATGGAATTTGATTTCAATTTTAAAAAACCTGGACTTGGGATTCTAATGGTGAATGCGAAAACTTGTTGGTAAAACCTATCTGGTTCACTAATGTCCTTCAGGGAAAATATTTGCTATCCTTACCTGGTCTGACCTACTTGTGACTCCAGATCCACAGCAATGTGGTTGACTCTTAACTGCCTCTGGAATGTAAATGTTGACCTAGCCAGTGATGTCCATATTCCGTTAATGAATTAATCAAAAAAAGGAAGTGAACAAACAGTTGGAGATGGAGCCCAGAGAGATAGAAATACAGTTAGATAGACAAAGGGATACCAACCATCCTTTTGCCTAATTTCCTTTCTCTCTCTCTCTCTCTCTCTCTCTCTCTCTCTGGGCTCTGTCTCTACCTACCAAGCGCTTGTTTTCCATTCCACTCCCTTTCCTTAGACCTTTCCAAGCTACTCTCAGTTCTAAAGATGGGTCACTGGACTTGAAAGGTCAACTTTGCTCTCTCTCCACAGATGCTCCCAAACCTGTTGAGTTGCTCCAGCAATTTCTGTTTTTGTTTCCAATCTTCAGCATCCCCAGTTCTTTGTTTGATCATCCATTCCACCAAACCACCAACAGTGGTGCACTCAATCAGTACAGATATATCAAATCAAATTGTGGGCGGCACGGTGGCACAGTGGTTAGCACTGCTGCCTCACAGAGCCTGAAGACCCGGGTTCAATTCCTGACTCAGGCGACTGACTGTGTGGAGTTTGCACGTTCTCCCCGTGTCTGCGTGGGTTTCCTCCGGGTGCTCCGGTTTCCTCCCACAGTCCAAAGATGTGCGGGTGAGGTGAATTGGCCATGCTAAATTGCCCGTAGTGTTAGGTAAGGGGTAATGTAGGGGTATGGGTGGGTTTCGCTTCGGCGGGTCGGTGTGGACTTGTTGGGCCGAACGGCCTGTTTCCACACTGTAAGTCTAATCTAATCTAATCTAAAATTACATGCTCATGTTTCAGGAGTGGATCTTGAATTCATGACTTTCTGATTGCCAGTCAAATGTGGTACAAATCAGTAGAATTGACACCTAATTGTAGGAAACATCCGACTCATGCACTACTCCACTTTTTTGCTTTCATTTCTACAGAATAGAATCAGAAGCATGGCACAGAAGCCCAATGTCTATGTGTTGCTATGTTTCTTGAAGTACAGGGATTTATTGATAGTGACAAGTTGGTTCTTCTGCCATTGCCACTTATTTCTCCACACCTGAACTCCATTGTTAGCGATGCGCTCCTACCACTCAGGCTCAGTAAACTACCTCCTTGATGATGTGTGTGGCTGTGCTATTACTTGTAAAAACAAGGACTGCAGATGCTGGAAACCAGAGTCTAGATTAGAGTGGTGCTGGAAAAGCACAGCAGTTCAGGCAGCATCCAAGGAGCAGGAAAATCAATGTTTTGGGCAAAAGTCCTTCATCAGGAATAGAGGCAGGGTGCCTACAGTGGAAAGATAAATCAGAGGGGGGGGGGGAGAAAGTAGCATAGAGTACAATGGGTGAGTGGGGGTGGGGATGAAGGTGATAGGTCAGAGAGGAGGGTGGAGTAGATAGGTGGAAAGGAAGATAGGCAGGTAGGACAGGTCATGAGGGCATGCTGAGCTTGAAGGCTGGAGTTGAGGTGAGGTGGTGGAAGGGGAAATGAGGAAACTGGTGAAATCCACATTGATGCCCTGGGGTTCAAGTGTTTCAAGGTGGAAGATGAGGCGTTCTTCCTCCAAGCGTCGGGTGGTGAGCGAGCAGCCGTGGAGAAGGCCCAGGACCTGCATGTCCTTGGCAGATTGGGAGGGGGAGTTGAAATGTTGGGCCACAGGGCAGTGGGATTGATTGGTGCGGGTGTCCCAGAGATGTTCCCTAAAACGCTCTGCTAAGAGGCATCCAGTCTCCCCAATGTAGAGGAGACCGCATCGGGAGCAATGGATACAATTAATGATATTAGTGGATGTGCAGGTGAAACCTTGATGGATGTGGAAGGCTCCTTTGGGGCCTTGGATAGAGGTGTGGGCGCAGGTTTTGCAATTTCTGCAGTGGCTGGGGTAGGTGCCGGGAAGGGAGGGTGGGTTGTAGGGGGCATGGATGTCATTGGATGATGTGGTTTATGCGAAGGTTGTAGGTTGGAAGGTGAGCACCAGGGGGGTTCTGTCCTTGTTACGGTTGGATGGGTGGGGTTTGAGGGCGAAGGGGCGGGATGTGGATGAGATTCATTGGAGGGTATCTTTAACCACATGGGAAGGGAAATTGCAGCCTCTAAAGAAGGAGACTCTCTAGTGTGTTCTGTGGTCCTCCTGGGAGCAGATACGGTGAAGGCGGAGGAATTGGGAATACGGGATGGCATTTTTGCAGGAGGTAGGGTGGGAAGAGGTGTAATCCAGGTAGCTGTGGGTTTGTTAAAAAATGTCAGTGTCAAGTCGGTCATCATTAATTGAGATGGAGAGGTCCAGGAAGGGGAGGGAAGTGTCAGAGAGTCCAGGTGAATTTAAGGTCAGGGTGGAATGTGTTGGTGAAGTTGATGAATTGCTCAACTTCCTCGCCACCCCCATCCCCCTCTCATTTATCTCTCCACTCTGCAGGCACCCTGCCTCTATTCCTGATGAAGGGCTTTTGCCTGAAACGTCAATTTTCCTGCTCCTCAGATGCTGCCTGAACTGCTGTGCTTTTCCAGCACCACTCTATTACTTGTAAAGGCTAATGAGAGAGTTGCTGGGTATTAGATGGCATTGACTCCTTGGTTGTCTCAAGCCTTTACTGATAGGAATAATAAATAATGACGCTAAGACATCTCCAAGGTGTGTCTTCATACAGAACTGACATCAGGAGAATTGAATTTCTGTCACTACTTGAATATGTGCATAGCTCAGAAGTGCAGTGAAACATCTAATGATATTGAGCTATAGTTTGATGGAGGCATATTCTCTTACTCCTCAGGGCTCTTCTAAGCCTGACTGTGTAATTTGAGAACATTGGACAATCATAGATTTTTACATTATAGGAGGCCATTTGACCCATCATGTCTGCACCAGGTCCCAAAACAGCTATCTATCTCACCCCATTCTCTAGTCCTATCTCTGTAGCCCTCTAAATTCATCACATTTAAATATATATCCAGCTCTCATTTCAAACCTCCTACTGAATCCGCTCCCACCACCCTTCAGGTAGCACATTCCACATCTTAACAACACTCTTAATGTAGAAGCTTCTCCTCATCTCACTCCTACCTCTCTCACTGACACTATTGAAGTTGTGACCCCTAGTTACTGACATACCAACTAGTAGAAACAGAAAATCCTCCTTTACCCTTTCAAAATTGTTTATTGTTTTGAACATCCCGATTCGGTTGCCTCTTAATTTTATCTGCTCCAAAGAAAATAAACCCAATTTCTCCAATCTTTCCTTGTTTCTAAAATCCTGGTATCATTCTAGAAAATCTGCTTTGAATTCTCTCCAGGATTTAACATCCTTCCTGAAATAAGGTACCTAAAACTGAAACCAATACTCCAAATGCGGTCTAAGCAATGATTTGCAGAGTTGGAGGACTACTGCCTTGTTTTTACACTCTATGCTTCTGTTTATAAACCCAAGGTTCCTACAAGCCTTCCTAACAACTGTTTCAACTTGCCTGGCCACCTCCAGAGAATCATGCACATGAAACCAAGGTCCCTCTGCTCCTGTACTCCCTACAAAGTTGTACCATTGAGCATGTATTGTTGGTCCATGTTTTTTCTACTAAAATTCCTTGCCTCATATCTCTCTGCATGAAATTCATCTGCCAAGTATCTGCCCATTTGACCAACTTGTTAGTGTCTTTCTGAAGTTGCTCAACTTCATCCTCACAATACTCCTTCGCTTAGTATCATGTGCAAAATTAGATAATTTGCCCTCAACACCAACCTCCAAATCATTTACACAAATCAGAAACATCAAGAGTCCCAACACTAATCCTAGTGTAGCATCACATTCAACTCATCTCCATTCTATAACTACCCTCTGTTTCCTATCTTTTAGTCAACTTCTGACCCATGTTGCCAAGGACCCATCAGTCCCAAAGATTTCTAACTTGCTAACTAACCCACCGTGTGATACCATATCGAATGTTTTCTGAAAGTCCAAATGTACAACATCCACAAGCCTACCCCCATTCACTGCTTGTATCACCTTGTCAAAGAACTCAATTTAATTTGTCAGACATGACTTGCCCTTGACAAAGCCATGTTAACTGTTTAGTATTAACTTAATTTCCTGTATTGTAAGTATAACTTTTTCCCTTTTCCCATAGTCTGGCCTCCATCATTGTTTCCATTATTGATATCAACTTGACAGGTCTGTAGTTTCCTGGATTATCCTTTGCCCCTTTCTCAAACAATGGTACCACATTTGCAATCATCCAGTACCCCAGAATGAAACCTGTGTTCAGAGAGATCTCGAAAATTTCTGTCAACAATTTTAATTCCTAGATCCTTCACTAGTGTCTTTATATTAGATGCAGGCAAGTTATACTGTCACATTGTAAACTGATGGAGCAGAGAACTGAAACAAATATGTGCAAAAGCTACAGCCCATCCAGAAGGTTATTAAGTAAACATGTATTGAGTATTAAGTTCTTTATGCCTTGAGCTATTTAAAACCATTAGATTATAGAAGCTTGCAATTGTTTTTTAAATATATAAATTCAAATTTAAAGAATTTTTTCACATAAACAATTGGTCCAATTGTTCTACACTAGAGTTTACACCACACAAGCCTCCACTGAGCTTACTTCGTTTCAAACTATTAATAAATCTTCATTTATTTATCTAGTCTCCCCTTAAAATGGCCACATGATAATTTTATCTATCTGTGCATTTAGTTCCCTTGTTAATATTTCAGGATAAGTTTCAGCCCCACCCTCAAAATCTTAAGTTCAGCTCCTTTTTTGAGCTGAATCAGAATTGTACCTAACTGTACCATCTATTTATTTTCTTTGAATGAATCAGCCGCAGTGATCAGATGGAACATTAATTCATTTTTTAAAGCAGTTCAACTTGAAAAGATTTACCAATGTAAAGTTTATATTGGACATCTTCTTGAGTAAGAGGTGCTAGCCCAAACTTGTATGAAGAAGAAAAAAAGAATGACCCCAGCAACAATATTTTCAGTTCGGAAAGATGGAAGCACAATGCAATCAGGCCATCTCCTGCAGAGTTAGGTCACAGATGGTAAGGCAACCATGCTAAAAGACCCACCCCTGCTTACTGAGACATCATTCCAGTTATAATCAAGATTGTCAGGTTGTCAATCCCTCATTGCTCACCACCCCTCATAGCCCACAACTACATTCTTCTGTGTCACCTCATGTCCCCTATAATTACTCCAAAACCTAGGACTCTATTTCCCCTCTAGGCAACTCATACTTCCATATCCCCTGATATTCCTTCTGTAACCCCAAACAGAAGCAATTAAAGCAGATGACTAGTCATCTGCTTTCTCCAGATAACCTGGTTATGAATGCTTAGCTGAGACCAAAGAACAGTTAGTGTACTTAGTTCTCAACAGGTAGGGGCAACGTAGCTGTTTGGGAGTGGAAGTTTTATTTGATTACATCTTCATTATGTCAAAATAAGTTATTATTTCTTTGAAGAGCTTTTTTTTTCAATGTAACTGTGTTTATACACACAAGAATAAGAGATGTGAAATGGATAATAGTTTCTTAACATTGATAGAATGAATAGATTGATTGTCACTTTTACAATAAGGTGAAAGAGGCAATGCACTTCAAAGGGAGTGTTGAAAGGCTTATTTGATTCCCAATTCAGGACTAGGGTTTACCTATGACTCTTCTGAGAAACCATGGACCACATTTATGAACAGAACAGATGGGTTAGTAAGGACAGAAGTGCTGCAAGCAACTCCCTTCATGTTTCCTTATCTTTCTTTGATGGAAATTGCCACTAACAGGAATGGGGGAATGGGGGGGGGAAGTCCTCGGGTCCAGTCCCATCCACCATTTTAAAAGGCCTCCCATCTCACTCAACTCTTAAAACTCTAGGCCTGTGTGAGTAAAGCAAAAGGTCAGTATTCTTATTCGGGTAACTGTTAAAGTTTGCAGTTGTGCTACCTAACCTAAGAGAGACAAGAAAAGATACAGGCTTAAAGTCACTTAACAGAGCAGTTTAAAATATCTAGTCTTTGGAGCTGTGAAGGTTTGTAGATGTGTGGAGTGGAGATTTTGAGGGAAAGGCTGGAAGGGAAGGAGGGAGCATTTACAGGAGGGCAAACTTTGTGGGATGATGCTTGATATGGAAAGGAGGCCTTGCAGAGAGGCATTCTCCTGTCCTGCCTGAGGTCCGAGCTGGGGTGGCCCACTGGATCCCTGTTCCAGACCTCCATCTGCCAGCTTCAAATTTGAAGCAAGACAGGAAACTGCCTTTAGGTAGCAAAAAAAAGTCAGTGTAAACCTATTACAGTCAACTGGGGGTTGGTTAGCTCAGTTGGTTGGATGGCTGGCTTGTGATGCAGAGTGAAACCAACATCGTGGGTTTAATTCCACTAGCAGCTGAGGTTGCATGAAGGAGTCTTCTTCTCAACCTCTCTCCTTTTTTCGCAGCATGGTGACCCTCTGGCTAAATCATCACCCGTTGTCTCTCTTAAATGGGAGAACTGCCCTGTGGTCTGGTAAGATTTTCATTACTTTACCTTACCTTTTACTTTATGACATTTCTATCTTTCTTTAGTTTTGATAAAAGTTAATATCCATCTGCAACATTAACTCTGGTTTTCTGTACAGAAAACACCTGACCTCCTGAGTATTTCCAGCAGTGTTTGAGTTAATTTCAGATTTCCAGAATCTGCCATATATTAGTGTTAAGAGGAGAATCAAAGATAATCAAACACTCCTCCCACTCTGGTTATATCCTCTCCCATCCTCTTCTGTCGAGCAGAAGATGTACAAGTTTGAAAACTCACACAAATAGATTCAAGAGCAGCTTCTACCCCGCTGTTATCAGACTTTTGAATGGACCTCTCAAAAGTCAATTCTGATCTCTCTCTCTCTGCACCTTCTCTGTGACTTTAACGCTGTAGTCTGCACTGTGCTACCCTGCTGCACTTTGCATGGTACGATCTGCCTGTATAGCACGCAAGATAACACTTTTCACTGTACTTCAGTACATGTGACAACAATAAATCAGATCAATCAGTCAGAAGGGAAAAAAGTTGAGGGTGAGAAAGCTTTGCGTTCTCTCCATCTGCGGGGGGTGAATGGGCTGAAGGAAAGTTACAGATGAGGTAAGTGTAGAACCCATGATACGGTGTGGAATAAATTAATCAGAGAGAAAGAAATAGGATTGTTTTGGATATGAAGTGGTGGAGGAAGAGGAATGGGTTGTGGGAGGGTAAATGTGTAAATGGACACAGTGTAAGTGAAAGGATGGAGGGAACGCATGACAGTCTGTGGAAGGAGCTGAAAAAAGTTCTCTTGAGGTATATTGTTTCCCTGAACTGCCCATCTGAAAAGTTGCTTTTGTGCCAGTGTCTCCCATGCTTTAATGAAAAAAAAGTTCAAATGCAAGTCCAAGTTCAATTCTACAGCTGTTCTTTTTTTTCTTTTTCCTGCAATATTAGCAGTCATCTCCTGCCGTAAAAGAAAGGCAGATTGTTAAGTAGAAAAGTCGAAGCCAAAAGAAAAAAAATAGAAGCTAATTGATAGAGGAAAAACAGAAACAGAAGAAATTAAAAGAAATAAGCCAGGTAAAGATTTCAGTATGCAACCATTTTTGCCATCCATCCATGTGCAATATCACAGGGGATTGACTGGCACTTTAAAAAAATCAAAACCGTAGTCTTTTTGTTTTGCAGTTGGGCACATTATACTTACAATTCTTTCTAATGCCTGACTTGAGTCCTTTGTTAATTATATTTCATTTAACAGATATCAATCCACTCGACAAAGTAATTATTGAGTAGTTAAGCATGCCAGAGGGAACAAATGATTCTGCCACTGAATTATGTTTTAAAGACTGCCTGCCTCACCAATTTTCTCTTCTCACTGTCTATCCTGAAAATTTTGACCTACAGCTGAGTTACAGTTCAATGGGAACTATACACCCTCACATAATTCTTCGTGCGTCAGCATTCACAATAAATGTCAGCAGCATTTTTGACATAGGAAATCATAACTGAGCTTTTAGCTATCTTCAAACTACAGAGGTTTGCATGTGGTAAGCAGGAAAGGACAAGAAGGCCAAATTTCAACAACTAATGTTTTTACCATGCTTTTAACATCCAGAGGCACTTCAATCCAGCGGCTCTGGATTGTTACACAAATGTCAGACCCTTGTTGCAACACAGCCCATTACCAGTTAATTCCTTCCATCCTAACTGGTCTGCTGTGTTGATTGAAATTGATGACTATGATTAACAAATGACTTCATTATCATTGAATCAAATGACTAACAGGATAACAAAAGGTGAATTGAACTTGAATTTTTTTTGCATTAAAGCCATAGTTAATGAGTAATCCAGCAGCCTAGACTGATGCTTTGGGTTCAATTGGGCAGCACGGTGGCACAGTGGTTAGCACTGCTGCCTCATATCGCCTGAGACCCGGGTTCAATTCCCGACTCAGGCGACTGACTGTGTGGAGTTTGCACATTCTCCCCGTGTCTGCGTGGGTTTCCTCCGGGTGCTCCGGTTTCCTCCCACAGTCCAAAGATGTGCGGGTCAGGTGAATTGGCCATGCTAAATTGCCCGTAGTGTTAGGTAGGGGTAAATGTAGGGGTATGGGTGGGTTGCGCTTCGGCGGGTCGGTGTGGACTTGTTGGGCTGAAGGGCCTGTTTCCACACTGTAAGTCTAAGTCTAAGTCTAAGTCTAAATCCCATCACAGCAGCTGGGTGAGATTCAAATTAAATTAATAAAACGTGAAATTGAAAGCTAGTATCAATAATAGTGACCATGAAAACAATCATTCATTGTTGCAAAGACCCATTTGGAAGGAAATCTACCACATTTACGTGGTCAGACCTACATGTGACTTCAGACCCACAGAAATGTGGTTCACCCTATGAATCTGACAAGTCCAATAGAGGTGGGCAAAGATACTGGTCTTGTCACTAATACTCACATCCTAAGAAAGAATGAAGGAAAAAGAACCACTTGGAACCTGTTAATGCACATTATTTGTTTAATGTACTTACATTTGGTTGAGACTTGGATAGAATAAACCATTAAATGTCAAAAAAAGAACTGCAGATGCCGGAAATCAGAAATAAAAACAGAAATTGCTGGGGAAATCTCAGCAGGTCTGGTAGCATCCGTGGAAAGAAAGTGGAGGTAACGTTTTGGGCTTTCTTCAGAAGGCCCAGTGACCCTTCTTCAGAAAGGGTTCAAAGACTTTGCCATCATGTTTAGCTTAATTAATGTGGAAAATGCCACAAGGAGATCTTATGTTGCAAAGGGTAGTTTCTCTACCTCTGAGCCAGAGGCTGTAGGTTCAGGTCCCGTTCAAGGGCTTGGTGGCCATTGAAAGTGTGTACAGAATGCAACCAGATGGATTAATTGTTATCTGCAAAATCCCTCCAATAGGCCTATGGTAATTAATGAGAGTGGGAGAAAGTTCTGGTCAGCCATGAACGCAGAGTGGTGCCCCTCAAGCTACATTTGATTGACACTTGGAACAGCTTCAGGCTGATGACCTCTTTCAGGTAAAACAAGCTACTGAAAAGAAGCATTGGTCATGCTTCATGCACATCTAGATAGGGAATTTCCTGCAAGGTGCAATGCATAACTCGACCAACTCATTCTGATCACAAAACAAGTGGGCAACAAGTCCTTCCATGCATATTGTGTTTGAATTGTCAAAGCCTTTCTAAAGACAGCCTGGCTTGGGACATAAAGGAAATCGCTGCCCCCAGCCCCCCAAATCTTCGCCACCATGTTTTAGTTTCATAATTCTGATCTTTTAAAGATAATTTTCAACAATGTAAAAACAAATTGTCCAAAACAAGAATTGCACTTGATAAAATGTTCTACTTTCAGTCCACACATCATACAAGAACCGATTGGCTCATTAGGTTCCCTACAGTGTGGAAAGAGGCCATTCGTCCCCACAGGTCCACACCTACCTTCCAAAGAGTAACCCACCCAGACCCATTCTCGTATATTTACTCCTGACTAGTACACCTAACACAATGGGCAATTTAGCATGGCCAATTCACCTGATCTACACATCTTTGGATTGTGTGAAGAAACCTACGCAAACACATGGAGAATGTGCAAACTCCACACAGGCAGTCGCCTGAGGAGGGAATCGAACCCAGGTCCCTCAACGTGACTTCAGTCAATGGATGGTGTGCTTGCAAATACTTTTATCAGATGGCTCTTCCTCCTTTAAGTCAGTCATATTGTGCACGGCGTTTTTCCAACTGTTGACAGCTCCGAATTGCTGGCTGTACTTATTAAAACGATTCAAAATTACACTTTAAAAAAAACCCTCAGCAATCTGCGATGAGGAGTCATAAAGGGACCTGCTTTTTGAAATCACTATCTGCGCCTCCAGCAGACAGCTGCATCCATCAGGCAGGATTCAATTAGGAGTCCGATTAGTGTCCCAGTGGCCATGGCTAGCTATTTACTACATTAGCTGAATCCTCTGCTCCCGTATCAAAAGCCGACCATACGGAATTCAATCTTTGTTAACATCTACTTCCCTTCACCCCACAAGGAGTGAAATGTTTCGGCTTTTCGCCCAAATAAAACTTTTCTTACCTTTCACATCTTGGGCTGGGCAGTCGCTAGGGAACTCCGCTTGTTCGGGTCTGCCGTCCACCGAGAAGTAAATGATCTTTGTTGTTGTCATCGCCCGTCTGAGTCCAGTCAGATGTGTGATGATGAGAAGCAGCAGAATGCTGCCTGGGAATGTCTAACAAATGCGGGCAGATGAGGAGCGCTGGACTGGGGACCAGTGTCACCAATAAAAGCAATACACACAGAAGCTGGAGTTTAAACAGTCAGTCATTGTGGAATATGTCATACAAGGAGAGCGCGGAAAACAAATTCCACACTGTCAGGAATCTAATCTAATCTAAATCCATCGCAGGGATCACCCAACTACCGACACAACCGAACGCACGCACATCCAAGCACCTTGACAGTGCATCTAGCAGCAACACAGTCATTCACACACTGTAATTAACACACTCTGCCACTCCGACAACGGTGTTACACTCCACAACCACCTGATGAAGGAGCAGCACTCCTAAAGCTAGTGCTTCCAGTTAAACCTGTTGGACTATAATCTGGTGTTGTGTGATTTTTAACTTTGTAGACCCCAGTCCAACACCGGCACTTCCAAATCATGAACATATGCACAACGATTCACACCGTATAATACACACAGTGTTACTCACAGTGCAAGGAGCACAGTGTCACTCTTAGCGTGTAACTAGCACACACGCCTCTAACACATACCGTGTAATTAACACACAGAAACACAATGTAACTAATACACACTTCTAACCCACAGACACAGTGTAACGAACACAACTTCTAGCTCATACAATGTGACTGATACACAGTCACACACAGTGTAACTAACACACACAGTCACATACAGCATATGAAACGCACATATATATATATATATATATGTGGTCACACTGGACATCTAATGCACAAAATCCCAGCCATCTTTAGAAACGTAGACAGACCTGTAACACAAAGGGACACCATTTGATCCATTGGATCTGTCCTGGCTAAAAAGATTTGTTCCACTGATTTCATTTTAAATGCCTGTACCACAGCATGTAGGCTATAACACCTCAAGTGCATATTTCAATGTTTTGTCAAAGTAATGGGAGTTTTTATCTCAACGACCCTCTCAGGTAGTGATTTACAGATTCCCAATAATCTCTGAGTTAAATATTCAAGTTCCCTCAAATATGTGTACAAATTTGTTTAAATCTGTACACCAGCTATTCTTCTACTAATAAAATCTGTCCTTGGTATCCACCAAAACCCATCATAATTTTATACACCTCAATTAAATCTCCCCAATTCTAAAGAAACTATTTCTAACCAATCCAGACTTTCACCATTGCTAAAATTCTCCATTATTGGCAACATCTGCAGATACTGAAGCTGTTCACACACTGATAGACCTGGACAACATTTGGCTTGCATTGATAAGCAGCAAGTAACATTTGTACCACACAATTGTTATGACACAGAGGTCAAACTCCTCTGCGAACCAAACATTCAGAAAAGCTCACCTCACTTCATAATCGATTAAAAGTATAAGTGAAAGAGAACTCCTAATTCCCACTATTTAAAGAAAATAGCAATTTATTTTCCTAAACCTAATAGTGAATACTAAACAAAAACTATTAACAAATTTCTTAACTAATTACTGTCTGACCCCAACTCTATAAAAATGCTGCTCCAATGACACAGTTATTAAACATGACATTAACTTAACTTAATCTCAAGTCCACACAGTCTCTTATGTTATCTTCCAGTCTTCCTTCCAGTCTCCCAATTCTGCTGTCTTCTCCGTCTTCTTATTTTTTACTGCTTTTATGGGAAAAGGTACCTTTTGATAGATAGTGCCTTCTGAAATTTCTTTGAGAGCAAGATGTTTATTTCTTCAGATAGCATTTGCTCTCCAGCTCCCTGGCAATTGCTCTGACCAGTTTTCAAAATGCCCACGTGTTTAATACCCCGAAAATTGTTCCCTCTCATTGGTCCGATGTTGTTTACACAATAAATTCAAACTCAATTAGGTTTTAGTATCCTGGGTATAACTTAAATTAGTTGGTTAAATTTAAATTGTTGGGGGATCCAAGATGGCGGCGATCAAGGAAGATTGCATTGCAGAGCTCCGCACCGTAGCACAAGCAGGACGAATTTCTAACCCACCCAATACAGACCATTGCAATATCCTGGAAAGGTCGGGGTGTCCCAGGAAATTATGAAAAATCAATGTACCTCCGTTTTCGCCATCTGGGGATGCCAAAGAAGGGGAGAGGAGCATCCAAGGCCAGGCCAATGGCCCGGCCTGCACGATCCTCAGACTCGATTACCTACCAGGCCCTGGTGAAGGAGCTCGCGAAAACTCGCTGATAGAGGAGAAGCTGGCCCTAATCACCATATTGCTGCAGAAGCATAAACAGCAGCTGGAGGACTTAGAAAAAACGACGGATGAGGTTGAACACAGGGTCACAGTGGGTGGAAGCCTGATATTAGTTCCTCCAAGGATAGGATCCAAACCTTGGAGACGCAGGTTCGTAATTTGCATGACCAAATGGACGATCTTGAGAACAGGGGCAGGAGAAAAAATATTTGGATCGTCAGTCTGCCAGAGGGTAAGGAAGGTGAGCAGCCGGCAGAATGTTTTGAGGACTGGTTGCCGAAATTTCTGAATTTCGAGGCTGGCATGAGAGGCTTGAAGATTGAGAGGGCTCACAGGGTCATGGCATGGAGGTCAGGTCAGGGTCAATGCCCTCGCCTTCTCTTGGTGCTGTTTCATCATCATAGAGATAAGGAGAGAATCGTGAAAGCGTCCAGAATCCAGGAGAAGGGTCCGAAGGCCATAATTATGAGGGCTCTAAGATCATATTCTTCCAGGACTTCTCAACAACGGTGACCCAGAAAAGAAAATCTGATGACGGTATCAAGAGAAGACTGAGGGAACTTGGGATTCATTACTCTCTGCGGTATTCAGCGGTGCTTCAGATCACCTTAGATGGACACATCAGAGAAGGCACGAGACTTTGTGGACAAATTAACTTCACCTAAACAATTTAGTCTGTACAAATAGTAGTGTTGTTCAAGTTTGTCTTTTCTTTAAAAATACAAAGAAGTCCAGTTAAGGCTTTCTTTTCCTTTTTTTATTGGTAATAATCTTGTTCAAACTATGTTTGGCAGCAGTTGAGATGTATACTTTCAATTTCTAAGTTGTTATACCAAAGGATGGGTGGGGTATTTACCCCTTTTTTTAAAAAAAACTCTTTATTTGTATTGCTATTCCATAGTGTATTTTCTTTCTTCTCTGCTTGTGTTTGTGGTGCAGCTCTAGCTAGGAGCGGGGAGGGGAGAATGGTTAGGATGGCTAGATGCCTACTTACAGGCAGTTACAGGTATTTAAATGCCTGGGCTGCAACCTTGGCAACGGGGTGGGAGATTGGGTTTGGGATGGGTAGTTGCCCCTTTGGGCAGGGGGTGAGTTCCCCTATTCAGCACTGTTGGCGCTTAATATATTGTTTTGCTTTTTGGTTTTTGTTGTATATAGTCTTTAATAGCTTTGTAGTTTTTATGTTTAATGGAACTTGTGACACTAAGGCTCGGTGATTTTTGGTTTAAGTTCCTCTTCTCCGGAATTTAAATGTTACTGCAGAAGGTTATGGCAAACAATTTGATTAAATGGTGTACCTGGAACTTCAAGGGGATTCACTCACCAATTAAGAGAAAGAAGATACTTTTGAATCTTAGAAAGGAGAAAGTGGATATTGGTTTATTACAGGAGACGTAGTTGGATGTCAGGGAGCATTTGAAACTACAGCAGAATGGCTTTAATTGGGGTTACTTTTCATCTTTAAATACCAGAAGTAAGGGAGTGGCTATATTGGTTCGGAGGAATCTCCTATTTAAGTTACTAGAATGTGTTAAAGTCACACACTGGAGGTTTGTAATTCTTAAAGCCCTAATAAACAGGGAAAAATATGGTGTTTTAGATGTTTATTGCCCTATAGCCCATCCCCTCAAATTTCTGGTAGTTGCGTTCTCTAAACTGATCAGTCTCAAGTCCTGACACATCATTACAGAGGGAGATTTTAACTGTCTCATGGATCCCACAGTATACAGGTTGTTCAAAGGCCCCTCAATACCCTCTGTACAAACTAAACAGTTAGTGGATCCATGTGGGGAGTTAGGGTTGGTGGATGCCTGGAGGCGTCTCCACCCTACAGACAGGGATATTACGTTTTTCTCCAATCCACACAAATGTCACACCAGGATTGATTTTTTTTTACCCCCATGGCAACCCTGGACTTGGTTGCATATTGTACAATTGGTAATATCACCACCTGCAATCATACTCCAGTGTATCTGTTGGTTAAGATTAAGGACGTTACAGTGGATCCGAGACATTGGCAAACAGAGCCCTTTATCCTCAAGGATAATAAGTTTGTGGTGTATTCCTCCAGGGAATTTTGGGCATTTCTAGACATCTAGGCTCGGTTGGTAGTTCGTCCATCCTCTAGGAAACTGCCAAAGCCTATGCCAGGGGGTTAGTTATTTCCAATTCTGCCAGTAGGAAGCGGCAGTCTGGTTGGCATTAAATTCCATGCTCACGCAGACAGCAAAGAAAGGGCTTACTTTTGCAAAGCAAAGGTTATATGAGCATGGTGACAAGCCAGGCAAATACTTAGCATGTCTTGCCAGGAAAGGGGGCACCCCTCAAGCAATTACGGCGATTAAAGAAGGGTCTGGGAACCTAATATGTGACTCCAAAAAGATTAATGTGGCGTTCCAGCGATTTTACTCTAAATTATAGCAATCTGAGGGATGTGAAGAGGGGCAGGCCAAAATGGAGTCTTTTTTCAAGGATCTGGAGCTCCCGGGCTTGACCTCCAAACAAGAGTTTTTTCTCAATGCCCCTTATCAGAGCAAGAGGTGCAGGAGTCTGTGAAGCAGCTTCAGAATGGAAAGGTGCCTAGTCTTGATGGGCTTCCCAGTGAACTCTATAAGGAATTTATAAACATATTGCCAGGCCCGATGCTCAATATGTTTAATGACTCATACAGCCATGATTGTCTCCCGCCATCTCTGATAGAGGCCAATATTTCGCTTATTCTTTAAAAAGGGAAGATCCTGGAGGGCTGTGCTTCTTACAGGCCCATTTCACTCTTAAATGTGGACTTTAAAATCCTCTCTAAGACTTTTGCGTTAAGGCTGGAGACGGTGTTACCTTCTTGTGTTAAAGAGAAGCAGATGGGCTTCATGAAGGCCTGCAGATCCTTCAATAATGTTAGAAGGCTGCTTAATGTAATTCAAGCATGTCAACAACACTCAGTACTGGGATTGGTGATTTCTCTGGATGCAGAAAAGGCATTCAACGGAGTTGAGTGGCCGTACCTTCTCTGGACTCTGGAGCGGTTTGGATTGGGCGAAGTCTTTATAAGATGGGTAAAGGTTCTCTACAGTGACTCTCTTGCTGCAAGTCATCACCAATGGGGTGTGATCCAGCAATTTTAACATTTTTAGGGGCAGCCGGCAGGGCTGTCCCCTTTCACTACTGCTTTTCACATTGGTGATCGAACCATTGGTGAAGGCCATTTGTAGGGATCCCAGTATATAATGTAAGATTCCGTTGTATGCGGACGATGTCCTAATTTTTTTGTCAAATCCAGCAGTTTCGGTGCCTCGCCTGCTACAATGCACCAGCACGTTTGACGCCTTTTCGGGGAAGAAGCTTAGTCTTGTAAAACCTGAGCTATGCCTATGGGTGGTCTTACAAAGATGCTAGGTCTTGAGGGCAAATATCGATTCCCATTTAGGTGGTCACATGGGGGTTTTGTGTTTTTGGGCATATTTATTACTCCAGTTCTGGATCAGCTGTTCAAGGTTAATTTTGTTCAATTATTTGGCAAAATCAAACAAGACCTTCAAAGATAGGAGGCGCTTCTGGTCTCGTGGTTGGGTCGGATAGCACTTATTAAGATGAATATTCTCCCCCGTTTGCAATACCCTATACGGATGCTCCCCCTGAGTTTTGATAAGCAAACACCCATGAGATTGAACGGCTGGTTCAGCTCTTATATTTGGATCGCAAGCAGCCCCTCGTTAAATTAGCTAAATTGCAATTGCCTCACACATTAGGGGAGTGAATCTCCCAGACATTAAAAGCTACCAGCTAAGCTCCCTTTTATCCTCGGTCAGTGATTGCGCTTCTGGAGATCATCTTTCAATATGGTTAGATAGAGAAACCTCCCAGGCAAGGTGCCCCCTTATTGCTTTGCTGTTTTTAGACAAAATGAGGACAGTTAGAGAATATTGCCATAACCCAATAGTTACCAATACTGTTAAAGCATGGACAGCAATTCAACAGAGGGAAGGCAACATTGGCAAAACATCTTCTCTTACACCTATAGTGGGTTTTCAACCGGAGATAACAGATTCAGGATTCAAATATTGGGCAGCTAGGGATGTGTCTTGCATGGGTGATTTGTTTGAGGGAGACATAAAGATGTCCTTCGATCAGTTAGCACTGAAATACGAGCTATCTAACAGGAACCTCTTGCGTTTTTTTTAAATTAGGGATTTTATTCAAAAAATGACTATACGTTTGACTGAGCCCTACAAATCTGACATAGAGAGGAGGGTGCTTTGTGCTAAGAAGACACGTTCTGTTAGCACTTTATATCATCAATTGGGGAATGCCCCCTCAGATAAGTTTGATTGACTCTGCAGGGTGTGGGAGAGAGAGCCAGGCATTGAAGTCTCTTCAGAGGCATGGGAAGGTATTTGGATAAACACAAGATTCTCCACACGGTACACTTGGTTCTGGACTGTTTGTCAAAATTTAAACCAGGGGTATTTTCAATATGTCCCAAGTGCAAGGTTGGTATGGGCACTCTTACCCATTGTCTCTGGTCCTGTGGTAGGCTTCAAACATACTGGAGCGCTATGGCAGGTGCAATGGAGGGTATTTTGGGTGTAAGGGTGGGGAAGGACTCGATTTCTCTTCTTCTGGGCCTGCCCAGTGTGTTCGCTGCAAATGCGCATAAGAAAAAACTTTTTCAACATCCTCATTTTCTGCGCAAAAAAGAATATCTTGCTAGGTTGGGTATCTGAAAACCCCCCAGGCCTGTCGGGTTTGCGGAAGTTTGTTATGGAGCATATCCCCTTGGATTTTCTCACAAATATGGTACACCACAGAACTGAGAATTTTTATAAGACATGGCGGACCTTTTTGGAATACCTGGATACAGATTTATCTGCTACTCGAATAAGTGCTTTTATATAATGGTAATGATTGTGCTTTTTGAGTCCAATATCCAGACAGGAGGACCTGCGAATGTATGAATGTATTGTTTGGCTGAGTTATTACTATATATTAGTTTGTTGTTGGTTATTACTTATTTAGTTAAATAATTAGTTGAGACTTTTAATACGTATTTTTCTATCTATATTTATACATTTGTACATGACGGTTTTTTTTACTCTTTTGTTGTGTTCTTTCTTTGTATTGTTTTGAATTGTATTGTTTTGTATTTGTTGTAATATTTTAAAAATCTATTTTTCAATAAAAATATATGTTTTTTAAAAATGTTGTATTGTTGTCAAAACAGCAACCAAAACTCAGGTGTCCATTTAATAGCCATTTGCTACACTTACCTACTTTGGAACAGCCCGTCTCTTAGCTGTTCTGTATTCTGGCAGCTGTGGCTGTACTTTAAATTTACATCAAAATTCTGAAAGCACTTTCTATTTTAAAGTGAACATACACTCTTTCGACTTTGTAACACAATATAAATGGCCATCTCCAACGATAGAGGACATAATTATTTCCCCTTATGGTCAATGGGACCAACATCACTGAGTCCCTAATTATCAACATCTGGGTGATAACTATTGTTCATAAACTAATCTAGACCAGTCATCTAAATAATGTGGCTGCATGAATGTAAGAATGGATCAGAGGCTATTGTGAGTAATTCACCTCCTGTGTCCCCAATTCCTGTCCACCAATTACAAGGCATAAGTCAAAAGTGTGATGGAATACCACTTGTCTGGATGTGGAGCAGTTCCAACAACACTCAAGAGGCTTGCTATCACCTAGTACAAAGCAACCTGCTTGATTACCACCATATCCACCATTTGCAACTTTCATTCCCTTCACTGATGCACAATAGCAGCAGTATATGCTATCTACAATATGCGCTCCAGCAACTCACCAAGCCTTCTTTGACACACAGCATGTTCAAAACCTGTGAGCTCTACCACCAAGAAGGGTAAAAGCAGCAGACACATGGGAATACCACTACCTTCAAGTTTCCCTCTAAGTCACATGCCATCCTGACTTGAAACTGTATCCCTGTTCTTTCATTGCCATTGGATCCAAATCAATCATCTTGTAGTTATTCTATGAATTCCTTTTCTCGAGATCTGCTATGAACCTAATCTTTCCAATCGATCTGCATATTAAAGTCTATTGTAATAGTGCCTTTCTTACATGTCTTTGGATGGGGCCCAAAGGAGCTTTACAAGAATGATCCCAGGGATGAAGGGCTTGTTATATGAGGAGTACTTGAGGACTCTGGGAGTGTACTCAATGAAATTTAGAAAGATGAGGGAGATCTCATTGAAACTTACAGAAAACTGAGAGGCAAAAACAGAAATCGCTGGAAAAGCTTAGCAGGCCTGGCAATATTTGTGGAGAGAAATCAGAGTTAACCTTTCAGGTCCAGTGACCCAGTTCTGAGAAGGGTCACTGAACCCAAACATTAACCCTGATTTTTCCCCACAGATGCTGCCAGACCTGTTGAGCTTTTCCAGCAATTTCTGTTTTTGTTTCTGATTTCCAGCATCTGCAGTTCTTTCTTTTTTTTAGAAAATTGAGAAGCTTGGATAGTGGGGATGTTTCCAGCCATATGAGAGACTAGAACACATGGAAACAATCTTTAAATCTGAGATGAGGAGCAACTTCTTCAGCCAGAGGGCAGTGACTCTGTAGAACCCATTGTCGCAGAAGGCTGTGGAGGCCAAGTCATTGATTGTTTTTGAGACAGAGATAATTAGGTTCTTGATTAGTAATAGTATCAAGGGTTATGGGGAGAAGGTAAGAGAATGGGATTGAGAAACATATTGGCTATGATTGAATGGCAGAACAGACTTGATGGGCCAAATGGCCTGATTTTGCTGCTATATTGTGTAGTCCTTTAATCTGGAATCCTGTCAAAACAGCACCGTGGATGTGTTTCTTTTTTTACAAGGCTGCTCACCATGAACTTCTCAAGGAAAACTAGGATTGGGAAATAATTGCTAGCCTAGCCTGTTTCACCAGCAGCAAAACCTTACCCTCCAGTCATGAGACATCATTCAATACAACACTTCTGCAGCTACCTGGATTCCTGGAAGTCCATTTCTTAAAGCACTGTAGATTTACTCCCACCGCCATGGATTGCAGTTTGTTAAAAGATGGCTCACCACCACTTTCTCAAGTTCAAATCAGGATGGAATGCTCCCCTTTTGTCTGGATAATGGTGGCTCCAACAACACTAAAGAGCCTTGACATCATTCAGGACAAAGCAACCCACTCAATTAGCACTAAATCCAAACCGACTCATTCCTTCCACCACAAACGCTAAGTGACAACAGTGCAGACGTGCAGTAAGGTTCCAGAGACAACATCTTCCAAACGCACAACCACTTCCATCTAGAAAGACAAAGGCAGCAGATACACAGGAACACCACGACATGCAAGTTCCCCTCCAAATCATTCACCATGCAGACTTGGAAATATATCACCGTTCCTTCAGTGTTGTTGGTTCAAAATCCAAGAACTCCACCCATAATAGCAGTGTGGTTCAATCTATAGCACACAGATGGAGTAATTCAAGAAGATTGCTCACCACAACTTACAGTTGTATCACCAATGCCCAACATCAACGAGTATTCAGGATTCAGCATATAGCTAATCATCTAGTATTGATAAAATCTTAGAAACAGTGTCACATCCAAATGTTTAATATGCATGTTAAAACCTCTAAATTCACAGTTACCAATATCTATGTTATATACGGGCTGATAGTAATTGCTCTGGCAGAGGGAACTCTGTACCGACATGTTTACACAGGTGAGATAACCTTAATATGACAGTCTCACTCCATTAGATTTCACATTCAGATCAATATCCAATTGAGATGAAGCACTGAGTAGTTTGTGCTGAAAGCTGTTTCTCTGATAAATTAAAATAAAAAATTATATCTGCACCCTAAAAAATCACCAGTGGTGCAAAATATTGAGACACCTACATCTAATGCCTAAATTTTAATTCCAATGTATGAAACAAGCCTCACTAGAGATCTAGACATCAAAATATTTCCTCAAATATACATACATACCAGTATCGAAAAATACTGTCTGAGACATAATACTTACCACCATGACTGTATACTACAGTAATATCCATCACTCATCAACCAGTATCATCAGCAAAACCAGCATTTGTTGCCCATTCTGAGCTACCTTGAACTGAGTGGCTTGTTAGGTCAGTTCAGCTGGCAATTAAGAATCAACCACATTTCTGTGGGTCTGGAATCATCTGTAAGCCTGATGAAGTAAGGACGGCAGATTTCCTTATGCAAAGGACATTTGTGAATCGGATGGGCTTTTACAAAAATTGACAACAGTTATATAGTCACCATTAGGCTGCTATTTAATTCCAGATTTTATTGAAATTTCATCATGTCCCATCCTGGGATCCAAACCCATGTCCCCAGAACATTAGTTTGGAATTGTGGCATACCAGTTCAGTGACAATACCACATGCAACCACCTCTTCACATACAACTGACATACTGGGATCCCACGGTTTAACAAGAATTGATATAACACTACCTTAAAAGTATTCAATGCTGCACCTTTTAACGCAGAGAGCTCCAAAGTTGCACAGCTCTCTGAGAAAGAAAGAATTCTCCTTACTTCAGTCTTTAAAGAGTGCCTCCCTAATTCTCAAGCTCACTCAGGATCTTATACATTCAATGTAGTCACCCCTCACTTTTCTAAATATCAGTGGAAACAAGACCAGCCTGTCTGACATTTGCTCAGAAGACAAGCATTTCATTTCTGACATCAACTTTGTAAACAGTCTTTGAACTGCCTCCAACACATGTGCAGACTTCTTTAAATAAAGAAACTAAAACTGTGCACAGCATTCAAGATGTAATCACATCAGTGCCTTTTATGACTGAATCTTAATATCTCTGTTTTTGTGTTCAATTCTTTTCACAATAAAGGACAGCAACCATTAACTTTTTTGATTGTATTCTCTACCTGTATACTATTACTTTGTTATTCCTTGCACTAGAATACTCAGATCCCTCTGCACCTCAGAATTCCAATCATCCTCCATTAAATTAAAACTTTGCGATTTTAGTCTTCCTGCCAAAGTCAAAAACTTCAAATTTTCCCACGTTATACTTCATCCATCAGATCTTTGTGCACTTGCTCAATCTTTCTGTAGTTGTCCACAAATTCTTTTCATCTTCTTCAAAATATACATTTCTGTCTATCTTTCATTGTCATCTGCTCCCTGTCATCCAGTCATTAGTATAACTTATAAGAAGTACAAGAAAGGCAGGCTGCATCTGAACTGGAAGGGGACCAATGTCCTGGGTGGAAGGTTTGCTCGAGTAGTTCGAGAGGGTTTAAACTAGTATGGCAGGGGGGGTGGGAACCTGGGCTGTACACTGGAGGTGAGAGTTGATGCAGATGTGGCCATAGCAAGAGGTAGACCGGCTAGTGGGAAGGTTTTTCCTGGGAAGGAACCAAGGGATCAGTTAAAGTGTGTTTGCTTTAATGCAAGGAGTATCAGGAATAAAAGTGATGAACTTAGAGCATGGATCAGTACCTGGTGCTATGATGTTGTGGCCATAACAGAGACATGGGTTTCTCAAGGGCAGGAATGGTTGCTGGATGTTCCAGGGTTTAGAGCATTTAAAAAGAATAGGGAGGGGGGACAAAGAGGAGGGAGTGTAGCACTACTAATCAGAGAGGGTATCACAGCTACAGAAGTTTCCATTGTAGAGGAAGATCTGTCTACCGAGTCAGTATGGGTGGAAATTAGGCACAACAAGGGAGCAGTCACCTTGTTCAGGGTTTACTACAGGCCCCCCAATAGCAGCAGGGAGATGGAAGAAAGCATAGGTCGGCAGATTTTGGAAAAGTGTGGACGTAGTAGGGTTATTGTAATGGGTGACTTTAATTTTCCCAATATTGATTGGAACCTCCTTCGAGCAGAAGATTTGAATGGAGCTGTTTTTGTAAGGTGTGTTCAGGAGGGTTTCCTAACTCAGTACGTTGACAGGCCAACGAGGGGAGAGGCCATTCTAGACTTGGTGCTCGGAAATGAGCTGGGGCAGCTATCAGATCTTGTGGTGGAAGAGCATTTTGGTGATATTGACCACAACTGCCTCACATTCTACATAGCAATGGAGAAGGAGAGGATTAGGCAAAATGGGAGGATATTTGATTGGGGAAGAGGAAACTATGATGCGATTAGACATGAGTTAGGAAGCATGGACTGGGAGTAATTGTTCCATGGTAAAGGCACTATAGACATGCGGAGACTGTTTAAGGAACAATTGTTGTGAGTGATGAATAAATATGTCCCTCTGAGACAGGCAAGAAGGGGTAAGATAAAGGAACCTTGGATGACGAGAGCGGTGGAGCTTCTCGTCAAAAGGAAGAAGGTAGCTTACATAAGTGGAGGTAGCTAGGATCATGCTTAGCTCTAAAGGATTACAGGCAGGCAAGGAAGGAGCTCAAAAATGGTCTGAGGAGAGCCAGGAGGGGGCACGAGAAAGGCTTGGCAGAACGGATTAGGGAGAACACAAAGACATTTTACACTTATGTGAGGAATAAGAGAATGATCAAAGAAAGAGTAGGGCTGATCAGGGATAGCATAAGGAACTTGTGTGTGGAGTCTGAGGAGGTAGGGGAAGCCCTAAATGAGTTTTTTGCTTCTGTCTTTACAAAAGAAATGAGCTTTGTAGTGAATGAAACTATTGAGGAGCAGGTGTGCATGCTGGAATGGATAGAGATAGAGGAAGCTGATGTGCTGAAAATTTTGTCAAACATTAAGATTGACAAGTCGCCAGGCCCGGACCAGATTTGCCCTCGGCTGCTTTGGGAAACGAGAATTGCAATTGCTTCGCCACTTGCGAAGATCTTTGCATCCTCGCTCTCCACTGGAGTCGTACCTGAGGACTGGAGAGAGGCAAATGTAATTCCTCTCATCAAGAAAGGAAATAGGGAAATCCCTGGCAATTACAGACCAGTAAGTCTCACGTCTGTCATCTACAAGGTGTTAGAAAGGATTCTGAGGGATAGGATTTATAACCATCTGGAAGAGCATGGCTTGATTAAATGCAGTCAACACGGCTTTGTGAGGGGCAGGTCATGCCTCACAAACCTTATCGAGTTCTTTGAGGATGTGACTAGAAAAGTTGATGAGGGTCGAGCTGTGAATGTGGTGAATATGAACTTCAGCAAGGCATTTGATAAGGTTCCCCATGGTAGGCTCATTCAGAAGGCCAGGAGGAATGGGATACGGGGAATTTAGCTGTCTGGATACAGAATTGGCTGGCCAACAGAAGACAGCAAGTGGTAGCAGAAGGAAAATATTCTGCCTGGAAGTCAGTGATGAGTGGTGTTCCACAGGGCTCTGTCCTTGGGCCTCTACTGTTTGTAATTTTCCCAGGGCAGAAATGGCTAACACGAAGGGTCATAGTTTTAAGCTGGTTGGAGGAAAGTATAGAGGGGATTCAGAGGCGGGTTCTTTATACAGAGAGTTGTGAGAGCATGGAATGCATTGCCAGCAGCAGTTGTGGAAGCAAGGTCATTGGGGACATTTAAATGACTGCTGGACATGCATATGGTCACAGAAATTTGAGGGTGTATACATGAGGATCAATGGTCGGCACAACATTGTGGGCTGAAGGGCCTGTTTTGTGCTGTACTGTTCGATGTTCTATAAGTTGAGGCCTCTGTATAGGGGTCCATTCATCCCATCCTGCCAATCAGACAAGGTGTCTTTCCATGTTTTCTGCTGGCCAATCTTCAATGCATGCGAATATACTTTCCCCTCCCCTCCACCACACACACACACTTCTATTTTCCACAATAACATGTTTATGTGGCTTCTTATCAAACGCAAGTCCAAATATTGTTTGGCTGGGAATCCTCCTTTATCCACAACATATATTCCTTCAAAGAAATTGAATAAATCAGTTAAATACAATTTTTCTTCCAGGAAACATTTAAAAGGCATCTGGATGGTATATGAATAGGAAGAGTTTGGAGGGATATAGGCCGGGTGCTGGCAGTTGGGGCTCAATTGGGTTAGGATATTTGGTCAGCATGGACAAGTTGTACCAAAGGGTCTGTTTCCGTGCTGTACATCTCTATGACTATGACTCTAAGACATGTTGACTTTTTCCAATTATCTTGAACTTTTCTGAGAGCCAGCTCTGACCTCTTTGAAGATCAATTTTAATACCTTCCCCACCATGGATGCCAAGCTAGCAAGCTGACAACTTCCTGGTTCACACTTCCTTCCTTTTTTGAACAGAGGAGTTATATCTTTTTTTTGACTCCAATGGAACCTTTCCAGAATCGAGGGCAGTTTGGAAAATTAACACAAATCGCAATGACCGCTTTGTCAGACATTTCCATTCAGACCTAGGAAGAAATCCATTTGGTTTGATGACTTGTTAGCCCACACCTCCATCAGATTGCTCAGTACCACTTCCTTCTACTAACTTCACCTCCCCATGCCAGGCTGCCACAGAATTTACCTGCACTCTTTACAGTGAAGGAGAAGCAAAATATAATTTATTTCCTGCTTATTTACTATTAGCTCCCACTCTTACTCTCCAGAGGACCATCGCTCACTTTACTTACTCTTTTCCTTTTTTCCTGATTGAGACATATAAGATTATTAAAGGATTGGACACTCTGGAGGCAGGAAACATGTTTCCACTGATGGGTGAGTGCCGAACCAGAGGACACCGCTTAAAAATACGGGGTAGACCATTTAGGACAGAGATGAGGAGAAACTTCTTCACCCAGAGAGTGGTGGCTGTGTGGAATGCTCTGCCCCAGAGGGCAGTGGAGGCCCAGTCTCTGGATTCATTTAAGAAAGAGTTGGATAGAGCTCTCAAAGATAGTGGAATCAAGGGTTATGGAGATAAGGCAGGGAGCGGATACTGATTAGGAATGATCAGCCATGATCATATTGAATGGTGGTGCAGGCTCGGAGGGCTGAATGGCCTACTCCTGCACCTATTGTCTATTGTCTATTAAGCCCCTGTGGAAAACATGCCATCCATTCTACATTTCAAGCGAGCTCTTCTCATATTCTAATGATTTCTTCCTCCTGATTAATCTTTCAGTTATTTTTTGATTAAATTCCCTACAGAGTGGAAACAAGGCCTTCGGCCCAACAAGTCCACATCGACCCTCCAAAGAGTAACCCACCCAGACCCATTTCCCTCTGAACCACACAGTGAGCCAACTCACCTGACCTGCACATCTTTGGACTTCTGCCGTTCTTTATATTCTAACTAATTATCTGACCTGCCTCTCATCTTGGCTTTTCTTAAGTTGGAGGCTGAGCCTAACCTCTTGGTTAACCCTGGAAGGTAGATCCTCCCTTTAGAATTTTTCTTGATAGTGTGTAGGTACAGATTCTCAGTATTCTGAATAAACTTTTTTGTTGACAATGACATACCGCATGAACCTGTAGACATCCCAATGACAGGAAATAGGCCGTTTTCCAAAGGTAACAATGGTAATTGCTCAGCACTTGGGTCTCCTTCGAATAGTCAACTGAACCAAATGGGTTGAAATCCAATAGACGTCGTCCATCATCGCGGGCAGAGTAGTATTTCAAGAGCACTCTCATTTCGCCAGCCACAGAAAAACATGCAGAGGTCTCTGAGGGACATGTCAAGATATGGACTACTGTTCCACATACCCACATACAACGTACAATCATTCTCAGTGTCTGGACCAGAACATTTAAATCGCGCCAGGTACACTTGCTCTTCAAGAGCATGTACCACTACAGTCTAAACACTCCACTCTTGCTAATATCTAGCAACAATTCACACAGCAATAACTATCATACTTTGAAATACTGTCCGAGCCGAATTCTCACATTCAACCAATTTGTTTCTTTTCCAATATCCAAATGGTTAATAAAATCCGATTAAAATCTCCATAATTGAATTAAACCAAGTAAGCAAAATACGAAATTGAGAATTTACATTTGGTTCAATACAATGCTCTCAAAATATCTGAAGGGATATCTGCCATCAAATCTATTGCAATTTTTCTTTGGTAAATTGTGACAAATGACTGGAACATACAGAACAGCAACAGCTCATTCGACCCAACTCACCTGGTTGGTGCTGCTTTTCCACTGGAATGTGTATTATGATAGGCAAATATGGGGTTTAAACTGAAATATTTAACTGAGAAGCAGGTGGTGTTTTTGTCCTTTATGTCAAGGTCTTTCCCAGGTCCACCAAACTTGACTCAGTATCTCCTCTGGTGACCCCTGGCCTTTGACTCCAAAGCCCCCAAATGAAAGGGGGGGCTTTTCTTACAATCTGTGGGGCAGTTTTTTTTTGCATTGTCAGCGAGTTTTACTCCTAGAGCAAGAGAATTACTGAGCGCCAAGTTCACTGAGGACAGGAACTCAAAAGTAAGCACGATCATTTGTTCTCTGATCATTGCACCACTCGTTATTTTCAACAAGATCGGATAAAAACGATGTTTATTTCCTCAGTTGCTGTCCAAAAGATGATTGACTGAATCTTGCTGGAAGTTCATGTTGCTCTGTTTGTTAATGTGTTCTGGTTTGCCCATTACAATCGCTGCAAATTTGCTTTCACGGCGCCACCTAGTGCAGTATTTGGTGGTGCCGATTCAAGTCTCCCCTTCGCTGGAAATGGCACCGACGTGTAACACTCCTGCAGCCGAATTGTCACCAAGCCTGCAGCACAGTTGATAAAGGTCGTACGCGATTAATATCGCCGTTCCTTCATTGTCCCCTAACAGCTACTGTGGGTGTCACTACTGCGGCGGTTCAACTAGCCAACTCAATCATCCCCACCCCAGGACCATTCCCCAGCATACCCAGGAAGTGCCAACCCAGCCAGTGAAACCCTCATGCCATGAACAAATAAATTAGATCATTTTTTCAGTTTCTATGCAGTTAAACTTTAGGCAGAAAACAGGTTGGCAGCACTTCTGTGGGAAGCTAGAGAAGTGATTGCTGGGCCTCTTGCTGAGGTACTTGTGTCATCAATAGTCACAGATGAGGTGCCGGAAGACTGGAGGTTGGCAAACGTGGTGCCACTGTTTAAGAAGCGCGGTAAGGACAAGCCAGGGAACTATACACCAGTGAGCCTGACCTCGATGGTGGGCAAGTTGTTGGAGGGAATCCTGAGGGACAGGATGTACATGTATTTGGAAGGGCAAGGACTGATTAGAGATAGTCAACATGGCTTTGTGCGTGGGAAATCATATCTCACAAACTTGATTGACTTTTTTGAAGAAGTAACAGGGAAGATTGATGAGGGCAGAGCAGTAGATGTGGTCTATATGGACTTCAGTAAGGCGTTCGACAAGGTTCCCCATGGGAGACTGATTAGCAAGGTTAGATCTCATGGAATACAGGGAGAACGAGCCATTTGGATACAGAACTGGCTTAAAGGTAGAAGGCAGAGGGTAGTGGTGGAGGGTTGTTTTTCAGACTGGAGGCCTGTGACCAGTGGAGTGCCACAAGGATCGGTGCTGGGCCCTCTACTTTTTGTCATTTACCTAAATAATTTGGATGCGAGCATAAGAGGTACAGTTAGTAAGTTTGCAGATATCACCAAAATTGGAGGTGTAGTGGACAGCAAAGAGGGTTACCTCAGAATACAACAGGATCTAGACCAGATGGGCCAACGGGCTGAGAAGTGGCAGATGGAGTTTAATTCAGATAAATGCGAGGTGCTGCATTTTGGGAAAGCAAATCTTAACAGGACTTATACACTTAATGGTAAGGTCCTAGGGAGCATTGCTGAACAAAGAGACACCTTGGAGTGCAGGTTCATAGCTCCTTGAAAGTGGAGTCGTAGGTAGATAGGATAGTGAAGAAGGTGTTTGGAATGCTTTCCTTTATTGGTCAGTGTGTTGAGTACAGGAGTTGGGAGGTCATGTTGCAGCTATACGGGACATTGTTTAGGCCACTATTGGAATATTGCAAGCAATTCTGGTCTCTTTCCTATCGGAAAGATGTTGTGAAACTTGAAAGGGTTCAGAAAAGATTTACAAGGATGTTGCCAGGGTTGGAGGATCTGAGCTACAGGGAGAGGCTGAACAGGCTAGGGCTGTTTTCCCTGGAGCCTCGGAGGCTGAGGGATGACCTTATAGAGATTTACAAAATTATGAGGGGCATGGATAGGATAAATAGACAAAGTATTTTCCCTGGGGTAGAGGAGTCCAGATCTAGAGGGTGTAGGTTTAGGGCGAGAGGGGAAAGATATAAAAGAGACCTAAGGGGCAACTTTTACACGCAGAGGGTGGTACGTGAATGGAATGAGCTGCCAGAGGAAGTGGTGGTGGCTAGTACGATAGTAACATTTAAGAGGCATTTGAATGAGTATATGAATAGGAAGGGTTTGGAGGAATATGGGCCGGGTGCTGGCAGGTGGGACTAGATTGGGTCGCGATATCTGGTCGGCATGGATAAGTTGGACTGAAGGGCCTGTTTCCTTGCTGTACATCTCTATGACTCTAAAGTGTGTCTACAGTAATGCTGTTTAACATTCTAATAATCTTTAGTAGAAAATACCTTACATATGGTTATTTCCACAAGATATGAAAGTTCATAAGTTATTTCAAAATATATAGAAAATAAAACATATCTATTTTCTTGTTTATTTTAAAGGTGGATTTTATTGGACTACATTCTTGCTACAGATTACATGATTTTCAAGTTAGTTAGAACTCTAGAAACTTCAAGCAGTAATAACAAGGACAAACCCTCTGCGTGAAAAAGTTGCCCCATAGGTCTCTTTTATATCTTTCCCCTCTCACCCTAAACCTATGCCCTCTAGTTCTGGATGCCCCCACCGCAGGAAAGAGACTTTGTCTATTTACCCTATCCATGCCACTCATGATTTTATAAACTTCTATAAGGTCACCCCTCAGCTTCCGACGCTCCAGGGAAAACAGCCCCAGCATATTCAGCCTCTCCCTGTCCCTCAAATACTCCAGCCCTGGCAATATCCTTGTAAATCTTTTCTGAACCCTTTCAGGTTTCACAACATCCTTCTGATAGGAAGGAGAGCAGAATTGCACACAATACTCCAACAGTGGCCTAACCAATGTCCTGTACAGCCGCAATGTGACCTCCCAACTCCTGTACTAATACTTTGACCAATAAAGGAAAGCATACCAAACGCCTTCTTCACTATCCTACCTACCACTCCACTTTCAAGGAGCTATGAACCTGCACTCCAAGGTTTTTTTGTCAGCAACACTCACTAGGACCTTACCATTAGATGTATAAGTCCTGTTAAGATTTGCTTTCCCAAAATGCAGCACCTCACATTTACCTAAATTAAATGCCATCTGCCACTTCTCAGCCCATTGGCCCATCTGATCAAGATCCCATTTTAATCTGAGGTAATTTTGGTGTAATCTGCAAACTTACGAGCTATACCTGGCAATTCACATTTAATATGTTCTACCTTCTATTTTCAAACAAAAATTGATAGTTTTGTGCATATTAAGTGAATTAAGGGATAGACTAATAATGTGTGAATTTGGAGTTGATGCTGAAGGTCAGTTGTGGTTCCAAAAACCCAGTGGCCTACTCCAAATCCAGTTTAAATGTTCCCAAATTGTGGGTCAGATTTTAAATTGGGGTTGCAGGAACAGTAATTGGGGTCATAAGAATCCCCTTCATCCAAGTGGGGGGTGGGAGGGTGTGGCAGAGAGGGGTCGATTATAGTGTTTGTATGAGATGGGGAGGATGGTCAGTGAGAGAGGCTATCATCAGGAATATGGAAACGTTGGCTGAAGCCACAGTGGCCAGTTGTGAAGCAGTTGCATTGTGCAGCAAAGTTAAAAATCACACAACACCAGGTTATAGTCCAACAGGTTTAATTGAAAGCACTAGCTTTCGGAGCACCACTCCATCAGGTGGCTGTGGAGGACACAATTGTAAGGCACAGAACTTATAGTAAAAAATGAGGTCTGCAGATGCTGGAGATGCAAAAATTTACAGTGTGATGTAACTGAAATTATACATTGAAAAATACCTTGATTGTTTGTTGAATCTTTCATCTGTTCGAATACCATGATAATTTCACTTCTTTCATGTGTAAATCACAAAACCTTTTTTTAAAAGTTGCATTCCAAAGCATTGTGTAGCCGAATTCTCAATGAAAGCCCAGCTGCTAGGACTATAAATATTCTTTTTTGATTATATGAAATTCTTCGTGGAATGTTTGAATCTTATTTCTGAGGAAGGGTCACTGGATCCGAAATGTTAACTTTGATTTCTCTGCACAGATGCTACCAGACCTGCTGGGTTTTTCTAGCAACCTCTGTTAAAATCTTATCTAACTGGCCTCACATTAAAATCAAGATGGCCTCTAGGAACCCTAGTGTAACATGATAGATCAGTGTGCTTGTTACAAAGCAAACTTCAATAGGGGGTACAAAGTTAAAAATCACAACACCAGGTTATAGTCCAACAGGTTTAATTGGAAGCATAACTGGTGTTGTGGGATTTTTAACTTTGTACACCCCAGTCCAACACCGGCATCTCCAAATCATGTCTTCACTAGGGGGGTTATTCAGCCAAAGTTTATGAATTGGAGCGGCTCAGATTACGTTCTGGACTGGCAAGTAAAATAACATTTTCACAAACTGTCATGAACACATGATTCACTTTGTGTTGATCTCTAATATGCAAACTTCAATTATCATATACTGAATGTAGTTTTGTTGAAACTGGAGTAGTGTCAATTTTCAGGTGCTAAAATGGTTTTGGAAGCATGTCCTTGTTCTTGTTCTGATCCAAGACAGTCTGGGTCCAATCAATGGAGCTCCTCCAGAACACGAGGGGGCGCTGTGAGGGGGCAGATCGTTTTCCTCCAGAACACGAGGGGGCGCTGTCAAGGGCAGATCGTTTTCCTCCAGAACACGAGGGGGCGCAGTGAGGAGAGAACGGAGCTCATCCAGAACACGAGGGGGCGCTGTCAAGGGCAGATAGTTTTCCTCCAGAACACGAGGGGGCGCAGTGAGGGGCGGACAGTAAGTGTGTGACTATCGGACACTCTTGTCACGGTTGCGGAAGCTCCTCGCTCTCTCGCCCTGAACGTGGTGACCGAGGGCGGCTGTAGGGATCCGACCACTTTGTGAAACTTTCGGGGTCGGCACAAAGCAGCGATGGCGGCGTCGAAGAGTGGTCCGGGCCTCCGCGCCCAGCCGAACTTGTCTCTAGACCCCAACATGCAGGAGGAGTTTCAACGGAAACTGCACGGCATGAAGAAGGTGGGGGAGGGGAGAGTGAGGTGGGGGGAGTGAGGTATGGGGTGGGGGGAAGGGGTGGGGGGAGTGAGGTATGGGGTGGGGGGAGTGAGGTATGGGGTGGGGGGAGTGAGGTGGGGGGAGTGAGGTATGGGGTGGGGGGAGTGAGGTATGGGGTGGGGGGAAGGGGTGGGGGGAGTGAGGTATGGGGTGGGGGGGAAGGGGTGGGGGGAGTGAGGTATGGGGTGGGGGGAAGGGGTGGGGGGAGTGAGGTATGGGGTGGGGG